>NC_135614.1:17400625-18634062 GCF_053574225.1 Canis aureus
GGGACTTTTAAATCTCTAAGCCCCAATGGTATTTCTATTTGTTAATGAAGATGGTTGAATGTTCATGTGCCTTGAGGGACAGGGATGCCCTTCTCCAGCAGAAGTGCTGGTATTTCATGACTGAGTGACGATAGCAAAAGTCTCGAGCTCCCCAGTCATATATCTCTGCATTAACTTCAGTGCCTTTTTTGGTTTTAGACATTGAAGGTCCTTTTAGAGAGGGCATCCCGCTCTTACTTGCCAGTATCCTCACTATTAGCCCTAGTGTACTTCAATCATCTATGCCGTTACTGTTTGGGATTTGAATTGTCATGAGATTTAAAATAAAATAGTGCATATAGGGTGCTTAGTGCAGTGATGGACACATTTTAGGAGCTCAATAAATCGTCATTACCATAATGATTCTCATTGAATTGGGAATATCCTATAATCACAAAATAGGCCCTCAATCCACATTAGTTATTTAGATGAGTATCACCTGGCAAGAGTGGGGAGCTGGGGTCCAGGTCAGAGAAGTTTTCAAACAGGGAAGGGAGTGAAGGGCCTGATATACGTATATGACTGTGTACCCAGAGGACATCCTGAGCATCTGAAGGACTAAGGCAAAGTTCAGCAAATTAAGACCCATGGGCCAAATCCAGCCCTTCTTGTCTCTGTCTAACCTGAAAATAATGTTTTTTAACAGCTTCAAATGGTTGAAAAAAATCTAAAGAAGAATGATGTTTTGCAAAATACGTGAAAATTGTATTAATTCAAATTTTAGGGCTCATAAATAAAGTTTTGTTGGCACACAGACGTGCCCACTTGTTTATGCATGGTCAGTGGTTGCTTTCACTCTGTGACCGCAGAGTTGAGTAGTAACACCAGAGATGGTATGGCTCCCAGGCTGAAAATATTTCTACCTAAGGGCCTTTCATAGTAAAAGTTTTCCTCGTTCTATGGCAGAGTGATTTAAGAGAGGGAGGTGAAGGAAAACTCAAACATACTTCACTCAGTTCACAAAGCTTCCAAAGGGAGGCCCTGCTGATTTGGGCCAAGAAATTAGATTTTGTCCTGTTTCGATTCAGTTTAGTGAATACTCACTGAAGGCTCCCGATATGAAAGACATTGCCCTGGGTACAAAGAATTACCCTCTGCCCTTGGAAACATCACAATATTATAAGGTAATGGAATTATGGGCAGAGCTGTGGAATTATCTAGATTTAGTTTCAAATCCTGGCTCCATCACTTTATTAGTTGTGTGTTCTGCTGGTTATCTTCTTTTTGCTTTTCTTCTCTTTGCTGCCCTGATCTGTGGCTGGGGAAGGTGATCCATGGATTTTACCAGTGAACTCCCTTGCCATTCAGCTTCCAGGTGGTTTTGGCCAATGGGAGGTTTGAGCAAGAAATCAGATGGTAGGAGCTAAGGGAGTCAAGATATTTATTCTCCTACTCTCCTTGCCAGTTGGGGGTGTTTGGCTGCATGGCTCCCATTGGAAGGCCATTTGCATATAGCTACTCTTTCTGCTGGGTACTGATAACTACTCTTCCCTCTTTCCCTTGGGCTTTGGGTTGTAATAGGTGCTAATGTCAATAGCTTCAGGCTGTTGCAATAGCCCTCATTGGTTCTTAAACATTACCCAAGCATTTATAAATAGTTCAAGTGAGCTTTAGCTTCTTCATCTGTAAAATTAGGATATCACATGAGTTGTTGTCATCACAAAATATATAAGCTCCTACACAGTGTCTGGGCATGCAGTAGGGGCTCAGCAAATACTATTTATCTTCTGCTTTTCTTAAGAGTTTATGGTCTCTTAAGGGAGATGAGCCAGAGGCTACAAAAAAACTTAAGCCAAATTATAGTCGTAGTTTAGGGATTATTAGGAAAGGACAAATTTGTAAAAATAGTTTGTAAGTAAAACTAGCAGGATTTAGATGCATGGGGTCGGGGGTGGTGGACTGGGGGTAAGCTTAAGTGTTTTGTTTGGATTATTGTGTGGGTGGTGGCATCATGACAGAGATATTGTAGGAGGAGTTCCCAGATTAGTGAAAAGGATTATGAATCCATTAGGACAAGTGAAATTTGAAATGCCTGTGGTATGGCCACAGGATAGTGTGAAATAGGAGTTTGGCTGGGAGGCACTGGAGCAGGGTCTGTGCAGGAGAGGAGCCTTTAAGAATCACCAATGTGAAAAAAAAAAAAAAAAAAAAGAATCACCAATGTGCAGGGGAATAGTTAAGAGTCAAAGAGGTTGATGGGACATGGGTTCGATGGGAAGACAAGATGCTTTAATGGCAAAAGGACTAAATTGGAAGCCAAGTGACCTCACTTCATGCTTTGGCTTACTGTTTAACCTTGGAGACAATACTTCACTATGTTAAGATTCTGTTTTCTCAGCAAATAAGGAGGTTGGACTAGGTGGTATCTATGATGCTATAGGACTTGCCGTCTAATTGGGAGGTAAACCATGAAATAAGCAGAAATTAATGATTGTATTTTCAAGAGCCAAATGGACAAGAGCCTCTAGAGACCCATGGTCTTCCTAATTAATGACTATTGTTTAGTGAGAAGGTACAGAAAAATGTCTAAGGCACAGTTTCATGGAATTATAATAATAATTGTAATAACAATGGCCAGCATCCATTGAGTGCTTACTGTGCTAGGTATGACTCTATGGGCTTCACGGGTATTATCATTTTTTTTTAAAGACGTTGCTTATTTATGAGAGAAAGAGAGAGAGAAGGAGAAAGAGCAGGTGAGCATGAGGTGGGGGAAGGGCAAAGGGAGAGGTTAGAAGCAGACTCCCCACTGAGCAGGGAGCCTGACATGGGGCTCCATCCCAGAATCCCAGGATCATGACCTGAGCCGAAGGCAGATGCAATACCAGGGTGCCTGAGCCATCCAGGCACCTCGGTGTTGACATTTAATATTCACAGCAGTCGTGTGAACTGGGGGTGATTTGGAGGCCTCCATTTTACAGATAAAAAAATAAGGCAATAGAGAGATTAAACATCCCACTCAGAGTCATAAAGGTGAAGGAATCCAGAGTCCAAGCATTGAATCCCAAACTTTTTATTCACAGAGAAAACTGAGCTCTGGGGAAATGCCAGTCGGCAGTACACACCTTGGAACTAGTAATGATTTCAAGTTAACCATAATTATAAGAGAGGCGGAGTCAGGAAACAGACTTGTCAGTTATCTTTACCAGTTGTAGGAATCTGTGTTGATTATTAGTATTTTTTTTTTTACTACATTTTGCTAAATTTATTTTTGATCAGTGCATTTTGGTAAAAATTTTAAAAATTACATATGAACACACATATATTTAATGCACTCATATATTAATGTATACAAATTCCATCTTTTGTGTACCTTATCTCCTCCCCCCTCCCCCAAGAATTAACTTTTTCTGAATTGTTTTTGGCTACAAACTTGGCTACTTTTCTCAATGAGAGTAGGTGAAGATGGATGAAACTTACCCTTGTGAGTACCGTTTGGATACTGTTGAAGTCATTGCTTATTTACAGTCTATAATGTCCCTTTTCTGAGGACTTCTCAGGTAAAATTCTCTTGTGTTCTTGTTAATATTAATTATAATCTTTAAAGCAAACACTTTAGTTTTTCATAGAGGCTTTAACAAAGCAAACGATCGAGTGCTTCTTTTTAGCTTGAAAGTTTAAGAGCCAAATCTGTGGCCAATGGGCAGCATGAGTGCTATGCATTTGTTTTAGCTTTATTCTTGCTCCCACTTTATGATCCTCTGTTAACTTTTTTTTTTTTTTTGCCTGCTTTTACCTTATGGCATCTTGTTGCAATTTACGTTACTACACTCAGAAACTAGGCAGAGTTTAAGTAAACTATATGCCCGCATGTCGACCCTGTGGCATGTGCACATTTGTATACATAGTGCAGTTTGGGTTCTCCAGGAGACCAGAGCTGGCTCACCAGCATAGGGACCATTAAGTTTCCGTAACCACTCAGCATACTGGCTGATAACAAAGAGGTCACCAAAAAGAAACTGATAATTAGGAGGATTATCACAACCATCAATTCACAAATCCCTTTGATGAGTGTTGGTTGCACTTAACGACTCACTGCAGATCGAGTCACATGGCCTTTCAGCAGTAATATGAGCTTAGGAAGCATTAATGTAATGATGACAATGAGTAAACAATCATCTTCATAATGATAACAATTTGATCCAGGCAGGAGGGAAAATATTCCTGGCTGAGCTCGCTTGACTGTGACAGGAGATGGGAAGTCAGAAGCTGGTTGAGGCAATGAAAGGGCTGATGGGGTTAGAAATTATCGAAGACATGAGCTTAAGAAACATGGAGTTGTGGTGAGGGTGGGAATGTGTGTGTAGGATTGACTCATGTTATGGTGAGAGCTGGGCTCAGAGTGAGGAGTGAGGGAGGCAATACACTGGAGTGTGCAAGAGGATAGGTGCTCGAGTCAGACCGGCTCTGTTGCGCCCTGACTGTGTGACCTTGGGCAAGTCACTTGACCCCTGTGTGTCTCAGTTCCTGATCTGGAAAAGCATGATCAAAAAGTACCTACTCCAGGGGCTTCAGGGTGGCCCAGTCGGTTAAGCATCCTATTATTGATTTATGCTTGGTCCTGTCTCAGGGTTGTGAGATCAAGCTCAGTCTGGAATCTGCTTGGGATTCTCTCTCCCTGGCTCTCTCTCTCTCAAATAAAATAAATAAATCTTGAAAAAAAAGAAAAAGAGAAAAAACTCACAGTACCTATTCCATAGTGTTGTTGAGGGATATCATGATAAAGTCATAAAGTGCTTGGGTCAGTGCTTGGTGCCCTGTGGGAGTATAACTGGTAGTGCTTATGGTAGGCCCTAAGACAGAGAAGGCAAAGATTCTCAGGCTTCTCAGGGGATTGCACTGCCTTTCGAAAGTGGGAATGTCATTGTGGGAGCCATGTTATGTTATTTAAGCAACATAGAGTTTATTGTCTCTATTATGCATTGCATGCTATATTTCAGTTTAAAAAATATTTATTTATTTGAGAGAGAGAAAGAGTGTGTGTGCATGAGCAGGGGGAGGGGCAAAGGGAGAGGGTGAAGCAGATTCTCTGTGGAGCAGGGCTCTATCCCATGATTCTGAGATCACAACCTGAGCCAAAGGCAGACATTGAACCCACTGAGGCACCCCAGTGCCTGACATTCTATTTTATATCATGTTCTTATTGTTTTTTCTCCCTGTGTAGATTGCTTTGCATCACATGTAGCCTGGATGAAATATCTAACATAGTAGAGTTTCAATAAATCCTCAGTGACTTCTATTGAAAGATGCACTGAATATTTTGAGACAATGAAGAAATTAGTGAGCTTGAAATTTCAAATGAAAGTATTACCATGAAAATGCCAATAATAATAGTAAACATAAGTTTGTATAGTATTTTTGACCTGTCTCAACCATTTCTTAAATATATGAATTCTCATAAACTCTGTGAGGTGGACAACATGCTACAAATGGCCCATTTTACTGATGAGGAAATATGTGGCTTAGAGATTCAGGCCTGTGCCACTGTGAGAAAGCTCGAGTGAGAATCCAGATCTTCAGACACCACCAACAAAGAAATTGTTTTCCATACTGCTTTGGTGTTAGGAAACCTGAGATCTGTGATTCACTGATCATTAACTTCTCTGGAGTTTGTCTCCTTCACCTGTAACAAGAAGGAGATTACAAAGTGATTTTCCCAGGGTTGCAGAAGAATGCATGCTCGTGCATAGCAGGCTGATGCGAGAAGGGGGGTGGGGAGAGAAAAGTGAGTGATTGAGATCCAGGTTCCACCTGAAGGGGGCATTTGCTCACCAGTTCTAGCTGATGGTTGGCAGCAAGGAGATAGAGGTCCAAAGTGGCCAAAAATTTTTTATTTTTATTGAAATAGAATTAACATGCATGTTATATTAGTTTTAGGTATATAATATATTGATTCAACAATTCTGTATATTACTCAGTGCTCACTAAGTATAGTCACCATTTATGTTTTTTTTTTTAAGATTTTTAAAAAATTTATTAACTCATGAGAGACATACAGAGAGAGAGAGGCAGAGACACAGGCAGAGGGAGAAGCAGGACAATCCCTGGACCCCGGGATCACACCCTGAGCCAAAGGCAGATGCTCAACTGTTGAGTCACCCAGGCATCCCACCATTAATGATTTTTTAAAAGAAAAGCCCCAAATGTGGCTTTTTATGTGACTCTCGCCATTTTAAGTATGGATAGCTAATTCAAATTAAAAGCAAACAAATTGCAAGGATCACATTAAAAACTGTATGGGTTAAATCAGACCCAAGCTGGCAGCTGGCCACTCCTATATCAGATGAATTTTCAAGGTCCCTTTCAGCTCTAGATGCAAAAAGCCCAGTAGCTTCTTGCTGAAAGGTGGGAAGCCATTTATCTCCACTCATCATTGAAACTTATCATCTCTGTTTCCATCAGAGAATATTCATTGGGACCCGGGCGGGGGGGGCGGGCGGTGGGTGATGCCACCCTGAGCCTTCAGGTTCTCACACAGAGGGGATGGAATTACCATGCCACACTGTCGTGAGTGACAGATGTAGATGCAGGGGAGAGAAAAGCAGACCTAGGTTTAATTATGTAAATCTATGACTAGGCTTTAATAAGGCACTGCAAGAAAACTGTCATAACTGCCAAGTTTAGGAAATAGGATGAGCAAAGTTTTCACTCCTGGCACTATATTTGGGAAGAAAAAAAGGAAGAAAAAATGCAGAAGAGTTGGCTCTTCTTTGAAAACCTTCAGAAACACATCAGGGATTCCTGAGCTTCTTGCTCCTGCCAGGCAGCATTTGCGGTGACAACTAGTGCTGAGAGCCCAGCAGCCCACACACAACTCCTTGGGAAAGGAGAGAGCTGAAGTTTCAAGGTTGGTGTCTTCTAACGAGATCTCAGTGAGACAGAACTTTCCATCATCACCTGCCAGTTCTTTCTCAAACTAGTCAGCCCCTCTTTTGCCTCACAACTATGCTTCTGCTGCCTGTTTTTGGAATGTGCCAGACAGCACCGGGGGGGTTGGTAGTGGCGGAACAGGTAGTGGGGGTGGGCATTTTCTTCCCTAGCAGGTGGTGGGAGCTAGATGATGCTACCTTTATTTTAACCTTCCAAACACATATTTGTTTTTCTTCTTTTCTTGTTTTTTTTTTTCAACATATTTTTAGTATTAAAAAAACCCCTCCCTATCTTGATAATATAGGGCTAGGATTTTCAAGGCCAGGGCTCCGTTGGGCATGAACTATCAGACACTCACTCTGAGGAGCTAGGCCAAAAGGGCTCATAGGAAAGGAATTCCCAGAGCAGTTCTGCACTTTATAGTATAGATGTCCTGAGCTCAGCTTAGATTAGATCTTTTTCCAGTGAAGAAAACAAAAAGGGCAAACCACTCTCCCATTTCTTCACCAAATAACCAAATAAGTTGCATGGAAAGAGAGGGAGGAAGAGCGAAACAGAGAAAGATTATGAATGAAAAGTCTTCCGAGCCATATCGGTCAATGAAATGTTCATGGACCTTATCTGGATCCCGAATTAAACAAACTATTATAAATTTACATGCCAATTAGAGAATATTGGGGATTAGTAAGGAATTATTATTATAGTTGTTTTCTGTGATAATGATTTTGTGGTTCTGTTTTTAAAAGAGTCTTTATCTTTTAGAGATGCATGTCGTGGTGTTTATGGAGAAGATGACATAATGTCTGGGATTTTTAAGAAAGTAATTTGGGAAGGGAAGAGTCCAATGTGGGCTATATCCAGCTGTACTCACTGGCAAGAGCTGACTGTTAGATTTTTAGGCACTTTGTGAGCTACTTGGTAAAGAGTCATTAAAAATTAAATTCTGTAAGCCCCATTTAAGTAAAATATATTCTTATAGAGGTAATAAATACAACGTTTCACTTCCTGGGTATTTTATTACAATTGTTATTATCTATGCTCTTGAAATGATTGCATCTAATGTTCCTAGATGGTGGGAATGCGATATAACTGTGTGCTCCTATGCATTCCTTCTCAATCCCCATTCAGTATCAGTATGTTGGTAACTTGAAATTAGAGAAATCCCCAAATACTACAAATCCAGAATTTCTTTGGGGAGAGTTAGTTGTTATGTGTCTACTACCACCCCACTGGAGAAGTGGAAGGGTTTGGGTGAAACAAGACTCCTCACGAGTTGATAATTGCCTTAAAATGGAGTGAAAGGGAAGTGGGGGCTCATTAATTATTCTCTCCACCCTTGGAGAAGTGAAGGTTGCAGGATGAGGGAATCAGACAGGTAACGGAGACCCTATGGTGCAAAGGAAAGAGCAGTGGTCACAAGGACATGAATTCCTTGACCGGCTCTGCTCTCAATGAAATGTGGGACCTGAGGAAGTCAGATAGAGCCTTTGGGTCTTGCTGTGCCTGAAACATAGCTTGTAGTTAATAAAGGATTGTGGTATTCATGGCTATCGGGTGAGTACAAGGATGAGCTAAATTATAGGTGGGATTGTGGGAACATATTAAAGAAGGAATACCAAATGAGAGAATTTGTCCTTCATGACTGATTTCCATGTATTCTAGATGACAGCCTCTGAGTGACTCTCCCAGAAGCTTTTTCTCTAGAGTAATTTGAGCTTCTTGGCTCATGATGATGGATCCTTCTGGGGAGAGAATTATTTCTGATTACAGAAGGTACAGAAGCTGAAACAGAAAGTAGAAATAGCCCATTGACTGATGAGTTGATACATACAATGTAGTGTATACACACAGTGGGATACACTTGGCCATATGAAGTAGTGAAGTACAATACATGCTGTAACATGGATGAACCTTGAGAACATTGCACTTGGTGAAAGAAGCTGGTCATGTAAGATCCCCTTGTGTGATTCCATTGATGGAAACGAAATGCCCAGAAATGGCAATCTATAGAGAGTAGATTAGTGGTTGCCCAGGGCTGGAGAGTGGTGGTTGGGAAGGTCACAGCTAAGGGGATGTGAGGTTTCTTTTGGAGTGATAAAAACATCCCAAAATTGATTGTGTTGATAATTGTGGTACTCTGTGAATACACTAACACCATAGACTTGTATATTTTAAATGAGTGAATCTTAGATTGTGTGAATCTTATTTCAGTAAATCTGTCAAAAAAAAAGTGCAGGCTGACGGAGTTCAAATCCTGGTTCAATTTTCTTATCAGTTATGGGACCTGGGGCAAATTTTCTTAACATTTCTGTGCTTATTTCCTCATCTGTAAAATAAGGATAAAGCTGGTACCTGCCCTGTGGGACTTTTATGAAGAATTAATATAGTCCTCACATAAGAGTGTATCAAAATGCTTTCAGCGTGCCCTACACATGAAAATAAGGCAATAAATGTTAGCTACTATCATATATGTTAGCGAGGAAAACTTTTCTCTAGTAGTGGAGGAAAGAGGGAAAGGATTGGCTGAGGTTTGGTTTTCTACTATTTAATCCTGGTCTGGGAAAGTGAAAATATAACCAGTTTCAGGGAACACCAGTTACACCACTAATGGGTTACAGGGAACACCAGTTGAATAGTGCTCGCCAAAAGATATGTCCATGTCCTGCCTCGAGCCACACACCCCTCCCGTCTCCACCACTAACCTTGAATGTGACCTTCTGTAGAAACCCAAATTTGCCTTTGGGTTAACCCAAAGTTAAAGATCTTGAGATGGGGTCATCTTGGAAAATCCTTTTGGGTCCTAGTTCCAGTGTCAAGTGTTCTGAAAAGAGAAAAAGCAGACATTAGACATGAGAGAAGACCACTGGAAGAGGGAGGCAGAGACTGGAGTTTTGTTGCCTCAAGCAGAGGAGCTCCTGGTACCTCCAGAAGCTGGAAGAGACAAGGAAGGAGTCTCCTCTAGAGCCTTCGGAGGGAGTGTGGCCCTGCTGGCACAGTGCTTTAGGACTTCTGCTCTCCACACTGTGAGGGAATACATTTCTATTGTTCTATGCCACCATGTTTATGGTAGCCTTACGAAATTAATACGCCAGGGAAACATGACACTTCCTAAAACTGCTTTGGTGGCAGCACTCCACATAACATTTCCTCTGCCGATTTGTGTATTCAAGATCAATTTTTCATTCAGAAAATCAAATTCCTCTTTATAGACCCAGTCTCCTCTTTTCATCTCCCTGAGATTCCTCCAGGCCTTTCCCTCCTGGCTCAGGAGAACTTCAACCAAGGCAAATCCAAGCTGTTCTTCTGTCTGAGCTCAAGCTGAACTCTGTGTACTTTGCTCTTTCTCTTTGTCTCCAAAGTGTGTATTTTCTGTTGGTGGCCCTTCCTCTCCCCTCCCTATTTCCTATGTGCTTACATGCTATCTTCTAGGATTTTCTGTTATATTTGTATACAGTACAAATATATTTGTATATATAGATTTGTCTCTACAACTAGTTAAGTTCTTGAGTGTAAGGAATCTTGTATTTCTTTAAATTTTGCCACAATACCTGAGCATAGAGTTAGACACATAGTAGATGAATGAACAAAATGACTCGAGGCAAGTTGGATGTTCTGAAAGACAGGAGAATTTATCTTTCTACTTTCTTTCCTGATCCCTGTTCCTCTCCTCCTCCATTTTCAGAGCTAGGTGACTTTCCCAACAGAGGGTAAAAGATAGTAGGGATAAATGCTAGATAGATTCTCTTTCTCTAGGACAGGCACCTGGAACTAAAAGCTTTTCCCTTTGCCAACTTTGGCTTTAGTTGGCTAGTTCTTTTGAATCCTCTAATAAACATGATATAGGATAGCACATTGGGTTTCTTATCACTGAAGCATTCTTTCTTTGTAGGTAGATAAATAGCTTGGTAAGAGAGGTGTGTTGGACCGAACATATCAATGGTATGAAACCAAGAATTTGCCCAGAACATCATCTCCTGTTGCCTCTGAGTTCAGGAGCACACATGTGGTACTTTGCAGATGTGTCAAAAAGGCCACTGGATTTCGAGTGGCCTAGACTCCAGTCCTGGGCCAGGCACTACCAGCTGTGACCTTGAGTGAGTCACCCTTTCTGAATAACTCTATAATTTTGGATCCTTTTTTTTTTAGTCTGAATTCTGTATATCTAATGTAGGCTTTATCAGTCAGGATCTAATCAGAGAACGGAAACCACACTAGCTGCTTCAGTGGAGGGAGTTTAATACAGAGAGTTGGTCACACAGGTTTGGTGGGCTGAAATAGTAAGCAGGGAACTCAGAGGTAATCTAGAGTTGGTAACTGCAAGGAGTCACTGCTGCTTAGTAACAAAGGAAAAATTTTGGCTTTATCAGAACGTAGAAACATGGAGGATGAGTCTCTCATGCTGGGACTCAGATTTCTGAGGAGCCCCTAGCACCTCTGACAGGGCACAATGAGGGTGTTCTGGAAGTGCCAAAAGTAGATGGAAGCTGGGATTAGCTGCTGCTGCTGGGGAGTGAGGGGTCACTGATGGGGTGACAGTGCTGGGAAGAGCAAGTAATGCTCTCCTCCTGTCCTCTAGGCTTCCTCCTGTGCCTTATTAGCAGAACCCAGCGGCCTCTGTCCACTGCCAAAGGAAACTTTGTGTAGTTCTCAGAAATCCCAGCATCAACATCAAAAGGCAGAGCACAGAAAGACAGGTTTGGAGCTAAGACAATATCCTGATGACCGGCACATTCATTTTATGCTTGTATTATATATTTACTTATTCAGTGTTCAGTACATGTGTGCTGAGAGATGGTACTCCTATAATAGCAACTGAACAATCTGCTTTTGGGGCAAGAGTTTAGGGAGATTCATTTAGTCAACAAATGAATATTTGCTAAGAGGAGTCAGGATGGTCAAAGAGAATGTGAAGAGGCAAACAGGATGGTGCGCCTGTTTTCCAGCTGGCTTGATCCTCAGAACACAGACACAGAACTCTTATACGAGTGTGATTCCTGCAGTCTGAGGCTGGCTCTAATTTGGGGTTTTGGGTGTGCAAGTGCTTGACTAGAGATTAAGAGATACATAGCAAAAGGAAGCCCTTCTCTGGCCTTGAGGAAGGAAGCTCCACCAGAGCTGGTGATGCCAGGCACCTGTTGGAGGCAGAATTTATGAGTTCCTTGAGTATCTGACCCATGAAACCAGAAGTAATCAGTAGGTATTTTTCTTTAAGCCACTAAATTTGTGTTCATTTGCTACAACAGTAATAGAGAACACATACGGCCCTGGAATAGTGCTCCAGGGAAATCTGTTTGTTTGTTTGTTGTTTATTTAAAGATTTTGCTTATTTATTTGAGAGAGAGAGAGAGAGAGAGAGCACGAGCAGGGGGAGAGGCAGAGGGAGAAGCAGGCTCTTGCTGAGCAGGGAAACTGAAGTGGGGCTTGATCCCCAGATCATGGTCCAAACCCAAGGCAGACACCCCAGCGACTGAGCCACCCAGGTGCCCTGGGAAGTCTGTTTTTGTTGTTGCTTCCTAGTGGCTTTCTCCAACTGCCCAGTCATTGTTCCTGGAGGCTGCCATTCATGGCTGTCCCAAACTGTCTCAGTTCCTATGATAGTCCCATAGAACCGGGAGCTTGGGTGACCCTCCCTCCACTGCCCTGCAGATGACCTCAGAGAGAACTTGACCACCTTCTCTCTGGATTGTCCATATGATCGAGAAGCAGTGAGTCTGTCACAACAAAGAGGAATGGCGATTGGGATGGATAACTGATGGGCTGAATCAGAGAATTTGAACTCTTTCTTTTTCTCTTTCCCTTAATCATGTTAAGTTTCCATATGTCAGAGGAAGCACCACCTTTATTGGACATCAAGATGGAGAGGTGGCACGATCAAATTACAGATATAACTGTTAAGCTAGACTAAATGATGAGGCTTCTCTGCTGATTGGCACTCAGTTCACTCAATAAGCAGAATATGCCTTGTGATCTTGTCTGGAAAATGTGCATGGCCTGGATGGAGGAAGCATTAGCCTTCACTATATTTTTTTAAAACCTCTTTGGAGGAGAGGCTGGGTGTCAGGCTGTATCTATTTCTTTTGACTCGTGGTTCACAGAGAAGCTATTATTACAGAGTGTTTCTGGTCTTGGGCAACCACTGTTTCATTAAGTGACTGCGGAGATCTGGACACCAAGGGGTTAGATGAGCTGTCAGGAATTTCATACCACCGCAAATGGAAAGCTCTTATTGTTTTCCTTATTTCTTATTGCTAAATTCCATTACATAGTGGTCACAACTCTCAGGGCAGATCATTTCGAGGTTTTATTGTGTTCCCCTAGTTGTTAGCCAACTGATCTTTGGCCCCAAACCTTCTCGTGCCTCACAAGTTAGTGTTTGTCATTTCCTAGGAGCGGTTCTGCAATTGTCCAAAGGGGCTTTCTAGCTGCTGCTTCTGCACTTTTTTTTTTGGTTGATGTTTTTAATGTATAGCAACATTTGTCACCTTCTCTACCCAGGGACCAGATTTGATTTTATGGCACCGTGCCAAAGGAAATAGTACTTTATCTCTTTTCCTGTTAATAAGAACTCCACATTTCTTTTTAATGCTCTTCTCTTTTCAAAGTTTGCTTCATGTCTGTATTTGCATCATCTTAGGTGACCCTTTAATGTGGGACATTCCCATTGGGGGCTCAGGGAAGTTCAAACCCCAATCTGGAAGGAGTGCTGCCTTTTTGATCATCCTTCTGTGGGCTTGCTCAGATGTTTACTGTGCGCAAGTTGGGATCTCTCAGATCAAGCAAATGGTGCTTGTAGCCTGGGACTTCAGACAATAGCTATGAGAGGTGGTTGAGAATGACTTTTTGGAATGAACTGACATTAAAAAATATAATTAGAAGAACTATAATCTATATGGGAGCTAAGAAATCACGTCCCTTAAGATCAGATAAAGTTTGGTTCAGAATTATGCTCTTTCCAATTCTTAGGTTCTTTACTTGATCACAGGTCCCTTTGGTTCTGGCTTTCCATCTCCACATAATTCCTAGTCCCTTCTTTGGGTTTGACACTGGTCTTTTTACTCTGACCTAGATGTGAGACTCAGATGGTTTCCTTACTTCACACACACACACACACACACACACACACACACACACATACGTACTCACACACATCACACCATCACCTATGCAATCTGCTGTCCCTGGGTTTTTGTGTGTGGCAGCCTTTACTGCAGGTCTGGGGAGACAAGAAGAGATTTGGATGACAACAGTGAAAACACCTTTAAATGGTTAGACATTTAGTTCTTAAAAGTCCTCTAGCATCTTTGGTATATTATTCAGCCATCCTCCTCGTGTCCTATCTTGCTTCTTTACCTCTTCTCTGTTGATGAGTTTTGTTTGCCTCTAATGCATAACACTTTATTGGCCACACTTATTGCTTTGTCTCCTTGGCTGACCCTGGAACTGTTGGTATTTTGGGCTAGATAAATCTTTGGGGTGTGTGTGTGTGTGTGTGTGTTTATGCATTGTAGGATGTTTAGTAGAATTCCTGACCTCTACTCACCAGATGCCAGTAAGATGCCCCCTGCCTCCCCACCCCCTCACCCAGCTCAACAACCAAAAATGTCTCCAGGCCTTGCTACATGTCCTAGAGGGGAAATCTACCCCATCTAAAACCACAGCCCATAGTTTCAGCTTCGCCTCAATGCCTTGTTCTTAACAAAAGCTCTTCCTAGGATCAGTTATTAAGATACCTTTTTTCATCCTCCTGCTTAAGTAATACTTATTGATGAACACTGTGTGCCAGGCACTGTGGTAGGCATTTTATATATACGTTATATCATTTAACTCTATGTAGTTATCGAAAGTCATTTCAAACATATATGTGTGTATACATATGCACACGTATGTACACACATATATTTTTTACTATGTGCATTATGCATACATGCATCTGTAAACCAGATGTTCTGGAATTCTCTGGCCTTATGAAAACACCCTTTATTGTGATAGAAATTAAGTGCTTAAATAAACCCCATCTCAAGTATTGTGGGGGTCTGCTAGTGCTCTCCTCGATACCTCTGAGGATCCCAGAGGCAGGGATTATATCTTTCGAGTCATCCCCGGTGTAACCTGCTTCTGTGTGGTCACCTACTCCAATCGGTGCTTCTGAATCCTGTGGTCACTGTCCCCTCTACTTTCGTGGACACTGCCTCCCATTCCTCTTTGTAATTTCTAAAAGCAAAATCAATAGAATGCTGTTTGGGTTATGAATGGTAGACTGTTGTTTGTTTTTAAGTGTTTGGCGATAATGGAAAACATTGCCTGCAGAAGATTAGGAAACAAGGCTAAATGTTAAAAACCCCCAAACCCCCCAAAATCAAAAAACCAAAAAATCCCCAAAACAAACGAAACAAAGACTGAATGTCCATCATCACTGATTTTTAGTATCTCTAGGACATGCGTTTGGCATTTCTCACTTGTTCCTTTGTCCTCAGTCCGGGGTGTCCTGTCACGCTACCAGCCTTTCTTTTTTCATCCTCCTCCTTTCCCCTCTACCTGCCAGCTCCAAATCTGACATCCTGAACATCCTGTGTCAGTTCCTGCCTCCTGCTGGTCTACTCGAGCACACTGGACTGGTTTCTTTCTTTGTATCAGAGCTCATATTCTAACTGTAGACAGTAATGGCTTGTTCTGTCTTTGATTGCCCAATATCAGATGTTAAAATACGTGTCTTCATTCTCTGTGTTTCTCTTGCTCTAGCTGTTTCTCCCTTCTGGATTTCTCCCACCATGGGAGCCAGCATGGAGCTTCGGGGACTGCAGGAGGCGGGGCTCGGAAATGTGCACCTGCCAAGTGGTTCTCAGTGATGCAGTTTAGCCACAGCTGCAGGACTGAAAGACAGAGAGGTTAAGGAGTTCTACAGACCCTGTTGATGGTTAGTGGGAAGAGAACAATAGAGAAAGCCTTTCTTCACATCAAAAAGCCATTATTCCGTTATTTTCCTATCACACTCTCAGATATTCCGGCAGAGGTAGGGGGAAAGCTGCTCTTTAAACATTCCTGCTCATTTCTAATAATCTTAGGTGGTAGAAGATGGAACAATGATGATATCATAACTTTGCAGGACAATTAACTACACTGGACTTAGGATAAAATAAAAAAAATTACAGAACAAAAAAGGAGAGACAACAGAACATAAAATGTCTTGCAGTATTAATTATTTAAAAACTCCCCCTTTCTCTATGCACTCCTGGTGCTTTCCTTGCTCCTCAGTGAGCCCCACATTTAATTTTCCTTACAGTTTATTTATAGTTCATGGAGAAGGAAACTGATTCCTAGGACAATTAAATGAATAGACTAAAAGGAAGTGGTGCAATAAGGAGAAAACATTTTATAAAGTGTGCAAAAGCTTTTTAGTTATTATTCCTTTTTCTTTTTCTTTCTTTTTTTTTTAAGATTTTATTTACTTATTCATGAGAGGCAGAGACACAGGCAGAGGGAGAAGCAGGCTCCTTGCAGGGAGCCCGACGTGGGACTCGATCCTGGGACCCCAGGATCATGACCTGAGCCGAAGGCAGATGCTCAGCCACTGAGCCCCTTAGGCGTCCCTCAGTTATAATTCCTAATGTCCTCCTGTTTTATTTAAGGAAAACCACTGACAATTAGATTAAATTAGATTAAGTTTAACAAGCATTTAATTCAGCACTGATGATGAGCCAGGGACTCGAAAATGCTTGTCAAAGGGATGAGTTCTATCATGGAATTCTCACGAGTGCCTTAAGAGGTAGTATTTTTCCAGAGGTGAAGAGCAAAGCTCAGAGAGGGGAAGTGGCTTGTCCAAGATCCCACAGCCCCGGATCAGCAGAATCAGGATTCAAATGCAAATGCTTGACTTCAAAGCCCTTAACTCCTGGACGAACTGCCACATTATCTTCCTCTGAAGTCAGTTAATTAAGGAGGTGCCTGCCTCACAGTCATTTGTTAAAAGGATTTTGTTAAATAGATCAGGCTATTGTAAAGATGGAGCCCCTTTAGCTGAATTCCTGGTAACCGCCTCCCATCTGATCCAATCCAGGTGGGATTTTGGAAATGAACCTCCGCAGAGTGATCTGAAGACTCAATAACTTGTGGGGTGGCCAGTCTCCGAGGGAGTCCCAATGATTCCTACCTTCTGGAATTCATACCTTGTAGGGACCCCTCACGTAGCACCAGGGCGGCCTGTGAGCAGCAGCATGTGGCGGAAGCGATGGTATTTTGTGAGGACAGACTAAGAAGACACATGTCCTTTTCAAGAAGAGGTTATAAAGGACGGACTATGGCTTCTGACTGGGCGCTGTCTGCTGCCTGGAACTGGGGGAGGTCTCATGAGTGCCTCCTTCAGATCGAGCCTCCCACTTCGCCGGCCTCACCCTCTCCCTCCTCCCTCTCCCTCCTCTCTCTGATCTGGGCACAGTCGTTTGCCAAGTTGTGAACATCCTGATCAACAGGATCCTGTGGCTCGGAACTGGGGCCTCTGGTCGACAGCCCATGGGGAGCTGAGGCCTGGCAAAAACTGTATGAATGAGCTTAGAAGTGGATTTCTCAGCTCCGATTAGGCTTTGAGATGACTGCAGCTCCTCCTGCTAGTTTGCCACATCTCCTGAGACTCCTTGAGCCAGAAGTTCTTAGTTAAGCTGCTTTCAGATTCCTGACAGAGCAGTTCAGGGCTTGCAAGCCCTTTCTAACTCACCACCCGATCCGCCTTGGTTCACGAGAGGGCTTTGACTCTTCACTCCTTTCTTTAACCGGGTCTTCTCTCCTTGAAGGGCTGTTGTGTTTTCAATAATAATAGCTTTTCTCCCTTATCTTAATTTGATAGGAATTTGTTTGTGAACACCCCAAATGTATAGAGATTCAAAGTACCTGTTACCTAAGTTCTACCTTTGTTCTCTGAATGAAACTCATCAACATCTTTCCAATCCCTTCAGATGTGATGGTTCATTTTCTGTGTCAAACTGACTGGGTCACAGGGTGCCCAGATAGCAAAACATTGCTTGTGAGGCTGTCTGTGAGGGTATTTCTAAAAAAGATTAACATTTGAATTAGTAGACTGAATGAGAAGGAAGATGCCCTCCCCAATATGACGAGCATTGTCAATCCATTGAGGGCCTGAATGGAACAAGAAGGTGGACAGAGGGAAAATTTGCTTCCTGTGTTTCATTCAGCTGGATATCCATTTTCTCCTGCCCTCACGTGGAATCTCCTGGTTGTCAGGTTTTCTGACTTGGACTGAGAGTTGACACCATTGGCTCCCCTAGTTCTCAGGCCTTTGGGTTTGGACTGAAATGATATCACCTGTTGTTCTGTGTTTCTACCTTAGCGACGGCAGGCAGATCATGGGACTTCTCAACTTCCATAATCACATGGGCCAGTTCTTCAGAATAAATCTCTTCCTATCTGTCTATCCCTCTCTATACCCCATTAGTTCTGTTTCTCTGGAGAACCCTGGCCAATACAGTATGTTTGTGAGGAGGTTAGTGGTGATGTACGTCACTGTGCGTTCGATAAATTGTGACACCAGCACTGTTGTAGCAGCAGCATGAGGTGAGCCTGAGGCTGGCAGATGGGGTCCCGATTTCCATCCTGACTGCTCTCAACTAGCTCTGTGATTTTGATCAAGTCCTGCTACCTTTCTGCCTCATTTCTCATTTGTGAGAGGGAAATGAGATTATTATGAAGATGGACTGAGATAATAAATGGGACAATGCATTGAAAAGCACAAAGGGTAACACAAATGCTGTATAGTATTAATCAGGATTCTGGTTATTATGACTGTGTTAAATAATCACATGATAGATAGTTTTAAGTGGAAATAAGGGATCTTCCCCCAACACAAGTGGATTCGCTTTACAAAGTGGAAATGATTCATCATAATCAGGTTAGGACATGATGGATGTCCTCATTCATTCATTCATTCATTCATTCATTCACCAAATATTTACTGCTATGCCTACTGTGTTCTAGGCACTGTTTTAGGGACACCTAAATGAACACAACAGACAAAGACCCCTACCCTCATGGAGCTTTCTCTGATATGCCCTCTCTTGTGAAGGGCAGGGCTCTGGCCCTTCTTGGCTGTGTTGGCTGTGTTTAGAAACAAAGGGGAATGAGAACTGCTGTAAGCAGTCTGAGGCCCACTCTGAATCAAGCAGGCACTTTCCTCGAAGGTGGAGTGGGGTGCAAAACCAAGGGATTCAAGAACAAAGGAGAGACAATGAATGAGAGGTCTAAGGCTCTCTAAGGAGGGAAGGATCTGAAGAAGTTCCTCAGCCAGAGGAAAAACTGACTGCCAGCCTTCTGAGCAGTTCAGGGACTCTTAAGGAGAAGGGATCCTGGGAAAAGAACGAAAGGAGGAGTGAGAAATCAAAATTCCTTGATGTACAAGGTGGAACTGATGGTGAGTTGAGGGGTGGGGCAAGCAAGAACTGAATTGCTTTGCATCACAGTATAAGAAGCTGGGGTTTGAGGGCAGACCAACTTAGCAGGAGTGGAAAGATCACTCAGGGATATGGATATGAAGCTGAAAGATGGGCTCAGGTCACAGTGTAGAGAGCCTTTGACATGGGCAAGGATGTGGAATGTAACTTTTGACGCTGTGGGGATTACAGATGGTTTCAGAGTAGAGGAATGATATAGTCTGAGCAGATCCATCTGGCAGTAGGGTATTGAACTGACTGGGGGGGGGGTGGGAAGAGGTGAAAGAGATTATATATCCCTTTGTGTTCAGAGGAACGTGGGTTTCCCATCCTGTAATGTGAAGCTGTTCTCATCCTGGCTGCACATTAGACTCCCCTGGAAAATGTTTAAAAATTTACTCATTCTAAGGACCCACCTCAGGCTCATTTAGTTAGGATCTGTGAGTTTATTTCCTGGATATAAGCCTTTTTTTCTTTTTTTAAATACTTCTAAATGATTTTGATATGTAGAAAGAGATGGGAACCAATGCTATGGAAAAACTGAGCCAGATTCTTATGTGTTATTGCCCTACCTTTATAAACATTTAAAAGGGAAAAAAACATCATCATTGCAGGCTTGACAAGCTTTTAATCTTTAACTAGATTGTAGTGGACTCTCAGAATAAAAGAAAATGGTTGATAGAAGCATAAGGTGACAGTTGATGATGGTCATTCAGTTTATGGGGGTGTAGCCTGGAGCACATGGCTAGTATAAAAGCTCTGCAGCTAGGTCGGCCTGCTTGGTCTATTTTCCAGCCATGTTTAAACCCTTGTCCAAATATACTAAGCTAGTGACTGACCAGTTGTAAATGACTTAACCACACTATGCCTTAATTTCCCCTTGGGATATGGTAAATATTCCACTGATGTTAGCTCTTATCGTTAGTGATCCTGAAGAATTTCACTGCAAACCCAGAGATAAAGATGTTATTTGGGTCACTTCTGATTAGTTTTCTAGTTAGTTAGGTTCATGGTACATGATGATTGACTAGGAAAGACCTAATTGGTTCAGAAGACAGTTCCAAACCCTATCTGTGGATTTTCCTGGAGGTCTGTTTTCATCAGAATTAAAAAAAAAAAGATTTTATTTATTTATTTGTGAGAGACACACAGAAAGAGGTAGAGATATAGGCAGAGGAAGAAGCAGGCTTCCTGTGAGGAGCCTGATGTGGGACTAGATTCCAGGACCCTGGGGTCACAACCTGAGCCAAAGGCAGACACTTAACCACTGAGCCACCCAGGCACCTCTCATCAGAATTATAGAGACCATCTCAGTACATCAGAAAGATGCCACTGGACAAAAGGGAAAATGTTCCATAATATAATGGAAATCATCTTCAAATGGTGCCCCAAAGTCTCAGACACATGAGATATAAACATTTCTTAGAGAGTTATAGATGACCATCAGATTGAATTATTAGGACAAATTTTCAAAAGTGACTCGTGTTCTTTAATCTGAAGACTTTCTGTTGGCCATTCTTCTCTTGTTTAGGCAATGGAGAAACACATGGATCTACATGGATCTTTCTGGAGGATGGCAATGAGAGTCCTATGGTATAGCACATCTTTCTTTTCTGGACCCCACTGGCTTCCAGCTGGGCTTTAGGTAAGCTTTTTATTCTTTTTTTCTTTTCTTTTCTTTTCTTTTCTTTTCTTTTCTTTTCTTTTCTTTTCTTTTCTTTTCTTTTTTTTTTCTTTTCTTCTTTCTTTTCTTCTCTTTTTTTTTTTCTTTTTATTCTTTTAAGCACAAGATACTTTGAGAAAAGGGACCACCATCATTGGTACTCATTTCTTCTAGGTAAATATATTTTTGCTGTTTTGAGCTGTTGAACTTGTGGCTCTGTGTCTTGTTACTGGATCTACCTCTTTCGAAGTCTGATTTAGTTGGTTGGTTTATTTCTAGGGTATGACTAAATTTGTTCCCTTTCACCCTAGTATCTAATGAAATAGGAAAATTCCTTTCTTGTTCCCAAGAAAGAGATGCAAATCGGTGTAGGCTAGAATAGACTGGGCTTGGAGTAAAGTTGTGGGACCACCCTGAGAGCATGAAGTGGGGAATTTCCTCCCCACCAGTGGCTGGACTGTGGGCCTCTGGAAGGCAGGGGCTATGTATTTCCCACAGTGCTTAACACGGGTATATGTAAATGCTCAGATAATGTGTTCTTGAAGAGTTTGTTTGGTCTGCATATCTGACCTCTTGCCCACGTATCAGATGCAGCAGATCTAAGAGCAGGGACCTTTTCTTGGAGCTCTGCTTCTGGGACAGAGATAGGAATCTTTGGAGGATGAGCCAATCATCAAAGAGGAAGTTCAGTCCAGTTCCTGTTCAGAGGCTTCCAGGTTAGGTCAGAATAGAAAAAGCCAAATAGGAGATGTGATCTTCTAAGTGGAGCTTTTTGGCCAGGAAGACCCAAAAGTTGTCAATCAGCCTGCCTCTTGCAGTCAGACCAGACCAGATTTATGACAGCTGAGATATATAGGATGTGATTGCACCTGTTTACATTGGAAACTTCTTTGCCTTAATTTGTGAGTTTTCCTGTGTACTAAATTATGAAAGCTTTCTGCTTGCTTTTCAGTGAAAACATTTGACTTCCTTCCAACGGAAGCACATAATGAGTAGTCACATTCCTATCTCCCCCAAGCCCAGCTGAACCACTTACATTTGCTTCTCCCTTTCTTCCTTTCCCTATCTATGACTCCTCTTCTTTCTTTCCCTTTTTCTGTTTCTAAAGTAGTCCACAAAGTTTAATTGCTCAGTGCCTTGCTTAAGTGCTTGAATTCTCTTGGGGGCACTTATGTGTTTCCTAATGCAGGACCAAATCTGGATGAGTTTCAAGCAAGTGGATGATGTGGCTTGGCAGAAAATAAGGGAAGCCTTTTACTCCGTGAAGATGCCAGGGTAGGATCACTGTTGGATCAGCATATTTGAATAATTCTGGAGCACTGGGGCATAGGTAATGTCTTGTCTATGATGTGGGTAATATTGCAGAATCGGTGATAATTACTCAAATGCTTTGAATTTCTAAAGAACTTAAAAACCACTCTGTCAGGCACTTATTAGACAAAAGCTGAAGATTTACGGAAGCTACAATAGGAATATGGGGATAATGGAATACGAGACAATGATCCTCTTCATTTTATTTAAGATGTAATGTTGTTACTGTTACTGCCATCACTACCACCACTAGCTAAAAGTTGCTGGGTACTTCCTGTATTCTAGGCACTGTGCTAAACTGCTTGATGTGCATTCCCCCAGTCTGTGTTCATTAGCTCACATCAGTCTTATGAGGTAGGTACTACTATTATCCTTAGTCTACACTTGAGGAAGCCAATGCTTAGAGAGATTAAGTAATTTGCCTGAGGTTCCCAAGCCATGAAGTGCCGGAGCAGAGATTTTAACCCTGTATATTTGCTCATAACTTATATTCTTAACTGAGATGTTCTATCAGAATACAGTCACTGTAAATATATATGTTGATTCAATATTGGAAAATTATATTGATCAGATGAAATAATTTTCTTCAGTATGATGAGCATACATGGTGTGCATGTGTATGTATTTTTACTGCACTGCGCCAGTGACATAGTAAGTTATAGAGATGGACAATGCTATTAACCTGAGCTTGGGAAGGCAAGATCCATCAAGGAGGTTAAGGACGCCTGTCCCCACTATCCTGTGAATGGATTGTAAGTGTGGTGTCCCTGAATCAGAAAAATCAAGTCTGAAGGGGAGAATGTTAGAGGACCAAAGACATTTGATTCAAGGAAAGTGGTTCTGGCATTTGTCCTTGATTGTAGCAAGATGTTTATTAGGTTGTGGTCACGTAGTAAGAGATGAGATGGTTTTCCCTGTGTGGAAGCTAGAACTAGGATAAGTTCGGCCAGGGGCCTGTGAACACTGCCAGCCAAACTAGAGCCAAAGGCTAATGACTTGCATTGCTGATGCTCTGAGCAGTTTTTTTTTTTCAATGCTAGTTATATATTTTTTTAAAAAAATAGTTATATTCTGTTTGTATTTTACATTATACTGCTTATTTTCACTTTTTGCTTTTGTTTATTTGAGAGGGAGGTGAAGAAAGAGGGAGAGAGGTGAGGGGAGAGGGAGAGAGAGAATCTTAAGCAGGTTCCATGCCTAGCGTGGAGCCCAATGCAGGACTCCATGTCACAATCCTGAGATCATGATTTGAGCTGAAACCAAGAGTTGGATGCTTAAACTGAGCCACCCAGGTGCCCCTATTTTCACTTACTTTTGAAAAATCTTTCTTCAAGAAAAATTATTTTGAAAATACCAAATTTGTATCAATTCTATTGAGAAGAAAAGGTTTAGGTCCACGAAAAAAAAATCCCATTGTGGGGGTACTTGAATCCTTGGGGACTAGAGTCATAATATTGGGATAAAAATGAGGGTGGTGCAAGGGAAGCGATATTTCAGGGGGAAGGTGGCAGCAAGTGCTGAAGCAGCTGTTCTACTTCTGCCACCACTGAATTTCTTCTACAGAGTTCTCCTTTGTTCAGCCTTTGCAGGATTTTTGTTTGAATTCTTTCAGGCGTGCATCTTGAACAGAATTAAAGCATAGAAATTTTAAGGTTAAATGGAACACCTTGTCCAGTAAAGGACAAAGAAAACAAAGATTAATTAACTTGCTAAATAAATGGAATTTCTAGGAAAGAATTAACATGAATCTTGTAGATAATAAATTTTATTTCTGTAAATTAGTGATTTTAAACTTTTTTTTTTTGAGATCTGTTTTCACAAGTAATTTGTTACCAATAACAAATGAAAGAAGACCTTATTAATATTTTAAAGTATAAATTAGAGTGGAAATCAGGTTGTATCAGTCAGGATAGGATAGACTTTTTGCAGCAACAGACAACCTCCAAAATCTTAGTTGCTTCAAATAATGAAGTTTTATCTTGTTTTTACTCTGTATCGATTGTGGGTAATTTGGGAGTTCTTTTTTTTTTTTTTTTTTAAAGATTTTATTTATTTATTCATAGAGACACAGCTAGAGAGAGAGAGGCAGAGACACAGGCAGAGGGAAGAGCAGGCTCCATGCAGGGAGCCCCACGTGGGACTCTATCCAGGGTCTCCAGGATCACGCCCTGAGCTGCAGGCGGCGCTAAACTGCTGCGCCACCGGAGCTGCCCTAATTTGGGAATTCTGCTCTGGATTATTCTCACTTGGGCATAAAAATTGATGAAACCTTATAATCTGGAATGTTTCTAGTCAGTATGGCAGGTGGAAGGAGGTAGGCAAATTACTCATTGGCTCTTGAAGTTTGGAGGAGACATACCACTTCTGTTCACATTTCATTGTCCAAAATAAGATGTAGACACTGACCTAAATAGAAGAAGGAGAGGAAGTGTGATCCCACCATGTCTTAGAAGAAGAAGAATTAGAATATTGGGGAATAGCCTGATGACTACAATAGAGGTGAATTTTAACTGCTGTGAATCTCCCACCTGGCCTTCTGTGAGGGTCATAAGAGTAGAAAAGTGGGGCTCTCAGGCAGGAATTGTACCTAACCCATAGGTCATCTACTGTTGCATGGCCCACGGTGGTATCTGCAGGTGGACATCACCCTTCAAATTCATCATAAGGACTAAGGCTGTGAACTCTTGTCCCCAATGGGGAAAAGTAGCTCCATTCTCTCCAACTGTGGCAGTTAGAAGATCCCCGATTTGTCCATGGGAAAGAGGAGTAAGGACAGGAGGAGCTTCTCCTAGCACAGAGCTTCGGGGAGTCTCTCCATAACTGACTGAGGTTTCTGGCAGCAAAAGTCTAAATCTTTCCTCTAACAGTGCTTCCCAACCTCATCCCCAGCCACTCAGCTAAAATCTGGTGCTTGAATCTCTCACCTTGCAATAAACATTCTATCTCCATTCTTTCCTCATAGTGAACACTTATTTAGCACTTACTGTATGCCAGTCACTTTTCTGAGCATCTGCTATCACTTACTCATTTAATCCCTTGCAACACTCAGGGAGGTGGTACTATTATTACCCCCATTTTACAACTGAAGCACTGATAGATTGAGGAGACTCTGAGTAAGTGGGGGAGCTGGAATTCAATCCCAGATAGTATGGCTTAAGAGCCCAGTGTATATATGGCCTCTTGGCTGCTCACGTAGTATAATATTTGGAGAAAATGAGCTCTATCTGAATGTGGGTATGAACAATGAAATGCTCCATGATGCCAATAGCAGCTCACAGAGATTCTCAGGGACTAAAATCCTCACAATCTTATACTCTCTATTTGAATCAACAAAACTAATGCTGATGTGCCAGTGGCCCAGCAGGCACCTTCATCTTTACAGAACTAGGGCAGAACAAATTTATATGATTGATTGTTAATAAAGCCTCTGGCATGACCAGCTGATGATAGATAGATAAACTGAAGAAATATCGGTGTTTTAGAGAAATATAGGTTTCTAAAGACCTAAACTCATGACCATGTGCACACAGAGCTTGTAGAATTACTGTATGAAATAATTATTGCAAAAATAAACTTAAAAGTTCCTTAAACCAAAGGGAGGGCTGTCTGAGAATCAGTGCAAAAGTCATGAGAACCTATCCAACTGTGAGCTGTTAAATGTTTGACAATTGGTTCTCTGAAAAAAACAAAACAAAAAACAAAATGAAAAACCCAGCCTTTTTGTGGTGGTTGCCAATTTCTGGGGTGTAAATATTCCCACCATTTTAATTTCTGGCTACCAATGTGGTATCACTGAATGCAGAGTTGGAAAGAGATGCCAATAACTGGTTCTCACAGGCCAATGTGAGCTGGCTTTAGCACACTAGTCATGTGAGATGGCGGACGGAAGGCACTCCAAAGTTCACATTTATTAAAAAAATATATGTTAGATTTGAAACAGTTTAACTGAGATGAACCACCATATCAGAGTTTTAAGTGAGAAGTGTTTTAGTTATTTTTGTTTTTAATATCAGCGAAACAAATTCTTTTCAGACACATCCCACTAAGGCCTTTTGTGCTGCCCTTTGGGGTTTTTCTCTGGAAAATTTACTGAAACTTCTGGGAAGCTGCCACTTTCAAGAATTTCAGCTCTGAAAAGAGAACAAAATGAGGATGCTAGAGGGTGGGAGTCAGAGCCCTGAGTGCCACCTGTGGCTGTGCGGGGGAGTAGCTGGGATCTGGGGCCTGTCCTTCAGCTTGAAGTGATAATTCCCTTAGATCCTTCTGGTGCTGACAGCTTCTGATGTGAAGTCCAGTTGGGGCAGGGGGAGGATGGTGAGAAGGAGAAAAGTGTGAAGTAGATCAGTGGAAAGGGGCCAGAAAATGGGCTCAGAGGAAGAGAAAAGGTGAGTGGAGGTGCTGGGAGAAGGAACTAAAATGGAGAGAAAGATGGGAGAACTCACAATTTCTGAGAACCCACTATGTGTCAGTGCTGATGAGAACCTATTGTGTGCCAGTGCTGATGATACTGTGGGTGACCATTGGACTATGATGATGTGATTATGAGAAACACTTGGTTTATTTAGTTATGCTGTCTAATTTCACTTCTATGCCAACTGCATGAGGTAGCGATTACTCTCCGTGTCTAACAGCTGAGGAAAATGGACCCGGAGTTCAGTTATTCACCCGAAGTCACACTTCTAGCAAGTAGGCTGAGCTGAAGATGCAAATGAGGACTGAATGGCTGTAAATCCTGTGCTCTTTGCACTGTGCAGTGCTGCCTAAGTGGGCAGGAGGTCTGAGAGGAATGGTGGAGAGATCACTCCCAGGAGGGCATTTGGGCTATGACTCATGAATTATCCTTTGATGAGTTTGTGGATCTTCTTCACTGCTCTTTATCTGTTCAGACCCCTAAATCTTCGGGGCTCTGGGCTGAAAAGGATGACTGAAGCAGCCCATTAGGGCAGAAATCACCTGCTGGGATGATGATGAGGCATCTATCCCTAGAGCCTGGGAACACTGGCGATTGGCTAACCTCTGCTCTGGGTTGGAGGTTACCCTTTGGATCTCCCCAAGGGAACCGTGGCAGAAAATCAGCAGGGCTTGAATTTGAACATCAAGACTAGACAAGACACAAGAAGAAAGAGAGGGTAAAGGAGAGAGCGAGAGATGGACAGATTTTTGTTGCCCAGTAAAGACAGCATAATCAGCACACTGATTCTCAGTCTCTGAGTCTGGCTGAAAATCAAAATTTGAATCAGACATCTGCTTTAATGAGTAAGAAAATATTGATGAAAAGGACCAGACTCCCTCAGTGCCCAGCTCTAGAATCTTGCTGCTTTGATAGCACAAATCAATACTCTCTTATGAAGGTTTAAGCTCTGATTTGTGAAATAGGAACCGCACCAAAGTCCAATAAGAACTGCCCTCAGGGCAGAGCCGAAGCTTCCAGCAGAGAAACTGCAGCGGGGAAGTGGCTCAAGGCAAGTGCATTTACCACTCGGGCAGCTTGCACTCAGGGCGCGGAGTCCTGGGTCAGAGCTCCGGGCAGCTTCACAAGCCACCTCCTGCTGTGGGCTGACCAGGAAGGGACCAGGTTCCCTGCCAGTGCTGTCTTTATTGTTCATACATACAGGGCTGGATATTCCCTGTCGTACCGGGGAGCACTGAGCACCGTGAACTTGAATTATAGGCCCGACCTGGAGTGCACTTGCTGCTGGGTCATTTGCGTCACACAGCCTGCTTCTGTCTTTTCCGTTTTGTGGAGCTCTCTTAAAGCTGGATGAATCGGTTCTGGTGCTGGACGAATGCTCATCTCCTTTGTTCTTGCTTCCTGGAATTGAAGGTTAAATACTTTCTTGGGCTGGAGAATGAACACACATCTTGGAATCAAATGGACCTGTGTTCAAATCTGGTTTTCCCCACCCACTCTGTGATGCTGGGGAAATCCTTTAACCTTGCCGCCTGTTTTCTTGTGTGTGAAATGTAGGGGACCACCCCCCAACCCCCCACCCCCATTCCCCGCCGTCTTCCAGACATACCACAAGGACTGGTTCTGCTCCCAGTCAGCCTCCTTCCCTCCTCAGAGAATGTCAGGTCCCTGCTGCATCTGCCCACCCCGGCCTGGTCTGCTTGCTCTGCCCTGACCCCGACGGAGCCCCTCACCTCCAAATCCAGACACAGGGTGCCCTCTTGACCCAGTGGCAGCCAGGCTGCTCCACGGGGCCTCACCCAGTGTTAGCAAGGATCCCCCCTCCTCGGTATCTGCCCCTAGTGACTTCCTGTCCACGACCCCACTCTGCTTCCTGGCAGCGGCCTGGCTGTCTCTGCTGGATTCTCTCTCCCCTGTTGCAATAGTCGTGAATAAAGTCTTTCAATTTCATTAAAAAACAAAACAAAACAAACAAACAAACAAACAAACTACTCACTTTACTTCCTGGGATGCTGCGGGGATTCGCTGAGATCCTGCCAGGAGGATGGTCAGTGGACTGCCTGATATGTAGTAAGCATTCCAGTGGTCCCCATAATTCTCCTAGATTACTCGTGAACATATCTATATATCACAGCACTAGTTGGGATTTTAATAAATGGGGAAAAGAAGCATTATTCTATCCAAGTGATTGCTTTATTGGTCATTTCCTTGTGTTTCTGGCTCTAGACCCAAGTCCACCATGCAGGAAGCCCTGCTGGTCTGCTCTTTCTCTATCACCTGAAGTGTTAAATAGAGTCACAGGGTGTCCACTGTGCATCAGCTGTGTGACATTGGGACAAGATGCTTGTGTTCTCTGGATCTCAGTTCCTTTACCTTTAAAGGAAGGGTGGGATCATAGGGAATTTGACATCCTGAAGGTCCTAGTGGGACTATTTCTGTATGGTTCTATGTTCTATTTTCTGGTACTGTGCCTTTTCCTCTTAATGTCTGCCTGTGACTGAAGAACTTCTCTCCTCTTTCCATAGTCTGCTCTTTCTCTACGTTGGGGACTTCCTTGCCAGATGTTGGGGTTCCCACCTTTTGGGGTTCTGTTAATTGGGATTCACTGACCATTTTAGTATGAGTGATTCTTTCTCTGTTTGATGTCCTCTGCTCCCTGCTTCCTACTTCTTCCTCCCTAAAGACTGCCATAGTGTTTATCTATTTTGGGAATTAAATGACCCTAAACAATGCACCTGTTGTGCTAGTAAATGAAGTAAATAGGGTATTTTGCAGATGTTCAAACCAGATCCTTCCCTCTAAGCTGCTTATTAAATTCTGCATGACTTCTTTCAATGAAGACCAGAGAAAGAAATTCCTCAGACGACAGCTTCAGAAATAGTTGATAAAAACAAACACACAAACAAATGTAGGGCTACTATGGATTACTCAACTGATTGTGCCTCTCTCTTGCTTTGGTAGCTGGAAAGCTGAGAGTCAAATTTTGTGGCTCACATCTAGTAAGATTGTGTGGCAGGCATTTGAATCTTAATCTGTACCTTGAGTTCATTTTACTTTTTCTCACTTTATTTTTCCCTCATTCAAATTTCTCATTTATTCATTAAAAAAATTCTGTTATACTTTCAAAAGTTGTACCATGCCCTTTTAGAATAGGGTGAGGTCAAAGTAAATGAATGAATGCATTCTGTGCATTTTGTATAGTCGAGTGCTTCACTCAGCCTCAGGGAAAAACAGTCAGAGAAGGCTTCCTACAGGAAGATGCTTGGAGGATACACATGCATCAACTATTGTGCAATTCAGTTAATCATGAAACCTCCAGAGTGGCATAATGCTTGCTATCAGAGGTGTAGGGATGAAAGTGAAATATGGAAAAATCTCATTCGATAGCTATATTAGTGTGAGAAACATTTGCTATATAATATAACATAATCATGGGAGTAAAATCCCATTATATTTGCATCCACACTCAAGGGGAAGGAGATTATACATTCTGTCTACCACAAAGAGTTTATATAATTTAACATCTGATTTTGTCTCAATGAGAAGTGAGAACTTCCTGTGTGTCTCTGGCTCTTCTTTTGACAACCATTACTGTGTCATGATTCCAGGACACCATCAATTCTGTGTCCTTTAATACCATGACTTTCTTAACTCTGACTTTGACCTTAAGGTCTGGCCAATCCATGATTTGTCTCACTCTCTGGAGTGAACCCACTGGTTATAGCTCCCTGATCCCTATCACCACTAACACAACCCCATTTTCTATCCCTGTCCATGTCTACAACCCATTTTCTTTTTGCTACTCATTCTCTGATATGAAAACAAAGGATGCATTTTAGTAATGGATCTTTGTGGAGGAGATTGAAAGAAATGAGTACTCAAAAACATAATGTTGAGGTGCCTGGGTAGTTCAGTAGGTTGAGCATCCAACTCTTGGTTTTGGCTCAGGTCATGGTCTCAGGGTCCTGGGATCGAGCCCCATGTCAAACCACACATTGGGCTCCATGCTCAGCAGAGAATCTGCACCCCCCCCACTCTGCCCCTCTGTTTTGCCTGTGTCCTTCAAAGACTTCATGTGGGTTTCTACCTACAGAATCCACTCACAAAGGGACAGGGGGCACTGTCTTTCTCTCTCTCTCTCTTAAAAAAAAGAAAAGACATAATGTTATGAGGTAGTTTGATAGTCAAAGTGGTTAAAATTCTGTTAGGGCTTTACCTGTGTCCTTCAAAGACTTCCACGTGGGTTTCCAGCGACAGAATCCACTCACAAAGCTTCCTTTCATAGTAAGAGCAGCAGGATACTCTCTAGGTGTCAGGCTTATCTTGCTCCCAATGACTGCCTTAGAGAGTGTGAATGTCCTGACACTATCGAGAACTGTGAGGCCACCAGGGTGGACCTGCACGGTCATTACAAGTCTCCTCTGATGCTAAGCCTACAGAATCCAGCTTTACCCAAAGAGATGGATTGTACTCATCACTTATTAGTGATGATTTATGCTGTTGGACTAGAAGCATTTGCTTGTGAGTAAAATTCTGCTTTCAGAATATTGCAAATTCTCTAATGATAGGACTTTTTATACTGGCCTTCCCTTTTTTACTCCTCAAGTTTGTATAACCTTCTGGACAACACCAAGGCCTCCCTAGGTATCTGTAAACTGTTGGTATCAGTGTACTCATTTTCTCAGTGGGAAGAAACCAAAATGAAGCTAATAAAACATAGATTTCAATCAAATCTGATTTCTGCCTTTGCTTGATATTCGATGCAATGAGAAATTAACAATGTGAGTTTGAGCTGTAGCCAGAGGCTGAGAAGAAAGTACCCAGAGATTAGTCAGCCAAAGAAAGGAGAATGCTCTTCTTTGTCTAGTTGGCTTTGGAACAATAAAGAACAGGATGACTGATATATGTTGATTAAAAGTCATCTGATTAAACTTGGGGCTTTCTTAGAGAAATAAGTAGTTCTTTCTTTTAAAATTCCTGTATAACAGGGATGCCTGGGTGGCTCAGCGTTGAGTGTCTGCCTTTGGCTCAGGGCATGATCCTGGAGTCCTGAGATCAAGTCCTGCAACAGGCTCCCCACAGGGAGCCTGCTTCTCCCTCTGCCTATGTCTCTGCCTCTCTCTCTGTTTCTCTCATGAATAAACAAAATCTTTGAAAAAAAAATCCCATATAACAAATTTAAATAAAAAACTAAAAAAATAAACTTCCCATATAACAATAATGATAAAAATATTTATTGAATGCTTACTCTGGGCCAGTCAGTTCCCCTGCATTATCTCCTTTTTTCCTCACAATAACCTGAAGAGGTAGACACTATTAGCTTTACTTCACACTGAGGACTGAGGACTTAGAGCAGTAGGACTGCTCCAAAGTTACATGGCTACTGCTCTGGGCAAATACAGACCTGGATGTGTCTCTCTATAGATCTTACACAGCTAAGGCCAATGCTTAGAAGTTGTCAGTACAAGGTCCCTGACCTTGTAAGCATTGTTATTAAGAAGTCATACAACGATAGTATGTTCGAGATGTGCTTCATGTTAATCTGGGTGGTGGGGAAGAAATGTGTGGATATATGAATAACATAAACATGGTCACATATTGAGTCTAAGTGAAGCTGGGAAAAGGTACCAGGAGGCCATGGTATTATTCTCTTTACTTCTGTATGTGTTTGAAATTTTATATAATTTCAGAAAGGTTGGTGATGGGTGTATACATCTATATAGTTATATATTCTATTTTTTAAATAGTTACATATTTTAAATTAAAATTAACTTTAAAGCCTTGACAAAGAAGAACTTCAGATATTCATATTTGTCCTTTCTGACACCCATGCACTTCGTCTCGCTGCTCTAGCTAGAATTTTGCCCTCAGTGGAGAGCAGCGAGGCACCATGGTGTTCCCAGTCACAGCCCTTGTATTTTCTTCTCAAGACAGGGACCGTATTTGCCTCTTCAAATATCATGGCATTTCTTCTGGTTTCCATACATGTAGATAGTGACACAGCTTCTGAAACGTCTATCTGAAAACGTTGGCCGACTTCCCTGTTTCTCACAGTTTGGCGATGGAGCTGCCACGGGGCGCACAGAACACCGTGAAACACAAGGAGCAGAGAGCAGGGGGCAGAGAATGGGATGGATTAGAAGAGCCAAGACAGACAGAGGCTCTTATTTAGAGATCAGAAACCAGTGTGAAAGTGGGAATTGAAAAAGGAGGAAGCAGAGACATCAGTTAAGCTATTTAAGGGAAAAAAGAGCCCAAAGTACATCGTAAAGGATAAAAATGTGGGCATTTATATCTTCATTAAGGAGCTTATTAATTAGAGTTGAGTTGTTAACTGGTTTATAGTTCCCTGGGACTAGGATGAGCCTCTAAGAGGAGCCCAGGCAGAGAGCCGCCAGGCTGGATAATTACCGTGGCTTGCCTTGGGATTTGCCCCAGCCTCATAGACAACTTAATATCTGGCAGCCAGGTGAACAGGCCTGGGCTGCTCTACCCACGTGGCAGGACAAATTCCCAGGCTCCTGGCCGGTTGCCAAAGTAGGCTCCTCCCTTCTTTTCTAGGAAGCAAGAGCAAAGCAGAGTTGTCTTCCCTGGAAATGGCCCAGGAGCTCTTCCTGAAGTGTAGAATGTTCTTTCCCAGACTCTAGGTGCTCCTAGGGACTCTGTGTCTCTAGATCACAGTGGCATGCCCAGGCACCACGCAAAGAGCGGTCCCACTAGCAAAGAGTGAGTGGTGTTTGTGGGCAGTTAGAACACAGCCATCCCACCTCCCCCCACCCCCCCACCCCCAGAAAAAGAACACAGCCATCCCTTTTTTTCCTCACTCTTGGCTCTGTCTCTCATTTGCGGTCTTGCACTTATCCATTGGGCTTGGTGATTTCATTTTATTTGGATCTTGACTCTTCAATTCTCCCTTCAAGGGAAAAAAGAATAGGCCAAGGGTGGCTGGAAGATAATGTCAATGTGGAAGCTCCTAGATAAAAAGTAAGAGAAAGGTGAGGAGATGCTTTGAAATGAGGGTGCATGTCCTACCTAAATACAATCAAATTACTGTTTCTTTTTTTATTTTTATTTTTATTTTTATTTATGATAGTCACAGAGAGAGAGAGAGAGAGAGAGAGAGAGAGGCAGAGACATAGGCAGAGGGAGAAGCAGGCTCCATGCACCGGGAGCCCGATGTGGGATTTGATCCCGGGTCTCCAGGATCATGCCCTGGGCCAAAGGCAAGCGCTAAACCGCTGCGCCACCCAGGGATCCCCCAAATTACTGTTTCTAAACAAACCCTGGCCTGGACAAATAGAACATACTTGAAAGTAGGTTTGTCCTGTGGGTCTGTCATTTAGAACTGCTGACATTGACTGCTGCTTTTGGAATCCACCCCGTGTTTTTGTGGGCATGTCCTCTGGGCCTACCGGGTCTAGGGTGAGGATGTGGGTGTGGTGTCTATGGTTCAGATCTGGGTAGGGAGTGTCCCATGATGAAGGTGCAGAGATTCTCTGTCTCAGTCCTGATCCTGATAAATCCCTAGAGTCTATGTGAGAGAGCGCATTTCTTGCCACACTGGCCTAATCAATCTTCAATTGTAAAGATGAACCCTGTCCCCTCCCCACATCTACATTTATTCTCCTCTGGATCTAAGTCTCTCCTTTTCCCCTGTGTAAAGACTGTTGCCTTGGTATCTTCTGGACACTAGTAAGTAATTAAATATGCTAATCTACACTAAGGTGCTAAAGGCTTAAAACTGCTGGTTTCAGAAGTTGTTCTTATGCCTCATGGAAGGGTTAAGGCTTAATGCTAAATAATACTCTCTGATCACAGATTCTCATATATTTTAGCACTAGGGCAGTGAATATGTTTTTTGGAAGTTTGGAGAAGTCAGGTGGTATAGTCTGCTGATTACCCAGCCTCCATTTTTACTTAACCGTCCTTTCTGGAGAGGTTAGGAAGCTAAAAACTTTATTTCCACTAGCTCTTTTACACCGTGGCTCTGGATGTGAAATAGATTCTTCCAAATAGATGCATTTATGCTGAGATACAGACAGTGGGAGGAAAGCAGAGGCCATTTTTTTCCCTGCCTCTTTTGTCTGTTTCTGCCAGCAAGCAAGGAAGGGGAAATGTGAGTTGTTTCTGCATCGGTATTCAATGTCTAACCTCAGGCTTCCTGAGTACTGAGGGACAGTTATGGCAGCGATGTCTTCTTGATCCCACTCCTTGATTCTTGGGCTCCAGCCACATGGATATGATTGATTTTGTATTTATATTGCCGGTGGCAGCCTCAGAGGTAGATCAGTTTTATGTGGTTCTGGGAGTCATTCCTGGAGGCCCATCTTAGAACCTGCTCCTTTAGCCCTTCCATCAAATCTGTAAACTCTGAATTTCCTGCATTAAAGCCCTCCCTGATCAAAACACCTAGAGTGCTTTATACTTGAGGTATGGAACCCTGTTAGATCTTTCAAGTGGTTTATATTAAACGGACTCCCAAATCGAGTCCTGTTACTAGAATCTAAATCTTAAGTTTGACTTGAAAATGAGGATGGAAATCGGGTCCCTTTCAAAGAAAAGACCATGCACCTGTGGGAACTGAGTGCCACGTCTATGGCATTGACTTGAGTTTTCACTAGACCCAGTGTCCCCCGCTGTGAATGTCACCAATGTCATAGAGGGGACTTAGGTCACTACAGATTGTAGTGACAGCCAGCACTTTGCTTTTCTTCCCTTTTCCCTTTGGCTTTCTTGGTGCTAGATGGCAATGAGGGTAGCTTTACTGGGTGAGGGGTATGTGTCTTCGCTCATTGCCTGGGTCTTCCTTAATCGTTGAGATAGATCAGTGAGGATAATGCAGTCCTCTTTCCTAGTGGGGAGTGTAGCTTGGTGTGGGAATAATTGAATTTGTAATGGGAAGGTGGAAGTGTTGTTTTGTGTTGAAATATTCATTTCTCCCATAACTGTTGAGTAAATGTAGCCATTAGTGTATGCATACAATCTTCCTTAATCCTCTGAGTATTCCAGCAGCAGGTAGACACTTCCTGCTGAGAAACATTTGAATGAGATGAGCATTTTTAAAAGAGCATGAATCTGTTTGCCATCTGGGGAGGCAGGAATTATTCTTCCGTGTTCAGCATGAATTTAGGTGAATTCAGGAGAGGGGTGCAGTGATGTTGCTCTACATTTTGGCTGCCTACTGAATTCAGCTTTCCTTGTAGCAGCTGCAGCTAAAGATACTCCTGATCAAACAATAGCTTAAAGGCAGAACATCATAGAAAGTGGGGGATTCCTCTCAGGCCTTTCGGACAAGAGATAGTCATAGGTGCATCTGTTTTTACACTGAAGGCATCATTTTCTTTTTCCAAGATGGCCCCGAAACCATTTTTAGTATTCGGTAGAAATTACTTCTTAAATATTTGGTTGCCTTACAGCAGATGACCTTACCTCACTCAGAGAGAACATCCCCACTCTTTCTCTATTTTCCCTCTATTCACTTGATTCTTTAACACTCATGTAAATGTAAATAAAATATCATTAACGTGCATTAAATAGTAACTCAGTTCTTATAATGAACTTTGCAGGTAGGTGCTATTATTTCCCCCATTTTTATAGATGGAAAAGCCCAGGAACAGAGAGATTAAGGAACTTACCTGTGGTCACATAGCTGGTAAACTAGGATTCAAAACCATGTAGTAGCTCCAGAGTTCCTGCTCTGAATACTGTGCCACAGACGGCTCACCTTTCCCTTCTTCATCTCAGAGAATGTGCCATCTTGTCTTCTCCACAAGATATGGGATGCTGTGTTTTGTATGGATTGTTCACTCCCTGAGGGGTCCCCATCAGGGGGGCCCAGGGAATAAAGTCTAGCCCCATCCTCTGTTCACCAGACTGTGTGTTCTGGTGTGCTGCACCCACTCAGAGTCTGATTTGGACTAAGGTGCTGTTGAGGAAAACAACAACTCGCTTTGAGGTCCACTCCTCCATCTACACACTAGATCCTACCCCTTTCCATCTCTTCCAAAACCTTGTGGCTTCAATGATATCCCAAGCATGGTGAAGCGTTTCACTTGATAATGACATGAAACTGTACTTCCTAATATCTATTCATCATCTGTATAAAAGCCTTTAGACATACTTCAAGACAGTGATAGCTTCTTTTGCCTCTACCACAGAACTAATATTTAAACCCTTTCATATCTTCATAGCCTTTTTCTGGAACTCTTTTGAAGTACTCTAAGTCCCCCAATTATAAAGCTGCTCAAGAATGAAAAGCAAAGTCACCATAAAAGTTAAAGTATTAATTAAACTATGGAAACCAACTGCCTTTTATAGCATTGTTTCTTTGAGAAAGTGTGTTCTGAGTTTCATTTTTGGATGCCTGGAGAGCTTTTCCCTCTAACCTAAGGAGTTGGGAATGTAAAGCAACTGGTGCTGACAATGAGGTGGTAGCTGTTTATGAGACTTGGCCATCTGCAGCTGGGTATTCACAGCTTGGTTCACCTCTTCCAACTGGCTTCCCAAATCCACTCTTGCCATTCTTCACATCATTCTTGACATAGGCAGCCAGACTGAGCTTTAAAAATGCAAGTGTGATTATGACACTCCTCTTCTTAAAATCCTTGAATGGCTTCTAATTGCTATTAGGATAAGATCCTTAACATGGCCTATGAAATGATCTGGCCACTGTCCAGCTCTTCAGCTGCATCTTGATCTGTTCTCCTCTGTCCCTGTGCTTTAACCATATTGGTCTCCTTTTAGTTAGTTTTAATGGCCTAAAATCTCCCTCACTATAGCTTCTTCATTTGTGCTCTTCCATTTACTCAAAATATTCTACTCCTTTCTCTTTACCTGGCCAACTGCTATTCATCCTTTAGATCTTCAACCTAAATGTGATTTTCTCAGAAAAAATGTTTTTTTGTACTCAAGGCACCATGTAGTTTTGCTTTGTAATACTTATTATAGGTTAAAATTAAATTTATTTAATGTCTCTTTTCCTGGGGAGGCTGTAACCTCTATTAGGTAGGGGCTATGTTTGCCTATTTTTTTTTTCCTTCTGGCACCTAATAAGTGTTGAATATATAGCTTTTCAATGAAAAAACTAACCAGATTTAACTTGCATATGTGACTGTTTTCTTTCCGCACTTAGACCTCAAATTGCCTGACGGCAGGGGCCATATCTTTACTCATTTTTATAGGGTCTAAATTGCCTAGCACAGGGTTTTGCAAATAGTGAAGCTCAATAAAGAATTGCTGGTTAATTAATTGACCCGTCAAGCTCAGATGAATTAGTTAAGGTGTAGAAAAATAAGGAAAAGGTCAGGATGAAATATATTGGGTCATTCTAATGACAGAGTGCAGTCTGGTGTTTCAAAGAACAGTGATATATTGGTCCCTGCTTATGTCCAATATCAACAATCTAGTAGATTATGCCCTATATTGAGCCTTCTATTTTCAACCTGACTGCTTGTTTAACTGATGATTTTTGTCTCCACTAAGTGTTTGGTTAGCATGGGTACAGGTCTTTGACCTGGGTTAGTAACAGCTGCTAATTGTCTTTCCTCTTTTGTTTCTGAGGGTAATTGGTATTTTTCATCAACTTGTTGAGATGCTGAGTAGTACCTGTAATAGGTAGCTGATCAGACACATTGTGATGATGGAAACCAGATGTCTCAGGTTTTTGTCTTCTAATTTATTGGTTTTGGATAGGAGCTGGTTTTTAATGCTCAGACCATACTTACTATCTCCACAGTTATCCATCTTTAATTCTTCCTCTTGGATTCTGTCCTGCCTCTTGTTCAGAGGGTCACAAATAAATTCTCCTATGCCTATTGATTCTGACTTGAATTAGGGAAGTACTACTCTTTTCTCCCTCTTCCCTTATACATTGAAAAAAAAAATCTCCCCTTTGCTGTGAAGAAAGAGGGAAGCTAAAAATAATGAGAATAGATTTTGCATCTTCTCTTGCTCTGTCTGAATTATCATCATCATCATCACATTCATTTTCAATACCATTTTGGCATATTGTCCTTTTTTTTTGGCATATTGTACTTTATGTTTATTTCAAATGCTTCTTTCCCAATCATTACCCAATTTATAGCTGAAAAATCATGGGTTCACAGAGGTCAAATGTCTTAGCTAATAGCTCATATGACCAGATAATGAGTGAAACTGGATATATTTTCCAGGACTTTACTGGTTGTAAGAAAAAAACTCAGTATATAGCTACTAGCATAAGAAAAAAAGAATATATTGCAAAGGGTGTGGAGTGCTTTACAGACTGGAAGAGATAGAGGGCCAGGTTAACTCTAGAGACTTTCAGAAGTGGAAAGAAACGTGAAGCCTGCAGGAACTTCTTAGTCTTTCTCATAGCTACTTCTTTTGGGGTACTGGTATGACAGAGCCAAATGCCCCCATGTAGTAGGGGACATGAGTGTCATGAGGGCGTATTATATGCCCTAGTATTCTCACATATTGTATGCAGTGTATACTTGTGCTCCATCCAAGAGTTGTGATCCTGCTGTAGACGTCTAACACTCATATGTTCATTATGGCAGATTTCCAGCAGATGGCACTCAAGTGTCTTTTCTAACAAAAATCAGTAAAATGATTTGAGGGCGGTACATTTTTCTATTTGCACAAGGGTGCCTTTGTGGGTACTGGAGACCTTGTCTTCCAGCAGCTCTGAGATTATGCTCTTACTCATAAAATCCAAAGAAGAAAGTGAAATCTTCCTCTTAAGCTCCAAGGATTGAAAGAACCCAGACAATAACTTTGATGGATCTGGCTTGGGTTCCATCATGAATTGATTTCTATGGCTGGGAGTAAGTTTTCATTACTGACCCTGCAGATGGCACAGTCCTCCCTATGACTCCCTAGTGTATATATATCCACACACACTCTTCTTTCACTATATAAAATCCCAACTGCTGCTCATGTAAAGTAGTGAATCCACATGTAATCACAAATACTCGCCCCTCCTTCAAGTATGGTATTTCAAAGTATCATCAACTATTGCATCTACTAACAGGCCCAGGGTCTTTGGAAGAAATGCCTTTCTCTCAGGTCAAATACCTCAAGATTTTGAATCCTGTGGAGCTTGGACTAAAAACCATTTCTAACCTATCCAAGATGCAACAATACAGGAAAAAGAGAGTAGCTAAAATAAAATTCCTGTTTGAAAAAGAGGAGGAAGCATAAGCAACATAAGTGGGACAACTCCAGAAAATATTCCATACTCCATTCAATGGGGCCAGTGAAGCATATCTATTTTTGGCTCACTGTCCTGTACTGTCCCCACAAAGCTTTGCCTTGATCATTTCTCTTCATGGCCACATAGACAAGGAGACAGCTCGTGGGAGGCTGTATTCTTCCAGAAGCCCAGCTGCTGTTATTATGGTTATAGGGACCCAGGAATTGCCTTAGAAATGGAGCAATTACAGCCTTCTAATTTGGGAGTTTCTTTAGCAAAACATCTCTTTTAAAGGGCTAGTTGGGGGGCACCTGGGTGGCTCAGTGGTTGAGTGTCTGCCTTTGGCTCAGGTCATGATCCTGGGGTCCTAAGATCAAGTCCTGCAACGGGCTACCCACAGGGAGCCTGCTTTTCCCTCTGCCTATGTCTCTACCTCTCTCTGTCTCTTGTGAATAAATAAATAAAATCTTTAAAAAAAATAAATAAAAGGCTAGTTGGCTGTCAATGTTGAGTTCATATTGATGAGGTCTGTTGATTTATAACCAACTAGAAATCATATTCAGTCATAAAATTTGACCCCAGACTCTGTCTTTGAAATTTATGTTTTCTGGAAACATACTCATAGACTTTGCCCATCCTCCTATGGCTTCTCCTAGGCCCCTGCCTCTAAGGCAACTGAAGCAATAAGTGGAGTTGGTAAAACAGAGCTCTGGCCCCTGTTTGCATCCCATTTATTTGCGCCTTATGATGTGAAAAATTACAACCCTATTTCAGAGGATTGTGCATGGCAGGGGTTGTTTGGGAGAAATCTGGGTGGTCTAGCTTTCCTCATTTCTAGGTTACTCCCAGGTATCCCCTCTCCTTTTTGGTAAAATGACTTCACTATAGGGCAGAAAACTCATCTTTAACAGTTTTGCAGGCAGCCTGGTCTTCTGACCTTTAGCAGCTTTGGATCACTAGCTATAGACAGAAAGGGCCTCTGTTTTAACAACACAGGTAGATATACATCTATCTTCTTATTTCCTATCCATTTTAAGAAATGCCATCTTGCATTGAGGCTTACTTTCCTTTTGAAGAAACTTGCTGAAGGCCATAGGCTGTGTCTAGCATGCTCTTATTTCTTAATATTTCTTAATATTTCTCTACCAAGCCACCAAGATGTTATCACAGTCTTTCTGCCCAGATACAACAGGTAATAGTTAACATGGACTTTGTTTTCATATCAGATGGATTGCCGTTTTCCCAGCTGGGAGTGGTGTGGGTTTGCCTGCCTCTACCTCCTATCATCCAAGCCCATTCTACTTTTAAGTCTCTGCCATCTGTATCACTCGGCTTCCTGATGCTGGTGTCTGCATTAGTCTTCTTTGGGTTACTAGTGACAAGACCTCAAGTGTAACTAGCTTAAGAGAAAAAGGCACAGAGGAGAATTATTAGAAGGGTCTTGGGTAGCTCACATGAAAGCTACAGGGAGAGGCAGCTCTGGAGACTTGTGTGACAGGGATTGGGGGATTGACTCTTTGTATCTATCTTGTATTCCAGATTCTCTCTGCATATTGGCTTGTTTGCTCAAACTCTTCCTCATGGCTGGATGATGTTCTGGTCACATCCTCACACCTCACAAACAAAGCAGGAAGATGGTACCTTCCCTTCCTGCTCTAGGAGAAAAGTACTGTAGAAGGGCTCTGACCAGTTGTTAGGGCGGGGGGGGGGGGGTGAGGGGGGTGAGTGAAGTCGGCATCACTTAACTAACTCCCTGGCCTACTTTTCAGGTGTTGGGATCTCTAATGTAACAGATGTTGGGAACTCATACTGTAATGGTAGTAGCTGAATTCTTAGTGTCTTGTTTGTTTTCATGGGTGTTATCATTAAATACCCCAGTACTTTTGAAAACACACCTGAGGAACTGATAATTTCCTTTTGATAGTAGATATAAAAACCATTATCCATTATCTTCAGAGACATCCAACTCTCTTTAAAGATACTGCCAACTTTTCTGGCTGATACCATCCTTCAATTTTGGAAAAGCAGTCACGTTCTGCCCAAATTATGCTTTTGACGAATGTGATCTCTGGCTATTCAGCTGGGATGGTGATCTACAGAGACAGCAGTTGAAATGGCCAATCACGCTTGTGTGCATGTGTGTGATTAACAGCAGGTGCTGAGGATGTCAGAGCTGGCAAATTGGAGTCTTCTTTTTCCTCACCTTAGTGATACTTTAGGTTTCCCTGGAACTGAAATTTCTGCGGAAAGATAAACTTTGTCACAAACAGCTGCTCACAGGATATTTAGAAAAGGATGCTTTGTGGTTGCTTTTTAAAGACATGTTTCCTGTCTTTCTTTCTAGCTTGCCTATGAACCCTTTGGGATCAGGGACCAGTGTTTATAAGTTATTTATGTACCCGCTCTTCCTGGAACAGTTTTGTGTTCACAGAGGTATTTGGCCAGATATGTTTGGAGGGTTGTTATTATGAAGGCACGTGAAGAAGTCAGATATTGGCATCACTAGCTTTAAAAACTATACAGAAAAGGCTTTTTAATCTCAAGTGCCCAAGCAATTTTGGCTGCAGAATAAACGTTGATCTTAGAGACAGTAGCTTTCTGAGTTCTAGTTTTGTTTTCCTACTTTGACTGATTTTTTTGAGCAAGAATATTTATTAAATTAACAAACATTTTATTGAGTGAGCATTATGTGCTGGGGGCCTGGAGGTAACAGCAGACCTGATAAAGTCCCTTCCCTCATGGAGCTTTCCTCCCTGCTCCCTGTGGGAGAATACAGAATACAAGTAAGATAATAAGCTAGTCAATTATAGATGATTAGAAATCCCATGAAGAAAGGATGGTATGATAGAGAGTAACTGGGGAAGCCTTTTAAGTTGGGAGGAAAGGGGTGAGATTCATGGGAGTTAGGAATGTAGCCTCTGGGATAAGTCAGATTTGAATTTGAACTTCAGTTGCTTCCACTTCCCATCTGTGTGTCCTAAGGAGAGTAACATAACATCTCTGAATCTAAGTTTTTTTCCACTTAGACTACATGGGGCTATCTACCTACTATATAAGGTTGTTGTAATGATTAAATTAAAATGCATATAAAATACATACTATGTATGTACTTACTATTGTGTATTCTGGCCATTGTCCCCTGGATTGTGACAAAGTGATTGTGAATGTCTATTCTACAAATCACTTATTCTACAAATCACAAATCATCTAGAATCACAAGTTCTAGATTTCTATGATTTTTGTGGTTCCAAGTTTCTTTCTTTAAAAAAGGAAAGAAAAAAAGTAGCCTCTCTGATTACTTTCCAGGTTCCAAAGGCTTTCAGTGAAATGGAAGATGGATAATTGTCATTTCTACTTAACTCTGCAGTCTTCTGAGCTGAGTGTCTTTAAATAGGAAGCAGCCATAAATCTTGCAAAGTTCAAAATCCGTTACCTAGGGAGATGGTTAATGTCTCCCATCTTGAGGTATAATTATCTTTTTAAGAACAGAGTTGGCTAAAGAAAGCCGTGGTTGATTAAAAAAAATTCCAAATCAACCATTAAATCAACAGTTGCTCTTACTTTAATTCATTGCATATGGTTCCAGGTGTGGGTGTGCCAAATCAAAGGATTTGTGGGATGAGCAGACCCAGATTTCTGTTTCTCTAAATATTTACATGTAAACAGATTAGAATGGATAGTTTCTTATACCACACTATTCAGGGACCACCTCCACTTGTGGCAGGGCTAAGATGCCAAGTCCCAGTAGTCTGAAAGGCAGAGCACATTGTAGAACTCTAGACCAAGAGGCAGATACCATGTGTTCTATTCCCAGCCACTTGCTTATTGTGTGAATCTGTTCATCCCTTTTCCTTCCTTGCAAATATTTTAGGCATTCCATCTGCATATTAGCTATGAAATAAATTCCACAGGGGCTGAAATCTCTGCCTTGTAAAGCCTCTTTGGTTTCAAAGCATTGTCCCTGGAAGGCTTTTGCCTAAAAGTTTATGGAGGAAATAGCTTGTAAAAAAACTAATTTCGTTCATCAATATACTACAATTGGAAGTTAAGGATGTCAACCATCCACTTTTGCTATGTATTTGAGTTATTGTCAATCAAGAACAATCTGGGCCATATGGGTTTGAAATGATGCTTTGTTAATTGCCCAATAATTGCTGCCTTCCCCAGTATTGTTTGGATATATTTGATTTAACTGTGTTGAAGGACATAACTTGGACCAGAAGATCAAATGGGACTTCCTAGTCTCCCCCTACTCACCACCCTCTATCTCCCCTACCCATGAAATTCAGGGCAGCTGGATGCAGATTAGGGCTGATGTGATTTACCCACTTAGTCACTGGCATGGAAGCTGGAAAGTGGTAGGGACAATTCCTAGTGGGCCAGCTGCATTGTGACAAAAAGGAAAGGAGAGGGGAGTGTAGATGGAGGTAGGGGAAAGAGTGGTGGGGAGAGAGAGAGAGAGAGAGAAAGGGAGAGAGAGATTGAGGGGGAGAGGGGAGAGGTAGAGAGAAAGGGATTTCCTTTTATGATTTTGAAGCCTCTCAGTAGTTCTTGGAGTTTCTGAGGGGAGAAGGTCACTTTCTATGCCAAAGGGAAGAGCTGCTTTTGGCAGGCTGATTTTTTTTTTTTGAAGGAGACATTTTGCTACCCCATTTTAATAACATGGGAAACTGAGGCCTAGAGAGAGTGAGCTACTTGTCCAGCAAGGTCACAGGCAGGTAAGAAGCAAAGCGAAGGCTCAATCCCAAGCAGGTGAATTCCAGTGGACTTGCTGTTGGACATTTGAAGGGCTTCTTGGTCAGGTATGGCTTCCCACAGGGGGTTCATCTTGCCATTTCAACACCAGCTTTCAGCAAATGCATGGAGGTCTCCTGACTGCTTAATCAGTTCTGAGGCTTATGTGCTCTGCTGCCTTCTCAGTGTCTCTGGCTCTCAGCTTCTGTAGAAGCAGCTCGAGGTATCTAGTATAGAAGGAGCCTCAGAAGCCATCAGGACAAATCCTCTCATTCTTACAGGTGGGAGAAACTACGGCAGGGGGCAGCAGAATGATTCGGTCAAAGTTACTCCAAGATCGAGCAGGAGAGCCGTAGCAAGATCTCAGTGGAGTTAAAAATTGTGGTCACTTTCTTCTCTGCACTATAGCTCTCAAGCTTCATCTTGTCCTGTTAACTGGCAAAGCTCAGGATTCTTTTCTCATTTTCATTTTCATTTTCTTCATGAGTCCAAGTCCTGAGGTGTGCTATACTTGCACCCTATACTTTGCTATACTTTGCACCCTAACTGCTATACTTTGTCCTCTTAGGTTGTCTCATTCTCCAGTACTTTCTCACCTTGACCCTCTCCTCTGATGCACCTGCCCCATCATCTGTGTCCTCAGCCTTCTATCTAATCTCTAGAACTAGTTTCTCCTCTGATGTTCACATTTGGTTATGGTAAACATTTTTTATAGTAATCTTTGAAGCCTTAATAACAAGTTATGATGTATATGAAAACATCAATTTTCAAGCAAGTGGGGAACATGTTTTGCTCAGAAAATTTATCTGCCCCTCAAATCACGTACAGCCTGCTCTGCCTATACACAGAATCACAGTTGACCATGATCATCTCCCATAGCTAGATTTTATCCTTATCTGGATCTCTGACAGACCGAATCAAAATGATGCAAAAGTCCTTTGAGGAACAAGAAAGTCTCTTCTCTTCAATATGATAGCCTCTGATTTAGTGTGAGAAGGATTGGAGATGTCTAGTGTCCAAGAGAGAAACTATCTGGCAGGCATGATATCTGCTTATATTTGAAATGCTGTTATTTAGAGAGGAGTTTGTTCTTTTTTTATCTAAAAGGTATGAGTTAAAGAGGGCTGGATTGGGAGCTTTTCCTAGACTGACTTACAGACAGGGAAAGCTCTTCATCCAGGGACTAGACTCCTTAGCTTGCTGCCCTTGAAGATGTTTAAGCAGACGCTAAATGACTCCATGCCTCAGTGCTGTAGGATGCCTCCTGTGTGTGGAATAAGGTTAGACTAATGACTTCGGGGGTCTCTTCCCATGCTGAGATCTAATGGCTTTTTAGTGCCTCCTCTCCTCTACTAGTTGTATCTACTGCTCAAGGTCTGAGGAACATTTGAAGAAAAGGACTAAATGCTTCAGACTTCCACAATTGCCAGATTTCTTAGCTTTGTTAAAGGCAAAACAACTTTGACAGTTGGCTTGTGTGATGCTAGAATAAGCTTTTAGGGAACTGGTAAACCAAGACCTACTGTCTTCATGTTAAAATGGTGCTCTGGGATGGCAAAATGTTGAGAAAATTCATGTCAGCCTGCATGATTGGCTGACTGGTTTTGATGGCTACAGTCTCCAGTTCTTACATCGGAGTCAATTTTTATATAAACTTTTAATAGTTGAAGTATGTATGTAGGGATATATTTACAAGTCTTAAGTATGCAGCTTGATGAACTATCATAAAGTGAATATGGTTTTATCATTGCCATGTAGATCAAGAAATAGATGACCCAGGAATAGAACTGTACCCCAAAAGCTCTTCCTACTTGTGTTCTTTACTGGTCTCTCCTACTTGTGTTCTTTACTGGTCTCTCTCCCATCATCTTCTCCCCAGAGGTAACCATATCCTGATTCTAACATTATAGGTAGCTTTTGCCTGTTTTGAGCTTTATATATTCACACCACAAGCAAATAAACATCCTCATTGTTCCACATTCTTTGTATTTTTTATGGCACCTGGTATTACTGTGTCTTTTTACCTCAGCCACTTTGGCGTACTGAGGTCATTCCAGTTTGAAAATTTGCATTTCCCTGATAACTAATAAAGTTGAACATCTTTGCTAATGTTTGTTGGCAATTCAAATATCCTCATTTAAAAAGTACCTGTTCATATCTTTTGCTCGATTTTCTAGTGGCTTGTCTGTATTTTTTCTTTGATGTGTAGACATTCTTTGTGTTTCTGTCTATGGTATGAGATAAGGGTCAGGTCCCCCGCCAACATACCCCATAAAAATATCCAATCTACTCAGTATCGTTATTGAAAGTAAAAAATTTTCCCTGCTGCTGTGCAGTGCCACCGTTGACATAAGTCAATTCTCCACAAAACTGTGGGCCTATTTCTGGACTTTCTCTTCTGCTTCAGTGGTCTATTTGTCTATTCTGTCTTAACTACTACAGCTTTATAACTCTTGATATAACTCCAGTTTTGATCTTCTTCAAGATTTTCTTGGTTATTCTTGGCCTTTTGCATTTCCACATAAAATTTTGAATCAGTTGTCAATTTCTATAATTAAAAAAAATCCTGCTGGGATTTGGAGATGACTGATATCTTTACACCCTTAACTCTTCCAATCTATGCTTGCTAAGTTTCTATATAGAGGTCTTCTACTCCACTGGATTCATTCCTAGGTTTTTATGTTTTTTTTAAATGCAGATATCATTTAAAATATTATTTTCTATTTGATGGTACATATAATTAATATTACTATTAATTTTTAAATTAACATTTTATCTGGGTAACTTGGTAAATATGCTTATTAATTACAATAAATTATCTGTAGATTCTTTTGTATTTTGTACCTACACATAATAATGTTTGCAAATAGTGATAGCAACTCTCTTTTTTAAGTCCTTCTACCATTCTTTTTTCTGTTTTTATTGAAGTATAATTAATATGCAGTGTTATATTCATATCAGGTATACATATCATGTCTATACATTTCACAGTGCTCATGGTAAATGTACTCTTACTCCTGTATTTCACTCATCTCCCCACCAACCTCCCCTCTAGCAGCCACTAATTTGTTCTTTGTATTTAGAATTTGTTGTCTCTTTTTTTCTCTGTTTTGTTTCTTAAATTCTACATGTAAGTGAAATCATATGGTATTTGACTTTCTCTGAATGGCTTATTTCACTTAGCATTATACCCTCCAGGTTCATCCATGTTGTTACAAATGGCAAGATTTCTTTTCTTTTTTTTCTTTTTTCAAATTTTTGTTTGAATTCTAGCTAGTTAACATACAGTACAATGTTGGTTTCAGGAGCAGAATTCAGTGATTCATCACTCACATACAACACCTGGTGCTCATTACAAGTGCCCTCCTTACTATCCATCACCCATCTAGCCCATTTCCCCCCACCTCCCTCCATCAATCTCTGTTCTTTATCTTTTAAGGGTCTCTTATGGTTTGATACTCCCTCTTCCCCTCCCCCCATATGTTCATCTTTATTGTTTCTTTTTATTTTTTTTTCAATAAGAAGCACCTGAACAGTTTATTAGGGTAAAAGATGTCTTTTAAAAAATTAATTCATTATTTAAACAATTTTATTTTTATTTAATTCAACTAACTAATATATAGTACAGTACAAAGTGCTAGTTTCAGTGATTCATCAGTTGTATATAACACCCAGTGCTTGTTACATCATGTGCCCTCCTTAATACCTGTCACCCAGTTATCCCATCTCCTCCCTCCCCTCCAGCACCCCCCAGTTTGTTTCCTATGGTTAAGAGTCTCTTATGGTTCATTTCCCTCCCTGATTTTGTATGTTTGTGTGTATTTATTTATGCTCTGATGCTCTCACAGAGAGAGAGGCAGAGACATAGGCAGAGGGAAAAGCAGGCTGCCTGTGGGGAGCCCTATATAAGATTCGATCTCAGGATCCTGGGAGCCCAAGGCAGCTGCTCAACCACTGAGCCACCTAGATGCCCCTGTTCTTGTTTTATTCCCCCACATCCACTATGCTCATCTGTTTTGTTTCTTAAATTGCACATATGAGTGAAATCATATGGTATTTGTCTTTATTCTGACTGACTTATTTCACTTAGCATAATACACTCTAGCTCCATCCACATTGTTGTGAATGGCAAGATTTCATTCTTTTTGATGACCGAGTAATATTCTATTGTGTATATATATCACATCTTTTTTATTCATTCATCAGTCAGTGGAAATTTGGGCTCTTTCCATAGTTTGGCTATTGTTGATAATGCTGTTATGAACATGGGGTGCATGTACCCCTTTGTAACCATATTTTTGGATCCTTTGTATAAATATCTAGTAGTGAAATTGCTGGCTCATAGGGTAGTTTTATTTTTAACTTTTTGAGGAACCTCCATACTGTTTTCCAGAGTGGCTGCACCAGTTTTCACTCCCACCAACAGCGCAAGAGGGTTCCCTTTTCTCCACATCCTCACCGACACATGTTGTTTCCTATGTTGTTAATTTTAGCCATTCTGACAGGTGTGAGGTGGTATCTCATCATGGTTTTGATTTGTATTTCTTTGATGATGAGTAATGTTGAGCATCTTTTCATGTGTCTGTTAGCCATCTGGATATCTTCTTTGGACAAATATCTATTAAGGTCCATTTCTTTTTTTTTTTAAAGAGATTTTTATTTATTTATTCATGAGAGACACAGAAAGAGAGGCAGAGACATAGGCAGAGGGAGAAGCAGGCTCCCTGCGGGGAGCCTGATGTAGTACTCCATTCCAGGACCCTGGAATCATGACCTGAGCTAAATGCAGCTGCTCAACCACTGAGCCACCCATGTGCCCCTCATGCCCATTTCTTAACTGATTTTTTTTTGTCTTTTGGGTGTTGAGTTTGACAAGTTCTTTATAGATTTTGGATACTAATACTTTATCAGATATGTCATTTGCAAATATATTCCCCCATTCTGTTGTCTGCCTTTTAGTTTTGCTGATTCTTTCCTTCAATGTTCTGAAGATTTTTATCTTGATGAAGTCCCAATAGTTCATTTTTGCTTTTTATTTCCCTTGCTTCTGGAGATGCGTCTACTAAGAAGTTGCTACAGCTAAGGTCAAAGAGGTTTCTGCCCATGTTCTTCTCTAGGGTTTTGATGGATTCTTGTCTCACATTTAGGTCTTTCTTCCATTTTGAATTTATTTTTGTCTATGTTGTAAGAAAATGGTACAGTTTCACTCTTCTGCATGTAACTGTCCAATTTTCCCAGCACGATTTATTGAAGATAATATTTTTTCCATTGGATATTCTTTCCTGTTTTGTTGAAGATCAATGGACCAAAAATTTGTGGTCCATTTCTGGGTTTTCTCTTCTCTTCTACTGATCTATGTATCTGTTTTTGTGCCAGTACTAGACTGTCTTGATGATTACAGTTTTGTAATAGAGCTTGAAATCAGGAATTGTGATACCTCCAGTTTTCTTTTTCAGGATTGCTTTGGCTATTCAGGATCTTTTGTGGTTTCATATAAATTTTAGGATTGTTTATTATAGCTCTGTTAAAAATGATGGTGGCATTTTGATAGGGACTACATTAAATGTATAGATTGATTTGGACAGTATAGACATTTTAACAATGCTTATTCTTCTAATCCATGAACACAGAATGCTTTTCCAACAAATGGCAAGATTTCATTCTTTTTTATGACTGAATAATATTCTTTTATATATATATATATATATATATATATATATATATATATATATATGATAATCCTTTTGGACAAACTAAAAGGTACAGAAATGTAATGAATGAATGTGGGATTTGTTAGAAAATTTAAACTCTGGTTTTCTCTGATATATATATCTCATCTTCTTCATGCATTCATCTATGAATGGACACTTGGGCTACTTCCATATGTTGGCTATTGTAGATAATGCTGCAATAAACATATGGGTGCATATATCTTTTTCAAATTAGTGTTTTTGTTTCCTTTGGGTAAATACCCAGTAGTGGAATTACTAGATCATATAGTAATTCTATTTTTAATTTTTTGAGGAACCTTCACACTGTTTTCCACAGTGGCTGCACCAATTTGCATTCTCATCAACAGTATACATCTTCACCAACACTTGTTATTTCTTGTGTTTTTGATGTTAGCTTTTTTGATGTTAGCTATTTTGTTAGTTATCATACCAGAGAGGAGAAGATATTTGCAAATAATATATTAAATGATAAAGGGTTAATGTCCGAAATACTTAAAGACATTATACAGCACCAGAAAAATGAATAATCTGATTAAAAAATGAGTAGAAGCCCTGAATAGACATTTTTCCAAAGAAGACACATGATGGCCAGCAGACACATGAAAAGATGCTCCATTTCACAAATCATCAGGGAAATGCAAATTAAAACCACAATGAAATCTCACTTAGTTCTTTCCTTCCTTCCTTTCTCCCTTCTAGCCTGCCTTCCTTCCTTCCTTCCTTCCTTCCTTCCTTCCTTCCTTCCTTCCTTCCTTCCTCTGACTAGGATCTCTAAATAAAAGTAGTGATAGAGGTCTTTCTTTTCTCATTTCTAATCTTAGAGGGAAGCCTTCAACATTTCAGCATTAAGTGTGAATATTTGGAGTAGGTTTTTTTATTCCTTTCTTTCATTCTTTTTTGGTAAATACCCTATATCAGTTTAAGGAAATTCTATTTATAATTTGCTGAACTAAGGTCTTCTGACACCAGTCTCTAAAATCTTAGTTTTGAGTTTTATACAATTTTCATTTATCTGTTGTAAACACAATTTGGCATTTGGCAAGTTTCAGTATTTGCATTTTTGGAGAGAGTAGGGGAGCATCAACACTTGTGCCTCCAAATATTGCCTGCTATTGGTGTTATGGGAGCATGTCCGGTGTGACTGATAGAATTTGTTCAGTACCTTTCTCACTTTTGCCTGTTCGTGTTTTCAAAGCAAGTTCCAACTCCACAAACATTCTTTGACTGTATTTTATACTGCATATTTGTATTAATATTTTTATGTTCTCCTAATATATGAGGTCATTTTCTTTATTATTTTATTGCTCTAGATGTTCAGGAGGAGGGAAATGGAGAAGATTCTTCTAGGTCAAAGAGCAGGTGAGTACAGAGATGACACTTCCAGGCAATGATCCTAACTCTCTATCCAGTACTACCCCAAAGCTGAGACATTGTCCCTCTTAAGCCTGCTAATTGTTTTTGCTTTTTATTTTTTAAATAAAAATCTTATGACAGCCTTAAATTCAAATTTAAAAAGAGAAAGAAAAAAACCCACTGTAATTTCTCCATGAAAGAGTTGCCTCTCTTAATTTTTGTGTTTTTCACTACTCTTTTATTACATACTTGTTAAGTTGATGTGCTTTAGAAATGATAATCCTTTTGGACAAACTAAAAGGTACAGAAATGTAATGAATGTGGGATTTGTTAGAAAATTTAAACTCTGGTTTTCTTTCTTGGAAAAATCATAGTGGTGATAGCTATTGGAATATTCACAGACTTCTTTCTATTTTGATGAAGTGGTTTTGGTGTAAATTATTTTATCTTGATTTTACTCTGGGGCTTTTAGAATTAGATTTTGCTGTAGTCAGCTTTGATTTAACGCTTGTATGCATTACAGGTATTAGAAAAAAAATCCCATTCGCCCAAAAGTCTTTGGAGCACCAGCAAACTAATTAAAGCTACCCAGCTCAGTAAATCCATTTTCGATTATCAGTAACACAGTGAATTCTTTTTTTAAGCTCAAAGTTTGCTTGTACTTAAGGAAAAAAACCAATCTATCATACACAGTGTTTGTTGTTCACTCAGTGCACCTGTAGATTTAGAAGTTTTCCATTTCCAATGATTAAATCTTAGTCATTTGAAAAAAAAAAATAGAAGTATTTCAGTATCTTTTTAATGCAAAAGACCATGGGTTAGCTCGGATGGCTAAAATGTCCAAGGACATGGATTTGAATAGTGGGTAGACAACTAATTGGCTTTGTTTATTTCATGACCTTACAGTCAGTTCTTACTGAACGAATTTGTTAGTAGTAATGAAATGCCTACCATTGTCACATAGAAATGTTTGATGTGATTTTATAATGTAATTCTATGTTTCTTAGTTATTAATCAAGCAAAAGTGTGGTTGGGCCATTGTAAATGCATCTGTAAGTATAGAGAATACATCTTAATTCTCAATACACTGGATGTTGGTTTAGTGGTGACATTGTATTCAAAGGGATCAGGAAGTACTTGTTCTGGTCCCTTTTTTGTCACTAATTAAAAACAGGGCAAACACTTTCCGAGCCTAGATTTCCTAGTTGGTACAATGAAGTTAATAATACTTGCTCAATTTATCTTCCAGATTGAAGTGAAAGTCAAAATAGAAACTGTAAGTGTGTACACTCTTGATTAGGATTCTGATGATAGACATGGCTTTGATCTTCAGTCCTTCACGTTGTTTGATGTACATTTGGTGATTTCTCTGAGGCATAAGGGAGTATTCAGTGATACTTGTAAACTAGTGAATAGGTCAGAAACTAAGGACTGAGGAGGGAGTGTGGGATGGCAGGTGACTGTGAAATCTCTGGATCCGATGTCTACACAGGTTAGAAGTAAGCTTGTAAAGAGACTCAATAGTTGCTTTGACATTGTACCAGGATCTCCCCTGTGTTAACCTGGAGATTAAAACCAACTAAGTATCTCCAAACCTTTCCCTGCCGATGATATACACTTCCTCAACTGTGCGTTTGTCATCAGAGCTCTTTTGAAGATCAAAAAAATAACAGAGATTTGAAACTCTTCTCTCCTTCCTGACTTTTGAACACTTTACTGAACTAATGGTGCTCGACTAAGCAGAGAGCAGCAGGAAACAGAAGAAAAAGGAACCAAGAGTCTAAGTTCTCTACCACCAAGATAGACAATTTTTCATTTGTTTACAAGTTTGTTGTTGGCTCAATTTGTTTGTTAATTCATTCAAAATCAATCAAGAACCTATTATGGACCTAGTTGTGTGTTCAGTGCTCTGTTTTCAAACATGGGTATCTCTGTCTTGCATCCAATGAGGGAGGTCAATTTGGAAATAAATGTAGCAACTCTGACTTCTTTTCTTGTCTGTGTAATTGGGGTTGATGATGTTAACTCCTCAACTTTAGTTTCCATAATTTCTGGTGATGAGATCCCACATTTGGTTTAGGAAGCTGCCCTTACACAACCTTTGGTCATGTAATTTGGGTAGGATTGACCTCTGGGGCTCTGGCATCAGATTGATTTAAGACAACCATTTGTCCCAGTTCTCCACTGTGCAGTGGGAACGTAACTCAGCCAGTATTTATGACACACTGAAAGACATACATAGATGTTTTCTGAGAAAGATGAACTTTCTTTGTCCTCTGGGTGGTGTGAGAAGAGATTACGAGGTTTTGAATGGTTCTTGCCTTTTTGCTGACAAAATGGACATGCCTGGAGCTGCTAGGGTACTGACACGGTGGTCTGGTGAAGCCAACACCACAGAAGGCATATCAAAGACAGAATGAAATCGAGTACTGTGATAATGTCTTGGCTGCTGGATCAGTCCTCATGGGAGCAACTTATCTCTAGATATTTCAGTTACATAAACTACTAAATTCTCATTAGTTTTTAGAGCAGTTTTATTGATTTATAATTTAAATATCGTAAAATTCACCCTTAATGTTTTCTTTATATTTTATTTTATTTTTACTTTTAAAAAACAATTTAAATTCAATTAGCCAACATAGAGTACATCATTAGTTTCAGATATTTAGTTCAGTTAGTTATCAGATGCCTATAACACCCAGTGCCCATCACATCATTGACCTCCTTAATGCTCATCATCCAGTTACCCCATCCCTCCCACCTCTCCTCCAGCAACCCTCAGTTTGTTTCCTACAGTTAAGAGTCTCTCATGGCTTGTCTCCCTCTCTAATTTCTTCCCATTCAGTTTTCTCTCCTTTCTCTATGATTCTCTGCTCTGTTCCTTATATTCTTATATTTTATATTCTTATATATGAGTGAAACTATATGATAATTGTCTTTCTCTGGTTGACTTATTTTGTTTAGCATAAGACCTTCTAGTTCCATCCATGTTGATGTAAATGGTAAGATTTCATCCTTCCTGATGGCTGAGTAGTGTTCCATTATATATATATATATATATATATATATATATATAATAAATATAACATATATATATTATATATATCTCACATCTTCTTTATCCATTCATCTGTTGATGGACACTAGGATCCTTCCATGGTTTGGCTATTGGGGACATTGCTAGTTTAAATAGTTGAATAGTTTTAAAACAGTGTATAATTTAATGGTTTTTAGTGTTTTCACAGAATTGTGCAACCTTCACCACAATCAATTGTAGGCCCTTTTCATCCCTCCAGAAAGAAACCCCAATCTGATAAGCAGTTATTCTCCTTTCTCCTTCAACTCCCCTTCTGCAAACTCTATGCCTACCTCCCAGCCCTCAGCCATCACAACCACAAATCTACTTCCTGTCTCTATAGAGTGACCCGATTTAGACATTCCGTATAAATATGAATCTGTGGTTTTTCAGGATTGGCTTCTTTTATGTAGCATAATCTTTTCAAATATCATCCATATTGTTAATAACTTATTAACAATAAGTTAGCAAGGACTTTTACACATTCTTGCTAACCCTGTTATTGTCCTACTTTTTTGGGTATAGCCATCCTAGTCGTTGCAAAGTGGTATCTCATTGGTTTCAATTCACATTTCCTTATTGACTAATGATGTTGAGCATTTTTTTCTACATGCTTGCTGGCTACTTGTATATCTTCTCTGGACTCATTTATTTTATAGGTCAATTTTAATGAAAGATTTCGTCACTTGTAGGGTGGAGAGTCCTATCTGATTTACGGAGGTGTGTGCCCCTTCTGGGGAAGAGTTTCAGTGTTTTCTCTCTCTCAGCTGTCATTTAATCAACTTTAAATATAACATTCATAAACATGTGCAAGGCATAAGTAGAATGCTCAGTATATTTTCATGGGAACAAACCTATATAACCATTACCCAGATCAAGAAACAAAACACTGCTTGCACCCTGGAAGGCAGCCTCCCTCTCCTGGGTAACTCTCCCTCTAAACTTTTAACATTATAAATACATTTGGCCTATTTTTAAACTTTATATAAATGGAATTATACAGTATGTACTCTTTTGTATTTGAGTTCTTTCATTCAATACCATATGTGTGAAATCCACCCAGGTTGTTGTTTAGCAGTAGTTTGCACGTTTATATTGCAGTGTAGTTGCATTGAATGAATATGCCATATCTTATTAACTCATTCTATTGTTTTTTTAATTTAAATTCAATTAGCCAACACATAGTATGTCATTAGTTTCAGATATAGAGTTATATTTTTCATCAGTTGCATATAACACCTAGTGCTCATCACATCACATACCCTCCTTAATGCCTGTCCCCCAGCTATACCATCCCCACCACCACCTCCCCTCCACACATTCTATTGATGGATATTTGAGTTGTTCTCAGTTTTTGTATATTAGAAATAATACTACCATGAACATGTGTTTTGGGGTACTTTCAGTATTATAAGGATTTTTCAGGGATATCCGCTAGAAGCTTTTGCTTAATCTTTCATATTTAGATCTACCACTATCTCACAATTTTTTATATCCTTACTAGCTTTATTCCTAGATATTTGACATTTATTGGTGCTACTGTAAGTCCTTCAGGCGGGTAGGATGGGGAAGCACACCTTATTCTAGTCTGGGATTTATTTAAATCAGAGCTGTGCTTCATTCTTTTTGATGTCTAGGTGTCTCCAGTTACCCATTTGCAACAGACTAAATGTTTGTGTCCTACAGAATTCATATGTTGAAACCCTGCTTCCAATGTGATGGTATTTTAGGTGGTACCTTTGGGAAGTAATTAGGTCATGAGGATGGGACCCTCACAAGTGGAACTGGTGCCCTCCCAAGAGGCCAGAGAGCTAGCTTGTTCTTTTGCTGCCGTTTGAGTACACAGCAAGAAGACAGGGTGTCTGTAAACCAGGAAGGGGGCATTCACCAAGAACCTGACCATGCTGGCACCCTGATCACAGACTTCTAGCTTCTAGAAGGAAGAGAAATAAATGTTTGCTATGTAAAGCACCCAGCCTATGGTAAATTGTAATAGCATCCTGAAATAAGATACCTTGTTCCTGGGATATTGTTCTTTGGGAGTCCCAAATGAAAGCTTGAGTCCCAAAAGAGGGACCCTTCTCTTTTGATAACTCCTGAAATGTTTTGAATTTTTCTCTCTGCACCTCCCGAGGCTGCTGAAAGCTCAGCTTCCAGCTTTTTTGCCACGTAGCCACCATTTTCCACTTAGCTTTTAACAAGCCATTTATGAATTAGCAAATGCATCAAGGGGAAAAGAGTGGCTATAACATCAGACTCGCTTCTTAGCACTTGCCTTTCTCTCTCTTTATGATCTTAGACCTTCAAGCCTTGGCTGCTTTGGTCCTGCTTGAGTCCTTCAAGCAATTGTTTGTTTTTCAAGAAAATGTTTAAAAAAATATTTTACAGTCTTTCTAATTGTTATCAGCAGGGAGGTTAGTCTGATAGTAGCTTCTTTGCCCTAGTTGGAAATAGAAGTGGTGGAGTGCTATTAAATGTTTAGCAGCTGGCTCTTGGGGCACAGGGTGGGTGAGGAGGGTTTAATTTGTAGCATTTGCTGATTTTCATGGGGCAAATCCTCTCCTGGCCAATTCTGAGCCACCAAAGTGATATAATTGAAGACAGAATTGAGGAAAGAATTGCACAGTGAGCTCTCATGAACTATTATAGACCTGTACCACACTACTGGGGTGTAATCCCGTTCCAGTGGCTCTTCTCCCTAATATATGTGAAAAGAGCTGTTTATTCCATACCATCCGACATTCCCATATCTGGGTACTAAGGACCCCACTTTCTGCCTGAGTGATGGTGGCAGTTTAATTGACGAGGTAATGGGAAAGGTAGAGTTCTGTGTCTGGAATTTACGTTGCAAAGAAGTGAAAGGTTGTATGAATTCAGACAAGGAGGTAATCAGAAACATGAAGAAATCTGCATTGGATGTATTAAAAAACCTTAATGATGATTATAATATTAAAGGAAAAAAGTGATATAATTTTCACCAGTGAAATTGATAAAAAAGATTAAAAATATATATTTTGAGTACAAAATTCCACAAATAAGACTATACATAGCCCCAAACTCTCATATCTTGTGGGATAGAAAATTGTTATAGTCATTCTGGAAAGAAATATGTATCCAAGGACTGTTTTTACCCTGTGATCAAGAAATTTTACTTTCATAAATAAACTCTAAGAAAGTAACCAAGCACGGTGAAAAAAATGGTAGGATATGTTTGTAGTAAATGAAAATAGCGTTTTTCAAGAGGTTTTAACGATGTTAAACATGATGTAAAGTTTAAAAAACCAGGTTATGACACTGTTCACATTTTGCTGAATTTTGTAAAAGTAGAAATTCTATGTATGGAGAAAGGAAAGGAAACCGATCTAAAAAAATCTGGAGTTATCACCTATAGTAGAATTCCGGAATTCCGGGCAATTTTTCTTTTCTTCATTTTACTTTTCAGATTTCCTAGTTTTCTAAATAAATTTGTGTTACTTTTACATTCTCAGAAAAGCCAATAAGCATGGGAGTGGGAGGAAAAGATTTTAGTAACCCATCCCCATGTATGCAAGGAGCATTTTCTGTTTGAGATTAATAACCAGATTAATTAGGAGAATCTCAGTTGAATCGTATGCTAAGCTGTTGGCAAATGTGCTGGTTCTATTTTCCTATCTCTAAGTCAGAATTTTCTTCTGGTGTCACTCCATAATTTAACAAATAAATGTCAGATGCTGAACAGAGAGAGAAGGGAAAAAGGCAGTCCTTGGGTTTGCAACTAAATTATTTTAAAATCAAGTCACTTTAATAGACTTTTGAACTTCTTGAGTTTCCTGAATGACACAGGGTTCTGAAGAAAGCTACCTGCTGGCTGGGCACGAGGCTCACAGGCTCTGAACATTCAAGACCTTTGAAAAGACAGAAAACCTGGGGTGTGTTCTAGAGGGAGCCGGTGTTTCTTTCCCTAGGGTTTGTGCAGACTTGCCAGAGTGCTCATGCTCTCTTTCCCCCCCACTTTCTAGTTATTTTCCCTTCCAAGTGATGGTGGGATAGAATTCATTTAAATTTCTGAAGACTTCTTTAACTGATCAGCAAGATATCCTTGTTTGCTAAGTTACACTTTGATCTTAGCTTCTGAGTTCTCAGGAATTAAAGAGCACATGCGTGAAAACAAAAATGAGTGAAACTTACTGTTTTTCCCCATAGTACCAGGAAAAGGGCTTTAGAGACTCAAAAGTAAATATTTTGTTATTAATATGAATATATATGTATATACACACTTATTCGTGTGCATATGTGTATCAACTTACTCTAGCTTTTGAAAATAATTTCAAGATGTACTTTTCCCATGAAATCAATGTTATGTTTGGGTTTCCATAGAAGTCTAATATTTAGCTCTTAAAGTCTAAGTGAAAATATTGTATATTTGTATTTCAAAATAAGAATATAATCTCATTTTTTACATCTTACTGTTAAAAAATGCAGTTATTGTAAAATACAGCATACATACAAAGAAAATGTATCACTTATATGCATAGCGCATAGTTTATTTTTTTATGCACAGTTTAAAAGATAATAGAATAATGAGCAACTGAGTTGTTACCACGTAGCCTAAAGGTATAGAGGCCCCCCGACCTGATTTACAGTCCCACCTAGTACATGTTTACACACCCACTCTCATGCTGCCCTTAAAAAAAACACACAAAAAAAGTTGTTAGCAAAGTAGAAATTGGTGGGAATTTCCTTAGTGTGATGAAGGGCTTTTACCAAAAAACACCTCCCCCAAACAGAATATCGAATGAATACTGAAGGATGTCCATTGTTTCCACTGGTATTCAACGTTTTACTGGAGGCCTTAGCACACGCAGAAGGTAAGAAGAAATAAAAGGCACACAGACCGAAAAGGAAGAAGTGAAACATATTTTTTTTAAAGATTTTATTTATTCATGAGAGACACAGAGACAGAGAGAGAGGCAGAGACACAGGCAGAGGGAGAAGCAGGCTCCATGCAGGGAGCCCCATGTGGGACTCAAGGAGCCCGTTGTGGGACTCGATCCCGGGTCTCCGGGATCAGGCCCTGGGCTGGAGGCAGGCGCCAAACCACTGAGCCCCCCGGGGATCCCCAGAAGTGAAACTTATTTATAGAAAACACGACTGCGTGTATATGTTGACAATCCCAAGGAATTTACATAGAAGCTACCAGAAAAAAGACGTGAATTTAGCTCGGCCCCATATACAAGGGAGTTTTCCCTGCATGGCCCGGGACCGCAGCGCTGCCGCCAAAGCCCGGGCATCTGGCCTTAGGAGGCGGCACCCAGGGCGGCACCCAGGAGCGCACGTGGCGCCCGGAGCGGCTCCCGGCTCGCGGACTCCGGCTGGCGCGGGGGCGACCGGACGGGAGGCGGCCCCGCTCCGCACCTGCCCCGCCGGCCCTCCCCGCGGCGCCCCGCCCCCTGCTCCCCGCCCCCTGCCCCCTCCCCCCTGGCTCCCGGCGGCGCCTCGGGGACCCCGCGGGTGGGGCCGGCGCGCAGGGCTCGGGGCGGCCGCGGCGGGGGCGGGGCGTTGGGATCGCCCTTTGCCCTCCGGGCTCTGGGCCGCGCGCCCCTTCTCTGCCGCCGCGTCCGCGCCGCCGCCCCGCACCTCCCCCTCCACCGCCGGCCCGGCCGCTCGGGCTCCTCCTCCGCGTGCCCGCCCGGGGACCCTGCGGTCCGCTCCGCCTCCAGGGTGGTGGCGCTCTGGGCAGGCGGGTGGAGGCCGCCCCGACCCCTGCCCCTGCCCGAGGGGGGCTCGGGTGAGCAGCGCCCGCCGCTGGTGGCCAGAGAAGGGGCCCGGCCGGGGGCGTCTCTGGAGGCCCCGGAGTGTCCTTCGCTCGCGCGGCCCTGGCCCCCCCCCCAGGGAACCTCCAAGCCCGGACCATAGCTTGGGGCAGAAGAGCCCTGCGTGTGTCTCTAGGGGCTCCGTGGCCTTTTCCAGCTCACAGGCCCGGCCCGAGGGGTCCCAGCGATTTCGGGGCAGTGACCCGGGCCAGCAGGCGGGTCCGGCCCGGTCTCACCCGCACCTGCTTCTCGAGGGGGTGACAAAGCCCGTGCCTGATGAGGGCCAGCAGCCCAGGTGTCCCCCCGCCGCGTCCAGGAAGACCCAGGAGGCTTCCCGCGCGTCTGCCCTGGCTCCTGGCTTCCTTGTGCATCCTAGTTGGAGGCCTGGGGTGGGGAGGACGGCTGAGGGCCGCGGCTCCCTAAGGACAGAGATAAAACGGAGGCCACGGCAGACCGCAGTGCCCTCAGCTGGCCCCGGCCACGTTCACTGTGCAGATCCCGGTCACCGACACCTTACCTGACCCGTCACCGGGTTGGCCAACTGGTCCACCAGGAGCCGAGCCGCCGCTCTGGTCTGCCCCGCCTTCTCCCAGACAGGAGTGACACGAACCGCAGGATTCCTTATTCTCCTTTTGCCGACGATGAGGATTCTTTTTCCTTTCAGGGTCAGGGTCATCTGTGGGGTCTTCTTAGTGGTGAAAATGGAGGCCCCGGCATTCCCATCCCACCGTCATAGTTGCAGCGCCTCCTGCTTTGCTCCCTCCACCCCCCAGAGGTCAGGCCTTTCCTCAGCCTGCCTCCCGGAGAGGGAGAAGGGAGTCTCCCCTACCTCCGTCTGTGGATTCTCTTCCCTCTCTCCCCAGTCACCTGCCCCAGCTCCTCTCACCTGCCAGCCCGGCTCTCCTCTGCGGTCGCCTGCGCCAGCACCACCAGCGCCTCCCAGCCTGCTCTGCAATGTGGGGTCACCCACACGGACACCACTTCCACTTCGCAGCCTTTCATCTTGCCCGCATTTGGGGTCTCTGATGGGCTGGCTGCAGCAGCCTGGAGCCACCCAACTGCATCCCTTTGCCTTTTGGAAACTGCAACCCACGCACAAGCTCCTAATTTAACTTCTGACAGAGCCTAGCCACCCAAGGCGGCCCAACTCAAGCAGGCTTGCGGATTTGCTGTCCCCGATTCCACCTTTGGCATCCCCATCGGCACCCAGCCAGAACTTGGTGATACCTCAGGCCTTGTCCTGCAGGTACAGCTACTACGCCTCACTCTAGAGCCGCCGCCAGGATGCCCAGCACTGAGGACCGTAGCTCACTGTTTACTAAGACCGTTGCAGGCCCATTTGTGTTGCAACAGTTTTGGGGTGACTTTGGCTGTCCCGGGCTCACCTCCGTTCTGGTGCAGGATGAAGCAGACACTAGTCCTTCAAGTTAAGGACTCTCAGAGCTGAGCTTCCGGGCCCTGCTGGCCTGTAGCCCTCCAGTTGCAAATGGGGAGTCTGCCCTTATGGAGAACACAGCTGTTCTGGGAGACACTCTCCTTCCTGCCTGTAGTCAGAGCAAAGCCACATCTATAACTACTGGACGGGTCAGCACCACTGAGAAGAAATAAGTGCCAGGCGACACCTTTGTTTCTTCTGCTGCTCACATCAGCTGGGACCCTTTGTGCCAGAGCACATCTGCTGCAGCTGGAGAGACCAGCGCCATTCCTATGTTGGGTGGTACTTCTCTTGCCACCTTTTGTCAGGGCTGCTAGGGTGCCCCTGGCCGCAGCACATGGGCCGCCGTGGGAGGGATTAGCACCATGCAGGTGTCTGGCGATACCTGTCTTCATGCTTACAGTCAGCATGTCAGGCATCCCTGGCCGGAATCGATCTTTAGAAGTTGCAACAGCCAGTACCACACTTGTGCTTACAGGCCTTCATGTTTCTACCTGCAGTCAGAGCACCTGGGGCCCAGTGGTAGAGTGGAAGTAGACATCACCAAACTTGGCTTCGTGACCGTCCACCATCATTCTGAGCTCCTGGGATGCTCGTGGTCAGAGCACTTCTGTTACAGTCTGGGGACAATGTCCCCCATTTTTAGGGAGACATTTCTCCTCTTGCTTGTCGTCAGAATACCTGGTTATCCAGCCATGGTACCCCCTTTGACTTTTAGGGGGAGAACTACTGAGAAAATACCTATGCTCGGAGGCACTTTTGGTCCTACCTTTAGTCAAAGTAATTCCAACTTTAGCCTTCCGTTTGGGGCTTGTGGGGGACAGAAGTGAAGGAGCACTAGCTCTTCATATTTTCCTAGTGCCAGCTGCAGAGCTCAGCAATTAAGAAGCAGATGCTTCCAAGAATGGAACTTACTCTGCTGGGAAGAGGCTGTCCCTGTAGTTATGTCAAACAAACCTAACCTCATTCCTCCTCCTGCAAGCAGGAGGTCTCACACCCTGGGATATGTGTGTGTCAAATGAGTGGGGCCGATGAGGCTGGTCAGAAGTCAAGATTTGAGAAGTTACGCTGTGGGGAGTAGCAGAGAGTTCTTCCTCAATGCGTCATCAGCTGACCCCTTCCTGACTGACCGTTAGCCTGGCCAACCCCAGCTCTGGGTCAGTTTTCCACTCATTTTGGAACTGGTGGATGCCCCCTGCTGCCCATAGTCTCCCCTTTCTCCTTACCCATTTGCTCCTGTGAACCCAATCTTCCTGTCCCAGATTTCCTGATAAAGCCTTATTCTTGCCAATTCATTCTCTGCTCCTGTGTCTTTGCTCTTTGAGTCAACTTCAGAGGAAGAATGTGTATATGAATGATGATGTGCTTGGCCAAACCTAATTGCGAGAAGTTTTTTTGTGGTTCTCAACAAATAGGAGGTGAATATTCTCCCACTTTATGATTTCACATGCTGACTTGTGTAGTCTCTGTGCTTCTAGGGGAAGGGATGGCAACCAGGAGGACGTGAGACCCAGGGGATGGAGAGATGGGGTGACTTGCCCTTCCCTTTTCCCTCTGGGTTTCTCTCCTGCCATCTGACCTCACTACAGGTGAGACTATTCCTGATGTGTGTTCAGAAACCATAGTCATTTAGAAATGTTTCAATGTCTTTTTTTTTGTGTGTGTCTTTTTCTTTACATTAGGCTTAAGCCAGTTATTCTTATACATCTGTACTTTACTCTGAGATGATGGAACTGGCATCTAGGTTCATGGACTTGTAAGAATACTTGCACCTGCTCTGTAACGATTCATATTACATATTACATTTGTTAGTCATGCTGCTTAAAAAACCAGAACATAACCTCTTTCCAGGGGAATAACTAGATAGGGTGTATCTGGGAAAATAACCAGTTTGTCTCTTGTCTATACCACTAAAATATCAAATCGTGAGAGTTGCACTTTTCACCTGAATCTGGTGGCCTTAGAGTCCTGGCATATCCGCACTAGATTTAATTGCTGCCACTGCGATCATTTCTAAGGCATTTCACATCAGGAGACCCTATTTAAGGTGGGAGAAAGAAATACAAACATTTCCTCCCAGCAAGTTCCATATTCTTTTATTAGACATTTATTATGACTCTGTAGTAGACTCTGTCTACTACTACTAGGCCCTAGTGATAGAGTTGAAAGAGATCTCTTGCCCCAGAGGAGTTTACAGTGTAGTGTGGAAGACAGATGAGTAGACCAAAAATGACAACTGGCAGGTCAAGTGCTAGGATAATGGGAGCACCTAGGAAGGATACGAAACTAAATGTGACAGAGAAGGAAAGCAATTTCAAGCTGCTCTTTAAAGAAGAAAGAGGAAGCGGCCAGTGGAGAAGGGCTATTTCCGGGTCAAGGAAACAGTATGTGAAATGTTCAGGTAGGGAGTGAGGTCTCAAGCCAGGGGGCACCAGGCGGGAGTCAGGTGTGGCCAAGGGGCGAACCAGGGGCTGGGGGAAGCCGCCGCGGGATTCAGCAGAGCAGGTTGTGGACAGACTTATATACCAAGATGGGGCATTGGTCCAGCACCCTGAGACTGAGCAGAGTCATGAAATGAATGTGGGCAAACAAGGGGCAATATTATATGTAGACTTTAGAAACAACTCTGTGGCTGTGTGAGGAGGGAAGAATTAAAAGGAACCAGAGCAGAGGCAAAGAGGCTTGTTGGGAGACTCTGCAGTGACCCTAGCAAAGACGAGACACTGAGATCCTCAGCTGCTGGTGGGGATGGCAAGGCAGTGACAGGAGAGGGAGGCGAGGTAGAGCACTGCCACAAAACCTCACCTCTTCTAGTCATCTCTTGTAGGTAAAATAGACACGAATGGTTTTGACAAAAATAATACAAGTGAAGTTTTTAATAGTGCGAGAAGCCTTTGGATAGTTCAGGAGGCAGTTCATTCAATCATTGTCACACATTTACTGAGCATCTGGAATGTGCTAAGGGCCACTTTAGGTAGTAGCATCAATTACAGAAAGGCAAAATCCCTGGTCCATTGTGGGGCCTATATTCTAGTTGGAGGGGGAAAATAATAAACAATAAACGTAATAAGTGAATTATCTGGTAGGTTAGCCAGTAACAAATGCTGTGGAGAATAAAGTAGTATATAGGGGTTGAGATTGGGATAGAGAGAAGCATAGGTTCCAATTTTAACAGAGTGGATAAAGCAACCCTTACTGGAAGGTAAGATTTAAACAATTAAGTGGATCATGGAGATATAAGGGAAAAGCATTCCAGAAAGTGGTAATAGCCACTCCTAAGCTGAGGTGGAATGATGCTTGGTATTCTCAGAAGCAAGGAAGTAAACTAATGGATCTAGAATGGGACCGGCAGGTGGGAGAGCAGGAAAAAAAGGGAACAGAGAGGAAAGGAGGTGCCCAGGCTACGAGGGCCTTGCAGGCTATTGTAAGAAAGTTGACATTTATTTGGTGATGGGAATGTTTGGAGGGTTAGAGCAAAGGATGACATGATCTGACAAGTTTTAATGAGATCATTCTGTTTGCTGCTTGATGGTGGAAGCAGGAAGACTGATCAGGAGGCTAAGGCTGGCATCTGAATCAGGTGTAATGATGACTTGGATGCAGTGATAGCAGTGGAGGGAAAGAAGTGTCAGATTTTATATGTATATGGGAATATTTTCCATTAGGCTGGATGGTGGGAGCATGAGCAGTGGAGGGAGAGGAGTCTGGAGTTGCCACCGTAGGCTAGAGAAGACTTTTAGCTTCATCAGTGTATACTTGTTTATTGAACCCGGGGAAGCTGATGTCTGAAGGAGAATTCAGAGGGGGAAAATCAAAAGAGGGGAAGAAGGAAGATAGCAGCCTCCTTGATATGTGTGGTTGAGACCTTGGTTGTACATCTGCAGAAAAGGCTGAGATCTTAGCCTCAAACCACTTCATAAACAAATTTCAGCTGGACTGAAGATACCAAATATTAAAAATAAAATTGTGAGGGTTTAGAAAAAAGGATAGGAGATGCTATTTATAATTTTGGGATATAAAGGAGTTAAGATTAAAAATCATAAAATACTGAGAAATATGACTCCATTGAAATGAAAATCCTTTTATTTAAAAACCATAAACAAGATTAAAAGACATAGGACAGACTTCAAACTTTTTCTCATCAAAAGGCACAATTCAGAAAGTGAGCTGGCAAGGCGCCGGCTGGGAAAAATATTTGCAGAACGTATATCTAACAAAGGGCCAGTAAAGAAGTCCTACAACTCGGTAATAAAATACCAAAGTCCTCAATAAAATATGGGTATAACATTTGTAAGGAAGATGCACAAATGTCCAATAATCACATAAAAAAAAACGCATCATTAGTCATCAGGAAAAGGAAGATTAAAACCACAGTGAAATACCATTACATACTCACCAAAATGGATTAAGTTGAAAAAAGCCTGATAGCTTCAAATGTCAGCAGAGATCTGGAGCATCTGGAAATCTCAAGTACAGTTGAGAATATAAAGTCTCTCACTTTGAGAGACATTCTTGTAGTTTCTTATACAACTATACCTATCCTGACTTAACAGTTTTATTCCTAAATATTTACTCAAGAGAAATGAAAACTTATGCACACAAAGACCCTTGTACCAGGGTATTCATAGCAGCTTTATTGAAATGAGGCCAAACCTGGAAATATCACAGGTGTCCATCTATAAAATAATGGAAAACAAACTTTGGTGTGTTTATACTACTCAGCTCTCGAAATGAGTAAATCTCCCCTCCCCCCACTTTAAAAACAATTTAAATTCAGTTAATTAACATATATTTAAGACAATTTAAATTCAATTAATTAACATATAATTTATTACTGGTTTCGGAGGTAGAGGTCAGTGATTCATCAGGCTTGTATAACACCCGGTGCTCATTACATCACATGCCCTCCTTAATGCTCATCACCCAGTTACCCCATCCTCTCTCCTTTCCCCCTCCAATGACCCTCAGTTTGTTTCCTATGATTAAGAAATCTCTAATGGTTTGTCTTCCTCTCTAATTTCATCTTGTTTTATTTTTTCCCTCTCTTCCCCTATGATCCTCTGTTTTGTTTCTTAAATTCCACATATGAATGAGATCATACGGTAATTGTCTTTCTCTGAATGACTTATTTCACTTAGCATAATGCCCTCTAGTTCCATCCACATCGTTGTAAATGGCAAGATTTCATTTTTTGATGGCTGAGTAATATTCCATTTTATATATACATATTATTATATATAATATATATACCACATATATACCACATTATATAATATATATATACCACATCTTCTTTATCCACTCATCTCTCAGACATCTGGACTCTTTCCATGGTTTGGCTATTGTGGACATTGCTGCTATAAAATCAGGGTGCAGGTGCCCCTTCGGATCACTACATTTGTATCTTTGGGGTAAATACCCAGTAGTGAAATTGCTGAGTTGTAGGATTAAAAGGAGTAAAACTTGATAGCTGCTAACAACATGGAGGATTCACGAAAGCTTCACTCTAAGTGAAAGGAGCCTTACACACAGGAGAGCATCCTGTAGGTTTCTACAAAGGGGATATGCTATAACAGACCAAATTAACCTAACATGGAAATAATCTCTGAAAGGTTGGGGAGGGAATGTGGGAGGACTGTCTGAATCCAGAGGTGTGGCTGGGCCTTGGCAGTGAGCAGAGCAGGGAATTGCTGGCTGAGGGAGCCCGGTCTGCCCTGAGGTGACCTCCAAGAGCTGAGCTGTTCTTTCCCTGGGGTCCCCATTTGCTCCAGAATTAGGTGATCATTTCATGGATAAAGTTGTCAGTTTCACTCAGCAATACCAAGTGAATCATAAGCCAAATATTTCCTACTCCTTTAAGTAAGATTTACAGTTTTCTTATTATATCTTTGCTTAAAATGAGCAAATATATAAGAAAATGTTTAGAGAAGAAATAGGAGTGCCTTTTTCCTTACCGTGGTAGATAGAATGCTTGAGATGGCCCCCAAGGTTCCCACCCCTTGGTGTAGACACTTTGGGTTGTCCCTTCCCTTTGTGTGTGGGCAGGACCTGTGAATATCATGTGTATCACTCTCAATCATTATGCACCTGCCTTTGGCACAGATCATGATCCTGGGGTGGAGCCCCATGTCAGGCTCCCTGCTCAGTGGGGAGTCTACTTCTCCCTCTCCTTCTCCCCCTGTTAGTGCTCTCTCTCTCAAATAAATAGATAAAAATCTTTAAAAAATTACTCTTGCCAAATTCAAGCCTGATTCTAATAAAGCCTCTAATTCTTTTTTCTTTAACAGGAACTGTAGAAATAGAGGAAAGTGTTAAGCAACCTTAATTGATTGTAATACACCAAATAGAGAAGGTGAGAAAATCTATGGACAAATGAACTAGTTTCTTCAACAAATAAAAAATAAAAAAGGGGAGTGAGGAACTTATAGATTAAAAGACAGTCAAGAAATATATGATGTAACCAAGCTAAACAAAGATACATCCTTTAGATTTGGATTTACATGCACCAACTGTAAAAGCCAAGCCTTACTGAGATCATTGGAAACATTTGATCACTGACCCTCTATTTGATATTAAATAATTGTTATTTTTATATGCATCGAAGATAAAGATATTTTGCTATCTTAATAAAAGAGTGTAATGTTTGATGATACACACAGAACTATTTGTGGGTGAAAATGTATTTCTGGATTTTTAAAAATATAAAAAAAATATAAAAAATGTCAAAAGTGTAAAAAAAAAAAAAAAACTGTAGTTAGGCATAAGGAAAATGGAGAACTGAAGAAACCAGGCTACCCATTTTTCGTTAGCAGCGTGTTAAAAATGAGTGGTGGATTCTTGGTTCTCCATTTTACTTTTCTCTCATTTTTTTATCTCTCAAAATTTCAGTTATAAAGTGTTAAAAAACATGGTCATATGCCAACTATTTCAATGTTAAGAGTTTTTTCTCTTTGCCACAATTTTGTGTATTTTTCAGGACAATGCACTTATAATTACTTTGGTAACCTTTCAGTATCAATCTGATACTGTTTTAAAAATATTTTATTTATATTGCAATTCTCACTGTTCATATCAAAGGCAAGGGATAGAATCTGAAGTGACTCTCCTCTCTAGGGAGGAAGATGACATGAGTAAAGCAGTTCTGTGTGCAGTCTGCCTTGGTCCAAACAAATAGGCTGCTGTTTCTAAGCTCTGTCAATTATTGAAATGTGTTATTAAATTATTGTTATTATTGACATGTAAAAAGCTATACATATTTAATGTATGTTACTTGATGAGCGTGAGGATGAGTATGCACCCATGAATTCATTATAACCATCAAGGCCATCACCTCTCAGTTTTCTTCTGCCCCCCCTTTATTATTATTATTATTATTATTAATTATTATTATTTGTGGTAGGAACATTTAATGTAAGATCTATCTTAGCAAATTTTCAATATACAATGCATTAGTAGCTATAAGGACCATGCTGTATAGTAGATCTCTAGAACTCATTTACATAATAAAATTTAAAAATTTTAAGTATAATTAACATATGGTATAGTATTAGTTTTAGGTGTATAATATAGTGATTCAACACTTCCATACATCACCAGATGCTCATCACAACATGTGCACTCCTTAATCCCTGTTTCACCTATTTCCCCCATCCCCCCTGCCCACCTCCCCTCTGGGAACCATCAGTTTGTTCTCTGTAGTTAAGAGTCTGTTTCTTGGTTTGTCTCTCTGTCTCCCCCCCCCCCCCCCCCGACCCCCTTTTTTCCCCTTTGGTCATTTGTTTTGTTTCTTGAATTTGACATATGGGTGAATTCATATGGTCATTGTCTTTCTCTAACTGACTTATTTCACTTAGCATAATACTCTCTAGCTCCATCCATGTCATTACAAATCACAAGATATCATTCTTTTGATGGCTAAGTAATATTCCACTGGGTATATATGCCACATCTTCATCCATTTATCAATCAATGAATAGTTGGGCTGCCTCCATAATTTGGCTATTGTAAATAATGGTCCTAAGACATAGGGGTGCATGTATCCCTTTGAATTTGTGATTTTTATATTCTTTGGATAAATACCCAGTAGTGTGATTGTTGGATCATAGACAAGTTCTATTTTTAACTTTTTGAGGAATCTCCATGCAGTTTTCCACAGTGGCTGCACCAGTTTGCACTCCCACCAACAGTGCATGTGGAGTCCTTTTCCTCCACATCCTCAAGGACACTTGTTTCTGGTGTTTTCAATTTTAGCCATCTGACAGGTGTGATATGATATCTTATTGCAGGTTTGATTTGTATTTCCCTTTATGATGAGTGATGTTGAGCATCTTTTCATGTGTCAGCCATCTGGCTGTCTTCTTTGAAGAAATATCTGTTCATGTCTTCTGCCATTTGAATTGGATTGTTTGTTTTTTTTTTGTGTGTGTGTTGAGTTGTAGAAGTTCTTTATACATTTTGGATACTAACCCTTTATCAGATATGTCATTTACAGTTCTCCCACTCCATTTGTTGCTGTTTAGTTTTGTTGATTATTTCCTTCACTGTGCAGAAGCTTTTTATTTTGATGTAGTCCTGATAGTTTATTTTTGCTTTTATTTTCCTTGCCTCGGGAGGTATAGTTAGAAAAATGTTGCTATGCCTGATGTCAGATATATAACTTCCTGTACTCTTTTTAGGATTTTTATGGTTTCAGGTTGCACATTTAGGTCTTAAATCCAGTTTGAATTTATTTTTGTGTATGGTGTGAGAAAGTGGATCAGTTTCATTCTTTTGCATGTTGCTGTCCAGTTTTCCCAACATCTTTTGTTGAAGAGAATTTTTCCCACTGAATATTCTTTCCTGCTTTGCCAAAGATTAATTGAACATATAATTGTGGGTTTATTTCTGGGTTTTCTATTCTGTTCCATTGACCTGTGTGTTGCCTTACATAATTAAAATTTTATACCCTTTGATCATCACCTCCTTATTTCCCCCTTCCCCCATCCCCTGACAACAACCATCCTCCTCTCTGCTTCTATGACATTGACTATTTTAGATTCTACATATAAGTGAGATCTGACAGTGTTTGTCCTTCTGTTTCTGGCTTGTATCATTTAGTATAATGTCCTTCATGTCCATTTATGTCTTTGTGAATGGCAAGATTTCCTTTTTCTTTGAAAGCTGAATAATATTCTGTTTTAAGTATATATATACCACATTTTCTTTATCCATTTACTTAACATTTAGGTTAAGAAATGGGCAAAAAAGTTGAATAGACATTTTCCTAAACAACATATACAGATAGCTATAGGTGTATGAAAAGGTGCTTTACAGGGTGCCTGGGTGGCTCAGTCATCTAAGTGTCCGATTCTTGATTTCAACTCAAGTCATGATCTCAGATTCCTGGGATGGAGCCCCATTTCCGGCTCTGCACTGGGCAGAGAGTCTGCTTGAGGATTCTCTCTCCTTCCCTCTAGCAACCCCCCCTTCCCATGTTCTCTTTTTCAACTAATTTTTTTTTTTTGAGAAAAGGTGCTTTACATCACTAATCATTAGGTTAGTGATAAATATAAATCAAAACCACAATGAGATCATCTCACAGTTGTTAGGATGGCTATTATTACAAAAACAAGAGTGTTGGGTAGGATGTGGAGAAAAGGGAACCTTGGTGAACTGTTTGTTGGTGGGAATGTAAAAAGGTGCAGAGACTATGGAAAACAGTATGGAGGATGCCTAAAAAATAAAAAATGGAACTACTATGTAATCCAGGAATTCCAATTCTGGTATTTATCCAAAGGAATTGAAATCAAAATTCAAAGAGACACTTGCACTTCTACATTCACTGTAGCATTATTCACAATAGCCAAGATAATAGAAATTATTTTCTTAAAGTGACAAATCTGATTTCTTTACAAAAGCCTCAATTTTAAAAGGGACAAATAATATAAATCAGTGAAACTCTGCAGAGCAACCAAAGAGGTTGACAGTACTTTTTTTTTTTTTTTAATGTGCTGACCATTGTTCCAAGCACATTGCACAAACCTGTATTTCTAGGTGGGAATCATCTGGATGGGTAGGGGGTTAGAATGCAGGGAAAGTGGGCTTGGGGAGGTCCCATGGCTCAGATGGGTCAGCTGGAAGCCTCACGGAGGAGGTGGAGGGATGGCCCAAGCATGGTGCCATCCTCTCTTCTGCTGACCCAGCCCAGCCTTCATAAACTGCTAACAAGAGGATGTTTCATCCCTTCTGTGTTCTTCCTCCACTTTGTCTTTGCTCTCCTCCTTTCTATTCTCTGGATACTAGTTGAGGGAAGTGGGAGAGGAACAATAAAACTCTCCAGTGAAAATGCTAAGTTACAAGCTTTTGTTCCTAACTAGCCCCAGGTGAAACTCTCTATAACGGAGGAACTCAATTAGTGAATTGGACTTCTGTTCCAAACCTATCCAGAAATCTATAGGCACTGAGCAGACGCTGTTCTCTCCTGGTCTGTCTTTGCCCTGGAGCTGTTATAAAGGAAATGTCACTGCCCTGGCTCCCTCTTTCAGGAAATGAGAGACCCATTAGCTAAAGAGGCGGGACTCTTACAAATAGCCTCTACGGGCCCTGCAGAGAGGGGACAATGCAGTCTTCTCTGAGGCCCCGAACCCTAAGAGCAGAGAGAAAATCAAAGTCCCTGAGTGACAGCTCATCATATGGAGAAGCAAGGGTAGATCCTCCCAAAGAGCCCAGCCCTCAATCTCAAAGATTGTGCCTGGAAGGACCCAAGTAAATGCCCAGCACTACCTCTGGTCAGTAATAAAAGGTAAGAAGGAGGCATCTCTTTCACAGGATGCCTTAGATGACGGTCCACGCTGGACCAGAGGGATTCTTCTCTCGTGTTCTCTGAAAGAAATGGGGACTGATATGCTCCATCATACCACTCTGTATGATTCATATTCATATATATGGTGTGCCCTAGCAATCTTAGTGTGGTTTTAAGCTTTAAAAACTTCAAAAGCGTAAATGCTATGAAATTACAAAAACATCATTTGAAAGTGGAATTATTTACATTTCTTATATACTTATGGTGACCTGTGAGTTTTAAATAATAAATGGTTAATTTTTTCAGGCTCTGTCAGTGTGACAAACATGGAACCAAAGATTAAAATTCAACATTTATTTTTCAAAATACACAAAACTACATAAAAATATAAGAAACGTAAATAATTTAACTTTCAAATGATATTTTTTGTAGGCTTATGGCATTTAGACTTCCAAAGCTATGAAATGTCACTAAGGCTTTTGGGGACACTCTGTTATTGTTGGCCAGTATCTTGACGCCTACACAGTATTCACAGAGAGTATGTGTTATCACAATTCATTTATTTAATGACTGTATTTTCAATTTCCTAACTAGGCCCTAGTCACTGGAAATATAGCAATGAACGGTATAAAAATCTCTGTTCTCACAAAACATATACATTTGTGCAGTAGTTCAGTACATATAATCCTTATTTTAGAGTTTGCATCCAATCATTATCAATACATACTTTAGAAATCATTATAAATTTTGAAAGTAAGAAACTCGTGTGTATGTGTATGTGTATGTGTGTTTGTGTGTGTATGTGTGTGTTTTCAAATAGAACTTCTTTAAAAATACTGTTATTTGACCTTAGGAAGAGAACTGTGGAGGTCATGGGATGATGAATTTGGGTTTGCTCTGTTTGGGTACCTTTGTACTTACAACCTTCTAGCAGGTCCCCCAACTCACTCTGCACAGCCCTCCTCTCTTCAAACCGCCAACCCTCCTTCCTCAGCCTGCATATTTGATTTCACTGAGAAAAAAGATGCAGTCAGATGAGAACCTTTGTGTCTTCCCATATAGAATCTTCTAACCAACCCAGATACCCTGCCTCCCCTCCATTCTTTGGGTGCCCAGCAGGCTCGGCTCCTGACTACTGTCAACTCCACTACTTGTATACTGGAAGCCTCATATCTTTGGCTTCTATGGACTTTCAGAGATTTCTCTCCTGTCTTCTGTATCATCACCCTCCTCTCCACTGGATCTTTCCATCAGCACAAACACCCTGTAATTTCCATAAGAATAAAAGCTTCTGTGACTCTAAATTCCTCTCTAACTATTGCCCAGTTTTCGTGCTCCCATTTACAGTGAATCTCAGACTCATCTACACTAATTGTTTTCATTTGCTTATTCTCTTGAATGCTCTTCAGTCAGAATTTTGTGCATCAACTCCACTGAAAACAACACAAGTCAGGGTCCAACTCAATGGCTACCATATACCCCAAATACAGTGGTCATTCCAAGTCCTACTTTTTTATTTTTAACAGCATTTGACCCACTTGGTCACACTGTCCTTGAGAAAATCTCTTCTTCACTTGGCTTCCAGATCACCTTGTTTACTGACTGCTGCTCTCACTCTACTTTTTTGGCTCCTTCTTTTTATTTTGCTCTAGATGGTGCAGCAACCAAGGCCAGATTCTTAGATCTCCGATATTCTCTCTTTACTCATATCCTAGACCCATGTTACTAAATCCCCTTTCTTAGCAGATGACTCAGGTTTGTATTTCCAGTCCCAATGTCTGTCTTCAACTGTAGCCTAAAGTACACTCAGCCGTTGCCTCTGTATCTGTTGGATGCTTGACGGGGATTTTAAACCTAGTGTGTTCCAAAAAGAACTCATTTCCCCACCTCTAAATGTGCTCCATTAGTTGCCTCCATTAGTTGCCTTTATAGCAGTAAATGGCAGGCCAGTACTTTGGAATCACTCTTAGGTTTGACATTTCATCATTTTCAGTGCTGCCATTCCTGTCTACCCTAGTCCTTAGCCACCCTTGGCCACTCCTGTACAACTACAATAGTCCTCTAATTAGTTTCCCTGCTTCCATCTTGTCACCCCATAGAACCTGTCCACACAGCAGTCAAAATAATCCTTCTAAAATATTTTGATCTTGACCCTGCCCAGCTCAAACTACCTTGATGGCTTCCCACAACAGCTGGAATATGGTTTAAAGTCATGTGATGCAAGGCCCTTTCTGACCTAGTCCATGCTGATGTCTCTGACCCCATATCTCACTACTCACCCCATCACTGCCCCTTAGCTGTTCCTCAGGATCACCACATGAAAGGCTCTACTTCGAACACTGGGCTTGGAATGTTCTTCTCTATGCAGCTTCCTGGCTGGTTCCTGAACCTTATTCATGGCTCTTCTGCAATGTTGCTTCTTCAGGGAAGGCCTTCCTCTCCATCCTAGGTAAAGCAGCATGCTCTCAGAACCCAGCACTCCTACCTGACCTTCTTACCCTGCTTCATATTTTTATAAAACTTACCCCTTTCTGATAATAAATTATAACTTGATTATAAAGATTGATTACTTACCCTGCTCCATTAGAATAGAAATTCTAGGGCAGCCCAGGTGGCTCAGGGGGTTAGCACCACCTTCGGCCCAGGGCCTGATCCTGGAGACCAGGGATCAAATCCCACATAGGGCTCCCTGCATGGACCCTGCTTCTCCCTCTGCCTGTGTCTCTGCCTCTCTCTCTCTCTCTCTCTCTCTCTCTATATATATATATATATATATATATATAAAATATATATCATGAATAAAAATAAAATCTTAAAAAAGAATTCTATGAGGGTGGGGTCTTGATCTTGTAGCTCTACCTCCAGTGCTTTGAACAGTGCCTTGACAGGAGGTGCTCTACACATACCAAATTGAATGAAGGGGTAATTGAGGATGGAATTAGACAGAATCTGGCACCTACTCACAATGCTTTCTCCCCTTTCTCCTTTTCTTCTTCCACCTGCTTTTCCCTTCTCGTCCTCCTCCTGCCTTCTCTTCTTCTTTCTCTGCCACCTCCTTTTTTCTTTTTCTTCCCACTTAAAAAGTTACTTTTAAAAAATGTACTAAGACACAGTAGTGGAAACAATCAGAAATTATTCCATTTCTTGTGTATTAAACTCGGTGTGTGTGGGGCAGGGTGGTAGGAGGGGGAAGCAGTTGCACATGGAGGATGGGTGAGTGAATAACAGAAGTCTGCTTTAATGACAGGAGCTTAGGAGAAAGGCCTCAATCAGAGGTACATGCTAGAATTAAGGGGGCATCTGTTCTGGTTTTTCATGCTACACTGAGCCTCAGCTCCTCAGTGTCCCTTGTGTAGATGCTACTGCGGAGTGCAGCTGGGGGAGTCAAGGTAAAGGTCAACGGGAGCCACAAGTGTTCCATCCATTGCTAGTTACATCTAGGTACAGTCCGTAAGGTGACTGTTGGATGGATGGGCGGTTAAGTACCACAGCTTCTTTCCTTTCCTCTGTATCCTTAATAAATAAGCTTGGCTCTAGAGCCTGAGTGTTTTCTGCCCTTTGGGTGGCTTAGGGAACATAGTGACAAACTGTAATCCTGCCCTTATATGTTGGGCTGATCCAGGGAACATGTAGAATTGTTTCAGAAGTGAGTAGGAACTCACTTAGTGTCTAGAAGTCTTAGAATTCTGTATAAATAAGGCAGATTTCAAAGGAATGCCCTACTCTGTCCTTAGCGCTCCTCTTAGCATCGGGCAGTACCTTTTTGCTACTCCTGTGAAGCTGAAGTTAATCAGTAAAATGATGCAGAATTAGGGGCTGGCTAGTTTTCTTTCTTTCTTTCTTTCTTTCTTTCTTTCTTTCTTTCTTTCTTTCTCTCTCTCTCTCTCTCTCTCTCTCTTTCTTTCTTTCTTTCTTTTTTCTTATTTTAGGTATTTGAGAGAGAGAGAGAGAGAGAGAGAGAGAGAGAGAAAGAGAGCCCAAGCAGAGGGAGTGACAGGCAGAGGGAGAGGGAGATGCAGTCCCTACACTGAGCAGGGAGCCCGATGTGGGGCTGGATCCCAGGATCCTGAGATCATGGACCCGAGCACACTTAACCAGCTGAGCCACCCAGATGTCCCAGGATTGGCTAGTTCCATCCAGATGAAGAAAGGAGAGTTTTCACAAGGGAAAACTGTGACCCATTTGGCTTCATCTCTAGGCAGCTCTGGAGAGCAAATTGGGATTAAAAAAGGAATCTTCATTGTCTGTGAAGGAAGTTCTGTGCTGTTTTAAATTTATGAAAATAATCTACTTGGTGGACAGAGAATTAATTACAAAGGGATTTAGTGGAGAGTGCTCGAGTTTTGGTTCATCTAAAAAGTACTCGCTGTCCAACTGAGAGTTGAACAAACCTGCTCCCTTGGTTGCTCTGTCAGTTGATGTGTTAACTTTTATAACATGTTGATTTTTGTCAGACACAGAACCATAGGTCTCTATTCTATCCTACGTGTCTCTAGCAGCATGTATTAAGTAGAGCTCGGTGCTATGGTTTAGAAATTGGGGGAGTGAGGCAGGGAAGGGAAAGCTGAGCATTAATAAACACGAAGGTCAAGAAACCCAGAGTACAGAGGGTTTTGTTATTCTTTCAACATTTGTCACCAGATGCTTGCTTCAGATAAGTCTGGCTTTGAGGAATGGTTGTTAAGACTTGCTTAGATGTGACAGCTGTAAAAGTCCCTCGTGAACTCTAAAAAGGCAATCTCAGCCCAGCTGCTCATGTTTAGGGCTATCCAGAATGAAAATGCTGGTAGCGACTGATTCATTTCTCCCCTTGCACTGGCTTTGACAAACGTTCTGTGCCAAAGATGAGACTGGATTTCTTAATATTTTCCTCCTTTCTGGATTTAACAATAGCCCTACACCCTTGACTACCAGGGATGTGCAAGAGTAATAATCAACCTTGTGGGTAATGAGGGCTATCACAGTGAGCAGTAAGCACAGGAATGATCTCAGTTTGGGGAGGGCTGAGTTTCTGTGAGCACCTTGCAAGACAGACCCTATGGAGCACCGAAGGGCAGGAAAGGGGGCACCTGGGTGGCTCAGTGGTTGAGCGTCTGCCTTTAGCTCAGGGTGTGATCCCAGAGTCCTGGGATCAAGCCCACATTGGGCTCCCCATGGGGGGGCCTGCTTCTCCCTCTGCCTATGTCTCTGCCTCTCTCTGTGTGTCTCTCATAAGTAAATAGATGAAATCTTAAAAAAAAAATAAAGAGAGAGAAAGACTCCAAGTTAACTAAATGCGTGCAGGAGTTTGTACGTCTCACATATGCTGAGGAGACCTTGGAGAATTTCCTCAAGGTATTTGATTGGGGTGAGGAGTTGTACAGGATTGCTTTGTTTTTATTTATTTATTTATTTTTTTATTTTTTAAATTTATGATAGTCACAGAGAGAGAGAGAGGCAGAGACACAGGCAGAGGGAGAAGCAGGCTCCATGCACCGGGAGCCCGATGTGGGATTCGATCCTGGGTCTCCAGGATCGTGCCCTGGGCCAAAGGCAGGCGCTAAACCGCTGCGCCACCCAGGGATCCCCCAGGATTGCTTTCAATAAAATTGTTTGCTGCACTTATTTGTAGATAGATCTTTTCCCTCCGGTTAGATTGTTAAGACATTGAGGGCATAATTGTGTCATCATTAGTATTTTCTCATTATGAAGGACACTATCCTTCATAAATTCCACATTTCACCAACTTTAGTTCCTCAGGTAACCAAGTCTTTTTGTTCAGTGACACATTAGGAAGTGGCAGCACTTGGAACCAACTAGAAGGAAAATGATGTTGGGCTTTGGATCTGGGGGTGAGGATGGGGGTGGTAGCTACTTATTTCCTATCAAGGAAACAGTCTGCTCTGCCCACAGTGTACTTTGCTGTAGAGTCTGAACGGGGACCCCAGGAGTGGTTTCTTATGCTTGCATCCCTATCTGTCAAAATCCGATTTATGCTTCATGGTCTAGCCCAGATATCACTGTCTCTTAGGAGCTGGCTCAAATCCCTCAGTGGAAATGAACTTTCTCTCTCTACCCCTAGAACAAGGTATCCTAATTTCGGCATTATTGACATTTTGTGCTAGATAATTCTTTGTTGTCATTTGGAGGTGAGTCAGGGCGAGAGGGGACTGTCTTGTGCATTGTAGGATGTTTAGTAGCATTTCTGGCCTCTACCTACGAGATGCCAATACTATGCCCTAGTTGTGACAACAAACAATGTCTCCAAATATTGCCAAATGTCTCCTGGAGAGCAAAAATCACTCCTCATTGGGAATCATTGTCCTGCAGCAGTTTCTTTGGACTATTATTATAGCACTTGTCACATCTCCCTTTTTATTAGTATATATATTTGCCTGCTAGATTTTAACGTCTTTGAGTGTGGAGGTAACCTACATTTTTTCAATTTTGGTGAGCTCTCTGTGCCAAATGCTTAGCGTGTTGTATTTTTTTAAATTGCTGCATAACAAATTGCCACAGATTTAGCAGTTTAAAACAACATCCATTTATTAGTCAAGGTTCTGTGGATCAGAAATCTGGTTTGGCTTGACTGGGTTCTCTGCTAATATATCTCAGAAGGTGTCAGCTCAAACAGGCTCTTAGCTGGAGACTCAGAAGAAGCTCATTCAGATTGTTGGTGGGATCCACTTTCTGACATCCTCAGGTCTTTGCAGGTCAGGGGTGCTTGCTGTTGCTGGAAGCCACTTGCATTCCTTTTCATGTGGCTCCTTCCATCTCCAGGCCATCGAGGTCATGTTGCATCTCCCTTATACCTCAGATCTCTGACTTCCCCTTGTGGCTTCCCTTCTGCCTACTTCTGCCACCAGCCTGAGAAAGTTCTCTGCTTTAAACGCTCATGTGATTAGATCAACTGCATCCAAACAATCTCCTCTTTTAAGATCAACTGTGCCATGTAACTAGAATCATAGGGGTGATACCTCGTTACATTCGTAGGTTCCAGAAATTAGATTAATTACTTACATAATTGAGGTTGCTGGGCAGAACAGAGCAGGCCTTCTAGATAGGTGCAGAATGCTTCCAGAGAAGGCAAGGAGAGGACATTGGCTTGGAATTTTTATTATGGTTAGGGATGAGGCCTGATATGAAAGTTCCTGTGCACGAGGAGGGACTCACATGATTTCATGTTTTTCTCTGGCACTTGGGCCTTCTTTATTGGTTTACCCAGATGTGAGGCAGAAGGGGAAGAGGGAGAGGGAGAGAGAAACCTTGTAAGCTGTCAGCACTTATGAGAAACTGTGGTCAGACTCCTTATAACGTAAGTGGTCATTTTATAAGGCACTGAGCAAAAAAATTTTCCAGATATTTATTTATGTATTTTTAAAGAATTTATGTATTTATGTATTTATGTATGTATGTATGTATGTATGTATTTATCTATTTGAGAGAGAGAGAGAGGGAGAGAGAGAGAGCGCGGGCGCAGGAGCAATGAACAAGGAGAAGAGCAGGAGAGGGAGAAGCAGGCTCCCCACTGAGCAGGGAGCTGATGTGAAGCTGGCTCTCAGGACCCTGGGATCAGGCCCTGAACCCAAGGCAGATGTTCAACCACTGAGCCACCCAGGTGCCCCTTTTAAGTAATAATGAGATCCATTAATTTATCAGTCTTCTGTCTGTGAAGTGTTTTCCTTTGGTTTTCAAAGTGTGTACAGTGGTGGACACTAAGCTCTCTCTCCTTCTACCTTAAAATATGGTAAGAGGGATGCCTGGGTGGCTCAGTGGTTGAGCATCTGCCTTCGGGTCAGGTTGTGATTCTGGGATCTGGGATCGAGTCCCACATCGGGCTCCTGTGGGGAGCCTGTTTCTCCCTCTGCCTATGTCTCTACCTCTCTCTCTCTCTCTCTGTTTCTCATGAATAAATAAATAAATCTTTAAAAAAATGGTAGGAGAGGTTTGTCAATAGTCAGTATATATTCACAACCTGGTCACTACCTCCAAGAAGTAAGATGACCAGAGCTCCTCTTTCATAATCTAAGTGATTGATTTTGTGACACCCAAGGTTTGATTTTATTTGGTACGTTGAGAGATAGGCTCCTTTAATTACTAATAGAAATATCACTAATAATAGCTATGCATAATTCCCCTTAAAGAGAAGAGATATATTTTAAGTAGCATTTTTTTAAACTTTAGTTTCATTCTTGTTACTTTGATTAAATTAGTTTTGATCAAGGTCTTGTGGTACCACAATCTCAAAATACAAGTGACAATTAATGGGACCCATTTCTTCTCAGATAAAGAAAGGACTGTTAACACGGAAGAGGCCCAAAGAGTGCCTCCCAGCCTGCAACTCAGGACTTCTAGGAATCTTCTGCCACAAACAATGGCAGAATCAAAAGTGAAAATGAAAGCTGGAAAGGTGGACTGAAACTCATAAGAATATAGGGAGGCTATTTGGAAAAACATCAAGGGACCCACAGAATGGTTTTGTCTTCTAATGGGAATACAGGTTATTAATCTAATAATGAGTCTTCCTTTGCAAGGTGTGATATTCTTTCACGTGGACATATCCCTGTGTCTACACTGAGGAAAGCTAAGCACTGGTAACAGAGCCATGTTTGAAGTTCCTTTTGTTTCCAGTTTGGGATTCTGTGTGCCAGCCCAGTGGAATTATATATGGGCAGTAGAGATTTTTTTTTTTTCAGTAGAGATTTTTAGTCTGAAGAAACGTGTGGGCATGTGGCTGTGGGTTTGTGTTTGTGTTTGTGTGCACATGAGTGGTTTTTGGTTAGTTGACTTAGACCTGGTTCCCTGGGTGGCCTACTCTAAATCAAATTGAAATCCCTGAACTTCTTTGATATACTAGAGAACATCTGTTGTTAAAGGTTATCCACAGATTTCTGGAGGTACCTGAATCCATTTCAGGGGATCTGCATGTTCAAGGCTATTTTCATAATAATACTAAGGTGTTATTTTCCTCTTTCACTCTGTTATATTTACGCTGATAGCTCAAAAGCAGTGGTGGGTAAATTTCTGGCTCCTTACCATGAATCAAAGCAGCGGCGCCAAACTGTAGTAGTGATGATTGTATTTTTCTTTCTTTCTTTTTTTTTTTTTAAAGACTTTATTTATTTAACACAGAGAACACAGCCAGGAGGAGCAGCAGAGGGAGAGGGAGAAGCAGGCTCCTTGCTGAGCGGAAAGCCTGTTGTGGGACTCAATCCCAGGACCCTGGGATCAGGGCCTGAGCTGAAGGCACACACTTAGCCAACTGAGCCACCGAGGCACCCCCTCCTCTGCCTTTTCAAAGATTTTATGTATTTGGTGATTGTATTTTTCACAGCTATGCCCTTGTAGCCTTTTTTTTTTTTTTTTAAATCAAATTTACCTGGTGCACCTGGGTGGCTCAGTCTCTTAAGCATCAGACTCCTGGTCTAGGCTCAGGTTATGGTCTCAGGGTTGTGAGATTGAGCCCCATGTTGGGCTCTGCGACTCAGCAAGGAGTCTGCTTGAGAGACTCTCCCTTTTCCTCTGCCCCTCCCCCTGCTTGTGTGTGCATCTCTCTCTCTCTAAAATAAATCTAAAAAACAACAACAACCCAGATTTACCTACAAGTACTCTTTTTTTTTAAAGATTTTATTTATTTATTCATGAGAAACAGAGAGAGAGAGAGAGAGAGAGAGAGAGGCAGAGACACAGGCAGAGGGAGAAGCAGGCTCCATGCAGGGAGCCTGACGTGGGACTCGATCCGAGGACCCCAGGATCATGCCCTGGGCCAAAGGCAGTGCTAAACTGCTGAGCCACCCAGGGGTCCCCCCTATGAGTACTCTTGATAAAACAGTAAAAACTATTAATTTTACCAAATCTCAACTTTTGAGTGTATGACTTCTAGCATCAGGCATAGGTACAAGAGAATGAGAGACTATTTAGCTCCCATAATTGCAGAAAATCAGACCCTGGTAATAAATCCCTGATTCTATATATCATTTCTAGTAGTTCATTTTCTCTATAGAACCCTGAGTGCTACAGATCTGGGGAGGGAGTTTGCTAGCTATCTTCAAATATTTGCAATGCTGTTATGTGACCAAAGCAGCAGTTTCATTCTGTGTTGATTCAAAGACTAGAATGGAGTCCCAGTGGTGGAGGAGAGAGGCAAGATGGGGGTTGGACTCTGGACATAGACTCTTTTACTTTGGCTTAGATTCTGGCTCTGCAGGGCCCCTAGGTGGCTCAGTTGGTTAAATGCCTGCCTTCAACTCAGATCATGACCCCTGGGGTCCTGGGATTAAGCCCTTAGTGGGGCTCTCTGCTCAGAGAGAGGGGTCTCGGGTGTCTGCTTCTCCCTCTCTCTTTCTGCCCCCTCTATGCCCCAACTTGTGTTCTCTTTCTCTCTCCCCCCACCCCGTATCTCACATAAATAGATAAAATCTTTTAAAACAAATTCTGACTCTGCCATTTACTTGAAGCTTTGGTTTTCTCATCTGTTAAATGGCAATAAATATAGTACTCATTTCACATGATTGTTATGAGAATTGAACAAGTTAATATTTGGAAAGTGCTTTAAATAGTGCTTTTCATATAATGATCTCTATTTAAGGTCCTGTTAAAATTTAAGAAGTTATAGGGTGGTAGAATTTTGCCTCTTTAAGAATTTGTTAAATGACCACAGCTTTCCAACAAAAGTAGCAAAATGCCTTGCAGAGAACAGAACCTCCTCTCACCCTTGGGAGGCAGCAGGAAAAAGCAACACAGGTTTATAGTCCAAAGACTTAATTCAAGTCTTGCAAGACTCAGCCATTGGTTAGCTGTATCATCACAGCTAGTCATTTAATTTCTCAAAATCTCCATGTCATCATCCGTAATATAATTTGAGTGAAACAACGTGATCGAAGGTGCTCTGTTATCTGCAAAGTGTCCTAGGTGCGTCAGTCCCAGATATTTCCTTGAAAGCTCCGAGGCAGAATCTGGCTGAGCTTCTCTTTCTCAATGACACCGGAGATGGGATTCCTGTATCAGAGAAGTTTGGACTAGATAATCCCTGGGGCTCTTTCCAGCTCCGAGAGGTTACCGACTGTTTCTTAAGTAGGCTGCCTGTCAAGGCTGGTGGTCCCATAAAGGTCCCTCATAAGAGAAGGCTTTTTTTTTTTTTTTTTTTTTACAGAGTGAATGAGATGGAGCTATACTAAATATGGAAATTAAATCAAACAATCACTGGAGAGAGTTAGCAGTTTCTACATATGTGATCACCTCGATTTTAGTTGAGGCTGTTATTTCTTGTGCAGATGTCCTTTATTTGAATTATAGGCAGTTCCACTTAAAAGTGTGTAATCCAGGCAGCCTGGGTGGCTCAAGGGTTTAGCACAAACTTCATCCCAGGGCGTGATCCTGGAGACCTGGGATCGAGTCCCACGTCGGGGTCCCTGTATGGAGCCTGCTTCTCCCTCTGCCTCTCTCTTTCTCTCTCTCTTTCTGTGTCTCATGAATAAATAAATAAAATCTTTTTTAAAAAAAGTGTGCAATCCCATCTTCTCTACGAAGGTTTGGAACAATTTGACTTTCTCATTTTCTCTCTTAGAGCTTCAGATTGTTATGGTTAAAAATAAAGTATTTATCTTCAGTTCAGAAACCTAATAAAACTTTGACAGGAGTGTGAAATGGTGTAAAGCATCTCTTCAACAAATCCATCTCAATAACGCTTCCTGACAATCAAAAAACCTTCAGGTCCACTCCTTAATGACTTCTGAAGTTTTAAGGGATTTGTACTAAGGATGTGAGAATGACTGGAAATGGGTTTTAAAGTAGTGCTAACTTGTTTGTTTTAAAATCCACTCTCTGATTCACTTTTTGAAAAGGATTTGAGAATATGCTTCCATTAAAAAGGAGACTGATAGGGTATCCCTGGGTGGCTCAGCGGTTTGGTGCCTGCCTTTGGCCCAGGGTGAGATTCTGGAGCCCCGGGATTGAGTCCCACGTCTGGCTCCCTGCAAGGAGCCTACTTCTCCCTCTGCCTGTGTCTCTACCTCTCTCTCTCTCTCTCTCTCATAAATAAATAAATAAATCTAAAAAAAAAAAAACAAACAAAACAAGGAGCGCTACTTGCCCTGGGTTTGGAATTACCAGGGACCTGCTCCCAGGTAAAACTTGTGCAAAGGGAAAAGTGTCTGAGGTTAGAGTCAACCCCAGAGGAACAAGGGTAGCCAGCAATCTAACACAGAAGAGCTGGGTGATTGTCATGGATGTGAGGGCCTTGGTATCAGGACCCAATGCAGATTCAAACAATACTGGGCAAGTTTAGAAGATGTAGTGCTCCTTAAACTCTGGACACTTTGTGGAATTAACTGGGAGATACTTTTAAGACCATGATTGCCAGACCTCAGTATCAGGTTCTAATTCAATACACCTGGAATATGGAGTGAGAAATTATGGAATTTACACAAATATAAATTTCCAGTTTATTCTGATGTTTGGCAGTGTTTAGAAACCACTAGAATGATGTACTGCTCAGGTTAGGTTCACAGCACAAAGGGGGATTTAGAGAATGAGTTGTAAGAATGGACTCATTGTGGGTAATCTTTTAAAGAAATTTTAATTGTGTTTTATTTTACAATTTTTTATTTTGGAAATTTCCATACTTACCCAAAAGATAGAATAATATAATCAACCATAAAACATATAATGTATCTGTCACCCTGATTAAACAATAATTACCATGCTGCCAGTTTTGTTTCAACCATTCTCTTCTCCCTCCCCACTTTTTTAAAAAAAAGATAAGATTTTATTTCATTTTAAAAGAAGATTTATTTATTTATTAGAGAGAGAGAGAACAAGCAGGGGGAGGGACAGAAGAAGAGGGAGAAAATCTCAAGCAGGCTCTGACTCCCTACTGATGGCAGAGCCTGATGCAGGGCTCTATCTCACCACACTGAGATCATAACCTGAGCCAAAATGAAGACTTGGCTGCTTAAGGAACTGAGCCACCCAGACACTCCCCCCAAACGATAATACTTTAAAGCAAATTCCAAACATCAACATTTCTTCTCTCGTGTGTAAGGACTTCTCAAAAAACAACCAGGAATTCTTTAATATTATCTAGTAATAATCTATATTCAAATTCCTCAGTTATCTCAAAATCGTCACAAAAGCAAGTAAGTAGAAGTTGGGATTTGAATTCAGGCAGTCAGACTCGAGCAGACTCAACTCCATAACTCATAGAAAGGGAAAGAAGAGAGAGTATGTTGAAGGCAATGTTGATGCATTGAAACTTGATTGATAGTCTTAGGATCTTGGGGAATAAGAACAAGTTGTCAGCTCTGATGGGGCAACTGTAAACACAGGGAGTTCAGAAAATGGTCAGTGTCTGTGACTTACTTGCATCATTCTGTGATTAGTGGGAATGGCCTTCTGTCCGTATCTAACAGACAGAACTTAATACAACTTAAACATATTCTTTCAGATTTGCTGAGGTATGGAGACATTTTCTGGAAGAGAATACAGGGGCAGCTTTTTGACCCAAGTTTGTCTTAGGTAATATCATCTAATCTCTTCATCATACATGGTTGTATTATACTTCTTGGGGCTTGGCCTTTGGCCTTTGGCCTTTGGGTTTAGGATGAAACAGCATAATAGGTGTTTAGTACATATTTATTGAATGAGTGAATGAATGAATGGAATATAACTTGTTTTTGGCACTCAGTACATCATAGGTTAACCCTACTTTATCAAATCTATGAACCTAATTTGTGGTAAATACACTTTTTGTAGATGAAATGCTTGTAAGTCATTTAAAATTTTATGTATTCAGAGAGTGTAGTCTTAAGAGTTATCTGGCAATGAATTCTTCCTGAAGGAAAGAATTTTTATTCAATGGAAATAACATGTCCTAATATACCTGTAGGACAAGAAATAAATTTGGAATATTTTTTTTCCTCAAAAGATAACTGATAGACACCTGTATTTTAGAGATTAAATATATCTCTTCAGGAAACATTGCCATAGGCCAGTAGGAGAAGCTGCAGTTGCTAAAGAGTTAGATTGGTTTAGAGTGAGGAATGGAAAATGGGAATCTTATAGGACAATTATGGAGAAGTCTCTTAGTGCTTTGATTCTAAATTTCTCTGATGCTGGGCTTGGCTCTTGAGTCACTGGTTTTCTGGGGTAGAGGCTGTTGGTTTTTACCTATATCTGCCTTCTCCTTTTCTCCCTGGGCTCAGAGCTGGAGCACATTTCCCAGCCTGCCCTGGAAGTAGGTGTGGTCACATGGCTGAGCTCTAGCCAGGAGGCTGTGAGTGTAAGGGATACACATCACTTGTTGTCTGGATGGTCATAACTTCTCATGCATGACCCCCATTCTCTTCCTCTGCAGGCTGGATGCAAGCCGTCATACAGGAACTCTTAGGCTCCTTCCATGTTGGGATCTCCGACAGCCTCAGACATTTATAAGAGATAAACCTCTACCACGAAAGCCACTGGAATATGGCTGTTTGCTATAGCAGTTAGCTTAGCCTGGCTTATATGGTTTCTAAACACCAGGATGAAAATGTGGAGTTGGGTTTCTAGGGATTTAGAGAGGTAGTATGGGAGAGTGGATTAATACATGTATGAGCTTAGAAAATAAAAACACTTGGGGCCCCTGGGTGGCTCAGTCAGTTAAGCATCTGCCTTTGGCTCAGGTCATGATTCTGCAGTCCTGGGATCGAACCCCATGTCAGGCTCCCTGCTTGGCGGGGAGCCTGCTTCTCCCTCTCTCTGCCCCTCTCCCTGCTCATTCTCTCTTTCTCTCAAATACATAAATAAAATCTTTAAGAAAAGAAAAACAACACTTCACTGGGGTAAAGTCTAGTCCCATTTCTGTTATGTAGCTGTTGGAGAGGAAAAACTCCTGTCCCCTTCCAGGTCCTTCTAGACAGACTAAGAATCCAATTGACATGAGACAGATTAACAGGAGAGAATCAAATTTAATTTTGTATGCAGGGGGAATCCACAGACATGGAGATTCGCATAACAGGCAAAATGAGGTATATGTCATTGGGAACTAAGGACAAAGGATCAGGGGTCTGGGACTTCAAAGAGAAGACACCAATTCACAGGAAGAGGAAAAAGTAAATGTTTAGTAAATAAGTGCTTCCTGGGCCCCTTGGAAAAGATGGGACACAGAGGACTTGGATCAATGTCTGTCTGCCATGCCTAATTCATAGTATAATGTAGTTCTCCATGGTGATAGCTCTCTTCCTGAAGCACATCATCTGTCTACATTCTTTTTAGGCATTTGTGGTGGAGATAAAGAGCTTTCCTTGAATCTGCTGGGTATTGACTGGTTTTCTAACTCAAAATAATTTTCACATCAAAGTGGCCCATCTTGGGGCAGCTTGCCCCTACATAGCTCTGTGACTTTGGATCAGTTACTTAACTTTTTTAGGTCTCAGTTTCTTCATCTCTAAAATGGGGAAAATCCCCATACCCACCTGAAAGGATTATTGTGAGAACTGAATGAAATCGCCCCTCAGAACAGATCATAGCTATTAAAAAAGTCTGCTATTATTAGAATTGACCGTGGTGACACTGTAATTTATTTAAGTCCATTTTCAAAGTGCTTAGTTTGTCAGAGCAAGGTGTTGGGAGAGGACATGAAGATTAGCAGGACTGATTTTTGCCTTCAAAGAGCCGCCAGTCTAGGAAGCCAATGAAGGGCAAACCAGTAATTATAGTATGTGAATGGCTTTGCAAATCTGTCAGCTTTTAAATCTGATGAGTATAATATATTAAATATCCCTGTGCCAAAGATATGCATCAGAAGGTGGAGGTAGGAAGATAGGAAGAGGATTTTGTTAGAATATGTATGTTTATATATATTTATATGTATTTCCCCTCCTCCCCTCACTTGCTGATGATTTCACAAGCCAGAACCAGACTACTTTGATGGAAGCCAATTGGCTCTTGTAACAGTGAGTGCTGAAAGTGGAGGTTTGGACATTTCAGCGTGATATTTGGTGCCTTGTAAACAGCTTGAGGTGATTAATTTAGTCTAAGAGTGACTAGGAGCTATACTGCAGTGTATCCTCAAGGCTGACTTTTTAGTGGTAATTTTACTCAGTCAATTACTTCTTTTTCTCTTCTCAATTTCATCTTCACCAAGCCATCACAACATGCAGAGAAAAATGCAGGTAGGTTTCAAAATATAGGGTTTGGGAATCTATCCACACCTTTAGGGCATCTGGGAATTTGACCAGGAAAAGGGCATGGCACATTGAAACACTAACTAGACCTCCATTTAAAAATTTTTGAGTGTGTGTGGGCTTTGAAATCAAAGAGATATCCTCAAGGAGAATTCTTCTGCAAAAGCCTAATAAACATTTTTTTCCTGTGTGTAAACAAATATTTTCTCAAGCTATTAGTTGCCAGGCCCTGTGCTAGGAGCTTTGGACTCAAAGGTGGGTAAACAACATCTGAAGTCTGGTGGAAAATATTTATTTATACAGATAGTTACAACTTCATAAATGTTTCAGTAGATAAATATTCTAATTGTTGTGGTGCCGTGGAAGCCTAGAGCCCTGTCTCACGTGACACGGTGTCCAGAGAGATGCTTGAAGGTGTGATGGCTCAGCTGTTTCTCCCAGGCAGAACAGGACTTCACAGGTGAAGAGAATATCAGGCTTTCCAGGCAGTGGAGGCAGGATGTGCTGGTCCGTGGCCCTTTTAAATGACGACTTCCTGGGGTCATGGGATGTCTTAAAAAATATCAAAGATCTTTGGCTCATAGAACTGGGAGATTTTATTAAACATGTGACATCCACCAGATATCAGGAGACAAGACAAAGGTGCTATGCCTAACTCCAAGAAAGTTCCACAAATATTTCCTAAACCCCCACAAGATTATATTCTCAATCCAGACTCCTCCCATCACTATAATGATTCTCCTAATGGAGGAAGCAGGAGGAGAAGTTTCTGACATTTTCTTGTCCAGAGGCCTTGTCCTCTTTTCTAGTTTATGATTGATAATAGTTCAGTAAAGTGCTCTGACTATCCCAAGTTACCTAAAATTAACATATCAGTTAATTGGATTTGATACCATTAGAGGGATGGGGAAATATTCTGAAGCAATTGGTTGGAATCAAGGACATAAAGAGAGAGGCATTATGCAAATGTTTGGTTATTAAGATAGTCTGCCTAGAGGGAATAAAGTCAGATAATGAGAAATGAATGAGAATCTAAGGCTCCTGTATGTTTTAATATTAAATTTCTTTAAGAGTAATATCTGGCATCCTTAGCAGCATGTTTTTGCCAACACAAAGGAAGAGAGGCACGACAAAAGCACCGAGCACTCTGGGCAGTTTGGGGATGTGAGTGTTGGAAGTACAACACGTGGAGTGGGGACGTAGAAATTCTGAGGCCCAGGAAGTCGACGGGTTCACTCATGGAACACCTCGCATATCGTATGGAGCTATTTCTAATACAGGTAATAATCTGTTCCCCCACATCTAATATGAGTAATAACTTTGTTTATATACCTTGTAGGTTACGAGAGAGTTTTCCCCATTCATCATCTCACGTGACTCTCACAGCAGTTTGGAGGTGGCCTGGTGACTGCCCCAGGTCACACAATTAGAGAAGGAGATGGATCTTTCTGAAGGCACTTTCTCTCATTTCCTTGATGAAAACAATTGGGATGACAGACCATGAATAACTCGTTATCTTTGGGCATTGAGATAATAATTGATAATCTGGTTGGTAATGAGATTTTCGAACTTGATGAAATTTAATTCTGGGGTTACTGCCTCTGACGTGAAGAATTCAGACCACTCACTTCAATGGGGATATTTTTCTGCTTGATTGGGGCTTTCATGGCTCATTGCCTGGGCATTGCAGTCTCTGGCACCTCAGATATTAATTGGGGGAATATTCAAGGCCTGGCTCTGCAGGCCTTTTCTGAGAGAAGCTCCCCCCACCCCCCTAGCAGTGTGTAAACATTCAGTGGGAGAGATTCCAAGAATTCGATTACCGCCTCCCCACCTCTTATTCCCCAGGGCTGAGCAGCCTAGGGCCAGGGTCTCTAGAGGAAGAGAGCCTCCTTTACTGCATCCTTCAGGATGGGGAGGACTATTCATTTTTTCCCTTCATCCTTTTCTGTATGAATTTATGAGTTTCCAGTCAGTAGCCTTAAAGCTGGAGAACTGAATTGGAAAGGAATGTTTAGTCTGATTCCCATTGTTTTACCACCACAGTAAACTGTTTTGTTCTAAAATACTTTATTTTCTAAGTTTTGTCCTTCCAACAGGATTATAACTTACGGGTGGGCAGGGACCTTTTTTTCTAGATCATTTGGTTTTCACACACCACCTTTGACCCCTTCCGCCTTTATATTTTGATTTTAGAAGGGCTTGAATAAAACCTTGAGTCATGTGGGAACAGCAGGATGGAGAGTTTAAGGGTCAAGTGCTAGAGGCAGATGGCCTGACTTAAGATTCCAGCTCCATCACCGACTAACTGCATAGGCTTGGACAAGCTATGTAACTCCTCTAGGCCTGCTGCCATTTCCCCAACTGATAATTGGGGGTGTTTGAACCTACCTAGTATGATAGTTGTGGAATTAAAATGTATGTTGCATTTAAGGCACTTGGCACAGGGCTTGACAGACAGAATCAGCATAAGCTATCATCAGCATTGATAGTCATCACCATTTTTATTACCTTCACCATCATCATCACACTAACCATGGAAGTTAGTGTGAAAAGATCTTGAGGATTTTGCCCACCGAGAGTTGAGTCTGAGGTGCTGGCATGAGGCTTTGTCTAGACAGCAGATTACTTTAGGCTACTGCAATGGGCTGAACGTTTGTGTCTCCTGAAAATTTGTATGAGGAAAACTAAACCCTAATGTGATGTATATATTTGGGGCTGGAGCCCTTGAGAATGGGATCAGTGCTCTTAGAAAAGATATACCAGAGAGCTCTCTCTTTCCTTCTGCCACATGAGGACACAGCAAAAAAATAAAAAAAAATTAAACTTAAAAATAGCTGTATGTGAACCAGAAAGCAGGCCTTCACCTGGTCGATTTTCTGGTACCTTGACTTGGACTTCACAGCCTCTAGAGCTGTGAGAAGAGATTTCTGTTGTCTATTAGCCATCCGATCCGTGGTATTGTGTTATAGTAGCCTGAGTGGACTAGGTTAGCTCTGTTAATCAGAATAGAGTGTTCAGATCAAGGGAGGTAACAGACTTGCTGTTTATTGGGCCAGTGTGAGTGCATCTGAAATACTGTGCTTACGTTCAGGTACCTTTGCAAATCATCTTGTTATCACTTCAGTAAGAGTTTGAGCTCCCTTCTTTACTGTGGATAATCCGCAGGAGGGCAGATTCGTTAAATTATCCTACCCTGCCCATCATTTTGTAGTTGGTGACTCTGATGATAAATTTCAACTTGCAGGAAACATTCTTAACTCCTTTCTCAAGAGAGGTTCTTTCTCACTGTGGGTCTGACCTGAAAGCCAGTTATGTTACTTTGTTTTCCGTTTCGGAGAGTTAGAAGGAGTTACCTTTTGACCACGTAATTCCCAGCCTGTGTCATCCTTACTTTCCCTCCATTCTTCTCCCTCTCAGTACTGACCCTCATTTTTGTTCCTGCTATGCCTGCTACTGTAGCTCTAATTTGCTGCTGTTCATGATCCTCATTCTCTCTCTTCCTTCTGTTTAGGGATCTCCTTTTTACTTCATTTTACCTTAATAATGACTTGTGTAATAGTATACCTTCCAGATGATACATTTGTTTAAAATATAGGGGCACTCGGTGCTCCAGCCAAAAGGATTCATGGCAAGAATTTTGGAACTGGAAGCAGGTTGGTGCAGGGGGAGCTTTCTTTTCCTTAGGAGCCTCATCATTATGGCAGGTGGTGCCTGGTGATTGTAGTGGGGGAGGCAGACCTGTGTTCCAGCACCTGCGAGGTTCCTTTATGGGTTGGGGTGAGGGCTTGGCAAGGGAGTTTGGAATTCCACGGAGTACAGTGGGGACCCGGACAGAAAGTTTGGGTTGCTGAAATTCTTTGGCTGTGTTTTTATCCTGAGACCAGAAAAATCTGCTGACATTTTGATTCAATCTCATTTAGCTGGGGGTCTTTTGGAGGCAGTGACTGAAAATTATTACCCAGTCCATTGATGGTGACTATTTCAGGCCATGCCAGACCGAAACAAGAAGAATATTAGGTGAGTGGAACTTTTAGAGAGCAATTACACCAGACAATTTAAGCTGCAATTTAAGTAAGTTGAAGAGTACTTATTATTCTGTGCATTATTCACACCTTAACTCTTCACAGGGAACTCAGTTCACCTCTGTATGGTCTCCTTCTCTAGTAAAGGGGCCTGGGATGCCTATTTTGTTATCATTTTTACTGCAGAGGTTGTATATTTCTCGTGAAGATCTTCCACGATATTTTTTGTTTAGAAATTATGTTGGTTTTATCCTGGGTAGCGATTAATGTAAAAGATGATGACTTACATGGAAGAAATTTTAACTGTGACAGTAACCCAGTTGTAATTAGTCACCACAGAGCAAAAGGTAGCATGGCGGTGTCTTCAGATATTACCAGTGTATTGTCACAGTTGCATGGCTTCCTTATGCTTTAGGAAAAGGAGGCCGCAGAAAGAATGATGAGAGGGAAAAGGGGAAAAAGAATAATTTCTTGCTCTGGAGTTTTGTAATACAGTTTTGGAACTCAGGGCAAAAGCAATAGTGAGAGAAAAGGCATGAGAGGACACTTTTTTTTTTTTTTTGTCCTGACCTTGAGAAAGGCATAGGAGAGCTCTGGGAGAACCAGTCGCCCCAGGATTCTTCCAGGTCAGGAAAAGGAAAGTGGGCCTGGAATTCAGCCTGGGTAGCATGACCAGGGACCTGCAGATGGTGGAAATGCAGATGGCAACCTCAGTGGATACAGCATGGGAAGAGAATGACATCCTTGGACTAAGGGGAAGAGTTAGATCTCAGGGTTGGTGATGGATGACACTCATAAACCAGATACCTCAAAAACCTTGACATTGTGCTGCCTGCACCCCACCCTCTTGCCTCTCCACCTCTCACCAGGTATGACATTTAGAGAAAACAGACATCCTGAAGTGAGTTTACTCAGAATTGACCATGATTAATGTTTTTTGAAAAAGATTTATTTATTTGAGAGAGAGAGAGAGAGAGAAACAGAGAGAGAGAATGAGTGGGAGTGGTAGAAGGAGAGAGAGTCTTGCACAGATTCCATGTTGAGCACAGAGCGTGACACAGGGCTTGATCCCACAATCCTGAGATCATGACCTGAGCTGAAACTGAGAGTGGGATGCTTAACTGACTGCACCACGCAGGTGCCCCTACCATGATTAACACTTTATACTTAATGTAATAAAGATTCAAGATAGACATTATGTTCCAGAAAAACACTCAATTTTAGAAAAATTATTATCTTTATTACAGTAGCTGAGTTCCCTAACCTTTCTGAGCTGGTTTACTCCTCTTTAAAAGGAAGATAAAAATATTCATGTACAGGGATTAATAAAGATAAAAAGAGGTGAATTTTGAGCCCATTATATTGTTAAGTAGAAGGAAAGTACTCAAAAATGATCAGTTCCCCTCTCGCTCTTCTGAAAAGCTTATTTGACGTAAAGGGGTAAAAAGGTAATGTAAATTAAATGTTAAAATGTGTAACATAGGGATGCCTATAGCTCAGTTGTTGAGTGTCTGCCTTTGGCTCAGGGCATGATCCTGGTCCTGGGATTGAGTCCTGCATTGGGTTTCCCACCAGGAGCCTGCTTCTCCCTCTGCCTGTGTCTCTGCCTCTCTCTGTGTGTCTCTCATGAATAAATAAATAAAATCTTAAAAAAAAATGTGTGACATAAACATTGAATCAGCAGCAAAGTTGCATGTTCACTTGCCACCTTGTCCAGGGTTGGGCTGGAGTCTCCCCATTCACTGCAAGTAATGAGTGATGCTGTTTGAGCACCCAGAAGGCAGTTTGGGCACTGCGCTGTCTCTCTCCAAAGCTTGGAAAGGCTTTCACCTGTTTCCATCCCAAGTCTTCATTTCTTTCTGAGTGGGCACTGAAAGTATTGTTGAGCAGCCTCATTCAGCTGCTGCCAACAATGAGAATCCTGGAGATGCCCTCTGTTGTTAAGTCTTGAAGTAGAACTTGAATGGAGAGAATGTGCTTTCGAAAGAATTTATTTTGAATGAATTCGGGTGGGGAGAGGAGGCCCAGATGGCTGAATCACATGTGCCAGTTCTTTCCTTGTGCCAGGCAGTCAGTGAATCCAGAATCCAACCATTCTCCTAGGTTGTGGGAGAATGAACTCTAGGGTAAGAGCAAAGGCTAGAAGAACCCAGCAAGGACTCATGTGATATGGTCTCTGGTCAACATTAAAGCAACTGTTTTGGATAGTTGCAGTGATTCCCCCAGACATAATGCTGGCTTGAGTCTTTGTTGCATTGAATAGTAGAAATTGACCTTGAATTTCCTTGAAATAATAGAATAGACCTTGAATAGTAGAAATTGATCTCCATTATTTTTAAAAATATTTTATTTATTTATTCATGAGGGAAGGGAGAGAGAGAAAAAAAGAGAGAGAAGCAGAAACATAGGCAGAGGGAGAAGCAGGCTCCTGGTGGGAAACCTGATGTGGGATTCGATCCTGGACCCCGGGATCATGCCCTGAGCCAAAGGCATCCTGGTCTCCATTATTTCCTTCAGGAGCTGTTCTATTAGAGAGAGTGGCTCAGATGGAAACAACCAATGGCTGGGAGACAGGGTCACTCCCCCGAGGACAGCTTGTTGGCATTAGGTCTCCTGACTTCACCTGCTGTTCTCCTCCAGCTCTGCTAAGCCGTATTGAGGTCGATGGATGGATGCCACTCCATAAAGCTCTCTGGAAAGTTGCTTCAAATTGCCTGATCCTCTGATTTGAGGATCATGAAGCAGCAGCTTCTTCGCTTCCAACTGCTTCATTTACTCATTCCTAAACATTGCTGAACTCCTGCCATGTTGGCTCAGATTTTCAGGTTTCAGAGAAGCTCCAGTTATCTCAGGTAATGGTGGGTATTGTGGGATACATGAGCAGGAGAGATGATGGGAAGTCTGCCCAGTAGCCAAACCGTTGGCCCCAAGGAACAGAGCAGATGTTTCTGAGTCAGTACTAGCTCTAGGTGTGTTTGCTCGGTAGGGCTGCCTTAACAGAGTTCCAGAGCTGGCTGGCCTCCAGAGCAGAAATGCACTGTCTCACACTTCTGCACACTAGAAGTCTGACATCGCAGTATTGGTGGGTCATTTCCGGTGAGGACCATGAGGGAGAATCTGTTCCAAGCCTCCAGCCTAGCTTCTGGTGGTTTGTTGGTGATCTTTGGCGTTCCTTGGCTTGTAGAAATACCACCCCAGTCTTTGCTTATCTCCATGTATTCTCCTTTCTATGAGACGAGTTCTATTGGATTAACACCCCCCCCACCATGACATCATTTTAACTTGATGTGATTTTAACTTTTAACTTTACCTCTTCAAAGACCTTACACCCAAATAAGATCACATACCAAGGTACTGAAGATTAGGACTTCAACATAGGAATTTTTGGGTGACAAAGTTCAACCTCTGACGTGACAGTGTCTGACCATCACTCCTATTCTTACTCCCTCAGACTCAGCCATATTTCTGAATAAGCTTGTCCTTTTTCACTTTCTATAGAGATTTTCTCTTATCTGCTGCTCAGTACCTTCTTTTTCTACACTCTTCTCTGACTTATGGTTTTTGCTGTCTCAGAACCTGTGCTTACTGACTTTTCTCTATATGCTCTTGGCTTTCATATCGCTCTCTTGATTTCTGACTCTTTTGGAACTAGTGAAAGTCCCTGAGAATCTCACTGGCTTAGTTGCTTACTACCAAGTACAGAGCATCCCTACTGCCAGGTTCTTCTGTCAGACTGCTCCGCGGACTTCTGCTGGCCTTTGGTAGGTGGCTTGCCTCAGGGCTGACTCCTGGACCAATCAGCCTTGGCCATGATTGGGAATCTCTTTTTTTTTTTTTTTTTAAGATTTTATTTATTTATTCATGAGAGACAGAGAGAGAGAGAGAGAGGCAGAGACACAGGCAGAGGGAGAAGCAGGCTCCATGCAGGGAGCCCGACGTGGGACTCGATCCTGGGACTCCAGGATCACACCCTGGGTCAAAGGCAGACGCTAAACCACTGAGCCACCCAGGGATCCCCATGATTGGGAATCTTATAGTACATAGCATGGAAACCTATGCAGGACTAATTTCCCATGGCTGCTTTACTAGGAAGGAGGTGTGGACAGTGGCTGTGCTTAGCTGTCATAGTGATGTTGTGACTGGCACTAGTCTAAGCCCTGTGGGCTTCAGGGAAAAAACCATAGCTTCTTTTTGGTGCATTCTTTGCTTAGGTATGCTGGGTGCTTGGCCCATATACTGCAGAACTACCTGGACTAGGTAGATTTGATGTCGTGATTTTTCTGACTTTGAGAAGCTCCTCATGGAGCCATCACTATTTTCTGAGGCTCCTGGTATGCTAAAAAATTAAGGAATAGTTGAAGAGGATTTCAGATATTGCATTATAAATGTTTACCTATAATTGCTTTTAGCTCCTTTGGCTATTCACAGGATAGTTAGGATATTTATAAAGATATTACTCAGAGGGCAGCCCCAGTGGCTCAGTGTTTAGTGCCGCCTTCAGCCCGGGGTGTGATCCTGGAGACCTGGGATCGGGTCCCACGTCAGGCCTCCTGCATGGAGCCTGCTTCTCCCTCTGCCTGTGTCTCTGACTCTCTCTCTCTCTCTCTCTCTTTCTCTCATAAATAAATAAAATCTTAGGAAAAAAAAAAAGATATCACTCAGAGGCAGTCCAGTAAAGAGAGAGAAGCTTATAAAGTTGTATGACGCTTGTCTGCTTTATTCCATCCTGTCAGAGTAGTTCCTGGTCATGACTAACCTCACTTAAGGGTGTTGTCAAAGGTTTAGAATTCAGGAGTTTTGTGTATTGACTCCAAACTAAATGGTGCTCCTATGTCCCCTAGTTTTGCTTCTTTTTCTTTCTTGAAAGGCTTGGAGGCCAGAAATTTAGGCCTAGATGGGATTTTATTAAATTTACCTGGTGCTGTACAGGTTCAACCACTCAATTAAATTACATAAGTCAATAGCTTACAACCCATCTTAAATTCTCTTTGACTTTATTTATTTTTTAAAAAAGATTTTATTTATTTATTCATGAGAGACAGAGAGAGAGAGAGAGGGGCAGAGACACAGGCAGAGAGAGAAGCAGGCTCCATGCAGGGAGCCCGACGTGGGACTGGACCCTGGGACTCCAGGATCACAACCTGGGCTGAAGGCAGATGTTCAACCACTGAGCCACCCAGGTGTCCCTCTCTTTAGCTTTATAGGAATCTTTAACTAACATCCTGGATTTAACAAAGCACTAGGGACACAGGAGATTATGGAACTGACCAAGGCAGAGTGTTACTTCTGAGAAGCTCTCAGTTAGTACAAGTCCTTGGTCATAACCGCCTCATACTATTGTGAGACTTTCATTTCTCAGCTTTGGGTTGCAGGCCTCTGAATGGTACTGCCTACAACCCTCACACTTTGCTGGCATTCGCCCCAGTTATTGATGCTAGAATTCCTCATCAACTCATAGATTTTATGGTTTTCATTTTCCTTTCGATAATGCTGGCCATTTAGCCTTCCTACAGCTCCATCAGCATTGCCTAAGGTTCACGTGGCCTCAACTAAGTGTAGAGGGTTTATAACAAACATTTACTTCCAAAATTTGCTTTTTAGTGTTTTTAATTTCACACTCTCACCTCTGTTTTAGAAGCAAGATGATTTATGAGGAGTTCATGGAGAGTTGATTTCTTGAGATCTGAGTGATTCATGGCAACGGAGATAGGGTTTTGCTGACTAGTCAAACAGAGTAAAAACAAAACAGATAGGAAGGCCTTGGCTTGAGAGAGGCTTTATTTATCTGGCTTTGACTGATCAAATGAAACCAGTGAATTTAGTTGTTTTATTTTTGCAACACTGGAATTCACTCAGATACTCCTGGTTCAAGAGAAGTTTGTTGTTGTTGTTGGTTTTTGTTTTTTGAAATACTTACCTTCTATATGAGAGGAAATTAGAAATTGGATGTGCTGTTCCTGTATCTTTCTTTTGCCATCTTTGTGCTATTCAAGGGCTTATCTCCTATGCTTATTTTTTTTTAAAGTGACTTCTTCCTGCAAATCTTTAAAATTGAAGACTTTTGGGAGATGAAACCCAAACTAGAGCTTAGAAATAACTTTTTTTTTTTTTTTTTGGTTTCCAGCTTCTGTCTTACCAGAATTAACTCATTGCTACCCAGAACCCTATAATTTGAAATCTTTAAATCTATCAAAAATTCATTAGAATAATTAACCTAAGGCCCAGAGTTTTCAATCTAACTTATTATCAGCCTGAGGAGTAGCTAAACGCAAAGAAACTTTATGTTCTAGTTAGCTTGTAACGGTTGGTGACAAATGAATTTGAAGGTTTTATTAATTACTTTAAAATACAGGAAATATCAAAGATCCCTAGATCTCCAGGGTTCCCAGTTTTATGAACCACTGGTATAGTTTGTTCAACCAATTTATAGATGATGAAATTGAGATCTCAGAAGTTAAGTAATGTTAACCAAAGGTCACGTAGCTAATATTCTTCTCCAAACCAGTAGGAGTGTTGTCCCTAATATGCAGTGATTATTCCCCTGGTCATGTTTCAGTGGGGTAGGGGCTTGAGGGTTGTAGGACTTGAATTAAACTATCAAAAAAAAAAAAAAAAAAAAGAATAAAAGGTGAGTTTAAGTCTTTCTGTTTCTAGCTCTGTCTCTCCTCTCCTTCCCCTCTCATGTCTATCTCTTACATTCTACCTTTGTAGTATCAGTGTGTGTATTTATATTTTCCAGTGATATTTACTTCTCCCCAGAAACAGGGAATGAGGACAGGAAATGAGGCAGGCAGGGAATGCTCCCTGCCCAGAGGAAGGGATGTGAAGCGAGAATGAGAAAGCCCACAGGGACTACTCAGGCATCTCTTGGTCTCTTGCCTGGGACCGCATGACCTCACGTGTCTGCCTCTCTTGGGCTTCTGCTTCTTCCCTTTCTTTCTACAGGCTGCCTTTCCCTGCTCTCAGTGCACAGGGAAAAAGGCATCTCCGGTCAGTAGCCTGGCAGAGAATGACCAGAGTTTCTGAATTCCCAGGAGAGATCTGATGGCCTCCTTAGGTCAGGGTGCAGTGGATAATGTTCTTCAGAAGATCTCAGGGAAGTGAAATTGTTGGCTGGTCTCTTATTTCAGAGGTGTCTGTATCATGGGGTCTGTACTCTACAGTTCACACAGCGCTTTCCCCAAACATTATCGACTTTAATTTTCACCAGCCTGAGAGTGGATATATTACTAGTGCCTTCATTTATATGCTAGAGGGACCTGGGGTTCAGAGGGATTAGATAGTGCATTCATTCCTAGGGCTGCTGTAATAAAGTATCATAAACTGGACAGCTTTCTTTTTCTTTTTTAAAAAGATTTTATTTCTTTATTCGGCAAAGACAGAGAGAGAATGAGAGAGAGAGAGAGAGAGAGAAAGCTTGCACGCACAAGCAGGGGAAGGAGAGGGAGAGGGAGAAGCAGACTCCCTGCTGAGCAGAGAGCCCGATGCAGGGCTCATCCCAGGACCCTGAGATCATGACCTGAGCTGAGGGCAGACACTTAGCCAAATGAGCCTCCCAGGTGCCCCTAGATGGCTTTCTTAAGACACATGTATTGTTTCACAACTCAGGTTAGAAATCTAAAACCAAAGGATTGGTAGAGTTGATTCCTTCTAAGGGCTCTGGGAGGGAGGGGAGGGGGGATTTGTTCTGTGCTTCTTGGATGGCCACTGAGTCTTGACATTCCTTGGCTTGTAGGTGCATCACTCCAGTGTCTCCTCTGCTTTCATGAGGCATTCTCTGGGTGTGTCTGTGTCCAGATTTCCCTTTCTCTCTCTTTTTTTTAAAGATTTTATTTATTTATTCATGAAAGACAGAGAGACAGAGAGACAGAGAGACAGAGACAGAGACACAGGCAGAGGGAGAAGCAGGCTCCATGCAGGGAGCCTGACATGGGACTCAATCCCGGGTCTCCAGGATCACACCTTGGGCCGAAGGCAGGCAGTAAACCACTGAGCCACCCAGGGATCCCCTAGATTTCCCTCTTCTTGTTAGGACACTGGTCATACTGGATGGAGGTTCCACCCTTCTCTAATAAGACCTTCTGACTTAGCTAATTACATTGACAAAGACCCTATTTGCAAATTAGGTCACATTCTGAGATACTGGGAGTTATAACTTCAGTATCACCTCACCTCACTTCACCTCACCTCACATCACCCATCAGAGATGGCTCACCCAAACTTTGAATTCAAACTCAAACTTTCACTTTTTCAAAGGAACTCATCCTTTAACTTCTTTGTTGAAAGCAGGAAACTGCTGGGATGCATGGGTGGCTCAGTCAATTAAGTGTCTGCCTTTGGCTCAGATCATGATCCCAGAATGAATCCCACATCAGGTCAGCTTGCTTCTCCCTCTCCCATCTGCTTGTGTTCTCTCTTGCTATTTCTCTCTGTCTCTGTCAAGTCAAGAAATAAAATCTTAAAAAACAAATAAAGCAGTAACCTGCTATGGCTAATCTACCCCCTTCTCTTTGTCACTGAGTGAAGCAGTTCTTCAATGGAGTAAGTAAAGCCCCTGGCTAAATCTATCATTCACTGTATTTAATTATACAAGGTATGAGGGCAGTTTGGGAAGGAAGAAAGTCTGGTCAATCACAGTTTTTGTTTGGTCTATTATTAAGGAAAATAAAATGACAAAAAGGTAAAAGTAAACATTTAAATGAGGACTAATGCCATAAATATGCCCAGTATTGTTGCTAAGTGGATTCTGTGGAGTTATCTAGACAATTTACTTTCAGCATGTATGTCAGTTCTTGCAGACCATCCACAAGCTCAACCATGCCGAAGACTCAAAACACTGCTGCTTACAAGGAAAATCATTCCTCAAAGTATGAGCCAGAAGCAAAAGATGGAAATGGTGCTAGATTCTGAGTTTTCTATTGTCTCACCTTGGATCCCAGGATAGAAAAGTCCAGTTATTTCTCCTAGGATGGGATATGGCAAGAGCAATCATATAATTTATTGTTCAAACTGGGAGACTTTCAAGGTGTGAGAGGTGCTAAAATAATTAAAGTATCATTAAAATAATATCCCCTTAGAAATATTGACTGGCCATCACATTGTTTTATTATACTGGTGAATCTATAGAAGGGATTTATTCAAAGGCTATTTTCAAAAATAAAGTAACAGACCTGTGAATGAAATATTTTATCCAATATTCTACAAGGCAAAACTTCATCGGTGAGTTGTTTCAATAATCCTTTTGCTTCTTTCGCCTGACTTAAATGTGGCAAACTATATGCTGTATCGATTTATTTCCAGTATATTAGAGAATAAAAATTTATCCAAACAGGGTTGAAATGTCATCAAAATATTCTTCACTTCTAGAAGATGGCATATTCTAAGAGACAACTATAGAATTTTGAAGTTAAATCATCATTTCCATTTGAGCTCTTCTAGTTTCCTTCTGAACCTTTGAAGAAAAAAACATTTTAATGTCTTCCTTTGGCATGCTCTGATTTTAATTTTCGCAATTTTTAGAAGCTCCATTGGTTAAGTTTTTTCATTAAAATATTTTAACTGATTTTCACAAAACACATGCAAAATATAGAGGACTCATTTATAAAAATGATCAATACTGTTGTAGTATACATAAATTGAATTACAAAATAGTTTTTTAAAAGCTCAAAGCTTTCTAAAATCCAGCTGATGGCCAGCAGCAAAATAAATATATTGCTGTGCTGAAGCTTGTTTTGCTTTTATTCAACATTAGTTTAATCACCAAAATTTTTAATGCAGTTACTCTTTGTATATAAAAGCAAAGTAATAAGGTATCTATTTGGGTGGGTAGAATCATAGGTTACTTGGAGGCAATTATGAATTATGTGTGCGATGCAACTAATGCCAATAACATCTCTGCTCCATAGGTTTCTTAATTTAGTAAAAATGTTGTTTTTGCCATGCTACGCTCCACTAAAATTCATATTTATACCCTTCCTGCAAAAATGATGTTTTTTCCTCAAATAAACTTTAAAGCTGAATCTCTAATAATATTTGCAGCAATGTCAGATCTTTCACTTTCGATAGAAGGAAGTTCCCAAGGGTTTACTTTGCTTCTATGAATTGGATGGGAAAAAAAGAGACAGAACCATTGTAGAATTAAGTTGATTGATTTTCTATTTGAGGGCCCTGATAATTTTGATATAAAGCTAGTGTCATCTGTGTAAAGCTTTTCTTCTGCTAATGGAGCCAACATGCTGACAGCTATTGCTTCTTTTTTATATTCACAAGAAAATTTGAAACAGAAAATGGAGAAACTTAATTTAAATGATTTTTGATTTTTGAAAAGTGATGCTTTATTTAGTGATAACGTAAATGCAAATTATGCAGTTGCATTTGTTAAACTGACTTTGGATACAGTCTTCTTAAGAGTATTACTAACCTCGAAGAGATTTTATAAGCAGTATAGCAGAACTGCTCAGACTCAATTTTTCACATAGATTTCTCATACATCTAAGCTATAATTTCACATAGTTGTCATTGAGTCCTCTTTCTGGAGGCCTGACAGCTTTGTGCATCTTGCAGACTTCAGCATGGGTCATGGAACTTGTCCACCCACTGGCTGACCAGTGCCAGAAGCACCATGGGATGCTTTCCCTCTCCACACCTTGGCTAAAGGAGGTAGCAGTCCCTGGTTGCTAGTGCCAGAGCATAATTTGTTTTGTCAGTAGGCACTCTGCCTATGCCCTGAAATGGGGCTGTTGGAAAGGGTCAGAAAAAGAGATGAATTATCACTGGTCATCTCTCAGATTTTACCAAATAGAAATGTGGTGATGAAATTTTATTTTATCTGTGTGTTAAATCACCACTCAGATTTTGTCACACGTGGTGAAGAATTCTAATCACTGTACCTGTGCCTCACACACAAGACCAGACCATGGCAGAAGCTGGAGGTACAAAGTGGAAATCTATTGAATCCATTTCACCTTTCAAAACATACAATATTAAGAGTAATACTTTTGTTATAAGCTGGAAACTCTGCACAAGTTCTAAATCAGACTTGAAACAGACATAAGCCGGGAACTGAGTGTATAATCATCCTAGCTATAGCAGACGTGAAGTAATGTCTCCTGGGATGGCTGTGCAAGTTATTGTCTTAATTTGGACCTGGGACTTGGCAGTCGAGTTGTGCTGGGGGCACCATACTAATAGGATAAATGCAAACCTTTCATAGCAGCCCAGGCTGAGACTTGGGATGGGACCATTCACTGTCACCTCCAGCTGGTGATATGCTAGTAACTGTTTAACAACTGGTGGGGATGAGGATAGGGGTATGGGAAGGGAGGACCAAGGGAAGCCCTGATTTGTAGTGTTTGGTGATTTCTGTGGTGTGAATATTCTCATCGTCACCGAGTGAAGCTCTGAACTTGACAGTTGCCAAACTTGAAGTGGGGAAGAGATGTGTACAATTGGCTAGCTCGCTACTGCCAACCCTCCTCCCACATTTCTGTCCACAGACCTGAACAACGTTGAAGAAGACATTATTCTGACACTTGTTAAAAGATAAAGACTTTATTCAGGACTTTTGCAATAGGTGTCAGGACAGTTGCAACGGGGAGGGGGGTAGGGCTCAACTCTGAATACTGCAAGGCTAAGTGGAGATTTCTAGCCAATCAAGAGTGAGGGGATCAGCTCATTGGAAAGTGCTAAGCAGAGACATCAGGAGTAGGGGGATTCATGCTAAACTGAGTTGATGTGATTTTTGCTGAAGAGATGCTCAGGTATTAAAGGTGGAAGATGAGGAATTTGATCAGATTCAAGTATCATGAGTGAGAGAGTCTCAGGAAACTGATTGAGCAGGATTGTTGCTAATACAGGGCTATGCAGGCCTGACAAGGACAGGACAGGGACCAAGGTGGAGGCTTACTTAAGAAAAGGGCTCATAGAAATCCGACAGAAGTTTGGTGGAAGAGAGAGTCTTTGTCCATACATTTTTCGCTCTCTCAAAATAGTTTTTTTTTAAAAAGATTTCTTTTTATTTACTTATTCATGAGAGACATACACAGAGAGAGAGAGAGAGAGAGAGAGAGAGAGGCAGAGACACAGGCAGAGGAAGAAGCAGGCTCCATGCAGGGAGCTGGACGTGGGACTCGATCCCGGGTCTCCAGGATCACACCCTGGGCTGCAGGTGGCACCAAGCCGCTGCACCACCAGGGCTGCCCTCTCTCAAAATAGTTAACATTAGAAGTAGGTTTTTTTTTTTTTTTTTTTTGTACATTGATTTACTTCCCTAAGATCCAGTTATTTAATTGCATGTTTAACTGTTCTTACCCCGACCACTTCATCTGAGGAAGAAAGTTTAATAAATCAAAATATTTTTCTCTTTTATTTTTTAATGATTACATGCCTTGATTCTGATTCTAATGACAATGTGTGGGGTTTTTTCCACACTGCCGAGCAATTCTCTTACAGCAGCTGGATGTCCTATAATTAGTCCAGCTCTGACACTATTTATTTACCCAGAGATACCATGAGATTCCGCAGGTTAAAGGCACAGTCCCATGAGATTCTCCATCACTTGTGAGGCCAATTATAAGTTCAGGTGGTTGCCTGTTTTTCTGATCCGCTGGCCAGAAATGAGAGGTTCCCACACCCTCCTCCTTGGGTTCAATTAATTTGCTAGAGTGGCTCATAGACTCAGGAAGCCAGTTTGCTCCCTAGAGTATGGGTTTATGACAAAGGATATTAAAGCTAGATGAAGAGATAAGGAACAAAGGAACTTCTGTTCCCCCCAGAGTTTGGGACCTGAACTGACACGTGGATGTGTTCAGTTTTACCAATGCAGAAGCTCTCTGAACCCCCCTTCCTTTTGGATTTTTGTGGAAGCTTATCACATGGGTATGATTGATAAAATCATTGATCATTGGTGATTGATTCAGCCCCTTTTCTTTCCTCGGAGGTCTGGGGCATAGGGCTGAAATTTCCAACCCTCTAATCACATGGTTGACTCCTCTGGCAACAAGCCCCCATTTTCTAAAAAATATTTTATTTATTTTTTTGAAGGGGGGTTGGAGGAGCAGAGGGAGAGGGACAAGTAGACTTCCCGCTGAGGGCAGAGCCAATTGGTGGGTCCTGGGGCTTGATCTTACAATTCCAGTGGAAATCAAGAGTCTGCCTCTCATGGACTGAGCCACCCAGGTCCCCCAACCATCCCTGATCCTTAGCTATTTCTCAAGTCACCTCATTAACATATCAAGACACTTTTACTGCTGTCATCACTTAGGATATTCAAAGGGTTTTTAGGAGCTCTGTGCCAGGAACTGGGACAAAGACCAAATATGTATTTCTTATTATAAGTCACAATGTCATTCCATCCATATTCATGATATATGTAGAACCAAAATGTACTATCTAAACCTTGAGCATTTACATAAATCTGCTACCTCTTGAGATAGGGAAACTGAGGGAACCCATGAAAAACACTTTTTTTTTTTTTTTTTTGTTCCTTTTGCTGCCACTATTCTTGCCAAGACTGGCACCGCCACCTTACACATGCCTTAATGTATGTCCTCCTCATAAAAGTCAAGGAGTTAATGATTTCTTTGGAGTTTTCCAGCACAATATAGATAACATCTAAAGAGTGACAGGGTAAGATTATCATGTACATTTTCCATGACCACTTACCCCATACACCTTGACTCCAAGACCCCTGGTTCCAGGGCAGAAGTGACTTATGGGCCCATGAGCACTTGTCTTTGACCAGTTCTTGGATGCCTGAGAGGACACATACATCAGAGGACAGTACTCAATAAAAACCCCAAAGCACAAGCAGAGCTCCTTTTCTTTCCAGAGTCTTCTAGATTCTCTGTCTTTATCTGCTATATGTCTTCAATAAACTCTGCTCTCACTTCCTACTGGCTCTAGTTTGAATTCTATTCTGTGTAAAGCCAAGGACCCACTTGGCTGTCCAGCAGGACCCCCTCTGGGTCCTCGGAACTGGCCTGCCTGTATCACTGTGACCCCATCTTCTACCCTAATCAACACGGAGAGAAGAAAACACCCTGCAGATGAAGATTTCTTTAGCAACTCCTTTTTAATGTCCTATCTCCCAAAATGGCATAATGACAAAATGATTTTAAGGCATATTCTCATTACTATTACTTATGATTATCTATACATATTTTAAGACCTAAAGTATTTAAACCGCAGAACACTTAATTACGCTTGTTATGTTCTAGATACTACAGGGAAAATTTCAGTGACTTGAGGAAGAACCTCAAGTAATAAATGCTTGATATATATGAGTTTGTTCTTGTGTGTGGAGATAGAAAACTTCTATTTTATGCATCGGTTATAGATATTGTTCTGCAATATTTCCTCATAAAACTGGATGTTCTTTATGCTAATTTGACATGAATATTTCATAATCCTTTGGCTAAAGGAGCAGAGATATGACCCATGTCAAAAAACACCTCAACCTTGGGGTTACCACATTCTCCAGTGGTTTCCTTAATTACAGATTTATGAAGTGAGACCGTCCCCGGCAGAACAAAAATTGAATATACCAATCAGAGAGGGGACACTCACCTCAACGGTGGGACCCTGCAAAGAAATAGATGAAAGGCTACCAGTGCCAAAACAAAGAGAGCTTCGTGGTTCCATCATATGGAACTGTGACAGGTCAGCATTCCATCGGAAAAAACTGATGGAAAGTGAAATCAGTGAACGTGAGCTGGTCATAAAACACCGATGGACAGTTATTGATGGGTGTTATGGGGACACACTCAGTCACGGAGAGAATAGAAATGCATCAAAGTCCTACTCCAGAAATTTTTCCTGACCTTTGCTATTTAGGAAATGCCCAACCTCTGGTGGAGGTGTTCATTTATCTTTTCCTGTTCGTGAGTTAGTTTTATAGTACTCCTTTCTGGTATAAAATGTAGTACATTTTCTGTGTACAAGGGAGGCTTCTGACAGCTTCATATATACGAGATTCTTCCATGGAGAGATGATTCATGGTGATGGTTTTTATGTTTTTGGAGCTAGAACTGAGACTGCTTTTCATCCGCTTTGTAGCTCCATCCTGTGAGGAGAATTCTTTCTTCATATGTCAGGAATCTTTGCTGTCAGCAGGATCTGCCCCTCCCCAGGTCTATTTTTGCTGCAGTGTATTCTATGAGGAGAGAAGAAAGGCCCACTTTTAATGCCCCTTACACCTCCCCTGTTGAATAGTTTAATTTCTCACCCTGGGGTGGGCAGGAAGGGGTCAAGTCTTTGTAACACCTCTTTCCCTCTGAGCATAATCACTTTCGGGGTATTGTTGGCAAGTTTAATGGGGTAGGGAGCCTATCTTTTCTTAATTCGCAGAACCTGCATGGCCATTTTAAAGGCGATGTAACAGGTGATTACTAACTCAGAGGTACTATTTTCCTGTTCCTGGAAGGTCACTTTTGCAATACAATAGCATCAAAATTGCTTGAAAGGAAGTGAAGGGAAATGTTGAATATGTAACAGATGGGACTCCGGCGGGAACTTAAGTGAGCTTCATCTGAAGTGCAAAGATTTATAAACTCTGCGCCGTTTTCTGCCCCTTCAGATGCTGCTGCACAGGAACAGAGAGGAGGGCTATAAGGAGAGAGGGACCAAGATTTAGAGTGATGCATGCAGAAGTGGAGCCTCATTTCTGCGGGTGGGAAGTTTCTCAAAGCTCGTTTTGGTAATTTCAGGCCGCCTCTAGTTGACTGATAGAGCTTGTTGCATAATGCTTCCAAGATGTCTTTTTTTCTGCTGCAGAATATCCTAAAGGAAGTTCAACTCAATTGCCTGCCTCTGAAAAAGACACTGAACCAAGTGATTGTTTGATGGTCTTGGAAAGAAATATTTGTTTCATTTCAAGTTTCCATTTTACCCTTAAACCTAGGTTTGATGGTGTGAGGAATAGCGTGTCCTCCTCTCTTTCTGCCTGGCTGAGTTACAAGGAGGCATTAGGTGTTCACTAGACTAATGCGAAGGCGGAGTGGCACCTGCCTTGGAACCCGTGATTCACTTTTAAATTCCATCAGTTCTCTTTAGTTTGCTTCCTGACTTGCAGTCTTTCTTGTAACAGGTACCTTGACACTTGGGAACATTAGACGTCCAAATTTATGCCTTAAAAAAGTTAAGGCTCTTCTTTCATCAGATCATCCCTGGTGTGAGCAGAGAGCCGACCTCTTGTCTTTGGTATTTCCTATCTATTGCTTTGGGATATACGTTAAGACAGTTGTCTTACTGAATCCATCAAACAATATTGCCAGGTGGACATCTACCTCTATCTTATGGTTCAGGAAGTTGAGGTTCAGAGAGTAAGTAAGCAACGGAGCCCAGATATGGAAGCCCATTCTTGACACCTGGTTATCTTCCAATGATGACTAGGAGTAATTTAAGCTGTGAGACCCTGTGAATCTGAGAAGGGACAGGACTGCTGGCCTGTGTGCCCACAAGAGGCACCCATCAGAGGATGCCCCTGCCTAGAGGAGGAATAAAATGGCCATTTATTCCCACCTTGGCTATTCAACTTACCTTGTCATTGTGGGCCACAACCTTCCTCAGGGGGAGGTGAGCCATTAAAACGTGAGCTTAAAATTGGACCAGATGCATTTTCTTCCTAAAGATCTCTTTCCTCTTACACTATTTTATGAGTTCTACGTCTCTCTCCCCAAGCAGGAGAAGTGCTCTGTGGTTGCACATACTCTCTTTAGAAGAGAGCACCCCATGATCCACAAATGGATGTGACCCGATGATTTCTTTTTTTTTTTAAAGATTTTTTTTTATTGGTGTTCAATTTACCAATGCACAGAATAGTGCCCGTCACCCATTCACTCCCACTGCCCGCCCTCCTCCCCTTCTACCACCCCTGGTTCATTTCCCAGAGTTAGGAGTCTTTACGTTCTGTCTCCCTTTCTGATATTTCCCACACATTTCTTCTCCCTTCCCTTATATTCCCTTTCACTATTATTTATATTCCCCAAATGAATGAGAACATATAATGTTTGTCCTTCTCCGACTGACTTACTTCACTCAGCATAATACCCTCCAGTTCCATCCACGTTGAAGCAAATGGTGGGTATTTGTCGTTTCTAATGGCTGAGTAATATTCCATTGTATACATAAACCACATCTTCTTTATCCACTCATCTTTCGTTGGACACCGAGGCTCCTTCCACAGTTTGGCTATTGTGGCCATTGCTGCTATAAACATCAGGGTGCAGGTGTCCCGGCGTTTCATTGCATCTGTATCTTTGGGGTAAATCCCCAACAGTGCAATTGCTTGGTCATAGGGCAGGTCTCTTTTTAACTCTTTGAGGAACCTCCACACACTTTTCCAGAGTGGCTGCACCAGTTCACATTCCCACCAAGTGTAAGAGGGTTCCCTTTTCTCCCCATCCTCTCCAACATTTGTTGTTTCCTGCCTTGTTAATTTTCCCCATTCTCACTGGTGTGAGGTGGTATCTCTTTGTGGTTTTGATTTGTATTTCCCTGATGGCAAGTGATGCAGAGCATTTTCTCATGTGCATGTTGGCCATGTCTATGTCTTCCTCTGTGAGATTTCTCTTCATGTCTTTTGCCCATTTCATGATTGGATTGTTTGTTTCTTTGGTGTTGAGTTTAATAAGTTCTTTATAGATCTTGGAAACTAGCCCTTTATCTGATAGGTCATTTGCAAATATCTTCTCCCATTCTGTAGGTTGTCTTTTAGTTTTGTGGACTGTATCCTTTGCTGTGCAGAAGCTTCTTATCTTGATGAAGTCCCAATAGTTCATTTTTGCTTTTGTTTCTCTTGCCTTCGTGGATGTATCTTGCAAGAAGTTACTGTGGCCGAGTTCAAAAAGGGTGTTGCCTGAGTTCTTGTCTAGGATTTTGATGGAATCTTGTCTCACATTTTGATCTTTCATCCATTTTGAGTTTATCTTTGTGTATGGTGAAAGAGAGTGGTCTAGTTTCATTCTTCTGCATGTGGATGTCCAATTTTCCCAGCACCATTTATTGAAGAGACTGTCTTTCTTCCAACGGATAGTCTTTCCTCCTTTATCGAATATTAGTTGACCATAAAGTTCAGGGTCCACTTCTGGATTCTCTATTCTGTTCCACTGATCTATGTGTCTGTTTTTGTGCCAGTACCACACTGTCTTGATGACCACAGCTTTGTAGTACAACCTGAAATCTGGCCTTGTGATGCCCCCAGATATGGTTTTCTTTTTTAAAATTCCCTTGGCTATTCGGGGTCTTTTCTGATTCCACACAAATCTTAAAATAATTTGTTCTAACTCTCTGAAGAAAGTCCATGGTATTTTGATAGGGATTGCATTAAACGTGTATATTGCCCTGGGTAACATTGACATTTTCACAATATTAATTCTGCCAATCCATGAGCATGGAATATTTTTCCATCTCTTTGTGTCTTCCTCAATTTCTTTCAGAAGTGTTCTATAGTTTTGAGGGTATAGATCCTTTACCTCTTTGGTTAGGTTTATTCCTAGGTATCTTATGCTTTTGGGTGCAATTGTAAATGGGATTGACTCCTTAATTTCTCTTTCTTCAGTCTCATTGTTAGTGTATAGAAATGCCACTGATTTCTGGGCATTGATTTTGTATCCTGCCACGCTACCGAATTGCTGTATGAGTTCTAGCAATCTTGGGGTGGAGACTTTTGGGTTTTCTATGTAGAGTATCATGTCATAGGCGAAGAGGGAGAGTTTGACTTCTTCTTTGCCAATTTGAATGCCTTTAATGTCTTTTTGTTGTCTGATTGCTGAGGCTAGGACTTCCAGTACTATGTTGAATAGCAGTGGTGAGAGTGGACAGCCCTGTCTTGTTCCTGATCTTAGGGGAAAGGCTCCCAGTGCTTCCCCATTGAGAATGATATTTGCTGTGGGCTTTTCGTAGATGGCTTTTAATATGTTGAGGAATGTTCCCTCTATCCCTACACTCTGAAGAGTTTTGATCAGAAATGGATGCTGTATTTTGTCAAATGCTTTATCTGCATCTAATGAGAGGATCATATCATTCTTGGTTTTTCTCTTGCTGATATGATGAATCACATTGATTGTTTTACGGGTGTTGAACCAGCCTTGTGTCCCGGGGATAAATCCTACTTGGTCATGGTGAATAATTTTCTTAATGTATTGTTGGATCCTATTGGCCAGTATCTTGTTGAGAATTTTGGCATCCATGTTCATCAGGGATATTGGTCTGTAATTCTCCTTTTTGGTTGGGTCTTTGTCTGGTTTTGGAATTAAGGTGATGCTGGCCTCATAGAATGAATTTGGAAGTACTCCATCTCTTTCTATCTTTCCAAACAGCTTTAGGAGAATAGGTATGGTTTCTTCTTTAAACGTTTGATAGAATTCCCCTGGGAAGCCATCTGGCCCTGGACTCTTGTGTTTTGGGAGGTTTTTGATGACTGCTTCAATTTCCTCCCTGGTTATTGGCCTGTTCAGGTTTTCTATTTCTTCCTGTTCCAGTTTTGGTAGTTTGTGGCTTTCTAGGAATGCTCATCCATTTCTTCTAGATTGCCTAATTTATTGGCATATAGCTGTTCATAATATGTTTTTAAAATCGTTTGTGTTTCCTTTGTGTTGGTAGTGATCTCTCCTTTCTCATTCATGATTTTATTAATTTGAGTCTTCTCTCTCTTCTTTTTAATAAGGCTGGCTAATGGTTTATCTATCTTATTAATTCTTTCAAAGAACCAACTCCTGGTTCTGTTGATCTGTTCCACAGTTTTTCTGGTCTCGATTTTGTTGAGTTCTGCTCGAATCTTTATTAACTCTCATCTTCTGCTAGGTGTAGGATCTATCTGCTGTTTTTTCTCTAGCTCCTTTATGTGTTAAGGTTAGCTTTTGTATTTGAGTTCTTTCCAGTTTTTGAATGGATGCTTGTATTGCGATGTATTTCCCCCTTAGGACTGCTTTTGCTGCATCCCAAAGATTTTGAACGGTTGTATCTTCATTCTCATTAGTTTCCATGAATCTTTTTAATTCTTCCTTAATTTCCTGGTTGACCTTTCATCCTTTAGCAGGATGGTCCTTAACCTCCACGTGTTTGAGGTCCTTCCAAACTTCTTGTTGTGATTTAGTTCTAATTTCAAGGCATTATGGTCTGAGAATATGCAGGGGACGACCCCAATCTTTTGGTATCGGTTCAGACCCGATTTGTGACCCAGTATGTGGTCTATTCTGGAGAAAGTTCCATGTGCACTTGAGAAGAATGTGTATTCAGTTGAGTTTGGATGTAAAGTTCTGTAGATATCTGTGAAATCTATCTGGTCCAGTGTATCATTTAAAGCTCTCGTTTCTTTGGAGATGTTGTGCTTAGAAGACCTATCGAGGGATCCCTGGGTGGCGCAGCGGTTTGGCGCCTGCCTTTGCCCCAGGGCGCGATCCTGGAGACCCGGTGATCGAATCCCACGTCGGGCTCCCGGTGCATGGAGCCTGCTTCTCCCTCTGCCTGTGTCTCTGCCTCTCTCTCTCTCTCTGTGACTATCATAAATAAATAAAAATTAAAAAAAAATATTAAAAAAAAAAGAAGACCTATCGAGTATAGAAAGAGCTAGATTGAAGTCACCAAGTATAAGTGTATTATTATCTAAGTATTTCTTCACTTTGGTTATTAATTGATTTATATATTTGGCAGCTCCCACATTCGGGGCATATATATTGAGGATTGTTAAGTCCTCTTGTTGGATAGATCCTTTAAGTATGAGATAGTGTCCCTCTTCATCTCTCACTACAGTCTTCGGGGTAAATTTTAGTTTATCTGATATAAGGATGGCTACCCCTGCTTTCTTTTGAGGACCATTCGAATGGTAAATGGTTCTCCAACCTTTTATTTTCAGGCTGTAGGTGTCCTTCTGTCTAAAATGAGTCTCTTGTAGACAGCAAATAGATGGGTCCTGCTTTTTTATCCAGTCTGAAACCCTGCGCCTTTTGATGGGGTCATTAAGCCCGTTTACATTCAGAGTTACTATTGAGAGATATGAGTTTAGTGTCATCATGATATCTATTCAGTCCTTGTTTTTGTGGATTGTTCCACTGAACTTCTTCTTAAAGGGGAATTTTAAGAGTCCCCCTTAAAATTTCTTGCAGAGCTGGTTTGGAGGTCACATATTCTTTCAGTTGCTGCCTGTCTTGGAAGCTCTTTATCTCTCCTTCCATTTTGAATGAGAGCCTTGCTGGATAAAGTATTCTTGGTTGCATGTTCTTCTCATTTAGGACCCTGAATATATCCTGCCAGCCCTTTCTGGCCTGCCAGGTCTCTGTGGAGAGGTCTGCTGTTACCCTAATACTCCTCCCCATAAAAGTCAGGGATTTCTTGTCTCTTGCTGCTTTAAGGAACTTCTCTTTATCTTTGGAATTTGCAAGCTTCACTATTAAATGTCGAGGTGTTGAACGGTTTTTATTGATTTTAGGGGGGGATCTCTCTATTTCCTGGATCTGAATGCCTGTTTCCCTTCCCAGTTTAGGAAAGTTTTCAGCTAGAATTTGTTCAAATACATATTCTGGCCCTCTGTCCCTTTCGGCGCCCTCGGGAACACCAATTAAACGTAGTTTTTTCTTCCTCAGGCTGTCGTTTATTTCCCTTAATCCATCTTCATGGTTTTTTAATTGTTTGTCTCTCTTTTCCTCAGTTTCCCTCTTTGCTATCAACTTGTCTTCTATGTCACTCACTCGTTCTTCCACCACATTAACCCTCGTCGTTAGGACTTCTAGTTTGGATTGCATCTCATTCAATTGATTTTTAATTTCTGCCTGATTAGCTCTAAATTCTGCAGTCATGAAGTCTCTTGAGTCCTTTATGCTTTTTTCTAGAGCCACCAGTAGCTGTATGATAGTGCTTCTGAATTGGCTTTCTGACATTGAATTGTAATCCAGATTTTGTAACTCTGTGGGAGAGAGGACTGTTTCTGATTCTTTCTTTTGAGGTGAGGTTTTCCTTCTAGTCATTTTGCTCAGTGCAGAGTGGCCAAAAGCAAGTTGTATTGGGAAAAGGGGGAAAAAGAGAGGAGAGAAAGAAGGAAGGAAAAGAGAAAGAGGAAAAAAAAAAGGAAGAAAAAAAAGAAAAAAAGAAGAAAAAGAGAAAGAAAAAGAAAGGAAAAAAGGGGTGGGGGAAGGAAACAAATCAAAAAGCAAAGCAAAACAAAACAAAACAACAACAAAAAAAGAAAAAAGAAAAAAAGAACCACGGGGGAGTATCTTCTGATTCTGTGTACGTTAAGTCCCTTGACTTCCCCTGGAAATTGTCCGTCTAGCTGGTCTTCTGGGGGAGGGGCCTGTTGTGCTGATTTTCAGGTGTCAGCAGTTGGGGGAGCTGCTCTGCCCCTGCCTGGTGCAGGGCTCAGTGGGGGTTGTTTACCCCGTGAGGCGCCAGGAGGAACAACCCCAGTGGCGGGGCCAGCTCTGGAAACCTGGATTCAGCCCCCGTAGTAGCTCCGGAGCTCTCCGTCTGCAGGGCCTGGAGGCTCCGGGGCGGGGCCGCTGATCTGCTCAGCTGGGGCAGGAGCGTCCTCGCTGTCCTGGGCCCTCCCGGCCTCTGCCTGTCCCGGGGGAGGCCGGATCCTGGGCTGTGTCCCGGCGCCCGGTGCTCCCGGCCTGCGCTGTTGGATTCACGCTCCCGGGCCGTGCAGCCCCCTCCGCGGAGCCGGCCCCGAGCCCCTCCGAGCTGCGCCCGGGTCAATGCGCTGCAGCCTTTAGGGAGCTCAGCGCACTCTGCCGGGGCGCAGGTGTCTGTTAGTGTCCCAGGGAGCCCGAGGGCATCCCCGCCCTCCTGGGTCCTGCTCCAACTCCCTGCGGACCCCTTTCCGCCCAGGAAGGTTGGTGCAGCTCCTGCTCCTCCAGGACGGGGCTCTCCTGTCCTGGGGACACTCACCCCGGCCTCAGCCCGGCTCCTCTCGGGGCCCCTCCCCCTTGGAGGCCTTTTGTTTCTTTATTTCTTTTTTCCCATCTTCCTACCTTGAAGAAGCGCGAACTCTTCTCACTGTCTCCAGCTGGTCTCTCTTTAAATCTCAGGCCGAATTCATAGATTTTCAGGATGATTTGAAGGTTTTCTAGGTAATTTGGTGGGGACAGGTGACTTGGGGACCCTGCTCCTCCGCCGTCTTGCCCCTCCCCCCTGACCCGATGATTTCTAGTTTAAGCAATATCTTTTACTAGCCTAGGCCGATGGGAGTAAAAAAAAATAAAAAAAAAAAAAAAAAAAAAAAAAAAAAAAAAAAAAACACAAAAAACACAACAACAACAACCTTTTAAGAGAGCTTTGGAAAATTAAAAACAAAGGGAATAAAATATTCAGTAATGTTAAAGTAAAGAAGATCTACAGTTAATGTTGTGAGGTGGAAACGTAACTGTCTTGCTTTGGGGGTTAGGAGCATGATTCAGACACTTTTCTACCACTTGAGAGGCACAGAATATCCCAGACTTTTCCCTATAAATTCCTTAGAATTTTTTAAAAAAAGATTTTATTTATTAATGAGAGTCACACACACACACACACACACACACACACACACACACACACAGAGGTAGAGACACAGGCAGAGGGAGAAGCAGGCTCCATGCAGGAGGGACTGGATCCCGTGACCCCAGGATCACACCCTGGGGCGAAGGTGGGCGCTAAACCACTGGGCTATTGGGGCTGCCCCCTATAAATTCCTTTTTGACCATCTTATTCCCTCTTGGTCTTTTGGATTTGGGGATTTACAGGGACTGCATATCAATTACCATTTGTAGATGTGGCAGATGTGATTATAATGTACTGGGTGAATTAGTTCCAATTGTTTTGTTTAAAAAGCCAATTGTGATTCAGGAAACTGACTTGAGCAGAGAAAAATAAAAGGTTGATGATAAATTATGGTGTACTTTCTTTTGGGAAAAGGTGTCTGGTGGTAAGCCACGGAGGATGGGTTTAGTTAACATTTTCATTAATAATCTGGGGAAGGAAGTAAACAACATGTAAATAAAGCAGGCAGATGTGCCTAAGTGGGCTGATATCAATGAAGAAAGGAGCCATGGAAATGGACCTTAAGTAGCTTTTAAATCAAGGCAAATGGGATGCGCTTCTAAGAGTGATGTTCCAAGAGATGGGTGGAGATGCTGGGGGAAAAGGTCATTATAACACAGGAGGTAATATGAAATGTTTCCCTCTTATTTTAAAATTTGTGCCCATAGAATCTGGGAATATAATTGTATCCCAAAATGATATTGATTTTTCCCTTTCCCAGAATAACTATCCAATTTTGTCACTGATGTTACCATTTCCTCAGTCACCAGGGAGACATTGGAAGGCTCAAATTCTGGAAGATATTTTTAACTCATTGGTTTCCTTTACTTATATTCTAATAGTAAACTAACTTTTATTTAACATTTACTATGGGAAAGTACTATGCTGAACAGCCTACATGTACCATCTCATTTAAACTCTCAGAAAAACCCTATGAAGTAACTGTTGTTGCTCCCATTTTTTAGAGGAAGAAACAAGAGGTTTTGAGGAATTGAATAACCTGGCTAAGTTCTGATACAGAACTGAAGCCAGTTCTCTGTGTACCTAATGTTCTCTCACCAAGCATCGTGGATTCTTCTTTAGTGTGGTCTCTTTCATCCTTTCTTGTTTCTCATTGCTCACTGTTTATGAAACTGCAATCATTTCATAACTGGTTTTCCTATAATCAGTCTATCTCAGCCAATGCGCTGATTCTATAGCAAGGTCTATTTCAGTGACATAACTCCTGTAACTCCCATAACTCAGAAATATTTACTGACTTCCTGGTGTTTCTATACCACAACTAATTGCACTACAAAGAACTTTTAAAGAATGTTTCCCTATTTATTATCTAATTTGTTCGAGATAAGATTCTTTTCATAAATAATACAAGATAAAACTAAGGACTAAATATATAGATTAAAAAATAAACTGTAGAAAATGGTTATATTGAAGAAGTATATAAAGGCAGGAGTGGACAAATTTCTTCACATTTGCTACTAAAATGCATATTGGCTTCCAAATACTTACATTTAGAATTGACACTCCCGTTGTAGCATCACTGTTAAAGAGGGTAATAAAAAAAGAGGACTGATTCTGATATAATCTGTGATCCTTACTTCTAAGGTAGAGATGGGTAAATTGGCTTCTGTTCATAAATAAATCTGGTGAGAAATTTTTCATTTATGTTAATATCTCTAACTTCGAAATAAAGTCCAAAAGAAACCTATCTATCTATTTTCCAATGTTTCTTGTGGGGTTGCATTGGACTTCCTGCAAGTGTTGGTATTCCTTACCTCCCCAAATAGGTCAGGAAAAACAAATATCACATAGCTAATCAAAGAAACACCACATATCATGGTGAACCTCAAGACAGGAGGCCAGGTTGAAAGGAAGAATTTATGATCATTTGAATTAGTGGACTAAAAAAGTCATCTGAAATTTCATTTTGTCAAATATTTGTCTATAGGTTGGAAAGGTAAAACTTGCAAAGCAATAAATGTAGGAGATAAATGTTTTGAAATCCAGATGTTTTATAGGTAGGTAGTATTAAAATTTTTCAAATGTCAACACATCAGTGTTCCTATTCTTGGGATTCTAATAGTTTGATTATATTTCAGGAGATCAATTTTAGTAATTGTAGGGCACACTCCAGATGTAAGGAAATATATCTTAGTATGTGTGAATGCTACTGCTGAAAGTTGCTTCTCTCACAAGCCAAAATCATCTTGGCCAAGGTAAGATGGCTAACCAGATTCTGGAAATAAGGTTGTCTACTAGTTTTCTGAGTCGAGGCTTTATATGAGGGAGATGGCCAATCAAGCATTTTCAGGGACTATGGAGAATGGTTTTAAGCAATTGGTGGTATAATTAGTGGGTCCAGATTCCCAAGACAGGGCTGGGAATGTGAATTTATGAGGCTGGCTTAAAAATGATAATCAATGTGCACCAGTGAAGTAGGGCCCAATGATGGGTACCTTCCCTTTCAATGGTGTGTACCAAGCAAGAATTCTAATAGAAAAGAAGTACATGAAATCAAGAATATTGCCATTTTTTCTTTCTTTCTCTTTTTCTTTCTTTCTTTCTTTCTTTCTTTCTTTCTTTCTTTCTTTCTTTCTCTTTTCATTCTTTCTTCTTTCTTCCTTTTTTCTTTTTTTTTCTTTTTAGAGAGAGAGGGCATGTGTGCACATGGAGAGGGGAAGGACAGAGGGGGAGGGGGAGAGAGAGAGAGAGAGAGAGAGAGAGAGAGAATCTTAAACAGGCTCTATGTGCCTGATGCAGGGCTTGATCTCATGATTCTGGGATAATGACCTGAGCCAAAATCAAGAACTGGACACTTAACCCATTGAGCCACCCAGGTGCCCTAAGAATATTGCCATTTTTATTGGGACTTAAACATTGAGTTAAATTATTTCCAGGATTGCATCCTGTTCTTCCTTAAGGAGGCAAAGGAAAGATCTCTGAAGACCAATGGCAGACATATCCTATGTTCTAAAACTTGCTCTAGAGGAAAACACAAGGCCCATGATTTGGGAAGAATTGGGCCTCACTTTTTTTCATAGATTTTGATATTCTGGAGGACCTATATTCCCCATATGGGTCCTACAAAATTAATTGCCCCTTTCTACAAAATATCCCTACTTGCGAAATGACAACTAAGATTAACTTTTCCCTAATAAGTAAAGAAGTGGAGACCTAGGAGTTACACATTAAGAAGGTCATCTGATGACCCTGCTAAGAAAAAAAGGTGGACCAACATGAAGATAACTCATTTGAGGCTAGCCCCTGACAGTCCTTCCAGTGGGAATCCTCTTGAACATATCAGTTGGTGAGGAGGCTCCACAGTTTGGAGGCCTCTGGCCTCACTGAAGCAATTCAGGGCATTGCATGGTGAGTTCTTCCTTAGGGAAGTTGTTGTCTGCCATTATCTTTTCATGCATGGGCTACTGTTGAAATCTAATAAAGATATTTTTCCCTCTCCCACTCCCACTTTCTTGACCCACCCACATTTCTTGCCCATCATTTACACTATATATCTCTATGCTAGCATTCTGTACATTTCTATGATTTTTTTTTACATTTCTATGAATTTAAAAACAACTTCCCATCAAATAGCAGCAATAATTATAGAGCCTCATGTAACCTCATGTAGAGCAAGGTGACAAGAATCTCTGTAGTTTCAGAAAGTTAAGTGAACCCATTGCATGAAAAATTAGAGCCCTAGGAAGGGCCACTTCACAGGTTTTTCTATCTCTCATAGATTTTTCTATCTCCGAGACTCATTGTAAATAGGACTAGGAGGTCCATAGGGGGTAAGGGTGGCGGTGGATGTGAGGAGGAGGTTGGCAGGGGGATTTGGAGTTGAAGAGTAAATAGAAAGTCTCTAGCCACCTCGGTGTTGCTCTCAACATCCCTTTGGCTTTACCTCTTACAGTCATTGTGAAAATAAAAACTAAAAATATAGAAAATTATAAGGGAAGGGGAAGAAGAGGGAGCTTTTCTTATTTTATGAAGAAGAGTAGAAATTTAGAAGACATATTTAAAAATTGAGAGTAAGATCAGAAGAAAAAATGAATATAGAGGCAATTTAGGTTAAAACTGTAAAAGAATGAAACTCCAAATAAAGAGTAAAGATTAAACATTAAAAATATAATAAAAAGGTAAAGTGGATGAGATTCAAAATAAATGAAAAAAGGCAAGAGGCCAGTGAGATAGAAGGTTAAAACCAGGAAACTGAGAGTGATAAAAGATTACAATATAGGAGATAGGAAGAAAAGTTAAAAGCATAAAAGTAGATGAGATTAAAAATCAAGTGCAAGAAATAACTAACATGCTTAAAAGTAAAAATGTATGCAAATGCAAAAGCTTTGGGGGGAATAATTTAAAAGAAAATAAAAACCAAAAGCATGAGAATTAGACAACTAAATGAGCTGAAGTGTCACTTGTTTAAGGGCAGACAGGGGTTAAGAAGCTGGCTACCTGCAGTAGTGAGTCCACAGTGGAAGAGGAGCCCTAGACCTGGGGACCTGGGTTGGGAGCCATGCAACTACCCCAGTCCTACGACTTTCCCTACAGCCTCTTGGGCCTTTGTCTGCAGTGCCAGTCGGAGCATATGGACCAAGAGTCAGACACTCTTGGGTACACAGAATAAGCCAATCTTTCCTCTAGAGCATGTCTCAGGTGAGCCTGCTGAACTCACCTGAAGCACTTATAGTCTTTTTTCTAACTCTTTTAAGATGCCTTTACCATCTTCATCAACCTGCATTGAAATGCCCATGAACTGTGATATTCAGGGTCTGTTTACATGTTTGGATACTCTCTGCTTCTTTTACTTATGTATTTTCAAGTTCTTCCTAAAAGATAATGGCTGAAGAAATATGCAGCAGACTTTTAGACAGCTGTCTTAGTTTAAATGTTAGATGCACACTGTTGTAAGACTTCAAGCTGCCTTGGCTAAGAGAATTTTATAATTGTCAGCTTGTTCCCCTGCCCACTTCTTCCTTGGCCTCTGAGGAAGCATTCTTTCCTACTGGAGGACAGTTCTCTTCTGTCAAATAGGCTTCTCTCATGACTGGTGGGTGGAATGTATTCATATTCAAAATGTCTATTCATATTGAACTAAAATACCTTAGTCTTACTTCCCAATTTCTAGGAGAGGGAATATGACTAATCCATTTTTAAAAAGATTTTATGTATTCATGAGAGACACACAGAGAGAGGCAGAGACATAGGCAGAGGGAGAAGCAGGCTCCCTGTGGAGAGCCCCGTGCAGGACTTGATCCCAGGATCCCCGTATCAAGACCTGAGCAAAAGCCAGGTGCTCAACCACTGAGCCACTCAGTGGTTAGGTGTCCCAACTAACCCATCTTGACCCAAATCTGGTTCAGTATAGAGGAAAGTGAGGGAAGCCAAGCAGTACTGAGCAGCTGAGCAGTGAAAAAGCATGAAGAGGATGTGGGGATTACAGAGAGAGATGCTTTGGAGTAGCTGCAAGGTTTGATGGAAATGAACTGAAGAGAAATTTTTATTTTTTTATGGTGCTGTGGCCTATGTATTTGAAACCCCTTTGTGCTTTATAAGAATTGCAATTGAGGATTTGGGATTGAAATTATTTTTGGTTGCTGGATTATGTTTTTTGGATGAGAAACTATTTTAAGAATGAGCCACCTGGATTTTAGTTTTAACGAAGTTGCAATAAGGATTGTAAATATGTAAAACAAATTTAATGAAGTATAGCTTACAGTAGAGTTTTTTGGTACTGCAATATAATAGAAGTAATGAAGTTATATAAGAAAGGAGGGGATAAAGTCTAAATGAAGATTTAATTTCTTCTTCCATTTTTCTAACACTTCTTTTTGGGTAAATACTATGTACAATATTATGTATTAATGTTTTAGGGGATATAAAAGATGAATAAGAAATTCCCTATCATTTGCTTACAATTTAATGAGAGAGAGAGAGAGAATATATTAATCAGCAATGAAGAGATAAGGCACGAGGAGATAAATATCAAAAGAAAGATTTTTTCACAAGTATATGACTTTTTCAGAAAGGACATATGACATGGATCTGAGTGGGTAAGAAGGCTTCAAGAGGAGGTCAACTTTTTTTCAGACTTATAGAGTCAGAAGGATTATGATTGTTAGCTTGAATTGGCATGAGCAAAAAGGCAGAGGGAAGAGATAAGCAAAGTTATAGAAGGAGAAAAGCTTGATGTGGTGATTGCTTGGGGAGGAATAACAAATGGGAACTTTATCTGGATTGGAGACTTAGGTTCAAGAGGCAAATGGTCAGAGTTATCTAGAAAGAGTCATTTGGGCCAGATGCAAATAGTCTTAAATATTAGGATAAGGAATTTGTACCCTCAGCCATTGGAAATCTTTGGAGACTTTTGATCAGGAGAGTCATGTAATTGAAGTTATGTTGATATAGTATGAGATTAAAGGAAGGGTTACAAAGAAGGGGAAGAAGAAACAGCTAGAAAAAAATAGGATGATTATGTGAAGATGGAAGGCAGATGACCAAATCCACTTCCTCCCAACAGAATTCCTTTGAAATGATATAAAGGGAATACTTCCATAAGAGCAATGAAACACAAGGAAGAGTGCCATCAGTGAAACAGAAACTTCTGAAATGTTTTGGAAAGATAGAAAGCAGAGTGGTCAGCGAGATGGGAAAAGGAGACCAAAGGAACCTATACCCAAACATGAACAGGAGACAGTTTTGCTATGGAGGCCAGAAAAAAATTGGGTGTTAGCACAGGTGACTAAATCAGATTTGGGCCAAGACAAGTTAGTTAGGTTTCCTCTCCTAGAAATTTGGAGGTCAGACTAAGACACTTTAGTTCAATATGAGCAGATCTTTTGAATATAAACATAAGAGCTATGAAATGGCCATCTTCTCACTCTTGTAGGTGACATGGCGAGAGAAATTTACTCCCTTTAGCTCTCTACTTGGTGGTGAACTGAAGCCTCTGTCACTGACTTCCTTGAGAAGTCCGGTGGCCTGTTAATACCTTCTTGTTTCTGCCTTAAATAAGTGGAAGCTGTTTTCTGTTCCTTGCATTCAAATCTTAACTGATGAAAAGAGTGCCATGAGTCATATGCAAAAATTAAGTGAGTGTTTTTCAAGGGGGTGGATGTGAAATGACAGTTTTTGTGTGTTTTTAAAATTTTCATTTTTAAAGAGTGTTGTTGGGAGATGGAGGGCAAGATCTCCTGTTTGAGATTGTGTTGGAAGATGTGAGAAACTAAGGCGACCTTGAAAGCAACTCATTTTATTCATCATAAGTCAAATTAATGTTATTTGATTGCTGCGGAAAGAAGAAAAACCACTGGAAGGCACCCTGTGACCTCTTAATTAATATTGGCTCATTGACTAATAGTCTGAGGTGAATTCCAGTTCCATAGACCATAACCTCAATCAGTCCCCCGAAAGATTTCTCTGCTTAATGTGTTGCTGTTTGTTATATCGTTCCTTAAAATTGAAAATGGGTTAAATATTCCCTCTCCAGCTCCTAGATTGATGCTCTCTCCTGCATAATTTATTCCTTCCCCCATATGCCATTGAGATATCTAGTAACATCCAATATTTAAGGATCTAAAGAATATTTTTCAGACTGCCTCATTCACTCTGAAATAGCACACAAATTCTTTGTCAGATTTTGTGTTCTAGTTTTTCATTTGGAAATTATGATCCCATAGCTAACTTCCCCTTTGTGCAGGGCAGAATAGTTTTACCCTCTACCAAGCTCTGATTTTTCACTCTGGCTGGGTTTTGGAGAGAACTGGGGTCACTAGTTAATGCTGATTTTAAAACAGTTTTTAGTGTCATGGCTCTTTAATGTCCTGGCTGTGGGTGAAATTGTTAGGGAGGTTTATGGGTTCATTTTCATTGTCCTTGCTCCCATAACCACCTTTCTCCCTCTTCTTTTGATATTCTACTTCCCAACTTCCTACATGTGTCCAGAGAGTTTCTCATTTTCTTCAGATAGAGAACTGCTCGCTTTACATTGCCCTTTATTCTACAAACATCCAAACTCCCTACCTCTGTCAAAACATTTCTGTTCCATGTCAAATATGTATATTCATTTCTAGATGTTAATGACTGAAAATAGAGTATTATGTTGTTAGAAAGTCAATATACTTTTGACAAGGATCTTTAGAGTGTCAAAGAGGTGACTTGTGGTGGGGATTTCAGGTCTAAAGACAAGATAGTCAATGTAATGGACAAAGTCATGGATTCAGCTCTTGGGTGTAAGACCTTATCTTTCTTTGTGAAATGATCTTTCTCCTAAATGTCTGCAGCGTATCCTAAGAATGGCCCTTGGTTGCTGGGCTATACTGAGCTTGCCTACTGTCTTGGTTTTGCTGAATATACCAGGTGGACAACTGAGTTCAGCTGGATCAGTCAGATTCTCTCTCCAGAAATATGGAACTAGAATCAAGAAGGAGTTGCACCTTTGCTATGTCAACTTGCAGGCAGAGGGACAGTCATGTTTGCCAAGTGACTGATGAGGTGGGGAAGTCAGTCTGAAGAAAGATGATGAAATGCCTGGGCAGAGAGGGGGCAGGATGAAGATGGCATGGAGGCTTGATGGTTTTACCTGGACTCTAGACCTTCCTGGGTTCTGCTTTGGCCACTATGAGACACTTAGTAATGGTAAAGAGGGGTTTAGGTAACTGAATCTTCAGCTTCAGGATTGCCCTTCATCTTAACTACTACTAACGATAAGACTTGATGATGATTCCGTGTCTAGAAATATTGTGTAGAGTAAATAATTTAAAGAAGACTTCTCTTTATATTAAAAATATAGTGGCTTGTAACTGCCTATGAGTAAGAGACAGAACAGTGTTGGCTGAAAAAGAGTGTTTAAGTTGGGGTCTGAGGTAGCATTGTGAGAGATATGTTGTCTACAAAATGAAGGCAACATCCATTGTGGAGAGGAGAGGTCCTCACCTAGTAAGTGAGTTGTAGGTGTGATAAGAAATAAAGCCCTTAGCCCCCGGGGCTGGGGGGGGGTGTCTTTTTTTGTTTATGAGCAACCTAGTCTCCTGGTTCACCACGCATACATTATTGTTTCAAAATGTCTGTTATGATATGAAGAAGGTTAGGAAGATCTGACCCAGAATAATTGTTAGTATTTATTGAGTGTTATGGCCTTTGCATTTTTTACCTTATTTAAATTTCCTAAGAGCCCCACAAGATGGGTGTCTTACTATTCCTTTTTCACAGGTAAGGAGAATAAGAAGTCCATGTGTATGGAATTTGCACAAACCATACAGCTGATAGGGTTACAGAACTGAGACGCAAAGTCAGGTTATATGGGTATATATGCCAGATGCTGTGCTTTGAGATACAACTCTATAAGCCTCCCCTACCGAGAAGATCTGCTGGCGGGCACCATGGCCCTGAAGAGAAAAAAAAAAACAAACCCACACAGGAATGTTACTAGTTTTTGCTTTAGTTGCTCCAGTCACATAATAGGCTTGTTATGTAGAGGATGGGCCAGTACTGAAATGAGAGATACTATACAGACATTAAGTAAGGAAAAGCTCACTGATCCTTTGTCTCTGGAAAAGTGATTGCCTTGCTTCTTCCCTTGATAAATAGGCCACTGACGTCAACACTGGGCTACTTGGTGTCGGGAGGTGCAAGTTGAGCAGTACTTATACTTTTTTTTTTTTTTTTGAAAGAAAGAGAACACAAGCAAGCTGGGGAAGGGGAAGAGGGAGAGGGAGAAGGAGAGAATCTCAGACTCCCTGTTGCTTGTGGAGCCTGAGTGTGGGCCTCCGTCTCAGGATGGAGATCATGACCTGAGCTGAAATCAAGAGTAGGACACTTATTCAATAGGACAACTGATTAAGCCACCCAGGCGCCCCAGAGCAGTACTGATTCTTGATACCATTAGCTGATGACAGTGATCAACAGCTGGTGATTATTTGTCCTCAGTGAGGCTCATTAGTAAACTAGCCATGTTCCTTGCAAAGGAAACATGACTGGCCAAAGAGGCCTATATACTTTGAAATGACTTGAACTGGCCACATCCTCTGTGGGGTCCTCTACCTTATATGAGCCAAGAATAGGAAAAAGAACAAACAAACAAAAAATCCTTTTCTCTTCCCTTTCCCTCTTTCTCTCTTTCTATCTCTGTCTCTGTCTCTCTGTCTTTCTCTGTGTCATTTTCTAGGGAAAAAGAAAATATATTTTATTATTGGTATAGTCCTCAGGACAAAACAATTATAGAGATAATATATGGTCCCCTTATTTAGGATTTTTGAAATTTAAGCCCAACATGTAGCTCCTCATTTGCTTAATTTTACTGCAGAGTTCTGTCTTGTTACCAAAAATCCCTAAGTAACAGGCTCAGGAGAGAGAATTTGGAGCTGGGTATTTCTGTCCCTCAGATTGGATGGTTCTTCAGGTGAGGGGCTGTTGGATACAGTGTTTGAAAATGGGCAGCAAGACATTTCTCTCAGTCTGGGTCAAAATAAAGTCACAGAGGTGGGGGGATTCCACTCTGACATGGGGTATGATATTGTAGTATCTACTTTATTTCCACTCGATGCATGATGGGAGCGTGACTGATCCATGAAAGCTCTTCCACCCCTAGCCTTCTTGACTTTTTTCCCCTCTTTCAGAAAAAAAATGTATTACAAAAGGAGCACAGCTGCTCTAGTCTCTTCAAAATAGAATAATGACATTTTCATAGCAAGTGATTGTGGGAAGAAGTGTGGGAATGTTGAGCTGGATAGAATCCAGAGGTTTGTAAAGAACCAGAGAAAGGTTGTTCACCCCTTAAAAAGTGACGGTTGTGAAAACAAGCCAATTTTAGAATTTGTCATCTTGCGTTCACAGTGTACCCTTTTGTAGTTACTGATACCTGTCAGAGTAAATGCCAGCAGTAAACAGCTCAACTGCAGGCTTTGCAGAGGAGGTAGGAGGCTTGCATTTGAGGTTTGTGCACATTTTCCAAGCGCGCTGGAGGGCCATGTGGAGAAAGATCTTTGGCCTTGGAATCAGGACTCTTCATCTGTCTTGGCTGTGACACTGAGTAGCTTCTGACATTGCAGTTCATGAATCTCTCGGCTTCTCAGTCCTACCTTCTGTCAACATGAGTGTTCCGGACAAGGTTAACTCTAAGATCCTTTCTGGCTTGAAATTTCTGTGATTCCAAGTCCTGGATAAATGCCATGAATCATCATAATGGTCTCTGCATTAATATTATGTTTTGCCTCCAGTTTTTCCAAGCAAATAATTGGCTCCTTCAAAGTCTTTGCCTAGTGTTTCATCAGGGCAGACAGGCAGTTTGCCAGTGTCATCACAGAAGAAAAGTTCCTATTTAGCAGCATTTTCTCTCAGTCTCCCTCAGTTGGCAGTGAGGGAGGTCCTGGCTGTGGCCAAACCCACATCTCTGCATCTGATCTTTGAGGCTGGAGGCCACATAACCTAGTAGCCTCTGAGTCAAGTGCTCCTCTTGGTATATCTGTGCCTGGAGAGCCTTAAAATGACATGTTGTTTCTCAGGATGATTCATAGTAGAATTGTAGGTTCGAAAGGCTGCAAAGAAACTGAGATACCATGGAGTCTCTGATCAGTTTTATATGTCAGCTGGGCTTGGCTAGGCTAGAATACCCAGTTATTCACTCAAACACCAACCGAGGGGTTGTTGTGAAGGTATTATGTGGATGTGATTAATGTTTGTAATCAGTTGACTTGAAATAAAGGAAGTTATTCTGGGTAATCTGGGTAGACCCGATTCAAACAGTTGGAAGGTCTTAAGGGCAAAACAGACTTCCTAGAAGGTGAAGAAATTCCTCCTCTAAGGTATTGCTTTGGTCTGTGCCTGAGAGTTCCAGCCTGCCCTTCCTGATGGCGTGCCCTATAAATTTCAGACTTGTTCATCCAGGCCCCCCATAATCTCGTAAACCCATTCCTTACAACAGATCTCTTAATATGTATCTCCTGCTGGTTCTGGTTCTCTGGTAGAGGTATGATTGATAAAGACTCTAAGCATTTTACTAAAAAAGCCAGATTCAATCCCCAGAGTTCAGTAATGGGAGACCTGGCTGCTCTGGCTTGCAGGTGTGTGAACTTCCTACAGCCCCACATTTCCATTGCTTGGAATCCAGTTGAAAATGTGGACACAGGGGCTTAGGCATAATACATAAAAGAGTGTGCCTCCTGACTCTATCCCAACAAGTATGTCCAATAAAGTATGGCTGGGTCGATATGCTCATCATTTTTAGGTGACTTTTGTGCCAAGTGTTGAATGACCTGGTGGAAATGTATAAGCATGGCATGTAGCAGTGGTACAATCCATTTAGCCTTAACAATGGAATCGAATGCTCAGATTTTGCACCAAGTTACCTAACAAGATGTTGAGGGATACTAGAGCCTTAGGAGGACAGTCCTGGCAGCAAGCGTGGGCCAAGAGATGCTAGAAAGTGTTTGTTGGGCTGTAAGGGCACTTCTTATTTATGTCCTTCATTGGGCAAATAAAGCTTTGGAATAGCAGTTTTTAATTGTTTGGGAGCCGGCTGAGATGCCTTGGGGAATCTAATGCAGAATTTCTCAACTTTAGCACTATTGACATTTTGAGCCAGCAATACTTTGTTGTGAGGGCTGTCTTGTGCATTTTATAGGATGCTCAGCAGCATCCCTGGCCTTTACTGACTAGAATCCAGCAGTATGCTCTCTGTTGGGACAACCAAAACTGTATCCAGACATTGTCAAATGCCTGTGGTGGGTAAAATCCCTCCTGGTTGAGAAACACTGATCCAAGGGAAACCAGCAAAATGAACATATGAAGAAAATTTTGCAAATATTTAAGGGTATTTGTAGATTTCCCTGAAGTGTAGGCATTTACCCACAGTTAACATAGCTGATAAGGAGCAGAGCTAGTGTCTCCGAACCCTTCCACTACATTGCTGCCCAAGTAGGGAAGTTTGTTCTCAGGAACATGGGGAAGTCTGTCCTCATGTCCATGTGAATCCCAGGATAAGGATCCATGCTTATTCTATCTAGTGTTTGATGATCTTTTCTAGATGGCTATTGAGTATATTTTTATTAAGTTGTCAAATGTGTACATCTTGTCTCCTAGCTGGATTGAGAGTTTTTGAATGGGAGGGAACATGACCAATGTTTGAGCACAGTGCTTGCATCCTGATAGCTCTCAGTGAACATTGATCAATGGATTGACAAGAACAGTGGTGCCTCCCTGAAGACAGACCTCCCTCCTCTGGCAGCAGAGTAGTGGAGGGGTTCAGAGCATGTTCCCCTCCTCCCTCCCCTTGGGGAGACCACAGCTTTGCTCCATCTTAGGTTAACTTTGGGTAAATTTATATAACCTCTCTAAGCTTCAGGTCCTCATCTCTCAAATGTGAAAAAATCATAGAGTTGTTGGGGGCATATCATCAGATATCTCTGTAGAGCATCTGGTACAAAAATGTACCATATAGTAGCCACTATTAAATTATTGTTATTGTGTCTTTTGTTCCTCTCTTATAGTCCCTGGTTGATGTGGTGACTAGTCAGGTTTGGAGGAACCTGGGATATCTCAAGGCAGTGAGGAAGGAGCAGAGGGACTTGTTATGGGGGGTGGGGGGCAGTTACCAAGCTGAGGTTGAATCCAGAGCTGATGATGGTTCACTTGGCTCCACAGTCCTCAGCGCCCTATTCTTAGAAGTGCTCCTGGAGGGCAGGGGATGCAAGCTGGCCTTCAGTTCTCCCTTACATGGCCTGAAGGGGCTACAATGACTGATTCTCGATTCTCGGGCATCTTAGCAGCAGAAAGCAAACTTTGCATATTTTCAGAGCAGTGAATAAACAGTGTATATTTCCCTGCAAGATAATTAGAAAACCAAAGAGCCCATGCCATGTAAAAAGTAGGGAGCCAGTTGTTTAGAAAACACTGAGAACAGCTACTTGATGGGGATCTCTTGGAGGGCCCTGGAGGCATGGGGAACTGGGGCACCATGGGTAAAATGGCCCCTACCTCCTTTGGAAAAAGGGTAGTCCTCAGAAAAAATGTACTAACCAGTCCTTGGTTCCTTCTGCTAGCACTGCTCAGAGATGAGTTCCCCGCCCAATTAGGCAGCCTCTGTGGAGACTGCTTTCATCAAGCCTTGTTAAGAGGGAAAATAACAGAATGCTCTCGCTGCTTTCAAATTTACTTTGAAGGTTGTATTTATCTGCCAGAAGGAAATGTTTGTCTTTCCCCTGAGTTAGTAGGTGAGTCCTGGAATAAACAGGTGATGTTTCTCCAAATACTGCTCAGTTCAACAGGAGCATTCTTTGTTTTCATTGCTAGGGATTAATGGCCAGGAAAATGAAGACTCTTCAGAGGGAATTTGGGCATAAAGACATAGAGAAGTGTTTGGTAGGAGAATTCTCTGATCCCATCCAGGGTTTAAAGACTTAGGGCTTTGCACTTTGCCTCCCTAACCACCATTCAGGGGAACTGGTGACAGAAATGGACAACCACTGCATTAACCACCCTTAAATGCTACTTTTGTGACATCACTTTCTCCCTCAAAATCCTTATTGGCTCTCCACTTTGTACCATATGTTATTAAATTCCTTAGCCGGATTTCAAGATTGCTCATAATCTACCCTCATGCTACCTGGTCAACAACTCCTTGTAGAATGATGAATGAGATAATCAACAAAACACACTTAAGAACAATATCTGGCATATGGTGGGAGATAGGTTTTATTAATATTATTTTTATTTGCAAAAGCTATTACTTTTGTCTGCCAAGCCTCAATCCACTATTCTCCTTCTAGTGACAGTATCCCTACCTTTAAGGAAAAAAGTGTCTTCCCTTTCCTAATCACATGATATGTGTGACTAGCCAATCAGAGTGCCTCAGCCTCCACAGCTGACTCAAATATGTGACTCAAATTAAGAAATGAAGAATCTGGGATCCCTGGGTGGCGCAGCGGTTTAGCGCCTGCCTTCGGCCCAGGGCGCGATCCTGGAGACCCAGGATCGAATCCCACGTCGGGCTCCCGGTGCATGGAGCCTGCTTCTCCCTCTGCCTGTGTCTCTGCCTCTCTCTCTCACTGTGTGCCTATCATAAATAAATAATAAAAAAAAAAAAATTAAAAAAAAAAAAAAAAAGAAATGAAGAATCCTTCACTGGCATTTTTCAAACACTAGATAAATCTAAGCAAATCTTCATTTTTTTTCCTCTGGATATAATGTTAAGATATAAGCCCCAACTTGTCTGTGGCCATATTTTTATCCCATGGGGACAGGTGACCTAAGGAAAAAAAGCTGAAATATGGAAAAAAAAAAAAACTTCCAGAGATGAAAGCGTGTGTGTGCATGTGTGTATGTGTGCGTGCGCATATGTGTGTGTGTGTGTGTGTGTATGTGTGTGTGGAGACAGAGAGACAGAGAGAGACAGAGAGGTGAAGAGAGAAGAAAACATTTAAGTCCTCGATTCTGGTAGTGACTGATTCCAGCCCAACGTGTACTTTTTTGGCTTGGCTATGTGAACCTATAACCGTTCCTTTCTGTGTCTCACTAATTCAAGGTGGCTTTTAATCTCCTGCAGGCCACTTGGAATATAAGGAAAATGAAGCACAGCCCCTGCCCTCAAGGAATCTCATTTCATGAGTGATGATGACTTTGTAGATAATGCAGGACTTTCCTGCTGGGAGTAGAATAGCCAAGTGGCCCTCAAAAGAAGCTCTATGATAGGGGTTCTTAACTTAAGGTCTAGAGATGTGGGAGGCATTCACAGATAAGTTTAAGGAAATTGCTTTCTGTAATATTATGCATAAATTTTAGGACATGTGATTTTTTCTTTGGAGGTGTGGGGAGAGGATGTCTATAGGGTTTATAAAATTCTCAAAGAGGTAACGGAGCCAAAAAACACTCTACATGGATGTCAGGCACAAGAACTCCCCAAATGCAAAGTGACTGGGGAGGAATGCAAAAAGAACCTTCAAGGCCTTAGCTATCTGGGGCATACAGGGAATTCCTCAGGGCAAGTCTGAAGAGTAGTGACAACCCAATTGGCCTGGCGTCACGAAGACCTGGCGCCTCTTCAAAAAGAACCTTCCAGGGCAGTCAGCCAGGGACCTCTCCCGTTTTCAAGAGAGGAGGGAGATCGTTAGATTTCCAGTAAGGTGAATAACAGGGTTAAAATACCGACAGTTAACAGTCCTTCTGTCTAGAATGCCTTTTTGCTATTTACATGACTTCCTTCCTTTCTTTAGTATACTATGCAATTGCCCCTTCTTATAAGCAAGAGTTTTGGTATATATTCTGCTTCTATTTCTACACTATTTAAATGTCCCACCCCTGACACTCATTATTCCCTTATCCAGCTTTATTCATCTTCTAGCATGTATCATGCACTGAGATGTCCTTTGTTTATTCAGGTAATTGAAAAACCTATTTACTTATATTTATTTTCTATCTCCCTCAGCAGAACATAAGCTCTGTGAGAAAAAGAACTATGGTAGACGTGTTCATATGTCTTATCTCCAGTATTGAGAGCAGTTATAGTCACAGAGCATCTCTTAAATGAATGAATAAGTAAAAAAGTCTTCCCTTTGTTCTTCTTTGTAAGTATAATTGTTCTATCCTCATCTTGTAAAGACAGACTATCATAAATAACATGACGCAGGCCATGGTGTCGGCTGGTTCAGACTGAATCCAAGCTTTCCTCTGCGAATATCTTTATTGGTAACAGAATGATAAATGAGACGAAGAAGGCTTGGTGTCTTGAGAGAGGCATGAAAACCAGGCACATCCTGGTCTCTTTGATTCAATTCTACAGGCATGAAGGGTCTGTTACGGGTTAAGAACAGACCTCAGGTTCTGCTTTTGACTCTGCCGCACGCTTGCTAAGAAGCCTTGGCCAAATTACTTCTAGGCCTAGTTTCTTCATTCAAACAGCACCTCCTTCATTATCTCTGTGAGATAATGTGTTAAAGCACTTAGCTCAGTGTCTTAAGCAGGAGTTACTGCTTAATAAGCGTTAACAGTTGTTGGTACCTGTGTAGTAGATGCTCAGTAAAAGTTAACTGCTGTCACAAAGCCTTTCCTGAACCTTTTTGTACCTTTCTGTGCTCTCCGATGGTATTTATGATTCTTGTCTCATCCACTTAGCTGTAGTGATCAGTGTGTGTGTCTATGTGTGCTATATTCTCTCAAATACATGACATTCCCTAACAGCTCACACTTACTTTCGGCCTTCCAGATGGCACAGTCCAGTGCCGAGCATGTAGCTCCCTTAATTCTTGGTGATCTATTGGAATGGAGAGTTCTGTCCTTCCTGATCTCTCAGAATTTTCTCTCTGTTCCGTAGACTTAAAAAGGGGGGGGGTGTCTTTCTTAAAATGCACACTTGTTCTTCTCTTAATGCTCAGAGAAGGGCTCTATGCACAGAGGGAGCTCCAGATAAGCCAAAATGAATACCTCTTTGTTTGCTAATACCTTACATGAGGAGGTACCTAATCCACCAATTGATTTCTTTTTGATTCAGGGCCCAGCTGAAATGGCTCTAGAGCAAATAGCTCATCTCTGTGATCTTTTCAGAAGGAGGAATTTCCTTACAACCTTTACTGAAACCTGACCTCTTTCTATCTTCCTTGATTTTTCCATCTATAAAATTGAGGTCATAAAGATCCTAGTAGGCTTGAAAGAAGCCTGGGAACATTTATACCAGTCACTGTGGCCATGGCATCCTGGGACAGAGAGCCCAATTCTCAACATTAGTAACTTGGAGCATTGTTGCCAGTCTGCTTTAGTGGTACCTTTTATGTCTAGATTAGTTGGTTTGGAATGTATTGATGATACAAGACTTCTAGGTGAAAATCCCATAGAATTGCAGGCTCAAGACCATTTTGGGGAATGGGTGCTTTGAGAAAATGATTTCTTTAGATCTTAGCTCTCATGTTCCATATTTCAGAAGCTCTTCCTGACCTTCCAATTAAGTCACGTTCCCTATTACACATTGTCATGGTGCCTTGTCATGTTCCTTCATAGTTTGTGTGGTTGTCTGGTAAAAGTCTGCTTTTTCCACTATGCTGTGAGCTCTACCGTCTACTGATTTTGCTCAGTAGTGTCTGGTATGTAGTAGTTACTCGCTAAAGTTTTGTTCAAGAGTGAACCAATGAAGAGAAATGTTCTTTGTTGGTGAAGAAATAGAGAAGGAGCTGATTCTTTTGGAACCAGGAAAGGCCTGGTGGTTTTACTCTATGCTTCCTTGGAAGGACCGTCTTCTCATTTATAATCATGAAGACAGGCCAGCAGATAACTATCCAACACAGCTGGTCTGAAACTCAGGGAAACAACGACTTGCTGACACAAGTCTCTACGCTCTTGGTAATGCTGAAGTCCATTAAACTTCATAAATAGTGTCTGATGAGAAAAGTAGTGATTTTGGATCAAAACAGGAAAAGATTTGAAGGTCAGTTTCCAGAACGTGAAGGAAATCATGTAGTTCTTCCTTTAGGACTGCTATGTGTAGACAGACTGAATGCAGACTGTTACCACATAGAAAAATCTAATCTCACACCTGTGGTGTCCAGAGGAAACACATCTTTCTGTTTCTCATGGAGTTCCTTTTAGTCCTAATAAATTGTATCTCAGAAGGGCATGTGGGGGCTCATCTCATTCATTCCCCATTCCTCTTGCTACATACACTTTCTATCCCTCTGCTATCTCTGATGGATCTGGCTTTCACCTGGATAGCTCCAAACCCCTTGAAATTCTCTAGAGGATTCCAATGGTCTCTAATGAGTATGGCTGTATTTCCTCCAACTTCTCCAGGGTAGAGCAGCCTCAAGACAAAAAAGCTTTTCTTTTGCTAATTTTGACCCGTCTCATAACATAATTTTGCTGAAATACTCTGTAAGCGGAGTCTGTTTCTTCACTCTGCCTCCTAGTTGGTTTCCATTTCATGTTGTGCTTTGTGGGATGCCAGTTTCAGTCACTCATTAACCTGTATTTAGTTAACATCTACTACCGTGTGTTGGGTTCTGTGCTAAAAGGTGAGAAAAAAAAGAGCCATAGGCCTTCCTCTCATGGAGCGCACCATCTGGTGAAGAAACGGCTACTACTGAAGTAATCAATTGTGTGTGAAATTTTCATGTGAGGTAAGTTTCGTACACAAAAAGTGTGTGGTGCCGTGTGAGTGTATAGTTGAAGGTAGGGATTGGCAACATTTTTTTCTGTAAGGGGCTAGATGGTAAATTTTTTTGGCTTTGGGGGCCAAATGGTCTTTGACCTAACTAAGCAATTCTGCTGTGGCAGCATGAAGGGGGTCTTAGACAACATGCATACAAATGAGCATAACTGTGTTCCAGTAAAACTGTATTATGGACACTGAAATTTGAATCTCGTGTAGTTATTATATACCACAAAATACTGTTCTTTGTTTGAACTTTCTTTTCAACCACTTAAAAATGCAAACACTATTCTTAGTTTGTGGTCTGTACAAAATAGGTAGTGGGATGCTTTTGGTCCCTGGGTTCTAGTTTGCCAGCTCCTGCTCAAGGAGTTAGGGGAGACTTTCCTGAAGCAGGGATAAACATCTGAGATCTGATATCTGAGTAGGCTAACTGGTAAGGTGGGGATTATGGTCTCCAAGGGACCCTGGGAGTCCTTGGCTCTAAGGGAACTCCAGAATATAGTGAGCACTTTTACACTAAGAAATGTACCCGTACAACTGACCCTAGAGTCCATGTAGTACTTTCATGTCAATATTTCCAAGAATTTGTGTTTCTTTACTGAAAGATCATTTAGGCTAGGGTTTGACATGACTTTTTGTAAACGATTGTGAACTTTCCTGGGGGCGAGGGGGTGGCCATTATGGCTCCCAGAGGTCCCTGTGTGGCATTTAATGATGGCATTATAACTGCAAGAGAATTGAATGTGTTTACAAAATGCTCAGTGGGGAAAACAATAATAGTACATATTTAGCTGATGATGACCTACAGCTTCTCTGGAGAGCTGTGAGAGCCTATTGACTCTCACTTCAGAAAATGCTTATTTGGAAACCCTAATATCTGTGAGACTTTGCCAAGTGCTGTGTCATTAATGTGGTCCCTCCCAGAGCACCCAAGTAAAAGTGGAAAAATTCTGTTGTACAGCTATAGTTTGAGAAGTTTTGAGTTTATTAGACCAGATATTTGGATAATAGGTTGAATTTTCCATCATTTATCCAATTATTTTGACTGCATGTATCCTCACCTTCATTGTGCACAGGAATTATTTCTTGATTTTTTTTCTTTTTGGATATGGGACAGTGCCCTTCAACTAATTCTTTTAAAATTCTCTCCCTTAGTAGAGCTAGAGAAAGTTTTGGTAAGTACTTTTTAATTAGCATTTTTCCAACTATGTTCACCTTCTGGTCTGGGGTTGCTGCACTATGATGGCCGCGTGTCGGGATGCAAGGCATGTTGGTCTAAGTCTTGGGAGTTGGCTTGTCTGGGAAGCCAGTTGACACCAGGAAATGGAAAGTTGGAGGAAAACATCGGTGACTACCACCAAGTAACTTGAGTTTATGCTTTTTTTCCTGCCTCAGTCTCTTTCTCTTATTTCTGTGTCTTTTTAATTGCCACACCTCAGCCTTGGATCAAAACAAGAAGGAAATAAAATACAATTAGAGTCTCTGCTCCTTTGTGCAGTGCTGTTGCTGAGGTAAATAAATGATTTGGGCAATTCTGCGGCACTTTCCCATTACATTTGTAGAGGAAGCAGTGTTCATTATACATCAGAGTGATTTGCTATAAATGGTGTATTTATCTCATTTCCTCTAGTTGAGTTTAAATCCTCAGTTGGCCTCCATGTAAATCTTGCTTAAAGCCACAGAACATGAAAGCTGAAGGGGCCTTGCAAAGTCTCAGGCTGGACTTTCCTGTTCTTGGAAAAGGATACTGAGGTATTGAGGTTGTGGCAGAGCCAAAGTTAATGCCAATCTCCTAACTCCTACTCTGGAGCTCTTTGGAGTCCAGCTTCTGTTTGCCATGCAGTGCCTGCAAGTCTTCTGACATGTTGTTGGTGTCTTCCTTCTATTTAACAGAAACAATGGCCCCCCACCAGACTTAATTTCAGGACACAAGAGGGTTTCTCTCCCAATAGAATAAAGCAATGATATTTTTCCTTCCATAGAGAAGGAGAGAGGTGCCAATTTTTATGGGAAGGAGAAACAGGACATGCCTTTTGACTTAAGTAGAGAGAAGAATGTGGGAGTGAGAATGGGGAGTATTTTACAGTAGCCTGATATATGGAGTCTCATAAACAAACTGAGCACAGAAATAAAGAAACTGCATTTGCTCCCTTTGTATATATGGCTGGAGGGAAGGGTAACCAGTAAAGGATTTATGCGGACTGGTTACTGAGCTTCTTTATAGGCTTGTTCACCGGGGGGCCTAAGTGAGGTAAGGCGGCAGCAGGTGGGACTGAGGCAGTTGGAAAGGAACGGTTCAGTTTAGGCTCTCCCCACGCCCCCTCCCCCTTTTAAATTAATCTGAGGGTAGGGGATCCCTGGGTGGCTCAGTGGTTTAGCGCCTGCCTTTGACCCAGGGCACGATCCTGGAGTCCCAGGATCGAGTCCCACATCGGGCTCCCTGCATGGAGCCTGCTTCTCTCTCTGCCTTTCTCTTTCTCTCTCTCTCTCTGTCTATCATGAATAAATAAATCTTAAAAAAATAAATAAATTAATTAATCTGAGGGTAAACCACTTTTTCTGAGCTTATGTTCACTTAGTTAGCTTTAGTTTGAAGGAGTTGGTGTCCGTTTATCACAAAGCACTTTTGAGCATATTCTGTATATGACACTGTGTCAGAAACTTTAGGGGGTAGGTAAATCAAACCCCTGTCTCCAGGTAGCTGAAAGGAACTGGGGATTATAAAGCATGGACTTATGCATAAGATTGCCAGATAAAATGCAGGATACCTGGGTAAATTTGAATTTTAGATAAATGGTAAATAGTTTTTTTTTAGCATAAGCATGCCCCAAATATTACATGGGGCATGCTGGGGGGTCCTGCATTTTTTTTTAAAGATTTATTTATTTATTTATTTATTTATTTATTTATTTATTTGAGAGAGAGAAAGAGAGTGAACAGTGAGGGGAGGGGCAGAGTGAGAGGGAGAGAGAAACTTACCAGAGTCTGTGTTGAGTGTGGAGCTGAACATAGGGCTTGATCCCAGGACCCTGAAACCAAGAGTCGACCGCTTAAACAACTGAGCCACCCAGGTGCCCTGGTGGGGTAGTGGGCAGTGTCCTGTACTTTTATTTGTCAAATCTGGTATTTTACTTGTAGATGAGTTAGTAGAAGTTTACTATAAAGTGCAAAAACTTTATTGAGATTAAAACTGCAATGGCTCTTTGAGATCATTCTAAACCCTTTGTTTTAGATGAAGAGAATTTAAGCTCAGAGAAGGTAAGTGAATTGCCCTGGTTCATGTAGCTGGCAAGTGGCAGAGCTTGGTCCCTCTGTTTTCTAAATCTTGGTATGATGTAGCACACTGATTTAATTAGTAGAATGAGCACCATGGACTGATGTGTTCAAGAGAGGTCTGCAGGAAGTGAGACTTGAACTGAATTTTGAATGGTTTGGAGAAGGCATTCTGGTAGAAGGGTGAATATAAGCAAAGGTACAGAGACAGGAATAAATTGTTGTTTAGCAAGGCAAGGAATGGAAATATGTCTCCATGGGACATAGATCAGTCATTGGACCAAAGGACTCATGTAGAGGAGGAATGAAAACCAGGAATATTGGATAAGTAGATTAGGAGTTACATTTTATAGCATTTTGGCTACAAGTTTAAGGATTTCGACTTTATTTGGAATGCCATAGGAAGGAGATGCTAAAGGCTTTTGAGTGGCTAAGTAAGCTCTATGCCAATGACCAAAACAATTTTGAAAGAAAGAGAGTTGTTTTAAGATTTGAATAGCAGGGATCCCTGGGTGGCTCAGCAGTTTGGCGCCTGCCTTCGGACCAGGGCGTCATCCTGGAGTCCCAGGATCGAGTCCCACATCGGACTCCCTGCATGGAGCCTGCTTCTCCCTCTGCCTGTGTCTCTGCTTCTCTCTCTCTCTCTCTGTCTCTCATGAATAAATAAATAAAAGTTTTTTTAAAAAAAGAATTTAAATAGCAATTTTTGAAAGTCCATAGGGATGATCACTCATATACTTTATACTTCTGGAGAGGAAGAATAACAATACCCCAATGCTTGGTAGAAAATGAGTTAATAGTAGGGCATGATGGGAATTCTCCACTATGATTATAATCCCAATTCTGATGTGGAAGGCTGAAATTAGAGACCTCTGTCTGTAGTGTATGTTCCAAGTGGAATAACCACTTAAAGCTTCCAGAGCAGCATGATCCAATGGGTGGATGTAAGTCTTGTCACAAAGGAATTGAGTTCAATGCCAAAGGGATATTTTGATGATGGGTCTGATGAACAAGTAGGATTCTATTTGAAATCTTTGGAGTAAGGAGATTGGAGGTGATATATTAGAGAAATTAATGGGCAGGGATGTCCATTGGCACTAAACATACAAAAAAGCCTTGGGTAGGTCTGATTGACTTAGTAGCCAGGAAGTAGGTTTGCCATTATAGCTGGAAGTTCATTAACTTGGATGAGTAGGAGGACCTCCAGTAAAGAGGCAGACCAACATCATTTTTCACCTAGTCCTAAAGGATCCACGTCTTGTGAATCTTTAAGACTAGTTGAGTAGACTGGCCCAAGGAACAATTAAGTCCCTCTTTTACCTTAACCTTGAATTTTTCCTACAAACTAGCTGAAAGTATTAAATTATTTTGATTGAGATGAACATTAATTATTTTATCAAAGTTAAAAGATTTGACAAAGGCAGATGTGTCCAGGAGACATGGCGAAGGAAGATGAGTTTTCACAGAAGTTTAAACAGGGAAAAAAAGATTTTTGCGTGTTTGGTAAAGAGAGCAGAGGGCTGGCTGTTTGGCAGTTGAGTGGAGGGGATACCAATGGGGATCATTGGGAATTAAGTGTGAAGTCCAGAGCTGCCAGCTGTGCTGATATGACCATTTTCCTGTTGTGGACACTATTTCCCATCATTACATGGAACTGAAACATAGGTGTTTTCTATTTCCAATTCTGCCCAACTCTGTGGGAACTGTGCTCTGATGTTAAACTTTGCATGTCCAGATGAACTACTTTCTCTGTGGAAGAGTCCCACATGGAGTGGTAGAGGCAGGGGCCCTGCTGGGAACCAGGAATGTGAAGGGGTTCACACACTGAACAGGTTGCAGCTCATGTTCTTTTTTTTTTTTTTTAAAGATTTATTTATTTATTTTTATTTATGATAGACACAGAGAGAGAGAGAGAAAGAGGCAGAGACACAGGAGGAGGGAGAAGCAGGCTCCATGCCGGGAGCCCGACGTGAGACTCGATCCCGGGACTCCAGGATCGTGCCCTGGGCTAAAGGCAGGCCCCAAACCGCTGAGCCACCCAGGGATCCCCGTGCAGCTCATGTTCTACTCTGGGAAATATGTGGCTTTTCTCAATATTGGAGCTAACACCAAGGGATAAACACAAAGGCACCCCATTGTTGAGGAACGTCCCAAACCGAACTCCTGAGAGTCGGCATCTGCACATAATTACTTAGGGCACATAATTCTTTTATGGGTGCTCACTTAGCAAAGCCTTTACATTTACATTCACAGCTCATTAGGTTGCTTGTGAATTTGATCTGAACATTTTAAATGGGATTGTTTTTAATCTTTGGAGGCACTATAAACCCACAGTCACGCTCAACTGCCACAGACTGTTGGAAAGGAAACCATATAACCAGTTTGTTTTGCTTCCTAGGAGGAGTTTTATAAGGTAAGCGATGAACTGACCAGGAATATTCTAAGGGGATTTTCTTTTTTTTCTTTCTGAGCCCAAGGCGTGTGGAACTATTCTGATCAAAAGTAAAGTTACTTGAATCTCTGATGGAGAAAGAACAAAATTAAACGTGACTTTTGGATTGTTATAAAAAATCATAAAATAACAGATCTTTCAACCAGATGTTTAATTTTAAAATAGCAAACATTGCAGACTTTCTAGAGACTGTCAATGGTTTGAAAAACCAATTCATTCTCTTCCCTTGGGCTCTTGCATTGCCTGGTAATGAGCTCTGTTGGTCTTTAGCAAAGCAGTCGCTATCAGCAGCACATTTGGAAGTGCACCATCTAATGAAAAAAAAATTTTTTTTGGGAAAACAGATACATTTTGCAATTTATTCATGTTGCCAGGTGTTCCTTAGCTGTGCACTTTGGGGCCTGAGTTAAATGCCTGCAGTTTTCCTTTTTTTCATGGGAAAATGATAAAATGAGAGATTTGCTGTTGTGCCATGCTTAACGAAGACAGTTCCTCCTTGAGTGTCTGCAGGCATGTTTGATTTTAAATTCAAATGTAATGTCAAGGAGACATTTTCTTGCCTTGGTACTTTAGCGTGGGTCTTGGTAGAATGGGTGGTACATGGAATGGGTGCATATTGTAGTCTGATTTTCAACATGTAGTAGAAGAATCCAGTTAATCCCTCGTGACCTTGGAAATGATTGGTTAGATTTGATTAGTGTCTGTTTGGATAATTACACAATGGCAGGGGGGTAAGTTCTGGGACAAATGTTCTCCAGAGCTTCTTACCCCAAAGCAATGCTTTTTTTTTTGACAATTTTCACCAAGATAACATCAATATAATGGTTATTAAGAAAATGAGAAAAAGGCACTGGAGAGAGTAGTGTCAACACAAGGATCTGTCTGCTTATGCTAGATTAAAACATCAGTGGTTGGACTATGAATCACCAGGAGAAGAAGGCAAAGTTCAAGTCTCTTTGTCCTTTTTTCCTACCTACCAGCCCACAGGGCATGCCGCACCTTGTAGCCACCCTATGGACCAGCCCTCAGCTACAGTTCTGTCTTTTGTTGCTCAGTTGCTCTTCCTCTGGTTCTGCATCTGGGTCCTTTCGTCCCTAGATTTGCACATAATCCTCTGACAATTCTGATTTTTTTCTCCCTTTCATCACCCTGGGTAGCTCTCCCAGTCGTCTGGCCATTTTCTCTCCATAGGAGTAGTTACTGTGCAGGTACTCTCCAGAAGATCGAAGGTGTCCACAAGGCTCTGGACTTTGCAGAACTCAGTATAGACATCACACCTGAGACTTAACACCTAACTAGTGCAGGTCACTTCTCCCCCCTAGAAATCCAGCTACTTCAATAAGGGATCACTACGATCTTAATCTTTATGCTCCCAAAATTCAGATGTTAAAATCCTAACTCCCAAAGGCAATGGTATTAGGAGGTGAGACCTTTGGGAGGTGATTAAGTCATGAGGGTAACACCCTCTTGAATGGGATTAGTGACTTATAAAAGAGGATCTAGAGAGCTCCCTAGCTCTTCCACCATGTGAGGACACAGTGACAAGTTTCTGGCTATGAACCAGGAAGAGTGCTCTCACCAGAATGTGATCATGCTTGATCTTTTCTTAGCTTCCAGAACTAGGAGAAATAAATTTCTGTTGTCGATAAGCCACCTGGTCTGTGGCATTTTGTTATAACAGCCTGAACAAATTAACACAGGATTCTTATATTAGAGATTTTTTAGGATCTGGAAAATGCTAAAGTTACAATTCCTATTTCAGTTGGACTCTAGGTAATAGAAATTAACCAGCTACTAAAAGGCATGTGGAAAGAACAAATGTGTTTAGCTGTGACAATTGGTGGACTTCATATCATGCACTGTGGTACTCTGAGAGGTACCATTCCTGGGACTCAATATGAAAGGTGCCTTCTGGAGCAGTGTTTTGCGGTGGCCCTGGTGCCTAGAGTCTTGGCAGATAAATTTGTTAAATGTCTTATGTAATAGATTCTAAGCATCTTGAGGCCCCATGTTTCCCCTATTCCCCGTAAAGCTTAGCATAATGCCTTGCATACAGCAGGCATTTAATAACAGTTGTTTGAAGGCATGAATTTGGATACAATCTGGACAGGAAAAGTACAATAAACAGAATAAATATAAAATCAAAAGAGGAGAGAAAGTTGTCTTTGTTTATTTTCTTTCCATAAAATGTTTCTAGGCAGAGGACCTAGATTCAAGCTATAGCTCTAATCAGCTACATGCCCTGAATTTCCTTATCTATCAAAAGAGTATAATAACAATCGCATTTCTATCTCAGAGAGTGATTGTGAGACTCAGGTGACATGATAATTGTGTAGTAGTAGTTGCCTCATGAGGGTATTTCCCAGCTTAAAATGACCCCCTTAGCTGCTGGACCCCGCTCTCCATCCTCAGGAATGGGTCCTGGTGGTCATGTTGTATAATGTGACCCAAAACCTTCTTGAAAATGAGGAACTGGGTCAGCAGTGAGCACTTGACCTGACTTGGACCACTCTAAATCTCTGCCCCGGGAAATTGGAGATGGGCACGAGGGAGTCAGTCTCCATTATCTGAGAGTGTAACTTAAAAACCCAACATGTGAGGGCAGCCATCTTCTCCTGGATACATAATAAGTGGGTAGCAGAAGATGCTGATTTTTTCAAAGAAATAGGAAAGAAAGAGATGTGTAAAAAGAAGCAAAGAGTAAAACTGATGCACAATTTCTCTCTGGGCGCTAGAGATCCTGATGCATCTTTGCCATTGGAGAATCTGAAACATTTCCGTAGCCTTCCCTCACCCCAAGATTTTAAAAATTTATTTATTTATTTATTTATTTATTTATTTATTTATTTATTTATTTGAGAGAGAGAGAGAAAGCAAGCACAGGGGAGAGTGAGAAGCAGACACTTGCTGAGCATGGAGCCTTTTTTCTCCTGGGACCCTGAGATCATGACCTGAGCCCAAGGCAGATGCTTCACTGACTGAGCCACCCAGGCATCCCACATTTCCGCATCCTTAAAATGAACTCCCATTTTGTGCCCCAGCCAACTCAAGTTGGGTTTTGCTTCCTTCAGTCAAAGCATTAAAGGATTTTGTGATGCATTTTCTAATATAATAATTTTTACCCATAGGTTTAAGTATAGCTCGAGAGCTCCTCTACAGAATCAGAGATTTCTGTATTTTAAAATTAGTAAGAACTGGGGGGTCTCTTTCTGACAGTATTGATCAGAAGCCCAGAATTTCTAGTTATGCCACTGTCTCTTATTCACTCTCAAGGTAACAAACATCCCAAACCCAGCCTCGGTCTCCATGGTGACCAGGAGCCCCTGCCCGGTTTCTGCTTGGTGAGGACCACACAACATCCATGAGCAAAGGGGTGCAGTAGGCTGAATTAATAATATCAGGAAGCATCAGGTAAGGAACCCGACCACTGCAGCTCGTTTTAGTGCAATTAATGACTTTTGTTTCTGCCTACCTTTTTGCCAGTGCGGTGGAGCAAGGTGCAGAACACTGCTACAGAAAATTAGCTATAATTTAGGTAATATCTCGAATGCCCTGTCAGTCACTTGATTATGTGATTGAAGGGAACATTTCATTTGGAGATTTGCAATTTTCTGGTGCTATTGGCATTACACAATTACGTGTCCTGTCATTTATCACATTGTGGAATACCAAGACAAATTCGCTTCTCCTTACATTTATCATATTACTAGGAAATATAGAGACAGATTTAGCCAATTGCTTTACATCAAATGAGACCCCTTATTAGCTGGGGACGTTCAGCAGCTTTTTTTATTCAAAGATTTCTCTTGAACATATTCTGTACCAAGAGGATTTTCCCCCCAATTACTTTGAAATTGAGATTTTCCCCTTAACTAGAGCTCTGCCTTCCAAAAGGAGGAGCGGAGGCCTATCTGCTTTCTGCAGCAGGTGTACTGCGTGACCTAAGACTGACAGTACTGCAGGGGGCCTCCCTGCTCCTTGGGAATCTGGAAGCAATGGTGCCAAGTTGGGCATTTAGGCCAAAAGATAGACTAACACTTTCGAACGTTTAAGTACTGACTTGCCATAGTCATATTTGGAGTCACTTAGAAAATTTAGCTTTTAAACAAAAGTAACCAATATTTAATTTCGGAAGCAGGTAAAGAACCTGAGGGGCCTTGCACAAATGAAATTTTCTACAGGCAGTTAGGTGCTCTTTAGCCCATGGACTGACCTTGACTTTCCTTTTCTTGATAAAGATGGTATTAGAAATAATTCAGTCTCTGCCCCTCAGCTTAACTGAGCCTTTCAAGTAATTTGTGTGTACCCTATGGCTGCCTCAGAAGCTTGTGCTCATCAAAAATATATATATTGCCCAGCCCCAACCTAAGCTTATAGACCCATACTCTCTGGCCCTTGAGGAATCTATATTTTATTTTTAAAATGATTTATTTATTTTATTTTAGAGAGAGAGTCAGTACAAGTCGGGGGAGGGCCAGAGGGCCAGAGAGAATCTCAAGCAGACTCCCTGCTGAGCGTGGAGCCTGATGTGAGGCTCCAGCCCACAACCATGAGATTAGGACCCTAGTGGAAGTCACGAGTTGGGCACTTAACTGGTAGAACCACCCAGGCGCCCTGTGGAATCTACGTGCTAGAGGTGATTTTGTAGAGCACGCTCAACCAGTCGTTTGTGTCCTTGGATGCTTATTAGAATGACCCAGGAGATTTTGAAACTTCTGATATCCTGGCTATACCTTAAACAGATTACATCAGAGCCTTCGATACAGGACTCAGATATCGGATGTGTGATTGTGTGATCCCATTGTGCAGCCACACTTGAGAACCCCTGCACTGAGCAACAGGAAAGCCACTATGAAGAGGTCAGACACCTGGACACTTGGGTCCTCATACCCCTCATACCAATACTAAGTTTGATCTGGGCTCCTATGTCTGCCAGGGACCTGGTTTCGAGGCCACAGAGAACACAGAACATTGCAGTCTGAGAACAGCTGGTCTAATCTCTTGCAGAGGTGGGTCTGGTCAGGACCAAGTCTCTGGGAGCTGAAACAGAAGTCAAGGCAATGAGTATCAGGGGTGGGATAAGCAGGAATACAGTCTGTGACTATGCAGCTACCACATACCTAGGACTTTCTAGGCTTAGGGCTGGGGCTTCTCCACTGCTCCCGGCTCTGTTCTTGGTAGCCTTAGATTAAGGGCATTTGAGCCTTCCTGCTGTAGGAGAATCAGTGTTTCAAGCTGGTCTGAACTGGGGAAAGTCAGGATAGATTGCTGCTACTGTGTGCCACCCCAAATTTGAGAGTCCTTTTATGGTCACCCTGGTGCACCCCCAAGACCCAGAGGGCTGACACAGAGTCCAGATACCTGATAGCTGCTAGACCTAACATCTGTGTAGACATCTGTTTGGGTGACATTGGGCAAACAGTTTTCCCCGCTCACTGAGTCTTGGTTTCTATCCTTTAATGAAGTTAGTGGGCCTTGGGTTGTGAGGCAAGAGTGAGTCCTTATAATATTTAAAATAGACATTAAATAAAAATAAGGCATTCTCTTTTTTATTGTCCCCATTGCTTTTAGGTGTGCTGTTATATTAAAATGATTTAAATATGAAACCTTTGCCCAGTATCGAACATTTCTGTACCTCTTCCCTTTAAAAAAATTGTCTCCACTTAGCCCCATCCTATCTAAGCTTCCAGGCCTGGGTCTTTGTTGATGCCAAATCAAAATTTTGGGAAAAAGCACATAATTATTGGTATCTGCCTTAGTGACTGGTCTCTCAACAATTGTTTGCCTTTTCATTCTTTTAGTAAACTTGTATTAAACTCCTACTATGTATCAATTTCTCAGTTACTGTGCTAGACAGTGGGCACATGGAGATGAAATGGACTTCTTGCTGTAAAAGAGCGTGCGGTATTGCAGCATGGGGGTATGTGCACCAGGGTCAGGGGAGTAAGCCGACTTCAAAAGGTTACCTTTTAGATATTTGTTTGGGACTGGCCCTATGAAATAATAGAATAAAAGCTTTATACTTTTTCAAGTCTCCACACACACGGGATCTCATTTAATCCCTGAGCACATCCAGGAGGGAGCATCATTTGTACACGGGGGAATCAAGGAATCAAGGCTCACATAAATGACATGAATCACTCCATTGCAATGTTAGTAGCAGAGTCAGGACTCACACTCAGGATTCCTAACTCCAGGTCTGATGCACTTGCAGCATACTACGCAGCCCTAGGGCTCAGCTGTCAAACGCAATTGTCTACACACACACACACCAGACACATGCACACCCCAAGTTATCAGTATGAGTGACTGTCTCTGAGGGTTGAATGAAGTTGTTAGCAAGCCATTCGGCGTGTTTCTCATCAGCTAGCATTTTAAGGGGGCCCTTCTCAGAGCTTAGGATGACAGGTCTAGGTTTTTGTTCCCCAGTGGGATGGTGTTCAGGTGGTAGCAGCTAGGGTCCGTCCAGGGTTGGGTCTGGCCATCTGGCCAGCCATGTGGGAGTCAAGATCTGCAGCAACAGGTCCTGGAACCGTTGCCAGAGGTGAAAGTATGAACCTCCTCTCTCTAAAGCATATTGCCTGCCAGTGAGGTAAAAGTAATTACTTGTTCCTGCTAATTGAATTCTGAACTTTAAAGTAGAGGTTCTGACTTAGGTTAACATGACATGGACCAATTTAAAATTTTAACTTAAAGAAAAAAAATGCCAATGAACCTCAGTGCTTGAAATGTGGCAGACTAAGTTCCTCAGGGCTGGGGCCAATTTTCACAACTGCTGTGGGCACTGGCCTCCTGCAGAACTGTCTTCAGCGTGCCCTACCTGTAACCTTGACTAAGGCAAAAGGGTTACGTTACTGCAAGGCAGGAAATTATTTCCGTCGATTTCATTCTGTGGCTGTCCCCCCACCTCCTGAAATTCCCTTGCTTAGGTTTAGCTGTTTTCTTAAAATTTATTTTTGATTTTTTTAATTTACTGCCTTCGGCTAACAGCAGTAATCACTAACATTCATAGATTGCTTTCTATGCATCGGGCATGATTCTAAAGAAAGGTGTACTCGCTGATCTCAATCTTCAGAACTACCCGGTGAGTCAGGCATTATTTTCTCCATTCAGCAGTTGAGTTAACTGACAGCCACAGATCACTCAAGAAATATTCTTAAAGTCTGTAGAGCCAGGAAGGTGAAAGACAGGTATGGACCTGGGTGGGAAGGCTCTGGAGTCTCTGTGTCGAGCCTCTCAGGGTATTGGCCTGTCATGGTGTGATTTCTTCTGCCAAGGATGTGTGGTGTGACCTGGGGCTGGGGCCAGTCTGCACTCCACAGGGTTTTGAAACCTTAGCGGTGACAGGCTGGGAAGCATCTGGCCCTAGTTGGTATATTCCATCCAAGTCTGCGATTCAAGTGTCCTGTGTGGGATGCCATTTAAGACCAAGTAACCCAGTCTGTGGGGAAGAACTGGTATGATATTGTCTCATAGGGGTCTTAACTGCCATTAGCTGCCATTGGCCTTCTCCTAATGTCTCTTGTTAGAGTTAGGACTGGACCCAAAAGAACAGAAATTCTCACTCTCAAGGCATCCAAAGGACAGGTAACATTGGTCTTCCAGACGAGGGTAAGAAGAAAGGAGCATTTCTTAGGTGGGGAAGTTAGTTGCCTTTAGGAAAACCAAGTGAGGGACCCCAGGACAGGTCTGGACCCCTGCAATAATTGTTAAATATTCTCTATATGTATCTTTCTTTTTGCATTGTTGGTTAAGGCTAGGACTTGTGTCATACTTGGAGTGAAATAAACAGGAAACATGACTGTATTCTTCCCTGAGGCCAAAGTGATGACGGTAGCTGTGGTCACTGGCAGAGACCTATTTGCCTCATGAAGCAGTCCCATCCTGCAGGTACTGATGGAGAGAAGTGGTGGTGGCAGCCTGCTGGGAGTCAGTGTCTGGAACCACTAGTATCCCAAGAGGCCATGGTCATGGAAGAGTCTTCTCTTGTTGAACTCCTTCTCCACCCGAAGTAGTAGGGACATCAGGACTGGGTCTAGAATACTAGTAAACGTCCTTAGGGATTCCTGAACCTATCAAAGTGGAAGGCGTGGGGGAAGATTGTATTTTGCATTAACTTGGAGACTGGAGTCCTGGAATGTTTTCTATTGATATAAGGATAGCTTTGTTTATTTCCTGGAACTAGTGCTAACAAGTTTTTCTTTCCCTGGAGTGGTTTGGGAGTGGCAGGAGTGGACTGATAGGGATAGTTGGCCTGAGCTGGAATTCAGGGATCTTTGTAGGAGTTGCTAGAACTTACTTCATGTGAAACCTGCTGTTAGAGAGTTAAGGGTCTAAGAAGAGTGAAGACTCCCACAACAGACAGTGTTTCTATATAAAAGTACATTCTTCAAGAGGAGTTCTTTTTGGATATTCTTTTACCTTTTGACCTAATTTAAAACATTGTTATTATTATTTTTTTTAATTTAAAAAGATTTATTTATGAGAATACACAGAGAAGAGAGAGAGAGAGAGAGAGAGAGAGAGAGAGAGAGAGAGAGAGAGAGGCAGAGACACAGGCAGAGGGAGAAGCGGGCTCCATGCAGGGAGCCCGAAGCGGGACTCAATCCCAGGTCTTCGGGATGCCCTGAGCCTAAGGTGGCGCTAAACTGCTGAGCTACCCGGGCTGCCCAAAACATTGTTATTATTATTTTTTAAAAAGGAAATCTGGTTGTACAGCTCCACATGAATGTTGCTTGCTAGTTGGGGGAAGGCTTTGGAGAAGTGAATAATTAATTTCTTGGAATTTCTAGTTCTAACCTGGACAATGGTGGCAATAAGACCACCCTCATGGATGATTGGGAGTGCTCAGGCTCAGTATGGTCTTCAGCTGAAAAAAATCTTCATCCATAATGGGAAGAATATTGCAGCATCTTCATTCTAGACAGAAACCTTTGTAATTTGGTCTCATTTGCTACATCTCCATCCTAAATACTGTCTTTTTACCCTGACAACCCAAACTGGTTCAGTTAGACACCAAGATGTCTCTGAAGACCACCAGGCTATTAATGCCCAGGCTTAATTAAATGACAAGTCCAATTTCAGTGATACTGATTTACTTGTGGGAAAAGTGCCAAACCTAGAGTGAGTTTAATTGAATTCTAGTTTTACCCTGTTTATTCATCACCTACCAAATGTCTTCGTGTGTGTATGTATGTATGTGTGTGTGTGTGTAAGGATAAATAATCATATATTAAAAACTATATGAAAAAGAAATAAAAAACTATACAAATATGGTATAATAATACATATTGAAGGCAACTTAGAGCCAAATTTCCAAGCATGCGAAGAATTTTGTCTCACTGTTCCCACCTCAAACTGTGGGTGGCAGCAGAGACTTGGAAAATATATTCTGTGTAATTCAAGTTACTTTTCAAGGTATATTAATGGTAAGGAAATGATTGCGCTAAGGAATAAGTAAATTGGATCTTCATTTTTGAACTACAATTGGCATTACTTGATCATTTCTCATCTTATTCTTGTGGCCAGAAGTGGTGAAAGAAGGCTGTGGTCTAGGAACCTTACTGACATGTCTTTTGAAAAGGTCTTCCATTATTTGAGGCTAATAACCTTCTCTTTCATTGGAGAGCACAGGCCCTCTCCATGGAACACCTTCCTTTTGATGATGCCTTGTTGCTCACATCTCATCAGTTGGCTTCCAGCTTTCTTTGGAACCCAGAGTGTGTCCTAAAGCTAATGCTGGACTACTGTACTGAACTTGACCTAGTCCTTGAATTCTTTGTGCACAGGTTTGTCTTCTCTCTACACACCTGATGTGGGCAGTGACCAAGGTCTTCACAACTCACAAGATCAGAGAGTTCGTGTGACTTTGTCTGCATCTAACAGGCACTCTTTTGACTTGGCCTTTAGAAGTGAAAGAGGCAAACTAGACAAAAGCCCACTATCCACCCACTAAGTATTTCTCCTTGAGTCATGGGAGAGCAGGGAATGTCCTCATGGATGGTGGTGGGGTGAGGGAGAAGGGAAAAGGAAGAGGCAGGGATTAAAAAAGAAAGAACAAAAGAGAAGCAAGGTTGTATACCACTACATATGTGCTATGATACCATTTAAGTAAAACTGTCTCTATATGTGGCATATACATAAAGGAATTAGAGGAAAAAGTAAAGGCTTATAGTCTATACAGTAAGGTTGCTTACGATCTATTGTTTGGTGAAGAAAAGTGGGTTTCATATTAAATGTATGAGTCTACTTAGGGAAAATCAAATGACTAAAGCCTTATATATGTATAAATATGTGCAAATGCACTTAGATGAATGAGGATGAAGGTCTGAAAAGGTGCACACCAGCCTTACACCCTGCCTTTTGGGATTAGGGGGTGAGAGGGAGTGATGTCTTTGTGGTGGTGTGGGGGAGGTGATTAGCTCTTTATAGAACTTCCTAGAGTTTCACCTTGTAAACACTTATGGATTGGTTTTAGCATTTGAAAACCTCCCACTGTGGAGGAAAAAAAAAAACACTCAGGTGACTCACAGGACATAATGCATGCTTCTCTTCCCAGTCTAAGAGGTTTGAAAAGACTGCTTGAAAACAGGCTATTTCCCTGATGGAGAGACATTTTCCCTAAAAATCAAATGAGTCATCACGGGCCAATTTAAAGATCTTCAGTTTCCCTGCTGTTTATTATGCCTGAGTTTTCCACATCAGGTTGGGTTATACATAGTTATTTGTCTCTAATGACTACATATATTAAGAAGCTATTTATTGATCATTTTGCTACTTATTTCTCCAGATGTAATTCTTTTGGTTTCTATGATTATCTATGTTTCCATGGCAGGATGATAGGCAGGCTTGGGAGGGACAAATATGAGCCTATGTGTGAACATTATGGCCATTCAGATCATTTGATTTTGAGCTCCCATCAGCTAAACTCCTTCTCTGTCTTCCTACTTTCCTCTCTTCTTCCTTCCTTCCCTTGCTCAAATATTTATTGAGCACTTACGATGAGCCACACATTGTGCTAGATCTCAGAGGTAAAAGACTCAGCCTTTAGCTTCCCTAGCTACATTTGGGGGTCAAGCTGGAGTCCTCACTCTCTTCTTTGTGGTCTCACTAATGTCACCCCTGCAGCTAAGACCCTGAGGTCCATTTCCCTTCTTGGTCTAGACATGCTGCTACTTTCACTTTCACTTCCACAGCTGAGGTTATGGGGGAGGCCCACTTACTGCCCCCTGCAGTGGTTCTGACTTCTGATACCATTGTTTCAGTCTTCCATCACTGGAGTGGGTGGTTGGGGCTGCCTTGTGCTGTAGACCTGGACCCTCGTAGAATCTCTGCCTTCTTATGGGGTCCTGCCCTGTTTGGGCAGTAGGGTGTTGATTCCTCTTATTGTTAGAGAATATCTCCCTCGGTCCATAGACCACTCTCATTCACCACCTCTATTATCCTGCATGCACATTCGTTATCTTTTCACTCTTAGGCACTCATTACATTATATATATATATATATAAAATTATATGTAATATTGTATATATATAAAATTGTATATATATATTAAGTTATATACAAGTGTGATAATACACATGTATTATACACGCATATAATACAAGTAATACATTATAACACATGTAATACAAGTATTACATTATATTTGTGTGTATATAGTATGTGCGTATTATTGCACACATATATAATGTAATATATATATATATATTTTTTTTTTTCTTAAGTAAAAGATTTATGGCCATGCCTTTTTGTACTCTGGAATAGTATTAGTGTATTTTATCAGCAGAGCAGCTGACAGGGGCTCTGTTTGTTTCTTTACCAACTGACCTTTCATTCAGTTCTCTATTCCCCAGGTCAGAAGGTAAGACTTGAGGATTACTGAAATTTGGTATTAGAGGACATTGTTTTGCCTTTGTAATCCACTGGCTTGTCCTAAACTGATGTCACTTAATTTTCCATTTCATTGGAGAACAATACTTCTGTGCATTTCCAATTTTCTCTGCTGGTGGAGTTCAGAGAATGGGGGAAAATAGTTTGGGCTAGAAGTTCCAGGGGAGGCTACAGGGAAGAGATGAGAAGTAGATTTAGCTTTGAGGTTGGAAGGATTTGGATTCTAGGCTACTTTAAATTATAAATACAATAATATCAGTGACTTCCATCTAAAAACTTGACTCAACTATGGGAAGAGAAATTTCAGACTAGTTATTCCCTCTGGAAACTCACTTACGCTAGTCCATCAAGTGTTATTCAAGTACTATTTCTGAGTGGGCTGCTGGAGCCTTGGGCTTTCCCTGAGTGGATGCTTTGCGTTCTGTGAGAACTCCACTGCGTGCAGAAGCTTCAGCGATTCTGTAAGGGTACCAGGTAACTAGATGGAGAGCTTGAGCTGACCTTCTTGTTCCCCTTCTACCCCTACCAACAGGCTAGCTCTTGTTTGTAAATTAATCTTGAGTCTGGAAAAAGTAAAAATGTTGTACATTTTCTAGCTGGGAATGATGTGAACGATGTCTTCTATGGAATTCCAAAGGCAGAAAGGCAGTATTTCTAAGGAGGTGGTAGCAGAGAAAGGTGCTGGCATGATGGTGGGAAGGGAGGAGGACATAAAGGAGGCTAGGGAGGGAGAAGGAAGCATATGCACTCTTCTGGGAGAAAGAGATTATTTTTCTCTTTCCAAGACTGTCGTGAACATGGTCTCAGAGAGAATATCTTTCTCAAATAATGTTTTTTAATGCACTTCTTGTAGTTCTTAAAAGAAATATTACCAGTTTCGTTGAGCATTTATTCCCAGTCGAGGACTGTAGATTTAAGTCCACATCTCAGGCTCAACCTCAGTTATGTGCTCATTGAGTACAAAGGCAGATGGATTTGCCTGAATTATTTAAATTGTGATTTCTCTCTTGATGTCTCTCTCTGCTAAGTATGTGTAGTTGGATTTGCACAAACTAAATCTGTTTTGGATGCATTTCCACTTTAATCAATTACAGTGTGATCGTCATTTCAATTTTGGGGCAGTGAGTGTCCCCTTTGAGAATTTGTGGAAAGCTGTGTACCTTTTCCTGAGAAAAATAAACCTAGGCAACTATGTAAACAAAATCTGCTATATAATTTTAGGGCATCCATGGTCCATTTGTAGACTCCAAGGCTGAGAGTGGTGACATGTCAAAAGAGGGAAAAAGCTTTTTTCCACTTGGCTCGGAGAGGGTTGAGGGAGCAGATGGAGCACCTCGGCAATGACAGAAGCTAAAGCAGTAGAGAAATGTGTGTTAAAGCACATTGGCAGCTCTGAAGACCTGAGAAGCATCATGCGGCCAGGGACCACAAGCTTCCTGGGAAGCTGAACCGTGGGAAGTCTGGACATGCATCATCTAGCAGTGACCCCATTTCTGCAACTAAAAACAAAACAAAATAAAAGCCTGCTGTAGCCTGTTGTCCACCAAGGTCTATTTTTACAACCACAAGTGCACTGTTGTGACATATAGGAGAAGGAAGATCATGGAGGACTTTCTCTAGTACTCGGGCCACAATAAAATGAAAAGGAAACTAAGGGAAGCCCGAGCTAACAACAGTTTTTGGATTGCAGTTGGGGCCCTTGATATTTCCATGTAGATGGTTTTTTATTTTTTACTTTCTAAGATTTTTATTTACTTATTCATGAGGGACACAGAGACATAGGCAGAGGGAGAAGCAGGCTCCCTCTGGGGAGCCTGATGAGGGACTTGATCTGGGGACCTTGGGATCAGGCCCTGAGCCAAAGGCAGACACTCAAGCACTGAGCCTCCCAGATGTCCCTCCATATAGATAGTTTTACTAAGGGTCCAGATGTTATTGCATCACAGTTGTTAAGAAAATCACAGTTCTTTCTTATTTCTCACATTGTTTTTAAATTTTGTTTATAAGATTAAAAAGTATGTGTTCCTTATTTAATTGCAAGACAAGAAGTACTAATGTTAAAGAATAGAATATCCCAAAAGGAAGTTGCCAGCCATGTAGAGCTCAAACAAGAAAAAGGGAAATATCCCAGAGCCCATCTGAACTTTTTTCAATTCAGAGTACCCAGTATTATCATTTCTATAGAAAACTATTTGAGCTGATAGTGTTAAATCATCTCGTCAACCTTCCCTATTCTAGGTAAGAGTCTGCCAACTGTGGCCTGTAAGCCAAATCTGGCTTGAAGTCGAGTAGCTACAACACCGATTTTATGGCCTACAGAGGCTAAAATGCTTGCTATCTGGCCCTTTATAGAAAAAGTTCTTCAATCCCTATTCTATTTTTTTTTAAAGGTATTTTTTTTTTAAATTTTTATTTATTTATGATAGTCACACAGGGAGAGAGAGAGGCAGAGACATAGGCAGAGGGAGAAGCAGGCTCCAAGCACCGGGAGCCTGACATGGGATTCGATCCTGGGTCTCCAGGATCGCGCCCTGGGCCAAAGGCAGGCGCCAAACCGCTGCGCCACCCAGGGATCCCTTCAATCCCTATTCTAGATCATCAAGCGACTTTCTAATATTCTGACTTTTCATGCAAGGGTAGAATGTACTGGATAGGCCAAGGCAGATGTCTACTCTGCTTGATAGTTACACTTCTCATTATAAAACCATATGTTGCCATTCTGGTGGCGTACAATAGCCTTTTGGGAGCTTTCTTAGCCTGAGTACCTAACCTTGAGTAGGATCATCTCTGGAACACTAATAACTAAGCTTCTGAGCATGAAGTTGATGGTGATACCAAGGCCTGAGATGAATCCATCAATCCCATGTCTCTTCCTGGTGACCCATGGGAGGGAGGAGTCCCACCTCGCATTCTCTAAATGACTGCTCTCTGGGAACTGCTGGCCTTTCTCCTATAAAGGTCTGCAGTGACATTTTCAACTTTTCAACTACATGCTTTAGTTGTCTAAACTAAGCTGAAGAGTCTGAATTGATATAACTAGCCCTCATCTTTTGTGTAATCTTTCTCTTTTCTTTTCTTTTTTTTTTTTTTTTAAATTTCTTTTTTTTTTTTTATTTATTTATGATAGTCACAGAGAGAGAGAGAGAGAGAGAGAGGCAGAGACACAGGCAGAGGGAGAAGCAGGCTCCATGCACCGGGAGCCCGATGTGGGATTCGATCCTGGGTCTCCAGGATCACGCCCTGGGCCAAAGGCAGGCGCCAAACCGCTGCGCCACCCAGGGATCCCAATCTTTCTCTTTTCTTTTGAAAATATTTAAATGTAGTCAGTGTCTTTTGTAGTCATCCAAACAGGTGATGGATTAGAAAAGTACAATTGATCTCAGATTCTCCAAGAAGGGCTTGCAGTTACTCTTCAATTCATTCAGTCCTACATTTTCCCAAACCACCTCCATTGGCTTAGTGTAGGTATGAGAACATATGTTCCTTTGATCAAAATTAACTGAAGTGACTATGGGATATTTACATGGAGATTTAAAAATATTTATGTACATAATACTAATAGCACCTAGTAGTTTACTTATTGCATTTTAAAATTTGAGCAATGTATTATTCATGGCTGGTCAGAAATCCATTATGCATGAACCTCCCCAGTATACTCTTGCTCCTTTGTGTGTTTGGCTCTCCAATTTCCTGAGGTTATCCCTGGGAACTGCTGCCATCTATTGCATGCATAAACACTTCTTAATCACATGGCCTTCTGTGGGTGGCATGGGTTTTTCTGAAGAGCTTAAAGTAGGTTATAGGCATGATCCCATCAGTTCCTGCAAAATTCTGGGGAGTGTGTAGAGGCAGATGTGGTCACCTGGATTTTACCACTTGGCGGGATAGAAACACAGATCATTTGAATGAGAAACATCAAGTGCTTAGCCTTTCAGCGCAGTGGGGTAGGAATGTAAGGCAGATCCTCAGCTCTAGATCAATCAATCAACGGATCAGGATTTAGTGAGTGCACATTGTTGGCACAGCATGGGACTAGTTGCTGGGTCAGACCATTTTATGTCTTGCTTATGTGATTTGTCAGTTCTGCCATCTTGGAAAAAATATTATTTTGTTAGTGAATTTTTTTGTTTTTTGTTTTTGCTAAATTGGCTACAGATAGGGAGGGAATAAGCAGGAAGGAATTATGAGATGAAGAAGGTGCATGGGAGGGAATGAAGAGTTATCTTTTGAAGGCAGGTATCCTCCCAACACAAGGATACCACAGATTTCTCTATTTGCAAGACAGCTTTTAGGGCAATGAGTAAAAACCAGTAACATTCCAGTTATAAAATAATTTTTACTAGTTAGCAAAATCTGTGTACTTAGGTATTTCTCATCTGATTGATTCTCTAGCTGACCCTAACTATCAATAGCCAAACTGTGACCACAGTTTATCCTCAGTAGTAACTGGAAGGATTTTTAAGTGTATTTTAAATGTGCTGGAAATCAAACAATTTGAAATCTATGCAATTGAAGAGATGGTATGTCTTGACCCAAAAGTATCTTATGATAATTTCATTTGACCTCTAGTACCATCTGACCAAAGATATTTTAAAGGATATCATAAATATGAAGTCCAGGAGAGGACATGAATCATAAAACTGTGTGACTTACTCAATAGTTATTTCATATACTTATTTTTATAAATGGGAAACCGAGGACTAGTGACATGAAGTATATTGGCCCAGACACACAGAAAGAGGTAGTGCTGAGTAGAAACCCAAGTATCCTGACTCTTCAATCCAGTTATCTTTCCATTTCTCCTTTTGAACTTTAGCAGGGGAAGCAGAGTGATCCAGTTGGTGACCACCTCCCTTCATTAATTGGTTAATTAGCAAGCTTTGGGAAATCACCTTCTTAGAAGGAGTCATGGATTTTTCTCACTCACATGGATGTTCTTTATTCAGTAGCATAAATGTTCTCAGAGACTGTTTTAGTGCTTTGAGTTTGAGAGAGAGCCAGAATTCCCTACTGGCAAACTTTACATCCTCTCCACCCCACCTCCACCAAACCTACAGTCATTAATGGGAACCTGGGATGCTGCGTTAGCAGGTGACACCAAATGCTTAATAAAGCACCCCTGTACAGTGCAACCAATAGGGAGTTCAGGATGGGGCACCATATCTCCTCTGAAACATGCTCTCTAGACAAATGCAGAGGGCACGATGGGCAGTCAAAGAAGCAGGGTGAATTAGCATCAAGGAACATCTTTTATTCATGGGAGTAATAGATCAGAGGGAACTGAGCATAGCTTAGTTTTGCCACAGAAATAAAATGAGAAGCACTGGAAACCTGGCACTTTGTCAAAATGCCATTTATGAATTGTGTACTACGTACTCCACACTGTACAAAACTATCTGGTTTACTAATGAATTTGTTTATGAACTTCAGTGTATACACACTTCTAGAGACTTCTCAAAATGAGGGACATGGTTAGGCAATTTTGCACTTCTTGTTGAATAAGTGGAAAGACAAGAGCAAGATTTCTAAATTCCCCAATAGTAGGGGTAGCTATAGGAAGATGGCTATTGGGCTGGGGAATCTCCCAGCATTCAGCTGAGGGACTTGTACCATCGAACAGTGGTGGAAATCCTCCCAGCTGGCTGACTGGCAATTCTGGAACCATTTTCACCTTGTCAGGCAGTGGCCTGGATGTCAGTAGATACACTACAGTATTTTTCTAGGAGGCCCTCCAGGTACAGCAATTCACCATGGTGAGGAGTTCAGAGAGACATTGACTCCACTCCCAGTTTTATTATTCATGTTTCTGCAGTCCTGATTTTCTCCTCTTTGTAGTGGTAGTAAGAACACTGTTCTCACATGAGGAGGAAATGACATTCTAATCCATGTCAACGTGCATGGCACATAGGACTGCTCTTCCATGCTACGTCTTCTTTTTTTTTTTTTCAGATCAAAAAAGATGAGGTCCTGCTGCCAGGAGGTACCCTTCTTCTCTGGTAGGAAAAGGTCAGCTGCTAAATATTTGGCATTAATAGTGTCAGCTTCCTCACATGTAAAGTAGAGGCACAGTGAATCATATTATAAATATATAACTGTATGAACTTTGCAGAGAGAGAGAAAAAGGGATCATGGGGAGAGAGACGATTTAAATAGTGTGGTTGCTTCTACTCACATTCCCTCTCAGTGAGTGTAAACCCAAAGTAAGCACAACATGAGTGGTATGAATCAGATGCATCTCCATTGGGTCTCAGCTGCTGCCTGCCACACGTAGTGTGAGGAGCCTGCCGTGAGCAGTATGAGTCTGGTACAGAAACACACACACACGCACAAATATGCATGTGGTTTATGCTAACGTGTGTAAGTATTCAATGTCTGTCTATTTTCCCAACAACGTGGCTCCTAAACACAACCAGCTACCCAATTAGAGGTTTCACCTCTTCTACTGTGGTACCACACTTGGAAAGATGGTATGCTGGTCTTCAATAAAATGTCTTCTTCAAGCGAGCCTTCCTAGGTAATTTTGACTATGGGTGACTTTTGTCTTCTCCTTGAACAGTAGCATTTAATCCCCAGGAGAAAACATCGAGTGCAAATGTCTCTCAGGCAGCCAGGCTATTTTGAGGATCAGGTGAGAAAGCCAGGAAAGGGTCAAGCTGGAGATAGATGAAGATGCTGTTTTTTATTTAAGATTTTATTTATTTTTTTCATGAGAGACCAGAGAGAGAGAGAGAGAGAAAGAGAGAGAGAGAGAGAGAGAGAGAGAGAGGCAGAGACATAGGCAGAGGGAGAAGCAGGCTCCTCACAGGGAGCCTGATGTGGGACTCAGTCCCTAGACTGGGATCACACCCCGAGCTAAAGGCAAATGCTCAACCGCTGAGCCACCCAGGTGTCCCAAAGATGCTGTTGTTAATAACGACTTCTTGATTATAACTTCACTTTTAGGTTTGGGTATGTCGTTCAAGGTGGAATGTTTTGTGTCTACTTTCTAGGGCTCAATCTTCCAGGTAAGGCTGTCAGAACTCTCAGCAAAAAAGATTATGGGAGATCTTTGGGGAGAAGATACCCCTTGCCTTCAAGGGTTCATGTCATTATTATTAGAGGACTGGGATTAGAATAACTTGTGAAGGATTCTGATGAAGGACCTGGAGCGGAGTCTGAAATTTATCCCTTCAATGAGCACCACAGGCGAATCTGTTATCAGACAAATCACAACGAAAGGAAAAACAATTTGTGTGTACATTTAAATGATCGTCAAAAAAAGAAAATGCAATCCTTGCATGAAACCCCTGAGAATTATTTTTCCCTTTTAATGTTCATGTCCCACTCTAATTCTAGAGTAGGAATGCAATCTTTGAGGTAGTGTCTTTTCCTCAGTTTTCTTGAAGTATAATTGACAAAATTGTAAGATATTTAAAGTGTACATGGTGATGATTTTCTTACACATAGAAAAAGATTTCCCCATGTAGTTAATTAGCACATTCATCACCTCACAGATTTATCTTTTTTCATTTACACTTAAGTTCTATCCTCTTAGCAAATTCCAGTTATAATACAGTGTTAGCATGCTGTACCTGACATCATCAGTCTGTATTTATGTTATAGCTAAAAGTTTGTACCCCTTTACCAACCTCTCCCTATTTCCCCCACCCCCAGTCCCTGGAAACCACTTTTCTACTTTCTGCATCTGGAGGGCATTGTGCTAAGTGAAATAAGGCAGATAAAGAAAGACAATGTCTTTTCTGATGATTTAGCCTGGATCCTAGGGCTTATTATTTATTTACAAATTTCTAGGTCCTAAGGAATCTAGGTCACAGTAAGGAGCTTACAATTTATTTGATAAATATCAGAAAATTATTATTTGCCAACTTCAGAAGTTTTAGTGGTAATTTGAAAGTTAATGGGACACCTGGGTGGCTCAGAGATTGGGTGTCTGCTTTCTGCTCATGGCATGATCTGGAGTCCTGGGATGGAGTCCCACATCAGGCTTCCTACAGGGATCCTGCTTCTCCCTCTGTCCGTGTCTCTGCCTCTCTCTGTGTGTCTCTCATGGATAAATAAATAAAATCTTAAAAAAAAAGTTAAAGAAATGAATGCAAAACAAAGTAGATATGATACTTTTTCAGAGATGAGCAGGTTAGTAAGGAAGGTGATAATTTGGATCCAGATGCTTGGGGATTTGCTTTATTTCTTATGTGAACCCTTCCCTAAATCTTTGAGACTCTGTTAGTTCTGGGATTTAACCATTGCAGGTAACTTTCAGGGTTGGTGGTTTTTAAGGAGTTTAGCTAAATTCTGGCCACTAAATGGGCATTTTAAGGACTTTGACCTTTGCTGTTGAAAGCTGTGGGTTATCTATGACTCTTTCTTGGTGTAATTTTTTTCTGGACAATTGCTGGGAAGAAAATAAATTTTTATAACATACAACTTGTGTTTGATAGGAGTTTTGGTTTCAGCAATGTTGACTTAGGAAAAAAACAAAAACAAAAACAAAACCTATAGGAAGGAGATGCTGTATTTCAGAGCAGAGCCATTGTAGAACCCGGCTGAGGGGGAGGAGTGTATCCAATGATGAAAAGGGTGGATTACTGGATTAGTCACTGATTTAATGATAGAAATGGAGAACTGCAGCTCTATTGTAAGATAAAGGAAGTGGAAGTAGCAAATGTGGGACAGAAATCCAACCTGAGTGGGCAGCAGTGTCAGAAACAAGTTTTATATAGGAATCGAGCTGTGAAGCCAGAGTTCTGGGATGGGCCAGGTCTAGGTGAGCAACCTAGTGAGCTTCATAGTAGGAAGAGCTAGGTTCACACACGGAGTCTTATACTTGTTAGCTGTGTGATGATGTTTGAGTTCCTAACCTCTCTGATCCTCAAATTCCCTATGTATAAATTATGTTGGTTATAGGGTACATGAAAGAGCTGGTGTGATTACCATTCATCTTAATATTATCACCGTGTGGTCCTCTGCTTCTCCTATTAGGAGACATTGACCAGTTGTCCTGGGCATATCGGGGAGGCCAGCCTGAGAGGTAGAGATGGATTGACCAGTCACTCTGCCCTTGTTAGAGTTGGTTATCTCACAGGTGACTGCCACACCCCATTGGGCAAACCCTGGCAGGCTCCACTACATTTGTGAAGCTTATTACAGCACGCCATTTGTCTTCATTTCCTCTGTATGAATACCAGCTTTTTCTCATTAATAGAGCATTTGCTTAGGAATTATCTTCCAGAGGAATTTAGCCACTAATCCCTTTTATGATAGTAAAATCACCAAGAAGCCCCCAGTGTCAGTTAGGGTCTCAGCAGGCAACAGATGGCACACTTAAATTGGATAATTTATGGAGAGTTTAATAAGAGAATTATTTAGAAAAGTGGGGCGGTGATGAATAAATTTACGAGGGATATTGCTGAACCCTGGGGCTAGTCATGGCCATGTACTCTCCCCATCCCTAACCTTGAAAGAGAGAGAGGGTGGAGAGGTTATCAGTGTCTGGAGACACAGCTTTCCGACAGGAGCTGTAGTCTCTGTTTGAAGGGCAAAGACCATCTGTAGCAACCCCTCAGGGAAGGAGCCAAAGAAACAACCCAGCTTATCTGCTTTCTTTCCTTCCCCTTGGCCAAACCCGAGGAAAATTAGAGGGAGAGGGAGCCTGATGAGTGAGTCTACACAGGTCCCGCAGGGCTGAGTGGAGGAGGGTGGAGAGTAAATCTGGAGGTCCAAGTAGAAGATACCATCTTCCCTCTCTTAGTGGCTCTTAGCTACCAAGTGTAGCCATAGTAAGCATGCTGAGGTCTACCAAGGCGTGTGTTGCAAGATCTTTATTACAAAAATAAACGTACTGAACCCTGGAGCACCTTTGAGGACTTGATGATACTGATCTCAAGTCTGACATACCTGGGCTCTGCTCTGGCTCTGGCTCATCTCTTATGTGCTCATGAGAAAGTCACTTAAATTCTCTCAGCCTCAGTTTCTTTACCCGTGAAATGGGATTCATGACTCCTGTATGACAGGATTGTCACAAGGATTAAGTTAAAAAATGTAAGTGAAAATGTTTTGTATTCCAAGTGGCCATGCTGCACACACACGCATTACAGAGGAGCATGCAGAGGGACTTTGCTTGCTGCCCCCCTACTGTCAAAGAATTATGCTTTATTCTGGGTGAAGAATTGCCATGCTGGTGAGCAACAACTAAGACACGTTGAAACCTATGTGGTATTCTGTTAAAATATGACTTTGGTTCTCATTGGGGAGGCTAGAGGTTTCACTTGAAGTGAAGATTGTGTATTAATTTATACCTATGGAAGCCTTGTATGACATTTCCAAATCTGTCTGTAAGATAATGGCTCTAAATGGTTTATGACTTTTAAAAAATCTAATAAATATAGTAACTTTGTACCTCAGTGTAATGAAAAAAGTCATGTTTTGGGATATATCATTCCTCATTGAAATGCATTACTGTTTCCCACCAACATAAATCTTAGAACTGGAGATCTTTTGTCAGCCTATTTCTTAGGGAAGTGTCTCAGAATGAATAGACTCTATGAGACTGTTCTCCAGTTGCCCTCTCAGCCCAGAAAGGTCTAAACACCAATAAAAGTAGAGCCCAACACAGAATGGCCCAGGTGAAAGGGCCTTTGAAGAGAGAGAACACAGGTGTTTTCTCTATGGTAGTTAACCTTCTATGCTCCCCTTCAACATGGCCATTCCATTGAATTCTGCCTCTATTTCCCTAAATGTGTTTTCAATTGTCTGTGACGTGTATTAAATAAATCATGCATACCTGGATTTTCCAAAGAGGAGCTCCCTTTATATATAATAATGAAAATAAAGCCAATACAGGAATCCCAAATAAGGAATTATAAATGTTTGGAGTATGTTGAGGGGCCCTAAGGAAGGGGAGGCCACTGAGTAGGAGACAGAAGAGGAAGAGTTAAGCTTCTCATTAGTTAAAATGTGGATACTGCTAAGACCCCGATCCAAAGGGGGAAATTGCCTCAGGAAATCAACTAATTTGGCTGCTAGAGCAGAAGCTGGGCTCAGCCCAAATGCTTAGAGCTTTAGTGCATTGTTCAGTAGTAAAGTTTTCACCCTTAAAAAAATTTTCTTCCCACCTTGATTTGTATCTTGGATGATATGCTCAATACATTCCCATAGGTATAATCAGGTTTTTATGTCAATTCATGCTATCCCGTTCTCTTAAGTTGGAATACAAAGAAAAAGCATATCATTACAGTGATAACCTGAATCTATTTCTATGTATAAATATTAATAGGTGCGTGTGAACATCCAAAAGTATGCTTGTTTGATCTTTAAACTCTCTCCAGAATCTAACCATGCTTCTGCATCTCTCCGGCTGTCACCTTGACCTGGGCCACCACCATATGTCTCCTGGTTCTTACAAGAGCCTCCTGAGTAGTCTCCCTGCTACTACTGCCTTTTCTCCCTCTAGTTGATTCTCAATATAGCAGCCAGGGTGGTCCTTTAAAAGTGCAAGTGAATCATGTCTCTCTTCTGCACAAAGCCTGTGCCAGCTCCCCATCTCATTCAGAGTAAAAGCCATAATCTTACAATTATCTGTGCAGCCTTCTGTGATCTACCCTTGGGTTGTGTGCTCGCTGCCTGTGCTCTTCTGCCCACTTGGCTTCAGCCTTATCAGTCAATCTCCTTCCTGTTCTTTGAGTACAGTGGGGATACTCTCACCTTAGAGCCCCTGCACCAGCTGTTCCTCCTCTCGGGAGCAGTTGTCTACCAGATTTTTGGAGAGCTAATTTCCTCACCTCTTTCCAGTCCTTGCTTAATTGTCCCTTTTCCCTCCAGGCTACCCTAATTATCCTGTTCAAAATTGCAACTTTTCTATACCTATGCCCCAATTCCTGATCCCTCTCGCCCTGTCCCTCCAGACCCCTCTGTAGGTATCATTTAAAATACAATACGATTTCCTTTATTATATTTATTATAGTATGAGCTCCAGCAGGGAAGATGTTATTGCTTGTTTGGTTTATGACACATCTCAAGCACAAAGAACAGTGCCTGGTAAGCAAATATCATTGATTGAAAGGAATTGGCTAATTCATTCAACAGGCATACACTGATATCTACTCTATACTCGGCATTGTGCTAGATGCTGAGAGGAAATGAGGAAGAAAGTCAAGATGTGGTTTCAGTTCTCGGACAACTTAGAGCCTGGTGGTGAATCAGAGTGAATTAATCCAATAACCAGTGTAGTGGGTGTGCCTGTTTGTTTTTGTGCTTATATTTGAGGAAGCTGTCAATCTGAGATTTTCAATCAGGAAAGAAGATGTGAGCCAAGTATTATGGTTGTCAAAGCAAAAAAAAAAAAGAAAAAAAAAAAGAGTTTGGACATTAGTAGGGAAATACTTTATTGAAGGGGGGCTCTACTGCAATAAGCAGATGCTCAAAGCCCCAGCCAAATAGTTCCCAGGGAAGAAGTAGGTGAATAGCCTTTATATGTGAGACTATGAGAAGGTGACTATGGACAGAGAAAGGGAATGCTAAAAACTGCCAGGGAAGGCCTCACAACTTAATAAACTGCTCAAATGTGGCAATAAGGCAGGAAATGTTTGTGGTAAGGCCCAAGGGGTAGGATATAGGTCTAAGCTGGAGCAGGAAATGACGGAGAGGGAGTTTTGGGCCTAGCTGTCCATGGCAAACCAGCCTGAAGTCATGTCAAGCACAAAGCTCGATTAACTTTGTCAGTGTTCATAACTTCAAAAGTTGAAGTTTAACCATAAAGCAACTGATGGTTTATGTTTTGTTTCTTAGTATAATTGTTCCCTTTGGGTTGCTTTTGCTGCTGTATTAAGAATGATATATTCTGGTGATCAGAAACAGTAAAAACTCGAGTCTGTATATTATATCTGTTGACCACTAGGTTACCAAACGTGGCAAAGTCCCTTTAAATGGAGCCAATGGATATGGAATATACACTGTGTATACTGGGGGGTGTGCGCAGTGATGAGACCACCCAACTCCATTGCACCAGAGAACTGAAAGCCATCCCCTAGAATTCAGCAGTGGAATTAGACTTTGGAAACCATCAGAGGAGTCCTTTGGTTTTTCAAAATGGCCTCAATTTTTACCACCCAATAGTGTTATGTGCTTGTAACAAGTTCCATGCTTTTATCTAAACATTGTCACCAACACTGTAGCGCTGGATCCCTGTTGTTAAGCATGTTTTATTGAAGGGTATACTGTGCATATAAACACTTCAGGCAGAAGAGGAGAGAACACCAATTAATATCAAAATGAATCTGTTCAATGAACTATAAAACCAATGGTTCTTTTGGAGCACATTAAGAGTATTGTAACCTGCTACCTAAGAACTGCATTTTTATAGTGAAAAATACTTCTCACAAGAGACTTTCAACAAAACCATGGTATCTTAGATTTTATTTGGGAAAGTCAGTAGCTGCTCCCACCTCTAATCACACATGCTCTGGCCTCCTATAAGTACATCTAGCATTTAAACTGTAAAATACCCTACCAGGTCTTGAATTCTCTGAGTTACTGATAAATTCACTGAAATGTGTACCAGCCTTTAAAATAAGTCTGTAAAAATGTGTCTTCGTCCAGAGTTACATAATTGTTCTAGCTGGAAGAGCTATGGGCTAGGAGGCAGGGACAAAAGCAGGGGGCAGGGCAGGGACAGGAATGAGATGGTAACATTTGGGGCCACTCCTCTCATGTCCCTGCCACTGGGCTTCCTGCACTGGGTACATCATGTCATTTATTTCCCACAGCTGCTTTGTGATGGGGCAGGGTCCCTGTTTTGTAGGTAAAGAAATGGAGATTCGGAGAGGTTAATGAGTCTTTCCCAGTCTCACAGCTAGAAGCAGCAAGGTATGGGTTTAATACCAGGCCTGTCTGGTTCAAGACCTTGCTTTTTCTGATTCCAGCTTCAGTGCTCTCTCGTCATCTTTCCTGTTTGTTTGTTCAGAACAACACAGCAAAATAAAATTCTGGTTTATTGTTGCACAACCAACATTGTTTCGCACACACATCAAATAGGCCAAATAAATACATACACACATAAAGAGCAACTTCAAAGACAAAAATGGAGAAAAAAAGAAACCTTTTCTCTTTGGCCTTTTTAACCATCTCCTACAAACCAACTACTTATAGTATAGCCAAGTATACACACAAAAAAGCTTACTGCAATGCCAGGAGTAAGAGTTTTTGTTGTTGGGGCACCTGGGTGGCTCAGTGGTTGAGCATCTGCCTTTGCCTCAGGTGGTGATCCCAGGGTCCTGGGATCGAGTCTGCATCAGGCTCCCCAGAGGGAACCTGCTTCTCCCTCTGCCTATGTCGCTGCCTCTCTTTATGTGTCTCTCATGAATAAATAAATAAAGCCTTTTCTTTTTTTTGGAAAGATTTTTTGTTGTCACTGGTTTTGCTTTTTTACAAAGTTTTTTTTTTTTTTTTTTTTTTTTCTCCTTTGAGATTATAATGAACATGGTCGTACAACCAGTCAAATCAGAAGCAGGACAGAGAACATCTGAAGCCTGGCTTGGTCATCTGAGATCATTAAAAATAGCTGACCCGGGGCAGCCTGGGTGGCTCAGCGGTTTAGCGCCGCCTTCAGCCAAGGTCGTGATCCTGGAGACTCCGGATCGGGTCCCACGTCGGGCTCTTTGTGGGAGCCTGCTTCTCCCTCTGCCTGTGTCTCTGCCTCTCCCTCTGTGTCTCTCATGAATAAATAAATAAAATCTTAAAAAATATGTATATAGCTGACCCCTAGCAGGAGGTGCAAAAATGCAAACAAATATTTTAAAGTACGTTTAAGAAGGAAAGCAGGATGGGGCCCCTCGGCAGCTCAGCTGGTTAAGCCCGGGACTCTTGGGGCTCCCTGGGTGGCTCAGCGGTTCAGCGCCTGCCTTTGGCCCAGGGCGCGATCCTGGAGTCCCTGGATGGAGTCCCGCGTCGGGCTCCCTGCGTGGAGCCTGCTTCTCCCTCTGCCTGGGTCTCTGCCTCTCTCTATCATAAATAAATTAAAAAATCTAAAAAAAAACAAAAAACAAAAAACAAAGCCCGGGACTCTTGGTTTCTGCTCTAGTCATGCTCTCAGGGTCCTGAGGTGGAGACCCCGGGCTGCCCTGGTGCTCAGCTGGGCATGGGCTTGAGATTCTCTGCCTCTCCCTCCCTCTCTGCTCCTCCCCCTGCTCGCTCACAGGAGCCCTCTCTCTCTAAAATAAATCAATAAAATCTCAAAATAATAATAATAATAATAATAATAATAATAATAAGAAGAAGAAGAAGAAGAAGAAGAAGAAAGCAGAAGAGGAAGGAGGAGGAGGAGGAGGAGGAGGAGGAGGAGGAGGAGGAGGAGGAGGAGGAGGCAAGGCAAGCCGGCCGGCCCTGGGAAACGTCGTTCCTCCTGCCCTGGATCCCGGCTGTGGCTTCGGGCCGCGCCTGGGGCAGCTGAGTGGCGGCCCTCGGAGGGGGCCGAGCTAGGGCCCCGCGTGGGAAGCGGAGGGTGAATAGGCCACGTGGCCTCTGCTTTTTGTGAAGTTCAGGTTTTCCTTTTTTGCCGTCTGGCGATCCTCACAGGTGCCGTGATTCCTGGTGAGCCTTCGTCCTCTTCCCCATGTTCCGCCGCTGGGAGCCGGTGGCCGCCTGGTCTTCGCCGTCCTCTTGCCGCCGCTGCCTTCCTCCTCCTCCTCCTCCTCCTCCTCCTCCCCCTCCCCCTCCTCCCCCTCCTCCCCCTCCTCCTCCGCCTCCCCGCTTCCTCCTCTTCTTCATCGCCCTCACTTCGGCCCTGGCTCCCCATCTTCCTTCTGAGCTTCCCCATGAGCAGGTGCAGCCCCTCCGCCCGCACGTCCTGCGGGCCCTCGGGGGGGACCTCGGAGCCGGGTCCCCGGGACCCACGCGGGGCTCAGAAAGGGAGCGAGGGCCGGGGGTCTCCGCGATGAGGCCGCGGGAACCCGGCGCGGGAGTCGGCAGGTGGTTGCTTCGGCCCCGGGCCGCGAACACAGAGCTGGGCGGGAGCGTGCAGCGGCGGCTGCTCTGCAGCGGGTGGGGCCGACCCGCCGCGTGACGCAGGATCCTGAGCGAGCTCACGTGGAAGCCTTGACGGTCTGTGTTCTCTCATGTAATGGGGATAGAATACTGCCAGCCCAGTGCACTTCGCAAAGGCGATGTTAGGTGAAATCTGTGGGAAAGCACACCAAAAGAGAAGTAAAGCTTTGTTAGCATGACCCTGCCCTCCCGGACTAGGTGTGCGGCCGCCCGTGGTGAAGGCAACACCGTCAGACGGAGACTAGTCACTGAAGAATTAACAAATGCCCAGGACCGCGCGCTAAAGCCGAGCAAGAGGTTCCACATGTGTGTTAGCTGCATGACAAGTGCAGTGCCTCTGTGGTCCACGGACTGAAACGGTTTCCAACTGCATAAAAGTATTTTTAGGGTAATTTCTTTCTCTTCTCCTCCCTCTCTTTTCTGCCATTTCGTTTTGGGGCGGGAAGTGTTTTATGACCTTGAGTGAGTTTCTTCATCTTTCTGCACTTGTGTGCCTTCATCATCAGTAAAACGTAATAATGATACTTTTTTTCAGAGTGTTTATCCTTTCATTTGTTTCGCAAACATGCTAAATGCCTGCTATGAACTGGGCATTGTTTTAGTTGCTAGGAATTCAGCGATGAACAAAAGAGACAAAGTTCTCTACCCAATTATATCCTAGTAATGGATAAAAACAATAAATAAGAAAAATAAGAATACAGAGTATGTTAGGTGATGTTAAGTATTAAAGAGAAGAATAAAGCAGGACAGGGAAAATAATGATTAGGGATGGGAGGGATGATCTGCCCCCATAGACATGGTGGCTCAGAAGGCCACACTGGAAAGTGACTTTTTGATAAAGACAAAAGACCAAAGTAACTGAGACAGAGACTCACAAGGCTATCCTGAGATAGAATCATTCCACGTGTGTGTGTGTGGGGGGTGCATAGCGGGGAAATTGCAAATGAAATGACTTACGTCACTCACAGTTCATACTCTGTACCTAGTTGTTAACCACGAAGGAACAAAAATATTACACGTCTGCAGGTTCTGCATGGGCAATTACGAATCTAGAAAGAAAGCCTTTGTGAATAAAAATGCAATGCAAACAGAATGAAAGCACCATTCACCTCAAACTTGTGCATCAAGAATGTTGAGAAAATGTCAATGCAATGGCTATCCGTCAGGTGCCAAGCGCTAGCCCTCCCACCCCCCACTTTCCCATGCCTGAAGACTTCCGATGGCTTATTACTCATTTGCGAACTAGACTTCAGAGTGGCCTTGGGTAAATTTTATGACCTGCAGATCCATTAGAAGTACTAAGGGGAGATAGCTTTTAAGGTTGATGTCAGAGCGGACACTGATCCCTCCCTCAGTCCTTCCTTTGTAGTTGCCTCTATAATAGGATATTGCGCTTAATGAACCATAGATCTGACCAGCTCTGGTGCTCTTATGATTCTTTTCAGTGACCTAGTATGACTTTTTACTAGACTCTGAGATAGCAAATAGCTTTTAACTCTCATTTCCAGCTCTGGTTGATTGGGAGTGACTGACTGGGGCCCAGTCCTGATGAATGCTCAAGTCTCTCTGGGGTCTTTGGGAAGAGGGCTGTGATGGTTAATTTCATGTGTCAACTTCACTGGGCAATGAGGTATCCAGATATTTGGACAAAGATTATTCTGGGTGTTTCTGTGAGGGTGTTTTTGGATGAGATTAACATATAAATTGGCAGACTGGGTAAAGTAGATTGCTCTCCCTAATGTAAGTAAGCCTCGTCCAATTAGTTGAAGGGCTGAATAGAACAAAAGTGGTGACCCTCCCTTGAGTAAGAGAATTCCTCCTGCCTGATTGCCTTTGAACTGGGATGTCAGCTTTTTTCCAGCTTTTGGACTTGGACTGAAACACTGGCTCTTTCTGGGTCTCAAGACTGCCTACCTTAGTAATAGAACTACACCATTAGCTCTCTTGGTTCTCAGGTCTTTGGAATCAGATGGGAGCCAAATCATTGGCTCTCCTGGGTCTTACCCTGCAGATCTTGGGACTTCTTGCCTCCATAATCATGTGAGCTAATTCCTTATAATAAATCTCTTTATGCATAGATCTCCTATTGGCTCTATTTCTCTGGAGAAACCTAATATAAGGGCTATGATTAATTAGCAATGTCTGCCATGGTGGTAGGAATGGAACGTGGTCACTCATATTTTCAAACAGTATAAAATTTTCATGCACAACTCTGTGAGAAGCTAAGACAAAGTTTTGAATATATTTCATTACAGGCTAGTGCTTGAAGACCAAACTCCCAGATATGAAATAATAGAGGCCTATGTTCCATAACTTGATTGGAAGAATCTTCAAGGAGACACTGAAAGTCTGTCTGACATTTGCAAAGCATCAGAGATTTGTGAATGGACCCTGGTTAGGTAGAAATAGACAGTAAAGTAATGGGAAATGAGGATAGATCAAGCTTTGATTTATTTGGCCATTTGATACCACCTCTGACAACTTTGTCTACCTTGACATGTCAATAAAGTTATTAAAATGAAATCTGAAAAAAAGTGTAGAGCATTAGAGCATAACAGAGTTTCATTTCTAAGTCATAGTGCCCAGCAGACCAAGAGAAGCTAAGCCCAAGGCATAGAGGGACTGCTTTAATTTCAGGCTGCCACTCACCTCTACTTGACATTTGACAATGTACTTAAAAGTGCTCCTAAGCACATCAAGGGAAATGAATGAGTAAATAATTGGTTGCTGCTTTAAAAATAGAAAATATCTGGCTTGGGTTTAATTAACTGCCATAAATTATTCTCAGGCTAACTGTTCAGAGAGGAGCCACTTTTACCCTTTGCTTCCAATGAAGGAAAATTGTTCAGGTCACTTACAGTTTCACTTTCTAAAGTAGCAGTATGAGGTAGTATTTCCCATCACTGAGAATACTGAGGGATGATGAGCTGAAATTTCTGTGTCAGAGGTTGGACTTCAACACTAGTAACATATGGGTGCACAGGTATCTCTGTTGGTGCTTTTAATTCATGACAATGTTTTCCTGCTATAACCTAATAGAATGAATAGAGCACCCAACCCTCTCTTTTTGAAAAATGTTGCCCATCTCTGTGAGAACTCATTACGAATGTGAGAACAAATAAGACTCGTCATGTAGAGTAATGGCTACCCAGGAGAGAATAGTCTAACTCAGTACAGGTTTACTGACAGACTATGTGTAAGAAATGGTCCTAGACCCCATGGAAAATGCAAACATCAATACTTATACCATCAAATCTAGTAAAAAGTGACATGACAAGTTCTCAAATAATTATACTGTGTGAAGCAGATGATAAGAAATTTAGAAGTGATATAAATAAATGCTGTGGGTTGACAAAAGAGGAAGGTATTAATTTTGCATAAACTAAGAATGGTAGAAGATAGGGCAGTTATGGAAGATTTCTTAGAGGAGAGGCGTTTGAGCTGAGATTTCACAAATAGGAGGCTTTTACAAGTAGAACTGAGAAAAGGGCAGCTCATTTTTAGAGAACTATAACAACCAAAGTTCGGAGTTTGGAAAGCAGTAGGGCATTGAGTAGTAGATTGGTTTGGAAGATCATGGAGAAAATTAAATGCCTGGTGGAAATAAATGGCTGGCTTATTTTATGGGACTCTGACAATGTTTGAAGTGAGAAGTAGTGAATGGGGGCTGAGTTTTAGCAATATGCCAGCAATATGGAAATGTATGTGATGGTGTTTTGGGGAAGAGACTAGAGCCTGGGCTGAAATTGCTCCCATAGTCACAGAAATTGTAATTTGGTCTGGACCAGGTTTTCTGGGAAGAAGCAATGACTATGGAGGTAAGAATAGAAAGAGTGTTGTATCCATATGGCTGGCACTCTGAATGTCAGCAGAGTTGGGTCAGGGAAATATTAGTGCAAGGTTTTATTCTCAGTCTGTAAATGATCCCTGAGGACTTGGTATCAATTTATGTCCTTGGCTGGGAGGTGTTCAAAGAACACCTCAGGTATTAGAGGTTAGAAGTGCTGCTCTTGGCCAGAGCAAGTTAGACCCTGACATCCCAGCAATTCCATCTTGTTGCTAAGCTTCTAGCAAGATGTGACTGGTTATGGCTGTATACACAGAAGGCACGTGATGGTGATTGGTATTGTGGGCTTGGTTAAAAGCTCTCATTGTATGTCTGTATGTGTATACATAAGTGGTGGGAACCTAAGAGCAGGCCTGCTTATTGGTAAATTTGGGACTTCCTCAAATAACTAAAATGCTAAATGGAAAAGAATATCCCAATAATCCAGAGTCCCAGCATTTGCCTTGTTTTTGCAAATGTCAGAAAACTCCTGGGGTGGGAGTCAGTGGGCCAAGTGTCAGGATCTGGGAAGTCACTGTGGTAAGGAAAAGCATTAATGCTCAGTTACCCTGTATTTTCTCCTTTGTTCTTTTGTTGACCTTCAAAAGACCTGATTTGCCTTCAGGTAACCCATGCAAACTCTTTTGTTGGAAAAATGAAGCTGGAGAAGAAGAAGAGGGCCCAGATCTCTCTGGAACAACCTGCAGTGTTTGAGATTTTAGGTGTCAGGTAGAAGTGCTTTTTTTTTTGTTTTGTTATTTATTTATTCATGAGAGACACACAGAGAGAAGCAGAGACATAGACAGAGGAAGAAGCAGGCTCCCTCTGGGGAGCCTGATGTGGGACTCGATCTCAGGACCCTGGGATTACCACCTGAGCCAAAGGCAAATGCTCAACCACTGAGCCACTAGGTGCCCCAGGTAGAAGTGCTTTTTAAATGTCAGCTCCACCATTTGGTACCTGAGTTCCACTAGCCAGCTTACATCTGAACTTGCTGGTTTCATATTTGCCAAAGTGATAGAAAACTAGACCTTCACCAACTCTGCCAAACTCACAGGCTGTAAAAGAGAAAAAAAAAAGATATTTAGATGGTGGAGAAGGGGAACAACTGGCTTTGAATAATAGCATGAAGCTGAGTTTGGGATGGGCAGGTACTTAGAAATGCTAGCACAGACACCTGGAGCTGGGCTGGAGAGAGGGACATAATTGGAGGAAGCCTTTCTGAGAAGGTGTAACTTAGGATCTCAGATATTGAGATACTGAGCAACTTGGATTACAGAGAGTCACAGATTCAATGGGAGATGTAACAGCTGTTTTTCTGGTGAGAGCAGAGTGGTCCCCGATTTGTAGAAATTTGGAGTTTTGTAGTAGGCAGTTTATCAAGGCAAAGACCACATCAGAGATTGACTTGGTGCTAAATAACTTGTGTTGTGTTTCATAGATTCATCCGGTAGTAAAACTGGAAGGGACACTAAAATAATCTAGTCCCTCATTCTTATTTAGCAGATGCGGCTACCAAGGCTCAGTCAGTAAGTGGTGAGGTGAAGATTACTAGAACTTATCTTCTCATAGAATCATATGTAGTCTGTTATATTTTTCATACCTTGAGGGCCGTAGTGGAAAAAGCACAAGAAAACCTGGGATATAATTCTGACAAATAATAAGTTGTTGTCCTTTTTGATGATCTCTTTTCTCACCTCTCATGACTGCCACCTAGGATAGTTGTAAGGGTCAAGGAAAGGAACGATGGGTATGAAGGTTAAGTTCCAAATTGCTGAGCATATATTAATCACCTTGGGGTGAATGGGTGACGGGCACTGAGCGGGGGCACTTGACGGGATGAGCACTGGGTGTTATTCTGTATGTTGGCAAATTGAACACCAATAAAAAATAAATTTATTATTAAATAAAATAAAAAATAAATAAATAAATCACCTTGGTGATGCTGCTACTTGACCGGAGAGATTGAACGTCAGAAATGCCCTTAGAGCATGCCCCGTCTGGTCACATGGATTGCTAAAGAACCTGAGGCCCAGAGAAGTGGAAAGCATTGTCTAAGACACAAGGTGAATGACTGGCTGCTGCCTCAAATCCTTTTCAAAGTAGGCTTAGTATAAATTAGCTGCTAGTAAATAGTGAGTGACAGAACTGCTCCTGAAACCCAGGTGCCTCTACTACTAAACCTGGGCAGTTTTTTCTCAACAGGTTAATAGTCTTTTCAGTTGTAAGTCAGAAAATTTCCCTAGGAGTGGAACTCAGCTCCATCTAAAGAGCATCACTTTGCCCTTGATTTCTTCACCTGGAGAAGACATGGCTCAGAGGAAACTAGAGGGTTTTTCTGTTAGGGGAAGAGACTGGCTCTAGACAGCAGACTTGAGCTGTTTTGGCTTAGATGCAAAAGCATTTTTAAATCAAATCATAAGCAGCAGGAGGAAAACCCATCTAATAATTTGCCTCTATCTCCTTTTATTCATAAATCAGTTCAATCAATAACTATTTGAAATGTGAAAGCCTTTATTTGGCATGCCACCCAAAGAGAAAAAGGAATATTACATCTTTTTTGGAGAAAGAGTAGCATGCTTTTTTTTTTTTTTAAGTTTGAAAAAGGGGTAAGCCTCGAAATTTGGCCTTTTGCCCTATTCTGGGGATCCGGCAATACTATTATGAAGTATGGAGTTTGTGCACTAATTAAAGTGTCTTACTGATGACTTGTTTGGATTCCAGGATAGGCACCAGATGTCACTCAGCCCACAGCATGGAGAGCTACTCTTAATTGCAACTTGAAGTTGCCCTAGTTGGAGGTGATTCCTCCTCCTCCCTAGTTGAATAAATTAATTCACACTGAAGAGTCTATTTCTGCTCTCATGTTGTTTTCCTTCATCTACCAAAAGATGGTGCCTTATGTGAGCACTGGCCACTTCTTAAGGGTTATCCAAAAATGTTAAGCCAGGCAAAAAAGAATTTCCAATTAAACAGGAGCTCTAGTATATGTGCCCTTTGCACTTTCTTTGTATTTCTTCCTACCTTCCTAACACTTGAGTCATGTGTGACTTGTGCCAAGGCATTTTCTTCAGCCTGTGTTCAACTGCCCTATCCACATGTCCTCAGCTGACAGTACATTTATCTTTACTGATTAGCACTGGAGAAAGACAGCTGTCTTTAGCCAACCATAGTCTGGCTTGAGTTCAATAATTCCGATTGCTTCTGCCCATGAACGTAAATGAGAGGAAAGAAGAAGCTTGGTTTTGATTAGAGCTGACTACACTTCACTTCCAAGGGCTACAGATGCTGCTTCCAATAGAGACGAGCATGGCTTTTATAATCAACTCAGATGGCACTAAGCTCTATAGGGCACACATTCTATAAAGACCTGATAATTTGGTCTACCCAACAAGGCTAATCTTTCACAGGGCCCCAGGACCAAATGTTCAATATTGTTTGGGCCTTTAGTATTATCTGGAGAAATTCTTTAACTTGGGGTTTTGGAGTATAGTAACTAAGAGATTAGAAGAGAAAATGGCAACAACATTGGGGACAACTTATAAAGTATGCTGAACTATTTGTTTTAGTTTGTCATCAGCCGATACTGGGGATAATACACTAGTCTTCCTTTTTGTGCTATTCTAGGGTAAACCAATAATACCTCGTTGGTAGGAAACTGACTTTTGAAAGCTTTAGCTAGGGACACTGGACATAACCTTGTTATTTTTTCCTAGTCAAGTGGCATAGAAAAAAATTTGTAAAAATTTTAAACTTTTAAAACTTTAAAAAGTTTTGTACTCAGAAAGATCTGAGCTTCAGTTTCTTTATCTGAAAAATGGAATAAAAATACTATATTGCTTAAAGTGTTGCTATAAGAGTTATAACAGGGCTGGTTGTCATTGCCATTATTGTCCTTACAATACTTGTCTACATTTATTCTTTAGTATTCTGCTACTTGGGCTCCCCTGAAATCTTTATTCCAGTGGTGGTTTCATTGAGAACAACAACAACAAAAAATGAGATACGTGTTCCAGACACTTCTTGATCACTAGTCAAAAGCTTCTTGTTTTAAATTAGTGGTTCTCGGATCCAGAATTGAGTCCCACATCAGGCTCCCTGTGAGGAGCCTGCTTCTCCCTCCCTCTGCCTGTGTCTCTCTCTCTCTGTCTCTCATGAATAAATAAATAAATCTTTAAAAAAATAAATTAGTGGTTCTCAAAGTATAGTCCGTGCATGAACATCACCTGGGAACTTGAAGGAAATGCAAATTGTCACCTTGCCCCAGACCTACTGAATCAGAAACTTTGGGGACTTGGTAAAAATGCTGATTATCAAGCCTTGCCCCAGATAGACTGAATCAGAAACTCTGGGGTTGGGTTTTAACAAGCTGTGTTTTAACAAGCTCTGTAGAGGGTTCTGATGCATGCTATAGTTTGAGAACCACTGCTCTAACCTATAAATTTGTCAGCTGAAATTAATCTTTGTTTGATGCTTCTAAATATATTACAATATAAACATGGACTGGACAGGGACCTCTCCAAAATAAAGTGGGTACTGTCTTGCAGAAGTTCTCTTGTGATCCACTTTCTGATCTTCTCTGGGAAAAAAACACCTCCCAGTCAGAATGCCTCCTAGGACTCACTTTTTGGTGGCACTTTCCTGCCCTCCTGTCTATGGCATTACCACATTGACTATAAGGATGTGCACAAAACAGAAAGGAGAAAGATATTAAAGATAGCAGCAATAAACCCCTAAATATTCTTTTCCCCGGGCTATGATTCAGAGAACAAAGTCTTTGTTTAAGAGTCTGGCTTATAAGGATTTCATTGTCTATTATTTGAGGGTTATATTGGTTTATCGTGATACTTCTGAAGTCTGAGGTCTCTATCTGGAGCCCGAGAGACATGACAATAATCTTTTAATAACTAACAATGCTTGTGATTATCTGTAACTCATGGGGTAGTTTTTCTACACTAGTTGGTGCATTTTTCCTTGAATACCCTTCCCAAGGTTTTGCAGTTCAGCTTTAAAGCATCTGAAATCCCTGGGTATTGAAAGAAATGATTAATAGCATCTATTGATTTTCAAAAGTAAGGAAATATGGTGACATGAAGCTGTGAATAGGAAAGTTAAATTTTCCATTACACATTCACTTTTTAAAGGGTATTTGGAAATGACTTTCTAGGGGGAATGTCAGTGAGTTTCTAAATATTAAAAATCTTTTCATCTGATGTGTAAAGGTGACAAATGCTCACATTTATATTGCTGTTCTAGTGTCCTATGGCACAGAACCATCTCTTCCAAATGTATCCAGACCAGATAAGTTATTCAGAAGCATCTTTCAAGTTTTACCACTGTACATGTTGGATTAAGGAGAAAATGTGCACAGACAGATCATTATATGCATTTTGTATTTTTGTATGCATACCTATAAATGGTATCTTTCTACACATAGCCTTTTAATCTCTCATGATATTCCTCAAATGCCTGTTCTGGGGCATTCTGAATACAAGTTCTGGCAGAGCTTGTATTATAAAAGTAGGGAACCAGATCTTAGTAGTGTCATAGATCAGGTGTGCTTTTGAAAGTGGAATATTGGGCAGCCAGGGTGGCTCAGCAGTTTAGCAAGGCCTTCAGCCCAGGGCGGGATCCTGGAGACACTGGGATTGAGTCCCACGTCGGGCTCCCTGCAGGGAGCCTGCTTCTCCCTCTGCCTGTGTCTCTGCCTCTCTCTCTCTCTCTCTGTGTCTCTCATGCATAAATAAATAAAATCTTTAAAAAAAAAAAAACTGGAATCTAGGTCTTCCAGTTTCCTTGAAGCAAAATAATTTCTGTGGGAATTCTGTGTTTGCTGAATTGTGGATGTGTCCTTACAGTGATTTTACACTTGCTTCTATAGTGATTCTGGGTTTTTGTGAGTTCTGGAAAAATTATGTCAACTTCTAGGCTTGTAATTCATACCACCTGCTAAGCATATATTTGTATATAATATGCAGAGGTCTCTTTCCAGCACCTGTCTCATAGGTTAAGACTGTAGTATGATGGGCTGAAAGATGGGCCCAAAGATATACCTATGTCCTAATCCCTAGAACCTCTAAATATTACCTTATTTGGAAAAGTGTCCCTGCAGATGTGATTAAGTTAAGTCACATCTTGAGATGTGACGAGAATCTTGGATAATTAGGTGGTCTCTAAGTCGATTGACAAGTTTCCTTATAAGAGAGAAGCAGAGGAGGATTTGAGACAGCCAGAAAAGTGGAAGACGCAGACACACAAAGGAGAAGATAATTTAAGACAGAGGCAGAGACTGGAGTGATGCATCTATAAGCTAAGGAATGCCTGCAGTCACTAGAAGTAGGAAGAGGCAAAGAACAGATTTTCCCTCAGAGCCTCCTGAGAGAGTGGGTCCTGCTGGCATTCTGATTTCAGGCTTCTGGCCTTCAGAACAATGAGAAAATAAATTTCTGTTGTTTTAAGCTACCAAGTTTGTCACAGAAGCCACAGAAAACTAATACACATGGCTTCTGCTCCCTCTAGAGCTTTAAAACCTCTGCCTGCAGCTTCTAGGACCTATATTCCAGCATGGTATTACTTCTATCTCCACCTATCAGATTAATTCCAGGAATGCCATTTATCCTAGAATGAAATCTCCCTGGAATTGAGCAACCTGCTAAACTTCCATTCTGGGTTTATTTACCCTTTTGATTTAACTAGGAAAAAAAAGAAGAGTTTATTGTATTTCGTTTTGCACCCAACTACAATGCTTCAGATAGTTTTTTGTTATATTTTATCCAGAGTTTCTATGGTTATTTGCAGTGAGTAATTGATTAGCATTAACTCAGCCTACTATTTTTTGGGGACAAGGAATCCCTGTATTAGGTTCTCCAGAGAAACAGAATCACTATCTGCCAGCAAGTCCCATGATCTGCCATATGCAAGCTGGAGAAATAGGAAAGCCAGTGGTGTAATTCAGTCTGAGCCTGAAGGCTTGAGAATCAGGAGTGTCAGTGTTCTAGGGGAGAAGATTCATGTCCTAGCTCAAGCATAAAGATCAAATTTTCCCTTCCTCCACCTTTTGTACTCATCAGGTCCTCAGTGGAATGGATGATGTCCACCTACACTGGTGAAGGTGATCTTCTATACTCAGTCTACCAGTTCAAATGCTAACTATTTTCCAGATACTTCCTCCAAGATACACTCAGAAATATCAGCTATTTGGGCATCCCTTAGCCAAATCAAATTGACGTAAAATTAACCATCACAGTCTCCTTATTTTTTAAAGAAATAGAAGCCTATTTGATTATTGTGTGAATAAGTATTTTAATTATTTCTGTATGTCTTTGCCTTTTTATTTCTTAACTAATTTATAAATGACAGTGAAATCTGTTAGTAGTGTTGATCTCCAAAGGAAATGTGACTTGACATTTCCTCATGATGTGAAGAAGAAATAGTGTTAGCAAGGTGGTCCATTAATTATGCTGGTATCTTAATTCAACGGCATTCAAGGGCAATGAAGTGGAAATCATAATGGGTTTTGAAAGAAGCTTAAATTAGAGTTATGTCACCAAGGTGGGGATGGACTAGCTGAAAAGTCAGCAGGAGAGGAGAAAGGAGTTTCAAAACAAATGAGATGATTTAAAGTGTTTAAACCAGGACCAGAGTCTGGCTATCTCCTGTGGTATTAATTCAGAGGTGCCAAGAAAGCATTTTTATTCAAAAAATTTTTCTTCTGACTTGTTCACTGATTATATTCATTCTTCAATTTCAGATAAGACCCAAACTGCAACTAAACCAGAGAAAAGGGACTCAATGACAGTAATTCATACTAAGATTATTATGAGTCTTATCATAGAGCATTAGATCCCTGAAATAAGACTGGGGGAAGGGAGCTCTAATCAGTGCTGCTTTGTTCAATAGTGATCTCCGAATTGTCTTATTTTCCTTACCGCATTTGTTATCTATTACCCAATAACAAATTCCTCAACATTTAGTGGCTTAAGACAACATTTATGATTTCATAGTTTCTGCAGATCAGGAAGTCATGGCTTAAAACTACATTTATTATATCATGGTTTCTATGGGTCAGGAATCTAGTCATGGCTTAATCACTTCCTAGCTTTTCATAGGCTGCAATCAAGGTGCTGACCTTGAGTCTATGATCTCATCTGAAGTTTCTACTGGGGAAGGATATGCTTCTTAGCTCAATAGTTGTTGGAAGAATTCAGTTTACTCAAGGGCTGTTGGACTGAGGATCTTAGTTCCTCATTGTCTGATTGGCTAGACGTTACTCTCAGTCCTTTGCCAAGTGGTCCTCTTCCTCAAGGGGAAGCTTGTAAGAAGAGCTGGAGAGAATGTTAGCAAGATGAAAGTCTCAGTCTTTTGTAACTTAATCTCAGAAGTGGCCTCCCATCATTTTTTATCATGTTTTATTTATTAGAAGTAAGTCACTAAGTCCAGTTTATGTTCAAGGAGAGGGGATTACACAGGAAGTGAATATTGGGAGGACTCATTCATAGCCATTTGAGGAGGCTGACTAGGATGGCTATTCAATGTGCTCCCTTAAAGAGCAGTAACATTTTTAAAAAAGATTTTATTTATTTATTCATGAGAGACAGAAGCAGAGACATAGGCAGAGGGAGAAGCAGGCTCCCTTTGGAGAGCTTGATGCAGGACTTGATCCCAGGATCCTGGGATCACACCCTGAACCAAAAAGGCAGAGGCTCAAGCATCAAGACACCCAGGCTTCCCGAGCAGTAACATTTTTAATTCATTTACATGTCATAGAGTCCAGGCAGAGTAAATTACCCAGAATGATTAATGACTAATTATAGGTATAATACTATATTTTTATTTATACCAAGAGACTTTCTTACTCATGCTTCACTGGACACTATTTCTCAGTATCCTTTGCTAAGTTTTCCTTATCTTTCAGATCTCTATAAATTGGAATGCCCCTGAGTATAGGATTTGATATCTTCTATATCTAACTCATTCCTTGGTGATCTCATCTGTTCTCATGCTTTAAATACTATCTATATGACTCCCAAATATACATATCCTGCCTTGACTTTACCTTTGAACTTTATACAGCAGCCACCTGCCCACTCAAAATTTCCATTTGGTCTTAAGTAGTTATCTCAAAATAAAATGTCTAAAAAAATGAATTTCTCAACCTGCTTCTCTCTTAGTCTTCCTTCTCAGTAAATGACAACTCATTCTTCTAGTTGCTCAGGCTGAAAACCTAGAAGTCATCATGGCTTCTTCTCCCTTTCTTTCCCATTCCAGATCAACAAATAGTGTTGCCTCTGTCTTTTGTTTCCTCTGCCCAGTCCAAAACCAGCATTTCTTGCCTGGATAATTTCAGCTGTCACTTAACTGTCTTCTTGTTTGTACTGATAACCTCTTGGTTGTCTTTACTCAGAAGTCAGAGTGGCTTTTAAAAATATAAGTCAAATCTGCTCAATTCCTAAATGGACATATCACCTGCACTAACATCCTTACTACTACCTATGAAGACCTACATGGTTTTCCCTCTAGTTACCACTCTGATGGTATTTCCTTTTACTCTCCCTGCCTCCTCTGCATGCCCCAAAGGACATATTAGTCTTCTTTTCTTGTTTCTGGATCACACCAAACCTGCTCCTTTTCAGGATCTTGGCAACTGCTCCTCACTTCTTGGCATATATTATATAATGGATATAGATATCTTTTAGAATGTATAATAGATATGTGAGATATCTATTATAGTATAGCACATATATATATAATATATATGTAATGAGATGTATACTATAGTACCTTAGTTTTTAATATGTAATATTATAGTGTATGTATATATGTATATACGTGCATATATATGTGTGTGTGTATATATGTGTGTGTGTGTGTGTATCCAATAGGATATCCAATAGGATATTGTATATATATGATACTGGAATAAGGACTCTAAAGGTGGAGTAGGTGTTACTATAATACTTCAATGACCAGAAGAGTCTAATTATGTCTTATACTCTTGATGATCTTGGTGATATATATTCTCTATTTCTATATCTGCTTCTATCTCTTTATCTATCTACTTAGATATTTATCATAGAAATAGGCTCATGTTATAATGATAGCCAAGAAGTCCTCAGCCTACTTTCTGTAAGCTGGGGGAAAGCTGGTGGTGTAATTAGGTCTAAGTACCAAGGCCTGAAAACAGGAGTGCCAATATTTGAGGCCAGGAGAAGATAGATGCTCTAGCTTAAACAGAGAGAAAGTGAATTCACTCTTCCCTCTTCTTTTCATTCTGTTTGGGCCCTCAGTAAATGGGTGATGCCCACTCACAATGGAGAGGGTCATCTGCTTTACTCAGTTTACCAATTTAAATGTTAATCTCTTCCAGAAACACTTTTACATGCACATCCAGAAATAATCTTTACCAGCTATGAGGGCATCACTTAGCCATCACAGTTGATACCAAGAAATTATTATAAGAGGTATAGAGGAATGTAGAAGGATGCCAATGAGTTAAAATGCTTCTGTTGTATCAATGAGGTAGAAATAAAGATGAGCATGTCCCCAAAGAACATTCTTTAAATTGTTTATGATCTGTCTCCTACCATCTGACCATTTCTTACTATCTGTCCTCAAATTAGGATGTGTGACCAAATCTAAATATTCAGTGATTAAGAGGTCATAGTGATATGATCACTTCTTTATTCCTTTCAAGTAAAGTGTTAGCACATATTCTAATGGCTCCAGAGTTCAGGACAAATATATTTAATCTGTGTGAGCTATAATGTTGCCTCAACAAATCTCAGAGCAGGAGAGAAGCTGTGATATTTTGTCAGTTATTAACAAATGCCAAAATGGAAAGTGATGATCACTTCTAATAAAGGAATTAAGTGTGCAATTTATATCAAGGCAGATCCAATTAATATCTAATCCTTAAATGTACATAATTGGATTTACATATTCACATATTTGCAATTAGAAGTTGGTATTTAAAGGGCATGCTTCCCCTTTCCCATTTTCTTTGTCACTAAAAGCTAGTGGGGCTTTTTGTTGTTTCAGAATTACAGAATCAAGGTAAATATCTTTGCCTGATAACCTCTAATCATGGGGAAAAAAGGTTTTAATACAGACCCTTTAGAGACACAGAAATATTCACGGTTGATTTAAATGGTATTCAGCCTTGACATTCACAATTTATGTTTCACAATGCTCATTTATAATTGCAGCCGGTTTCCTTTTAATTTATACATCGGAAATACTTAAGCATAAAGGTTAAGTTCTTCCTTCTAAATCTCAGGAATGAACAAGATTCTTCCTTTATAGTACTTGGTGATGAAGAGTGCTTCAATCCTTCTGACACACCAGGATACCACTACATAAATTGCAGGTACCTGGATATCATTTAGTTTAGTGAAGTGGCACTTTACCTGAGAGGCCGGGTAGAGCCTGACTACCAGTCTATTCAAACTATAGGTGACATGCCTTGTCAGATATCTCAGAAATAGGTCGGGCAACTCTGCAGTAATGTCAGGTTAATAAGCCCATGATGAAGGATGTAGACTGGTACTGCACACTCCCACTCTTGGAATAAATGTGATTATGATTACACTGTAAACTACTAGGTCTGCAAGAATTCTTGGATAAATCTCATGCTATGGAGCCACCCTAATCTTTAAGTAAGAAAGACTTACTTGGGAATTAAAACATACCTGTTATAAGAACCAATATTTAAAAAGGATTAATAATACTCTGTCCTGGAGACCACAAGGAAATGTCAATAAGTTCTTATATTGCTTATAGCATATAAATGGTATTGGGAAATTGTATCAAAAGCCTTAAACATATGCTTTTCTTTGACATAGAAAATTCCACTTAGAGGAAATGATCAGAAAGAAGCAATTATACATATGTAAAGACAATTGTATTATGATATTCAGAACAAGTGAACTGTCCAAAATTCCGGAGAGTGGGGACTTACTAGATATATTATGTGAAATTTAAATGATAGAGTTCAATGTAGTAATGGAAAATGATGATGTATTGATATGGGATCAGATTTATAAAATAATTTTTAGTGAACACAGTTTAAATAGCTTGTAAAACTGTGTGATAATCCAAAGCTTAACAGTGGTTATCTCTGGGAGATGGGCATTTTTCCATTTATTTTCTATTTTTCTTTATAAACAAGCATTAGCAAAGGTGAGCTATGGAATGGACATGCTATTACATTACTGCAAACCTTAAGTAATGTAAGAAGGCTATATCATTTTCTACAAAAGTTTCTGAAAAACTGAGCTACAAATTACCAGTGAACTCTGGTTCACCAATCTCCTTCGCCAAGAATAATTCCTCGTGTATAGTAAACATGTGTGTTTTAATGAACAGAAAGTTTTCTCTGCAATTCTTTACTACTTGTTCTGAATGGAAGTTTAATTTTGACAAGGTTGTATTATTTTGCCACTTTGTTAACAATTACTGATGGATGTGATTATCAGGTTGGCCATTTTAGTTTTAAAAATCCTTTTAGACGTTTCCTTTAGGTTATATGATAGGGCATTACATCAATGACTAGAATGAAATGAATAATTCAGTTTCAAATGGTCAGTTTATATAAATGAGTCTGTTGGGTTCTTGTTTTCCTGATAATACATTTTCATATGAATTGCTTTTTTATCAACTGACAAAAATGTTAATAGTGTTGGTATCCATACATTACAGCCTCGCTTATTTTACTTAGATGTTGTAAGATCTATTTAGTTATACCCTTTAGAAGAAATTGGTATTTGTTCTGAGTATGTTAACACAAAACATTTGAGTTCTAACTTGCTCTTATGCCATCTCTGTGAGTCCTTGAATTCTCCCTCACTTTTGCATAGAAAAGGGAGCCAGAGTTTTATTTAAAAGGATCAAGTTGTTTTGTAGTTGGAATACAGGAGATCGTTTCACTGTTTTGGCTTGGGAAACATTTTGTTCTTTTAGGGAACTAAGGTGGTATTTCTCCTGGTACCTTTCCCAACCTAAAAATATGCCACTTAACATAAAACTGCAATTCATCTGAGTAATGGTGACCTTCCTTTTGGTTATGCTGATTTTCTTTTTTGCTAAAATGAGACATGATGCTAGTTGAATCTAACTTGAAAATTAGCGCTTAGTACTTCACTAATGCTGCAATGTAAGGTACTATCCGGGCTTGATCATTCTTACTGCCCCTTCTATTAAGTTCTGTATAAACCACAAAAGAATGACTAATCTCTATCTTTAAACAAGTTATCAAAATAAAAGGCTAAAGAAAGCCTAGGAAGAAGATAAGACATATTTTATTTATTTAGAACATATGCCCTACCAATGTGCAAGAATGGACTTGAGGAAGTTTATGATACAAATGCAGGCATGAGGTTTACATATGGTAAAAAATTACCAAGAGCAAAAGCAGAAGCCATAAGGAAGAAAAGGGGAGAGGGACAAAGTCTGAGATGATTCCCCAAACTAGACATATTTGTCCAGACCTTTCACTCAAACGCAGAGAAGGAAGCATGATAGGTCACAGTTTACTGTCTATTAAAGGGAAGGATTGCACATTTCCAAGAAAGGGAATTTTCCTGAAGCTAAAATCTAGGAAGAATGTAGAGTGTGCAGATCCATACTTAAAAGGTCTTGAATAATGTAAGTGGCTCAGTTCAAATGCCAGCTTTTCCATGAAGTCTTCTCTGATTTCTCTCTCCTTCCCTTCCAGTTACACTTGTTTTGTCTTTCCACCTCTGTTCTTCTCTAACATTTTATCTGTGGCACTCTTAAAGCATTTAAAACATTTTGCTTTTATTATAGTTATTTATGATTATATTTTGTCATCCCTATTAGGCTGTGATTTATCCTCTTATACCCTACAGTGCCTTTGTTCATAAAAGTAATTAACATTCGTTGAGTGCTTTAACCATGTGGCAGGTGCAGGCAAGGATTTTATGTACTTTACTTCATTTTATACCCACAATATCCATCTTTTATTCTATGCATTTTAGAGTGTTTATTTTCTCCACTTTTATTGAGATATAACTGACATAAAATATTGTAAAAGTTTAAGTTGTACATTGTAATGATTTGATTTATGTATTGGGAAATGATTACCACAACAAGTTTAGTTAACATCCATCACCTCATTAGGTTTACAGTTGTTTTTCTTATAATGAGAACTTTTATGATCTACTCCCTTCGCAACTCTCATATATACAGTACAGTATTGTTTTTTTTTTTTGGTACAGTATTGTCACTATGCTGTACATTATATTCCTAGAATTTGTTTTATAAGTAAAGTTTGTGCTTTTTGATCACTGTCACAAATTTTTCCCACTCCACACCCCATGCCAATGGCACCACCAGTCTGTTCTCTCTTTCTCTAAGGTCAGTTTTGTTTTGTTTTGTTTTGTTTTTAGATACTGTATGTAAGTGAGATCATATAGTAGTTGTATTTCTCTGACTTATTTTACTTAGTATAATGCTCTCAAGGTCCAACCATGTTGTTGGAAATGGCAGGATATCCTTCTTTTTAAAAGTTGAATAATATTCCATTACATATATATAATATACAAAATATTCCACACATGTATGTGTGTGTGTGTGTGCGCATAAAATATTTTCTTTATTTACTTATCCACTGATAAACAAGATTGTTTCCATGGCTTGGTTATTGTGTACAATGCTACAATGAACGTGGGGGTACAGGTATTTCTTTGAAATAGTTTCCTTTGCATATACCCAGAAATGGAATTACTGAATCATATGCTGGTTCTATTTTTATTTTTTTAAGGACCCTTCATGCTGTTTTCCATAGTGGCTGTACTGATGTACATTGCTGCCAACGGTATGTAAGAGTTCTCTTTTCTCTGCAGCTTCTCCAACACTTGTTACTTCTTGTCTTTTGGTAATAGCCAGTTGAGGAGCTATCTCATTGTAGCTTTGACTTGCATTTTCCTGATACCTCTCTGAGTCCACACTCCCCGCTATACCACTATTGTCTTTTTTTTTTTTTTTTTTTTACCAATAAGTAAATTATATTTTGAAGAGACAGGTAATAATATTCCTCAATCTCACATGTGGTAACTGGTGAACTAGAGCCCATGTCTGATTGGTTACAGAGGGTTTTCTTTTAAGTATTTTTGTCAGTTCTAGGCAGTGTTTTCACTTTTTTTTTTTTAAACAGAACCAGTGGAGGCATTCTATATGTGGATTAAAAAATTATGTTTTTTACTCCCAACCCTAATTTGTAGGACTTGGGGGAAGGGGTTTGGTTGAAGTAGTTTAGATCAAGTGGTTTGGATGAAGAAGTCATGATGAAGTAGATACCTATCCTGTATTGACTTCAGATACTCTGGTTTGGGGACTCTAGTCCGAACTCTAGTTAGGAAGCCTTGGAGTGCAGATATCAGGATCACGTTCTCATATCAACCAGATACACTGCCTTATGTTGCAGTAACAAATGACCTTGAAATCTTAATGGTGACAACAGCAAAGATTTACTTTGTGCTTACACAGAATGTCCATCATACGTTAGCTATGATTCCACTTGATGGTGTTATCACTCCCCTACTCAAACACTTACACAACAGATTCTATTTGGGTCATTGACAACTTGTGACAAAAGGAAACGAGACATGGTGGACATGAACTGGCTCTAAAAGTTCTTGGAATAAGAATGCATTGACATGAGTTATTTCTGCCCACATTTCACTGCATGAAGAAATTCAACACTTGCGCTCCTGAGTTCACTAGGGCAATGATGCACAAATCCCCTGCAAGAAGAGGTAACACAAGTTCTATGATTAAAACTAATGTCAATAGAGCAAGATGTATAATCTTCCCATGAGGGAGGAAGACCCCACTGACAGAAGCAAATCTTTTTTTACGGTAATAGAGTCTTATGATATACAATCTACATACTTTTCCATTGACTGGCCAGAGCAACCCTAGATATTCTACCCCAAACCCTGTTATAAATAGTGGAAAAACATGGCCATCCTGATTGGGGGAGGATGGGGACTGAAATAAAGTCATAATATCAGTTTCACTAAGGAGGTTGATATTTCTTTCCATGTTCTCCACAAACCTTCCCAACCTTCCACAGTCTATCAGATCTAGGCTCAAACCCTCACTTTACCACATACTTACCTGTGAGAATTTGGGGACATCTCTGAGCCTATTTTCTCAGATTATCATAACTATGCTCAATGACTAGAATTGATTAATATATTTTTTTCTAATGTCTAATTGCCACATCTCTTATTATAATTTAGCTCATTTCTTTGTGCTCAGTACTCAGTGTGTATCATTTTGATAGCTTTTAGAGAGTGTTTTTTGTCACACTGCCTCCAACCCCCCCTCCAGCTTCCCAAGTTCTTTAAACTAGGCTGTTTACCCTAACAGATCCCAGACTCTAATTTGTTATACTCACTTACATCTAGATTCTTTATTCTTTCAACATGTATCCCAAAGGAAAGTATATAACATGTCCAGAAAGATAAAAGGGATATTAAAAATGGTGAGGGAAATTGTTTCCTTGGACTGAGACTGGTGAGTATTTACATCAGATTTTGTTAACTGTATTGTGTTGCTGAATTGTTATTTTTTTTGACGTTCCAGTTAACTGAAAGTGGGAGGGAGGGAGGACAAGTGAACAGAGCAGTCAAGAGCCAGGATTTACCTTTTAATTAACAATCTCCTCAGGACTGGAGGTCCCTGGGTTGAAGCCTACCATTTGTTCAGTGGGGAAATCAATCTGTCTTTTTGTTCCTTTTTCAAGAAGTATCAAAGGCTATTGCCCTAACAACCTAGGGATTTGCCTGTCTTGCTTGGGTGAAGACTCCTCTTTGTATGTCACCTGTTTGTTCTATAGAATGAAATAGAGTCAAATACCAACTTTTCAGTGGGATGGATGTTAGATACAGACAATTCTGCTTTGATGAAAACAACCTAATTCTAAAGGACAAGAAATGTTATATCTTAGTGCTCAGGGGTTTAGAGATAGGTTGCAATAAACATTTGCTTTTCTTGCTGTACATTACTGTGTTTTTTGGGCAGATGGAAAAATAATGCACCCTGAGAAAGATGGTGAGAAATGAGAAAGATCATTCTTTCTGTTGGCTGGATAAATGAATGATATTGTGATCTTTGGCTCATGTTGACATTCTGGGTCACTAGGCCTCCAATTTAAAGTAGAGCAAAGAGCTATGAGTTGGAGTGGGGGAAAAATTTCAAAAATTTTGCAGACCAGTGAGCTAGGGAAATTGGGCAAAACATTAAATCTAAGTGGAGAAGAACAAAGAGGAATTTTCTTGTAACTGACTGAGCATATGCAAAATAATGTTTAGTATTTGTCATTGATATGGATCATGTGTCAGGGGAGTGGGAGTGAGAGGTTCCTGCTTGGGAGGCAGAAACAGTTGATGACTTTGGTTTGTGAATTTTCTTTGGACTGGCTTTTGGGAAGACACAGAGCTTGGCAAATTTTACTGTCTACATGACAGACATTAAAATAACCTTCTAAAAAAGGCCCTAGGAATGAGACATTCCTTATCTTTATAGAAGGATTTCAAATGTTTGAGGTCTTTCAATAGTTAAACAAAGTAGTCACTGGGCTTCCTGGGCAGACCTTTGACAACAGGTTGCTTACTAGACTGCAAAATGTGAATGCAAATAGACCTATTTAGTCTATTTGAGTTGATTAGTTTGATTGGTTTAACTAGAATTTCCAAACTCAGCTGAAATTGGAAGCTTTTTAAAAATGCAGTTACCCAGGCTTCATCTGGAGCCCATGGAATCAGAAATTCTGAGGCAGGTGAATTGCAATCTGTAAGTAAATGTTTCCCGAATGATTTTGACATAGTCTCTCCACAGAAAGTTTTGGACCCGCTGGATTACTGCCTGTGGCTAATGAAATTTGCTCCTCTTACAGATCATTTGATTGTTGAACAGACAAGCAACAAGCAAACTAACATATTAAAACCTAGTAAAATGGTTCCCTATGTGTGAACTAATGCCAGTCGTTACTAAAAGGGGAAACTCTAAAAGAGCAAATAGGTATATTTTGATCTGTGATTAATTTTAACTGTTAATAGAAAAATGACTATCTCTGAGCAGGACATTTTGGTTTATTTAGTTTAAAACATTTATTGTCTGCAATCTTCCGGGTCCTGTGCTAGTTTCCATGGAATAAAAATGTAATCTTCCATTTCTCTTTCTGTAGCGTTTATAATTTATTGCTATTTTGAAAAAGCCTGATTACTCTTTTGGATATTATGGACGTCCTGAGGTAAAGGGGTCAAGATCTATTCTCTTCAGATGTAATAGGGCAAGAGGCCTTATTTGGTTGGGTCGAAGGAAGGGGATCAAAACCGTATTTGCTAACATACATATGGTAGATAATGCTGATACTCAAAGCCATGACTTCCTTTGGTCTGCCTCCCCCTCTAGAGCGTGGAAAAGCTGAAACTGATATCTCTTGTTGCTGGATGTGGCCATGTGGCCCAGTTCTGGTCAATTAGAGGTAAAGAGGGGTTTTCTGAAGGTTTCTGAAGAAAAGATTTCTCTTCTAGATCAGAAATTGCTCTGAACTGCCTTTGCTTCCTGACTTTGTTACTTAGAGTTGGTGTGACCGCCTTGCTGTCATTGGGAATTATGATGAGTCTCAGAATTGTCAATCCAGAGAACTGACACTGTTAAATTTATGAAATCACGGCTAAAAATCATTCATTTTCTCTGTGAGAAAAATGAATTTTATATTGTTTAAGCCAGTATTGGTTGGTTATTTAGTTACTTGTAATCAAGAAAATTCCTAACACACACAGTATAATGGAGGGCATGTTCTGAACATTAGCTTTATTTTAACCTTCAAGGTTTTGGAAAAAAAACATCCTTAACTCCTTTTTCTGGTTTAGGATTTGGAACAAGATGGCAAGTAGTGAACTTTGTTGTTTTTGCCTGCTTAATTTCCATTTTTCCTTTTTCTTAGTGATATTATCCTAATTTCCTCTGGGGAGATGTCCCTTTCTCAACCTCAGACCTTAGAGTTTATAGGTACTGACTCTGTCCCTGACAAAAGGATTGGTTATGAATCTTAAGCTTGGCAAATCAGAGTTTTGCATCCCTGTGATATTGTGACTGGTTAAGGGATCGAGCTAAGAAATAGAGAAAGATCAGATTCTGGTGGCAGTAGTAAAGCCCTGTTATTGGGAAATGCCTGAAACCTGGCTTAAATCCAGAGATTAGTATATGAGAAAATATATTATTTTTGGCATGAATAGTTTGAGGTACATTTCTGATAGCAGCAACCAAAAGAGGGCTGACTTGTACAACTGTGTCACCATAACAGCAACATTTTCATCACCAATGGCATCTGTTCTGGTGTATCCTGACAGAAGCTAGATGGCCACAAATCAGGAATTTTAGAAAGATAATTCTAGTTCTCAGTAGGAAGTTAAAGTAAATTACTGTTAAGGTCTCTTTCCATTCTCAAATTATATGATACTATAAACCTCCTGTGTCTGTAGGGAGATCATGGCAATGGGAGGAGCATGGTGCCTTAAGGGATGGTGAACAACTTGCTTAGTACCTGCTTGATGAATGCTGCATGAATCAAAGGGATTGTGGGGATTTGGGCATCATGGAAATAATATAAGATCATTAGCCTAGAGACATAGATTATGATTCCATTTTCAGAACTGGGTCCCATTTCAAGCCCTGGCTAGTTAGATTGATCTGAACAAGTCTTTAACCCTTCAATGACTCAGTAAATTTGTTTGTAAAATGAGAATTTAATTTCATGTTTGAAAGGAAACCTTGGGAGAAGACAAATGTAGTAGTCGGGAAATGTAGTAGTATGTTTATTGAGACTATACTATGGGTCAAGCATTGTGCTAGATGTTTGATCTTTGTTTAGTTGTTACAACAGAGGGAAGAACATTTTATTATTCCATTTTTTTAGATGAAGTAAAGGAAACTTAGGTAGGTTAATTAAATTTACCGGAAGTTATACATCCAATGGATGGGTGAGCTGGACTTTAAGAATGTTTCTGAGCTATTCAAAAGCATAAAAATCTTTTTATGTCAACAGCAGAAGCAGAAGCAACATATAGAGGACTTCACACAAACAATAAGGTTGAGTTCATATTTACTATATGAGATGAGTTCAAACTTCTTATTTTATGGACATGCTTAAGCCTGAACAGTGAATGGGTGACAAATCTGGTACTAGACCTCATGTTTCCAGACTTCCATACATTCTTCTAGTGATATCTGCCCCACCTGTCTCATTGTAATTATTATTTGAAATCAAACAATGGCTAGGAAGTGATTTGAAGGGTATAATGTGCTCTACAGTATCAGTTGGATCCTTGAGCTTGAAAGCTCTCAGGTTTCTTTCTTTCTTTCTTTCTTTCTTTCTTTCTTTCTTTCTTTCTTTCTTTCTTTCTTTCTTTCTTTCTTTCTTTCTTTCTTTCTTTCTTTCTTTCTTTCTTTCTTTCTTTCTTTCTTTCTTTCTTTCGTTTTTCTCTCCATTATTACTCTTTGCTTCTCTGTGGGCTCTTTTCTTTCTTTCAGTCTGGTTATCTCAGTGACACCGGAACTATAGCAGCAAGTAAATAGTGGGCTCATATCTTCTCAGTTTCTCACACAAAAGAATGGGCTTAACTGAATTTAGAGGCTTATATGTGTCACATGACAAGGACTACAGATGTAGGCAACTGCTAGAGTTGACTCAGTAGCCCTGAGATGCCTAAGAAAGCATTTCAATGATTCATACCTAAATTTGTTTAAGCCAGTGATAATTTTTTCTTATTTGGAGCTGAAATGATGTTGCTCTTGACTCAAGATGACCAGCTGAAAGATTACAGAAATTGGTCCAGGAGTGGGCACTTCAGACAGGTTAGGCAAAGTCCTCCAAGGACTTCTGAAAGTGGGCTGATAAGAAATATTTCTCCATCTCACATATTGGCTGCATTGAGCTGTAAGGGATGTAGTTTTCCAGGCTCTAGAGAAGATGTCATAGACATTACCACCATCTACTATTATCCAGTTCTCCTGTACTTCCAGGAACACTTTCTTATCCCATGAAATTAAATGTGGGCCTGTGGATAGTTTTCCCAACATGGCATATATAGCATGTGTCATTTTTAGGCCAAAACATTCAAGAGCCACTGTGAGTCTCTATGCTCCCTTCTACATCCCAACAAGCCTCAAACCAGAGCAAGCATATTACTATGGGGTTTCCACAAGACCAAAGCAGCTTGTATCATCAAGCCCTAGTGTTGTGAACAGCTGCCCTGGATAGTTGCCCTGGACAGTTGTCTGGCCCTGTAGTGTATTTGTGTAGGTGGTAAATCAAGCTTTTTAGTTTAAATCATGGAAATTTGGGGTTATTTGTTATGACAGCATAACTTATCATCATAACTAATACAGAAAGCAAGAGAAAGGAAAAAAGGTTTGAAAATAGGTAATATGTGAGTGAACTTACAGTGTCTGTCAAAGGTGTGCCATTAAGGTAATTAATCCATGTATTAAAGTGAGGAGAGAGAGATCTCTGGGTGGCTCAGCGGTTTAGTGTCTGCCTTCGGCCCAGGGCATGATCCTGGAGTCCTGAGATGGAATCCCACATCGGGGCCCCGCATGGAGCCTGCTTCTCCTTCTGCCTGTGTCTCTGCCTCTCTCTTTCATGAATAAATAATAAAATAAAATAAAATAAAATAAAATAAAATAAAATAAAATAAAATAAAATAAAATAAAATAAAAAGTGAGGAGGGGGTGAAGAAATACACGGCAGAGACAGGACAACCATGACATTCCTCTGAGCCTAGCTACCATATATTTGAATATACTACAGTTGACCCTTGAACCATATGGGGGTTAAAGACACCAACCCCCACTCCTACCCTGTGCAGTTAAAAACCCACATATAACTTTTGACTTCTCTAAAACTTAACTACTAATAGCTTACTGTTGACTAGAAGGCTTACTGATAACATAAAGTTGATTAACACATATTTCGTATGCTATATGTATTATGTACTATATTCTTACAATATAGTAAGCTATAGAAAAGGAAATGTCATTAAGAAAATCATATAGAAGAGAAAATACATTTATGGTACTGTACAATATTTACTGGAGAAAATCCACCATGCAGTTCAAACCTGTGTTGTTCAAGGGTCAACTGTACAATTGTCATGGGAATTTTCCTTTATATTCATCCAGAAAATTCATCTAATCACTTTCTAGGTACTGAGGACATCACTGTCAATAAGGTACATATAGTCCTTGCTCTCATAGATTTTCTCTCAGGGAACTCAGCCATTGAATAATTAATTGCAAGTGTATTAAGTGTCTCAAAAACAAAAGTGCTGTTGGAACCTATAACAGATAGATTGACAGGGAATGTTTTCTGGAAGGAAATGATATTTAAACTGAAATCCTATGGGTGAGAATTATTAGCTAGTCTCATAGGTAGGAATGAGAGAATTCTTTGGGCAAATAAAATAGTAAAGGCTCAGCCACAAGCTGAAAAACTTTATGTTATATTCAGCAACCAAGGCAAGATCTGTAGGAATAGAATATAGAAAACATAGGGAAAAGAAGGATACTTACTGGCCAGTTATATTGTTTGATTAATTGGGGTATTTTTTTCACTTTTACTCATTTATTGGGCTTGTTACTCTTACATCTTGTGTTCATTTCCCCCTTTTCCCTCATATGTCTGGAAGAATCTGTGTGCATGTAATTTTTCTTATCTTACTTCCTAGAATGTATTTGGCCCTAGATTGCTCACCTGTTTCCTCCCTGTAACTCTTGTCCCATTCTCTTCTCCCTCTTTTGTTCTCTTTATAGCTAGCATGATACTCTGCCCAGGTCTTTGAATTACACCCCCTTTGGTGAATCCATCTAAAGATTCATACTCCTTTTAGAGAAATTCCAATCCACTGAGGTTTTACTCAGGGGGCCCTCTGAGCCTGCTGGGAATAGCACTTACTACTTGTGCTGTGGGCTGCCCCTCTGTGTCTTGTTGGCTAGATCCCTTAATCCATCCAACTTCGCTCTGTTGAAATCCAATAGTCCTGGGTAGCTGTATTCTTTGAACCCTTTTCTCACAATGCCAAATTCAATAACATCACTTGGCAGAGCCAAACCGCCTCTGAGCTTGTTTGGGTTTCTTTCATTTCATAGCACATATTGCTTCTGTTTGTTTGATTTCTTGTGGAGAATTTAATACTGGCTGTAATCTGAATTTTGTAAAGAAAATTGACTGAATTCAAATTACTTGTATGTAACAAATACCATCACCCTGCTAAATTGCTATTTATACCAATAAATATAAACTCAGATGCCTTTGGTTAGGCTCAGTGCAATAATTTTAGAACCCTCACATAATGCATAAACTAGAAAACTTAAATTGAAAACTGAAACTGTAAGGTGGGTGAGACAAACTTTAATAAGCAACCACTCAGACTCCCTCCATTTTCTAAGTAAGAAAATGGTCAATAATATATTACTCACATCTTCTACACAACATTTCATTAATTGACTTGGCTAGCTGATTGACACATAATGGGCTTGCTTGAAGAGAAGCTGTGGCACCCAACCCAATTGATCATAGTCTTTATTTCACCAGGGGGTAGAGAGAGTTTGATATCAGTTCAGAATGAAAAGCCAGGACCCCAAATCTATACTTTCAGAATAAAGGTACCACTTGGGAAATAGCACATAAAGGAGTCCTGGTCAACTTCTGTGTCTTGTCATAAGTGATCTTAAGATGTAGGACCTATTTTCAGCTTGGCATTACCTCAATCATTTGATAATGTTAATATTATCAGAGAAGGTAAAAGAGAAATTTTCCTCTACTACAACACTTCTAATACCTAATATGTGGGTTTTCCACCCTAAGAAAATTTCTAAATGTATCCTGCAACTTGTAAACTTGTATGTATGTATGTATGTATGTATATATGTATGCATGTATTTATGTATTTATGATTAATGCAATTTATTTTAGTAGGGACTTCATAAATTTGAGAGAGGGAAAGAAAATGGAAAAAAGAGGAAGAATGTAAATATATTTATTGGATATCACCATGGGTCAGAAAAAGTGCTAGGTCTTTATATATGTCCTTCTACATGTGTCTTTTCACATCATCATCATCATAGCTCTTACAGAGGTATTTATCATTATTGCTGATTGAGAAAACTGAGACTTTGAGAATTGAATAAGTCCATGCAGCTAGTAAATGGGACACTTAAAACAATCTAAATTTAAAGTTCTGTTTGAACTGCATTATATTGACACACTAAAGATAAGGCTAATGGGAAATTGTCATTAAGACCTTTTCTTTTTTTTTTTTTTATGCTCTAAATGCTTGTGAAGAAAAAAAGTTCAAATAAACACTTAATGTTACAACACAAGGAACCAGAAAAAGAGGAAGCCTTGCTAAAATTTAGTAGAGGAAAGAATTAACAAAGAAAAATCATAAATGAGTAAAATAGAGACCAGAATAAACAATAACATAACATTGAAAGTAATGACCAGTTTTTCCAAAAAAATAAACAAAATTGCAATGCTTTAACTATATTAACTGAGGAAAAAAAAGAGAGAAGACTCAAAAACCAAAATAAGAAATGGAAGAGAAAACAATACAACAGATAACCACAGAAATACATAGCATGATAACAGATGACTGTAGACGATTATATACTAACAAATCAGATAACTTAGAAAACCCCCCAGATAATTCCTTAAAATGAACAAGTTACCATGATTGAATCATAAATCTTGAATCCAAGGAATAAAAAAATCTTCTTAGACCAGTAACAAGAATGAAAGTTGAATTAGGAATAAAAAAAATCTCCCAACCCAGGAAAGCCCAAGACCACATGGTTTCATTGAATTCTACCAAAAATTTTAAAAAATAATTAATAAAAATCTTTATCAAAATCTTACAAATAATGGAATAGAGGAAATACATTTAAAAATCATTCCACGAGGCCAAGTAGTACCTTGATGCCAAAGCAGTAGAAAAACAACACAAGAACAAAAAGGTCTAGTTTGTTTGATATAAGTATTGCTACTCTTGAGTTTTTAAAACATCTATTTGCATGATAAATGTTTCTCTACTCCCTCACTTTCAATATGCAGATGTCTTTAGGTCTAAAATGAATCTCCTATGGGCTGCATATAGATGGGTCTTATTTTTTTTTTTATCCATTCTGACTCTTATGACTTTTGATTAGAGTGTTTAGCCCATTTACATTTAAAGTAATTATTGATAGATATGTGTTTATTCAATTGTATTCTTGTTTTGTCATTGTTTCTGGAGATTTTCTCTGATCATTTCTTGTCTTTGTCACTTTTTGGTTTCTCTTTTGCACTTGAAGAGTCCCCTTTAATGTTTTTTCAGGGCTGGTTTAGTGGTCACAGACTCCTTTAATTTTTGTTTGTCTGGGAAACTCTTTGAATGGTTTAGTCTGAACGATAGCCTTGCTGGATAGAGTAGTCTTGGCTGCAGATTTTTTCCCATTCAGCACCTTGAATATATCATGCCGCTCCCTTCTGGCTTGCCAAATTTCAAGCTGAGAAATCTCCAGCTTGCCTTATGGGTTTTCTTTTGTAACTTAAGGACTTCTTTGGTTTTTCCACTTTTAAGATTTTTTTTCTTTATTGCCATATTTTGAAAATTTAATTACAATATCTTAGTATTGGCTTGCTTTTGTTGATTTCAGTGGGAGTTATCTATTTCTTCTGGATCTGGATGTCTTTCTCAGGCGAGGGTAGTTTTCTGCTATTATTTCTTGAAATAAATTTTCTACACTCTTTTCTCTCTTCTTCTTCTGGGACCCCTATTATACAAATGTTATTACATGTGATGAAGTCACTGAGTTCCCTAAGTCTATTATCCTGTTGCATATTCTTTTTTCTCTCTTTTTGTTCAGTTTCATTATTTTCCATTATTTTGTTTTCTATGTCACATATTCATTCCTCTGCTTTTTCCAGCCTGCTGTTCATCACAGCAACTGTTTCCAATCTCATTTATTGCATTCTTAATCTCTGATTGATTTTTTTAAACTCTTTTATCTCTGTTTTAAGGGTCTCTCTGATATCTTCTATTCTTTTCTCAAGTCCATTGAATATCCTTATGATTGTTGTTTTAAATTCTCCAATAGGCATGTTACTTATATCTGTTTCACTTAGATCTCTGCCTGTGTCCTTATCTTGTTCTTTCATTTGGAATAAATTCCTCTGCCTTGGTATTCTGTCTAAGTCTCTTCCTTCTTCACTGTATTAGAAAAGCCAGTTTTATCTTCTGCTTCTGAAAGTAATGGCCTTATGAAGAAGAGGTCATGTAATGCCCAGGGCCTAGCACTGTAGCCACCAACTGGGTGTCCTACAATTTATTGAATTGTAATTAAATTGTAATTGTCCTACAATTTATTTAATTCATTTCTGACACTACTTCCTTGGAGTTAGTGTTAGACTGCATAAGTTAAGGGCTTAGCAGGATAAGACTTCCCCCTACTTCACATATGGATTGCAAGTAGTGGGTTCCCAAGTTTCTTACACTTTTTTCTGACTTGACTACAAATTGGGAGTTTCAATGTTCCCCTCATCAGTTTCAATAATTTGTTGCAATAGCTCACAGAACTCAAACAGTTATATTTAACAGTTTATTATAAAAGATAGTATAAAGGATACAAATGAATAGCCAGATAATGGGGTATATAAGGTGAGGTCCAGAATTGTCCTGAGCACAGGGACTTTTGTCTACATAGAGTTGGAATGCATCATCTTCCAGTTATATGGATGCATTCACCAATCCAGAAGCTCTCTGAACCCCACAGTTTAGGTTTTTTTATGGAGGTTTCATTACATAGCCATGATTGATTATTAACTCAATCTCCAGCCCCTCTTTCCTCCCTGGAGGATGAGTGGGGGTGGGGCTGAAATTTCTAAGCTTCTAATCATGACAGTCTTTCTGGTGACTAGCCTCCATCTTGAGGTATCCAGGAGCCCACCAAGAGTCACTTCATTAAAACAAAAGATGCTCCTATCATCCAGGAAATTCCAAGGGATTTAGGAGCTCTGTGTCAGGAATCATGGGCAAAGACCAGTAAATTTTATTGTGTCACAGAAGCACATTTTGAATTTTTCTTTATTTGGTCTAACTACCTAAGAAAGTTTTCACTTTGTTTAATCAAAGACTCCTGCCTTTTTCCCCCCCTATATCTTCTTATTCTGATACTATGGTATTCAAATGCATTTTTATTTAACTTCCAATGCCTTTCCCATCTCCTATTTTTTTTTAAATTTATTTATTCATGAGAGACACAGAGAATGGCAGAGACACAGGCAGAGGGAGAAGCAGGCTCCATGCAGGGAGCCTGATGTGGGACTCGATCCTGGGACTCCAGGATCACGCCCTGAGCTGAAGGCAGAAGCTCAACCGCTGAGCCATCCAGGCATCCCCCATCTCCTATTTTTTAAATTAAGCCACCTATATTCCAGAGAGTTATGCTCTGGCTAGAGCAGGGTTTAAGGTCCAGGAGCCTCCTTATCTAATCTTTATATTCTTGCAGTAGTTCTTGAAGGACTCCATGGAACCCTTAATGTCCAGTGAAGCGCGCTGGCTTTGAAGAAGAGTACTAATGATTCAGGTATCTGTTGATGAGGGAAGCTTTCTTTCCTACAGTTTAGGTAGATTACTTATTCTTCCCCCCGCCCCCCCCCCCCCCCCCCGCTAGAGTCTAAAAATGTGTCTGGAACCCTCTGGACATCGTGTTCTGGTGATGTTACAACATTAGTTGGATCCTAATTTTATATTGCTCTTCAAGGGCTTGTCAAATTCTCCTGAAGGTGTTTACCAGAAGGAGCCAATAGCTTGGTAACTAAAGGCTTTAGTAACTAAAACCTGACATATTGAAAACCAAAGGAAACCCGGGTAGGAAATGTCGAGGTATTGATTGAATCTCGAAATGTGTGTGTGTATGGTTTCTGTCTAAATTTTAAAAATAAAGTGAAGGAAATGAAAGCAAACAAAATCTCCAAAAAAAATTTAAAAACTTTCCCCTGTATTATTTAGGGTCATTTTTATCTTTGTATTAAAGAATTCAAAATACTACCAAATTTCTCAATGTCCAAGATGTGAAATGGATTGTTTTGTATCATAACCTGACTCCTCACCACTTAAAAAAAACTTCATTGTATATCATTGGTACAAACCATAACCCATATTGGGAGGGGAATACTGTATTAAAAGTGTGAGGGAATAATACAAGACCAAAGGTTTTATTTCTCTCTTGCTTTTTTCCTCCTCTCAAAACATAAGGAGAGCAGTTTGGAGATGATATTAGGTGAGTAGGCTTTTCTTTTGAGACCTAAGATACCCCTGGTATTTGTTATCTTACTGTACCAGAAACTTGACATCCTGGTAACAAAGATCTTTTGATTTTATAACTTCATTAACTTAACACCTAATGAAGTAGATTAGTGTGTTTGGCAACTATTGTGTTTTGTTAAGCACTAAACACAGAAGCATCAAAATCTTGTTTAGCTTTATAAGTAATGGCATAGCCATTCTTTTTCCCAGGCTGCAAACCCATGATTATCTTCTAGACATTCCATCTCAGAAAATATTTTAGTATGGTAACTTTTTATTTTTCTAACTTTATTTTCTCATGCTGGACTGATTTTCAGCAGTCTCAGAAGGCTAATCAACTTTTTTTGCATGAATGAACTTAATCTTCTTACATTTTAAGCTTATTCCATTTTGGGAGAAACTGTTTCCTATCTATCTCACATTTGAACCTGTATGAAAGATGCAACCTTGCTGCACAAAAAGTTTTTTTCTCAAAGTGAGTGTATTTAGTGAATTAAGTGAATTCATCTGAAGCAATAAAAACAAATTCGTATTTTTAATTTTATTCATTTAAAAAATTTACCCAATAGTATTTATTGAACACGTATTTTTATCTTTATTTTTAATTTTTTAAAAGTTCTACAACCAATGTGGGGTTCGAACTCATGACCCTGATATCAAGGGTTGCATCTTCTACCACTGGGCCAGCCAGGCACCCTTTGAAAATCTATTTATTGAAAGCCTGGTCACATGCTAAGTACAATACAACATTAAGACAAAAGTTTTTTATGCCAACATAGTTTACCAAAAGTTTTCCTTTCCAACTATGCACATTTGTGTTGGGGTTAGCATAGAAGAGTGTTTACATGGAAGACTTGATTAAGTAGCTTAATTATTAAGATTAATCTCAGCTTATTACAAGACATTATTACCTTATTGTTTAGAATGGGTTCCCACTGTTTAAAAGAGAATCAGTTAATGTACCTGACTCCTAATGGCAGGGGATGAAATAACCTGGCTACAGAGCTGATATTTGACTGGCTTGTCCTTGTATAGTTATGTAGATTGTTCACAGGTGTCTAATTTGATTGGTGAATTCCCCTGACATATTGAACATTATATATTTTGAAAAGTATCCCCGACTGTGTATCATTTTTTTCTTTTATTGGGAGAGGTATAATATTTATTTGAAATGCTGTTGGTCCACTGTTGATAGAAGGAAATTCTATTTTATTTCAGGAAATTTCCTTTTAATGGCAACTTTGAAGAATTTAGGGCAGCATAATTTTTGAATATCCAGAAGAAATATACAATATTGCATTGGGAGAAGATAAGCTGGAAAACTTCTTCTTGAATTATTTTCTTGGTCAGACCAGGTTGGCTTATTCTGCTCTGTCAGTAAAACCTCTCTTTTCACCAGTTCTCCATACTCCTTTCTAGTGGGGAGGAACCACTTGTAAAGAAGAAAATTTCCCTCTCTGGGCATCAGCTTCTTCATCTACTAAATGGGTGTGAATGTTACAGATATGGATTTTATAGACTGCAACTCAGGCCTATATAGACTATAATTTCATTTTCCTATTTTAAAAAGTTTACTTTTCTTTTCAAGACCTATTACCACATGGTTGAGAAAATTTAATCCTGCCTCTAATCCTGCCCTTTTTCTGTCATTTTATGCTTATAAATAATACATTTGGAGTTTTAGCTTTCTGCTTCCTCTCCCCAGAGTTATTGGTGGGGCATTGCCTATGTGTGCTTAGGCATTAGGAGGAGTATAGGGAGAGTATAACTGCTAGCCTTGGTGAGGTGTTGGCTAATCCTGCCTGTCCTTTGTCACTGGTGTCCAGACAACTCTCAGTCAGATTTACATGGCACTGGCCTGTCTCTTCTCTGACTCTCAGTCTACTCTGGCATCTGTGCCCACTTCCTTTTCATTTTGGCCAGGAGGTCTCTTTGGTTCCACTCACTGTTTTGGCCCCTTCTGTGGACACAGAGAGGTCTTGTCAAGCTACTGTTCATGGTTGAATTTAAGCTTGAGCTTTTTCCTCCAAATTTCATTATGGAAAATTTCTAACAAACAAAAAAATTAAAAGGATTTCATACTGAACACTCATGTACTTACCACTCAGATTCTGTAGTTAACGTTTCACTCTACTTAATTTGTCAAATATCTCTCCATTTCTCCATTCTTCTGTGATGGACAGAATATTGGCCTACCTGAAGATATCTATGTCCTAAATCCTGGAACTGTGAAGATATTACTTTATATGGCAAAAGGAACTTTACTAATGTGATTTTTGTTAAGGACCCTGAGATGAGGAGATTATCTTGTATTATCCAGTTGGGTTCACTATAATCATAAGGATCCTTAAAGGAGTCAGGGAAGACAATGTGACAGTGGATGCAGGATCAGATGCTGCTAGCTTTGAAGATGGTGGAAGGAGTCATAAGCCAAGGAATGTGGGCAGCATGTAGAAGTTGGAAAAGACAAGGGAGTGGATTCTCCTCTGGAGCCTCCAGAAGGAGCACAGCTCTGCCCACACCTTGATTTTATCCCAGTGAAATTAATTTCAAATTTCTGATCCCAAGTAAGAGAATAAATGAGTAGTTTTATTTTATTTTATTTTAAAAAAGATTTTACTTATTTATTCATGAGAGACACACAGAGAGAGGCAGACACATAGGCAGAGGGAGAAGCAGGCTCCCTGTGGGGAGTCCAATGTAGGACTCAGTCTCAGAACCCTGGGATCATGCCCTGAGCCACAGGCAGATGCTCAACCACTGAGCCACCCAGGCATCCTGATTTTTATAGTTTTAACCCCCTAAATTTCTTGCATGTAGCAGCAATAAGAAATTAATATACCAACTATCCATCTAGCAATCCATCTTTCAAAATTTCTTTTTTTAAAAAACGATTTTATTTATTTATTTGAAAAAGAGTGAAAGAGAGAAAGAACGTGAACCTGGGGAGTGTGAGGGAGAAGCAGACTTCTCACTGCACAGGGAGCCTCAATGAAAGGCTAGATCCCAGGACCTGAGCTGAAGGCAGGCGCTTAACTGATTAAGACACCCAGGCACCCCATCTTTTTAAATTTCTTATACATTTGGAAATAGGTTGTTGCAGACACTATTACCCATCCCCTCTTAATACTTCAGCATGCTTATCATCAATGGGAGTTCAATATTTGTCAATGGTTCTTTTTTTCTCTTGAGTTAAAATTAACATACAGTGAAATGAATAAATGTTTAGTGTACTTTCTTGTGAGTTTTGAGAAAAGTTTACTCCTGTGCAACCCAAACTCCCATGGAGATAGAGAACATATCATCACTCCAGAAAGTTCCCTCTATTTCTTTCCAGTAAATATTCCCTCTCTATCCCACATAACCATTGTTTTTACTTTTTGCTTCTTCTAGAGCCTTATCTTTTTTTTTTTTAGAGCTTTATCTTAATGGAACTATATACTATGTATTCCATTATGTAAGGAGACTTTCTCCCAGAATAATGTTTTTGAGGTTTATTACTGTTCTTGCATGTATCAGTACTTCCTTTTTATTGCTGAGTACTATTTCATTACAATAATATATACCACGTTTATTTATCTGTTGCCTAGTTGATGGATGCCTATGGTGTTTCCAGGTTTTGGTGAATATGAATACAGATGATATGAACATTCTTGTATAGGTCTTTTTGTGGACATATGTTCTCATTTATTCAGTAAATATCTGGGAGGAAAATGCCGGGCAAGTTTTGTTTAGTTTTCTAAGAAACTTCTAGAACTTTTTCAAAGGTGGTTGTAGAGTTTTATACCCAATTGTTCTACATCTTCTTCAATTTTTGATATTGGCAATCTTTTTAATTATAGCGATTGTGTAGGGTAAGCAATAGCATCTCATAGTGATTTTAATTTGCATTTTTTATGACTAATAATGTATTGCAGGCTTTGCCTACTGAAGCCAAAGAGCCCAGTGTCTTGTGGATTAAGAACTTTATTTTGAAACTTAAATTGCCCTTATATACTTATATGAGGAAACAGTTACCTGGTACCATACTAAGTAGTGATGAGCTTGAGGTCCTGAAAGTCTGGGTTAATAGTTCAGAGTTCTTTCCTGCAGTGTGTATCTGTTCTTCCTAGCTTACAAGCTCATTGTGAGGAGCACATGAGATGATGATTGATGTTAGTATTTCAATCTTACTGAAATAAGGGCAAAGATTTGTCTTTTTTGCTTGCTTTTAAGAAATATCTCTTAAACATATGTTATCATTTCTCAATATTTAGGGACTATTTTGGTTCCTCTAAATTGCAGAAGAAAGGAGAGAGCACTAAATAGTTAAAACCGTTAGTATTTTTTAAGGTACATTTGGAGAAGCCTGCCAGAGCAGCTTCACTGAAAGAGTATTTGTTAGTGCGTTCTACAGAATGAATGTATTGTTTGGATGTGGGGTGCATGTATGTTTATCAGAATTCTCTAACAGTTTGGAAGGGATATACTAGTTTTAGATTTCATTTAACTGAGACCCCATTTAAATGGGAGAACAATTTTATTATATCATCAGTACTGAACACATGGTTTCTTCTTCCTTTTTTATTCTCTTTGTATCTAGATTTGTCATGACCCTTCTGTACTACAAAAACTCAGCTCCAGGCAGAGTTTTACAGCACAAAGTGTTCACAAACCAATTCTATCTGCTGCCAAAGTGAAGAAAAATCTGATTTTTAGAAGAAAAAAATCTATATCTATCTCCCTGGAGGGAGAATAATGCATTAGAAAGAATAGAAAGATGTTACTTTCCTTCTCCTTTTCTGACCCCCTCCTGTTTTTTTTTTTTTTTTTTTCCCTTGGTCTCAGCTTCTCTTTGAACTCAACAGGGTCTTTCCCTTAAACAACAAACACTTCTGTATCCATAAGGCCAGCCTCCCCCTTCTCTGTTGAAAGAAATAGATCTCATATGTTGAGGCAACAGGGAAGCCAGTCTTGTAGTTTCTTCCAAATGCTTAAAGGAAAATGAACTGTGGATACCAGGAGAATTTCCACCATGATTTCAAATCATTAGATCCCACAGCTCAGCCATGAGGCCTATGATTGCACTTCTTAGGTGACAATTTGAAACTTTTCAGTTAACTTTAGGGGTGTACTCTGAGAACTCCATGTAACATAGGCCTATGCTTGTGAGGAAATTTCCTATTTTTAGAGTCTTCTGTCATAGTCTGAAAATCTCTTCTCAGTTAAAAAATTCTGGCTTTTGATCAATAGTGTGTTTCTTAACCTTTTAGTCTTGACTTAGTTCTGTGTTGTGCATATTTAATTGGTTTGGATTTGTGTGTGGAGGATGAAGGGGGGTAGCAACTGGGAAGATATATGCTTCTCTCTCTCAATTATTTTCAGGCTATTAGAGATGACTGAGTGAACCATTTAAAAATTTCAAAAGCAGAGACCTATTAAAAAATAAGTGACCTTGTGCTTAAACCAAATGATTAAAATTTCAAAATTAGGTACTGAATATCATTGCTAAATATTCTCCATGCACTTCGAGAGCATTTTGCCAGATAATGCATGGTGCAGGAGTCTTATTTTTCAGGAATGAAATGCCTAATTGAAGCCAAATTAGAAATATCTAAATGTAAAGCTTATGGGAATTTAATATTTTGGTTGCTAATTAAGAATCATAAACAAAAGTTGTGCAGATGGTCTACAAATACATGTTTGTAAATTGATATACAAAACTATGAGTAAGTTTCTTTTTTTATGAGTAAATTTCTGAACACGTGTACATTCAAGTAGTAGTTGTTCTATCATGTTTTGTATTTGTATAGAGTATGAGAAATAATGTATGACCTTAAAAGCACAGACAACAAATCCTGTGTTTTCTAACATTGTTCAATTTCAATTATCCTGTTTAGTTGTCCCAATAGATGAACAAGTATTTTTTGGATTATGACATAGGCAACGTATCATGATCAACTGGAAATTAGGGAGGAAAAAGAAAAGGGGAAATAAATTTGTTTTCTGAGCTTTCAAGTATAAATGAAAACCTAATAAATCAGAGCAGAGAGATGTGGTCCCCTTAGACAGGTACAGTAGCTTAGGGCTGTAGGGACACTAAATATTACTTGATTGATGCTATTAATGTGAAGTAAGAAACTGTAAACTCATGTTTGCAATTAATACAAGACATTGATTTCCTACAATTCTAATTGCCTTCTGATTTGAGTTCCTATTTCTCCCAAATGGTAGAGATTTAATTTCAATTAGTTCCTATGTCTACTTCTCTTTCTTTCCTAGGAAGACAGGAACAGGCCCACGACACCTTTGTTTGAGGACAAACAATCATTTGATATCTCATAGATTTATGCTTTGGCTCCTTTTTTGCCCCCAGACCAGGAAGCTTATCTGGTGTCTGAGACAGAAAGTCTTGCTCTTACAGCATTATGTTCTTCCCAATATATATTTTAAAAAGATTTTATTTATTTATTCATGAGAGACAGAGAGAGGCAGAGACCTAGGCAGAGGGGGAAGCAGGCTCCATGCAGGAAGCCCGATGTGGGACTCGATTCTGGGACTCCAGGTTCACGACCTGAACCAAAGGCAGATCCTCAACCTCTGAGCCACTCAGGTGTCCCTGTTTTTCTCAATCTATGACTGAAGAATCTATGATTCTTTCCTCTCCCCACACAGCCTAAACCATTGAAACTCAAAAACCAAGATAAATCCTTTTCTCTGGCCTTCTGCTCTGTCATCCCATCCCTAGAGGCAGTGACTACAGAATACCTAAGTTCCTGAATGGAGGAAGATTTAAGGGATGCCAGAGAATGTTGGGGAAAATTCACTTGCTGATATTTCAAAATATCATCTTGCCACTGGTGTAAACATATCAATGAGTTGGTATGGTGTGGAGGTGGCAGGGAGGGCAGGGTAGGCTGTGGAGGGACTGCATAGGAGAAAGACAAAGCTCTAAAGGACTCTCACAGGACCAATCTTCTGGTCCCTGAGCAGTTACATCTTTATTATAGTGACAGATGCAACATTCTCTCTGAACTTGCTGCTATTAACCATTTAAACTGCAGAGCTAACTCACCATATTCTGTTTTTATCATTATAAGTAAACACAGACAACCTCATTTTCCAAATGCCTTGTTTTCAGGGAGACCGTGAGCTAGTGAGCACTGTGTATTTCCCCCACCTGATGGAGATGGTTCTTATTTAAAATGAATATTTTGGCTTTTTACTTTATTTATATAATATGCTACCTTAACACTCATGTATTTCACATTCTTGATTTCCTCTCTCAATCCTTGACCTTGTGGGCTAAAATGTAATTTAGGAGAAAGCCAGGAGCCCATACATGGATTTCTATCAAGCACCAGGTGGAGAGAACAATAGAGTAGCTACTGAATTGATTTCTTGTACAAGGAAAGGTCAGCTCAGGGATTTTTAAAAGCCTATATTTTGTGTGTACATCATGTGAATCTCCTTGGACCAACCTTTGGTGGCTTTTGCTCGCAACCGTTCACTCAGTATAGTCCCCTTCCTATTTTCCAAGGCTTCTGGAAATTTCTAGCTATCGCAAATGACTTTATAAATCATCCAGTCAGTTACAACGTGGCATCTACAAGCTGCCTCTCTTTCCAGGTATATCACAAGGTACATTGTTTGGCTTTTAACTTATATAATACATACCACCCACTATTATTAGCGCTAGTTAATGGTTGTGTAATGATTATTATATGCTAGCCAATGTGTCAAGCACTTATGCACATGAGTTTATATACTTCTCATGAAAACACTACGTTGAATTGTGTCCTTCCAAATAAGTATGTTGAAGTCCTAATCATAGTACCTCAGAATGTGACCTTGTTTGAAGTAGGGTCTTTACAAAAGTAAACAAGTTCAAATGTGGTTATTGGAATGGGCACTAATCCAATATGACTGGTGTCCTTATAAAAAGGGGAAATCTGGATACAGGGACAAACATGCACAGAGGGAAGATAATGTGAAGACACGCAGGGAGAATGCAATGTGAAGACGAAGGTAGAGATTGGAGTGTTGTGTCTGCAAGCCCAAGGTTACCAGCAAACTAACTGAAGCAGACAGAGGCCTGGGACAGATTCTCCCTACAGTCCTCAGAAGGAATCAATGCTGTCAGTACCTCAGTTTTGGAATTCTAGCCTCCAGAAGTGTGAGATAATAAATTTCTATTGTTTAGGCCATCCAGTTTTGGGTACCTTGTTATGGCAGCCCTAGGAAATGAATATATTCAATGAAGGAGGTACTGTTAACTGTTCCCATTTTGCAGGTGAGGAAGGTGAGGCATGGAGGAATGAAGAGATTTACCTATAAGCCCACGCACTCTGACTCTAGTATCTGTGTTTTTATCCATTATACTAAACTGCCTCTCCTTTCCTTTCTTAGATCCTTTCACATGCTTTTCACTGCCTTTGCCAGGCAACACTGCACACATCACTTCCTCTGTAATCTCCCTCTGGGCACCATGGTCTCCCTTTGCTCAGAGCTACACTGTGGTCTGCAGTGCAGCATGAAAATGCCTCCCTCAGTGCTCTATCCCACTCTCTTGGAGACTTTCTAAAATAGCACGGCTTCAGCTTCAGGTTTGGCAGAATTTTGGGGCACCATCTTTAAGATTTTCATTCCAGCTCACTCCCCAGCATCTGGACATAAATCCCTGGGGAGAGGGTATAGAACAAGGAAAAATATGAGTACTAGCTCACAATAAACTCTTGATAATCTCTTTATCCTGTTGTCATGTATGTGTATATCACAAATATGGAGAACAGCAGGTTGGTGGATGAGAGATGTGTGAGAGAGACAAGAAGAACCAGCTATCCATGATAAAGACAATTTGTTGGGGGTATCAGCATGTTTATTTAAAATTACTAGTGTGAAGGGGCACCTCGGTGGCTCAGTTGAATATTGGACTCTTGGTTTCAGCTCAGGTCATGATTTCAGGGTTGTGAGATTGAGCACCATGTCAGGCTCTGCCCTGGATGTGGAGCCTGCTTAGGATTCTCTTTCTCTGCTCCCACAACCACCACACACACTCTTTCAATAAATAATAATAAAAAGTAAAATTATGGATGTGTACTGATGGTGGTATATATAAAGATAGTCATTAAAATGTTAAGAGTGATTGTTGCAGGTTCATAGAATTTCTGAATTTTTTCCTTCTACATTTCTGTGGGCTAAAGGGTAGTTATTACTCATAATAATGGTGGCTCCCAGAAAGAACACAGAAATGATAAAGACGGTATCGTTTCCTTCATATTGGATTCATACATTGGCTTGACTGTAAGATTTCTGGATCTTCTTGCACTTTCTTCCTGTACGATGTTTCTTTTTCTTTAAGATCCTCTTGAAGATCAGAAGTGTGATGTAGAAGTTAAGTGCTTAGAAGAGATTTGAAGAGGTGATATTAAATGAATCAGTAGATGAAGAAAATGAAAATGCTCATATGGTTAGGCTCTTTCCTGTCTCTTTCATCTGGACAGTCTGAGTGACTGTGACATAGAGTAAGGACCCCTCCTTGCCCACCCATTCATTTGTGCTTGGCCATATGGATGATAATGACTGTGGCAGTCTGTTCAGGAACCTCTGCCCATGTTACTGGGCAACCCACAACAGTCTTGCCGGAAATGAGCACTGGCAGGTTGTCATCAAAATAATAAGCCCATGGTCCAAAGAGAATAAAGTTGGTGCTCTTAATGAACAGTTATGGTTCTGTTTTGTACATTGAGACCTGCAATATCTAAAAACCATCATGTTGTAAATATTCCTCCATTTACTATGTAGAGTTAGAGCATCCCTCATACCTAGCTGGTTTTCAAGGTCAATGAATTTTGTAAAATTCTTTGCCAAGTAGCTGCTGTGATATGAATAAATTTATGTGAAAATGAACTCAGCCAGCTAGTTATTGAACAAGATTTTTTTAATGGAATGTACTGACAGGAGAGAAGAAAAGGCAAACATAAAGAGTGAATAATAACCTAATGAAAAGAGCTTTTTTTCCCTCCCTCAGTTCAGGAGAAACAGTAATCTGTTTTTTAAAGACAAACTTTCAAAAGTCAAAAGGGAAGGGAGATGGAACTTCCAGCTCCACTGAGAGAGGAAATAAGTAAAGCATTTCCAAGGAAAAAAATGGCATGGATGTGACAAAACAGAACTAAATACTTGAATTGTTTAATTTTTTTTTTCATATATGGGAGGGTATGAACAATGATGCAAAACAAAAAAATGTGTAGGCTTAACTAAAATTTTATATTAAGTACCTTCTCCAAAATACCCAGCTGCAACAAGGTGAAGTTTCCTACAAATGCCAGGTTGTGAAATAAGGGGCAGAATTGTGCTTCAGGTGGGCCAAAATCAGAACAGTAAGAGCCACCTGGTTCTATAACAGTCCCATGGTTCCATCCGATTTCCTCTAAAAACAAAAAATGGAATCTGGTGTTTTGGGTTGATAAAAGCCCAATATGTCAAACTAGCAATTGCATTTAATCTGTTTCATTAAATGAGATTTATTTTTGGCAGAATTTTCCAAGAATCTCTCTGATCCTTGCTTCAAAGTTCAAAGTACTCTAAAAACCACCTAGCCCCTTCTATAGGTGTCTCATCTGCTTGAGGGCTTTTCCTCCCCATTGTCTGCATCTATTTGCCTCACATAACCCCACGTGTGAAATGTCGCCCTTTGTCATGCACATATACACACCCCAACTCATGGATGCATAGATGGTGTTTTTGATGTGGAAAAGAGTAACTTCAAAGCCAACCATATGCACTCAGATTTTAAAATGCTTTTGGCGATCCCCAACAAGTAAATTTCTCCCAGTTCCTCACTTTGCTCACTTGAAGTCTTGTTCATATCCTTCTCAGCACCCTAGCCTCACAAATTCCCCTCCATGGAGCACTCCTTTTTCACTCTTTTAGGTAGAGGCAGGCATGCTCCACAATTTCTATTCCTGACCTCTGCTCCTGGGCCTTTTTACCTAAACTCAATCCAATGGGCTACAGAAGAAAAGGACCTTAAATTTATGCAAAGATAAAATGCCTTCACTACACTTTCTTTTATTTTGCCATGTTTCAAGTCAATAGCACTGGGAAATCCATTCCTTATCCTCTTAGTTTCTGAAGAAGGGAAACAGAAATTTGGATCCTCCCAATTCCATAGCTTTGAGGGGATGTAAGGATCTTCTCTTTTCCATTTCCTTGGTAACAGTGCTCACAGTAGACATGCAGGGTTCTTGGAAAAGGTTAGGGCTTTTGACGAGGGTTGAGGGGGTAGGATGAGTAGAAAAGGGTTATATTGAGAAAAATAGGGATATTGACCCATTCTCTATTAATTTCTAATCAAAATCAGTGCTTACTACACATTTCAACTGCTGGTATTTGTCACTACCCTTAAAACTGAAAGGTAATTATTAGGGAAAATGATATTAAATTTACTTCTACTAATGTAATATATTTATTCTTTGGAGCTATCTAAACCGATCATCAGAGGTATCATGCCTCTGCAACAATAACAAAAGTGGAGACTCTAAAGAAAAGAAGATAAAACTGAATCTACGATTAGAAATCACACACTTTGGTATTTTCCCAAAGGAGTTTGAAAATTTTTGTTCACACAAAAATCTGCAATGGATATTTATAGCAGCTTTATTTATAATTGAGAAAACTTTTTTTTTTATAATTGAGAAAACTTAAAAGCAACCAAGATGTCTTTCATAAACTATGGCACATCTAGAACATGGAATATTATTCAGTGCTAGAAAGAAAGGAGTTATCAAGCCGTGAAAAGACATGGAGGAAATGTAAACGCATATTACTGAGTGAAAGAAGTCAATATGAGAAGGCTACATATTGTATGATTCCAACTACGTAACATTCTGGAAAAGGCAAACCACTGGAGATAATAAAAAAAGATCAAGGGTTACCAAGAGTGAGGGCAGAGTTGGGGAGGGAAAGATGAATAGACAGAGCACAGAGGATTTTTAGGGCAGTGAAAATGAACTCTGTTATAACAATGAATACAGGTCGTTATACATTTGTCCAAACTCATAGAATGAACATCACCAAGAGTGAACCCTAAGGTAAATTATGGACTTTGGGTGATTGTGATGTGTCAATGTACATTTATCCTGGTTAAAAAAATGTACCATTCTGGTGAGTGGTATTGATAATGGGGGAGGTGAGGCATGTGTGGGGGAGGGGAGCAGGGGGGACATCTCTGTATTTTCTTCTCAATTTTATTATAAACCTAAAATTGCTCTAAAAGAATCTTTAAAAAAAAATCACTGTAATACCATTATCATACCTCAAAAAAGAAGGAAAGAAGAAAGAAAAAAAGGAAGGCAAGAGAGATATTTTAGATTTCTCTTTTTAGGCAATAATGAGTGAATAGAGGATTATTGAAATATTTTGCTAGAGAGATTATTACAAAGCTCTTTATAACACGCTGCCTCTATGACCATTAAATGCAGCAATAGGCCAAGTCCTTTAGAGATTTAATAGATATTTGTCTATTTTTTTGTCATTCCAAATCAGAAACAATTTTCTCAGCCTAAATAGTCTGGATCAATAATCTATTGTGAGAGTGCTTTCCTGATAGGTTTCATCAGTTTGGGGGATCCATACCCCAAAACTTGACAGGAGCTAAATTTCCAAAATTAACTTGCAGCCTACCCTTTTGGCAGGAGATTCCCGTATTCCATAGTGTGTTTTTGTTTTTGTTTTTGAGTGTTTTCTTCAAACTTCAGTTTCCAAATATTTTTTTAATATGATGGCTATGAAATTTTTGGACCAGACTGTTGGACCCGGGAAATAAATTCCAATTCCAAAGCCTTCTCATATGAATGTCAATCTCTAGGCAAATACTCAGTTTTCTAAAAGGCCCTTCATTTGCTTTTTCAAGGGAAACCAGGGCAGAAATTCACCCAAGATGTTACTAAATGGCTGTCTTTGGGTTAATTGCCCCCAAATAAATAAAATCATCTCATTAAATTTTCTTCCTAAAGTCTGTCAATTAGCATCATCATTTTGGTGATACAACTTATTTCAAGATTTCCTGGGCTTTTCCTTCAGAAGTACGTGGAGTTAAAATACTAGATATATTTTACAAGGAAGTTGCCATCTGGATTATTGAGGATTAAATCCTCACTTCTATGGTAGAGACTTTTCTCAAATATCTGGAGATGCTTGGCTTTCTGTTTATATTTAAGAGCCAGGATTGAGACACCATATGGGAGTCATGTGCATACAAGGGTGGCTTGTCAACTGATAAACCTAATAATATCATCAGGATTGGGCAGATTTTGTTGTTTTATTGGGGTACTCCAAGATGTTATAATCTATAGCTCTTTCCCCTGTGCCATAGCATCCCTGAAGAGAAATCCTCCAATTTCTTGGCTAAGGATTATGTGTTTGGTGATCAGGGTTCTTTAGGATCTGATCTGGGAGAAGCAGCTGGAGTTGGGAGCAGGGGGGCTCAGGGTATGGTTTATAGATACTCAGGTGGTACCTGGGTGGCTCAGTCCGTTAAGCATCTGCCTTTGACTCAGGTCATGATCTTAGAGTCCTGAGATCGAGCCCTGAGTCAGCCTGCCTTCGCAGTGGGAGTCTGGTTGTCCCTCTGCCCCTTCCCGGCTTGTGCTCTCTTTCTCTTCTCTCAAATAAATAAATAAATAAATAAACAAACAAATAAATAAAATCTCTTTAAAAAATCCTTTTAATTTCCAGTGGAGCTCTTCACTCTATCTTTCTCTGTGGTCAGGGTCTCTTTGTTGTTAGCTCCAGAGCCTCTCTGATTCTATTTATCCTGGGATAAAAATCTTCTGTCTTTTGCAGAAGTGTATGGAGTGTGTAGGAGCTCCTTTTCTTGAAACATAAGAAAGCTCTTTCTTGTTTGGATCTTTAATTCATTCTTAGTTTGTCTCTTTGTAGTTTCAACTCTGAATTTAGATACACTGGGATTTGTGAACACATAGGTATACTCCTTTATATAATCCTTTTATAATCATTTTTTTCTTTATATAATCCTTTGTAATCTGGAATCACTTCTCATCTTATTCATCATTCCCACTGAGTTTTAGAGTCTTTGTTTTTAATCAATTGTTAGTGTCTTAGTTCCCTTATCTATAAAATTGGACTTGATTGTTAAGGTCCTTTTCAAATCACAAGTTCTTGCTCCATTACTGTGCAGTCAAAGTGCTCTGGTTATACACAACAGAGGCCAACTGGGCTTCCTTAAACATAAAAGGAAATTAAAAGAAGGATAATGAAAACAGAGCTAATGTTAAAGCTGGGAAGCTAGTCTCAAAGATTGGGTGGAAAACCAAGGAGGCCAGGCAGTGGGGAGGTCAGCCAAAGTTATACGCTTATACAGGAACAACCTGATAAGAAAGCTGCCATTGGTGCCATTGCATGGGATATTTGCCACCAGCACACCATTGATGTCACTACCATTGCCATTGTGAATAATTCCTCAATTCTCCCTCTATCTTTATGATGGGTTGTGTTGTGCTTTTACATCTGAAAGAATGAAAAGAGGAGCTTTACCTTCCCGTTTGTATTAGAGTTCTCCAGAGAAACAGAACCAATATTTTATTTTATTTTATTTTATTTTATTTTATTTTATTTTATTTATTTTATTTTATTTATTTTATTTTATTTTATTATTATTTTATGGAATTGTATTTATACATATATATTTTATTGAAGTTCTATTTGCCAACATATAGTATAACACCCAGTGCTCATCCCATCAAGTGCCCTCCTCAGTGTCCATCACCCAGTCCCCACCCCCCCACTCCACCTCCCCTTGTTCGTTTCCCAGAGTTAGGAGTCTCTCATGTTTTGTCACCCTCTCTAATTTTTCCCACTCATTTCCCATCCTTTCCCCTATAAACCCTTTCACTATTTCTTATATATGGAATTGTATTTTATTTTAAGATATTTTATTTTATTTTATGCTCAGGTGATTATGGGGGTTGGACAGTTTGAAATTTATAGGGCAGGCTAGCAGGTTAAGAGTTGCAATCTTGAGTGTGGATTCTATAAGCAGGCCAGGTAGGCTGGAAACTCAGAATTTTTTTTTCCTTAGGCAGAATTTTTATGATGCAGCTGTGAAGCTTAATTCCTTCTTTGGGAAATCTGCCTTTATTCTTAAGGCCTTCAACTGATTGATGAAGTTCACCTGCAATATAGAGAATAATCAGCTTTACTTAAAGTCTACTGATTAAAATGTCAAGTACAAAAAAAAAAATTACCTTCATAGTGACATCTAGACTAGTGTTTGAGCAACTGGGCACCACAGCTTCACCAAGTGATGTGTAAATTTAACCATCACACCACTCAGTGTTCATAGCAGGATCCCCCTTAGAACATTTCCTAAGTTAAAGTGCTGGGTAGGGAGATGAAGAAAAAAAAAAGATAGCTGTCCACTACGACCACTTTACAGCATGACCTATGGCCAGGCATTTCAGATTCCAATTCTGTAAAATGAGGATGATGATAACAATTACATATATGATGTTGGGAAGGATAAGGATAAAGTATATGTAAAGCACTTACAGAAGTGCTTGAAACTAGGTAAGCGCTCAATAAATTAAAGTACTATAATTTCTCATCTAAATGTTGCAATAGGATATTTCTCACAGGTCATATACCTGACTTCCCACCAGGTACGGTACTTGAGTATGAAACACCTGAATTGTGATTGCATCCAATAAGCAAAAACCTTTAGTTCACACATGCAAACAATGATATATTTAATGGCTGTCATTTCTTGAGCCCTTACTACCTACCAGGTACTATGCTTCATACCTTCCATATATTTACTTGTATAATTTGGTTCATACAATAATCCAGTGAGGTTTGTGATTTCTCATTTTATAAGGCAGACATTGGGATTTAGAAAAATTTGTATCACACCCAGAATTACACACTAGTTTAAAGCAGTGCCTAAGAACTCGATGTTTTCTTATTCTAAATCCCGCGCTCTCAACTATTCCTCCACGCTGCCTCTACGTTAGTCCAGACAGAGGGGTCATCTCCTTTCCCAGCTTCAGTTCCTCGAATGTTACCTTGGCTTCATTGGTCTGGAAAATGAGAATCCTGAGTTCCCTAAACATCAGATTCAGGATGCTAACCCCCTTGGAGGAAGATCTTTGTCCTTTTTATTTGACATTAGTAGACTTTTTTTTTTTTTTTTTTTTTTTTGTGGTAGCTCTGCCTCAGCTTCCTTCTTTAAAAAATGGTTAATGCAATTTTGAATTATTTGAGTCCGCTCACAGACGTAGGTAGAAGAGAAAGAAAATGGAATTGAAAATCGTCTCCTTTCAAAAAAAACAAAACAAAACTCCTTTCATACAATTAGAACAATTCAAAATGAAACAAGATTCCTTTCATTTAAACTAAATGGTTTAAAATTACTTAAATAAATTTGGGGTACCACAGGAAGTAGTATTCCATATTTAGAAAAGAAATTGTTAATTTTTGAATATTAATTAAACAGTTTTGAATGTTGGGTTGTCAGAACACTTCATAATACCCATGATAGATAAAAAAGAGACATAAATCATACATGAGCCCGTCCCCGTGGACAAAACATCTAAGGGCTAAGTGTATCTAAACAACAGGAGGAGGAAGTAAGCCTATCTCCCAGAGGGAATTTGGATGTTAAGCACTTTATTCTAAGAGTCAAGTCTACAACCAGCTGACATGGAGACCAAAACAACTCTTTGGATAGTATGAAGTCAGACCCGCACTTCTCGAACTTTAATGTCTAGAGACACCCTCTAGGGATGTTTTCAGAATGCACATCCCAATTCGTAGGTTTGAGGTGAGATATGAGAAGATTCTAGACCTCAAACAAGCTCATAGGGCATAGCCCACACTGCTGTTCAAGGACCACACTTCTAGTAACAAGGGCCGACTACCAAGTTCAGTGAGGCAAGCACCAACTTATTTGTCTTCCTTAGTCATTTATAGCCTTTATACTGTCAGCCAAAGTTAGAAACCATTCCATCTGGAGGCGAGGTGGGGAGGCAATGATATCTGTTGTTTGACTGGAGATACTATTTGCACTGTTTGACAGGAAGTTCTCATTTCATTCCTATAACAATTCAGGAGCAGTCTATGCAAGAGCCCCCTTTTACAGACGAGGAAGCAAAGTTTCAGAGAAAGCAACCTGTCAGTTCTGGTAAGTGCTGGAGTCAGGGTTTGCACCTTGGTCTGACTGGATGGCCCATGTCTTTTCCAATGTACCTTGTACCAGTCCCATCTGGATGGCTTGACTGCTGTTGCTTTTACTTGTAACATCATTGGTTCTTTATTTTTAAAGTTTCTTTAAAGAGAACCAAATCCAATTTAAAAAATTGACACAAAATTGTTCATTAAACTTCCCTCTTGCATCCTATTTTCCCATTTCATTCTGTGTCAAAATTACTCTCTACCCAGCAAAGGCCTTGATGCTTTGTGCTGAGCTGACTGACAAAGCATTATGATTTAAAAACTGATTTAAAAGCCATCCTGTTCCTCTCTCCACAAAGCCCCAACCTTTGATCTTCTCTCAGGAGCAATTTCCAATCAGCCCTTTTTTCAAAGCTTGTAAATGTTTGGTATGCAGTCTTATCCAGGCTCTCTTCCTCCCCCAGAGGAGAGGTTGAGACCTTCAATTCCCTACTGTCATTACTGGTCTATTGGAAGTCTTAGTGTAGGATCTGGTTTTCTATAGTGAAGGCGAAATCAAATATAGCAAACTTCATGCTCTGGCTGTGTTTACACACTTTCAAACTAAGTGGGGTTTTGGCAATTACCTAGTTCATTTGCTCCATGTAAGTGAAATGAGATTATTTCAGCACTTTTGATTATTATTATATTTGTTTGGCCCTCTTTACCCAGAGACATTGTTAGCATGATTCAGATTTATCAGATAATTGCTGAGTCACCATTTTACCTTGTAATACAAACCTGTAAAGATTCTGGCATTCTAGAACAAGAGGAAGAAGGAATAAATTAGTTATCTAGGACTTTTTTTTAAAGTTTTTTTTATTTTTATTTATTCATGAGAGACACACACACAGAGAGAGGCAGAGACATAGGCAGAGGGAGAAGCAGGCTCCATGCAGGGAGCCCGAAGTGAGACTCAATTCCAGGACTCCCGGATCCCGCCCTGGGCCGAAGGCAGGCGCTAGACCACTGAGCCACCCAGGCGTCCCCATTATCTAGGACTTTAAAATTTCTTTTTTACGGCTCAACTTTCCTTAAAAGCAAGCCAAAAAGTAAAATCAACTACAATAGTAGGACTACCTGGTTTGAATATGGGATGGAAATGTTGGAGCCTCATCTTCTCATCCTTCTTATGTGGGGCATATTCCCTGAGATGGAATGATAATGTTGGAAAAAACACAGATTGACAAGTCAGATCCACATTCAAATCCTGAGTCCCAAAAAATTATCACAGCTCTGATTGATGACTGCTGGCTTAGGCTAGAGCATAACATACACTTTTATTTCAAGACTATTCATTTTTACTAAAATATGTGACTTTTAAAGAAATAATATTGATGGAAAACATATGGTATAGGGTTTGCCCAATTTTCTTTAAATTCAATGACAGGGGATCCCTGGGTGGCTCAGCGGTTTAGTTCCTGCCCGCCATTGGCTCAGGGCATGATCCTGGAGTCCCGGGATCAAGTTCCACATCAGGCTCCCTGCATGGAGCCTGCTTCTCCCTCCCTCCCTCCCTCCCTCCCTCCCTCCCTCCCTCCCTCCCTCCCTCCTACCCTCCCTTTCTCTCTGTGTATTTCTCATGAATAAATAAATAAATAAAATCTTTAAAAAATAAATTCAAAAACATTCAAAATAGTAGCTATCATTTACTGAGCAATTACTATGCATAGGTGTCATCATCATCATCATCATCATCATCATCACCATCATCAGTGCTAACATTTACTAAATACTTCCTAAGATATTCCATATATAATTTCATCCAATTTTCACAAAACTCTATGCTGTAAAGTAAGCATGTAATCCCTCTTTTATTTACAGATGAGAAAACAGTCAGGGAAAAGTCAACACTACTCAACCAAAGCTATACAGGTCATGAGTGTATAGTTCTGGCCCTATTTATTTATTTATTTATTTATTTATTTATTTGGCTCCATATCTTTAGATACCTCATCTTCAACTTACGAGGTAGATACTTAAATGCTCTTATTTACAAATGAAAATAGGTAGCAAAGGATGTAAATAGTTAAGTAATGAATATTAGATGCTGGAAAATAACCCAAAGTCAAACCCAAATGGTATTTATTTATTGTACATAAAAGAGGATCTCTTTCTCTTCCCTCCTGTGGAGGCTTGAAGAGCCACATCCAAATAGAATTTTCCCCAAACCAATGTTACTTTGAAAAGAAAAACTTAGTAAACACTGTGAGTTTAAAGGTTGTGTATGTCAAAATAATTGAAACACCTGGATATGGGCTTTGGGTATTATAGAGAAGATGAGCATGGGAATCAGCCTCTATCCCCTGCTTTAAATTTCACAGCCAACTTTATTTTGAATGTAAAAGTATGTTAAGCCATATAATTCCCTGGGTTATTTACATTCCAGTCAGGGTGACTATTGAAGGATAGTGTAATTACAGAGTACAATTTCCAAGCTGAATGAAATTGCTTGTTGTGTAATAGGTCTGCTGGGGACTGACCTCTGAAAATGCCAAAAACAAATACTTGTAAGTCATGATTAGAGATAATGATATACAACACCCTGAGTTAATATATGAAGTGAGAAGTGGTCTTTAATTTGAATGGAATATTTTCTTCTGCTATTTGTCAAACTCAGAGATAGGATCAGAAGCCAAAGTACATTTTCCTTTCTTTCCTATTTCCCAGCATTGTGTTAGAAATTTGCTACTTTTCCATCACCTTCATGAACTACATGAGGAGCAACTCTTGGGGCAACAGGTTGAAACATAGGTATTCACTGATGTCCAGTGTATGTGAGATTTTATTGTCTGTCTGAGCAGAGAGCAGTATCAGCCAGTTCCGCCTCAATCAATTCCAATGCACCATCTTCCTCCTCTCTGTTCTATTCCAACATCCACCTACTATGTCTTAGTTCAGCTTAGTGAGTAGACTCCGTGAATGGTGAACAGGGGGCTGAGGTGTGTATGACAATGTCAGGTATTACAGGCAAAATATCAGCAGCATAGGGTATGTAATTAGAAGAAAAGTTTAGCAATAGCAAAGATGTTCCCATGTCCTCACTGATATTATTTTTCATCCTTGCATGAGATGAATTACTGTAAACAATTAGTGTTTAACTGACCCTTTCCCATGTGATCACCACTTTCAATAATATATATAATTTCATGCTGAAATGGGAAGATCTTCACTTTTCTAAATTCATTTTCATTTTGACATCAATCTATAATTAATATATATATATTAAGATTTCATTTATTTATTTGAAGGAGAGAGAGAGAGAGAGAGAACACAAACAGGGGTAGCAGCAGAGGGAGAGGGAGAAGCAGACTCCCCAATGAGCAAGGATTATGTCCTGAGCAGAAGGCAGATGCTTAACTGACTGAGCCACTCAGGTGCCCCAACATCAATCTATAATTATATTCATCTTTGCCCTTTCATCATTTCATTCCAATCTGTAGGAAGGAAATAAGAAGTCTCAAAGACTAAATTTCCAAAGCATTTTTTTTTCTGGCTATCTGTTGTTTTGTAACAAACTATACCAATGATACTTACTATATCTTATTGTTTTGTGGGCCAGTAATTTTGGCCAGGTTCAGCTGGATGAATTTTTTTCTGCTCTAAGTGATGTTAACTGGGAGAGTTGGTTTGATTTGGAAGGTCCAGGATGGGTTCATCTACGTATGTAAAACCTTGGTGAGACGTCTAGAAGGCAGTACTCAGCTGGCTGCTCTCTCTCCTCATGCAATCTCAGGGTCTTTCCATGTGATCTTTCTAATAGGATAGCTGGACTTCTTACATGGCAGCTCACAGCTCCAAGAGACCAAGGTGACAATGCCAACTGTCTGAAAGCCTACCCTAGAATCTTTCACAGCATAACTTCTGCCAAACTCCACTGGTCAAAGCTACCAGGGCTCAGCATAGATTCAAGTGAGAGGTAATAGACTCCACCTGTCTGTGGGAGGAATGTGAAAGAGTTTGTTGCCCACAGCATCCATTAATACTAAAGCACCTACCACGTGTCCTCTAGACACTCAAGAATGTGATGGTGGCAGGAAGCGAGTTGGACAACATGGACATCTTGCTCTAGGCTTAAAGAGATTGTATTTTGGAAAGGCACTAGAGATCATCTAGACCTACTTCTCAATTTGACAGATAAGGGAATTGGGTAATAAAACTTAAGAGATTTGTTGAGCAAACAAAATAAATTATGTGGGGAGTGAACTCAGGGCTTTTGATTTCCTGTCCAGTGTTCTACAGATTTACTTCAGTAGTCGTGTTTTGTTAGTTTGTCGCCAGAGTGAAGCTGCCCATTTCCATTTGTTCTCAATTTAAAAAGGAATTAATTTTGGTTTAGTTTATGGGATGCGTTCTTGATTATAACAGAGACTAGGAAATAGGGTGAGTCCTCTGCATATGCAGATTACTTCAGACACCATAGTGTCAGACAGAGTATGTATGAAGAGCCAGGGAAAGAAATCCTTGGCTTGTTAATTCTGGGTCCAAATTCTAAGCTATGGAGGAAGTCTTCAATTTTTTTTTTTTTTAGACTTGTGGCAAAATACCATCCTCACCACTTAAAAAGTGTACAGTTTCATAGTATGAAGTACATTTACAATGTTGTACTACCAATTTCCAGAACTCTTTTCATCTTATGAAACTGAAATTCTACTCATTAAACAGCAATTCCCCACGCCCCCTCCCTGCTCTTTTACTTTCTTTCTGCCTCTATGAAGGTGACAATTCTAGGTATCTCCTATAAGTGGTATTGTACAGGCTTTATTGTGTTGTGACTGCCTTATCTCACTTAGCATAATGTCCTTAAGGTTCCTCAATATTATACCATGTGTCTGAGTTTTTTTTCTTTTCTAAGGCTAATAATATTCCATGGTATATATATTTACCACATTTTATCTCTTCATCCCTCAATGGGCACTTAGGTTACTCTCTTTTTTCACAAATACCTCTCTGAGTGTGCAAATACTTCTCTGAGATCCTGCCTTCAATTCTTTTGAATATGTGCCCAGAAGTAAGATTGTTGGATCATATGGTAGTTGTATTTTTATTATTTTTAGAAGTTGCCATACTGTGTTGCACAGTGGAACCACAGTGCACCATTTCACATTCCCACCAAAGGTTCCAATTTCTCCACATCTTCTCTGTTACTTGTTAATCCCTCTGTCTTTCTCTCTCTTTCTCTTTCTGTCTCTGGAGTAGCCACATTGGTGGGTATGAGGTAGTGTCTTGTAGTTTTGATTTGCATTTCTCTAATGATTAGTGATGTTGAACAGCTTTTCATGTGTTTGTTGACCATTTGTATATCTTCTCTGGTGAAATGTCTACTCAAGTTCTTTGCCCATTTTTTAGTTGAGTTGTTTGTGTTTGTTGTTGTTGAATTGTGAGAGTTCTTTATATATTCTGTTTGCTTCTTGAATCTGATTAACTAGAATATTTCTCTTGCTCCTTTTTAATATGTGATGTCACTTGACCTAATTTATGGGTGGAAGCACTACACCATTGATTTCCAGTACCCTATGTGTAAGATACACACTTGTGTACAGAAAGTATCTCCCTTCAGGCTTGTAATACCCTTCACGTGGAAGATCAATGAGGGAAATCTTTATATTCTGTATAAAAACAAATCAAATTTATATACTAAAATCATTTGTCTAAAAATTTAAGTTGTTTTCAGATAAAAATAAAAAAGCATTTCTGATATGCACTGAAAAAAAAAACAACAACCCTTTATCAGGTATATGATTTGAAAATATTTCCTCCGATTATGTAGGTTACCTTTTTTCACTCTGTTGAGTCTGTCCTTGATGCACAGAAGTTTTAAAATTTGATATATTCTAATTTATCTATTTTTATTTTTTATTTTTTTGCTTGTACTTTTTGGTGTCATATCCAAGAAATAATTGTCAAATACAAGGTCATAAAGCTTTTCTCCTATTTTTTTGTTAGAAGGCGGAGGAGGGACAACAATAAAGTATCCTCCAGACTGAGAAAGCACTTTGAGATTAAAAAATGAAGGAAGCCACTCCATATCATTTACGGAGAGTTTTATTCAGGACAACTGACGGGGGTGGATTGGGCAGGTGGATGATCAGACACTATATAGCTAATCTCCACCTAGTCTGGACCTTAATCCACAGCTTTTGTAGAGCAAAGGGCATTGTAAGGTTAAAGGATATTTAGTTATCTAAAGTGGCACCACCTGTGCACCACTTTTATGTACTTATTATCTAAAGTAGTGCCTTTTGTGAGCCACTTTAGGGAAGATCAGAAAAAGCCTTTCTGCATTCCAGTTAGGGCATACATTAACCACCAAGGGGCCTGGAACATGCAGGCTTGAGGGAGGTCATTATGTGGTTACGAACAAGATGGGGAGGACAAACATGGATGGAGTCAGTATCGTCAGCACTCTTATAGTTTTCTTTTAAGAGTTTTGTAGTTTTAACATTTTATTAAGGTCATCGAGACTATTTTGAGTGAATTTTTGTATACTGTATAAGGTAGGTTCAACTTTATTTTTTTGCATGTGGATATTTTGTTTTCCCAGAATTATTTGTTGAAGAGACTGTCCTTTCCCCATTGAATGGTCTTGGCATCCTTGTTGAAGATCATTTGACCATATATGTACAGGTTTATTTCGGGGCTTTTTATTTAGTTCCTTTGGCTTACATGTCTTTGTGACAGTATCACACTATTTTTTTTGATTATTATAGCTTTGTGTTAAGTTTTGAAATCAGAAGTGTGAGGCTTTAATTTTCTTCTTTTTCAAGATTGTTTTGGTTATTTGGGACCCCTTTAGATCTCATATGACTTTTACGATGGATTTTTTTTCTATTTCTGTCACACTGTTGAGATTTTGATAGGGATTGCATTAAATCCATAGATTGCTTTGGATATTACTGAGTCTTAAATATGTTGTTTTAATCCATGAACACAAGATGTCCATCCACTTATTTGTGCTGAATTCTTAACATACACTAAAAATAAAGAAAAAAAATGGCAGCTACTGTCTATGGGAAGGAAATTCAAAGTCTTTTACTTTCTGCCTCAGTGAAAAGTAGTATTAATAGTATTAAAATTAACTGTATGTTAACTTTATTCAATGGTTAAATTAAAAACATTGTATATTAAGCTTTATTTAAAAAGATTTCCCATTAGAGAACAACTTTGAAATGCATAGACATCTATTCCTAGAAATAATTATTATCTGTTCCTTGCCATTTTCCATAGTTCTAAAACTATCCATAAATTAACATATTTGAACAATATCCCTTTTACTTTAGCACTTTCCCCCATACTCATCAAATATTTCTTGGTTACTGGAACCTAGGGAACAAATGAAATTAAGTGCCCACTACCTAATCATATCAGCAATTTCACTCTTAGCAAACAATATTTAATTATCTTACTAGATATTTTAAATCTATACCCAGTTCCAACAGAAGGGCTTAACCTTGTCTTTGTCTTAACCTCTGGTTCAGGGCAAATATATATATATATATATACATATATATATATATATATGTATCTTTATATTATATATAATTTTTATTATATATATAATTTTATTATATATAATTTTTATTATATATAATTTTTATTATATATAATTTTTATTATATATATATAATTTTTTAGTTTAAATTTTACCTAGTTAACATACTGTGAAATATTGATATCGGTTTCTGGGGTAAAATTCAGTAATTCATCACTTACATACAACACCCAGCACTCATCACAAAAAGTGTCCTTCTTAATACGCTTCACCCTTCTATCTCCACCCCCTACCCACTCCCTCCATCAACCCTCAGTTAAGAGATTAAGAGTCTCATATGGTTTATTTTCCTCTCTCCCTTCCCCTACTCCTTCCCATATGTTCATCTGATTTCTTTCTTAAATTTCACATATGAGTGAGATCATATGATATTCGTCTTTCTCTGACTTATTTTACTTAGCATAATACACTATAGCTCCATCCATGTCATTGCAAATGGCAAGATTTCATTCTTTCTGGTGACTTAGTAATATTCCAGTGTGTGTGTGTGTGTGTGTATACACACACACACACACACACACACACACATATGTTGTATATATCTTCTTTATCCATTCATCAGTCAATGGATATTTGGACTCTTTCTATAGTTTGGCTACTATAGCTTGATAATGCTGCTATAAACATCAGGTGTATGTACCCCTTCAAATCTGTATTTTTGTATCCTTTGGGTAAATATCTAGTAGTGCAATTGCTGGGTGGTAGGGTAGTTCAATTTTTAAATTTCTGAAGAAACTCCACACTGTTCTCAAGAGTGGTTCCACCAGTTTGCATTCTCAGGGGAAATTTTTAAGTGACCATGTCAGCGTTTCTTCTATATTCCGGGGAGCACTAATGGATTATCACTCACTGTTCTTGGCCTGCAGGCTGAAGGCCAAGGAATGTATGTATCATTAGTGATTCTTCTCACCTCTACCCCAAAACAGAGTATGTTGCAAGAATGCTGCTCGTTGCCCTTTGTCCTTAAAGGGATTTGTAAAAGTGCCAATTGTTTATTTTACTTTTAAATAATTTAGGCACTATTATAAGACAGAAAGTGGTTTAAAGAATTTTTTTGTGGGGGGGTGCCTGAGTGGCTCAGTTGGTTAAATGTCTGCCTATGGCTCAGGTCATGATCTTGGCATCCTGGGATTGAGCCCTGAGTCAGGCTCCCTGCTCAGTGGGAGTCTGCTTCTCCCCTACCTCTCTCTCTGTCCTTTCCTCTGTTCATGCTCTATATCTTAAATAAATAAATACATAAACAAATAAATAACATCTTTTTAAAAAAAGAATGTTTTTCACATCATCTTTCTAGGGAGATGCATGAATGCTTTCAAGTTATTATGGATACAAATGATACCAGTGCATTAAAATACCAGGTAAACATGAGGTGTCTGACGAAGAAAGATGAAGCTCTCTAACAAATGCCCTTGTACTTCACCATAAATTAATAATAAAAACAACAATAAAACAAAATCAACTTCCATATTGGTTATATTCTAGAAATTCTTTGGAGACTATTTTTTCTTTCTGTTTTTACCAAAATTCTATTTCATTCCATTACATCATGTAATACAATCAGGGGAGAGCACAGAATTTTTGAATCCCTCTTCTTATACAAGCTTGAGGAAGCACAACTGCCTTTTTAAGATTCTCAAGAAGGCATTTCAACAGTTTTACCAGATAATCAATATGATACATACATGGCACGAGTGAAATGCCACTACTTTCCTTTCCATTGCCTAGAGATGCCCTAAGTGTGAAACTCAAATTTTCAGATACGTACTGTTCAACTGGAAGAGGTTTTGCCATCTTCAAATTGTTAAAGGAAATGTCTATTGGAAAATGTGTTGAAAACAATGCTTACAGGATGTTTGCACCTGCCTTTGTACAGAAGCCCAAGTCCCTAAATCGTATTAGGATATTATCAGCTTTGAGAGGAACACTTAAGTGCCCTTAGCTAAACTTTCATGCTAAGAAAATGTGAAATACTTTTCATGTCTCTTTTTTTTTTTTTTTTTTTTGCTCTGGCAGCACTCATATACTTTTAAGGAGTGGAAAACCTTGGAATTTTAGGTTCTTCAGTAAGCATTTGATGAGAAGGAATGTGGGGTGAAGAGCAGTCAAAAAGAAGTATACAGAAGTGGCCAGTGAAGCAAGGGGCTCATCCCAGATGGGAGAGAATTGGAGAACGGAGGCATTTTCACCACCTCAGGGAAATAATCATTCTGCTGCTCAGTCTGAAGGTCTACTTTCCCAAAAAAAGAATACTCTTGAGTTTTTCCTTCAGTTTCTACAACTCCTCTCACTTAGAGGAAATGAGTCAGGTTCATGAAGGGACTAGTGCAGAGAGGCAAATTTGTTCTATCACAAATTCTAGCGCCAGTGACTTCATAGCAACAGTCTGAAAGTTTGTGCTAAGGAGGGTTTCTTTTTTATATATATAAACTTATTTTTTATTGGTGTTCAATTTGCCAACATATAGAATAACACCCAGTGCTCGTCCCATCAAGTGCCCCCCTCAGTGCCCGTCACCCAGTCACCCCCACCTCCCACCCATCTCCCTTTCCACCACCCCCCTAGTTCGTTTCCCAGAGTTAGGAGTCTCTCATGTTCTGTCTCCCTCTCTGATATTTCCCACTCATTTTTTCTCCTTTCCCCTTTATTTTCTTTCACTATTTTTTTATATTCCCCAAACGAATGAGACCATATAATGTTTCTCCTTCTCTGATTGACTTACTTCACTCAGCATAATACCCTCCAGTTCCATCCACATTGAAACAAATGGTGGGTATTTGTCATTTCTAATGGCTGAGGAATATTCCATTGTATACATAGACCACATCCTCTTTATCCATTCATCTTTCGATGGACACCGAGGCTCCTTCCACAGTTTGGCTATTGTGGACATTGCTGCTATAAACATCGGGGTGCAGGTGTCCCATGTCCTGGCGTTTCATTGCATCTGTATCTTTGGGGTAAATCCCCAACAGTGCAATTGCTGGGTCGTAGGGCAGATCTATTTTTAACTCTTTGAGGAACCTCCACACAGTTTTCCAGAGTGGCTGCACCAGTTCACATTCCCACCAACAGTGCAGGAGGGTTCCCCTTTCTCCACATCCTCTCCAACATTTGTGGTTTCCTGCTTTATTAACTTTCCCCATTCTCACTGGTGTGAGGTGGTATCTCATTGTGGCTTTGATTTGTATTTCCCTGATGGCAAGTGATGCGGAGCATTTTCTCATGTGCTGTTGGCCATGTCTATGTCTTCCTCTGTGAGATTTCTCTTCATGTCTTTTGCTAAGGAGGGTTTCTAAGGAATGTACAGACTCACAGTAAATGAATGCTGTGTGGCTGACAATACCTGTAAGCATGGGGAAGGGGGAGGGGTTTCTGCATGAAACCCCTGTATTCCTGATTCAGGGAACCCCGTTAGGAGTTTAAGGACCATGGAAGGAAAGAGCAGAGTCCATTGGTATCTTTCTTTCCTGTAGAGTTTAAATATATCTTATATCTTTCCTCAGTATGTTTCAGCACTTGTTAAGAACTTAGGGAGGTTGAATTTTGCTTAAGTTTTAACCCCTGAGGTAAAAAAATTAAAAATGCATTTATTTCTCCCTAAAAACCACTTGGTTTCATATTCTTTCGTGGAGAGAAGAAAAAGCAGACTGTGGGGAAAAACATCTGGTACAAGCAGCCTGGTTTATGCATACTCGCAAGTCCATTCAGAAGCAAGTACACACTATGAATGATTGTACTTAGTTTCTTTTTTTTTTTTTTAAAGGACCAAACCTTATTTCCACATAATTAAATCTAATGACTTTTAATCGCAATCCTTCTAAATACCAAAGAATTACCTGCACCTTGAAGGTTCTTGAACTTCTTTGAAATTGCCCTTTTAAAAAGGATCACGGGGTGGCCGCTGGAAGGTTTTCTTCTCGATTTACAACTCAGGCATAGATTTAAGGAGAGTGTAATTACCAGATACAATCCCTAAACAGAATTGAATTGCTTCCTGGATGCCAAGCTCGTTGCAGACTGACCTTCAATGGGAATGAAACAACACTGCAGCTCTGTGTCCTTGTTAGATTTCAGCAGGATCCAATTTTTCTCTTCTTCTTCTGGGCAGAAGTGGGAATCGGAAAGCTGGTGTTGCTTGTCCTTTAGTAATTTTCATCTACTTGGTCAGAGGACCAGAAATTCCACTTATCATTGCTCTTCCTTAAAAACAAAACAAAACTTATTAAAAGAGCAATTCTGGAAGATCCACAGTAAATCACTTGTTCTGAAAATTGAACTAGTCCAACAGCCTCTAAATCAACCACCTACTTGTTCTTCCCTGAAGAAAACAAAGATCATTTATTGTTTCTGAGGTCACAGTGGGAGATTGACCACGGAAAAGCCTAAATCAGGAAATAGGGTCCCCTCTTCTGGGTTAGTTCATATTCCAGAAATTGTCACATATGATTCCTCTACTTCACTCTGCAAAATTTCAAGATTTCTTATTTATTTCACTGACATATTTTGTTGTTTTATTTTCCCCTCACCAATCATTACATATAGTAAGTGTTTCTTTTTTTTCTGGAAGTGGAGCATTTTGTTATAGTCAACATCCTAATTAGCTTTTGGATAATTAGCTGGCTGGGCAGGCAGAAAGATTCTACAAAAATCCGCAGGCCAGTGGAATTTTCAGGCCAGTCCTTTTAACTGCCTATACACATACACACATGCTTGCATGTACATGCATACACACAATCCTCTGGATTCCTTCATATTATACGAAAGAGCCACAGTAAAACACAATGCCTACCAATATGCAGGCTTCTAATTGCTTTTCTGAGGCAGAGAAAGAGGGCAGGCAAGGCATCTGTAGGCATCAGATAAGAGGATGCATATTTACCTGTCCATTCTCAATTGTCATCGTCCCTGCATAACACCTTCACTTCGCCATCACTGCACCCCCATTTCATTCCACTCAGACTTAATAAAAGTAATTGACTTTGTTCTTTGTGAAAAATTGTTTTCACCCTCTTTTACAAACACGCAAGCATACACATTCTTCAGAGCTTTTTTTCCCTATTAACTTGCAGTGAGTATGACAAAATGTGAGGCATCTGACAGGCAGCCAGCCACCTGTGAGGATCATTTTTAAACAGATGGTGTAGTAGAAAATTAGTCCAAATGTAGACTTCACAATATAATCCTGGAAAACATTCACAGATGTGGATTATGACAATTCTGATGACCCCGACCCACCGGTCAGTTGGTTGTGGTCAGAGTGAAATGATTTGCCTTGAGACAACAACAACAAATTGGCCACTTTATATTTTGGGAATGAAAAGTGGCCCTTAAGATTAGAAAGGAGCATTTTGTTGCAAACCCCAAGTGCCTCATCCTTTCTGGCACTTGCATTATTTTCTCTTGGCAACTGTCTATTCTTCACCAACCTTTGTAACCGGTGAATGAGGCTCTTCTCGTCCTGGCGTCTGTCCACCTGTCCCCTACTCCCACCTCACCCCACCAGGTCTGAAACAGGTCATGCTTCGCCAGGTTGAAACCCTCTCCAAATGAGCTGCACAGTTCTTGCCTTCCCTAGGCCTTCACAGACACAGTTTGCATTCCAGGATGCCTTCTCTGCCTTGCTCAGTTGGAAAATTCTCAGTTACTCATTTACATGCACCTTGTGTGTTACCTCTGCTGTGAAGATTTCCCAGATACACTTGTCCTCCTACAGGAGAGAGACAGAATAAAGAATCCCAGGGTCCTGAAATTGTTCCTCCTCCTTTCCTCCACCATGGGCTCTGAGAGGGAAGCAGCTGCTTCCTACCATCAATCATCCCCAGCACCTGTGACAGTGTAACACATTAGATCATCCATAAACAGTCGTGAAACAAAAGTTAGAGATGGTTTCATATCTGTGCAGATGTTAATTTTCTTGTGGGTCAAGACCATGGTTTGTTTCATTCTTCTTTATATGACACTTACACAGGTACCTAATTGATGTTGTTGCATTTAGTTGTGAGGGAGTGGCAAAAACAGAGAACCAGGAGTCAAGAGCACAGGGTTCTAATCCCTTCTTTGCCAATAATTCAATAGGCAAGTCAGGATAAGTGATACGACTTTTCTGAACATTGAGTCCTTTTATGAAAAATGGAGAGTGACCACATATTTTCTACTTACCTTGCAGGTCCTGATGAAGATCAAACACATTTTATCGGTTGGGAAGTGCTTTGAGAAGTATGAGGCAGTATAGTATAATGAGAATGAGACCATGCTCTGGAGTCAAACTGACCCCCTTACTTTTTGGCCATGTGATCTTGGGCACACTAGTTAATGTGTCTGAGCCTCGATTCCCCCATCTGTAAAATGGGGATAATGACAATATCTACTGCATGAGGTTGCTTTGGAGTTTAATTTGTATAAAGGACCAATGCAATAACTATAAATACTAAGCCCTAACAAATGCTAGTTGTTGTTGTTGTTGTTGTTGTTGTTGTTGTTGTTGTTTTTAAAGATTTATAGCTTAACAGGGCAGCCTGGGTGGCTCAGCGGTTTAGCGCCGCCTTCAGCCCAGGGCCTGATCCTGGAGTCCTGGGATCGGGATCGAGTCCCAGATTGGGCTCCCTGCATGGGGCCTGCTTTGCCCTCTGCCTGTGTCTCTGCCTCTCTCTCTCTCTCTCTCTCTCTGTCTCTCATGAATAAATTAATAAAATCTTAAAAAAATTATAGCTTAACAATTTATGTGGATAGAAGATGGTATTCATACTCATTGATGAATTATTGTTCTTTTAAAACCAATAGGGACAGCCTCCCAGATCTGGAAGAGAGAATACTACTCTCTCTTTTCCTTTCCTGGCTTCTCCTCCGGCCAGCTTTAGACTCTCTTATCACAAGCAAGATAGTTCATAGTTGATTCCCTTTCCAGAGTGGGGCCAGCTATTTGGAAAGCATAGTCTCAAGTTCTGCCCCGCTTTCTTCCCTCGGAAATATCCCATGTAGGAGGTGAGAGCCCTGGGACATATAGGAAACATACCTAGACAATTCCCAGGAATGGTCCGTTCCATTTCAACATGCTCTTGCTCACCATCTCTGGCCCCAGACACCTCCCCTGGGCAGCTCTGACTGGGAAATTTTCCCCAAGCTGGGAAACAGCTTTTTTTCTTGTTAAATTAATCCAAAGCAAAATTAATATATCTTAATCAGGAGGCTTGAGGACAACATAAGGCAATTACAAAATGAAAATATGAAATTCACTAGTCTGAAGGTTTATTTGATATGACCCTTCACAAGAGTCCTTTACAAACCATCTGTCTCCTAAACTCTGGCCTAGGAGAAATGTCTCACTTCCCTTTCTCAGATAGGAGATCATGTGCCCACTCTGCTGCTTGGAGTTTAGATTCCTATTTCCCAGTACGAGTTAGAACACAAGCCTGAATATCTTTGGGAGTGCATTCATCTTTCTGACTGGTTGGGTGTTTGGCAATGCACTCTCCAAAACCTGTATTGTTTGGTCTTAAAGACTGCAATGTGTGGGACAGTAGTCTAAGTCTATATTTTTGGGGAAAAAAGGGGAAAAAGGCTTGGCAAATCACAGTTCTTCCAAATATACCCCTACTTTCTATCTCGGTGGAATATACATCTACATGTCTAGAGTGTCTCACTCAAAGTTGTTTATTTTAAAAGAAAGGGGCGGGGGCATGGGAGTACCTGAGTGGTTCAGTCAGTTAAGGGTCCTAGTCTTGTTCTCAGCTCAGGTCTTGATCTGTGGGTTGTGAGTTCAAGCCCCATGCTGGGCATGGAGCTACTTAAAAAAAAATTAAAAGAAAGGGAGGGACTTAGACACATTGTAGCTTACTTCTAAGTAGACACTGCTTGTGACCACTTTATCCCCTCCATCACTTTGAAATAAAGATTCAGAATCCATCACCTGAAACAGAAAAATGTTCTGGGACCCTTAAATGAGCAGTTTGTTCCTCCATTCCTCTATGGAGAATGACATTTTACTATCAAAACCCAGGAACAGTATTAAGCAATTAAACCTGTCATCTAATTGAGTAAAAAGCAAGCTCAGTACCAATTCTTTCCTTATTTGTTTCTATTTGGCAATGATTTTAGATGGTCCTTAGATGAAAAAAAAAAAAGGCCTAATGAATGTATTCAAACATTCTTGCCATTTTAATATACCCAATAACAGTAAATACAGCCCTTTCTCTGGTATTTCAGGGGGTTTTCTAAAGAAGACCCATTGGGAAAGCTGAAAATAATGAGATCTGTCTCAAAACTGTTGCTTTCCAAAGTTTATCGTGAGGGAAAGAAGGAAAAATGTTAGTGTAAGCTGTGAATTGCCAGTGGGTGAGAATGAACTCTGGGTCCAGAGCTGACTGTAGTGAGAGGGCTTGGATCAGAATCCCACTCTGCCACTTACTAACTGTGGGCACCGGAGGAAGTTATTTAACCTCTCCTTGCCTAAATCACCTCCTCTATGAAATGAGGATAATGGAAGTAACTGCATTACAGGGTTGTGATGAGGTTTAAGACAGAAGGTATACATAAAGATGATATATATGCTGGCACGATGCCCAGCATGGACCTCAATGCTCAAAATGCTTAGCTCTTGTTGACATCATTATTGCTGCTGCTGCTGTTGTTATTCGGATAACGAAAAAATCTGGCCCAGAGCAAAAGGAACTCATTGCTCTGGCTGGTAAGACACCCCTCCTTTCCATGATCCTTCCAAATCCAGGTCTACTCAAATATCACATGGACGAAGTGTCCTGAATGGGGTAAAAACAATTCCTGCTTTGGAGGAATATGCCTTCTCCTAGTATGCTAGAAAACAAAACAAAATAAGGTGAAACAAAAGCAGCAAGCCTCTTCAAAATCTCTTGGAATTGGTTCATACCACCTTGTGCATATCTTCTTTAAAATTCCACTATGTATTTTTTTTATGCCCTTTGTGTTTCATATAAAATCAATATGTAGAAATCAGCTTTATGAGTATTGAATTTCTGCAAAACATTTCTGTTTGGAATTCGAGTCTCAGGAGGCACTGATCCATGCTTTTTATTACTATTAGAATAAATGAATGTGGTGCTTTATTATACTTGTTGAATAGTGGCTAAAAGACCATGAAAAATCCAAATAATCCAGAAACGGCTGTCTTCGAGTCCCCTGGGAAGAAGAGGGAGGGCTTGCTAAGAGCCTTTAAAGACCAACAGGTGCTAAGAAATTTGTTTTGACCCATTAAATTTATATTGGCTTCACAGCTTTCAAGACTCTCCTGCTGTCTGCCATTGCTGCTGTCGAAAAGCCGCAGGCTGGAAATGATTAAGTTTTCATGCATATGTTAAGTGGGCAGATGATTAAAATAAGGACAAACAAGATACTAGGTGGTTCCACCCTGGCTCTTGCATTGCTGCTTGTTCAGTACTGTTTACAACCAACATTCTTTTGTTGGTAAGAGCACACACCGGAGAAATCTGCATGCAGTTTACTGCCCTTGTGGAAGAGTCTTGGGGACTTGGAAGAGGCCCCTACTCGGATGTCACCCCAACAAGCTCTAAGTAGGGGAGAGTGAAGGTATCTCCATCCTTAGCTTCAGGGTACCTCTTCAGCACAGCAATGGCATCTTGATGAGAAAGTCTGCTGGAAGAACGAGCTGCAGATGCAAAGTACATTAAGGGGAGTATTCCTGGGGGTGGCAGTGAATGAGAGCAGGGCTGCGCTAGGGAGGAGCCAGCATGAACTGGATAGACACTAAGTTTAATATGGGTATGAACGTTTGAGGTTTTGAATGGATTGTATAACTGGGCCACATGCTCCCATTAGGAAAATCAGTTGTGTGGCTTCATAAACCTTTGTCTTTACTGCTGTGCAACATTGCAACATGCAGCTGTTGGGGCCCTGGTGGCAGATGGCAGATGGTGGTCAAAGGCTTTCCAGAGAGCAGCACCAATTTTGGAAGAATCAAAAAAGTGGTTTCATCAACTGTTGAGATCCTTTAAATTCACTCTTCCTCCAAACACAAACTCTCACAGAAACAATATTAAAAGGAACTATAGGAGCTAGATAAGTGCACTTCATTTCAATAACTGGGGCTGATTTATGTCCCTCTGGTGAACACACAGGTACATAATCAGTGATATGGTGTTAAATCTTGCAAAACAAAAATTTAAATAATTTTTATTTTCAATTAAAACATTTTTTTTTTTTTTTTTGGTGCCTAAACTAACTGAAGATCCTTGGTGAATTACTAGATTTGGAAAATGCATTAATACCATCTGTCTCAGTCCTTTTGAGCTGCTATAACAACATACCACAGACGGTAGCTTATAAACTATAGATATTTGCTCTTTCCAGTCTGGAGTTTGGGGAATCCAAGATCAGGGTGCCAGCATGATTGTATTCCGGTCAGGGACCTCTTCCTGGTTCACGGCCTGTGCCTTCTCCCTGGGTTCTTACATGGTGTAAGGGGCTAGGGATCGCTCTGGAACCTCTTTTGTAAGATCACTAATCCCTTTCATGAGGGTGCTGCCCTCATGGCCAACTCACTTCCCAAAGGAACTTTCTTCTCATACCATCACCTTTGGAGGTTAAGATTTCAGCATATAAATTTGGAGGGCAAGAAGGATGGTTGGGGGGACATACTCAGACCGTGGCACCATCGTTTCATTTTAGAATTCTGCTTTTCATAAAAGCTCATCCAAAGTAAACTTCAAAATTAGGTGAGATGAGAATTAACCAGGTAGGGTATTGAGCTCAGAAATCATAATTTGGTCACATGTTGGTCAATGCTACCCCATTCTTAGCCTTTTAGTTTGAATAGAATTGCCTACATAGCCAGTTCCAGGGATGGGGGCCGGCTGGCATAAGCCCTTGGGTACATCCTATCTCCTAGCCACAATGATGGGTGAAGAGACTTGATTCGGGTCAAATAGTTGCAAGAAAAGGTTTGGCAATAATTCTGGGAAAGGAACTTACTTTCCTCATCCATCTCCTGTGAGAGATGCTTGTCCTTTTTCTGTAGGCTGTCGTGGTCATGTCAGGCCTCGACCGTCTTCCTGGAGAGCAGCCAACCATTAAGTGTGAAACTGATGCATAGAAAGAGCTGAGAGGAGGACACAAACTTCTTTTTTTTCTGTTTTCTTTTTTAGCTTAACCACATAATCTAGTATGGGCTGTCATGGGACTAAACTGGCTCCCTGTTATTTTAGTGGCTATTGCTGTCACCATCCCAAACAAGCTTTTCAACAAATTCATTATTCATTTTTAAGGAAGCAGTGCAGTTTTTTTTAAGACTTTATTTATTTGAGAGAGAGAATGCAAGCAGGGAGGAGGGTCAGAGAGTGATAGAGAGAGAGAGATTGAGAGAGAGAGAGAAAGAGAGAAACAGACTCCCTGCTGAGCAGCACACCAACTCAGGGCTTGATCCCAGGACCTGGGATCATGACCTGAGCTGAAGGCAGACACTTAACCAACTGAGCCACCCAGGCACCCTGGAAGCAGTGTAGTTTCAAAAGCTTAATAAATGCTGCTCTACTTCATATACCACTTGATTCTATAAAACATTGCTGGATTCTCTAATCAATCTACAGGTTATTAATTAGAACATCAACTTTACCCTTTCCTTGTGAGGAAACTGGGCACTTGTCTCTGCCCTAAAACAGAGGAAATCAATGAGAGGAGAAAATAGTTTTTAAGTACTGTATCTATGTATTTCAGGACGAATCAAATCATTTAGAAAGATCAAGTCATTGTAAAAATAAGGTACATCTGCTTAGAATGGACATCACACTAAAGGGAATGGTGTCTTTGGTTATTTACTATTCTTGGGCTCTGTATTCTTTTTTTAAAAGATTTTTTTTGTTTATTCATGAGACAGAGAGAGAGAGAGAGAGGCAGAGACATAGGCAGAGAGACAAGCAGGCTCCCTGCAGGGAGCCCAATATGGGACTCGATCCCCGGACCCCCAGGATTACGTCCTGGGCTCAAGCACTGAGCCATCCAGGCATCCTGGCCTCTATATTCCTATAGAAAAACTAAATAACGAAATTCTCCAGTCCTGTCTGATTCTACTTTATACCTTTATAAAGTCTAGTTCCTTTAATAATTGGAGTGTATACTGTTACTGATGAAATGACCAGAGGACACTCTGGAGCTGAGTAGCTTGCTAACAATTAGTCAAACCAATGTTGAAACATCTCTATTCCATTCTTTCAAAGCTCTCATGCCCTTGCAGGCATGTATAAATTGAAATAAATAGCTCCTTTCTTTTCTACAACATATTTACAAGCTTTGAAATATGAAGTCCAAATTTATATGCAAATTTTACATTTCAATTATGTTTTTATTAGATTTCTAGAACTTGTTTGGAAAATAATTATCGATTTCTTTGTTATTTGACTAAATTACTTTGAAATTGTAGTCATATAAAAAAATCTAGTAAGTTCACTTACATTCTTAAATATCTCATTTAACTCCCAGGCAACTTATGAATCCACACTTTTTAGGGGTGCCTGGGTGGCTCAGTTGGTTAAGTCTCTGACTTCTGATTTCAGCTCAGGTCATGATCTCAGGGTTGTGAGATCAAGCCTTAGGTGTGGAGCCTGCTTAAGATTCTCTCTCTCTCCCTCTCCCCTCCAAAAAAGGAAAAAAAAAGTAAAGTTCTAATGTAAATCAACACTTTTTAACGTTACTTTCCTAATATTTAAGAAATTTTCAGTTGACATATCAAATGTCTAATTATATACATTTTATGTTAAATTGAAACATCACAAGCACATATTAATTAAACTTTTTCAGATTAGTGTAGTTCAAAAAACTTGGAAACCTTTTTTTTTTAAGATTTTATTTATTTATTCATGAGAGACAGACAGAGAGAGAGAGAGAGGCAGAGACACAGGCAGAGGGAGAAGCAGGCTCCATGTAGGGAGCCCGATGTGGAACTTGATCCCGGGTCTCCAGGATCACGCCCTGGGCTGAAGGCAGGTACTAAACCACTGAGCCACCCAGGGAGCCCCTGAAAAATTTGGAAATCTTAATGTAAAAAATTTAAACTCTAACTCATCACTAGAATAATTTTCAACAGAAAGTATACCAATGACATAGTTATGTTTAAGACAAGTAGAAAACCATTAAAGGAATTAAAAATTTTAAGGACAATTTTATTTTTTATTTTATTTTTCTGAAGAGCAACAGAAGCGTTTCCAAGCTTTTCATCAGGATATATATCAATATCAGCAGTGGTGTAAAAAATTGCCTAAGCTTTTGAATCAAGGCAGGGTATGTGTATAATAAAATGGAGACCATAACAATTATTTTGGTTGTGAGGGTATTTAGATAAACTATTTAGATTATGAGATAGACTCCCAAAAGGCATGCAACTTCTAAAGGGTTCCAGTTTTTTCTGGTACTACCTTCTAATTGGAGGTTGTTTGAACTGAGGCTTTCTTTAGCCATGTGGGCAACATTACCTTGGAGCCGAGTTGATTGGTTGGCACGGTGGAGGTCCTGTGTTTAGCAGATGTGTAGGGCCCATGAGTGAGAACATCTGGCTCTGTCTAAAGAGAGAACAGACGCCTCTAATGGGAAAGTTTGTGTATTTGCAGTGTAGTATGCTAAGTGAAGTGACTTCCATAAGCAAGCACCAAAGACTCAAATGAAAAAAAAAATACAAGAACATTTACTTGGGTGCTGGGTGACTAAGTTGGTTAAGCGTCTGCCTTTGGCTCAGGTCATGATCCCAGTGTCCTGAGATCAAGCCCCACGTTGGGTTCCTGCTCACTGGGGAGACTGCTTCTCCCTCTGTCCTTTCTCCTGCTCTCTTTCTAATAATAAATTAAATTTAAAGAAAAGAACATTTACTCAAGAAAGGATATTGATAACTTTAGTGCTGGTGAGTGTGTAGGGAAAACATGCAATGTAAATTGCTATAATCTCATAAAAAACTTAAAATGCATATATCCTTTGACACAGGATTCTAACTTTTAAGGATTTATTTCACAACTGTAAAAGTAGGTAAGGACAAACATGTTTGCTGTAGGAAATAGCTGAGATCTGAACTTCCAGTTCAATGGTTGAATAAATTATGAGGTAGCAAAACTAGGAATTACTATACTGATATTTTAAAAAATGCATTAAATCTATCCATGCTGACCTTGAAAAGTATTTTTGGTTATAGGAAATGAAAATTCAAGCTGTAAATTAATATGCATACCACAATCCTTTTATTGGTAGAAGTGAAAAAATCCTATATGACTATATATGCTTTTATGTTTATTTATGAGCATTGAAAAGATGGAAAGGATTATATTTGTTACCTTATGGGCCTGGGACTGAAGATGGGAGAAAAGATTAGTAATAACTCTTTTATACTCTTCTGTATTCTTTGATCTATTGCGATGAATATGTATTGTTTTTTAAATAAAAAATGAAAACAATGAACAGGTGGGCAGCAGACGCTGCATCAAAGGTGCCAGTTAGAATGTTTTTGTTTCATACATGTATTAGGCTTCCAAGAACTCATGTAACTTTGAGTCCTTATAAGTATTCCAGAGTGAGACAGGTCAGGACTATGCAGTGACCAAAAAATGGAATTAATTCTTATTAATTCCTCGATGTTTCCCGATGTCTGGGTGCTGTAGTCCGCATGGCTGAGGCATTGGTGTAGTGGCTCAATACAACATGATATCCAGCGTCCTGGGACACTATGTAGTGTAAACAGAGAATCTTGATCCACTCACCAGTAGTTTGAACTTCCATCTGGGCAGTATTGATGTGACCATACTAGGGAAGGTGGTTAGCTGTACTGTGATGAACCAATCTGTTGTAGGTTGAGTCCCCTTCAAAAAAAATAATATGTTAAAGTACTAATTTGTAGCACCTGCAGATGTTACCTTAATTGGAAATAGGGTCTTTGCAGATTAATCAAGCTAAGATAAGGTCATTAGGGTAGGTCCTAACCTGATAGTGACTGTCCGTATGGTATATGTTGGATAGCTAGTTTGTGCAAGCACATCTGAATGCCCCCATTAATCACCATCTTGACAATGTAGCACTCCTGTCCTACATCTAGTCCTATCAAGCAGAACGTGCAGAAGAACATGTTGGTCAGTGTTCAAGGTCAGGAGCTCTGGGGATGGCCAACCCTGGAGTCCCTCCTTTGTAATAAGGGTGTTCAAGTGGCAGACCTTGATCTTGGAAATTCTGGCCATGTGAGGAGGGGAAGGGCCACTCAGAGTTACTAGGCTAAGTTGCTAGGATATAAAAACTTGCTGCATGTACATACCAGCAGAGGATACTTCGTCTGGTTGGCCACCCCTGGACTCTCTGTATGTAAGCTCCCCCAATAAACCTGTGCCTTGATTGCTCTCTCTGCATCTTTTCTTTGGCCTCACTGGACCATCACTCACCCTAGGCAGGTGCACACTAGCAGCCTTTGAGAAGAGGGAAATCTGGACATAGACAAACAGGGAGAACTCCTTAAGCAGATGGAGGCAGAGGTTGGAGTCATGCAGCTGCAAGCCAAGGATGACCGGTTCCATCAGAAGCAGGGAAAAGGGGCAGCCTGGGTGGCTCAGCGGTTTAGCGCCGCCTTCAACCCAGTCCAGTCCAGGGATCGAGTCCTGCATCAGGCTTCCTGCATGGAGCCTGCTTCTCCCTCTGCCTGTGTCTCTGCCTCTCTCTGTCTTTCATGCATAAATAAACAAGCAAAATCTTAAAAAAAAAAAAAAAGAAGCAGGGAAAGGCATGGAACAGGTTCTCCACAGGCCTTTTAAAAGAGAACGGCCCAGCTAATGCCTTACTTTTGGACTTCGCCTCCAGAATTGTGAGGCAAGACATTTCTATTTTTTTTAAAAGATTTTATTTTTATTTATTTATGAGAGATACAGAGAGAGAGGCAGAGACACAGGCCGAGGGGGAAGCAGACTCCTAGCAGGGAGCCTGATGCAGGACTCGATCCCTGGACTGGGATCACACCTGAGCCAAAGGCAGATGCTCAACAGCTGAGCCACCCAGGTGTCCCAAGACATTTCTGTTTAAAGCCACTCACTTTGTGATACTTTATTATGGCAGTCCTAGGAAACTAGAACAAAACCAAAATATATTGCCAGAGAGAAAAAGAAGAGAAATTAGCAAGACCAAGAAGAGCCCCCATATTTATGAAACTGCATGACCAGTTATTCAAATGTTATACTTAATAATATAAATGGAATGATGCTCAGGAGAGCAAGAGCAAGTATACCAGTGACTTTGGGAAATGGTGTCAATGTTTAATTATTATACTGGATAATGTTTTGAGAAGAATATTCTAAATTTCAATAAGATATAGGTTTGACAAAAGCTTCAGCAAAAAGAAAAATGACAGTTTACAGTTTTCTGATGTTTGGTAATTAGCTTGCTTGCATCCACATATTTTGATGAGACAAAAATCTGGTCACACTTTCTGCAATGAGAAGGAAGTTTTCCATTTAAGGAAGCAACAAAAACAGTGAGGCACAGAGTAGTGAGGAGAAAAACCTCGGGGCATGGTAATCATCAAATGGGTGGGGAATGGATTATCTGTAGAGTTTTAAAGCGATACAGGATTTTCCTAAAAGTGACCATTGTTACTTCTTCAAAACATTAGCTCTGTGTTTTACTTACCGAAGCAGAAACGTATATATTCTAGAATATTACTGCAGTCTTCATCTACCAAAGATATTGCTATTTTCTTGTTCGTTTGCTTGTTTGAGTGATTTAAAGCCAGGGCAATAAATGCTCTCTCAACAGTACTTCTGACTTAAGTGCACTAACAAGTAATTTACTAATGAAATGTGTCATAATTATATGAATATGGGGTTGGAGGTAGGGGAACCTTTTATCAAGCTGGCAATCAGTTTATTCGTTAAAGCACTTCACAGGAGGGACACTATGGGAGGTTGAAGGCTGTCCTCTGTGTGCAGACAACCTCACACTCTATAAACGACTTATGCTCCGTGATGAGTGTAGAAAAGCCAGCCCCTGACAATAAGCAGTAGTGTCCCGTGGTAGTGGGAGTAAGTTCCACTGAGTGGAGGGGAAATGTGCTCCTTGGATGTTTTCTGATGGGCTGCCTCAGTCCTGAAGGCTCTGCTCTTGTCCAGTGAGACGCTAACAGAGGGTACCCATGAGGAATATATTTGCAGTTTCCCATTCTGTGAATTCATTGTTTGCACAGACTCCTGGATTTCTTTCAAGTCATATTTCTCCCCAAAGTCGTAGGTCTCATGAGCATTGCTTCACACCACGAATGGACCCAAATAACTTAAAGAATCTTTTAGGAGCTCAACTACCCTGGTGCGTAGACAACACAAAGTAATTTTTGTGATGTGGGCATGATGAACTTAGAGGAATAAGGGGGAAAAGTCTGGAAAACAAACTGACTCTGCTATCTCTCTGAACTGTAGCCACTTGATTTCCTTTGCTGTCCACTGTCTTTAAATAACAGTGGATGCTCACTGTAATTTTTCCTCATCATCGGCTCATCACTTATATCTGGCTTTTGTTTCTCTTACTCTACTGACATCTTGGTTTCAAGGAACCATGTGATCACCTAGTTGCTCGATCCTATGATCTTTTCCAGTCTTCACTTTCCTGACTTTTATAATACCGCATGATATCAGTCATCAACACTTCTGCTTTCTTGGCTCCCACAGGTTGGGCGAATCTCAGTCTCCTCCCATCTTTCTCCAGTGTTGGTATCTCTTCTTTAGCCTTTGAATCTAGGATCTAAGCTCGTTCTCGACTCTGGCATTCTTTAGACAAAGATGTGACCTAGGAGAAGAGAATAGGCCTGTGGTAGAGGGTTTCAAATAATTCTGGCTCTGAAACTTATAATTGCAAGGAGGGGGAGAACAAGAGAGGGAGGTGAGGGAGGGAGAGAGAGAAAGAGGAATTTGAATAGTGTGCTATTCCATTCACCATTCCTCTCCATAAGCAAATGCCTGGGAGTGTGGGAGCAATGAATCTGTTATGTCGTTAGTTGGATATGTGCCCAGCCATCTCTTACATCGTGAGTATCTCTCAGTGCTGAGTGTGATCCCAGTGTTTAAATGGTCAGGAAGTGTTTGTTTTTTTAAGTTAAAACGTGGTCCTTAAACTTCTCCTGAGGTTCTATTAAAGAAGCAAACACTGGCTAGGCTGGATTCACTGAAGGCCAATACTTTGCTGTCTTAATGGAAGACGTAAGGCATCCCAAGGGTGTTTTTAAGTCTGCAAGATATTCATTGACTTTAACACTTAACCCCCTGGCATAAGATGAAATGTTATTGACTTGAAGTAATTTACCCAATGTCTCCAAAGCTCAGCATCAAATGTGTTTCCTGTAGGTTGTAATCAGTATATAATGATCCCTTAAAACACTGCAAAACATCCCAATAACCTAGAGAAACATTTTTTTTGTAACCATCTGTAGGTTTTGAACTTTACTATCTTGGTACAATTTTAAATTTAACAGAAAATATTCAAGTGTAGCACAAAGGATTATCATTAATCCCTTCATATTCTCTCCCTTTTCTTAAAGATTTTATTTATTTATTTATTTGACAGAGAGCACAAGCAGGCAAAGCAGCAGGTAGAGGGAGAGCACGACATGGGGCTCGATCCCAGGACCCTGGGATCATGACCTGAGCAGAAGGCAGATGCTTAACCACATGAGCCACCCAGGTGCCCCAATCCCTTTATATTCTCTTAATATTTTCCCATATTTGCTTTACCTCATTTAACATAAGCGTAGATTACATATATCATGAATGTATATATACACACAAACATATATGAATATGTATATGAATAGTGTAATACATGTCGTTACATATATAATAATATATATAAGATGTAATTTGTAAAATGTATATAATTTATATAGTTATAATAATATACATAATACACAGTGCATATGCCTTCCCAATTCTGTACTCAGTGACTTCTCCCTGTTATCCTAAAACTTGCCATGGTGGGAGCATCTACACCACAGAAATAAACAAACACTACAAACTAGGGTTTTAACTTATTATTTGTTTGAGAGCTGGGTTACCAGTATTACAACTGCCTTTAACTCTAAATATTTCATGTCCTTAGGAATAATAACATTCTTTCACTTAACTACAGTAAAAAGACCAACATCAGAAAACTTAACACTGATAAAATGTCATTACATTTTTAAAAAATATTTTATTTATTTATTAATGAGACACACACACACAGAGGCAGAGACACAGGCAGAGGGAGAAGCAGGCTCCATGCAGGGAGCCCCACGTGGGACTCGATCCCGGGTCTCCAGGATCACACCCTGGGCTGAAGGTGGCGCTAAACCGCTGGGCCACGTGGGCTGCGCAAAATGTCAGTACCTTTTAATCCAAGTCCGTATTAATTTACATCAATGGTTCTTATAAAGCCCTTTAGAACTGTTGCCCCTCCCGTTCCAGAATCCAATCTAGGCTCAAACATTATACTTAGTTGACATGTCTCTTGAGTTATTTTTTTTTTATTTTTTTTATTTTTTTATTTTTTTTATTTTTATTTATTTATTTATTTATTTATTTATTTATTTATTTATTTAATTTTATTTTTTTAATTGGAATAATATCTCTTTCAGTTTTTTGTTTTTATGACCTTGATACTTTTGAAGAAAACAGGACAATTTCAGTTTGGCTGCTTTATCCTTTGTTTGGCGGGAACACAGGTTAAGGGACAATGTGTTCGGTGAATGGTCTCAGGAGGTGAACGTGTTTGTGCCCGCGTCGGTGTGTTAACTCTGATTCCTTGATGAACGGAAGGTGCACCGGGTTTCTTTACAGTTAACTGTGTCTCCCTTTGCAATTCCTCACTTAATTGTGGGGTTGTGTCATCATCTAAGCTTTGATGGAACATGAAACATGACCGTGCATGAAATAAGCAACATATGTTATGAAAGAAAAGTCAGTTTTATTGGTTCTGAAACAGTTTAAAGTGACAGGCTCATTTGGTCGTTGTTAAAACAGAAACAAAAATTAAACCACGAACTGTGAGCCCCACGTCCCAGAGAGTTTTCATGTTGTAATCATGTTCCACTTGCAGGGTGTGCATGTGCGTGAGCGAGAAGAGAGCCACGGGGGCATGGTGGGCGGGGCGTGGGCGGGGCGATGTGGCACGGTGGGCGGGGCGTGGGCGGGGCGTGGGCGGGGCGAGGCGACATGGTGGGCGGGGCGTGGGCGGGGCGTGGGCGGGGCAGGGATGAGGTGGAGGGGCTGAGACATGCCTACTCCGTGCAGCAGCCCTTGTCTACTCCGAGCTTGCTATTGCCGCCAATGCTGAGAGACAGTCTCTGATTTTCAGTTGCTTCATCTACAAAACTGGAATACAAGTTTTTCCCTCCTGGGAAGAATGGAGATGAAATTAGATGGTGATTATAGGTAACAGTTGCCAAATACCATATAGGAGCCGGGCACTTGATCATTCAACTCTCCCAAGAAAAGGGTTCTGTTTTGACCCTCAGTTTACAGGATGAAAAAGTGTGGAGAAGCTCTGAGACAAGAAAGGCTTAGGGCCCAAATGGTTTCTACCATGCTCTCAACTGATTGTTCCCCAAGTATTTTCTTCCACGAATTTCCACCAATTTCATTTTACCCACTTGGTAAGTGTAGAATAGTAGAAGGGCATGTATCAGAGATCAAGGGACGGGTGCAGATTGAGGCTCATTTATCACATCCCACCTCCTTTTCCACTCCTCCAAAAAATAATCTTTGTTGTTCCTGCTTACTTTATTGTCTACAATACAGCGTCTCAACTTTGCACTAGTGACACCTTGGGCCAGTTAATAACTGGCGGTGGAAGGGCTGTCATGTGCTTTACTGGGTGTTCACCAGCATCTACCGCCAGTACCCACTAGATGCCAGTACCCACGCTTCAGTTGTGACAACTGAAATTGTCTCCAGAAATTGTGAACCATCCCCTGGATGAGCAAAATCACTCCCAGTTGAGAACCGTGGCCCTAGGGCACTGCCAGTCATGCTGGTCGGATAACCTGGCACAGCTGACAGTGTAGTGGCTCTGCCCTTGGTGGCTGTGTGATCTTAAGCAAGGCCCAGTCATTCAGGACCTAATATCATTTGCAGTTAAATAAACAGCATTTTTCAGATCTAATATACATACCTCCTGTGGAGTAAGATGGGAGGGCAATCCACAAGATTTTAGCTCTTCTTCTCCGGCTGTATGGAAAACAAACTGTCGTTGCTTATTTGAAATGCCCTGGGACTAGAGTCCAACCCTGAGACTCTGCTCTAATCTCTCTTTACTTTGGTGTCCTTCTTTGAACCTCAGTTGTCACAGCCTTTAGGGTGCTGCCCTACATCAGAAATCATGAATACAAATGCTAACAGGGCCAGGCAGCCGTGTGGAATATGGAATAAGCTTGTATAAGACAGCAAGTATCATGGCCCATAGAGAACCCAAAATACAGGCCCTGACTAGAGGTTTCCAAATCACATTTTTAAAGTACAAAGGTCTATCTGGGCCACGTGTGGCCTGCGGCAGTGGGTGAGGGGGTCCCTGGACTACAATGGTCTGTAAGATCTCTTTCAGCTATAGTCACTCTCCCTTTTCCTGCTAGATGAATATTGCCTAGTGACTTATCTCTGTGAAGGCCTCCTAAAGTTATAGATACCCAATATGAAAAGGCCCAGAAAGCCCACACATTAATTCCTAATTCAACACTCTAACAATCCTAAGAAGGATATTGAAAATTAAAGCTAAATGTGTTTATTTTATTGACCCACTAACAGCTTGTGTTATAGCTGTATGCATGGCGAGAGTGTTCTGTACATCACTTAAAGATATCAATGGAAATACTCTCATGTGTTCATTCATTCATTTAATCCTATCAATAGATGTTTATGTAGCACCTATGCTTTGTTACTTTAACTGTGCTAGCTTAATGTTTTTCCACAGACTTGGTAGTACATGTGAAAGGAAAGAGATTCGTAGAGTGTACAACCAAACAGCATGGTTCAATGTCGTGTATGCGGTACTATTTTCCCAATAAGCTCCACAGTATCATCAAGAACCAAGTACAAATATTCATATTTGGTGAAAGCAGAAAACAGGAGAGATCTGTGACACCCTCACACAGGCCTTCACTAGAGTCTGATTCCTGACTGTGCCAGAGTGGGAGCTCAAGAGTTAATTTCAGAAAGCACTTAAAATCTGATATGAGAAATCTCTGTCTATAAAGAAACAATATCCTGAGGCAGGCAATTATCTGCTGAAATGAAAACAGAAAGACAAGCCATAGGATAACAGCTGAAACCTCAAAGAACAGAAATATTTATCAGTGGTAATTTAAAAATAAAATACATAAAATTAATCTCAAGGTCCTCTAGGATTTTCTTTCAATTTAGTTCTCTATTTTTGGCAAAAATTCTGAGTTGTGGGCAATTTTACTAGTGATGTAGAAAATAGGCCCATCCTTTCTCCATAATTATCAAAAAAAAAAAAAATTGAAGCCCAGATGTATTTATTTATTCTGATGCACAGTGACTTTCTGGAATGACTGTCCTTTCTGAATGCTAAAACCTAAAGAGTTAAAGGATAAGGAATCTATGACTAATTGTATGTAATTGCCATAGATTGGAGCTGCACACCAGGGTAGCAGAAATAATTACTTCTAGGGAGTTTATCACCAGCAATTTTAAATCCTAGGGGGCACCAATGAGGTCAATTTTCCGTGTATAAGCACAATGACTGGTAACCAGAGTTAATGACCATTTGATGGCTACTGGATAAAGCCTGGGAGAGGGGTGAATGCTATTTCAACTGAGGAATTTGTTGAACCGAAGTTATGGAAGGATCCTTAGAGATCCCATAATTCAATCATGTTATCATATAGAAAAGGAAACCAAGGCTCCTAGTAGTAAAATTACTTGGGCAAATCATAAAATTTGGTCTTTTGACTCGCTTCCGACCTTTCTGCTTCTTCAGGTTGCTTCTCAGGATGCTCAATTGCCTCTTCTCTTAAGAGAGATTCACAGTTGGAATTCAGAACTTAATTGATTACTGGCATCAACCTGGCATCCATAACACTAAGACTGACCTTCAGCTGAATCCTCCCTACATCAGTCATCTGGCTGCTATTTCATGTGGCTGCACCTCTAACCAAAACAGTCACTGAGTGGACTGGATTTTAAAATTTACTATAGCAGGCAGGGGCTGAAGTTTATATTAAAGTGTGATTTTTCTGTCTTGAGAACACTTAGATCATAGCCTTTGGAACTTCTGAAGATATTTATTTTACATTTTTCTATTTACTGAGGGCCTTGATAGCTCCCAGACTGATGGTGGGATCAGTGGGGACTTATGACATTTACTTTTTCCATCTAATCTCTAAGAATCAAAGGTGTTCCCCTGGGTAGTACTCAAAAGCACTACAGCCCACTTGGACTCTTGGATTTTTTTTCATAATAAAGTTTATCAGTAATATCCATAAAGCGACATCTAGGACTCAAAACATGCTTATAACTAGAAGTTTGGAATATAATGTTAGTCTGTTAATATTAAAATAAAAATGGGTCTCAGGAATAATTTTAAAATCATTCGGTGATTCATCCTGAATCACTGGAAAGTATGAAATGCTGAACTTATTAGACAAACATAAACTGAAATTTAAATGTCACACCGATTTATGTCAACCTCCCAAAATCTGAATGGAGAATTTTCATGTTTTTATTACATAATTATGTAATATAGAACTATTGTGAATGACTTTTTCAATTTTTTTTGGATTATAAAATTGGTACATCTTCATTAAAGAAATTTTGAAAATTAAGAAATATATAGAGTAATAAAAAATCACCCACATGACCATTTAGACTAAACTAATATTATAAAAGGTATTTTAAAATAAATCCAGCACATTTTATTTAAGTTGATATCACAAGATACCTGCCTGTCTAGGAGATAAAACATTGTGTAAGAGGTACAAACATATTGTGTTACAGAACTAAGGGTAAACCTATTTATGTATAACTTATTGTCTTACAGAGGATTAAGGATGTTAGAGAATTACATAGAAAGATAAAAAGATACCTAGTGGAGTGAATGGGTGGAAGAAAATTACGGGTGGGATTACCAAATGGAGGAGACAGAGAACATCTGTCATAATTACCTGTGTGCTAGCCATGGGTGGTTGATTAAAGAAACGTGGGCGATTGCATGATTCACAAAATCCATAATATACAAAACTCATAAAATATATATGACCTGTATGAGAGTGTCCTAAACAACATACTTCTGATATATATGATGATAATACTTTCTTTAAAATGATCCCTTGGCAGAGATTGATGGTTTCTTACCAATAAATAATTCCAAGAAATAATCAGTTCCACTAATTTTCTAGTGGCAGATGGTGGGGGTCAATATAATTCAGTGGAAGTACCTCTCCCCCTGCTCATCTGGCTTAATTACTAGAAAATACTAGGTTATCTATGGGCCGACTAAGCTAGTGTTTAAGGCACTGGGAAATTATTTCTGTTAAAAAAAAGAAAGGCAAACTTATCCAATCAGAAAACCAAGAAAAAAGCAATTTTTATTTTTAGTATTCACTTATGTTTTATGTAATCTTGAAGAATGATTTATCAAACTATCTGTGGTAGGAGGAGGCACAATAATCTCAGTTCTTGGCGGTCTTAAAAGTGTGAACCTGGCCCTGCTTTTAGGGCCATATCTTAGACTGTCTAGAGAAAGGGAAAATAGTTGTTCTTTACGCAATTGTACTATTTTTTCTCTTGGTCAAATTTTGATAACTACTAAATGGCAATGAGCTTAAGATCACATTTCCTGGCAAGTACCCAGAGTGTCAGGCCTATAATCCTTAAAAAACTTCAGAGCTGGAGACAGAACAAGTGAAAAGTAGACCTCTGCCCTAGTGATGCCTCACCTCTGCACCAAGGGATCCAGAAACAGATTTCAAGAAGAGCAAATATTCTCTTCAGACACTCCTTGAATATACCCTGTAGCACAGATGGGTAGATGCTCCAGGGCCTCAAGTATTACCCAATAGAGCATATTCACTGTTATTTTGCACTAAAAAACTTCATTGCGTATATAATTGTATATTTCTGATGGTTACTTTTTTTTTTTTTTTTTTTTTAAGATTTTATTTATTTGTGAAAGACACAGAGAAAGAGAGGCAGAGACACAGGCAGACAGAGAAGCAGTCTCCATGCCCAATGTGGGACTCCAGGATTATGCCCTGGGCCGAAGGCAGGCACTTAACCGCTAAGCCACCTAGGCATCCCCTCTGATGGTTACTTTTTATGTCAACTTGACTAGGCCACAAGATGTCCACAGTTTAAACATTGGTTAAACATTGTTTTTGGTTGTATCTGTCGGGATCTTTTTGGAAAAGATTAACGTTTGCATTGTTAGACTGAATAATAAAGAGGACGCCCTCCCCAATGTGTCCAATCTGTTGAAGGCCTGAATAGGACAACAAGATAGAGGAAGGTTGAATTTGCTCTCTCTGCCTGACTGTTGAGCTAGGACATGGGTATTGAAAGTCCTCTACACTGAAACTGATGCCTGGTGGTGCTTCTGGTTCTCAGGACTTCAGATTTGGATTGACATTTCCACCACTCACTTTTCCAGGTCTTTAGCTTTCAGACAGCAGATGGTGGGATTTCTCAGTGTTCATGATTATAGGAACCAATTCCTTAAAACAAATTTCACTTTACATATCTATTGGATCTATTATCTATCTATTAGTTCTGTTTCTCTGGAAAACCCTAACATAATATCCTACCTTGTAACAATCAAAATAAATGCTGCACACCACCCACAGAATCTAGCGGTAACTCCAGTGATGTCCATTGCTAACTTACATTTACGTTGATGGGAAAAAGGAGGGACAGTACATTTATTTTTTTTTAAAGATTTTATTAATTTATTCATGAGAGACTCCGAGAGAGAGGCAGAGACATGAGCAGAGAGAGAAGCAGGCTCCCTGCGGGGAGCCCGACTTGGGACTCGATTCCGGGACCCTGGCATCACGCCCTGAGCCAAAGGCAGATGCTCAACCACTGAGCCACCCAGATGTCCCGGGAGAATACATTTAATGAAAATATAAAGAATATCTATTCTCTGTTGCAAGAGCTGGAAAGAAGTAAGCTGGGGAGGCATCCTGAAGGATGCAATCTTTGCCTGTAGTATTACACTGAAAATGTTGACATGCCATGCTGAATAAATAATGGAGAAAAAATGTTAAGAAATTCTACTTGTTCCCTAAATTTTAAAATGCAGACAAACATAGCACTAGTCCCAAACTAAAGGACATTACGTGTGTTACTATTTTACAGATGCATGTTTGTAACTATCCTCCGATCATGCATAAAAACCAGATGTTATTAAAACCTGTTCCAAGAGAACACTAAAAAAAATATATTAACTCATGTTCTAGAATTAAAGGATTTTTCAATTGTCTTTCCAAAGTAACATCAGTGTGCTATGTTGAGGGTAACATTAATATTCAGCTAATGACGCAGGACTTTAAGGAGTTATTCGAGAATAGCTTATTTCAGAGAAGCTACCTGGAACATGTCCACAGAGATGGAAAATCTTTTCTTAGCAGATAACTCTATATTCAGGATTCCAAAACAAAAAGAAGCATCCTTTGCCAGAATATAGCCAGACACCGGGCAGGTAAACAAAGGAAAACTGTTTTCCATTAGTACTACAATGAGTCGCATAAATTTGATGCCGCTTACATAATGCATTGTCGTTGATGATTTGGATTCTTGTCTGCTTCATAAGTTAGACTAGGCATGGGGAAGGGCACATATCTTTGGTCATTTGTTGGAATTAAAAAAAAAAGGCAATACAACTGAGTGGTTGATTTGTTGCTATTTTGGCAAATCATTAACCTGAAAAGATACTGTTGTCAAAGAATGACCTCTTTGCCAATTTGAAGGTCATTGTATACAGCAGAGCAAGAGCAACCCTGGTGGTACCCCTCCATGGGTCATTTTATATTTAGTGCTGTAATTGCCTTTTCTTCCTTCCTTTTATAAATTGTATGAAATTTGGGACAACTCAGGCTGCTGACTCCTTTGCAGGCACTTCCGCTTAGGTGTAAATATGTGTCTGTGCTTTGGCTGGTTAGAGTTGCTTAAGGGGTCAGCCTTACCCTTGGGGTATATTGGAAGTCACTGATGTTGGTGTGATTGAGGAGCAAAAAGAAAAGCTCCCTCTTGTAAGGAGGCAGGGGGAACACAGTCTTTGGGTAATATTGTGCTGTTTAAGAAAATTCTCTGAACCTCAGTTCCCCTCATCTTTAAAATGGCGGTGAAGATTTCTCATTTTAGGATCATTTGTGGATAAAAGGAAATAAATAAAACAAATACTTTATATATAGTAGGTGCTCAACGAAGACTAATGACTTATATCCAAATAGTTATCATCCCCACTAACCTGTGGCAGGTTCTAGAGAGGACGATCTCTGTTGAAACGCCTCTGGGAAGTATTTCATGTTAAGCCCAAGCACACTTTTACTTCTCTAGTAAATGCACACATATGATCCTTTCAAATCAGCAGTAGGGGAGAGCCTAAGGCTGAAGTCAGTGGCCTCTGGCAGAGTTCAGTCCTTGGCCATTGTGATTACACTTGTTGACATTAAAGAACAGTGTCTCAAGAGAGACAGAGACAGGCTCCAGGGGTTGACAGAAGCTGTCTTTGATTCAGTAGGCAGTGGGGCTGTCACTGGGGAGCAGAAATTCATCTTTATCAATGGGCTGAAACCAGGATGAATCCAGAGCCAAAGCTAGAGGATCAGGGATCACAGGGAGCAGTGGGTCAGGGGGACGGGGTAAGAGTGCAAACTGAGAAGAAGGTAAAGAAGAAGCCACAGGTTCCCACAGTCTGGAGTTGGTCAGGAGTACTGAGAATCAGCTACTTCAGAGGCAGTGACTTACAAAGCAGCTGTTGCTCTTGGTCTTCAAAGGACATCACCATTGCAATGCAAAAGAACAACCTAAGCCTCAAGACAGCCACCTGAAATCGGGCCTTATTACAGAGAGGAAGCAGAAGGCACTGTTGCCTGCAAGCCAGGGGGGTCTTAGCCACCTGTTGAAAGGGATGATGGATGCCTTGTAAAGAGAATTTTTGCCCATCTCACAAATGGTGTAACACCAACTATGTCCATTAACTTGCTGTTATTCAGATTAGATCCAGGTTAAAAATATCACTTCCATTGTGTTCTATAGACTAGAAATTGTTTAAGCAATTCAGGTCAAATCTGCCATAATTTCATTCTTGTTTACTCAACTTGAGGATGCTTCTCTATGTCTCCATTCACAGACTTAGGAAATGGCTTAAGTTTTTCACTTCAGTTAATGTTGGTTTTCAGACAATGATTTGATTAGTAAAGAATGCGATTTGATGCAGGGATCTTGGTAACAAGCAATGGGAAATACTTAGAGGTGGTACTTTCTTGGCACTCACCCTATAGAAGGCTGGTCCAAATGGTGTGTCCAGATATAAATCCACATTTAATTATGGATTAAAAAGGCAAAAAAATAAGTGAAAGGGAACAGATTGGTAATCTCAGATTGTAAAATGTCAGCCATTGTTATAAGCTAGAATATGTGATATATGTGTGTAAATATGTGTATATGTATATATTACATATATATGTATGTTATGTATATATGCATATATGTATATATAATGTGTGTGTATATGTGTATATTTATGTAATAAAATAGTAAATATATTTTATATATAAAATAGTCTTTATTGCAAGCTCTTTATCACCAGGACCTGCATTATCTTTTAGGTATGAGTATAGTAGTGTTGGCACATAATCACCAATTAGCAAATGTTTGTAGAATTAATTAATTATATCCTACTTTATAGGTACTTAATAGAAGTGAACACATAGCCATAAAATGCTTATCATCTTCCGGGTATTATTCTAAGTACTTTACATATATTAAACCCATTTAAGTCTCATAAAAATGCTGCAAAATAAGCACTGTTACTATTGTTCCATATGACAATTGAAGAAACTGAGGCACAGAAAGTTCAAGTAGCTTGCTCAAGTTTGTACAGACAGCTAAAGACAAATAAGGGATTTCAGTTCAGGCAATCTGGCTTTAGCATCCGTGCTTTCAACCGTTATGCCATGATACAGAATTTGATGCTATGGTGTTGCTGAATTGGTCTGAAGGGGACCCCTGCAGCACCCCAAACCAGTCAGATTATGAGAATCCAAATGAATAAAAATAAGTTTCTGGCTGTCTATTACTTCCTCTTGTGAAAACATAGATATCAGGTATAGCCCAATTTAAAATACAATCTGTGGGTCAGACACAAAATTCATTTTAGGAATCCTGGGATGATACTTCAAGAACTGGTAGTCAGCCTCCAAAAGTTAAAACTGAAATGCAGTAAGGGTTTGTGAGGCTGCTGATACCAACCCACATGGCATCTGTAAAAGGACTTTGAGGGCATATGTGCTAGGCACAGTGCTCAATGACCTATATGAATTGTGTCATTTAATCATCACCAAAAATATAAAAAATAAATAAAATCAAGTAGTCAGCACTGTTACTTTTTTTTTTTTTTTCAGATTGGGGAATTGAAACTCAAAAAAGTTAAATAACTTGCTCAATGTCACAGAGTTAGTAAGTAACAGAGCCTGGATTCAAATCCAATAGACCACATATTGGGTCACAAATCGGGTCTGAACCGATACCAAAAGATTGGGATTGTCCCCTGCATATTCTCGGACCATAATGCCTTGAAATTAGAACTAAATCACAACAAGAAGTTTGGAAGGACCTCAAACACATGGAGGTTAAGGACCATCCTGCTAAAAGATAAAAGGGTCAACCAGGAAATTAAGGAAGAATTAAAAAGATTCATGGAAACTAATGAGAATGAAGATACAACCGTTCAAAATCTTTGGGATGCAGCAAAAGCAGTCCTAAGGGGGAAATACATCGCAATACAAGCATCCATTCAAAAACTGGAAAGAACTCAAATACAAAAGCTAACCTTACACATAAAGGAGCTAGAGAAAAAACAGCAAATAGATCCTACACCCAAGAGAAGAAGGGAGTTAATAAAGATTCGAGCAGAACTCAACGAAATCGAGACCAGAAGAACTGTGGAACAGATCAACAGAACCAGGAGTTGGTTCTTTGAAAGAATTAATAAGATAGATAAACCATTAGCCAGCCTTATTAAAAAGAAGAGAGAGAAGACTCAAATTAATAAAATCATGAATGAGAAAGGAGAGATCACTACCAACACCAAGGAAATACAAACGATTTTAAAAACATATTATGAACAGCTATATGCCAATAAATTAGGCAATCTAGAAGAAATGGACGCATTCCTGGAAAGCCACAAACTACCAAAACTGGAACAGGAAGAAATAGAAAACCTGAACAGGCCAATAACCAGGGAGGAAATTGAAGCAGTCATCAAAAACCTCCCAAGACACAAGAGTCCAGGGCCAGATGGCTTCCCAGGAGAATTTTATCAAACGTTTAAAGAAGAAATCATACCTATTCTCCTAAAGCTGTTTGGAAAGATAGAAAGAGATGGAGTACTTCCAAATTCGTTCTATGAAGCCAGCATCACCTTAATTCCAAAGCCAGACAAAGACCCCGCCAAAAAGGAGAATTACAGACCAATATCCCTGAGGAACATGGATGCAAAAATTCTCAACAAGATACTGGCCAATAGGATCCAACAGTACATTAAGAAAATTATTCACCATGACCAAGTAGGATTTATCCCTGGGACACAAGGCTGGTTCAACACCCGTAAAACAATCAATGTGATTCATCATATCAGCAAGAGAAAAACCAAGAACCATATGATCCTCTCATTGGATGCAGAGAAAGCATTTGACAAAATACAGCATCCATTCCTGATCAAAACTCTTCAGAGTGTAGGGATAGAGGGAACATTCCTCGACATCTTAAAAGCCATCTATGAAAAGCCCACAGCAAATATCATTCTCAATGGGGAAGCACTGGGAGCCTTTCCCCTAAGATCAGGAACAAGACAGGGATGTCCACTCTCACCACTGCTATTCAACATAGTACTGGAAGTCCTAGCCTCAGCAATCAGACAACAAAAAGACATTAAAGGCATTCAAATTGGCAAAGAAGAAGTCAAACTCTCCCTCTTCGCCGATGACATGATACTCTACATAGAAAACCCAAAAGTCTCCACCCCAAGATTGCTAGAACTCATACAGCAATTCGGTAGCGTGGCAGGATACAAAATCAATGCCCAGAAGTCAGTGGCATTTCTATACACTAACAATGAGACTGAAGAAAGAGAAATTAAGGAGTCAATCCCATTTACAATTGCACCCAAAAGCATAAGATACCTAGGAATAAACCTCACCAAAGATGTAAAGGATCTATACCCTCAAAACTATAGAACACTTCTGAAAGAAATTGAGGAAGACACAAAGAGATGGAAAAATATTCCATGCTCATGGATTGGCAGAATTAATATTGTGAAAATGTCAATGTTACCCAGGGCAATATACACGTTTAATGCAATCCCTATCAAAATACCAGTTCTATCTGACTTTATTATTATAAAGTCAGATACTATATTATTATTTATTTATAATAACAATAATAATTATTATTATTAAAGATCTCTCTAGTTTTTAGAGAGAGATAGAAAGAGGGGACTTGAGGGAGGAACAGAAGGAGAGGGAGAGAGTCCTCAGTTTCCCTGCTGAGGGTAGAGTCCGACTCGGGGCTGGATCCCAGGACCCTGAGACCATGACGGGAGCTGAAATCTAGAGTCCACTGCCCAACCAACTGAACCACCCGAGTGCCCCAAGTTCTATTTGTCTTTAAAGCCCAAGGTCTTAAACACTGTCAAACACACACACTTGGAATTTATTTGGCATGGAGTTCCATGTGGTACATTTTGATAAGTTTGGGGAAAATTGAAATAGTAGAACAGGAAGCAAAATGTAGAGGTATTAATTTTTGATGACAGGTAAGACCTAGTAGAATTAGTTCCTGTTAAGATTCCAAATGAAACCCAGGTGTCATTCCTAGAGTCATCACAAAGTATGTGGCCCGAAGCAAGGGAGACTATATAATTAAATTTGGTAGTGGCTCACAGTTCTTACGCCCTTGGAGCCAAGTCTTTTAGAACTAGTTCAGTGCTTTGGGACTCAGTTGAAGGATCAGTGGACTCAGCCTCCTGACTCTCAGTAAAAGGGATAATAAAAAAGCATCTCAATGTTTTTTCTTTGTTTGTTTTGCTTTTTAATGAATGCCTTCCTCACAGGAAGAATCTAGTGTAATGTTAGAAAGTAAGGTTTTTAGAGTTCGGCACAATTCACTAGCGTTCCTTGACCCAAAATAAACTATCTAGAAAATTGTTCTAAACCTGTATGTAGATGGAGGTGTTGTCTATTCAGAAATAGAAATGGCTTTTCCAGGCAAAGTTGTCCCATCCAACTTAATCGAGGTAGAGGCTTTGTTTAGGCACCTGTGGACCAAGCAGTTATTCAAGGTTACACAGCTACACACAGCTGTGTCTACATAGAACAAAAAATGTAGGTATAATAGACTATGGAGGGAAATATAGGGGATGATTAGGACATATCTGTGATCATTTGTAATGGACATCATTACACAATATCATAGGGCACTTTCTTCATAGATAGGTCCTTTTTTATTTAATTGCCAGAGTATTAATTTTTAGAATGTGTGTATCAGCACTGATCTAGGTACTGAAAATATGACTCAATAATGCTGGGATTTAGATTCAGATAATATTTTAGAGTTTATAGTGCATTAATATACATTATCTCACTGAGCATTGAGCCAATTCTGAGAGTTTGAAAGGGTAGGCATATTTGATCCTATTATTTATTTACTTATTTATTTGTTTACTTATTGAGAGAGTGATCCTATTTTAAAAGGAAGGAGTGCTGTTTCAGTATTCTTCACCTTGTTACCTGTATTCTAGTCTTTGTCATTCCTCTCTTCAGTTTCTAAATTCATAAAAGTTTGGTGATAATGCCTTTTCTACCTAACTTAAAGGATTATTGTACCATTTAGAATCAAGTGAGTGTTATAAAACTAATTAAAAAAATAAAATTCAGGGATCCCTGGGTGGCGCAGCGGTTTAGCGCCTGCCTTTGGCCCAGGGCGCGATCTTGGAGACCCGGGATCGAATCCCACGTCGGGCTCCCGGTGCATGGAGCCTGCTTCTCCCTCTGCCTGTGTCTCTGCCTCTCTCTCTCTCTCTCTCTGTGTGTGTGACTATCATAAATAAAGAAAAAAAAAATTCATACAAAGATCCAGCTAATTAGTACTAAATATATATTTATTTATTTTTATCTTCTAAAAAGTATTTTTAAGTTCATGTATAATTAATATACAGTATTATACTAGTTTCAAGTATACAATCATTAAACAATTCTATGCATTTTTTAATGCTCATCAAGATAAGAGTACTCTTTTTTTAAATTTCTTTATTTTTAAAAAATTTTTATTTTAATTCTGGTTAGTTAACTAGAACTAAATATTCAGAATCACTGATTTTAAATTATTTTCCCATTGCGTTTCATTTTCTTTGTCTATTTTTTTCACTGTGGTAGAGTAGGTTATACCAAAAGAATGGTTTTCCAAGTCCCACAGCTGTAAGTAGTAAAAAGTTATGACCAAATCACAGTGTTTATATAAAGGTACCATCTGAGTGTCATGTTTCTCTTTATTTAAATATTTAATTGGCCAACCTAATGTAAGAGAAACCTAAAAATGTGGGACCGCATCATCGCACTAATCTCTTGTGTGAAATGTTATAATAATTGTTTCTACATAGAACTAATGTCTATCATGTTCAAATAGGCAATTTTGTTCCACAACAATATACTAGATGCATAAACATTTATAATGAAAAATACATATGCTTATGAGACATGTGTATTTACTCTAGAAACACTGCAATTAGTGGATCCAACACTCTAGCCTCTGAAACATTTGTAGAGTCCCTAAATGCAGCTTAGGATTTAAAATTCTACATCTTCTTCTAGCTATCACCATATTTTATAATTTCCCTTTTACTACCAAGCTTTTTGAAAGAGAAATAGAAACTATATATTTCTACCGCCTTATTTTCCATTTATTCCTCAATGAATCATAACCTGGCTTTAGTCCCATTCATCCTCTTGCCAAGGTCATACATGAACTCTTAGATGGTAAAGCCAATGGGCACTATTGAAATCTTGTATTTCTGCTGCTGCAGTGTTTGACACTATTTATATGTCCTTTCAAAACTGTCTCCTCCCCTGGTATATATGTTACTCTTTTCTCTTGATTTTTCTTCTTCTCTAGATGCCCTAATTAAATCTTATTATTGAGCTTGACTTCTTCGGCCTACCCTTTAAAAGTTGATGATGTGAGAGATTCTATTCGTAACCTTTACTTTTCTCATTCTGTTCACATTCTTATTTATTCTCATACCTATGATAATCACCTCTATCCTTGATGACTCCAAAAGTTCTATATATCTTCGTATCTATATCTTATACTTCTCTGTTACATCACATTGATTATTGAAAAATTTTACATAAATATTTCATTCACACAACCATGTCTATTTATTAATTTATGATGGCTTTTTGTATGTCCCACAAATATAATAAACTAACATGTCGAAACCAAACTCTTTACATTGCCTGTTTCTCCTTTATTTTCTGTCTGTTGCCTGGAGATGTCAGGTACCCAGTCATACAAGTTTAAAAACCTGGTGATATTTGATCCACTAAACCAGTCTCTAGAGAAGGTACCTTTCCTTTGTAATATTTAAACTCTCCTCAGGTGATTCTAATGTGCATTTGGACTTAAGAGATCTGCTGTAGATCAGTGCTTCACCAATGCTAATGTTGCACAAGAATCACCTACGGGGATCCCTGGGTGGCGCAGCGGTTTAGCGCCTGCCTCTGGCCCAGGGCGTGATCCTGGAGACCCGGGATCGAATCCCACGTCAGGCTCCCGGTGCATGGAGCCTGCTTCTCCCTCTGCCTCTCTCTCTCTCTCTCTGTGACTATCATAAATAAATAAAAAAAAAAAAATTTAAAAAAAAAAAAAAAAAAAAAAAAAAAAGAATCACCTACGGATTCTGTTAGTTATAAATCCTGATTAAGTAGGGCTAGACTCCCAGGCAATGTCAGCTATTTGTGGCCAAACTTTGAATATTAAGGTTCTAGATGATTTTGTGATAATATCACCAGTTGACCTGCCCTCTCTGAGGGTTTTCTTCTTGGAATATGTGAAATGTTCCAAATATAGTATATGAGTTCTTTCACCCATGCTTCTAGCAAAACAACTTTTGTATGAATAAGGTATTGGCCATGCCTTTGTCTTTTCTCTGCCAGGATGTTCTAATCTCTACTTCTGAATAAGAAATGTACCAGGCACTTTGGCTCTGGGATTGCAAGAGCTTCTTAGAGTACCAAGTCATTCTAAACATAGAAAACCCTTTAGGATTTGCCTTTGTCCCCATCTCCAGCCTCAACTCCTGCCTCTTGTCCTTTTAGCCCTACTTCCTTGCAAACAAAACCATTTATATATGAATATATGTACCATCAACTTGTAGGATTCTATGTTTTTATATATACTATACTCCTGCCTGGAAAACTTTCCTCCATTCCCTTTTTATCTTTCAAATTGCAGCTCAGGGGCTATTTCAAGTTAGAAGTGATCCCATGATGCCCTTTATTATCTCCATCACACCTATGCTAGTGCTTTGTAGTTTTCAGTTTACTTGACTACCTATCAATTAACTGTAAATTCTCTGAGGATGGTATGATTTCAGTGCCCAAAAATGTGTCTGGCCCATTGAAGATCCAATAACTTTCTGTGGAATTAATCATGGCTCATGTTGAAATTTAAGGGTGACAAATGAATTTACATAGCCATCAATTTATTTATCAAGCTCTTGCATCTCTATGTATTTTTCCTGCTATGATATAGTCAGATCAGGCAGCAAAGTGAGAGTACATTAAGATTAAACATGAGTAAAACAATACAATGAGATTGTTTTCAATAATTTATATTAGTTTATCCCTTGATGGTTCACAGGTCATCAAGTCAAACTTCCTTGTCATTTCAGTTTTCAAATATTTTGAAGTTCCCTGGTAAATAAAGTCTATACCAAAAGGATCATAGGAGATTTGGAGTTTTCTAAGAAAAAGGCTTAAAATAGACCATGAGCTTTTGTTCCAAAGATCATTCGTTTTTTGCCAACAGAGCAACAATGAATGTTTGCCTAGGGAATAAAAAATTGGTTCACACATGATGGTCAATGGAACCTCAGTTCCTGTCTTTATCCAGTGATAGTCTCAGTCACGACATCTGGCACTTGACACCCAGCCTGATGTTATTGAACTTGGCCTATATGCTTCATCACATTTCACACACTGCAGGCCACCATTAGCCTGAATAATTAAGAGCTGGATAAGTCTTCCCCTTCCAAGATGCTGTCATGAATTTTAAGAGTTTGGAAAGAATTTAAGTAATTTGGGAAACTTTGCAAACTCTTTATTGAGAGTGCTCAGATGAGACTCTAGACAAAGATGCTTTTCAAACAAAAGATTCACAGGCAAGCAAATTTTCAAAATCTTTTAGAAAAATCTCATAGCTAACCTGTACCTCATCCGAATTTGTCTTATTCAGGAACTCTACAAATGAAATATATAGATTTTAAACTTCTATCCCTTTCCCTTACCATGAGCTATCAAAAATATACTTGCAGTCACTTACTATTACAAAAATCAATACCTTCAAACAAAAGGGACTGTCTGTTATCTAAAAGCCTAAGGCAAAGGAAAGATCCATTGAGAATGACACTTCATTTGTTTGGGTGAAATTTAATTGGCTTGAATACAACTGAAATGCATCTGATCTTTTGTTCATTTAAAAAATTGAACTACTAAATTGGTGACTTAGATATAGCTTTATGGTTTATCAAGTTCAGAAGATAACACTAATTCCAAAGCTTTAAAATCCCATTTAAGGGCAATCAACCAGTTTTCTAAATATTCAAGAAAGTAAATGGTGCTTTATCACCTCACAAGCTAAACAAGCTATCGCTACCCTTTATTGAGCCAATTCTTACTAAGAAAACAGCTATGAGCATCTTCTCTCTTATGAGTACAAACTCCATCAAGATGGAGTCTTTAGACATTTTTGTTCAAAGCTCTAATCTAGTTTCACAACAACGCCTGGCTTGTATCAGACAATCAGTGACTGTTGGAGGAATGTGAGCCATGAGGTGTCTCCTAGTTCCCATTCCAGAGTGTTGTGGAAGTGCCAGTTGTCGATAAACTCTATAAGAGCATCAGCCTTCCACAAGGAGCCAGTTTACTGATTAATAAGTATGAAGTAGAAAGAGCTCCATTTTCTTTTACCTAGGTTTGCGAAAAGCCAATTGAGAAAGAACCCCATTTTTCATCTCACTACAATAATGGTATCCTCAGCTTCACCACCCCCCCTTAATATCTGTGCCTTTGCAAAACCCTTAGGGCATAATTCCAAATCATACCATGGTTCTCAAGTTCTTCCAGTAGTTGCCTGTGCAATAATTAGCTTTTGTTTTCCTTCCTTGAGGCAAAACTATCCTCTTAGCAAGACTGAACCATTGGACAATAATGGATCCAGTAGAAATCTTGGCTATCTGGCAAAACATGGTGCCCAGAACAGGATATGTTGATGTATGAGGCCCAGAATGGGCTAGTAGGTATGTGTAGCAGAGGCAAGCAAGCCAAATATGTGAGCAGAAAATACCAAAATATATATATGCTGTGGTTAGTATTAGGGAGCTCTTCAGGTACCAGGTCCCAATTACAAAGTGAAAAGTTCACAGGAAGACTTCAATCTTCATGGTAATTAGTTATATTAATTTCCTAGGGTTGCCATAACAAATTACCACAAACATGGTGACTTAAAACAACATAAATTTATTCTTTGAGAGTCTGTAGGCCAGAAGTCTGAAATGAAGGTATCAGGAGAATTGGTTCTCTTTGGATGCTGTGGGGAAGAATCTGCTCCTTGTCTTTCTCCTAGGTGCTGGTGACTTCTGGCAATCCTTGACATCACAGGCTTGTAGATACATCACTCTAATCTCTGTTTTGGCCTTCACATGGCCTTTCTCTCACATTTCTCCTGTGTCTTTCTGTGTCTCAAATCTTCCTCTCTTCTTCTTCTTCCTCCTCCTCCTCCTCCTCCTCCTCCTCCTCCTCCTCCTCCTCCTCCTTCTTCTTCTTCTTCTTCTTCTTCTTCTTCTTCTTCTTCTTCTTCTTCTTCTTCTTAAATAAAGACACCAGTCATTGGATTTAGGACCCACCCTAAATTCAGGATGATCTAATCTTAAGATTCTTAATTATATCTAGAAAGCCACCAATTTCAGTTCCAGGTCAATTCACAGGTATTGGAAGAGGGGTCAGACTTAGATGTATCTTTTTTTGTCCATTATTCAACCCACCATATTGGTAAAAATAGGACTGAACCTCAGGTTAGAAAAATAAAGGTTCAGATACGGCTCAGGGATGGAAAAAAGAAAACAAGAGTCTACTTGCGAAAGCTCAAATTCAAGGTTAGAATAGAACCAGTAGTAAATGGAATGATAGCTTAGTGACTGGTCTAGGAAGCTTCTTTCACATTCTAATGATTAGAAACAGACTTTGTCAAACAGCCTAGGACATGGAAAATCTACCAGCTGAAACAGCAGGGGATAGTAGTAGGTGAGTCATAATATTAATTCCTAAATGGAATGATTTGGGAGCTACAGATTCAGTAAAGTAAACTAGACACTGAGTTTTTAAAAGAATTAGCAATTTAACTTGCTTATGGTTTTACTAGCATTCTGCACAAAAATTCTGACCAGCTCTTCAAGATTCCTTCTTTGTGGCAAAACTGTGGAGATAGGAAAACTATCATTGGTTGTCAGGAATTGAGGGGTGTGGGGAGAGATGAATATGTGGAACAGAAGATTTTTAGAGTAGTGGAAATCTTTGTTCAACACCATAATGATGGGTACATATCATTATACACATGTCCAAACCCATAGAATGTACACTTCCAAGAGCCAACCATAATGGAAACTATGGAGAGTGATGGTGATACACCAATGCAGGTTCATTAGTGGTAACAAATGCTCCACTCTGATGCAGGATATTGAGAGTGGCAGAGGCTATGCATGTGCCGGGGAGTAGGGTATATGGGAAACCTCTGTACCTTCTCCTCAATTTTATTGTAAATCTAAACCTGCTCTTAAAAAATTGTCTGGGGCAGCCCAGGTGGCTCAGCGGTTTAGCGCCGCCTTCAGCCCAGGGTGTGATCTTGGAGACCAGGGTTGAGTCCCATGTCAGGCTCCCTGCATGGAGCCTTCTTCTCCCTCTGCCTGTGTCTCTGCCTCTCTCTTTCTCTCTCTCTCTCTCATGAATAAATAAATAAAATCTTTTTAAAAAATTGAATAATACCCCCCACCCCAAGATTTCCTCCTTCCATATTCCACAAATAATTTTCCTCAAGTTAATATGAATTCTGACTTTCTCCTTAACTCCAAACCCAATATAGGAAAATAGATATATAGCTATTCAGTTAGTCCTATTGTGGATTATGCAAAACAAAACTGGACATAACTTGATTAAACTTTAAAGTCTTCACTGATTTCCTTTTAAGCTTCCTTAGCACTTGAATCCCTTTAAAAAGATCAAACTTTTTAGTACACAATTTAAAAAATGTGTATCACAAATACCATCAATTCCTCATTTTCTCACCAGACAGAAGTTTCCTGAACACTAAACTTCTTATTCCATTTTTAGGAGGTTTCTTAAGCAATGATGTCCCACTTTTGAAGATATTAAAATATGCTTTAACATGCTCAGAAACATATGTCTTGTCATTCTAAATTGGGTCTTTTTTCCTACTGTCTCCCAAAAATGGAAAAAAAAAAAAGTTGATGAAATAGAGCAGCTTCATTTTTCTGTGAATGAATAGTGCAGTTTGGAACAGACATGAATATTAGTGATCATCTGAAGTCAAGGACTGGTGGGTCAGAGAAGCCTAATCAAAGTTGCAAAAATCACTTACTTCAGAATATAATGACATTTTTGTTCCCTTCCATATCTAAATAGTGTGTAACTTGGCATAGCACATCTGTTCAAATGACAGGCAGCTCTCTGTCCTTTAAGAACAAATATATATATCCTTAGCTCTAAAATGGCTCTTGTTGGTTTGGCATTTGAGGAACCAGTCTGTGGAGTCATTGTGCACAGAATGCAGTCATGGTTGGGGTTTGGTCAGGTTCCCCACTGCCTCAGGAAATGACCAGCTGTCCCTCTGGGTGGCTTAAACAGCTTTCTGATGAGTCATCTGGAAGTTAACAGCTTTAATAAAGTGCTGTGTTCTATTGGGTTCTTTGGTGTCATCACCGGCCTTATGTCCACAAGAAGACAGAGGCTTTGAAACCCTGGTCCACTAACAGAAAATCAAAGGGTCACCTTTTCACCTCTGGTCGGTTCACAAGAAAAGAATTAAAAAGTGGCCACTTCACAGAAGCTCTTGCATAGTGCTTGCATCTTTTTGATTTTCTCTCTCACTAGATACTTTAGAAAGCTTTTGGAAAGTGCATTTAATCTATTCGAAAGGTCACAGAAACAAAGGTTTCTGCTCCATTGCTATATCCATGCTTGGCCAGGCTTTAAAATTTCAATCTTTGTGGGGTTGTTGTTGTTGTGTGTGTTTTTTTTTTGTTTTTTTTTTTTTGACATCAACCATACAGCAGTGAATGAAAATTACAAGTGTTCAAGGCTGCAGATGAAACAGGATCAACTGTTTCTCTGTGTGTATAAGGTTGCATAGAAATAGAGTTCTCACATTTTCTGAACCAAAAATCAGTTCTGTTATCTGACAAATATGAATGACCTCGTGGGGAGAATGGGACAGAATATTTGAAATAGAAAATGTTATGGACAATGTGGTAACATGTGGTTTCTGTACTTACTAGGGCTTGATTTCATTCAAATTCAGTGAAAGCTAAATGACTACTCGTATATGTTTAGGTTCATGGCTGGGATAGACTCGCTACCTACTATTGCTTCCTTTCCTCATCAGTCTCTGAGTGATGTTAAGAGTATATAATAAAAGGCAGCTTTCGGAGGTGCCACATTTCCTTAGCAAACCATTAATAATGGGGAAGCTCAATGCCTGTTTGCTAATCAAATGCAATGAGCAGGTTAATGAAAAACACATTGAGTTCCCCTAATTAATGATCTTACCTCTCTCTCTCAAGTCACCAGGGATGGTTTGACAAGCACGTGGCTTAGGGTACTCAGTGATATGCATTTAGTTAATTTGCTGGGTTTCCTTCCTGAGGAAACATACAAATGGCACTTTTCATTTGGAATGTGGGTCATGTTTTTCAAAACTGCAATGTTATTACAAAGATGCAAAACATAAATTGAGAGATAAACAGTTGGCAAATGTCTTTAGCCCATCAGACTGATGAGGCTAAAGCACACTGGGGTTATGTGGTTGATCCATGCTGATTACTGGGTTAGAATGATCAGATCTGCCTTGCTTTTGGCAATAATGATAACGTATGCTAAGTGCTTTTCATTATTATTGTAGTCAATTCTCACAGTAACCCTGTGAGCTAGTTTGTAATGTTATCCCCCAGATTTAAGGCAATGAAGCCAAGGGTCAGAGAGGTTAAGTAACTTCTTCATGGTCATACAACTAAGTGGTGGAACCAGGGTTTGAAGTTGAAGCAGCTTATTCAAGTTCTCTGAGCTTCTCTGCTCCTTAGACAACTGTTTCTTAACAACACATGGTAGGATCACAAATAATTACAGCTTTTCCATTCAGGATTTTTGTTATAGTTTTGGTTTACTCTATGGCAATCATTATACTTTACTTTCCATTACACAAAGTGCTTTGCTCAAGAAGTAGCTCCATAAACATTAGTAAATGAATTTAATTTTTTGTTCTTGTTTTAACTTTGCATTCCAATTGTGTGCTTGGAAAAATATGGCTGTTAAATATAAAGGGTGTGCATGGGTTAGTTAGACCCACTAACTCTGCTATAGATGCAGGGATGAGAGTGTAGAAAGTCTGCTGCTATGGGCAGGTCAGGAAACATTCCCTGATTGTGGATCAGCAGAGTGGTTTAGGAGCTCCATCTGGCCAGAGAAAGGCCAAATGCCTTCTGTCACTTCTAAACCCCCCACAGCATCAGGTGAGGTCAAGAGGACACACTCAACATTTCTTAGCTGTAAGGGATTTCTCAGCCCAAACAATCCTTCAAGAAAATCAGAACCCAAACCATCTGATTGTTCTAGTTAAACTTGCCTTTCTACAGAATTAGAGATAAAAGTAGATTAATCAGTTAATTTATTTATTGCCTTCTTCCCCAGAGGCAGTAAATATATTTTTATCTTTACAACAAACTCACTCCAAAACTCACATTAGGGGGCAGCCCGGGTGGCTCAGCAGTTTAGCGCTGCCTTCAGCCCAGGGCCTGATCCTGGAGACCTGGGATCTAGTCCCACGTCAGGCTCCCTGCATGGAGCCTGCTTCTCCCTCTGCCTGTGTCTCTGCTTCTCTCTCTCTCTCATGAATAAATAAATAAAATCTTAAAAAAACAAAACAAAACTCATATGAGACCCTGAGATTCATCAGCAGCTCTGATGTTTCTCAAGAAATATGAGCCTCCAATTCTGTCCATTCATCTCTCTCTGAGGGCATGTTACCTTGTACCCTGTGATGGGTAAAGTGCGCCCTATGTGAGATGATATAAGTAATCTGCATTCTTGAGTCATGGCTTCTCATTAGCCTAAACAAAAGGCAGCTTCCTTCTCTTAGAGATACAACATTAACCTTTAAGATCTCTCTCTCTTTTTCCATCAAAGCTTGGGTAAATTTCCCATTCCAAAGGGATTTTAAAAAGTTGGTGTTGGTAATCCTGAAAAGTGAAGTCAGGGACATCATAAATTAAGTGAGGAAAAATGACTTCCTCTTGCCATTTCAGTGACAAACTTGCTTTTCATCCATCAAGGAGGTCCAGTAAGCTTGTCAGTAGGTTCTTTCTTAGAGGGTCCCAGTGCGAGCTTTGCTGCCCAGTATAGCTGAAGAAAGTCTCTATTTCTCATTGGGCAATACCTAGAAATGTAGCACCCATGTTTTTTGAACAGGAAATCATAACAGCTGACATGACATTTAAGAGGGTGATAGGACAGAACTTTTATATCAAGACTGTCTAGTAAAATCTGTGAAGTTCAGAGACAAATATTTATGTATCTTGCTCATACTATCACTAACAATATTACTTAAAATAGCTAACATTACTGAATGTTTACTATATGCTAAATACAAACCCATCTGATCATTGCAAATAGCACTAGGAAGTAAATGCTATTATTCACATTTTGCTAATGAGGACACTGAAATATAGAATGGTTAAAAACCTTCACCGAGGGATCCCTGGGTGGCGCAGCGGTTTAGCGCCTGTCTTTGGCCCAGGGCGCGATCCTGGAGACCCGGGATCGAATCCCACATCGGGTTCCCGGTGCATGGAGCCTGCTTCTCCCTCTGCCTATGTCTCTGCCTCTCTCTCTCTCTCCCTCTCTCTCTCTCTGTGACTATCATAAATAAATAAAAATTAAAAAAAAAAAAAAAACCTTCACCGATTTCACACAACCAGTAAGTGGCCAAGTTAAAATCTGAATCCAAGAAGTTTAGATGGAGGGAATACACTCTTAGTCATTTGCTGTAGTGCCTGTATTACGAAAGAACCAAGTTATGCAAAAGATCCTCAGTAACGACAACAAAAGACCCTGAATAATAGCACTAAAACAGCAAAGACATTAATGGTGTTTATCACATATTATGCAAGGTACTTCTCTCATCTTGCTACGTACATTTTTGAATTTAATCCCCTTAAATCTTGTGAGGAGGTACTATTATCTCCATTTTACAGATGGAAAAACCAGGGCATATAAAATACAAGTAACTTGCCTCATGTCAGTATGCAAGTGGTATGACTGGAATTCAAATCCAGATAAGGGTAGGCATTTTGACCTAAGTCTCTAATTTTATGTTTGTTGATGCTGAAGCAATATTTTGGAAAGTGGGTCCCAAATATTAGATTCTTAAATTTAGTAAAAAAAGAAGTTTCCTTGCTATTGAGGAGACTCTATCTAAAACAGTTGTTGATCATGTCCCTGATAGACACAAACCCAGAAAATTATAGCTATGTGTGTGTCTTAAATTTCAAAGACATAATAAATATTGCTGCTTAAATATTCCCGTCTTTAAAAAATGGAAGGCATGAACACTGATGCTGCCAAACACACTTGATAATCATCAAACAAAGCATACCAATCAATCACTCCACTCATTAATCACAGTGTATGAATATTCCAGAGTTACATCAAATGCTAAATTAGGAGTTAATTATCTCTTTATGAATGAAATTGTACTCGATCTTAATTGTTTTAGATATTAAGCTTCCTGATCGGTCCAAAAGTAGGCACTTTGTAACACGTGATCATGGCCACACTTTTTCAACATAAATAACCAGACCAATAATATGATGCTATTCTCTGTATTCTCTTCTCTAAAGACATTAGACAAAGAAGTGCTGCATGCAATATTCATGTTCGATTGTTAACATTCACTGGGTGATACTGTTAGAGACTAAGTGAGACATTAAGGAAATGAGTATGGACATTTAGGCAACCCTTGCATGTGGATCATTACAGTAAAATTAAAGGAATCTAGAACTGGAAAGGAGCCTTTTATCTAATTCAACTGCCATTTATGAATGATGACGAAATGGAAGCCCAGAGAAATTCATCAACCAACCTTAGATCACCCAGAGAGCAAACAGCAGAACCAGGACTAGAATTCAAATCTATGAACTCAGTTTAAAGAATCTGTCTCAGTTGGAAGGATAGAAGAATCCAAATCTGATGGTACCAGCTTTCCCCCAGGATCTAGTGTCTAATCAATTTTTTATTTTGACTCATTGAGAGTGGAGCCAAGATGCAAGCCTTACATCGAGGCTTTACCATACTATCTGGGGGTATGTTGAGGCTATGAATTTAGTTAGCATGATATAGATGAAAAGCACTGAAATTAGATTATGAGAAAGATTGGGCACCTTTAGATTCTGCTATTAGCTGTTTGACTTTAAGAAAGCTTTAAAATTTCTCTAGCCCTCATGGTCTTGTATTTCAGAGATTAAAGTAAAATTAAATTTTATATGCAGTTAAACTACTTCGACTAACTAAAACATATTTCTTTGCCTTTAGCTGAAATTATAGCAATATTCATGGAGATAACCTTTGCTACCTCATGTTACTGAAAAGTTCTGAATGGGAGCTATATATAAAAGTAGGAAAATTATCGAGCAAGAACTATTCTGGTTATTCATTTCGTTTTTATTTTCACACTAATGGTCTAATACTTTGTATATGAAAAAACTTAAGCCCAGAAAGGTAGGAATTTGTTTGGAGTCCTGTTGCTACCAAGGCACAGAGCAAGGATTCAGAATGTGTTCTGCAGGACTCTAAAACCACATGTCTTGCAGAGAGCAACAAAGCAGGGCCAGTTGGCAAGTAAGGGAACATAATAGAATCATAGTTTACAATGACTCAAAAATCCAAGACTCAGGGTCATCCAATGTTATTCAGTATGGGTCAAGCTCAATAGCCTTTGAGGATATCTCTCTATTATAGGAGGGCAGGATGATTGTTCAATGATGGAGTCATTGAATTATCAGTGAGGAGGAAATTCTGGCTTATATGTTCTCTTTAAGAAAGATTGTAAGGTTCAAAATCAAATGTGCTAAACATAAGCTTATCAGCAAAGCTCAATTATATAGAATGATTCATTTCTGGAAGATTCTGTGTGGCAGAAAACTATGACCAGAAGTTATTTGCATAAAAATATCCTTGCCATTACTCTGAAGAAGAGTTTAGTGACTATTTTTTTTGTTTTGTTTTGTTTTGTTTTTAGGTGACAAGGTTAGATTTGAGGCTTAATCAATGGTCCAGTCATCCAAAATGCTACATCCTGCTTTTCCTGACTGTACCTATTCAGAGAGTTTATGAGCTGTGTTAGACCTTTAGAGTAGATGGCTCAGTTGAGTGGTTTGTCAGTGTTGTGCTGTTTTTTCGTTCAGTGGAATAATGGTCATCATTTAGAGTTAAGGATCAGGTTCCATCCAAGTTGCCTAAATAATTTTTATTTTGTCACTCCCACCCAAAGAATTTACTCAGTGCATAGACTCATGTTTGCTGTAGATTTTCATTAGTACATTAAAAGAAAATGTTTTAAAAAGTCTTTCTAGAATGCTGATAAATTAGGTCCCTGCAGTTAGTTCTCATATAACCCCTGCTAAAAATAATAGAAGGTAAATTACAGTGCTCCTAAAATTTCCTCCTAGTTGAAAATAGCAGCCTGGTTGGCCTCATGTCTACAAACATAGTGGCATAATTTCAAATGTATCCAGCTAATTAGACAATCTTTGTGTTTAAATCCTTCATACCCTTTTCATTACATTTGATAGTTTTTGAGAAAACAGCTGGAAATTTCTATCAATGAAAACTGATTTTGTTTTATTATTATTAAAATTTTCTTTATCTCTGAATGCCAGTAGGATGTACAGCAAATCATTTTAAAGACCTACACAAGCTGGACATACTGACATTAAAATAAAAGCAGAACATTTTGGTTGCAGATATTAAAGTAAAGTATTAAATATTAAAGTTGATTTACTGACAGGTTTAGCATAAAAGACAGCTGAAATAAGCTATGAAAGTGAAAGTAAATTGGATTATATTGTTTGTGGTTTGAGCTGACTGGGGGAGAATGAATTTTACTTCATAACAATAAAACAAAAATGAACGTTGACATTAATTGTCCTAAATAGTCAGTAAAGCAATGATGTGACTACTTACAAAAATTAGTGCAAATAAAATGCACAACATCTCTATGAGTCTGTCCTTAATGTAGGCAAAATATTAACCTTCATCCAGGACAGAGAAATGTGTCTGTCTCATGTGGTTTGAGAGGTCAATCATTTAATCAATTCAAGAAAAAAACCAGTTCTTAGACAAAATTTGAACTGCTAGAGAAATTCTCTGCTAAGTCTTTAAAAAGGGAAGAAGCAGCAGATTGTTTGGAGATTCAGAGTAAACCAAAGAAAGGAGAAAAAAGAGAACTAATAAGAATCAAGCACCTTACTATACACCAGTCAGTGTTCAAGATGTTTAATACCTGGTATCATGGAATCTCTCCAATCAACCTTGACAAAATTATTGTCATACCTTTTCAAAACATTATTCTCATTTTTTCCCCCAACTATCTCATTCAGAGAGATGGATGAAAAATTCTCAGCAATTCTTATTCCATTCTTTACTCATCTATTATTATTTTTTAAGATTTTATTTATTTGTTCATGAGAGACACGAGAGAGAGAGAGAGAGAGAGAGAGAGGCAGAGGGAGAAGCAGACTCTGTACAGGGAGCCTGACATGGGACTCAATCCTGGGTCTCCAGGATCATGCTCTGGGCCAAAGGCAGGCACTTAACCGCTGAGCCACCCAGGGATCCCCCTTTTACTTATCTACTATACTCCAGGCATATCAGTCTCCTTTTTTCCCTGGAACATTAGAAAATCTTCCTTTCCTTGGGGGCTTTGTACATACTATTTCACATCCTTACTCCTTAGTCAAAACTTACAATCCCACTCTTCAAATGGCTGGTTCCTTTGATCTTTAAGTTCCTGCACTATTTTATTTTGGGGACAGAACAAAGAGAGTTTGTAATACTATGGCTTAATAGTATGAAAGTTTATTTCTTTTTCATGTGAGAGCCCAAAGATAGATTGGTGATCTAGGCTTGGTAGGCAGCTCAGCAATTGTCACACATAACTTACATTTCTGAGTCCAAGTCCCTATATGTGCCATGTCCCAAGTAGTTGGCACTATGATACATTGTATTGTATTATGCATGTAAACTTTCAGGAGAGTAGATCTCCCATTGGATGTTTTTATGATGATGATGATGATGATGATGGATACAATACCTAGAAATGATACAGGCCACTTCTGTTTACATCCGATTGACTAGAATTTGATTGCTCAACTACTCTTAGCTGCCAAGGAAACTGAGAGAATATTTGTTGGTGAACCATGGCATTAGTTAAGACCACGTTAAATGGAAAAGGAGGAATCCAGTTATTAGGGAGCAGCTAATAGTTCAGCATAAGGTTTTGTGCAGAAATCATCTTTGCAGAAAATCTTCCTTTGATCACTGTAAGGAAGTCTCATGTTATTTATATTTTTATTACTACATTTTATAGGTTGTCTTTGTAGCAGTTACAATTTTTTTACTTTATGAGGTTATTTTAAAAATTCCTATTTTTTTCCTTAACATTAAACTCCTTGAAAGTAGCATTGTGTTTATTTGGTTTTCCATTGTATCCTTCATTCCTATGCCTGAAATATTTGACATAGCAAAGTCATATTTGACATAATAAAGGTTATTGAATGAATGTATAGAAATTCAAATAAGTCTGCAGACAGATAACACCTCAAATCAGATGTATTTATTTTATTTTATTTTTTTAACAGATGGATTTATTGAGTGAAAATTTGAGCATTTTATGGGGGAGGCAATGAAATTAACTTCAAAAGAATCAGGCAGTACTCCTAGTGCAGTGGTATCTAAAGTACTGGTCAACTATCTATTAAAGAGTTACAAAATCCATTTACTGAGTCACAATTAGAATTAAAAATGAAAGAAATAGAATTGCACAGAAGAGACTAGAAGAGAACAGAATAGACAAAAGGTAAAGAGAGGGTATGATATGTGGTTAGGGTGGATATTGTTTCCTAAAACTTTAATTTCAGTTTTATGTACATATGTAAATGAATGTGTGTAATACTGGGTTACAAGGTAATTATTACTATGAATGATGTAAAAGAAGTTTGAAACACACTGCCTCATGTAGTTAGAAAAGGATTAAAGGCAAGGCAGATATGGGAGGGAAAAAGTTGATCCTTATAGAGCTTAATATGACCTGCCTCACAGGGCTAACAAAATGACATCAAATGGTGACTCATCTCTACACCAATTCCATGATTTTCAGTTGCATCTTTTCCAGCAATGCACAATCAAAGAATGCTTTAAGGGAGAGAAGAGTGTGTGTTTCAAAGCATTGTTTCATCTTCTCAATCATAGTGGGCTATTATCTTCAAATATGAAAACTTCAAAAATAACTTTGAATTATAGTTCAACTTGAGAACATCTTTTCTTCATTTTTGAAATTCAGATATACCTAGGGAACTCATGTACTTGCTCTGGTGTTTGGTCCTAGTTCATTGATCAGTGGTCTTTTCTAATATGCTTGCCTGTGAGGATCCCATGTTTTATTTAGAACAAAGTCTAAAGCTCTTCACGTGAATGGGATTTTGCTCTTTTTGACTTCCCATATTGCTAGTGGATGTTTTCCCTTTAGCAGCCCCTTTCTTACTAGGGGAATCTGAAATGAGAGTACTATTCATCTTCTGACATTATTAAGATTTCAGTCTTGTATTTTACTCTCCTTTTAAAATCAATACACTGTTTTTCTTCTGGCTCCATCAATTTTCACATGAGACTTACCAACTCCCAAGCACTTTATAAAACGTGTTCAGTGGACAATATCAGAGCCAGAAGTGAGAGTGATGGTTCTCTAAGCACATAGTTTATTCAGAACCTAACCTGCTGCTCCACACATACAAACATAATTTAAATCAGCTCTGAATCATGTCGACCATAGGCAGGAAGTGCAAAAAAATTGAAAATGGCACAAAATTTCTTCTTTCAAAATCAGTTTTATTTGCTATTTTACTGAACAAGGACTGATCTTCTGTAATAGCGGACTTACTAGAATTCTGAAATACCTATCCAGACTTCTGAAGTGGATTTAACTCTCCCATTCACTCATCTACTCCAGAAGGGTAAGAAACGCACCCCCACCCCCACTATTAGCATGCCATTGTTGGAATCCAGCAAGGCCTCTATTCAGATTTACCAGATTCTCTGCCATCTTTCCTTCTCAGTTTTGCTCACAACCTCATCCAATATAAGCAGTTAGTATTTATTTAGTGCTTATTATGTTTCAGGCATTACACTAAACCCTTTCTTTGTATAATCTAATTTAATCCTTACAACAACCCACTGAGGTAATTACTTGAATTAATTACTGCTGCATGACAAATAACCCTAAGACTTATAGCTCGAAACAACAAATGTCACTTATTATCTTTCTGGGTTTCTGTGGTTCAGGAATTTAGTAGTTTCTTAGCTATGAAATTCTAGTTTAGGTTCTCATGTGAAGTTGTGGTCAATCTGTGCCTGAGGTTGGCGTTATCTTCAAGGCTTCTTCACACTCACATGTCTAATGCCTGGATTTATCTGCCAAGGCTTCTCAGTCATATCTTTCTATATTTATGTGACCTCTTCATGATGTCTCTCTAACCCGCTGACTTCAGGATGGCTAGACTTCAATATGTGTGTCTCAAGAGAGAGAACAAGCCAGACAAAAGCTGATTTGCCTTTCCTGACTTAGCCTTAGAACTCATGCAGTGTCTCTTCAGCATCATTCAATATCTTTTAGAAACAAATTATTAAGAGACACCTGGGTGGCCAGTTAGTTGAACATCTGCCTTGAGCTCAGGCCATGATCTCAGAGTCCTGAGACTGAGCCCTACTTTGGGCTCCCAGCTCAGTGGGGAGCCGCTTCTCTATCTTCCCCCTTGCTTGTACTCTTTCTCTTTCTTGCTGTCTCTTTTTCTCAAATAAATAGAATTTTAAAAAAGAAATGAGAGAGAGAGAGAGAGAGAGAGAGAGAGAAGCAAGTCATGAAGAGTAGTCCATATTCAAAAGGAAGAAGATTAGACTCCACCATTTTATCAAAGAAATGTCAAAGAATTTATAGACAATTTTTAAAACCACCACAGTCTTCCCTCCGGTCCCGAGTAATTTGTATTCTTCCCACATCAAAATATACCCATCCCCTTTCAAGATGCACAGAAGACTTGTCTATTATGGCTTCAGGTTCAACTCTGAGGTTGCAACTTTGAGGTCATCCAAGTCAGAACCAGTTACATCCAATGTGTTGGCTGTGTAATATTTCCTTATTGTGTTTTATTTATATTTCTTTGATTACTAATGAAGCTTATTACTTTTCATATATATAAGGTCATTTCTACTTTGTACAATTCCTGTTTAAGTCTTTTTGTCTATATTTCTTTGGGCCTGAATTTTTCTTAATGATATGTTGAAGATATATATATATGAATACTGGCTCTTTTAAGCTTAATGCATTGCTGAAACTCCCACCTCCATATTGTGGCTTGTTTTTTTTTTTCTCTTTATGTTGTATTTGATGAAGAGATACATTCTTACTGCTAATTGTAGTCAAATTTGTTCAATTTTTTTCCAACCTTACTGAGATATGTGTAAGTTTAAAGTATACAGCACGATGATTTGATATATATATATGTATATATTGTGAAATGATTACAATGACAAAGTTAGCTAATACGTGCATCACCTCACATTATGACTTTTTGTGATAAGAACTTTTAAGATTTTACTTTCTTAGCAACTTTCAAGTATATGACACAGTATTAACTATAGTCACCATGCTGTATATTACATTCTCAGAACTTATTTACTTTATAACTGTAAGTTTATGCCCTTTGACAAACATGTCCCAATTCCCCTATCCCCTGGTCCCTGACAGCCACCATTATGCTCTCTCGTTCTATGAGTTTGGCTTTAAAAAATTCCACATATAAGAGAGATCATACAGTATTTGTCTTTCTCTGACTTATTTCACTTAGCGTAATGCCTTCCAGGGTGATCCATGTTGTTGCAAATGGCACGATTTTCTTCTTTTTTTTATGGCTGAATAACATTCCATTGTGTGTGTGTGTATGTATTTTCTTTATCCATTTACCTATTGATGGACACTTTCATTGTTTCCATTTCTTAGCTATTTTGAATGTGTGCTTCAGTGAACATGGATGTACAGATATCTTTCTGAGGTAGTAATTTTTTTCCCTTGGATACGTACCTTGAAGTGAGCTTGCTAGATCCTATGGTAGTTCTTTTTTTAATTTTTTGAGGAACCACCATACTGTTTTTCATACTGGCTGCACCAGTTTACATTCCCACCAAAAAGGGACAGTTTTCCCGTTTTCTTTTATCGACATTAAGACTTGTTATCTTGTCTTTTTGATAGCTATTTCGTATTAAAGATTTTATTTTTCTATTCATCAGAGACACACGGAGAGAGAGGCAGAGACACAGGCAGAGGGAGAAGCAAGCTCCCTGTGCAGAGCCTTATGTGAGACTCGATTCTGGATCCTGGGATTCATGCTCTGAGCCGAAGGCAGACGCTCAACCGCTGAGTCACCTAGGCACCCCTTGATTGCTATTTTGACAGATGTGAGTCATATCTCATTGGGTGAGAATCCTCTGCTCTGAAAAATTTGGTGGGCAAGTTTTGACTGACCCAGGACATAGTCTCTTTGAGAGAATGTTAGATCACCCTTCCAAGATTAATAATTCTATGTGGCACAAAAACACTCCCAATGTCATAAGTAGACATGGGAGGGAAGTATCCTGAGAATGGTCCTGTGCAGGTAAGGAGAAAAGAAACAAATATTTGAGACTGAATGAGATGAACTGTTCATCCTTCATTTTTTTATTTTTATTTTTTAAAGATTTTATTTATTTATTCATGAGAGGGAGAGAGAAAGAGAGAGAGACAGAGAGAGAGAGAGAGAGAGGCAGAGACCTAGGCAGAGGGAGAAACAGGCTCCATGCAGGAAGCCTGACGTGGGACTTGATCCCGGGTCTCCAGAATCAGGCCCTGGGCTGAAGGCGGCGCTAAACCGCTCAGCCACCTGGGCTGCCCAAACTGTTCATCCTTTAAAGGCTGAAGTATCAGTATGGATGGACAAGGTGGAGAAAATGGGAAGGATTTTAAGAGGTATAAGCAAGTGACAGAGTACCCCAGAAGGTTTCATAGCTCTCTATGGGTCTTCCATGAGCTGTTCCTGTGTTTCAAGTGAAGCCTGATCAACCTCCTTTGTGGACTTGGCCAGTATCTTGAGTGAGTAAACATTGGTAAGTCTCTTGTCAGTTGCAATTTCTTGGAAAAATGTTGCAGAAATGGAGACTGCTACTTGATAAATAATTTTAGTTATCTTCAGCTTGGTTCATTGGCTAATTATATGACCTAGCCCAACAATTAGTTTAAGAAAAGATGAATCATTGTGGAATCATTGCTATGAAGAAACCTAGTTTCCAAAGAACAATACTCTTCTTTTAGAGTTTTGAAACTTTATGAGCATCCAAAGAATGCCATAGAAGATTTTTTCCAATGTTTCTTGGCCTCTTGGTGGTGTTTTGGGATATTTTGTATAATTGATCATATTTCTCTTAGCAAAAAAAATCCAGCTTTTCTTATTTGAGCTTCTTAAGTGGATCACAACTGACAATACTGTCAACTTTCTTACTTTCTAGAGTGGATTTTATGTTTTTAGACCTTGTCTCCTTTTAAAAATATTTGACTTTTCCCCCACATAAACTAGTTTTACTAGCAAATTTTATCCAATTAAAAAAAAAAAATCACCTGTCCCTTTTTCACTTGCTCCTTGTTACATCCTGTGCTTGACATTGAGTTTCTACTGTTTCTTTCTGCATCCTGGATAATTGAATCCCATTATCTCTACAATTTGCATTTTCCCTCAGTTTTTTTTTTTTTTTTTTTTTTTGAGAAAAATAATGTTTTAGGAGAGGTAAAGCCATCATTTTGAATCAAATACAAGATTTTTTGGGAAAAATCAGCTAATTTGGAAAGCTAGACTTAAAACTTTTAAATTGGACTTACTGGTTTTAGCTGTAAGGATATTTTCATTGCACAATTTTGTGCTAATCTTAGACTATTTAATAATGAAATTGTCATCTGTGGAAACTCAAGATTTCTACCATAGAGTTATCATAAAACTTTGTCATTACTGAATGAAAATCTCAATTACTTTTTTTTAAAGTTCCTTCAAGATTGTCATTTCCCTATTCAACTTTATTAACTTGAGTTGCAGACATATTCGACTTTGGGTAATTTATCTTATTGAATGGCAATAGTGTGTATTTGTGGCACACAAGGAATGTTCTTTGGTGGGTTGGAGAAGTCTCTGACCTTGCACTGATAACCCTATAATTTACAGTAGGCCACCGCACTTATTAGCATTCTTGGTTGTAAGCAACAAAAACTAACTCTGGCTGATTAATCTGAAAGGATATTGACCAATTTACAGGGTCCAAGTAAGAATTGAACAATTAAGTAAGTCGTGGGGAATCAACTTAGATGTTGAAAGCTTCAGGGATCTGGATAGTAGAAATAAATTGACAATCTGTTTTTAGGGAACTGCCAGAAGTATGACTTGGACCCAAGTACTTTCAAGTACTCAATTCAAGATTTGGATTTCTAGGAGATAGATCTGTCATACATACCTTGGTTTCATGTGACTGAACACAGCAGGCAGTAGTGGTGAGGGACCTTGATTTACAGAAACAAAGTGACAAAGAGAAAGGGGATACTGGTAATAAAATACATGGGAAGAAGTCCTGAGGAGGCCAAAACAATAGATTATCACTTCAGCTATGTACTAACCATACAAATATAAACAAATGAACTCCTTTGAGGCTACCTTATTTTTTTCATTTGTCAAACGGAGCAAAAAAAATTTTGTTCTGCCTTCTACATGAAGATATTAATGAGATCTTTAAGTGAGCTATTTTATAAGTGAGATAATGAGATATCTTTAAATGATATCTAAATGGGAAAGCACATTGAAAATTGTACAGAGTTAAGACACAAGAATAGTTTAATTTCATGGTGTTCTTTGTAAGACATTATAAAATGTTTATTAATAAAAATCTAATTCTCGCCAATACTGTCTTTTCTGGCTCAAAATGGTATGCTATGGGTATGCAGATTTCTGCACTTTTAAATACCTAAAGTATTTTAAAGACATTGTATTTCTAAATTTAAAAAACAGGATGTATTACATGTATATTCATTTTGTCATCTTTTAGTTTCTTTTAACAGGCAAATGGTAGTAGATATGTAAGATTTCCTGTGTGTAAGTAAATTATATTTTGCTAAAACATTTAAGATAGATGCATAAATCATAGGTATATAATTCATTTGTATTTTCTCAAGTGAATGCACCCATATTAAGAACTACAACTTATCAACATTTAGAAAACCCCCTTTCTTCAACTTCTGCTAGTTGCTACTCTATCAAAAATAACAATCTTTGATTTTTTATTGTAATAGATTAATTTTGCCTACTCTCAAAGTTCATGTAGTTGGAAATATATGATCTGTACTTTTTTTTGGTAACTAGCTTGTATCCCAATATTATGTTTTTGAGATTCATCCAAAATATTGCATGGATCAAATTCTCGTTACTATACAGTGTTACTTTATGGGACTCTCTTAGTAGGCATGGAAGTCCAATTTCTATTTTTATGCACCATAAGGCCTCAAAAACTGTTTTTCAGTTTTTTCTTGCTAGCTTCCTAGCCTCTTGCCCCATGCAGCTTAAGTATTGAGCATGTATGCTGGGGGGAAAATAACCATTGTTTGTTGAGCTTATTTCTTTGCATCTTCATTGGTTAGGAAATCTTGGCCTCTCCCATTCTGTGTAAATCAGCAGCCAATTCGTACTTTTTATCTCCTTAGCCTGTTAAAGGCTTCTGAGTTCTCTCAGATGATTTCATAGCAGTTAGTTTCTCAGCCTTTCCCCATAACCAAGAAAATATATACTACACAAAATATTTGACTCCTCTAACTGAATTTCCTTCCTTCTTGCATTTTGACCTCTGAAGTTTTCATTTTCTCAGCAGCAATCCAGCTTCATTAGACAATCAAAAAATATTTTAACTAAATTTTCACTTCGTTCTTAAAGGAGTGTAAGTCTGCTACATCCAATATAGTCAGAAGTGAAAATCAGTGGCACTTTTTGCCTTTAGTATTTGTTATTTTAATTGATTTATAATCTGCGTGCAATAAAATATACAATCTCAAGTGTATAGACCTGCAGACTGATAGATTCACTTTTTATTATGTAACAGAGCACCATTATTATGTTATGTTGTGTTATTTTATTATTTTATTGGTGGGATGCTTCAGTACAGCTCCTGCAAATTCAGTTTTTATGGACTTAAATTTTTTGATTCATTAGGTTTATATAAATGTAAAATATTATTTTCCCCAGAAGCGCATGAACTTTGTTGGCCCTTGTCTTAGGGAGTTTCCAACCTGGATGGTGAAATTGAGGTTTACACACAACTGTGAGGTTTGGGGAACTCGCTGTACCTTACAGATCGGGCTCCCCAGGCGCTGACTTTCTTCTGAGGACAGGCAGATAATATAGGGGAAAAAGCAAAAGCTCAGAATGTTAAACAGGCCTTGGATTTTGTTTGATGCCTGGCCTTTTAAAATGTTTATAGGGAAATCCAATTAAACCCCAGTGACCCTCAGTTTTTCCATTTTACACTTTGAATGATATCTAGATTGTGGGAGCATTGTGAGGATGAGATAATGTATATAACGGTCTATCACAGCGTCTGCCATATGCTAGTGATGTGTTCATATTAGTCACGACTCATTTATTCTCTACTCTGCATTTTTCTCCTCAGCTGGTATCTATTTATTCCATTTCTTTCTCCACCTTCTCCTTCCCTTTACATGATTATATTTTCTCAGGAGGTTTGCATTCCCTCACTCTGCCACTCATGCTCCCAGGCAGGGAAGGCAGTAGCGTATCATTGATTACCAATATTAGCCATCAATCTCCTCCCTATTATTAGGAACTGCTTGGACACAATTTGTGTTACTCCTGAAGATATGTGGACTGGGGAGGACTGTGCTGAGGGCAGACAGGTGCCCTTTGATTGAAAAAAATGGACGCTAGTCAGCAAGAATGGAAGGATGGCAGCCTTTTTGCAGAATGTTAATTCCCCATTTCCCCTCCATTCTGAGCCTCAGAGGTTTTAAAGTAGGGCATCTGGCATCATTGCCTTTTTCTTTCTAGTTGAGGTTCTGATCAAACTTTCTCTGTCTCAGTTCACTCCTGGAAGGCTTGGGGGTTGTTGTAAGGCATGCGTTTTTAATTTGGTAAAATTAAATCTCTTCAGTTAAATCTACTGTGAAATTAAAACCTTGACTCAAACCTGACATTCAATAGAATCTCTTTGAAAGTGTCCTGATTTTACGTGAACTCAAATGGCCACAGTAGGTCTTAGGTCCCTTTCAAATTTTTCAGGCTCAGCTGCCTGATGAGAGATGCAAGATTGTTGCAAAAAAGGCAGAAGTACATTTCCAGGTGTGGAAAGAGCAGGCTGCGGTAGGTAGTCGGACTAATGTGGGGCTATCCTGTCCTGAGCCCTTTGTTAAGTAATTTGTGTATTATTTAGTGACCAAGTTGCTGAACTATGTGCACAAAGATTCTGTTACCACTGGATCCTTTTCTGCTTAATGATATCACAGTTCTTTTGATAGAATTAATAGTCATGGCACTGAGCTCATTTTATTTTATCATCTTTTTCCCTTTGGATGCAAGACCATCCATCTATGGAGTGTGAAATGCTAGTTAATTACTTTTGGTCTGATGTTCTCGGCTTTCTCTAGGTACAGGAGTTTAGTATGCTTAAGGAGACACTTAATTAGTATTACCTCATTAAGATTGCGTTTTCCAGGTAATTTGTTTAAATAAACAGACGGTTGTTTGATTTCCTACCTTTGTAAAATTAAGCAAGGTTAAATTTTTAGTCTTTGGTAACTTTAAGAAAAATGTGTATATATTTCTTTAAAGGCATGGTTTTCTCAATTTCTTAAATGGTAGGTTATTTATATGTGGAATAAAATAACATACCTCAGTGGATCAAAACTTGGGCCAGTAGTTTGTCTGTAAGGGTCCTTATTTCTAATTCTTATTGAAAGTGGAGTTGGGAAGGCTGGAGTCTATGCTTTTAGGATTTTCCTTGGGACAAGGTTCCCACAAGAAAATCTTTTCTAGACTGTCGACTTTTTAAAAAATATACATTTTCTTTTAGAACACTTTTAGGTTTAAAATTGTGAGAATAGCACAGAGTTCCCATATACTCTGCTTCCAGTTTTCCCCAGTATTAATATCTGACATTAATATGGTACATTTTTCATAATTAATGAACAATATTGATACATTATGATTAACTGAAGTCCATACTTTATTCAGAAATCCTTAGGTTTTTTTCCTAGTGTCTTTTTTCTGTTCCGGATCCCATCTAGGATACCATGTTACATTTAGTTGTCATTCCCCTTCAATTCCCCTTGGCTGTGTCAATTTTAGATCATTGACTCTTAGAGTTATGGTTGTCTGCTCCCACTTGTAAGATATGATCCCAAATTGCCTGTGGCTCCTTTTCTTGGCACTTGCATTTCAGCCTTTAATTCCCACCCCCTCCCCCCTTATCTGTTCCTCCTTGTTCTTATCCATTCACTTGTCATCTTCTTCTCTCTTGTGGTTTCCGGATTTTTTGTTTCTTCCTTGGCTATGACTTTTTCTAGGCTAAAGCCAAAGCTAAGGAACATCCATTAATATGTGTATTTCTTGAGTAGACAGCACCTTAATGCCTTTTCCTGTTTATACTTTAGGATCCACAATAGACACATATTTGCATGTGACTTTGAATAATTAACTTTTCTGAATGGACATTTTCTCATTGGATCCCTATGAGGAGTTTAGAGATTGTGCTTTAAAGCACATGGCACAGTGCTTACTAGGGTGTTCCTTCCCTCTTCCATCCCTTCTCTATTCCTCTTCCATCCCTTCCTCCTACTTTATAAGGTTGACTAATTGAACTAAAAAACTAGTAACATGCTTGGAGTCAACACTTGCTTCTGATCATTGATTTATACTATCCACTGATGATGAACAGTTTTGTTAGAACACAGAAAACTAAAACGTTCCTTTACATGTAGTATAAAGGAAGTGGACTAATTTAGTTACTTTAAGGAAAACCAAAGAAATGAAAGTATCAATAGCATAATTTCACAAGGATAAATACCAAATGAGTACTGCTTATTGTTTACCTGAAGACTCTTCTAAAATTATTACCTTAAAACGAATTAGTGGGTTAGCCTGGATCAGGAAACTCAGGCTCAGAAGAAACCAGACTACGAGAACTGATATTTAATTAATATGGAGAAAAAAGGCTTAGTTGGTTAACTGCCTTGGGCTTAGTTCATGATCCTGGGATCCTGGGATTGAGCCCCACATCAGGCTCCCTGTTAAGCACCTGCCTGATGATCCCCCTGCTTGTACTCTCTCTCTCTCCTCTCTCTCTCTGTCAAATAAATAAATAAAATCTTGAAAAAAAATAGAGAAAAAATCATGTGAGATTGCAATGGCACAACTGGATATAGGAAGATTTAACTTGTTCTGATGCATTGTGGTCCATCCATACAGTAGTATAAGGTCTATTTAAATGAGTTATAATAAGTGGAACCAACAATATAATTTTGGTCCTGTCAAAACCACTTCCAACTGAAGCAGATATGCATCCTAAAAAATTAAAGAAGAGGTTCCTACTTTTTTTGCCAACTTGATAATATGTATCTCAAATACATTAAGAGATACTTTCTATCCCCCTGCCCTTTGAAGACCAGTGTTCATTGTTGCCCTTGAGGTAGCTCACTTGCTTATTTTGCTGTAGGCCAGTGGCTGACACACAAGTTCTGATTTGATATAGCTTATGGCTGATCACCTCTTTCAACAAGAGCCACTTAATAATTTAAGTGCATCAATATGGTACCATTACAAAGATGAGATAGGGACATGCTGATGCTGCATTTAAAGTCTGTGAAGGGAAAAAGAAAAGAGGGTGAGTTTATCTATTATGCTTCCCTCTTGGAGATTTCTTCCATATTTTGCTATCAGTATGCCCTCAACAAAATTCTATTCACTATGTATGATACGAGTCACAGTGTGATTTCTTTCTCCTCTTGAAGTTTTTACTCTCATTCTCCTCTCTTGGAAGAAAGACATTAACCTTCTGACCATACTCACAAATTGTCTTGTTTTTCAAGTAGCCCAGAATCTCTGTAAGGATATAAGACTCTTCCCTTCAGGCAGTTTATTCAAATCCTAACTGAGCCCATCAGCAATTTCCTCATTCCATGTTGTAATTGGGCTGAATCCCATTTTAATTAGACATAGAGATAATGAAGGAATTTTTAATATAGTTTTTTAAACATATTCATGGTATTTAAAAGTTTATTTTAGGTTTAATTTACTTTTAGTTTGGTCTAAAAGTGGCTGACTCTGCTAATAGCTGTAATAATAATTACCTTCCACTGATTGGGAACTTATTATAGGTTGTGTTTGCAACATCTAATTTAATCCTCACAAAAAATCCTGTGAAGCGAGTACTATTATGATCTTGATATGAATGAGAAAACCAAGGACCATGTAAGTTAAATATGTTACTCAGGATCCTACAGCAGTAAGCTTGAGAATTTGAATTTAAATCTTCCTGAGTCATAGTTTCTCATCTTACACATTTCAACCTCTACCATCTCTATATCATGATTGGGCTCTAGTATTCATGAGAACCATCTACCAGAGAAGTGCCTTTGCTGTTCAATCCAATTGAGGGGATTGAGGGTTGAGAGAAAACTAAAAGATCACCATTTAAGAGAACAGCAGACATTGATAACTTTGGGAAACAGGAGAATTAGGCCAGAGGAAGTAAAAAGAGCAAGTTGAGGCTCTGAGCAACCAGCAAGGAAGTGCTAATGTGGCATTTAACACTTGTATTACATGACAGATGGCTCAAGTTCAAAAGACTGAGTATAGCCAGCCAAAAAAAAAATGTTTAGAAACTGAACTTTACCACGGATTTAGGTGACTGTACTGTTTGTACTTGGAAGATATATTTTGTAACTCATTCCTTTATGTTTGCATGGTTTATATATTTTAAAAGCAAGCCTATGGTATCCTTGGGCCTTTTTTTGTCCTCGGTAAGGTAAGCAGAACACTACTTGTTTATTTCTTTCCCATGAGTTTTTTTTTTTTTTTTTTTTTCCCATGAGTTTTTGACCCGGAGGAGATTCTAACTTCCATAAGTTCTAAGGACAAGTTTGGATGTCATCTATCCATTTTCCCCCTTAATGAAATTATGGCTTCTATAGAACTTCTAACATTCATCTGGTCTCTCTTTTAGTACCTGACATTATAGGCAGTATAGACTCAAACAGATCTGGGCCTTCAATTCAGTTCCCTTATATGTATAGTCTATGACCTTGGGAAAGTAGATTCCTCATATATGACTTGTGGATAATAATAATATCTCCTGCACAAAGATATGTGTGGGAGTGTATGTATGTATGTGTGTTGGGATAATGTATGCAAGGCAACTCTCAAAACACGCTAATCATTTTCAATTTATGTCAGCTCTGTTGCCTTTAAGTTGTTCATTTGTATGGTAAGCTATAATCTTTCTTTATCTTTAGCCCTCTGGTAAGCATTCCATCTGAGTTCACTTGAAATAAGCTATCTGCAAGCTAAAAAAAAAAAAAAAAAGAAAACGAAAAGAAAAGGTGCTTTTCTTACTATGTTGTGCTTCCCTATATTTGCTTCTGCTTAGGGCTTATAAACACTGTAATCCTGTCATCCTCTTGTTGATTGGCTTTTACTAACCCTGGATATTGGAGCAGTAGAGTTGATAAGTGAACGTGGTATATCTGTTTTGTTCAACAGTTTGATCAGTGATAGATTTTTGTAGCAATCCACTTGTAATTTTTTCTAAGAAGAGAGAGTCATGCACATTTAATTCCTAGCCTTGAAGTCCCATTTCTCTGACTGATCAACTAGATCCTATTAAGCAGAAATCAGACCATTTCCTATGTACTGCTACTGAGTTAATGTTATGAAAATTATAAAAATAGAAAAGATGTGTGATCTTTTGAGCTACAATGTGGTAGCAATACAAAATAAGAAAACTCAATTCAGCATATAGTGTAATATGAAAAGTTCCACAGAAGGACAAAACACTCAGTATAAAGTTTTCAGAGGAAAGGATTCATAAAGGAGGTAGTATTTCAGATGGGGTCTTAGAGAATGGGCATGTAATACTAAACTTCAGAGATACCAATTTTCAAATAATAACTTGACTGAAATAAAAAATTAAAACATCATTAATAGAAAAGGTGTGGAGAAGTAAATACTTCCCGTCATATACTGTTGGAATAAGAGTGCATTATTACTTTTAGAAAGTAATCTAGCTATCTTTTATTAGAATTTAAATTGGGCATGCCATTTGACCCAGGAATCCATTTCTAGGACTAGAATTGAAAAAAAAAGTAATAAGTTATAAAGGTTTACATACAAAAATATTTATTTCAGCCTCATGTGTAATAGTTTTAAAATGTGAATAAACTGAATGCTCATCCATGGGAATGGAAAAATAAATTAAGAACAATTTATATTATAGAATACAAGACTGTTATTAATATGAATAAAGCAGATGTCTATATATTGAGGTGAGAGGATAAAATATATGAGAAAAGCTAGATGCAGAATAATATATATATGCATTATATATAATATGATTTCTTTATAAACCAAATTATTCATCAAATGTATATCTTTGTGCAATCTATTTTTTTTTCATATAAAATAATGTTGGAGAGTCTTGGTGGCTCAGTCAGTTAAGTGTCTGCCTTTGGCTCAGGTCATGATCTTGGGGTCCTGAGATCGAGCCCCATGTGGGGAAAAAAATCCCTGCTCAGCAAATTCTGCTCTTTCTCACATGTGCTCTCTCACATAAATAGATAAAATCTTTTTTTTTTTTTAATTTTTATTTATTTATGATAGTCACACACACACAGAGAGAGAGAGAGAGAGAGAGAGAGAAGCAGAGACAGAAGCAGGCTCCATGCACCGGGAGCCCGACGTGGGATTCGATCCCGGGTCTCCAGGATCGCGCCCCGGGCCAAAGGCAGGCGCTACACCGCTGCGCCACCCAGGGATCCCAGATAAAATCTTTAAAAAATAATGCTATTGATTTAATCATGAAAATAATTATAAAATTCATTGAAATAGCCAGTAGTTATTAAAAATGGCTGAGTACATTATAGAAATATGGAATATTATGCTGTCATATTATGCTATAACTAAAAATAATACCTTTTAATAAAATAAGTAAATCATGATGATATAATGTATAGCATAGTGACTATATTAATAACATTGTATTGCATATTTGAAAAGTGCTAAGAGGGTAAATCTTAAGAGAAAAAAGATTTTGTGGTTGTGTGTGGCAATAGATGTTGACTAGACCTATTATAGTGTGAACAAATGTCATGTGATTATATTGTGCACCTGAACTTAATAAAATGTGTATCAATTATATCTCAATAAAAAACTTAATAAAATGTGTATCAATTATATCTCAATAATGCCTCCTCTGTTGAATGTAAACTTACTTTAAGTGATTAAAGCTCCAATTTGTCAAAAAATAAATATAAGAATACCAAAAAGTAGAGCTCTGTATATTTTACTATATTTATACAAATTTGTGTTATATTCAAATAGCTATTTGCCAAATCAGTAACACTGGCTAGTTAAGGATGTTTTTAGAAAAAGGTCAGATAGTCCTTTATTTTCACATATTTACGTTTTTAATTTAAGATCTTCAAAAACGCACTGTTTGACAATGAATAGAAACTTTGATTTTCAACTTAAAAATAAATAAATAAATAAATAAATAAATAAATAAATAAGCCTGAGGCTACAGTGCAACCTTTAAAAATTCTAGTAATTGGGGATTCCTGGGTGGCTCAGCAGTTTAGCACCTGCCTTTGGCTCAGGGCATGATCCTGGAGTCCTGGAATCGAGTCCCACGTCGGGCTCCTTGCATGGAGCCTGCTTTTCCTCTGCCTGTGTCTCTGCCTCTCTCTCTGAGTGTCTCTCATGAATAAATAAATAAAAATTTAAAAAAATTCTAGTAATTAAAATGAATGGACATAGAATTTGCCCATAAAATTGGTTTCAACAGTAAAATTCAAAATAGGAATCTATGATCATGTTTCACTTCTACAGATTCAGATAATCTGAAAATAATTGATATTGGGTTATGAGAACCATCAAGTTTATTTGTAGGATGAGAACCATTAAGATTCCATGTAAGCAAGGGCTTTCTGTTCAAACTGGCTAAGTACATCTATTCTGTTCTCCCCTTCTTTAGGCCCGTAATTATATATTCTTCATATTTAAAAATGCCTTATGTGCCCAGAACAATGAGTGATTGTGAAATCTGAGAAGTTCCACTCTCTGCGTTGGCAAGCTGGAGACCCAGGAAAGCTGGTGGTGTGAGTCTCATCTGAGTCCGAAAGCCTGAGAACCAGGGGAGCAGGTGGTGTGAATTCCAGCCCGGGGGCATAAGACTGACATCCTAGCCCAAGCAGGCAGGCAGGCAGGTGCATCTATTTTTATAGAAGGTAAAGAACAACTATGGAAGAGGGCAAAATAAATTATTCTTTTAGGGTGATAGAATTGAAGAAAGGAAGGGGAACTTGTTACAGAACAAATATAATACCCTGGTGGTTCAAACCCATGTCAATAAAACTACATATGTCAGTGCATAGGAAAGGAATGGGTAGGTAGTAATCAGGATGGTCTGGGCATTAGGAAGGAGGGATTGGTTAAAGACATGACTGCTGGGAAGAGACTCAGAGATCAGCCCTCCAGCACTGTAGGCCCAAGTAGAACAAAGTCTGTAGAGACAGAAGAGACCGACTGGCTGTGGCGCAAGCAGCTTGTATTTTGTGGGTAACTCATGGGCAGCAGGTGAAGCCATTTGAGCCGGGAATTATGTGACTGGCTGTAGCTGGAGGAGCCCCTTCTAGCCCTAGGTTCAGAGTGAATTGCACAGGGCGGAACCTGGAATCCAAGAGAGCCCTTGAGAAGCTATTTGTAATAGTTTAGGCGACAGATAATAACCTGTACTAGAGGGGTGGCAGTGATTTGGAGAGAGAAAAATGAGAATGCTATGTGGGAGGAAGATTGCACAGAATTGTCAACTTATTGATGTAGATAGGGAGGGAGGAGAGGAGAAGGAGGAGTCAGTGATGATTGAGAGAATCATGATATTCTTGGCAGGGAGACAGGGTTCTGAAGGTGTTTTGGCAATTAAAGGTGACAGGTGTGATGTATGGTGGAGTGAAGGACTAGTTGGCAACTAAATATTGCCACTCAGATTGAGGCTACAGTTAGGGTTTTGTGAGACTTTTGTAGAATGTGGAAGGGAGTTTGCAAGAAAGAGATACAATTAACCAAAAACAGGCTGTGTAGAGAGAAAGGGAAAGGACAGAAGACAGGTCTGTGGTGTTTGCGTTCAGAGTCCGAAGAATTACTCAGAAGTCATTGAGAAAGTGTACCCAGAGCAACTGGCGGAAAGCTTGCCCAGCTTGAGAGAGGAGTCCAACTCATGTTTTGCGCAAGTCTCTGTGTGTTTTTATCCTCGTCTATCTGAGTTTTTAGGGAACCAAGGCAACCATCACTGGTGCATGTTAAAGCTATTAAAGAGGAGAGAGGAACTTCATAATGGGAAAACCATACTGACCCCACCTCCACTCCCAGATTAATCCTGGCATCCCTAAAAGTGCGTTGGCATGTTATTTCTCCAAATACGATATAACGGGCAGTATACAGTATAATCCATGGAGTAATCCGAAAGGAAAAAAAATAATTTGAACCAGAATCCATGGAGCGTTTACAGCTACTATGTTTCAGGACAGCTGGTGGGTGTAGGAAGAAGGGGGTACTTTGTGGAATAGAAGAGGCTTACAAGTCCTAAGAATCCTCTCCCTCTTCTGTCCCTTAAAAGGAAAAGATAGGAATGAGCATAAATTGGTTCAGATGGACCAATATACCTCATCAAATCCATCACAAAGCCACTAGGCAGTGATGACTTTGTTCCTCGAATGTCTCTCAATCTGTCCCCACTGCTCCAGTGCTACCACAGCATCAGGGTCTGAGGGCCATCGTCTCCCGCCTGGAATTGCTACGACTAGGTTACAACTGATGTTCTTCCCTCTGCTTTGTTTCTGTTTCTGTTCACTATAGTGCAGCCTGCATGAGTCTTAAAAATACAGACCTGGTCATGTGACTTTTCTGCTTAAGGTACCTCAGTAGAGAAAGACCCAAATCCATCACATGACCAGTAGGCTTTCTATGATCTAGCCCTTGCCTACCGCTCACGGGCTCTCCGTCTTTCTGCTTCGGTTAGCACTTCTGTTTCTTCAAAGGGATACTATAGACCTCCCCTTTCAGTGCCTTTTTATGTGTTGTTCTTGGTCTGCGGGATCCTTTTGCAAACATACACACACACACACACACACACACACACACACACATTAACTCTGCATCAGGAAAGTTCTCCCTTGAGACTACTTTCTAGGTCATGGCATCTTTGTGCTAGACTTCCTACAATTTTTTTCTTCATAGTATTTATCACAACTTATCATGCTGTATTTATGTGTAGGCCTGTTTATGGTGTCAGCTTCAGGTTATCAGCCCCTTGAGAATAGGGTCTATGTCAGTGTGGGGGACACCGTATCTCTAGTGCTAGCACAATGGCTGCCACCTGAAAGTCTAAAATGAATATTTTCTGAGTGAATAACTGGTCATTAGTGGGTCTTCTGGACACCATGGCCCTGTTAGTAAAGAGTCATATGACTGTCCTTTATTTACCTGATTTTGTGTTTCTTCTTCCATTACCTGCACCCCCTTCTAGTTAGTTTAATTTGTCCTCAAGGAGATCTCTCCAAATTTCAATTCTTGGGATACTTTTTATATGGCATTGAGATTATTTAATGCAAATAGTAAGTTTTTTTTTTTTTCCCCCAGTCTTTCCTCATGGGTTATTTGTCTTTGTGCATCCTCTAGGGAAGACATCCTAATTCTTCTTTTGCATTTTCACATTTTTAAATCAGTGTTCCTAAAGTCTCTGGCTTTATGTCCAGCTCTGTTTTAGTGTTCTTCTTTTCTGTCACAGATTGCAGGATAATAGAGTCAGTATGGCTCAGGTGTCCTGAGGTTTTTATATGTCCAATCAGTTTCCTTTTTCCTTCTCATCCTTTCCCATCTGATCCCTTCCCTCCCTCCCTCCCTTCCTTCCTCCCTCCCTCCCTCCCTTCTTCCTTTCTTTCTTTCTTTCTTTCTTTCTTTCTTTCTTTCTTTCTTTCTTTCTTTCTTTCTTTCTTTCTTTCTTTCTTTCTTTCTTTCTTCTTTCTCTTTCTTTCTTTCTTTCTTTCTTTCTTTCTTTCTTTCTTTTCTTTCTTCTTTTTTCCTCCTCCATCCCTCCCTCTTTTCCTTCCTTCCTTCCTTCCTTCCTTCCTTTTTATCAAAGTCAAGTCCAGAAAAACTCCTCAATTAGTGCTTCATCTGACTAAGTTAAACACATTTGCAAGGTAGGTAAAGTGTGGGAAAGTGAACATTGTTTCAGAGGATATAGATCTAGAGATTCATCCATATGATTTGGGATAATATACTCAATTTATTTAATTTTTTTGTTTCCCTATTACCTATCATGTCCAATTTATTTTGAATATTTAACAAAATAACATGTAAAATACAGCAGATACTCAATAGTTTGTTCATATTTTAAAAGCTATTAGTCTTTACATTTAGCAATATTTAAGAACATCTGGTTAATTATAAATAATTTAAATAAAGTGAGGTCCTTTTGAAAGATAACTGCTTGTATTTTGCCCAGAAGGCACAGGTAGGTGATAAGTTTTCATATAAGGTGGCTCTTTAGACTTTAGGTCCTTTCTTTTTCCTTCAAGCTTGTGTTTTGCAGTCCAATAGCATTTCCATCTTCCTCCTGAGTACAAAGGGTTTTACTTATTGGGAATGTCCATTCTTGAATTTCCTGGTTTAAAGAATCAATTGGCCAAATCATCAATCAATGTGCAGATGGGATATGGATCACATCACATGAGTGTGTCCTTTGTCAAGTTCAGTAATTCTCAATTCCACCTATCTATTAAATCCCCTGGGAAGGTTTAAAAAAAAAAAAAAAACACTCATGACCATTTAGCACCCCCAGATATTAATTAATTTAATTGGTTTGGGGGGGGTCTAGGCATGGAGGATTTTGTTTTGTTTTATTTTGTTTTGTTTTAGAGTTTGCCAAACAATTCTATTGGGCAGTTAGAGGAGGAAACCACATTAATGACTCAAATGGTTAGCCCTTGAGAGTCAATTACTGGGTTGGTCAATGGGTGGGATATGAGAGGAGGTAAGCCAAGCTTTTTAATAGTGCAGCTCTAATTCCAAGCCAATACCACATGGAGCATAATGAGTAGTACCTAAAATGGGCTGGTTAGTTTCATTCCTTCAGGATTTTGGCTTTGTCTACATACTTATAAATCCTGGCTAGGCTCCCAAACTAATATGTAATTTTTAAAACTTTGAGAGTGGATTACATGTCATTTTCCTTTTTTGCCCCAAAGTAAGCATCACATTGAAGTTTTTGGAGGGCACTTCAACTTGTAGAGGTATATCACTTTTGTCGTTGATTATTCAACAGAAGTTGAACCCTGAGGTTATTACCTTCCCCTGGGAATACACCAAGAGTGCTTCTGTCTCCCCTTCTTGACCTTACATATACTTACATAGTAGAGAAACCTTGAAAAACTGCCCCCAAATTCGACAGCTTTTATGTGTAGAATATTTGAACCCTTGATTTTTTTTTGAAAATGAAGAATTGAAATTTGATTGTGTTTTAATAGCTTTCATGCAATGTATTTCTAAAGACTCATCTTCACTGAATTTTTATAAATAATATATACATTTACAAAACTAATATTAAATAAAGGGAATGAAGAGAGATGGATTGGAGTCGGATGCTTTCACGGCAAATGAGGGTAAAAATAATGGAGTATCAAATGTCAAGTGAAGGACCTATTTGGAAGAGCTCTGGTGAAGATAGTTCTTTGACAAGCAGTGGAAAGATTATTCAGAGGGAGGAGTGGCAGGCAATGCGTATTGAAGAAGCAAAATAGGTTGAGAAAGAAACAAGCACATTTGAGGCAGATGGTTTTGGGAGCATAGCAAATTTATGAAGTGTATTAAAATTAGGAAGTGCCATTTGAAGCTTCCGCCTGAAATGAGTGGTTTAACGAATGCGATCCATTATCCCACCTGGAGACAGCCTATAAAATTCCTTAGCCAGGGAAAATATAGTTTTAATCAGTCACACAAAACAACTTTCCTCATGTACCCAGTAATAAAAAGCTTTATCAGGCTGATAGATGGGAAAAGTACAGTATGTGTAACGCTTTAGAATATTGGAAAACTTTTACATGCTGTTTACTAACTTGACTTATTTTTTTATAGGCTCCCCATGGAAATGGAAATGTTTGTGCTAAATTTCTAGATGAGAAAGATGCTACCTTCTCCCAAAAGAGAGTTTTAGGATGTGATGGATGCCGCCCAGCCACAGCATTGTCCTAACTTTGCAGAGGTTTATCTAGGAAATTTTTCATGCTAAGCAAATTCCAAAGGCCTTGACGTTTCCATCACTTATGTTGGATGCCGAGGCTGGGTTCTGTGGTCTCCTGCTCCCTCAGGTGGAAAGGGGCAGCAGAAGAGGCAACTGAGAACAGAGGTTCTGCAAAGGAATATCAAGTGAAATCAGTCCCATTTTCTCATATTTTCTAGTCTCCTACCCACCCCCTCCTTCTATGATACACATAGTAAAGGTAAAAGCAAACTCCTAGAATGTTTGCTTTCATGAAAATTTCCTTCTCTGTTTTGTTGGTCAGTCTTTGAGAAACTTTTCTTCCGCTGGGGAATTTTGTGTGCTTAGCTGCTTTGTGGTATTTAGAGGTATAATTCTTGATAGACAAATATCAACTATTTTGAGAAAAATCTGAAATTAAGATTATTTTTCTGAACCAGTGCCAACCTCATTTGATACTATAGCCAGATGAAGTTGACTTTTAATAAAACACATGCGTTTAGCTGCCAACTCAAGCTGATAGCTTTGTAGATTCATTGATGTGACCAGCAAGCCTCTTTTCCAGTTTTCCTTTAATACTCACAGATAAGTCTTGTGGTCTGGTCTTCATTTATGAGCTGAATGAGCTTATTTTTCTATTATTTAAATTAAAAAAAATAATTTCTATCATTCATCCAAAATTGCTCTCTGAAATGAACTTTTTGTAATGGAGCAGAAAATAATGAGTTTGAGTCTGGGAATCAAGCACATCAAGGTCCAAGTCTATGTAATTTTTATACCATGGCTGGCTGACTGGCCTTGTCCAGATTATTTAATTTCTTTGAGCCTAGGTTATCTCATCTACACAATTATGATAATATTGTCTACTTGTTTGAATTATGAAAATAATGAAATTAGATAAGCACCAAGATGTTAACCATCATGCTTGGCCTATAGTGACCACCACACACATGTTAGTTATCCATCACTGTTATTGTCATTGTTGTTATTTCTTCACTAATCAAATGTATATTCAATATCTTTGGTATTATAGCATTTCTGTTTGTAGAGTGGACATTCTGTTACTGCAAGTAAAATAAACCATTTGACTGTTCATGAACCTTTCTCCCTCTCAATCAAGTAAGATAATCCAGTAGGACAGTTTGAGGAATTGGATCCATTTAGATTTTATCCTTCTTGGCAAGAATGAGTAAATGTGCTTCATTGCCCATCAGGACACCCAAGGAACTGGGACCATGGATAGGCACAATGACAGGTGCCTAATGTGCTGGAGACACCATACTGAGGACAGAGGTGTGGGAAGCACACAATATAGTTACTAAAGGTATAAGCATTGGCATTAGAGACACTAGGTCTTTGTCCTGATTCTACCCCTTATAGATGGTGTGATCTCAGGCAAGACGCTAAACCTCTTTGATTTCAGCTTTAGCATGTTAGAAGTGGAGATAATCACAGAACTTCCTCCATAAGATTTTTGTGAGGCTTTCAAGAGGTAGGGTATATAAAGTGCTTAGTGTGTATAAGGTGGCATGTTAATTACCTAATGCATGGTCCCTCAAGTGAGGAAATAATAGTACCAACAATGGTAATGGCTCAGAGAAGGGGGATGTGATGTCAAAGTTGCTGGGATTTGGATTAAGCCTATAGGAATGGGTAGGATTGGAAGTTGTGAAAGAATAGAGAGGATGTCATCAGTATGGTGGATTTTTGAAACCCAAATTTATAAAGTGAAAGAAAGGCAGAAGTAGAAGTTTCCAGCAGAAAATAATATCTTTATATTTAGGAGGACTTTGTATGCTAGGCTTTGTATGCTAGGCTTTGTATGCTAGACTTTAAGTCCAGTTTAAACTTGAACCATAAGCATCTTCATTTTTGAACCACATATCCTGGTTTTCTGAATCAATACATCTGAGGTAGGGTATAGGGATCTGCATTTTAAAAAATGGTTTCATTTATTTGTTTGAGAGAGAGAGAGAACAGGGGGAGGGGCAGTGGGAGAAGGAGAGAGAGTCTCAAGCAGAATCTATGCTGAGTGCAGAGTCTCACACAGAACTCAATATCACAACTCTGAGATCCTGACCTGAGCCAAAATCAAGAGTCAGACGCTTAACCAACTGAGCCACCCAAGCACCCCCGGATCTGAATTTTTAACAAGGCTTCCAGAAGTTTCTATTGCAGAATATTTACAGATTACAATTGGAGGAACAATAAAAAAAGATAAATAATTGTAGGCAATAAAGAGAGGAGAGATTAGTTTTAAGGTTATTAACCCTGCCTCATAGATCTTAAAAACAGTATCCTTGTTATGTGAGGTGTATTAAAGAATAGACATGGTACTTAATTACAAGAAATCCAATAAGAACTATCCTGAAAAAAAAAAAAAAGTATATTTATGGCAGTAAGTATCAGCAAATAAGGTTTGAATATCAGGATTAAAATTTCTACTCAAATGTTATCAAAGTACAAGGATGACTAATGTGTGGTTTCTGATTGCTCAAGTGATTTGAAGTTTAGTGGGTTGGTTAAAGACATAAAATGTAAGGAGTGATATTTAGATCTCAAGTTAAAAGTTTTGGGCCTGAATTCCAATTCAATCACTCATTAGCTCTTAGCTCTGATAACTGTCTAATCCTCCATTTGCCTCAGCTTCCTCAGGTGTAAGAATCTCTGCTTCATTCAGGGAAGTTGTGAATAGGTGATGCTACTAGAAGTGATTGTACCATCCTACCTACACTTAAAATAATGAAATTCCTCCAAGTGCCAAAGAAAAGGGACAAATGGGGTAGAGGCTTAAATGAAGGAAAAAACTCTGGGAGGTGGGGCAGGAAATACAGGAACAACTTTGTGAAGGTGGCAGCATTCAAGTAGGCCTTGAGGGATGAATTCCATGTGATGGCAGTTGATGGGATGGATGGTATGTGTGACAGTTCAGGTGGTGAGGGAAACAGCATGGTTGAAGCTCAAGAATGTAGGGGCTTTGAGGTTATTGAGATGAAGGTAGTTTAAGTTGAATGAAATGTTAGGTAAAAATAGAGACTTTGGGGGAGAATAGAGAAGGTGCTAAGATTTGATTTTTTTAGTGTGTATTAGTATTTTTTCTTTATTTCCTTTTATATTTTTACATTATTTTATTTCATTAAATTCAAGTTAGTTAACATATGGTGTAGTATTGGTTTCAGGAGTAGAATTTAGTGACTCATCACTTACATGTAACACCCAGTGCTCACCCCAAGTGACCTCTTTAATGCAATCACCTGTTTAGTCCATCTCCCACCCATCTACCCTCCAGCAACCCCCAGTTTGTTCTCTTAACTATAGAGTCTCCTATGGTTTGCCTCTTTCTCTGATTTTCTTATTTTTCCTTCCCTTACCCTATGGTCATCTGTTTTGTTTCTTAGATTCCACGAATGAGTGAAATCATATGATATTTGCCTTTTCCTGACTGACTTATTTTGCTTAGTGTAATATGCTCTCATTCCAACTAGGTTGCTGCAAATGGCAATATTCCATTCTTTTCGATGGCTGAGTAATATTCCATTGGATATATTTACCACATCTTTATCCATTCATTAGTCAATAGACATTTGGGCTCTTCCCATAATTTGGCTATTGTTGATAGTGATCCTATAAACATTGGGATGCATGTGCCTGCCTGAATCAGTATTTTTATATCCTTTGGATAAATACCTAGTAGTGCAATGGCTGGCTCATAGGGTAGTTCTATTCTTAACTTTTTGAGGGACCTCCATACTGTTTTCCAGAATGGTTGCACCAGTTTGCATTCCCACCAACAGTGTAAGAGGGCCCCCCTTTCTCTCCTCTTTCTGCATTCTTGCCAACATCTGTTGTTTCCAGAGTTGTTAATTTTAGCCATTGTGACAGATGTGAGGTGGTAACTCATTGTAGTTTTGATTTGTATTTCCCTGATGATGAGTGATATTGAGTATTTTTTCATGTGCCTGTTAGCCATTTGTATGTCTTCTTTGGAGAAATATCTGTTCGTGTCTTCTGCCCACTTCTTAACTGGCTTATTTATTTTTTGGGTGTTGATTTTGATGAGTTATGGGTACTAGCCCTTTATCTGATATGCCATTTGCAAATATTTTCTCCCATCCTGTCAATTCCCTTTTAGATTTGTTTCCTTTGCTGTGCAGAAGCTTTTTGTCTTGATGAAGTCCCAACAGTTCATTTTTGCTTTTGTTTCCCTTGCTTTGAGAGATGTGTCTAGTAAGAAGTTGCTGTGGCACAAGTAGAAGAAGTTGCTTCCTGTGTTCTCCTTTAGGATTTTGATGGATTCTTGTCTCATATTTAGGCCTTTCATCCATTTTGAGTTATTTTTGTGTATGGTGTAAGAAAGTGGTCCTATTTCATTCTTCTGCATGTTGCTGTTCAGTTTTCCCAAGACCTCTTGTCCAAGAGCTATCTTTTTTCCATGGGATATTCTTTCCTGTTTTGTCAAAGATTAGTTGACCATATAGTTGTGGGTCCATTTCTGGGTTCTTTATTCTGTTCCACTCATCTATGTGTCTGTCCTTGTGCCAGTACCATATGGTCTTGATGATTAAAGCTTTGTAATATAGCTTGAAGTAGTCTGAGATTGTGATGCCTCCCACTTTGTTTTTCTTTTTCAACATTACTTTGGCTATTTGAGGTCTTTTTTGGTTTGATGCAAATTTTAGGATTGCTTGTTTTAGTTCTGTGAAAAATGCTGGTGTTATTTTGATCAGCATTGCATTGAATATATAGATTGCTTTGGGTAGTATAGACATTTTAACAATATTTGTTCTTCCAATCTGTGAATATGGAATGCTCTTCTGTTTCTTTGGGTCTTCTTTAATTTCTTTCATAAGTGTTCTATAGTTTTCAGGGTATAGATCTTCTACCTTTTTGATTAGGTGTATTTCTCGGTATCTTATGATTTTTGGTGCAATTATAAATGGGATCGATTCCTTGATTTCTCTTTCTGCTGCTTCATTGTTGGTGTATAAAAATGCAACAGATTTCTGTATTTGAATTTATATTCAGTGACTTTGCTGAATTCATGTATCTATTCTAGTAATTTCAGGGTGGAGTCTTTTGGGTTTTCCATATAAAGTATCATGTAATTGCAAAGAGTGAGAGTTTGACTCCTTTTTTGCTGATTCAGTTGCCTTTTATTTCTTTTTGTTTTCTGACTGCTAAGGCTAGGACTTCTATAACTATGGTTAACAACAGTGGTGAGAATGGGCATCCCTGTCATATTCCTGATCTTATGGAAAAGCTCTCAGTTTTTCCCCATTGAGAATGATACTCACTGTGGACTTTTCATAGATGGCTTTTATGATATTGAGGAATGTCCCCTCTACCCCTACACTGTGGAGAGTTTTAATCAAGAAAGGATGCTGTGCTTTGTCAAACGCTTTTTCTGCATGTATTGAGAGGATCAGATGGCTCTTGTTCTTTCTTTTATTAATGTAGGGTATCACATTAATTGATTTACAATAGTTGAACCACCCTTGCAACCCAGGAATAAAGCCCACTTGGTCATGGTGAATAATCCTTTTAATATACTGTTGGATTCTATTGGCTAGTATCTTGGTGAGAATTTTGGCATTCATGTTCATCAGGGATATTGGTCTGTAATTCTCTTTTTTGGTGAGGTCTTTGTCTGGTTTTGAGATCAAGGTAATGCTGGCTTCATAGAAAGAATTTGGAAGTTTCACTTCTGTTTCTGTTTTTTGAAATAGCTTCAGAATAGGCATTAATTCTTCTTTAAGTGTTTGATAGAATTCCCATGGGAAACCATCCAGTCCTGGACTCTTGTTTGTTGGGAGATTTTTGATTATTGAATCAATTTCCTTCCTGGTTATGAGTCTGCTCAAATATTTTTCTTCCTGATTCAGTTTTGATAGTTTATATGTCTCTAGAACTTATCCAGTTCTTTCAGGTGGCCCAATTTTTTAGCATATAATTGCTCATAATATTGTCTTATAATCATTTCTGTGGTGTGGGTTGTGATTTCTCCTCTTTCATTTATGATTTTGTTTATTTAGGTCTTTCTCTTTTGTTTTTGATAATTTCTGGCTAGAGATCTATCAATTTGGTTAATTCTTTCAGAGTACAAGTTCTTAGTTTCACAGATTTGTTCTTTTTTAAAAAAATTCTGTAACATTTACTTCTCCATTTTATTTACCTTCTTCTGTGGTTTTAGACATTACTTGCTGTTCTTTTTCCAACTCCTTTAGGTGTAAGGTTAGGTTATATATTGGAGACATTTTGCTTCTTAAGGAAGGTCTGTATTGCTATATACTTCCCTCTTATTATCACTTTTGCTGAGTCCCAAAGATTTTGGACTGTAATATTTTCATCTCATTTGTTTCAATGTATTTAAAAAAAATTCTTCTTTAATTTTCTGGCTTATCTATTCATATTGTAGTAGGATGTTCTTTAACCTCCATGTATTTGCAGTTTTTCCAAATATTTGCTTGTGGCCAACTTCAAGTTTCATAGCATTGTGGTCTGAAAATATGCGTGGTATGATATCAATTTTTTGTACTGTCTAAGCCTGATTTGTGACCCAGTATGTGATCTGTTCTGCAGAATGTTCCATGAGCACTCAAAAAGAGTGTGCATTCTGCTGCTTTAGGATGAATGCTCTGAATATATCTTTATATCTACCTGGTGCAGTGTATCATTCAAAGTCATTGTTTCCTTGTTGATTTTCTGCTTGGATGATCTGTCCATTGTTGTGAGTAGGGTGTTAAAATCACCTACTATTATCATATTATTAAAGATGAATTTCTTTAGGTTTCTTATTAATTGATTTATATATTTGGCTTCTCCCCAGTTCGGGGCATAAATATTTCCAATTGTTAGATCTCCTTGTTGGATAGACTCCTATATTATGATATAGTGTCCTACTTCATCTCTTATTACAGTCTTTTGTTTAAAATCTATTTTGTCTGACATGAGGATGGCTACTCCAGCTTTCTTTTGTTTTCCATTAGCATGATAAATAGTTTCCAGCCCCTCACTTTCAATCTGGAGGTATCTTTGGGTCTAAAATGAGTCTTTTGTAAGCAGCATATAGATAAGTGTTGTTTTTTTTTTTTTTTTAAGTGTTGGTTTTTGATCTATTTTGATACCCAATGTCTTTTGATTGGAGCATTTAGTCCATTTACATTCAGACTAATTATTAATGGATATGAATTTAGTGCCATTTTATTGCCTGTAAAGTCACTGTTCATCTAGATTGTCTCTGGTTCCCCTTTAATATTTCTTGCAGGGCTGGTTTAGTTGTCATGAACTCCTTCAATTTTTACTTGTCTTGGAAACTCTTATCTCTCCTTCTATTCTGAGTGACAGCATTGTTGGAAATAGTATTCTTGACTGCATATTTTTCCTATTCAGCACATTGAATATATCATGCCACTTTCTTCTGGCCTGTCATATTTCTATGGACAGATCTGCTGCTAAACTTATGTGACTACTCTTGTAGTTTAAGGATCTTTTGTCCCTAACTGCTTTCAGAATTCTCTCTTTATCTTTGTATTTTGCAACTTTCACTATGATATGTTTTGGTGTTGATGTTTTTGTTGATTTTGAGGAGAGTTCTCTTTGCCTTTTGGACTTGAATGCCTGTATCCTTCCCCAAATTAGGAAAGATGTCAGTTATAATTTGTTCAAATAGACTGTCTGCCCCCCTTTCTCACTCTTCTTCTTTTGGGACTCCTATTATATGGATATTATTGCATTTGTAGAATTACTGAGTTCCCTAAGTCTATATTCATGATCTAATAGTTTTCTTTCCTTCTTCTTTTCCCTTTCATTATTTCCCATAATTTTATCTTCTATATCACCTATTCAATCATCTGCTTCTTTCATCTGTATTGTGATTACATTCAGTCAGTTTTGCATCTTAGTTATAGCACTTTTTATTTTTTTCAGGCTGACTAGTTGTTAAGTCTTTTATCTCTGTAGCAGGGTTTCATTCATGTCTTCTATGTTTTCTTCAAGCTCATCTAATATACTTGTGACTATTCTTCTAAATTCTTGTTCAGATGTATTGCTTATATCCATTTTGAGCAAATCCCTGGCTGTGATTTCTTATGATCTTTCTTTTGGGAAGAATTCCTCCATCTTATCATTATGTCTAGGTTTCTGTCTTTTGTGTGTTATGAAAATTTGTTATATTTCCTGCTTCTGAGAGTACTACTATATTTCAGAAGGGGTCCTACACTATCCAGGGCCTGGCACTTCAGGAAATGTTTCCAGTGTATATTGTACATACAACAGCAACAACTCTGCTGTTGTGTTTTGGCCGCTCTTTCCCACAGGTCAGTCCTCTACAGAGATCCTTCTTGCTTGCAGTGGGGAGTGTTTGAATCTTTAACTAGATGTACTTTGATTTGTTTGTTAAGATAAGCCTGATATTTTTATAAAGGATGAGCCAAGAAAAGAGAAAAAGAAAGGGAACAAAAAAGCAAACAAACAGACAAAGAAAACAAACTATAAGACTCATGCCAGAGAAAAAAAGAACAAAAAAGGAAAAAAAAAAGGCACAAAACCCAGCCTGGTCCTATTTCTATCAGAACTGAAGCTGACACTTTGGAGCACTCTATGGTCAGTAGACTTGATACATGGAGGGGAGAGCTGTGTTAGTCTTCTGAGGGAGAGGCCTATCACACTGACTCACAGTCAGACCCGCCCTTGTAAAGATGCCCCTGCCTGGTGCACAGGAGCAGGATTTGGTGTAAGTGACTCCAGCCTCCATTGGAGGTGCTATGTTTCTCTCTGAAGTCTGAGGGTGCTGGTAGGTAGGGGATGGGGGAGAAGGGGTGGAAGAAAGCATCACCCTTCCTTCTTACCCAAGGGTAGGGAAGTGGGTGGAGTTGGGGCGGGGGGACTATGCTGTTCCGGAGGCCCTAACAGAAAAGTGAACAACCTCCCCTCCTGTGTCCCAGGCTTTCATTAGATCTCTGTCTTCAACCTGTCTGTGTCTGACTGTTGGCTAGCCTGGTGCCATAGTTCTCCCGTGTTTTATATCTGGCCAGCAGCTGGGATTCAAGACTCCAAATCTTAAAGGACCAGGCCAGGCACACACCCACTCCCCTCCCCCCAGGGGAGAGCTTCAAAGCATTGTACCTAGGACCATCCTGTCCCAGAAAAGCAGTAGGAGGCTGGTCAGTGTGAAGCACAATGAAAAGCTGTAACCATTTTATCTGCCCTTTGCATGCATCTCTGTTACCTCCTGTTGAACAGGGGCACTCAGCAGTGCTTGGCAGGTCTTTGTCTTCAGGGAGGCAATGTACCCTCTTCCAAATGTACTCCCGGAAGGGAAACATTCTCTCCTCACAAGTCCCAGGGGATTCCTGTGTGAACCCTACATACTTCTCTCTCTCCCTCTATCCCTTACTTCTGTCTGTGAAAAGAGCCCTCTCTCTTCTGTGGCACCTCAGCTTTTCTCTCCCCCCATTCACATCTTTGAACTTCACATTTGCCATGTTTTGTCTCTCCAATTGTGCAGATTGTTTTCTTAATCCTCAGATTGATTTCCTACTTATTCAAAAAGATTTGATGTTGATCTAGCTGTGTTTGAGGGAGAAGGCAAGCCTAGGGTTCCCCTACTACTCTGCTATCTTAACTCTTCCTGCTAAGATTCTGATTTTGAAGAATAATAAGGTAACATGCTGCTTTTATAATTCATAATTTATATGCATTCCCTCCATTTTCACTATGTGTTTTGGCACACAAAATCCTTCTTTCAACCGCATGCCTTTCTAGATAGGGCTATTAACATATTTGAGCATGGATGTTTCTTGGCAGTATAAAAAATAAGTATACCTTAGTAATGTACGCAGTCACACTTTGGATGACTAAGTGTCCTAGTTTGGATTTCCTGGGACATGGGACTTTCAGTGGTAAAACTGGGGCAGTCACTTATAGGCAGTCACTTATAGGTAAACTGGGATGGTTGGTTACCCTGATACCCACTTATAACATATACCCCAAAGCTCTACATTAGGTCCAGCAGGGGACTTGCTGTTGGAAAGCTAATTCTGATTATGTAAGGTGGTTTAATTTTGGAAGGCTTTGAATTTCAAGTCAAGGAGATCTTATTTATTTCTGTGAGAACCATGGTACTACCAAATGTTTTTGAACTTGGAAGTAATATAAAAATACTGCTATGCACTAAAGCATTGATTTGGCATCAGTGTCTATAGTGGAATTGTAGTGAGAGAGAGAGAGAGAGATCACTTAGCACTTGGTATGAGTTTCCTGGCAAAGCCCAGATGTGATAATTGCTGCTATTGATAAGTTCTGAGACAAGTAGTCATATTTTTGGAGATATCAAGAAAATGACTTCAATATGCGATTGTCCAGTTGTCAAATTTGGGTATTCAGTGTGAAAAGAGTTACGTAGTGGAGAAATGGGATAACTAATTGAGGAAGAGTGTTTTGGAGAAGAAAATAGAATAAAAGATAAATTTGACTCTTATACTGGTAATGGAAATTATTCTTGCCCCTATTAACTGTCTCTGCTACAAAATGGTTGTTACTTTACAAAAATTCTTGTCACAGGTTAAAATAATTTTCCAATATCTGAGGTTGATTTTCCCCAGGAGCAGACCCTGAAGTGATGATGGGAATGCAAGCATTTTATTTGGTGTGTGATTTTTTTTAGAAGAGGAAGTGAGGCGTGGAAGAAGAATCGCAGAAGTGAAACATCAAACAGGTTATTGGTGTGGGCATGTGAACCCTGCACCTTGGATGTCATTATACCACATGGTTTAGGGTTCTTCCACATGAATGGCAGGGAAGCTAATGTGTTTATTTATATTATTGGCTATTGGCTGATAAAGATTCCCAGAAACATTTTTTTCTCTCAGAAACATTAATTCCACCTAGTGCCCAGAATGTTCCCAGCATTTCAGTGTACATTGGCCTGAAATTGAGCTGCCACCACTGGCATCTCTTCAGCTGAGGTCTTCCTCTGCACATATGAATCACTTAAAATCATAGAGACTTAGAGACTTTGCTTCTCCACCAAATAGGCCAGTTTCCTCTCCTCTAGGATAGCTACAAGGCATATATTCTACCTCATTTTCCAGAGCTCTCCAGCAGAATTAAGTTCAAGTCACCAGGAGCACTAATTTGCTTGATAATGCACCTCCATAGGCTCCCTTCTATCCCCTACCTCACTCTTCAACTTTTCTTCCTGTGCTTGGTAGGATCATCTTCAACATTAATTACCCGCACTGGAAACTTTGCTCTAAGATCTACTCCTGGGGAATCAGATACAACATTATTATCGTTATGAAATCTAAATGAAATATTTGCTTCTAAATTGGGTTATAGGGATATGACATTGCATCCATTTTTAAAGATAGTTTTAGGGAGAGAAGTAGCAATAATTTGCCAAGGATTGTTTTGGGTATAGTCTGACTGGAGAAAGTTGAAGTGTGCTGAATAACTTTACATGGCATTCTGAAGCCCAGACTTTACTATTTCATAATGATGGCCAGATCCCAACCGAGAGGAGTAAAAGAAGTAAACATATACATCCAAATATAAAAATGATTTCACAGTTTGTAACAGGTAATTAATAGCAAGGCATCACAATTTATTCTTATTTTATACAAAAAAAGTGGATCTTTAAACTAAAGATGAGGAATTTGTGCTTTAAAGAGAAATATGAAGCTTTGGAGGTTATATAAGTGCCTCATCACTCACTTACTTAATGCCTATCATTATGATTCCAAAAAGGTAATATATATCCAATTATTTTACTGAATGTTAAAGAACACAGTAGACTACACAAGAGCTTGTTTTTGGTGGAAAAATGTCAATGTGCAATGGAAAATAACAGATTCTAGTCACCAAGCCCTCACTCTATGTTTTAATATTAATACGTTGCCATGTTTTCAGGACACATTGTTTCAGAAAATTAGTCTTAAGTTTCTATATTTTATGAGAAGATGATTTCATTAGCCATGAAATGTCTATTTTTGTTACTGCTAAGGGAAGCTCGAGAACTTCAAAATCATAATTGAAATAGTCCATTGATGTGGTTGCTTAGCAACAAACTTTTATATAAGCAAGCTAATCATTTGCTTAAAATCTCGTTACTTTAAACTTTTTAGCTTGTTTTTGGTAGATCACCTTTCTATAAAATGTGTTTTTTTCCCTTCATAGCTTTAAATACATGTTTGAATCTGAGATGTATGTTTCAGAGATCATGCCCAAAATTTGGTTGCCTTTGAACTATCTCTGTGGACCAGGTCAGCCTGGGTTTATTGGAATTAATGAAAATTTTGTGATTAGCAAGGTTTTTCTTTAAACTTCACCACTCAAATAATGTTAGGATTGTTACAAACAACAATCAACTTTGACGTCAGTTAGAAATGACAGGCCCTGGATCTCACAGATGATTTCTCTCCCAACCTCCTCCTCATGTCTGAGATTTTCCATTCCCAATCACTGTTTCTTTCTTTCTTTCTTTCTTTCTTTCTTTCTTTCTTTCTTTCTTTCTTTCTTTTCTTTCCTTTCTTCTTTTTCTTTTTTTAGATTTTATTTAGAGACACATTTTTTTTTTTTTTTTTTTAGATATTATTTAGAGACACACACACACAGAGGCAGAGACACAGGCAGAGGGAGAAGCAGGCTCCACACAGGGAACCTGAGGTAGGACTAGATCCCAGGTCCTCGAGATCACACCCTGGACCGAAGGTGGCGCTAAACCGCTGAGCCACCCGGGCTGCGCCCCAATCACTGTTTCTATCAGGAAAGTAACTCTCAAATACCTAAGGTACTAAAAATTGTTTCTTTTGTTAAGATTATAGTAGCAAAGTTTTCCATTCCTTTTCCATATTATCAATGTTTAACTGTTTTCCATGTAGGTTCACAAGGAGCTGTGAGTTTGGTGGATAGTACATGAGGTCTAAGGTTAGATGGCCTTTGGTTAATGTCCTTACTGCACTGTTTACTTTTTGGGTGACTTATTAGTTTGTGCCCCCAAGCCTTAGCATCCTCATTTTAAACAAGGGCTATAGAAGTACATTTTATTAGGGCTGTTGTAAGAATTCAAATTGATACGTAAGGAGTAACTTATCTAGATGTCAGTGCTCAAGAGAAGCAGAAGTGAAAACATAGGGAAAAGTATTTTAGACATCATTTAGTTCAAGTCAGGGTAGATTGTTGTGCTCCGAACCAAATATGACAGAGAGATAAATCCATTGTTGCTTTGCTTGCATTTACTGGCCAATGCATCTTCCCCAATAAACACTTCTTTAGCTGTTCCTCTCTGTTGGTGACCATGTTGTGTTTAGGAGGATGCAATTTTGTGTAAGACAATGTTCCCTGCTCAAAAGTCAGTGTGTAGTTTTGGAGTTGAGAGAGAGATTAATGAATATAATTAGCCACAAGTATGGTGTTGCATATAATGTGAAAAAATGAGAGATGATGAACATTTCTAGAAATATTCACTTTTCTTGATCTAGAACAGCACAATTTTTTTTTTTAATTTAAAGCCACTTAGATGCATGTAGTTGCATCCCTTAGGAGGTTTTTATTTGCATCATATTCACAAATTCTACTCACTTTACTCAATCTGTATCATTCATTTCTTACATCTCTCCATTCAGTTCCATGGAAGAAAAATAGCATGAGCACTGAGTAATCCCACTGAAGACTCTTTGCAAATATGCCTACTATCTGCTGCTATAGTAGAAAAAGCCTGGTGACAGATAACTTTGACTTAATTCACTTTCCATCACTTAAGAATTATGTGGACTCAGGAAAGTCAATAGTAGTTTCCTTGAGCCTGATTTCCATCTTGACTAAATGGGAATGATAGTACAATGTTGACTGAGGGGGAGAGTAAATGAAATAATGTTACGAAAATGTCTAGCACAGAGCTAGGTAGAAGGGGATCAGTTATGTCCTCCATCATGTATCCATTACATAACAGACTTCTATGAAAACTTAATATATGGCAGATATCATTTACCTGCAGAAATGATAAGGACAGCATATATGCTGTCCTTGACAAGACTCTAATAAGAGAAGAACAATACATATAAAGATAACTCATAACAAAAATAAGCACTTTTTTCTTTGCAGAACCCTATGGGGACAGCAAGAAGAGGGCTGGATACTGCATGGCACAATTCAGAAAGAGCTCAAGAAGGAAAAGGCGTTGGTGTTGGATGTTAGAAACAGGAGCTTGGGGGATCCCTGGGTGGCTCAGCGGTTTAGCACCTGTCTTTGGCCCAGGGTGCGATCCTGGAGTCCCAGGATGGAGTCCCGCATGGAGGCATCCATGCAGGCACCCAGCATGGAGCCTGCTTCTCCCTCCTCCTGTGTCTCTGCCTCTCTCTCTCTCTCTCTGTGTCTATCATAAATAAATAAATAAATAAATCTTAAAAAAAAAAAGAAAGAAAGAAACAGGAGCTTGCCAGGTAAATAAAAAGATTTGAATTATTGAACTCCAGAAGAGAAATACTAGTATTTCATACCCCATTTTCCAATTTCTGAGTGAAAACCTGTACTTTATATGTTCAGTAGATTGTCCTTGTGAAGGGACAAATGAGAGATTTAGTGTCAGCTGATTAGCCATGAAATCACACTCGTTTAGGCTCGGAACTCTAGTCCAAGCATTGCTGGGAATGAGGCATTTGATGGTATCGTGTCAGAAGCATCACATTTATTATCTCCAGGAAATTATAATGTCAGAGTTATAGACTTATTGCAGCTAATGCTCCAGAAGGTAAGAAATAACCAGCAAATGCAAGAGTTAGGCACTTGTTTTTTATCTTTCAATATTAATTTGTTTCAAGTCAGATACTCTGCCTTGTTTAAAGGCATTAGTGCCCAAGCACAAATGAAACTAGATTTAATTTTCTCTAAACAGATATGAATTTCAGACATCTTTATCTTATAGAGAGGTTCAAACACTACTGATACTCTTATGTGCTGACACAAGGCTTAAAAATTTTATTTAACTTAACAGAAGGTCATTATCTACAATTACCTGTGGCTCTACTCCTGACTCATGACTTTGTAAAGCCCTGTTTTCTAATATTTGCAGCTTATTGTTGATCTTAGTTCTTGTTCGGTATATGGAAGTATTTGATCTGGGGAAACCATGACAGTATGATCATGCTATTGTGTTTCAAGATATTAATTTTTCTTCTTGGTTAATGGCATCTAATCCTGTGCCTGAACTAAATGTATTTATTACTTTTAGCACACACGTATCAAAAGACTAACCACATAATGGTTTTCATTGGGAAGCTTTGATTTTAGGTACAAATTTTTCTTGTCCTAACATAGTGGTTTTGTAATGCAAATGTTTAATTAAGATGGCTTTAAGTCTAATGCATGGGTGGCCTTTGTGCCAAAGATGTTGCTATTATGAGCTGGAATTAGAAAGGAATAATACATTTCACTTTGGAGGACTTCCCCAGCTCTTGTGACTATAAGCTAGGTAGGTCAGCGAATTGATTCTCTACTTCCCAGAAGTCCTAAGACGATGATTTAGAAAGAGGCTTCTTGGATGGAAATCATCAGTGCATTATTACATCATGCAGCTCTGTGGTGCATAACTTTCCATGATGACCAACTTTGCTAGAGGCTCAAGACTAGTCATAATGGCATTATACTCTGATCATTTTGGCACTATGCTCTGATATGTGTTATACTCCCAGAATCCCTCTGATTTGAGATTTTTACCCAGATCTTGGATTGTTGGTCCTTTGGTATAATTTTTAAGTGGTTCTCCTTCCATGTCATCTAGAGATCCTAAATTTCCACGTGAAATCATCCTTAGTGTTTGCAAAGGAAATTTTCTTTTTTAAGGTTCTTGCACTAATCTACTCTTTTTAACATCTTTGCCATTCAAAAAAGGTGGGGGAAATAGTTTTCATTCCTTTCTAGCCATCCTTTTTTTCTCAATCTCAAATCATAGTCACCTTCTCCTACCCCTGCCTACATTTCTACCTTGAGTAAAATTACTGCTTTCAGTAGCTATTCCTAAAGGATATATCCTGATGTAAGACTTGTAACAAGATTTTTATAAAGGTGATAACTAATGTCAGGATGGTAAATTATAAGTAATTTCCTCCAAATTCTTTAACATTGTTATTATTTGTAATTAAAAGATCCCCACACACACTGAAGAAAGGGGAAAAACCAACAAAACTTATATCTTATTCAATATGGTAGAGTGGTTAAAGGCAGGGGATTCAAAGTCTGGTTCAAGATGAAATCCCAAATCTGCTCACTTCTTTGTTTTGTGTACTTGGGAATGTTACCTAACCTCTATAGTCCTCAATTTTATCATCTTCACAGGGTAGATGGAAGGACCAAATAAGGCTAATACACTGAGCGGCACAAACCAAGTTTCCAAATATTGATATTTGGAATAAAAATAATGAATATGGAATAAAATGGAATGGAATAAAAATAAAAAATAAAAATAATGATATTTTTATCATTATGTCTATAATCTCTTATCTTTAGTTTTAAAATCCCCAAAGCTTGTGATCCCTGGGTGGCGCAGTGGTTTGGCCCCTGCCTTTGGCCCAGGGCGCGATCCTGGAGACCCGGAATTGAATCCCACATTGGGCTCCCGGTGCATGGAGCCTGCTTCTCCCTCTGCCTGTGTCTCTGCCTCTCTGTCTCTCTCTGTGTGACTATCATGAATAAATAAATAAAATCTTTAAAAAAAATAAAATAAAATCCCCAAAGCTCTGAACACCAAAATATTTTTCTTAAGTTTTATGCTAAAACTTATTTGGAAAAAACCATTGACGTAAACAGATTTGAGGCTACTTACACTTTACTTAGTGTTATTATTCATTCATTTCTCTGGAAGTATTATGGTTGTTGATTTGGGGTACTGCAATAATATACAGATTAGCTTTTTAAAATCCATGATTTAAATATTGGTATATATATATATATGATCTCCAGGATTTCTTAAGAAAGTCTAAATGGCACCATCATTGCTTATATTTCACTCAGAAGTTGTTTGTTATTCATAATGGTCCCCAGGATGTCACAAAAATCATTGCTGTGGTTTGATGAAGGTCAGTGCTTGTACAGAGAATTGCCTCCATTGACATATTCCCATTTTCCAGAGATCCTGAGAGCATTTTAGATAAGGATGAGGTCGCTTCTGCACTTTTTCTGACATTCATGTCATAAGGTTTTTCATACAAATTAATTAATAGGACAAAATAGAATTGTCATAAGTATGAAAATCAAATTGCTTCATGCTGCAAAAATTCTAATTTTTGAATGGCCTTTGCCTCACGTATGATACTTGGAAAGGTAGGCTATTTTCTGGTTTCCCTCACACATTTCATATTGGTCTCTTCTGGGGAGTTCTTATGAAGCAGGGTCCCTGGACATGGGACTGAAGAGCTTTAAGCAGCCACAGGCCACTGGATATAAATTCAATAGTCCTCAGCTCCTCAAGTTACTTAAAGTGTACCATAAAAACCACAATTCCTTTCTTCCTCTGGCTGCTGGTTTTTTATTTTCTTCCTCCTTCACCACCTTCTGTAGGGCTTTCCCTTTCATATATTTTGTTTTTGGTCTTGCCTATGGTCAAAATCCATGTCTCCATCCGTGTACCCATAACAAGAAGTTTTGTTAGTTGAGTGTTGCTGCATAACAAATTAGTCTAAAATTTCACAGCTTAAAACCACAAACATTATTGGTGGGTGGTTCTGGCTCAGGCTCTCTCATGAGGTTGGTGTCAGGATGTCACATGGGTCTGCAGACCTCTGAAGGCTCAGCTGAGGCTAGAACGTCTGCTTCTTGGCTCACTCAAGTGACTGTTGGTCAGAGGTTTTAGGTCCTCTCCATACAGGCCTCTCTGTAAGAACTCATTTGGACTTCCTCACAGCTTGGTGGCTGTGTTTAAAGGGCAAGCTTTCTGAGAGATAGCTCCACAAAGGCCATATAATCTCTTATGAGCCATAATCAAAATCCAGGCAGTATATTGTCACCACTGTTTTTTTGATCAAGTCAGTTAAGGGGATGGAAAATAGACTCCACTTTTTACTGGGGAGTGGGAACATTCTAGAAGAGAATGTTGAAATATGGAAATAATGCTGTGGCAAAGTTTTTAGAAAATATTATCTGCTATACTGTGGATTTTCTAAATCATAGAGTACTCAAACCAGCCAAGATATATGAAAATCCATTTAGGCCAGAACTAGGGGTAGAAAGCAGGGGTACAGTGGAGGGAAGACAATGTAAAGGTAAATAGCTGGGCTTTCTTCTAGTTCCATTTTAGCCACCGTCTTTCCTATGTGATCAGCTGCCTCTTCTAAGACAAGATAATGTAAACTTAAGAAATGTATCCTCCTACTTAGCCTTAGTTATAAATTCCCTAACCTTATTTTCTAGGGAGATAATTAGAAGTTAGGTGTTGAGATCATCATTCTTTATTGCTCAGCTGGAATGGAATGAAATTTACCTTAAAAAGTGATTTTTTGCTGGGTTAAGTGCTGATTAGAAATGACTGATATGAGATCACATTGTATTCTTTTTTTTAAAAACTCTGATTTCTTCATATAAGTGAAATAGAGGCCGATTAAAAAAACAATGTTAATGCACAAGAAGATGCCAGGGGAATAATATAGGACCCACATCATAGAATTTCTTAGGGTGAGGTATGCTCTGTATATCTATGCACATAGGGATATGCTTTGACTTAGAGTATGACTTAAATCTACCTTAAACATAGTTCTTTAAAAAAATTAACTGAGAGAAATAGTCCCTCTCTAATCTCATGCTTTTCCTCTCAAATTGAAGCAAGGCATGAAGTCCCTTTTAACTAATTCTGTTCAAAGATGAAAGGCTCTTCCTGGAGCTCATTGGGGTTCTATGTCTCAAAACTGCCTAAGTAAGTGGAAAATTCTATATGAAGAGGTCTTATTGCTTACATGGAGGACAAGGCAACTGAAGGACTGACTAGAAAAAAATCTTTATTTCTATAATATCAATCAAACTGTCTCATTAGGATGTCCATATTGCTAGTGATTAATCCTGTCCTTGTTGGCAAAAGCTGCACTAATACTTTTTAATATGTCCTTTGCTACCCGTCAAACACTTCATTGAAAGCTCTCACTAATCTGTTCTGTGCATATATAATTTGTGTCCATATAAACTATCTCTGAGCAAGGTACACAGCCAACATAGTAGCTACTAGAATTTTAAGCTGTACAAGGAATTGTGTAAAAATATATGGTAAACCAGGAAAGAAAATCAAATGGAAGGATGAAAAGGGAAATGTCCTCATACAGGAATATTGGAACCTTTGTTATTTAGAAGCTTGATAATAGTTTACCAAGGATTGGCTAAAATTACCCTCCTGACAGGTTCATTATTTTGGGCCTGAGAACAGTTAGACATCAGCCTCTGTGGCCTTTATATAATTGCCATGGCTGTACGTTGGAGCATTTCTCTGCTGCTGCTGCTACACAAGGTCTACTTCCTATTCCTGTTTTCCAAGGCTTCTAAAGACATGGACCTGCTGTCAACTCTGTGACACACCATCTCCACACACTTTCCATTAGGGCCAGTCCTTTAGTCTTTTCCAGGATGGTTTTCTTGCTTTCTGTTTCATAAGCTATGCTCTGAGCTTTGGCCCATGCTGCTCCCTCTTTGTTCTTAGGAGCAATGCAACATTTATTGAGTGTATGCAATGTACATGACTGACATAGAAGAGACAGCCTCTGCTTTCAAGAAACCTATTGGTTGAGATAATAAATGTTCATTTTTGAAGATGCAAATATCTCAGTTTAGGTTACATAAGAATCAGTTTTTAAATATTAATGTACACAGTTTTAATCAAATTGCTTACTGTATAACAGTAATAATAATTATTATAACTACACCTTGTAATTCTATACTACTTTTAGAATTTTAGAATAAAACATTCCTATTATCTCACTTGATTCTGTGGCAGCTTTTGCTTCTTTATTTTCTTTTATGTATTGTGGATTAACAAATTAAAATGCATATAACATACAATAAAATTGTAACCTAGGAAGTATATTCTAGAAGTAGAATATACTGAAACACATATACCCTGAAACTTACTGTGTTCTCTTTCCACTAAATCATACCTTTTCACTTAATGGTTGACTAAGGCCAGTATATACAAAGGTACAAGGAATTGGTACTAGATGAAAGAGAAAATAATTTTTGGATCTTGGAACAGCAGTTCTGGGTAGGTGGTTCTGGGTCATTGGTATAACAGGGTAAAGACAATGGTATTTAGTGGTCCAGGAGTAGTAATTACCAAAGTTAACCTTATCTATTAAAAATGTTGCTAAGGGTCAGGCCTGTGTTTCAAAGACAGGAATGGAAAAGCTTTCTCTTTTCTGCTTCCTTTTATTTTGAAATTTAGCTATAATATTTCCTGCTCCTAGATCCCCACACTCAAGGCCAATGGTATTTGTAATTCTGATTTTCTTTTACAGATGCATTAAGGGAAACTTTGTACATTAATACAGGGACACAACAACTATGTATAATCTTGGTTCTATGTAACGATTCATTTTTAGTTTCCAATAATCCATTCCCAAGTCAAATGTTCTTCCTCTCTTCCCTTAATAAACAAATTATTTTCCTAAATCAGGGCCTAACTTACATCATCTTAGGTGAGCTTATAAATTTTTTTTTTATTTCTTTAGGTTGCTGATTGATTCTTAACTTTGATATTCTGTTAAAGTCTTTCTGTCCAGTAACATGATGATTTGGGAGAAAGAAATGATTGTGGTGAAGTTGCTGCTTTCTTCCAAATGTTTCTACTCCTCCCTTGCACACAGGGGACTTTCCTTCTTTAGTCCCTTGAAGTTAGCCATGGTCATGTGACTTGGCCAATGAAATAAGAAGTATAAGAAGTAATGAAGTCTGAGAAGAAGCTTGGAGATCTGGTCTGTGATTTGCCATGTTGTTTTTCTCTGTCAGGGTAACTGACAAGACTCTAGGTTGGTGGCTGCCCCATCAGCTCCCATCAGCAGTCTGCCATAGATATGCAACATGAAGAAAAAAGTTTTCACTGTGTTATACCACAGAGTTGTGGGTGTTAGTTGTTACTGCAATATAACCTAACTTATCTGTCTTGTATAAACACTAAATTGTTTAAATTCTAAAGACAACTCAAGAAATAGCCATAAAACTGGATAGAAAGCAAAACAAAACAAAAATCCTCCCTACAAAATAAACAATAACAACAGCAACAAGCAGGAAGTTCATCTCATCAATCAGAACCATAAAACCTTTCAGTGTCAGCTTCCTGGGGTTGGAAGAGTTCAGTGCACTGTGGTCAATGAAGGAAACACAGATTCAAGGACCACATTGACATTTCATTGTTTATTAGTCATTATGGCACAGATGTAAATGTTCCTTTAAAAATAATGGTGTGAACTTGCTTTATTATGTTTTTTTATTTAAAGATATTGGGTCAATTCACAAAACAGGCTGCCCTTTCCAGAATCTTTTCAAATAAACTTCCTAGAGGGCTTTGTATCGTTACACCCTGGGTATGCTGATCTGGAGTATAGACAATACTATCTATTCAAGGAGAACTATACCCAGGGATGGGATTTCTACAACCCTCAACTGCCCTCTTTTTTTTTTTTTTTTTTTTACTCCTACTTTTCTGATCATGCAAATAAAAAGGCAGTGATTAGACTAGAGGAAGGAAATGTTGATTAATTACCACAGTTAAAGATTCATGACTTCTACCTGAATATTAGCCACATCAAATTCCAGTGATTTAAAAGGAAAAACTCTGTCATTGTCAATCATCAAATGTCAAATGTCTAAAATTACTTGATGTTATGAGTTTGTGAGTTTAATGGGAATCCTTAACCTTCTCTTTAACCTCTATTTTGAGGAATAGGGACTGAAGAAATTTCAAAATGAGACCTATATTTACATTGTGGCTTTGCCATTTTCTAGTTTTTTACTTTGGATAACATGATTTAAACTCTCTGAACTTCAGTTTTCGCCTCTGTGCAAATAATACCCATTTCAAAAGGGATAACATAGTCAACGTACCAAACCTCGTCCTTGCCACATAGAAGACACGAGGAGATCAGTTTTCTTTCTGTTTTCCTCAGCCCCAAATTTATTCTGTTATTGTTTAGATTACATTCTAGATTTTAAAAAATCCCGAAGTTAGATTTTAAAAAAATTAATGGCTGGGATCCCTGGGTGGCTGAATCAGTTAAGCATCAGACTCTTGGTTTCTGCTCAGGTCATGATTGCATGGGTTGCAGGATCAAGCCCTGCCTCCCGTCCATGCTTAGAATGGGATCTGCTTGAGACTCTCTCCCTCTGCCCCTCCCTCCACTCATGTACATGCTCTCTTTCTCTCTCTCTCTCTCAAATAAATGAATAAACCTTGAAAAATTTAATGGCTATTCATTTTATATTGTTAATATATTTTATACTAATATATTTTTCCAATGTCTTTAACATTTCCAAATTTTAGACTGTGCCTGCCTGTTCTGGGCAGAAAGAAAATAGCAAACTTAATACCAAAGCAAGTTAAACACTAGTGGCTACATTGTTTTCAGTGCAAAATATAATCTAAAAGAAATGCAAAAGCTTTCTTCCTATAAGACCTCTTTGTCTTATAACAATTATTCATAAAGCCCTATGCAATACTGGTAGAGTAATGAGCCCATTTCTGTGGAAATGCACTCATTTCTATTCAGCTTGCTGGTTCCCAAGGGAATTATGAATTGCTTTTTTAGTTTGAACATGTAGTTCATGAATTTCAAGGAAAAATATATATCAGGAGTCAATAACTATTTACCTTTAGATATCTAGACAACTGCTTAAACAGTTTGGAAAAAACCTAAAGAAATAAAAGAGAAAGAAATGAAAATTGAAATGCTTGCTATTTGTAGATATAACCGAAATTCCCACACTCTCTTAGTAACACATCCTTCCTAGGATGAGGATAAAAGTGCAGCACAAAAGATTGCAGTGGGAATCTCGACAACCATCATGAAGCTGTTGGTAAATATTCGGATGTATAGCTTTTGTCTTCTGGCCTCTTTCCTGTTGTTAGGGGAAGTAGATGGCAGGAGTGGTTTGGAGAGGCCAAAAGGGATATATCACCAATCCTGGAGGACTGTGTGCAGCCCCACGTTTATAAATGGCTGGCCCATAGATAGGCTGCACTCTTTAAAATCCTGTATTTGAATCCAGAGGAAGCACATTTTCTCTCCAGCTCCACATAGTCCCAATGACTCCCTGCTGTGTTCCACATTAGTGTTGCCCTCATTTACATTATTAGGCTTAAGTATGGGGTGTTTGAATTGAGATCCCATCTTCTCTTCTGTTACAGTGCAGCAAATGTCTGTCTTGCTGTAGGGGGCTGGCCTCTGTCCTCATCTTCCAGACCCCATCTCCTCTGTGCCACTCAAATGCTTTGCTCCTACAGCTACTCCCTTTTTCTCCTTCATCAATCTCTCATCCTGTATTGGATTTTTCTATTCAGCATAAAAACATGTTCTATGTCCTCCCACTTCCTTAGAAACAGAATGCCCCATTTTCCCTTGACCTCATATTCTGCTTCTGTCTCTATTTTATATGGGTCCTTAGTATCCTCTGCTGGATGCTGAATGGCTCTGCCAGGAAATTATACAGATGTTGGCATGAATGACACACTATTATGACACGGAATAACATTTATTATTCACAAAATAAAAAAGCAAAAGTATTGCCCAAGGATAAAGGCTCAAGTTTGGTCTGAATGAAGCAAGTGCAAAGCATGATGAAAAACTGGCTTTTATTGATTTGGTGGGGTTGTGAGTGCTGGATGGGGTTTGTGTGGGTTGAATTGCCCCACCAGCACCAAGGGAAGGAGCTTGTGAGCTTTCTACCCACTTGTCCAGATGTGGAACAATAGGAACAGAGAAGAATTGAAGCAAGGGCTGAAGAAGAGAGAGAGAAGCGAACACCTTGCTGAGCAGGAAGGGATCATGACCCAAGCAGAAGGCAGCCGCTTCATCGGCTGAGTCCACACAGGCACCCCTACAATTGTCTTTTAGTTTCCAGTACTCCACCAAAAAGATTCCGCCAAAGTCATGTAGGATCTTCATGTCACCAAATCCAATAATTGTGTCTGTTCATCTTACTAGATCACCCTGTAGTCTTTGACTTATATGACCATTTAACTGTTCTTGATACATTCTCCTGTCTCTATTCTATTTCTTTCTGTAGGTTCAGAAGAAATATATTTCCCTGGTTACTCTTCTCAGTTACCTTCATGTGATGCTTTCCTCTCTGATCTGAAAATACTGGGGTCATTTAGAACTCTGTCCTTTTTTCTCTTTTATGTCAACCCCAATGCCATAGCACATATCAGTTCTTTTTGTGGTTTTAAATATCTATATACCAATGCGTTTATGTCTCCATACAGATATTTCATATGATTTTCAGGCTTAAAATCCAGGCTATTTGAAAGCTTTATTTGCATTTCTCATAGACATCTGAAACCTGAAACTCCCCAAGGAAAGTCCAATTTCCCTTCCAAAATGTGTTCCTCCCTTAATTTTCTCTATTTCAGTAAGTGACATTACCAAGCCTCCATGACTAAAGCCAAAAACCTAGAATTATTATTGATTATTTCTTCCCTTCCCTCATCTCTCACATGTACACTCCATCAGCACCTCCCATTTCTGTACCCTACAATATAGCTCATCCTGCCTAGTCTGTTTATCATTAGTCTAGAAGAGGAAGCTGTTACTTGCTCTAAGTTATCATCCCTTCTTCCCAGGGCTACTGTGGGAGCCTCCCAACTCATCTACATATTTCCATTCTTTTCTCTCTAATCGAGCTTCTCAGAGCAGTAAGAGTAACCTTTATGAAATAAATTATATCACATCACTCTTCTGCTTAAATTCCTCCAGTGACTTACTGATCTACTCAGAGTGACTTCCAGACACCCTATCATGACACACACAGTGCCCTCTGTGTAGCCACCATGGTTAGGGGATCATTCTGCATATGTTACTCCAAATGCTTTTCAGACATTCACTTATCTAATCTCTGCACCAGCCCTGTCATTTAAATATTATTATTATCTTCATTTTTTTTAGCAGAGGAAATGAACTGTGGGATGTTAAGTAACACGCCTATGGGGGTACAAATGGAAAATAGTGGAGCCAGGATTCAAAACCAGGTCATCTGGCTCCACAGTAATATGTGACCACCACATATTACTGCTTCTCATGGGCAAAGGCATGGACAAAGAAATGAGAGAGATTTCTTAGTAAGGCATGAAATGAATGGTCATTCAACCATTCTTAAATTCACCCAGAGAAGCAAAGCCCCTGCATCATAGGTCAGGACTAAGAAGCTTTGGCAACTCTCTGCTCTCTGCAGCACAGTTTTTATGCCAGCAGTGGGTCTGGGTTGAGCCTTTGAATGATCCTTCCCTTCTTCTTCTTTTCTTTCTTTCTTTTTTTTTTTCCCCCAATCCAAGCATATCATCAGCATGGTAACCTGTGGATTCCAGCTTGACAGTTTTGTGCTGCTTGCAAATGGCATGGCTATGATGGCAATGTCAAAATGAGACTGAGCGTGCAGTGTGCTACATAAATTGTCACAGGCACTAACAGAATCGAATTCACCTTCCTTGTCAACATATGAAGTGTCACCCTTGCCCTCAGCAGCAATTTTTTGGCATGTCTGCCAATCCCACTGATAGGTTCTAAAATGGTAGGTTATAAGAGTCAATAAAATGTTGATATTGAGTTCTGCTCTGTGCAGGGCAAAATGCAGGATATAGACTGAGGTCCAGTTCCTGCTTTTAAGGCAAGAGGAAGAGACAACATACTTTTACTAAATACACTAAAAGTCAGTTTGGGATGTTACAAAAATCTATTGAATGCTGTCAGAGCACAAAAGAGGGAAGGATCAATTCTCCCAGAGGAAATAAGAAGACTTCATGGAGTAGATGATGGGCACTAATGAATTTTACAAATATTTGTTGAATTTTTACTGTATTTTAGACTCTGGACTGGGTACATCATGTATTTAATGGAATTAATTTAAGTCAGATAAGGAAAGAAAAATGTAATCTCTCAACTTTTCTCTATATTTATTTCCTGATACTAGGCGAATTTTGTCTAGTTTAGTAATTCTACTTGCTTACAGTGTATACCTATCTTGGTGGGGATGGGCAGAAATTAGAAGGATGGAAGCCAGGGGTGCCTGGCTGGCTCAGTTGATGGAGCATGCAACTCTTGATCTTGAGGTCATGAGTTTGAGCCCCAAACTGGGCATAGAGATTACTTTAAAAAAAAAAGAAGGAAGGAAGAGGCCACGTGCTTCTGCTCTGCTTTAGAGAGAGCGTCCAGGTACAAACCTTTCATCATTAGAGACTGAAGCTTTTAATATACATGTATTCTGGAAATTCATACTGAAACATCATCATAATTGTTAATAGGAAAATAATCCTGCACACAGGCTTGAAAACATTTTGAAAATAGTCCCTTTTGATTATTTCTGTTTAATTTTTTTCTTATTAAGTGAATGTCTTGCTTTTCCTCCAAAGTTCTTCCAGTACATTCCATAATTACACAGTACCTTTGTGTAGCTGAGATGAGAAATATCTGCTCTGACATGCTTTGGAACTAGACATAGTAGTTATTCTGGGAAGAAGTCAGGAGACAAAAAAGGAAATAACTGCAAAGACAATAGGATAAATGAAAAGAGCAAATGATAGCTGGTTTTGTGACATACTTAGAACCCCATTCAAATCAAGTTCCTGACCTTCACTAGATCTGCTGGGTAATGGTGTGGGGGAGAGAACATGAGGAAGAAAGTTTGAGGAAAGAATCTTGTAATGCTATTTTTGGAAGAAATCCTATGGCCAGCTTTAGTCCATCATTTCCAGGTCCACTTGGTTCAGATTGTAGAGCCCCAGATGGATGATATCAATTCAACACCCTTGGCTTAGTATAGAGTCCTCTTCCTCCTTCATTGGCCTGGAAAGTGTCCTTGGGCTCCAGGTTTGGTATGGTTCAGTAACTTTTCAGGAACCTAAACTCCCTGGATTATGCACAAGTTCTTCTGTATGTAAGTAGAGATATCTGTGAGATGGTCAGGAATAAAAATACAACCACCCCAACAAAATATGGTTTTGAATGCTATGGAGGGTTCAGAATACTTTGGATTCAGAAAATGCTAACTTCTAATCTCTATGTCCTCACTAAGTAGTGCTAAGTTGGGCAAGCTATTTAATGTTTCTAAGCCACAGCTTCTTTGTGTGCACATTGAGATGAATCAGGCCTTATAGTGTTGAGAAGATAAAACAAGATAATCTACATAGGAGTAATGGGCATAGAGCTAGGACTTTGTTCAGCAAAGGGGGAAATATAATGACAGCTAGTCCTAGAGTCAGAATCAGTCCTGATCATTTCTACTGATTGTGCTAATTACCCTGGCTGAGTAGGGTAGTGATACCAGGTCACGTCACCCAGATCCCCCCGTTAGGAACTAGGCATTTATTCCTAAGTGATTGGCAGTGTTGGCTGCTGATGGTTCAGGGCTGCATCCCTTTCTGAGAATTGCCCTCTGATGAAGGAGGCTGCCTTGCCCAGGTTGTGCCCCCTCCTCAGGAGCAGCCCACATCCAGTGATTGATCACTGTTGGGCAGTACAAAGGCTCAGACTCTTGCCTTAATAAGAACACCTCTGGAGGATTTCCAAGCTTGAGAGCTTTTTGAATGACTGGCAAGGCTTACAACCATATCTCACTTTGTCTTCTCTGTTCAATTCTGCTTCCTCTGCTCCCCGACAGTTGTCCCTGAGAACACATCCCAAGAAGCCTCCTGCATGTACCTCTTGGCATCTGAGAGTCCCTTTTCTCAGGATCTCAAGAGAGACAGGAGGCATCCCCATTTTCCCACACTACGCATTCTTCCTGAAGAAAGGGGTACATGGTTCCAGAGCTGAAGCTTCCCAGAGCGCTGGTGTTAGCAATAGTCTACTGTCTGTTGTCGGTGCCATCAGAATGGTTCTTTCTTCTTTTCCCTGAAAATTCCAGGCTTCCCCAAGCTTTTCTGTATTTTCTGTCCACACAGTTTAGTTCACCCCAGACTAATTCAATGCTTTTCTCTCTCGACCCAGGTGAGCAGGGCTAGAAGTTGAAGAGAGGACAGCTGCAACCTGACATCAATTCCACATGTTCCTTCATCTCACTGTTCTTTAAGAAGAAGTGACAGACACTTTACTGAGACAACATAAAGAGGACTGAATGAGGAAATAGAATGTGAGTCCCTGAAAGACTGCCTGTCTGTTGGCTTGTGATTTTGAAGTGGCTTGAGTATTACCTGGCAAGACCACAGTAGGCTTTTGAAAAAGACAAGCAGGCTCACATTTGTTAAAACTCTGAGTAGCTTGCATCAATGCTAGGCTGCCAAAGATCAGCTAACTTTAGGCGATACCCAGAGCTTCTAGCTTCAGAAGGTTTCCCTGGTAGGTGAACAGTTTTAAATAAATCATATAAATAAATCCTTGTTCAATGCCTGCTTGCCACATGCAGAACACTGCTTTTGTCATTCTGAGGTTTGCAAAGGATGATCTCTGCCTTTGAAAAGTCTAGGGTTTGGCTGGAGTCATAAAAGATATTGCATAAAATATTTCAACCACTGACATCAAATGTTCTGAAGACAATCCTAAAATCACGATAGCTTCAAATTACATGCCAGCCAGGCCACTGTGACCGTCTGCTACAGCTGTGCAGATTTCTTAGTATTTTAGCTGGCTTAACTGAATATTCTCACCCACAAAAGTAGGTGGCTGTGTTTTTTTGTTGTTGTTTTGATATTCTAGAATATCCAAATCTGGAGACACTTAAGAGCAAAGTGCCTGAAATGCTATATAGCAATTGTCTAGTTTGTTTTTTAAAAAATGTCCAGCCATGAAAAACTTCAAAAGTCAGGGGGGAAAACTCTGCTTTAAGATAGCAGTATTCTCCTTTGGTAATCTTCCACACAAACTCTATCAGCAACTATTGGACTCTTAAATCTTTCCAAGTGTTATGTATTAAGGAAAATAGGAAAGTTATTAAACTTGTGCCTATAGGGAAATATGAATCATAAAAATACAATCAACTAGAATTAAAATGTTCAATTTTGTATAATTTATGTTGAGAGGAGAAACACTAAAAACAAAATTTATTAAAAGAAAAAACAGTAAATGAAGTCATCCTCAGGCATTAGAAATTCTCTTTAGCTTTCAGCATAGATACTCTGCCGTTGGGAGCATTCCTAACTGTATAGGAGTGGGTTATAAGTCTTCGTATGGAATTGAGGTCATGTTGATTAACCAAACAGAAAATTTTTCAAAAGAATAATATTGCATATTATAATGCCTTTAAAATTTGTTGCGGTTTGTTTTAAGGAGAATTTCTTCTTCTTTTTTAAACAAAGATTTATTATTTATTTATTCATGAGAGAGAGAAAGAGAAGCAGAGACATAGGCAGAGACATAGGCAGAGACTCCTGCAGGGAGCCTGATGCGGGACTGGATCCTTGGACCCCGGGATCATACCCTGAGCCAAAGGTAGACACTCAACCGCTGAGCCACCCTGGCATCCCTAAGCAGAATTTCTTCTTACCAAATGAAATTTTGTCTGAAATACCCATTTGTCTATCAGATAAAAGTCATGTTTTAATAACATACAGGTCCTAAAATGCATTTAGTAAAATGTATTTAAATGTCTTAATTAAAGCTTTTTTGATGAACATGAAAATTTAATTTGCCATCCAAATTTTTATTTTATGTTAGCTACACAATATGGAGAAAATTGCCACTCACACAAATAAGTAGCTTAATATGACAGTTTCTTTTCTTTTTAAAAAATTACACCTTTTAATTATAGTATACTTTTCTAGTAGATATGAGAAGAGACATTATAGTTGGAGGTTTGCCACTAAACAACTTAACCTGGCAACAGCCATTAATATATTGGTTTTCTTTTTTTTATTTTTTATTTTATTTTATTTTTTTTTATTGGTTTTCTTTAATGTAGTATAATTTGGGATTTGTGTGCATATGTTGTTTATAATAGTTTTAAAGATTCATTTAAAAACATAAAAATAAAAATTGAATGAAATATTTACAGATTTCTAAACATCTCCTCCAAGAAAATGCCAATCTTTATTATAACAAATGATAAAAGCATCAAAACTGTGATGTCTACCTACCCCAGGGAATTAAATGAATGAACAGATACAAAGTGTGAGAGTTTGATGCAAATTGGGCCTTTCATCAATAATAGTTCTTTTCTTTTCCTTTTTTAAAAATCCTGACTCTATTACTGACTTTCTGTGTCATCTAGGACTGTTTTTTTTCAACCTTTATGAAATTCATCTTCCTCATCTGTAAATTGGAAATAATATCTACCTAATGGGCTATCAGGAGAATAAAGTAAGGTAACATACAAATATATTGCCTCTTTCTTCTTTTTAATTGTGCATTGTTATTAATATTATTTATCTGATTATAAACCCAGTTGGCCAGATGTACCTTCATCCCTTCTGCTCTATACAGTGAGCAAGGGAAAAGTCCATTTGCAATAGAAATCTTTGGAGAACCACCGCTAAGGGAAATCAGAGGATATTCCAATGTGTCTCCTGCATTTTAGTATGAACATTTGTATCCAAATAATTGAAATTTAGTTAACCTGATGAAATTTGATTAAAATGAAGATTGCATGGCCTTGAGAAGGGTAGATGTTTATAAACGGGTGACATAAAACTCAGCCGTGTTTACAGCTGCCTGCAGCTCTGTCCTGCCTGGATGCCCCATAGCTGTCTCTGAAAACACACCCTTTGCGTGAGACTCCCCTGGAATTCTAACGTCACTACGGAAGCTAGGAGCCTGGCATTTGATTTGACTTCCTTTTCTTACTTCCATTATCAATCGATTGCCAAGTCCTGCTGATGTCCCTGCTTGACCATCTCAACTACTAGTACTTGGTTTGGGCCTTTAAATATCTTCTTCCAGAATGAAATCAATAGTCCCCAAATCCACAGTTTCTACTTTCCGCAAATCTGAGCAAGTTACTCTTTTCCTAAAAACACATAGATGTCCACTGAGGCTCCTTCCACAGTTTGGCTATTGTGGACATTGCTGCTATAAACATTGAGGGCAGGTGTCTTGGCTTTTCACTGCATCTGTATCTTTGGGGTAAATCCCCAGTAGTGCAATTGCTGGGTCGTAGGGATTATAGGAGAAAGGAGAGAAAATGAGTGGGAAAAATCAGAGAAGGTGATAAAACATGAGAGACTCCTAACTCTGGGAAACGAACAAGGGGTGGTAGAAGGGAGGTGGGTGGGGGGAATAGGGTGACTGGGTGATGGGCACTGAAGGGGGCACTTGACGGGATGAGCGTTGGGTATTATACTATATGTTGGCAAATCAAACTCCAATTAAAATAAAAAATAATAAAAAAATAAAAGTTCAAAGGATTTAAGGAAAAAGGTAGAAATAATAAAACACACACACACACACACACACACACACACACACACACATAGATGTCTAATTTGTAGCCCATGGAATGAAGTCTAAGCTTTTAAAATCTAGTCCCTCAGGCTTATTTTTTCACTACTCTCAATATCAAATTTACTCCTGCCCAACAGTGTAGTTCTGAGTACACACTGCATGGTTTCATTTCTAAGTTCTTGGATTTCTTCCTTCTCTCATTTGGATGCCCCAGCTCAGTACAAATAAATTCCAAGAAATATTTTCTGAGTGCTCTGTCTCTCCCTCCTCAGCCTCCTTTTGAATTAGTTTGGATTCCTTCTCTGAGGTTTTATAGGTCTCTATTCATCCCCTATCATTGTACTTATGCTAGGACATCCTGGTTCTTTATTTAGGTATCTGTACCCTTCTGTGAACTCCTGGAAGAAAAGACACTGTGTCTCCCTGATTCAGTGTCTGGGATTCTTTCTGACTCCTAGAAGTCAGAGAAAAAAAATGTATTTGTCACACATGAAATGAGTTAATGTTTAGATCATAGATAGTCTCACTTTCTCAGTAAAGTCACGCATTAGTCAATAATGGATTGCATCTATTGGCACTTTAGGTTTGTTGATTACTTGCTTTTAACCACAAACTCTACAGTGTTTCTTTTGCCCTGAGGGTTGTTTTTATAGGATCCCACATCCATCCTCTATAGTAGTGGGAAGTTTCTGTTTATTGCAACTAAATAATTATGGACGACTGCATGTGGTCTGTGCCACAGTGGGTGGCCCAGTTAATGGGTAAAACATAATGTTTAATTGATGGGGTCAGGCCATTGTATAATTTGACTTTCTCAGCCTGAATTTTCTTGGCAAATTCAGAGGGATATCCAAGGCAGACTGTATCTTTATATTTTTGAGCATTTATTGAGCTCTTTGAAAGGGCAAGGAAGTGTACTAGTATAATTGTGAGAGTTGAAGAGATGGTGGTAGTGAATTTATATGAAATATTTTTTTTTTTTCCCTAGAGAGAATGGCAGGGGGTAGGCACAGAGGGAGAGGGAGAGAGAGAATCTAAAGCAGGTTCCTCACTCAGCATGGGATCAGGACCTGAGCTGAAATAAGAGTCAGATGCTTAACTGGCTGAACCACCCAGGCACCATGAAAGAAAGATTTGAAAGCACTCTCTTACTCTCCTATCAAGCTCTGATGGATCTGGATAATGTAAGCCTCCAATTAAGCCATTGTAGGAATATAAATGGGCAGAAAAGGTCAAGAAATGACAACTCAGATCAGCCCCAAATGGAAAGATTTAAAACAAAATCATTACACTATTAAGTAAACAAAGAAACAAAACTCATGATTAAGAAGTGCTGCACTCTCCATGGTTCAATGAGGTAGCTGGAGATACACATGCTATATTTCCTTTCCGGTACTCACCACTATCTAACATACTCCGTAATCAACTTTTCAAATTATTTATATCTGTCTCCCTCATTGCAGTATAAACTCCATGAGGGTAGGGGTTTTGGTCTGCATTGTCTGCTCCTGTATCCCCAATGCTCAACACCTCAGAAAAATGATAATCTAATTAAAAATGGGCAGAAGACATGAATAGACCTTTCTCTAAAGAAGACATACAGATGGCCAACAGACACATGAAAAGATGTTCATCATCACTTATTATCAGGGAAATGAAAATCAAAATTACAATGAGATATCACCTCACACCTATCAGAATGGCTAAAATCAACAACACAAGAAAAAACAGGTGTTGGAGAAGATGTGGAAAGAGGCACCCTGTTGCTCTGTTGGTGGGAAGTCAAACTGGTGCAGTTAATGTAGAAAACAGTATGGAGCATCCTCAAAAAGTTAAAAATAATCTCATGTTCTCTGAAATGCCTTTGGTGATATCTCTATCAAGTTAATTAATTTGTTTTCCATCTGGAACTTAATGTAGTTGTTAAATTTAGAGTTTGATCAAATATTTATTGAGCAGAAATACTAAGCCATGCACCGTTTATCATTGGACTTTCAGATGCTTTATTTCAAGATCGCCATCAACTTAGAATTGTTCCATCATATATCATATCTCCATAGAAATAAGCATTCCTATTTTATATATTGTAGGGAAGATTTGCATTAAACCATGATCTAGAAATGTAATGGTGACTATTGCAACTGAAATTAACAAACGTTTTAAGAAATTCTCTCAAGCTTCAAATAGCCATCACACTCACATACAAAAATAAGGACATTCAGAAAAATAACATTACAGTATTCTCAATGAAGTTGATGTTTAATTTATTGCAAGATTTTATTAGAGAAGAAACTCCTTTAGTCAGGTATCATTATAAACTAAGACCTTTTGAACTATTGATTTCCTTAAAATACATTTACAGTAGAACTTACAATATATACTTATTGAACAAAACTAAATATGTATTGACTATCATGCTTTTTAAGACTTAATACTAAATGGATGATCTTAGCCAAATGTTTTGTTTTTGCCACAAATAATATCAGTATGCTGTTATATCCAAGTCATCTATTATCTTTAAACAGGTTAGAATTTTTTCCTGAAAGTTTATTTCAAATGATTCTCCATCTGTTAACACACAACCTTTTAAATTGAGCATCTCTGTTACAATCGGAGCTTTGACAATAATTAGCTCTATTTCACTGCTTTCTAGACCTCAGATTTCTTATCTGTTAAATGGTCTTTATAGCCTCTCATTTCACTAAGATTTTGTGGAAAGTTTTATAATTATTTGTGCAATTTAGAAAATAAGCAAGAGGATAAAATAATTATATTCAATTTACCATAAAAATTTCAGTCACATTAAATACATTGTAATACCTTTTTTCTCCTGATTAGTCATTAATACTAACTATAAGATTTCGTGCATTTGTAAAATATGAATAAATAGTAGTTTGAACTTTTCAAGAAGAGAAAAAAGCGATCAGATGCCTGATTTTTTTCTCTCTCTAATTTTCATTTAGGAGGAAATACTTTTGAAAGAAGAAAAGATAGAATAATAACTTGGTGCTAAGGCAAATGGGCTTAGTAAGTATTCATGTAACTTTGCAATGAGAATATCCGAATTGTCTTGCTGCACAGAGTATAACACAAATTTTCTATTATAAATTATGTCTCTTTCCTTTGCTTATTTTATTTTTTAAATTCATATGTTCATTTTGTGATAGAAGCTAATAGTCAACAATATTTGCATATTGGACAATAATTTTCCTTTATTTTCAAAAACAAAGATAAGTATATTCAGTCTTGCTCCCATTAAAGTTATGGAGGTATATAAATTTTCCCTTTGTTTTTTTCTAAGATTCCCCTGGACAAATACATACCATCGGACATCAGGGAGTTATTATTGAGATATATAAAACAACAATACAAATAAGTTATAGCAAGTATGATGACTTAGAGTGATGGCAATTTTAAGAATCTGTATTCATTTATTATATATCTTCAAAATTGCATAATGTAAATGTGTTTAATATATTATTTTAAAAACTTGGAATAAAACAGTCCTATGCACTATTGGGATGTGCTATGACTTAAGGTTACAAGCTTTCAAAAATGTATCTTCCGACCATTTTCTATTTATTTATATATACATATTTATATATTTAGGAGGTTTAAAAATACCTGGGAATTTTCTCTATGTGTTGTTTTTATTTTTGTTTTTTTACTTGATAAAGATATCTTGGAAATCTTTTTATGAGCCACTATTTATACATTTCCATGGTTCTTCTACTGGATGTACAGTGGTTCATGAAATTGGATATATTAGTTTCTAAACATATTTTTTGGATTTTTACAGACAAATCTTTAAAAATTTTATTTCCTTCCAATGAACTGATTTTATGGTCTGTGTAATAAGATTATTGATCTGAAGGTGGACTTTATATTGTGCATGAAACTGTTAGTTTTCATGAGTTGTGATTTTAGAAAGGTCTTATTTCTCAATGAGGAAGAGTAACACTTTGTAGAATTCATATTATCAGTAGTTTCTGAGTACAGCACTGGCTTATTTGATAACCTATCAAACCAGGTTAAAAAGCTTACTGAATGATTACTGGATTTGAAAGCCTATCAAATAATCATCATATTTTTTGATTATAGTCAATAAATATTCTAAAACTTTTGGAAAATATAAAAAGCATACTGCAATCTCACTATCAAGATGTAACTTTTTTTTATCTTTTTGGTGCATTTTTTTTCAAGAGTTTTTTTTCTCTAGATATATGAGTCTGTCTTCTGAAATCAGACTTCTTGGGTTCAAATCCTAGTTCTGCTATTTGTAAACTATGTATTTTTCGGTAAGTTCCATAACTGTTCTAAACCTGTTTCTTTATCTGTAAGATGCGAGGGTAATAGGACCTTTTTCCTACAGCTGTGAGAACATGAAGTAAACGCATGAAAAGCCCTAAGCCTGGCTTATATAGTGTGTACTCAATATATCTATTATTATTTAAACAACTTAGAACATACCACACCATAATTAGGTACTTTCTTTACTCATTTAATATATTCTTATCATCTCTAGGTCATTATATAGTCTCTCTAGTTATTAACTAATTTTAACAAAGAAATGGTATTCCATCATGTGATAATGTGATGTACATTTCATATAACAATCCATTAGTTTTGGACAGTTTAGCTAAAGCAATTTATGTTATTAAAAATAACAAATGTATAGATACTTTTTGTATTCTTTTCCAACTAGAAAAAATTAGATGGCTAAAGCCAATAATGTGTACCCAGTTTTAAGGCTTTTGATACCTCCTGCAGAATTAAACAATGGGGTTTGATGGATTTTAAAATCCCTATTTTAAAGATTCTTTTGGTGATTTTAAATAAAACAATCATATCTGTTCCTGATTTATCTCCTATTGGATGAAAATCTTGGTTTAACAGTGGTTTAACATGAAAACAATAATGATCATAGATTGAATATGTGGTATAAATGATGTAACACAACTTATGTATCCAATTAATGTTGTCTTTCAAAATAATTACTTTGACAGATAAGATGCATACTTATTATATTACTGATTACATTTATCAAAATGTCACGTTTCTCACAAGAAGTTATTCTTCAGCAATTACATAAAGACATGAATATTTTTCATATATTTTTGGTAGATTATTATTTTCTATTACAAAATATCATTGAACTATATTTTGATTTTTTCATCAGAGTTGACTTCATTGTTTGCAACATTTTTCTACTTAATATCCAACTCTTCCTTCTTAACTAGAATATTATTATTATTATTATTATTATTATTATTATTATTATTATTTTAGCTAATGTGACTGCTGTGTGTTTGCTCCTGGTGATAGATTATGGCTGATCCAAGCCAATTCTCTCTCTTACAAAATGATTTGGTCTTAAGAACCTGTTCTATCAGTAAGGCCGGATCAGAGGTCCACTCAGAAAGTACTTGTTAAGGCTTTTGCTTTCCTGATTAAAGGAGATGATTATAGCTGCCATCCTTTCTTGACTTCTCTCTTTTTCCTGCCTCAGATGAAGCCAAGATGATTGGAACTGCAAAACTGTCTTGTTACCAGAAGAACATCTCATCCTTACTGAGCTTCTGAGTTAATACCAACAGCTGTCCACCTTCAGATTTCTTATTGTTAGAGAGGAAAAAGTTCTATTCATTTAAAATACTGATAGCTTTTTTCTTACTTGTTTTGAAGGCATTTTTTTTTTTACAACTGTTTTTGAAACTTCTTTAGAGAGTTCATCTCTATTGACAGCTCTAGGGAATGTATATGATGTTATAAAAAATAGATTGGTTTTAAATGAGGATTTCAAAGAAATTATACGTTTGGAAGAGACCTTAGAGATCATCTAATCATAAGTTCTTGATGATGGGTGATCATTAAAATTGCCACTGGAACTTTAAGGAAATATACATATATGGGCTCTATGCCCAGTACATCTCAGGCAGGTAGGGCACCGGCTTGGGAAAATAGAACAAAACAAAATGCTAGCATTAAAGAACAGAAAGAGAGACATGGTACCCGTGGGCTAGAGTAGCTAAGATAAGACTGCCAGCTGGAATGAAGCCAGGGAGAGTGTTGTAGATGGTGCCTGCAGGGAAAAAGGAAAAAGCAAAAGGCAGTGCCCACTGCCTGAAGTGAAGGCAGGGAGAGCACAAAGATGGTATTTGCCATGGAGCAGGCCTCTAGCTCTGTGCTAAATTAGCTGCCTGCACCTCAGGCCCGTGCCTTGAGATTGGCAATAGGAAGTCTGAGCGCCTCTGGCAGGTGCCTCTATGCTGGGCCCTGGGCAGGTGAGTCTGAGGCCCTTAAGAGCCGTTTCTCTATTCGTTTGTGGAATTGAAGGTGTGTGGATGCCACCCTGTTGATTTTCCAAAGATACATGTTCTGAGGGCCCACAGATGCAGGTCTTAAAAGATGGGGGTGCCTGGTATGGGGTTCAAACCCTTCATTCTTTGGGGAGAAGCTCTGGTTTTGAGTTCCCTCCCACTTGTGGTTCACAGCGCTGGGGATGATGAGATTGTATCCCAGTTTCCTACCTGCTTCCACGTGGGCTTACTCTCATTCTCCTCTGCTCCCTGCCAATGTTAGCTGCTTAGACAATTCTCTCTCTCTCTCTTTTTTTTTTTTTTCCAGAGGTAGTTGGAGCATGTGTAGCTGCACATTTGGTGTGTCTGTGGGGGGAGATGAGCCTAGAATCTTCTGCTTAACCATCTTCACAAGCTAAAAATCATGCATATTTACAAGCATCACACTCTGGTTGGTGTTGTAGAGCCAAGATTGGAGGTGGCCAAGAATGGATGCGGGACAACCAGTTAAGAAAGGTAATTTGGACTTGAACTTGAGGTGGAGAGAAATGAACCGATCTGAAACATTCAAGACCTGTGCTTGAGAGACTTCACTCACAAACTGGATGAGGAAAGTGGGAGAGAGAGGAATGAAGAATCTCTTAGGTTTTTGGCTTGAGCATCTGGGGGTGTGGTGATTCCGTTTATTGAGATTTGGAGCATTAGAGGAAGATTGATAGTTTTTCCTGATTTAGGCTTATCTCCTTTTAAAATGTCTTATAGTTATTTTTGTCTTCCCTTTATATCATCCATTATAGATTATTTTAGTGTGTTAATATTTGATTCTTAACACTCTCCTTCAGTAGATTGTAAGCTTTAGTGTATCTCCTTGGCTTAGAACATGACTGGCATATGGTAAACTCTTAATAATCATTGAGTGAATACATGAGTGTGTTGCCATTGAGACATGAAGTCAAGGAATCTCCAATTGGTTGTTGGACATAGATGTGTCTGGAGGTAGGCAGAGAGAGTGGGCTGCATATATTCACCTGCAAGATGGCAAAATCACCAGCAGAGTGTAGAGTGAGAGGAGAACAAAGTCAAGGGAAAGAGGAGGGACTGGTAAAGAAGACTAAGAAAAACCGAGGAAGGAAGTCATCTGGCTGGAAGACTATTGAGTCTGAGCCCTTGTATCTAAAATCAGCAGCTTTCCCTGCATAGATTCAACACAATCAAAGGTGATCACAGTCTCCTACTTGTCATCTGGACCAAAAGCTTCCTTTAAAATTTTAGTTCATCCTTCTGCAAAATGTATAAAGCAGAAAGAAATGGATTGTTCGGTAAAGGTATGGAGAACTTCAAGCCTTAAAAACCATATTTAATCTAAAATTTATGGACAAAATTGAAGTATATTCCCTGCTGAAGCTGAAGGTAACAAGAATCCACATATGTTTTAAGCATCTGTGGAAATGTCTTCAGAAAATTGACCCTGAAGAAACACACTGTAATATAGCTGATCGAGTCTGGGTTGCCTCCTCAAGCTCAATTAAAACTGCTGTGAATTCCAAAAATGAGATAAACTTGATATAATTAATTGTAACATGTTCTACATGAAGCAATGATGTAATGACAGACACTTTTCATGACCTATAAGTCTATTGATAAAGAAGAGGAGGATAATTACTTGACTGCTTATCTATGGAAGAAAAAACCCAATATATATTTTCCGGTTATTTCACCAAATATACTTGTGGTGGATAAGTACACTAGGTTTCACAACTGAGTCCATAGCTCCTTTATTTTGTTTCTGTACATTCTACTTTTACTATTACCATCAAGGATGAGAACAACATCAAAGATTCTGACAATATTAGCTCATTTTCTTTTTTCTAGTTATAAAGGACTCTGCTAATCATTTGAAAGTCATGATCTCATTTAATGCAACAAAAATAAAAGTTGGTATAATTATTTTTCCATTGTTCGTATGAAGAAATAGAGGATTTCAAAAGTTAGGCGAACTGCCCAAGATTGTGCAACCTATGAATGGTACAGATGAGATTCTACCCCAGATGTGTTTGACTATAAATTCGATGCTTATAACTGTCATCAGCCTTTTTGGTGGTTATTTTGTTTTCTTTGTTGTTTGTGTAACAGATATGTCACATAAAGAGACTCAAGATGCAAGCCCAACCAAAGCACAGAGAGTTCTTGAGGTCCACTCCAAAATTACCAGCTGCCCTTCCCCTGGCAGCTGTAACCATAGTAGTCATCCATCCCAGCTCTAGTTTGTTTAAGGTAAGCACCAGAGATCTCCTTAATGCTGCTTATGTGAATCTTTAAAATCCTATTATTGGTTTCTGAAGGCTTTCATCCATCACCCTCTTGTGATAAATCTCTAACAAGGCTTTTGGTCCTCCTTTCACTTTCAGATTCCCTGATACTCAATAAATTTCCTAGTGAAGTCACAATTAATCTTGAGTAGCACATTAACCTTGTTCATATCAAAGTAACCCTGCAAGTTTTGCAGTTTTACATGTGATTAGAGACAGGTACCTCACGCGCTGTGAGTCTCCTTTCACCATGGGTAGAAGGGTAAGGATGAGTATTCTGATCTCAGCTCCCATTCATCTCTGTTCCCTGGCTGGGCTTGGGTATCTGCAAGGCTCTGCTCGCCTCTCAGCTTTTAGATAACTCTGCTGATCTGTCAGCATTTTTCTCTCTTATCCACTTATCATCTGATAAAAGTCCCCTTGCATCATTCCATTTTCTTAAGTGCCATTGCTCGGTAAATTAGTTTGAATTAAAAATTTAAGCCCTTCAAACTATATGGAAAATTTAAACCTTTTATTTAATTGATTTTTTAAAAATCCTCTGTTTAGGGATCCCTGGGTGGCGCAGCGGTTTGGCGCCTGCCTTTGGCCCAGGGCGCAATCCTGGAGACCCGGGATCGAATCCCACATCAGGCTCCCAGTGCATGGAGCCTGCTTCTCCCTCTGCCTGTGTCTCTGCCTCTCTCTCTCTCTCTCTCTGTGACTATCATAAATAAATAAAAAAAAAAATTAAAAAAAAAAAGATTAAAAAAAAAATAAAAAATAAAAATCCTCTGTTTAATATCTCAGTGACCGGATTTCCCTTCAGAAAGCGATGTCTTTTTGCATTCAGAAAGCCAGCTAATAACTCATAATCATTATGCTTCCAAAGGTAAGAAGGTTGATTAGCTCGTCAAGATTCTACCAGAAATAATCCTTTCAGACTATAGGGTTATATGGTTGCAGTCTGCAATAAGCAGGGGCAGTCATGCTCAGGCTCAAAGCAAAAGCTTTTTACATAGTGTGATTGGAGGGTGGACATAAGGCATCAACCACATCATCCATATATATTTCCCTTTGTTCATCTGCCATGAAATCTGAAATTCCCACCATTTTATAACATTTCAGGTTATGGCATTAGAAATCCTCGTAGAGGGATCCCTGGGTGGCTCAGCAGTTAAGCATCTGCCTTCGGCCCAGGGTGTGATCCTGGAGTCCTGGGATCGAGTCCCACATTGGGCTTCCTGCGTGGAGCCTGCTTCTCCCTCTGCCTGTGTCTCTGCCTCTGTCTGTGTCTCTCATGAATAAATAAAATCTTTAAAAAAAAAAAAAAGAAAAGAAAAATCCTCTTAGAATATAGATGAGTCATCTGAGAAAGGTCACCTTTTAAGTCATTAATGGGTATTAACATCAAATTGAGATTTAGTTTTGAGTCACTTAATGGTTCAAGAAGGACAAGAAGAGGGAAATGATATGCTAGACTTTGATGGGATGGAGTGTCAAGAAAGTTGTACATCAAGTGGCTCTACATCTGCAGGGCACACATGAAAGGGGGACCATGGTGGAATATTCAGGAGGGTCAGAATGAAGGATGAAGTTTTTCACCATAAATGAGTTGGGGGTGGAGGGGATACAGACAAAGGTTGAAGTGGGCTAAAATGGAGAATCTGGGAAGATACTGAGATAGAGATGTCTATTTGAGCTTGTCAGAGGCTCAAACTTATTTTAAAATGGGTAATTTTAATTCAGCACTTGTTTCCTTTCTTATGATTAGGAAATCAGAGCAAACATCAAGGTAAAGACATTGCTAGATCTGATGGAATTGGACTGACAGTATATGTTCCCTGTAGGAGTCCAGATTCAATGGAACCAGAACGCTGTGCAATGTGCCAAACGAGAGTTTTCCATGTTCCTTTAAGAGAGTGGCAGCAAGCAGATCCTTCTTCAGATTCACTTCACTAGCATGTTTCAATGGTACAAAGCCTCATGAAATATAGGTTAGATGAAGGGAAAATAGTATACTGTGTGGAATTCACAGAGTTGAGAAGCACTTTTTAAACACAACATAGGATATTGGAGGGTGAAATAATCAAATAGAGGGTAATTATAAAGGAGAAAGGAAGAACAGCTGATCTGCCTGTATTAATAAAGGCAGATTAGCCTCCTCAAACTGATTATTAGTCCATAAAAGGACAACCACTAAAAAGGTCAAATGGCCAAACATGGGAGCATAAAACCACGACTGTAGAAAGGTCAATTTTGAAAATTAGACAAAAAGGTGAAAGCTATTAATATGGAAAAGATAAATCAGTAGAGCAGAGAAAAGATCACTAAGGATGATGGAACCAGGAAAACCAACAGCACTGACAACTCCATTTGCTTCTTTCTGAGTGACAGACTCAAAGGCCTCCAGATAAAGAGAGAAAGGCACAGGGAACATGGTGGCCAATGAAAGCTAAGCAACTGACGATAATTTAATGGAAATCTCCATCAGCAGAGAATCTTGAAAGGGTATGGGGGTTTAGAATTTTTTTTTTGAGACAATCCTTAGTACCCCCACTACAAAATGAATGTTTGAAAAAGAACATGTTTTTAAGAACGAATATAGTGACAACACTTGTTTTCACAAGGTGCTAGGATCACAGTCTTTGTGAAGCTCTTGAACTGTCATAGGCATTTCCTCAAGTTCTGGTGTCACAGAGGCATATCCGAAATGGTAGCCATGGGGAACAGGGGTAACTTTTTAAAAAAAAAATCATCTTTAAGTCATCTAGTGGAGTATCCTTGCTAGAGGTAAAGGAATTGGAACATGAAGAATGAATAAAGTCAGAAAAAAAAGAGATGGAGAAACAAAAGAAAAAAGAAAGAAAGAAAGAAAGAAAGAAAGAAAGAAAGAAAGAAAGAAAGAAAGAAAGAAGAAAGAAAGAACCTCCAATGAAACAAATCTAAGATTTTTCTCAGCCTGCATGATGTGGTAACTTCCTTACAATCTTTATATCCTGTTAACAAATATTGTGACCATGTTATGGATGGTGAAACTGAGGCACAGAGATTATTGGTGTTACTTAGCTCACATAACTCCTGGCATCTATAATTGACTGTGACTCAAATACCTGTAGTTTTCTGAACATACCAGTTTCTAGACTTAGAGGATCTGGATTCAAGATTTCTCTATCACAACAGCCGTGAGATTTATTCTAGCAACTATTTATTTATTAAATATTCTTAGTATTAAAGTGCCTATGACACACTAGTTGCTTTTCTGGATGCCTAGGAAGCAGCAATGGAAATGAGACAAAAATTCCTACTTATAGAGCACATATTTTAGTAGGTGGAACTCAGATGTCAGAGTCAGTTGTGTTTGTCTGTTTGTTTCCAAAATAAGATGTATAATATGTAACTTAGAGGATCTGTTACTATACATGAATTTGACAGTTGTAAACCATGGTATGATTTACAAATATCATTTTTCCTCTGATTCTTGGAACCATGCTTGACATGGTGCTCAATAACATGAGAGGGAAACAAAGCAAGGAGAAGAGAGAAGAGAGAGAGCAAAGTGAGAGGGGAGCCCAGACATTATTAGGTAGGAAATGATGCCTGTAGGTGCTGTTTACTGGCTTCTGGTTACATATAGGCTGGTCATATTTTTTTTAAAGCAGAGCAGAATATTTCCAGAGATAGAGATCTTCAGCTCAATAACCAAGGAATATATTACTTGAAAAATATGAAATTGTAGTGTAGGCATCTTCCAAAGTGGTTAATTTATATGTGGGATTGGAATGGTAGGACTAGTACTGGGTTGGTAAGGTAGCAAACTAGGGGGATGACTAGGTAGACTCATGGATTTGAGTATGTTGTTACTAGAATGGATGTTAGAGTTCATGTCCAATTTTCCTGGCCTTTTACTCTCCCCAACTTTTAACATGGAAACATAATTCTGGAGTGGTTGGCCATGAAATACCGAGTAGAATTAATATGGAATTGAATCTCAGGCCTAGACTCAACATGCAGCACTCTGGCTATGGCAGTATATTATCTATAGTGTTGTTTAGATATTTCTGGCTCATTCAGTTCCCCAGGATAGTAGGAACTGGTGTTTGGTGTTTCTCATTTTGCAAACCATTAGTGGGTCAATACTTGTCTCCCCTCTTATTAGTGGGCCAGTGGTCATTTGAATAGATTGAAGTAGTCAGGTTTGCCACATTTTCTAAAGTCAGAGACCAGATTTCAGATACACCCATACACATGCCCATAATGAAAAGGCAAGGTGTGGCATTATGATAGATATGAGAGATTCTTTAGTGTTACAACTTGATTTCCCATACCAGATACCAAACACAAATGGCATCAAACTTTGGTCAGGATCTAAAAGCTTATTTTCACACAATAGCACTTATATGAGGTACACTTTGCTGCACCTGAGCCATACTGCTTACCTAAAATGTGCTATTAGGGGTTGCTCCGTAGTCTGTTGACCACAGAGGTTGTGCCTCCCTTGCAGATTTACTTAAGAGGATGTGAAACAAAGAGACAAAGAGGGAGTGTGGATGATAGGAATTTTTATGATTCCACGTGCCCCAGTTTTACTCTATTCCATCTTTCCATCATATCTTCATTTTGGACCAACCAACAATATTAATGCCAAATAAGTCAGTTTCAGAGCAGGTAAGAACATTCTGACATCTCCGAGGGTGCCCAGTTTATAAAGACAATACTTGAATCTGCTTTGTCTGAACAGCTCTTGGACAATTTGATAACTATAAACTATTTAAAATGTAAACAAAAATAAAACATTATTCAAAATACAATAACAATTTGGTGACAACAACACACTCTATAATGATTCTGCTCCCAAATGTGCTAGAAGTAAATGGAAGGTTACATCTTCTGACTTGAGAAAGTCTACTATTTATAGAACATTTATTTATGTCTGAAGCACATTTAAATATAAATTGCAATACTTAATGCCTAGTTTTATAACATGTCATTCACAATCCATTAAGTATTTTATTGCATGAATTGTGTGAGAAACAGATTTATAGCCCTCAATTATGGCATTAATAAGGGATGATGGAATCTCATTGAAGATGTATTTCCCTGCAGTTTTACAGAACTTTATTGTTGTAGTATGATGTGAACTAGGTTCTTAATGTTTTATTGTAAGAACACTAGAAACAAGTACTCTGATAGGCAGAGAGTATAAGAAAAACATTGATATTCTCACTAAACATTATTGCTTGAAGATCACTGCAGAAAGATTACTGAAAGCATATATTGGATTTTGTATAGGATATCTTAAACTAAGTTGGAAAATAAAGTTTGCTTTGGTCTTATGAAGTATAGTGAGCTGTTTCTAAAATGTTTCTCTTTCTGCATAAGAGCTCCAAGTACTTGAATGCAATAGCTACTTTTGTTGTTGTGTTCTTGTTACAGGCTAAAGACAAACATCTCATATTTTGATTATATACATTTTAAAGGAATTTTAATTTAGGGGTGAACCGGTGACTTAACAAAATATACTGCATTCCAAAGGCCCTCCCTGCCTCCAGTGAGTCAGAAATTTATTAATCAGAATTAAAATAATGCAAGAAGCAGAAGGATGAATCATAAGAGGGTTGAGGTTTCAGAAAAAATTCAGGGTTGATTAAAGTGGCAGCTGACACAGAAGAGGATATAAAGCATGCACCTGCGGAAGCAGCCTAAGGACCAGGGAGTGGAATACAGAATCGGGTTAACATTCCGAAGTCAGGGAATTGTCAGCTTGCTCAGGATGTGTGGTAGGGGACGGGGCCCAGATGACCCTACTGACAAATGAAGTAGAAATGTGGAAATAGCCTGAACTTTCTGAGTTAAAAAAAGAATGCTCTTCCGGTAACAGTTATTAGTAATGTTAAATGTAGTGCTGCAGTTACCACGGAGAATCTTTGTAATACATTTCCTGTTAATGTTTTTGAGAACCTTAAAACTGGCAGAGTGGGAGATGCTAACGTGTCAGCGATATGATCTAGTTGGCATCCACATTTCCAAGGCAGAAATCATAAGTAGGTTTTAAAGCTTTTGAAGAGTCATTGAAGATTAGATGTGACCTGGCACAAGCTCTCTCCCAGGAAGCATGCAGGGCAATCCAACAGCTCTACAGTTGCCATTTCTACTGAAAGCAGTGCACAGGGGTCATAAAACCTCTCAGCTCTGTTCCTTGTGTAGGAGCTGTGTGTGGGAGAGCTCAGAGGACCCATTTCACTGCTGACATGTGAAGATTTCAATCCATTTAAAATGATGGAGTATACTTCCTAAACTGTGATTTGCAACTAGTGGTTAAGGAATTGTCTCCATTCCCTATATTTATAAATGGTGTGCATTAATTACAATCTTATATCTTTGTTTAAGAGAATCAGTCAGACTGACTTATGGTGATAAAGTAACATATATTTGCTTGGTACCATTTTTTTTAAGAGAACAATGCACGTGTCTTTTACTAGTAAGTGTCTCTTTTGCCATGGACATTATCGGTTTTATTCGTCATTATTTTTCTGTTTTCTAACACATTTCCAAAACATTCATGAGAGTATTTCATTATAAGTTAAGAAGTTTGCAATATTTACCTCTCTACTTGGAATGCACGATGGTACAATTGATCTGTGTAACGAATGGAATTAAGAAACCTGAACTTAGCCTTGGAAGGAACTTTGGAATTAATCTATTTGAAACTGAAATTTTTATTTTATTTCATTTCGTTTTATTTTATTTATTTATTTTTAAAGATTTTATTTTTTCATTCATGAGAGAGAAGCAGAGACAGAGGCAGAGAGAGAAGCAGGTTCCATGCAGGGAGCCGACACAGGACTAGATCCCAAGTCTCCAGGATCACACCCTGGGCTGAAGGCGGCGCTAAACCGCTGAGCCACCTGGGCTGCCCCGAAATCTCTATTTTAAATATTAATACAGGGAAGCCCAAAGAAGTAAAGTAACTTGGCCAATGTCATACAATGCATTAACAGGAGTTTCTAGGACTAAACTCTAACTTCAGATGTATTCGGCATATGCTATGAAACAGGCATCATACTAAGGCTTTTACTACTATTATCCTTGTTCCACAAAAAAACAAAAATACAAAAAAAAAAAAAGGAGAGAATAATTTTTTCAAAATCACCCAGCTAACAGGCAGTAGAGCAAAGACTAGGATCCACATGGCCTGACTCCAGGGTTTGCCCTACTCTAATTTCAGGTATACCGACCTCAAGTCCAGTGTCTTTCCTACCACATTTTATATGTTTTCAAGCTCAGTATTTAAAATATATTTATGGTTCTTTTAATTTATAAAAACATGGAAAATATTTTTGTAACAACCTAAGGTAGTAGGGATTAAGTGATATCCCATTTTAGAGTGAGCAAATTAGAGGCAGAAGTAAACATGTCTGGTTCAGCCAATGAATCAATGGCAAGCCAGAACAAAACTGTTTTACCTACCTCTTAAGTGTTAAGAGAACATAACTGGTCTCTCAGGGTAATGCCAACCCCCAATCTCCTTCTGTGTTTTCGGACTTCTTCATTTCTCCCAGACCAGCATTCAACTTCCTGCACAGAGATAATCTATCTCTCCTGTTGTTACCCCAGCTCCTCTATGCTGCCCACAAGACAGTGGGGGTATAGTATTAAATCCAAGCGGCGTTATACAGAACGTGATCATGTTTTGAATCCATACTATTTAAAAAGTGCTAAATATATTACATGAAATTACTGTTCACAGATTAGTGGCAAGGGCTGATGATCTAGTTGGGCCCTGATTTCCAGATGTCCTCAAACATGCGTACTTCTAGACTCAAGTTCAGCCATAAGCCATTTTGCTACCATGTCAGAGTAATCTGTATTTTTGTAGGTGATTTCTGATTTTGTAGACTTATTTTGAAATAAAACACATTTTTATAAAAATGAAAAAAAAATCACTCCATTGAGTCACTCTTCTACTTACCAGGATCCTAATTTACAACTGAGCGCTTTTGTTGCTCATTGGATCCAGGGCAGAGCCAGTGTTTCTAACTGTACTCCCACAGTTTCCAAGATCTAAATTTTACTCTCCTGTGTTCACCATGGGATATTCAAATTTTTGAACCCAAGTAATCACTTCTGCCACAGCCGTATAACCGGCCACCTGTCAGGGCTCTAATTCTGAAAGCTTCTTTGTACTCTGCGTAGTCTTAGTGCCTCTGCAAGCAAAACAGTCGCTGTGTTGTTCTCTTTTCCTCTCAAATTCTGCAATAAGAAGAGCATGAGATCATGTGTATTATGTGAAGACAATAGTACCATAAATATAAACCAACAATATGATCATCATGATTTTTTAGGTAGTGAAAACCACTTCAGAGGAACAGAGCTGGCCCCCTTGCCTTCTAACTATGGAGGCACCTCACACACTTTCCATTATTTATTTTTAAATATTTTATTTCTTTATCTGAGATAGAGAAATCGAGAGTGAGAGGACACGAGTGTGTGGGGGGAGGGATAAAGAGAGAAGTAGAAGCATACTCCCTACTCAGCAGGGAGCCAGATGTGTGGCTCCATTCTAGTATCCCAGCATCATGACCTGAGCTGAAGGCCACAGCTTAACCAATTGAGCCACCCAGGTGCCCCACTTTCCATTATTTTTGTAGCAAAATCCTTTCAGATATAAAATACTATAAAACTACTATATACCAAGGTGTAGATGGCTGATAAACAGTTTTCTTAGTATATTCCTATATGTCAATGCAAGGCAATATTTTAATCAAAAGAAATTATCTTGAAGGGAGGGCAATAATATAAGAAGTTTGTATTTGAATGTGGGAGAAATTTTGTGGAGGTAAGATATTCCAAGATTCCATTTAACTAGAAGTGACCATTTACCGATAAATAATCCTGCTCTTAAGGAATAGTAATCTCTGCATTTTTTTCTCCCTCCCTATTCTTTTTGGTAAAGGTAAATGATGTGACGTGAGAAGGAAGAATCATTCCTTTTCCTGTTTTACTCTCTGATCTGAACATATTATCTAGAAGAAGTTTGACCTCCGTATCCAGGGTTGTGTGAGCCAATTGTAAGTTTCACTGGTTTGTTTGACCTCATGACTGGGGGAGATAAAAGTGAAAGAGATCCAAACATTTTCACAAAAGTGGCAGCACCACAAAGAAATTTCAAATGTGGCTGGGGAAAGGTATGAGCAAACCACCAAAGTTGTTGTAAATTCCATTTTCCCTGTCATCCAAATAGGAGCATCAGATACCAGGGACGGAGAAAGGAGGTATAAGAAAACACCGGAGCAGTGTTAGACATAAAAGATGTTGCATATCATTTGAAAACTTGTGTAAGGCTACATGTTACTTGCTATTCCTTCTCTGCAGTGGATTTCGAAGAACTATACATCCATCGTCTCTTTGGGTCTGTCCAAAATCTGGGTAAGAATGCAAAGATGATGCTACTAGCTGTTTCTGACCACACCAGATCTCCAGATCTCAAGATAGTAATCTTGAATAAATTTCTTATACTCCCAAAGCCTCATACTTTGGGAGTATAAGATAATAGGTATATTATTGTAAAGGATGGGATGCCATAACACAAGTGAAATGCTTACTAAATTTTCCGATATATAATAAATGTTTCATAAGTGGTTATAATTACAATTTTGCTTTTTAATGGAGATGCCAGAAGGTTAAATAGTTCCCCTCCTGATACCTCTACTTAATAGTGTAATCAGAACTACAGTCTTATCTTTTGGGCCTCAGCAAGTCTTCTTTCTCCTCCTGGGAGTTGTGTTTCCAGAATGAAGAATTTCCTTTTTTTTTTTTTTTTACCATAGCAGCTGACTGCTCTCCTGTTTTAACTCAGGAGTCCTCCATTATCACCCTGTCAAGTGAAGAACTGCTGTTTCTCTACTAGTCAGCAGAGCAGTTGCCTATTGAGGCCAGTGGTGTTGATAGCATCTGCTTCCGCAGGGAATCAGTGGGCCATCCATCAGTATTAGTGCCTCTGACTCCCACTAGACCCTCATGATGTTACAAGGTGGTGTCACAGGTTAAATAGATTCCATGTTGCTGGACAAGCTGGGAGTGGTGCAGAGTGTATGAAGGTCAGAAGGGAGTGGAACTAAGCTGTGGGTTTTAACTGCAAGTAATAGGCAGATCATTTAATGGAGGAAGACTGAACAAAAGTAGGATTTCTCTTTTACACCTTTTCTTTTAGTTATCTACCATCTTCCTTTTCATGAAAACTTTTTGGACTTTTTTTTTTTTAAGAGCAGTTTTAGGTTTGCAATAAAACTGAGAGGAAGGTACAGAGATTTCCTATAAGTCCTCTGCCCCGACCCAGGCATAACCTTCCCCAATATCAATATCACTCTTAGAATGATATATAGATATATTCTTTTTACCAAGATTGAACCTACATTGACACATCGTGATCACCCAAAGTCTGTAGTTTACGTTAGGGTTCACTCTTGGTGTTGTACATTCTCTGGGTTTGAATAAATAGACAGACATATTTCCATCATTGAAATATCAATTTCATTACCCCCTAAAAATCCTCTGTGCTCTGCTTATTCCTCTCTCTCTACCACCCTCACCCCAGTGTCACTCCGGCCAATCACTGATCTTTTTATTTTTTCCATTGGTTTACCTTTTCCAGAAAGTCATATAGTTAGAATCATACAGTATATAGTCTTTTCAGTTTGGCTTCTTTCACTTAGTAATATACATTTAAGGTTCTTCCATAGCTTGATAGCTAGTTTCTTTTTAGTGCTGAATTATATTTTGTTGTCAGGATGTACCACAGTTTATTTATCCATTCACTTACTGAAGGACATCTTGGTGCTTCCAAGTTTGGGCAATTATGAATAAAGGTGCTGTAAATGTTAATGTGAAGGTCTCTGTATGAACATAGTTTTCAACTCATTTGGGTAAACACCAAAGAGTGTGATTGTTGGATAACATAGTAAGAGTAAGTTTAGTTTTGTAAGGGACCACAAAACTATTTTCTAAAGTGGCTATAACATTCTGTATTCAAAAAACAAAACACAACAACAAGAAAAAAAAATTCTGTATTCCCACCAACACTGAGAGTTCTTGTTGCTCCACATTCTTGCCACCATTTGGTGTTGTCAGTATTCCAGGTTTTGACTGTTCTAGTAGGTGCAATGTGGTATCTCATTGTTTTAATTTGTATTTCCCCAATGGGCATAAGATGGCTAGCATCTTTTCATATACTTATTTGTTATCTGTGTATCTTCTCTGGTGAGTGTCTATTTAGCCGATTTTTAAATTGGGTATTTTTTTCTTTATACTGTTTAGTTTGAAGAGTTCTTTGTATATTTTAGGTAAGAGTTCTTTGTGAGATGTGTCTTTGCAAATGTTTTCTCCCAGTCTGTGGCTAGATTTAAACTTTTCTTGAGATTGTCATTTGCAAAGTAGAATTCATGATTTTAATGACGTCCAACTTATCAATTATCTCTTTCAAGGATAGTGTCTTTAGTGTTGTATCTTAAAAGGCATTACCATTATCCAAAGTCTCCTGAGTTAACTTCTAGAAATTATAGAGTTTTGTGTTTTACCTTTAAGTTTATGATCTGTTTTGAGTTAATTTTTGTGAAGAAAGTAACATTTGTATAAAGATTCTTTTTTCATTTTTTCCTTCTCTCTCTGTCTCTCTCTCTCTCTCTCTCTCTCTTTTTTTTTTTTTTTTTTGCATGTGGGTGTCCAGTTGTTTCCACATCATTTGTTGAAATGACTGTCTTTGTTCCATTGTTCTTTTGCTCCTTTGTCAAAGATCAGTTGAGTGTATTTATGGGGGTCTATTTCTGGACTTTCTCTTCTCTTTCATTGATCTCTTTGTCTTTTCTTTCACCAGTACCGCATTGTCTTGATCACTGTAGCTTTATAGTAAGTCTTAAAATCATGTAGTGATAGTTCTCCAACTTTGTTCTTCTCCTTCAATATTGGTGTGTCTATTCTGGGTCTTGTGCCTTTCACATAAACTTTAGAATAAGTTTGTTGATATTCATAAAATATCTGGGATTTTGATTGGGATTGCATTGAATCTACAGATTAATTTGGGAAGAACTGACATCTTGACGATATTGAGTCTTCCTATTCATGGGCATGGAATACTCTCAATTTATTTAGTTCTCCTTTTATTTCATGCATTAGAGTTTTGTAGTTTTCCTTATGTAGATCTTGTATATATTTTGCTAGATTTATAACTATCTCATTTTTTGACTGCTAATGTGAATGGTATTGTGTTTTTAATTTCTAATTCTCCTTGTTCATTGTTGATATAGGAAAGCAACTGACTTTTGTATATTGCCCTATTATCCTTCCATCTTACTATAATTGCTTATTAGTTCTAGAAGTGCTGCCTCCCTTCTCAAATAGCCTTCAAATGTCTGATTTTTGATTACTCAAACCAGACATATACAGAAATCCCATCAAAAAAATGATCCAATTTCCTAGAGAAAATTACTTTTAAACCTTTGTTGAATGCTTCTTTTAGTGACACATTGTGGATTTGGGTTGAGGAGATCCTGTGGGCCATGTGCCATATATCAATAACTTTGCTACCAATAATGTGATATAATATTCCAAACATCCCATAGAAGAAAAAAATAATCATGGCAATATATACATATCAAAATAGAATATCACCATTTTAAGGAGACAATAACCACTACTCATTTAGATTATGATTTCATGGGGTTTTAAAATTTAATTAAAATATTAGTTAAGTCTCTGAGTCCTATATATTCAGGACTGTTCCTGATACTTTGAAGGAAATAAATACAATATAGGACATGAATCCTGAACTCAAAAAGTTTGCAATTTTCTAAGGTTAATTATTTTGAAATAATAAAGAACCCCTAAAATATGAAATACTGACCATGAAAGTGCTTAAGAAATTAAAATAAATATTACTTCATGATTGAACACTATGTGAAAAGGTCAATGTACATTTATAATAATACCCCCCCTCCCCAATTCTTGTTATTGTAATTGTGGAGCATTGGAATAATACTTAGAATATGTCTAGACTAAGGTAACCTTTGGAGAGTGGTCTCTTTCCCAAAGGTGACTATGTATGTAATGTTAATTTTTTAATTCAAAATAAGTTGAATTAAATCTTAATTTTCTGCATATTTTGAAGAAAAGTATACATAATGAGATATAATAGCAGAGTGGACTGTGTATAGTAAATCTTACGAGTTTATTCTTTGCTTCATGCACTGAAGGAGACTCCTTGACTGGCAACATTGGGATACATTCATAAAATTAAATCATGTGTCCCATTGGCCTAGTCTTACCATTTGTCTTTTCAAACTCGAACCTCCTTTCTTAAACTTAATAGGCTTTCCTTGCCCTCTATTATATTTCTTTGATTGTTATGTTAAGCAAACTTGTCACATGTTTCATACTGATTTTTCTCATAGCCATGTTAAAAGTAAAAGCATTCTATCAGTAGTACACACATTTCCAACTACCTGGGGATTTCATATTGGGAATGCAGAGTACTAAGAGCTTATAGATAGCATTTTACAGCTTTCATTGTTTATTTTGTAATTTATTTTTTATTAGTTTCAGAGGTAGAATTTAGTAATTCATCAGTTACATGTAACACCCAGTGCTCAGTACATCAAGTGCGTTCTTTAATGCCCATCACTCAATTAACCCCTCCCCCACCCTCTGCCTCTCCAGCAACCCCCATTTGTTCCTAGAGTTCAGTGTCTCTTATGATTTTAAAGATGTAATCCTGGTATGTTCTCCAACCTCTCAAATAATTGCAACATTTTAAAGACTTGTTTTACTTCAATGTATTGAAATTCTTTTCCTACTGTATCTCTTTTATCATGAAAATATTCTGAAACTAATCAGGTGAGCAATGTGAGTCCCACACTAATTAATTAAACAATTACACCAGAATTGTTGTCAACTAAAATCATGAACATTAATACTATGAGACGCACCAGGAAATTCATCAGAACAGAAATTTGGAAGAGTGTCTAGGTCCTTTTAACTGCTATAAGCTAGAGAGATCCAAGATTGGGGTCACAAAAGGTGAGTAGAAATGATTTGTTAGTATAGATATAAACAGATGGTCCCCTAGACAGCCATGAGGTTCAGCCTTCTGCCTCTAAATTGAAGAGCACTTTAATCATTTCAGGCAGGTGATTATATCCATAAAATTTCCCACGGACTAAGATATTCCAATTTCCTTTTATAGTCTTAATGTTGCTATGAGAGAAAGCCTCTCTTGGGAATAAGGAGTTTTGGTAACTGGAAATGTGGATTTCTCTTCCTTCATCATCTGGTTTCACTTAATTCTAATAAGTTAGAGGCACTGTTTTGGGCTTTTTGGAATAAAGTGGAACAAGAAGAATAAAATACTTACTTTGTAAACTTCTATTTTAGTAGGTTAAGATAGAAACTAAAGACAGACAAAAGAATTACAAATTGTGATGATTGATATGAAGTAAAAATATGTTGGTGGGGACAAATATGCTTTAGGTAAGTTGGCTAGGCATGACTGAGGAAGGGACATTGACTTGTACCTGAATGAAGAGAAAAATTATAGGGATTAAATGACTTGGTGTATTGGAAAGAATGTCAGAGGTATGACCTTGGATAAGCTTGTTAACCTCTATGGATACCACTTCCTGGTTCATTGGCCAGCATATTTTTTTTGTTAAGTTCTATTCAAAATTTATTCCCATTGGGCAAAATTCATCCTTATTTCCCAAGAGTTCCCAAATTCCTGTGTGTGTTTCTAAACCAGATTGTTGTTTGACATCTCTAGGGAGATGTTGGAATCATGGTGAGTCCTCATTGGTAAAAATCCCAGAGAACAGCTTGGGAGAGCCGGCAGGTCTGGTGTTTCATTCATGCTCATTGTTTCCACCTACAGCAGTTAACACTCTCAAAATAAGGTAGCCTAATGCTTGAGGGGCATTATTCAACCCAACCAGACTGTGGTTGACAATCTGATAGGTTACTTCCCTGTGCTCCTATATAGTGATGGACTCTCATACCTATAGCCAGATGGAGACAGATGGCAAATCTGTCTTCACTGAGGTTGGTGAAATGGTGAAGATGACAGGTATTTAGTAGGGGCATGGAACAGGCTTAAATCCTGGAATATGGGGCATCAGAGCTCTAAGATCAGGTTTCTCCATCCAGGGTGGTTGAGAAGTTGGTCATTAGGTAGAACTGGCTTGTGGAATAACGAGAAGCTTATGTCTGTAACACAGGTACATTTCCTTCACTGACCTGCACTATTCCTACCCTACAGATGCTTTCTTCTTATTATTTATTAAAGATATTCTTCTTAAGTATGATTCATGGGGATTAAGTTTGAAAGATAAAAATAGTGTTCTTGGTAAAAACAAAGGGAGGAGGGGCTTAACTGATGTTAAATGCTGCCTCTTTTTTGGAGGAGAGGCTAAATACTCAAGAGAAATCGTGTAATTAAGAAATCTATTTAAGTTTGTTTTACCAGCCAGCTTCAAGCTTAGTCGACTATGTAAACTTATTTTTTTCCTTGCAGAACATCTATTAGTATCTTGTTGAAAGCAGCCCGATTTAGAAACATTGCTACTGAGAGAATATTTAAAAGGTTGCATGGTGCAAAGCTGACTGGTTGGCTGGGAATGATTGCCTGCAATGAGGCTTTTGTTTAGAAAAAGGCAGAGCAAGCACACTGATGTTGAAATGGTTTTATCAAATGCTTCAGTAAGATGTTTTCTGAGACAGGAGTAGGACTGAGATTCTGAAAGAAACCTTATATGCAGCTCCCTGGTAAGGCCTTTTCAAAATGTTTGCTCAGTCTCAGAATGACCACATAATCTTATAAGAACAAGGTGTGCAATTAGAAGCTTATAATTACTAATTCTTTCTTAAGTTTCTTAATCTTTAGTGCCAGGGTTTGATGACAGGAAGAGTTCTTAAAGCAGTAGGAAGAGGTTCTAGTTTGTTGTTTGTATTGGAAAATCAATTCATCCTTAATGGCTTGCAAGCGATTTTGACTTCTAAAATGCTTCAAATTTAGACTTCTAATTTGGAAATTCTGGAATCTTTATACCAGGTGGTAATGCAGGAAATTGCTCTTCTTTAATTGCTAGGCTAAACCATTCCTTTTTTTTTTTTTGGTTTGGTTTCCTAAATGAAAAAATGTGCTTCTGGGAAATAGATACTCAAATTACACAATTCAGATTCCTGCAGACTCTATTCTCTGTTCTTTTATTTATTTTTTGTCATTGCTTTCTTTGTGCACTTTGAAACTTGGTTCTGAGATTGGTCTCCATCATTGCTGTTATCTCTGTCTTCTGAACAGTTACCCTGATAGCTGCTTAGACACCATTGATCAAAGGATGTCTGGCCATCAATATGACTAAGACTGATCTTAGTTCTAATCAAGAGTGGATATTAGGGCCATGGATAAGACCATTTCTTTTTCAGACTCTTAGTTTTAGATATGATTCATTAATTTTTTTTTAATTTTTAAAATAATTTTTTTTTTTTTTTTTTTTGGCCAGTGGGTAAAATCAGTTAATGGCTAAGGAAATTGGTAAAGTTAGTGTGAGAGCAGAGGGACTGGAAGTTAAAATGAATTGCTCCTTATTCATTCCCATTTCAAAACTTCAAGTAGCAGTATAAAAATATTATGTTCCCCTTTGCCCTATTTTATCTTTGGCTCAGATTTTTGCATTTAGCACCTAGGATTAGAGAAGAAGGAAGAGATATGCAATAACCATCCATACATCTTTATAAAGATCTGGTAATACCTTGGAGAGCTGATATGAGAAAGCAAATTGTAGTAATCTGTTTACATACTCTGTTATTTTGATATTAGTAATATGAATTTCCTCACCTCATATTGATGATCTGTCATTATCTAGTGTTTTGGAAACAGTAATCAAATTTTCTCTCCTTTTGTGCTGCCAGCTTGCTTATTCTCTCTTGCTTATTTCTTGCTTATTTCTCCATCATTCAAAATTGCTTATTTCTCCATCATTCAAAATTGCCTACAGATCCAGAAAATCTAGTTCTGTTTCCTTGGTCTTTGTTTCCTGTTCACTTGAAATCTTTCCTCCCATACTCTCTTGTTTAGGGATAATAAATAATTTGTTTTTTGTTAAATGACTCTGAGGCCCAACCTGGGGATTTTTCTTCAAAATGAGCAATCCTCTGTCCTGAGTTATAGACTGTAGATTGTAAATGCCTCATGAGGTTTTGTTACTCTCTGCCTCATCCTCCACCTGGTGCCAGACCCAAGTTTTTTTAATATCTCAGAAAAATCAGCAACATAGCCAAAGACACCTGGGCCAAAGAAGTTGAATTTAGGCATTAGTTCACCATCAAACTGTCAGGGTTTGTGTTTGTTTTTTTTGTTTTGTTTTGTTTTTTCGTTTTTTGTTTTTTTTTTGAGTTTTGTTAAAATATCTTATCTTCTTACTCTTTCAATAACCACTGGGGATCAGAGGGCTGTTTCTGAAAGGTCATAAAAGAACTCTCTAAAGACCTAGAAGCACTGGGGCAATGCAGCATTACATTGTGTTTACCGAGAATTTCTGAACACCTGAAGACTATTTCTTTATTTTGCCATGCAACACCCCCTGTAAACTACTTTTGCAAACTAAAATGTACTTTTTCTAATTGCCCCACATTGGCAGAGGGACAAGGTAAGAAAGAGTTTTGTGAATCTTATTATTTATTGTGTGTAAGGATGCTGTTTGAGATGTGGGTTATAATATTGCATAGCCAGCTCTACAAGGAATCTTGGCGATATTTCTGCTTGGCATTATTCTCCAGAATCATTATAAGGCTCCTGGAATATTATACAGTTTCTATCATATAGATACTAGGAATTGTGTGACTGACCCAAAGTTTCCCTTTTAGAGTTGATTACTGAAAAGCTCAAACTTATCACTTTCTATGGCAAGCATATTAGTTTTATAATATCTATAATTAAACTTATTTCTAACTCAAATTTACATACTTACCCTTATTTTACACTTCTTTTAATTTCTTTCTTTTCTTTTATGTTATTTGCCCAGTTCATGTGAGGAAGCTTAAATTCCTTACGGAATAATATGGAGAGTAAGGAAGGAAATAACTAAGAGCTACTCTACATTTCAACTTTCCTCTAGTTTAGGATTTATTGTGGTGACGAATGAATTTTGTATATCCAGTTACTTTTCTCTCCTTTTATCTTCCACTCCTTTAGCTGGGTTTCTTATTGTCCAGCCTTTAATCTCTCTCTGCATTATTTATCATTTTTGATGTTATAACATTATCGTTGTTATTGTTATTATTATTATTTTGAAAGTCCACTACTGACAAGGACACGGCATATATTTCCATTTCAAAAACCGTTCCTGTTCAAAAGAATATAGATAAATATAACTCTCAAGTAAGCTAATAGAATAGTCTTGTAACTTTTAGAAAGAGGGAAAACTGCTGTGCATCCATCCCATGCTTTCTCAGGCATATGATGACAAATAAGAAGATAAGACAGACTGCATTTTGAAACTGTGAGCAGTGATGCTCCTCTTTCTGATTAAGTATCAGTAATCCCGTTGACTTTATTAACCCTATCTGAAAGTACACTTTAAAGTGCTGAAGCCAGGTATATAAAATTTCACTCTGAGTACCACTATGCCAAGCAATTTATCACAGTGTGTCATGGTGTGCATCTTTACCTGAAGTTTAAAAAAAAAAAAAAAAAAAAAACCCTCTCAACTTCAAATTGGGATTGATTTTTATGCCAACAATATTATTCTCTGTCTCTCAGCTGGCATTGGCCTAACAGGCAGCAATATGATAGGGCTGATGTTTGGGGAATACATTTGGAAACTGGAATCAAGGTAATCCTGAATATAAGCAGACCTGTGGGTAAGAATATTTTTAAATATCTTTCTCACTTTTTGACAGTCATTAGTTATTTCATCCCTTCAAATAAGATATGCAGTTCAAAGAATATGTGAACTGTAGAAAATTCAGTAGCAAATGAACTCCAAGTTGTAATGAGAGTTTAGTGGAAAGAAATAGCTTATTTCATGATTACTTTACTCAACTAATATTCCAAACTAGAAGTCTTTGATTATCCTTAATTCTTCACCCTCACTTTCAACCTACAACAATTGTTAAACACTGCTCATTTTGCCTCCTTATATCTTTGAATCTATCTAGCTTCTTTGACTCAACTACCATTCCCTTCATTCAGGAAATGGGTTCAAATCAGAGCTTCATGCTTTGATTTGACTCTAATCCAGCTTCTTCTTTTGAGCAAAGAAGCTAATGGATCGGGATCCCTGGGTGGCGCAGTGGTTTGGCGCCTGCCTTTGGCCCAGGGCGCGATCCTGGAGACCCGGGATCGAATCCCACCCACGTCGGGCTCCTGGTGCATGGAGCCTGCTTCTCCCTCTGTCTGTGTCTCTGCCTCTCTCTCTCACTATCATAAATAAATGAAAAAAAAAAAAAAAAAAAGAAGCTAATGGACCTAGCAGTAATTGAGTCTTGGCCCCTGGGAAGGAATCCTGACAAAGATAGCTAGAATTGTTTTTCTCCTTCATGGACCAAAATCATTGAATTTGAGGAAGAGGATCTGAATGTAGTAAATCTTAGACTCTTGATAAGAGGTAAATATCAGCCCTATATGAGCTTGCCTGATCTATTTAGTTTCAATAAATTCAAGAGGAGATGAATGGTTGAGTCAAGTTTTCTTACTCTTGAGGTAGGAATATGAAGGAAACTGGGGAACAAGGTGACTCCTGCAAGTTATCTACTGAGTAACTGGCAGTCACCTGCTCCTATGCTGTTGGTCCAAGGAACATGGAAGACTTTACCTTTTGGCTTATTGCTAGTTAGGGTGCCCCAACTACCATACCTGAATACAAGTGAGCTGACAAAGAAGATAACAAATTTAGAGGGGCCCAGCAGCAAAAGAGAGGAACATCAAATAGATCTCATAAAAGAGATTATTAACAATTTAACAACAAGAAAAATCATAAACACACTTAAGGAAATTGGGGTATAGCAAACGCCCCACCAATTGTTTACACTTAAAACATTGCTTTATTTTAGAATCAACTCTTAGTTGTATCTCAAATACCTTGAAAGATGAGGTAAAAGAATTGTTTCAAAACCATAATAAAAGAAGACCTAGATGATCTAGAAAAACATGAATAAACACTGCTTCAGAAAAAGAAAAAGGATCATATGAAGGAGAGGGAATTATTTAAACAAATAATCAGGGGGGAAAAGTCATCACACTGGATAAGCACTTGAATTGCAGACTGAGAGAATGCATCAATTTGGGCTGATTTGATAAAAACAGATATAGTTTTGGACATGGGTTGGCAAAATTATGAATTCTTAGAATACATAGAAACCTCAAGCATGCAAATAAAGAATAAATACCTATGGGATGTAGAGAAAACACATTTATGTTTCTGCACAGTTAGGGCCTTCTGAATAACCTTTATTGAAATATGGGACCTGGCCTACAAAAGCAAGCCTGGAAATTAATTTATAAGTAGTTAGATGGTAAGAACTCCAGAGATATTTAACTCTGCAGAGGTTAAGAGGCATGTACTTATATTTCAAGAAGGAATGACACCAGGACCAGGGAGAAACCCGTAGGTTGCAAAGCTGGAGGCTCTGTTCTTATCTTTTCCCTGGAGAAATTTATTTACATTCCAAAGGGTTAGAGTAAGAACTCAGAATCCTTTCATCATTTTTCCAAGGAGATAATCTCAAAAGGAGAAAGAAGACATCTGCTTCTTTCTCCTATGTAAATGTAGAAATCCGTATTTTCAGTAGTCTTTACTGACAATGGAGGCACTGTATGTATAAGGTGACATTTAACTTTATAGTATTGCCTCAGAATGGGGAAACTGGAGCACATAGGAGTTGGTACATTATTTACCTTAAATAAGTTAAGAATCTGCTCCACCCCCAGAAGCCTCTTGTCTGCATTCAGGATAATTTTGATATGCATAGACATAAAAAAATTAACAGTACCATCAAAAGAAAATAATTTAACTAGCTTCAGATTTTCCAACTGAAATATTCGAAGTTACCAGATAATAGATTAATTATCTTCTGTATTTTAAGAACCTATTACTGATGGAGATACAATTTACTTTAAGGATGATAGAAAACTATGTATGGATATAGAAGAATTTAGAAAATACTTGATCCATTTACCCTTCAGAAGAAAATATTTAAAAAGGCACTTAACAATAATAACAATGTCAACAACAGCAACAAGCAAATTAGAACATAAATTTCAAGATGGGGGGAAGACTGTGAAGGAAGTAAGTGGTGACCAATGATACTTTCAATAAACATGCACATGTATGCATATATGGTTATTAATTATATCTAATTTGATAAAGCCTAGACTGTTTGGAAATGGGAGATACAAATGTTAAATAAGAATTCTTTAAACAGAGAGGCATACTTCAAGGATAAGTCTAGATAAAAAAAGTATGTAGTGCATGGGGAAAGGTAAGAAACTTGTAAAAGGAATGTAATAGTACAACAGAATTCCTCATTTATAGAAGAAAAGTTGGAATTAATAGCTTCTGGCATGACTAAAATATTGATCCAAAAGCAAACATAAAGAGCAAAAAAGTAAAACAATAAATTAACAGAAGGATGAAAAAACTGGAATTGAGTATATTAGCCATTATACTGAATCTTAATGGGTTAAATTCTGCCATTAAAAGACATTCTGTCAAATTAATTTTAAGAATAAAACTGGAATATGTAGCAATAAAAATGAAAATCAAGTTGATTAGATCAAATATAAAAAAGATAAAGCAAGCAAAATGTCTTAATGTAAAGACGGAAAGGTTGGAATTTACTACCTACCTCTGCCATTATACTAATGTGAATGTATTAAATTCAATGGTAAAACAACATTCTGTCAGACTGACTTGAAAAGTAAAACCAGAACAAAGATGAACTGAAATGAATAGCAACTTAATTAAACCAAATTAAATTAAGACATAACAAATGAAAATAAATAATAGACATAAAAATAGGTAGCAAAGAATCAAATACATTAATAACTATACTAAATATGATGAACTGACTTTTGCCATTAAAATATATAGTCTGACTTATTTAAAAAAACCCAGCTATATGCTATTTACCAAAAAAATTAAAGCAAAATAATACATAAAGATATGAAATTAAAGAATAAACAGAGATAAAATAAGTATAAACTAAAAATGAGAAGTGGCATCATAACTGCCAGATAAGGCTAAAATGTGTAGATATGGTAAGAGAGACCCTTCATAATAATAAAAGGTACAAGTTATGAAAAAGATAGACTTAAAGTAAATCTGTTGCTACCAAGCAATATAAAAGCTAAATATGAAGGAGAAACCTTTAGAAACATCAGGGTAGCTTGTTGAATATATTACAACAGAGGAACACATCAATATATCATTTTCAGAATTTAGAGGTTCTGTAGAATATTCCATAGAGATAGAAATGTAATGCCTTTAGGACTTGCAGAAATAGTCAATAAACTGAATTTACTTACTATTAATTAATAATAACTGAATTATTTGTTATTTATAGGCATATGCATAGAATATTGTCTCTTACAAGGAAACAGCTCAACAGATTTTAAAAGTAGGAATTTTATAGGCTATACTTTTTTAATAACAATCCAATAAAATTGGAAAGAAGTAATGTAAAGGTGGACATAAATACCTTAATAACTTGGAAATTAAGAAGTACATTTCAATATGACTTTTGGTTCAAGGAGGAAGTTAAAACTGAACTTATAAACTACCTAGAAAGTAAAAAGTCAAATTCTTCATAATAAAATCTTTGAGATACAAAAAAGTTATTCTCTGAAGAATACAGTTTTAAATATCCCATCTTTAAAGAGGAAAGAAATAATAAAGGAACCTTGTTTTAATCTAAAGGAATTATAATAATAAAACAGTTAAGCTAAAAGGAGAAAGGAATTTTTAAATAAAAATAATCTGAAGTTACAAAATATGAAAACATTCTCTTGAAAGCATTGAAAGGATGATTCTGGTGCTTTTTGTTTTGTTTTGTTTTTATTTTTAGAAAATCAATTTTAAAAATGCCCTGTGAGTATGGCTAAGGAAAAGGAAAGGGAGCACAAATATATATAAGAATAGAAATATAAAAGAGAGATTACTGTGAGAGATTAAAAGAATAATAAGCAAATGTTGTTATAACTCTCCAGCAGCAAATTTGAAAACCTAGAGGAAATATTTCTGGAGAAACTGGTTTTATAGATTTGGTGAAAAGTAGCCCTTACCACCCAAACTCAAAATCAGTCAACATCATATACACACCTCAAATTTAAAAAAATTGAAGAAAATATGAAAGAGTATTTTTACCACTCAAGAAATGGGTTCAAATCATAGCTTCACAATATTATTTGGGGAAGTTTTCTTAAACATGACAAAAAAACAGCAAACTTCAAAGAAAATGATTTATAAGCTAAGTTATAATAAAACTTATAATTTTGGTTTCTCTAAAAGAATTATGAAAAAGCATACATATCAGGCCACAGATTAGGAGAGAGATTTGTGTTAATCATAAAGGATTAAGATTCACAATAAAGCAAGCCTAAAAATCAGTAAGAATAACAAAAATGATGCAATAGAAAATCTAGAAGGAAATGGTGTGATCAAATTATACAAGAGGTAATCTCTAGAGGCTAACAAATATATGAAGAATGACTGACCTCATTAGTACTTAGGGAAACTAATGAAAACTACAATTAAATATCATTTCACACACATCAAATTTGCCATAATAAAAAAATTTAACCATAATAAGTGTTTGTGAAAATGTGAAGCAAGAGAAACTCATATATAATTGGCGGGGGTGCATATTGATAAACTATGTCATTGAGTGATTAAGGAGTTAGTACTAACCCTGAAGTCAGAAATTCTTTGCTGGGTATGTAATTTTGAAAATTTCTCCCATATACTCAGAAGGAAAAGAGCACAAGAATGATCACAACAGTGGTAACATTGTTTATAATTACAGAAATTTGGAGACAATTCAAATGTTTCTTAACAAGATAAGGATCCCGTCCAAGTATGCTAACTTATACTTAGCATACTTATATTGCAGGTAAAATTAATAAATCAGAACTACATAGTTAAATATTGATGAATGTCAAAAATATAGCACAACGCAAAAAACTGAAGTTCAAGAAAAAGATATATGTAGTATTAATACATTTATACAAAATTTTAAATATGAAAAACAATACTATACATAACCCAATAGATGAAAACAACTATGATGAAAACATAAGGAAATGCATAGAAATGATATATAACAAATATAGGATAGTGGTCAATTCTGGGAGTGAAGAAGGAAGTGTGAGTGGGGAAAGTTATACCTCAGGCTTTAACTATACTGTTAAATAAATTCATTTATGTATTCAATTATATTTATATATTTTTAAAATTCATTATTTATTAAAGTAATTCATCATATTTTATTTTACTTTTATATATATGTTGTCTGAAATATTTCATAATACACTTTTAAAAGACCAGGCATATTTTACCATATATATTTTAAGTTGCTTTATATGGCAGAAATGCCATAAAGTCAATCAACTTGCAGTAGATTTGTAAAATATATTTGCAACACAGGTGACAAGGGATTAACATATATGTAGAAAGAACACTTACAAATTGACAATGAAAAGACAAATGACCCAAGAGAAAATTTGGTAACAATAGATGAATAATCAATTAATAAAGAGCAATTCATCTAACAAATGTAAGAAAAGATGATCATACTCAGAAGAGGTCAGGGAAATGTGCATTAAATAATAATTAAATGTTGTTGTATTGTTCTCAGAGGGGCAAAAATTAAACAGAGTAATGCTATTTGCTGGCTGGCATGCATCTAAAGAAGGAATTTTGTGTATTACTTGTGGAACAATTAATTATTGCAGTCGTTTTAGAAAGCAATTTGACAACATTGGAAGGGTCAAGCCAAGAAAAATGTTCTAAAATAAAAGGAAAATATTATCTGCATATATGTGTTATGCAAAAATTTATATATATATAGTATCTATTTATATATTTATATATATTTATATATATTAGATACATATTTATAGAATTTATTATATACATGCATATAATTATTATATATACATATATAAATGTATCTAAATATACATATTTATGTATATTTATTTACTACTTTGGGTGATAAGGGCCTATTTTTCACCAAATCCAAAAACCAATCCATATTATTATTATATACATATATATGTGCACATACATGTATATATACACACATATTATAAAACATGAATGATATAATTACAAAAACAACAAACAAACAAAAGGTAACACAGCCATACAACAACAAAACAAAACAAATTCCAGCTCCAGTACACATTTCCTTGTTGACTTTGGTTAATCTCTCTGAGCCTCATTGTCCCTAGCTGAAAATTAGGATGGCAATTGCTCTTCTACAGGATTATTGGGTAAGGCAGTTCAAGCTAATTTATGCAGTGGTAAAATAAACAAAACAAAATAAACTCTAACATCTTGGGGGCTTAACAAACACGGGTTTTTACCTCGTTCACAATTCATATCTACACTGGTTGGCAGAAGGCTCTGCATATCAGTTACTGTGGATCCAGGATGACTGAGGATCCTTTTACAAGGGGTGTTTCAACTGTTCATTGTGGCTGGGAAGGAGAGTGCTTGAAAGGGGCTTATTGACTGAGGGTTTTATGCAGCCTTTAAATGCTTTGACCCAGAAGTGACATATTGTTCTTTCTCCTACAACCCATTGGCCAGAACTAGTCATGCACAAAAGCACACAGAAGTGTAAATACTCTCTTGGGGCTTAACCTAAAGGACAATTAGATGAGAATGAGCAATGGAAGCTTCCACCAAAGTTTTGAGGATTAAATGCTCAGTAATTTTTAATTATTTATTACCCTTCGTTTTTCAGGTTTTCATTATTATCTTGCCAATAACATCTTCCTTTTATCCTTTCATGAATCTAATCCTGTCTTTTGCCCGAAATGTTTTCTTATAAAATAGCTTTGATGATGTCATACCATTGCACTAAACATTTTAGCGAGTCCCAATCCCAAGAAAGTTCCCACTACTTTGTGTGATATCTGGACTTTTCACAGTCTAATACCTTGGTAAAGGTAGAGAATGTGTGCTATTCATGGCTACTTCAAATCTCTTTGTATCCACTCCACTTATTAATAATCCATAGTGTGAATTCTATCTTCCTAAAATGCAATCCCTAACCGCCTACACCTCCCAGTATCCCTTCCAGCCCGTGTAAAAGCACATCCAACTGGGTTTCTGATTCTGATCAGATATACTATGGATTCTCTGGATAGTAACTCAGAATCCTGATGAATGAGGTGCATTTTCAACATCAATTTCTCTACATTTTTGTGTGTCTTGTATTTAGAGGGGATGATTACCAGTTTTATTCAAAAGAAAGTCATGTGAGAAACAAGTTGGCCTATTTATCCTCCTTTGGGAGATTGAAGAAAAGAACATAAGATTAAGGATTTCTTTATATGATTGAGAGTTTAGCAAATCTTTCAGATTCCAGTTTTAAGATTATTTATGCAGTTATTTTTTGAGTAAACATTACTGGAGCAATTGGACATGTAAAAGTGTAATGACTGGAAAAAACATCATTGCCAACAGCTGTTCTAAATGCTGAGGAAGAGAGATCAACCTGGGCTCCGGTTTGGGGGCCAGGGTCTGGTTTGCACCTACAGGGGTTTGAGGTCACATGACTGAGCTCGGACAGTGTATGATGGAAGAACATGAAGGGACCTGCATCAGTCTTGAGCAAAATCCCTACAGCCATGAATATAATTCAGTTCTTCTGGCAAATGTCAATAAACTGAAGTTGGTGTACAATAGGATGAACACTGAACAGAGATCACATGCACAGAGGTGAACCAGAAATTGAGGAACCATTGTGGAAACAGAGCAGAAATTTATTGAAAGCATGGTATCAGACAGCATAAGTTGCAAAATGAGGTATTTTATTCAAGTTTGTCTCAAGCTGGAAGGCTCTAACTACATCTGTGCTATGGTGTTGGCTTCAAGGACATCACAGTAGATAATGGAGACAGATGATAAGCAATTTACCGAACACTGTAAGTGCTAGAGTTGAGGGAAGGGCTAAGTGTTTTAGAAGTAGAAAGGAAGGAGTGGGGAAGTCAGGAAAGATTTCTCTGAGGTGGTGACAGGAGTTCATTCGGAAGGGATTGGGGATGTAGAAAAGGGAGATGAGTATTGCAAGAGAAATTGAATCATGTGCTTATTCCTGAGGAAATTTAATTGTCCTTTATATTTGGAGAGTGAGTGGTCAAAAAGTGCATAATAAATCTTTGTGAAAAATGGAAATCTCTTTTGAGCAGGTAAGGAGCTATCATTTTCTTTATGGAATTTATAATCTAATGGAGAAAATGAGGAATGCTATAAAATGTATATAACTATCTATGAATAAAAAAATTTTTAAGTACACTGCAAGTGAAAAAGGAGAGTTGAGAAATAGAATTACTATTTTTATATTACCAAGAGTACAGTTTATAATTTCTGGGCTTCTCTTACAGTATCTTTTGAGCACTGGGCCTTTTCTGACTTCTTGACTTTTCCTCTGTGGATAGAACATCTTCCTTCTGTCTTTCTTATCTGTGAGAATATCTGAAGCTTGAAGGACTGGAAGGGAATGATTAATGCTTTTGTTGTTCTTTCTGGCTAGACTAGTTTGAATTTGCCTTTTGGAGCTGCGGGATGTAGTCTCTGACCTTTTCCAAATTTTAGTATCTTCCTATGAAAAGAAATTCTTTCATCTGTGTGTGTCCCAAGAATCATCTTTTCTACCCTCAATTTTAAATTTCAGCTTTAAAAATATTCTAAAATGTAGTCTAACACATACACTCCATCATATACTATAGGTTCCAGGTCAGTACTTTTCAAATTTTAATGGGCGCATGGATGCCTGATAAAAGACTGAGTTTCACTAGATCTGAAGTGAGGCTTCAGATTCTGTATTTTTTAAATTTTCTGGTGAAGTGGATGCTGCTGGTCTGTGTACCTTACCTACCGAAAGGTATTAAGTGACTGTGTGGATGAAATAGGCCAGACCCAGAGGCTGGAGCATGCCATGAAATTTTAGGGCCGAATTCTTATTCCTCTATTTTTCCTCCATTCAGCTTGATAAAGTCTGAAATCAAACAATTTTTGAAAATTCTTTTTGTTAAAGGTAGAGAGGGAGTTCTTCATTTTAGGATCTCTGCTGGTACTCCCATTTTCAGCTACCTGTGTGTTCTGGACACTTTTGTTAAAAGAAACAAAGTCTTGGGATGCCTGGGTGGTTCAGCAGTTGAGCTTCTTCCTTCAGCCCAGGACGTGATCCTGGAGACCTGGGATTGAGTCCCGCACTGGGCTCCCTGCGTGGAGCCTGCTTCTCCCTTTGCCTGTGTCTCTGCCTCTCTCTCTGTATCTCTCAGGAATAAATAAATAAAATCTTAAAAAAAAAAAAGTTTTGTCATTTTCGTAGAGTTTTGGGGTCTCTTTAATTGATAGATTACCTCAGCAATCACAGGAACTGCTGTATGTATGTCTCACACACCTCAAAAATGGTCACTCCAGAAAAGACTTATATAAGAAAGAGAACTATTCCTTCTTTCACTGAAGAGTTTCCAACCCCAATACATTGTATAAGAGACTGTGGTATGTTAACAGAGATGGTGGGAAGACATTTTTATGAAAAAGAAGGGAAATCAGCTTATCCCTTTGACTACCATTAAATGGAAAAAAAAAATTTCCTGGAGTACCTTTTTCTGTATACTTGTTGGAACTTACCAAATTTTTATGTTTATTCTGTATGGGGGATATTCCTCTATGTTCAGCATCAAGTGGAATAATATTCACAATTATATGGATTCCCTATGCCACTTGTCCAGTCAGCCATCAGAGTATGTATTGGATCCCAATTATATTCCAGGCAGCATGATAAACAACTGATACATTGGTGGGCAAAACAGATTCTATTCACTGGGTACTTAACAGTCCAGTTAGTGAGACAAACCTTTAAAAATCTTAGCATAAATATTTAACCACAATTGTGGTCAGTGCTTTATTTTCTCTCCTCTTACATTTACCATGACAACCTGTTAGGTGGGTTCCTTGTTGATAGCAAGAGGAAGAGAAGTCTCTTTAGTAAACTAACACAACTACTAGTAACTCAGTCTGACTCACTACACCTTTTTGAAAATGAACTCTATAATCATTGAGCCCTGGGTCTTTCTTTCATGAAACAATGTCTCAAATAGAATAGGTGGGGCTTTGGAGATACACGGACTGAGACAATATTAGTAACTCTAAGGAGCATTCTGCATCTTTTATTTATAGCCCAATCCATTCTTTTGTCAACTTGTGCTTTGTGCACTTGACAAACCCTTTCCAAATGCCCCTTCCAAGCTTCCTCCCAAGTAGAGGTGGCTGGTCCACCTGTTATTCTGCCTTTAGTTACTACTGACTTCATTTGTATGTTGCATCTTCTTAATAAATACTGCAGAGGGGGCCCTGGACAGGAGTGGTGCCTCGCAGTTCAGTCTTGGCTGGATCCTATGCTCCACGGACTGCTTATCCTTGACCAACTTCTCTTTTAAGGTTTTGAAAATGTAAAAGAGTTCATGTTAGCGTGTCTGTTTTTCTCAATGGCTACCCTAACTTCACTGAACTCATTCTTTTTTTTTTTTTTTTTTTTGGATTCACTAAACCTAATACACTTAAATGTCCCAATTAGAATTTCCCATAACATCTTCCTATTAATTTTATTACCCCACTTACCAAAAGTTCAGTGTTCTTTGAGAGTGACAGTTCAATGGAGACTTGATCAATGACATACTCTGGCCAAGGCAATGGTAGGAAGAGGAAGGTGATTGAGACATTTCTCTCAAGGTGAGAGGGAGATTCCACTGAAGAATTCAGAAAAGGTGGGTGTGACTGGAGCACAGAGAACCAGGGCATTTGGGTTGAGATGAGCTGGAAAGGTAAGTGAGATCATGAGGTGTTGTTCAGGATTTTAAATGTTGTACACAAACAAAGGGAAGACATTGAACGCCTTTAAGCAGTGATATGGGGGGATTGCATGGTATATTTTTATGTATATACATTGTTGTGCTGTGTAGTGACTAATTCAAAACAGGGAAAAGCTGAGGTATTCTGAAACAAAGGAAGAACAGATTAGGAACTGTGGCTGTTTTATCACCGCTGTGGTCTTTTTCACATTGTCTAATCCCAGACATGATTTTCTGTGGCATAATCTTAGAGGTCTCCCCACAAATATTCATCTGATCTTACTGAAGCCATTCTGAAGGGAATTTCACTAATATTCAAGACCCTTACATCACACATGCTTTACCAAGGGGAAGTTTTTTTTTTTTTTTTTTTTTTTTTTTTTTTTTTTATGATAGAGAGAGAGAGAGAGAGAGGGGCAGAGACACAGGCAGAGGGAGAAGCAGGCTCCATGCACCGGGAGCCCGACGTGGGATTCGATCCCGGGTCTCCAGGATCGCGCCCTGGGCCAAAGGCAGGCGCCAAACCGCTGCACCACCCAGGGATACCCCAAGGGGAAGCTTTGATCAGACATGTTGAGAAGTCACTTAAGTTGATAGCAGGAACCAAGTCAGAGAAAAGAAAGGGGCTCCATCCACTTCACAAATATTAAGGAGAACTAGCTAATCTACCCCCCTTATTTGAAAAATTACATGAAAGGAATATCATAATTGCCCAGAAGCACTCATTAAGTATCTACCATGTGCAAAGCACACACATTATATGGGTTGGCATCACAGAGCATTTACATTTAGTTCACTGTAGTTTGGTGGATGAGACACATAAAAAGAAGCCCATTACCCCCTGAGAATTTGCTGTTTGGTAATAGTGAAGGGAGTGTCCATTTGTGGTTCCATCTCATGATTTATGGCTATTGGGTCTTGGCGATGTCCCAGAATTGAGACTAAGTGGTTGGCCCTTGATGATGTCCTTCATTTTTCATTCAAGTCACCTTATCCATTGGATTGCTAACCATAAATCTACTCCCTACTGTAGGGATATATATATCAGCTATATATTATATTCATGGATTTTTTGGATTTGTTTCTTTTCTAAAATCGACCCTATACTTCTTGTATTTTGTAAAGCAAAAAGGGAGATTTGTTTTAGCCTGACATGCTTTATGTGCTTGTATCCTGAGGAATCAATTACTTTGTTACTAATACTCATTTATTAGATAACTGGGTATAGGTCATAAGGTCTCTTGAAGAGCTCTCCCTCATTACCAGTGCTCTGATTGGGTCAGCAAGTAAGAACCCTATAGATGTGGCTTATGCCCTTCAGATGCCCAAGGGATATACAGTTAGGAAAAAGATTCTAAATATCAAAGATAATCTTGAATGCTTTTAAACTACTTTCTAAATGATAGAATGCTAAGCAGCCAGTAAAATTGCCACATTAAAAACAAAAAGGAGAGAAAATTTTTTTTTTTCTGAGACCACTATGCAAATAGCCTTATTGATCTCTGATTTCAAGGAGGATAAGGCCTGGTTTATTTCTAAAGATGAAGACTATAAACTTCCAGTTAAGACTGTCAGAGGAATCTTCTCCAAGACTGCAGCTAAGGAACGAAGAATCTACAACCATAGTACTGTTCCATGAGTTCAGCATTACTGCAGTGGTTTGTGAAGTCAGGCAAATGAAACCTGAGAATGATCAAATCAACAAGACACACTCATGCACGTGTGTGTGCACTTGTGGCATTTGTCATACAGACTTTAAAATAGAGCAGCAAGGCTGCTTTTCATCCTAGAACCAGTGTGTCTTTGTAACCAGGAAAAATGCTTCCATTTCTTAGGCTAAAGAGAAATTGGACAGATGTCTCAGACAAAGAGGGGCAGAGTGTATTGCTCCCTTGAAATCTTTTGTTTTTGATGATACTGTAATCTTTGTCTTATGACTTATGTTTTACTACCACTTGTGAGAGTCATCACACTGCACTGGTTGGAATATCAGAACTTCCCTGTTTCCTAATGACTTACTGCACCTAATGACGTCCCTTCTTTTCTTACCGGTAATTGAATGAACAATTATGTTACTTGAGCAATGAATAATCAATAGATGTGAAAGTCCCCTGCACCCTCCCACCCCCCAAAACTGGTTGAAATTATTGTTGTCAGGGATTGGAGAACCGTGGCCTCTGAATTCCCATTTTTAGCTGTGCTCTAGGTAGATTGATTCTGAATTGTTGACAACTGTGCAGCATTGACAAAAAGGGGAGAGCTCAGTAAGACCTTGATAATCTGCTAAGCCTACCTAAACTGGGCTCTACTTTGCTAAGTATTTTAGTCCTTTTGTAGTCAGCACCTTTTTAGTTGCATGCAGTAACCCTATAATAAATGACATGTGGTCGGAATTAATTCCTTTGTGAAAAATCAATAAAGAGGAGAAGTTAACTTTGGGTGGGAGGGATAGATAATGGGGGAAAAATAAAGCCTAGAACACCAAAAGAAAGCAAGCCTGGGTTGCATTTAATATTTGTAAGTCATATTACATATGGAGACTGTTTATTATAGCTCTCTTTGATTCCTAGTGTTTATCACATCCATTTGTGTATGTCATGATTAATACATTAGTGTTCTGGCGGATGTTCATTTGAATAGCAGTGAACCTTGACTATAAAAAAAACAACTAAAAAATGCATAATGAGATCTAAAAAAATTGCATGAAAAGAAGACTATTACTAACAACTTCATTAACTTTGTTTTCTTTTTTAAACCTAAAGATGAAAATAAAAGCAATATGGAAATCATACAACATCTCTCAGGAATACTTTTTGTTCCCTAGAAAATTAATTTGCAACTGATTGAATTAAAATGGAGAGGCCCCATGCAAATAGGCTCTTGTGGCAAAATAAGATATGAAAAGCTTACAGGGAGAAAATAAATATCTATTAATGCCTTTTTATTCTTGATTTCCAAAGTGCACTGTAAGTGTCAGTTAATAACAAGCCCAAAATTGCTCTTATATTTTAAAAGAAAATCACTTAATTCTTTAGTTTATATTTTAGCTACTGACAAATAATATGTTGGTAGACAGTATTTATCTATTCGTCTTTTTATTCATCTATCAAATCAATGAATGGTATTTCCATAAATTTCCTTGAGCATCTCCTTATGGCTTTTTCTGTGGTTTATGCTTTTGTACCATACAGAACGTGAGGCTATTTTACATCATATTTCTCTCCCCTTCAACTTGCCAGCTAGAAAGTAAGATGAAAAATATAATATCAAATAATATAAATGAGTTAATGAAGTGAACTGAGTAAAAGAGAAGCAAAATTGATGATATTGAATTAACTAACTTCAAGTTTTGAAACTAGAATATTTTTATGAGTGAACCCCTTTAAATTCTGTTCATGACAGCGATGGTGGAACAGAAGACTAGCTGAGGACAAAGCACAAAGCCTGGGGCAGCATATTGACAAGTCCTTGAAGTAGGGAGAGGGACATTTCTCTACGGAGTCAGCTGCCTCTGTGTTAATACTTTGCTAAGGGCAAAAGACAATCTTAGCTCGACCATCAGGATCCTGTAAGTCTACTTTAACATATAGAAATTCCTTTAGAAATTTCCTTTATCTCTACTCCTTCAAGATATGTGTTGGCAATCATCCCCCAAGCACATGGCCCACCGATAAACATCTGAAGGGTCTCATGACTAAGATTTTAGTAGATGGTAATAAATGAGCTTTCCCCAATAATAGTTAGCCCCCTCAAGGTCCTGGAAACCTTGCTTCAAACATTCCTTGGAGAGTATGCTATCCCCAAACCCCTGCCAACTCCCAGGTATATAATCAGCCACTCCTTACAAGCCCAGGGCAGCAGCTCTTCCTGCCCATGGGTCCTGTCCGTGTGCTTTAGTAAAACCACCATTTTGCACCAAAGACGTCTGAAGAATTCTTTCTTGGTCATTGCCTCCAATCCTCACCCCACCACACCTCACCTATATTCCAAAACATCAATGGCTTTTCAAAGGCATGGATGGAGCTAAAGAGTATTATGCTAAGCAAAGTAAGTCAGTCAGTCAGTCAGTCAGAAAAAGACAAATACCATATGATTTTATTCATATGTAGAGTTTAAGAAATTAATAAACAAAAACATGTAAAGGGGAAAAAAGAGAGAGAGAGGCAAACCAAGAAACAGACTCCTAACTATAGAGAACAAACTGATGGTCACCAAGGGGGCAGTGGGTGGGGGGATGGGGAAAATAGGTAGTGGGAATGAAGGAGTGCACGTATTGTGATGAGCACTGGGTGTCCTGTGGAAGTGCTGAATCACTATATTGTACAGCTGAGACTAATATTGCATGGTATGTTAACTATACTGGAATCGAACAAGACTTTAAAAAATTCTATCATTCATAGTGAAAATACTATACTCCCTTAAGAAAATGGGCAGAATGAATTGGCAATTTGCAACAGAGGTTATATTATCGATTGAAAAAACACAAATTAATGTTAAGATTCACCGATAATCTATAGAAGGAAAATTTTGAAAAATCTATGTCGGCTTATTACTTTTAGATTAAAATATCCGAAGCTGAAAAACCTGGAACATGGGCACCTCTTGTATACTAGTAGCTTGAGTTCAAATTGGAACAACTATTTGAGGGCAATTTATCATATGGTTAAAATATTTTAGCCCAGTAATTCTAGTTCAAAGAATATAAACTAAAGAAATAATCCTAAATACCTGTTTTAAGAATATGTGCAGAGTATTTTTAATAGAGGAAAATTGGTAAGAATATAAAAATGCAACAATGAAAAGTTACATTAAATGGAATATTGTGGTGGGCAGGGTGATACAATGTCCACATATCCCTGCAAGGAAGAACTTGTTGCCCTCGCTGCTGGGAGAGTTGTGAGCAGACAATGTCAAGTGGCAGTGCTTCTGTTAGGTGGACTCCAGATGGCTGCAGAAAGCTACCTTGCTGGATGTCATACACCCTTCTCAAGACAGCCCATGTACCATGATATAAAATTTGGGGGTATTAAAGTGAAACATGGGGCAAATTTTAGCACCAGAGCTCCCTGTGGGGTTGCCCAAGCTGGCTATGCGGCCAGCATTATAGCCTGACTTCTCTCTGCCCAGTCCTGCCTTTTTCACCCTCCCTACGATGTTTATTCCAAGGGCACTCATTCCTGAATCTTTGCACCCTAAGCTGAGTGGGAGTGTGCTTCCCAGGGAAGCCAACCTACCACAGATATGTATATAACCTGTGACAAATATATAATTAATGGACTTTAATGTAGAAATTAAAATGATTTTATGGGAAAGTTTATAAAGAGACACCTAACTCTGGGAAACAAACAAGGGGTAGTGGAAAGGGAGGAGGGCAGGGGGTTGGGGTGACTGAGTGATGGGCACTGAGGGGGGCACTTGGCGGAATGAGCACTGGGTGTTATGCTAAATGTTGGCAAATTGAACTCCAATAAAAAAAATTTAAAAAAAGAAAGTTTATAGTAAAATAGGAAATATCTGGCCTAGTCAAAAAAAAAAAACAAACTATGCACATGTATAATTTCTCATCTATCCATCCATTTAAATTCTGTATATGAATATAAAAAAGAATATAAACAATAACATGAGCAACACAAAAATTGTACTAGTGGAAATATTTTGTCTTTCTCCCTTTCTCCTTCCCTAACTGCCTTTCCATCTCCCTTCTCCCTTCCTTTTCTCTTTTCTTTTTTTTTTTTTCTCACTGATTACTAATAAGCATGTATTGCTTTAGTCATGGGCAAAACAAAAGTTTCAATAAAAAATAATCATATTCAAGTTTTTAAAAAAGTGTTTTAAAAAACACTATTTCTGGTGAAGCAGAGAGGTTTTGTGTCTCTTACTCTTACTGTATTTATTTAAATACAGTCCTAACAACATTTTGTGTACTATCCTAGATGTTTTGTGATATATAATAATTTTATAAGTAAGTAGTGAAAATTATAATATATTAAAAAAACTAGCAATCTTAGGAGAGAGATATAGCCATATGGTATAGCATATAGCATATTGAAGTAATGCCAGTGATATATAAGCTTAGAAAATTATTCGCCAAGGGCCCTTGAGATCTTGGATAGTGTTCCACCCTTTGAAACCTGAGATCTCTAGTAGCAAAATAATCTTCTCTGCCCTAGGTTAACACATTGGAAATATGTGCACATTGACCCCTAAAGACAACTGTGAGCATCTAGTATCCGGTAGTGTGCATAGAAAACACTGGAGAATCTTGTAGCCCGGTTCCATTTCCTATCAGCTCTTGATCTTATCTCTGTAGATTCTCTGATTTATAGTTTATCCCATGCCTCTTAGTCTTTGTATCAGGCTTGGTCTGTTTTTCAGTTCTGGCTTTACTAAACTTACCTGGCCTTGCTAGCTCTCTGCCTCTAGGCAACAGTCTTGCCGAAGTATTAATTCCACATTCTCTTACTGGCCCCAGGAAAATCTAACCCTGGCCATGTGGATGCCAGTGAGTGACATATAAAACTCTATAATTTTTTTCTCTTCCCCCAGTCTGAGCTGACCAAACGCCTGTCACTTCAGTCTTTACTAGCCTGAAGACAAATGGCCAGAAATTACTCTCTGAAATTAAAAAGTAAATTCACAATTTGTACATGCCCAAGTATCACAAATTAATTATTTTGGCAAATGTTCTTGAAAAGATAAAACTAAAAACACATTCTTTTTCAGGTGAATGAATGCCCAGAATGGTATAATTTCTTGAGAAACACTGAATATGATCAAGTCCCAATATTTTTTAAGTGCTTGGTTAAAAAAAATTAAAATAGACTATAGATTCACATTTTAAAATTCAATAGGTATGAAAAGATATCCATGAAGTTTCCCTCCTGTACCTGTCCCTCCATCTACCTTATGTGCCTCCTAAGCAACAGTGTTACCAATTTTCGGTATATCCTTCTAGACATAGTCTACATATATAAAATCTGCTTCCTATTAATAATAAGATCTTGCTTCAGGAGTGCAAGGCCATGGTCTATTTTATTCAGTTTCTTCCTTAGTATCTAGCACAGTCCCAGGCATAGTATATGCTCAATAAATGTTTATAAAATGCAATAGTAATCAATACAGATATTATTTTTGTCTCTGTCATTTCTCTTTTCCTTGCCTTCAATCTACCCAGCAAGTTTGATTGATTCACCCACAGGAATATTTTTCACCTCATCCCTTTTATTTTATTATTTTTTAAAATTTTACTTATTTATTCATGGGAGAAACAGAGACAGAGGCAGAGACATAGGCAGAGGGAGAAGCAGGCTCCCTATGGGGAGCCTGATGTGGGACTCAATCCCAGGACCCTGGGATCATGACCTGAGCCAAAGGCAGATGCTCAATCACTGAGCCACCCAGGTGCCCCTCACCTCATCCTTTCTTCACAATTTCTGCAATCACAGTCCAAACTCAGAATCTCCCATGTATGTCTTAGAGAGTTAAATCCTCCTAAAAGTTATTCTTGCTTTTTAACATAAGATAACTAGCTATGCATAGAGAGAGGCAATGTAGTAGCATGACTAAGAAAACCAGGTTGGTTAGTTGGCTTGAGTTCATACTCTAGCTCTGCTATTTATAAGCTACTTGATGGTCCTAATTGATTTCAAGTAGAGGATTATTTCTTTTGATGCATTGGCTGTAGAGAGAAGGGAAAATCACATTTACCCAAATGTGAACTGATTCTAAATTTTCAAAATTGATCTCTATAACTAATGTTACAATCAAAGTCTAAATTCGAGCCAAGGATTAGATAAAGCAAGATGACATTAGTCATCAACAGCTGGTTGATGTTCAATCTTTCAAAGAGCCAATAGAATGTTGGTTTATTAGCAGGGCTTAGGGATATGTGTCTTTTCCTTTAAGTGCTAACAACACCTGATTTTTCAAAGTATTAATTAGAGGGAATGGGATAAAAGGTTTCTGTTAGTTTCTTCAAGTCATTTGAATTCTCATTGGTGTATGAGACGATAAAAGTAGCTTGATGCTTTTGGAGTTTGGACCTTAGCCATAACTTAGGCATGCCTACATAACCCTACTAGCTTCCCTAAATGTGGGAATGTTGATAAGACTTGAAGATACTTGCATGACTTACAAAATTAAAACTTGAACAACTACCAGAGTATGAGCTATTCTTTTTTTTTTTTTTTTTTTTTTTTTTAATTTATGATAGTCACAGAGAGAGAGAGAGAGGCAGAGATACAGGCAGAGGGAGAAGCAGGCTCCTCCATGCACCGGGAGCCCGACGTGAGATTCGATCCCGGGTCTCCAGGATCGCGCCCTGGGCCAAAGGCAGGCGCCAAACCGCTGCGCCACCCAGGGATCCCCAGAGTATGAGCTATTCTTTCTGCAAATCCTGAGTATGTGAACCAAGATGGAATTTCGATTGGAACTCCATAGTCTAAGTTTCTTATTAGTGCAACAAAGGTATTAGACAAGTGATAAATAGGTTTATTCATTTTGCAAGTGAATTATTATTATTCCTATTATTATTAATCCATGATTTGATGAGTAGGAGTTAACCAGGTAACCATTTAAGGAAATCATTTCCCAATAAGCATGGCATGGCTCATGATCTCTCAGCAAGGCTGGCAAGCTTATGAGCAAGATTCAGATGTTTTTACACTGACAAAAAATATGGACAAAGAGCCACTGAAAGTTACTTTTGCCATAATCAATATTGATTGCCGGTTGTACTAGGCTCTTCCTGAATTGACTGCTTTCTTTCTGAAGAAGGAAAAGTTAAAGTTTTAGTTTAGTGATGGGCAAGCTATAATGCACAAGCCAAACCTGGCCTGCTTGGTATAGTTTATAAACTAAGAATGGCTTAACATTTTTCAATGGTTGGAAAAAAAAAAAAAAAGGAGAATAATATTTTGTGACATGTGAAAATTATTTGAAATTTAAATTTTAGTGTCTATAAATAAAGTTTTATTGGAACACAGACATACTCATTTACATATTGTCGATGGATAGTTTTATGCCACAATGGCAAAACTGAGTAGATCCAACAGAGACCATATGGCCTGCAAAACTTAAAATATTTACTATCTGGTTCTGTACCAAAAAAAGGACACTCATCCTACTCTAATTTTTTTTTTTTTTTTTTCTGTGAAGAGAGAAAAAAAGTGTATCTTTTTAAGATAAAGAAGAATCAAACAAGGGGCACCTGGGTGGCTCAGTCAGTTAAACATCTGCCTTTGGCTCAGGTCATGATCTTAGGGTCCTTTGATCCAGCCCTACGTAGGGCTCCCTGCTCAGCGTGGGGTCTGCTTCTCTCTCTCCTCTGCTCCTCCTCTCATCACCTGTGCATGTGCTCTCTTGCTCTTGCTCCCTCTCTCTCTCACGTTCCCTCTCTCAAGAAATAAGTAAAATCTTTGAAAAAAAAAAAGAATAATCAAACTAATGCATATAGGGTCTATTGAGATTACGGTACTCTGTAGATGAAGGAGTTGATTGACTTAGTGAAATTGAAAATAAAAACTGTGGATAGATAAAAAGTATGAATCATCATTATGCCTCATATAGCAATTGATTCACTGATCATTCCTATTATTATTCTTAAAACAGTAGTGGAGTCAGAGGTAAGTAGAAATGGCTCAGTTATGAAGGAAGAAAGGTAGAACCTCCCCTGCTCTTGAGTGTGAACCCTGCAGGCACCCACCTCTTCTCTGTGACTTCGGCACTCAGGCGCTCAGTGCAGTGCCCCTTGACTGGATGTTCCACATGGACCTTTTGGGGAGTGACACTTGGTTGGCTGATGAAAGGAAGGTATCTCTGAACAGAGGTTACAAAAGAAACAAAATAGAGGCATTTTTCTCAGAAAAGAAAAGAAGCAGAAAAATCTCTTTTCTTCCCTATCTATTCAGCGGCCCTGCCCTTCACCTCGAAAATGTGTTTGTAATCAATCTGTTTCTACAGACTTGTGGATTTAATTCACTCACTGTGACTCTTCTTTATATCAGAGTCATTACCCTTGTTTATAATTTATAGACTTTAATTTTTGCTGCCTAGATAAATGGTAGGGTTTTTCTGGACCTTTATGTGTTACATAAATGCTTTTTGGAATCACTCAATCACATTATCTACAAGGGGTAGGGTAATTACCTAACAGTGGTAGCAGGAAGTTGTCTGAATGAAAATGCCATCTTTTCCCAGCCTATTGGTGCAGTGATAAGATCATCATACTCTTACCTGGGACAGTTGGCTTCCTTCTGTATCCTTCCATTGATGTGATATGTGTCCTGAGCATACTATTTTACTTCTCTAAGCTTAAATTTCTTTCTCTGTAAGATGAATAAGTAAGGCTAAATTGGTACTTTTGTGTATTTAAAAGCAACTCCTAAAATATTAAAAAAAAAAAAAAAAGTCTTAGGCCAGTATGGATTTATACTTCAAGCCAAATATATGACATTTTCTCTCACAGTCAAAAATAAAAACATAAATATATTAGCTGTCCCTAAAGTGCTCAGATATGATTCTAGTTCACAGTTGACTGTGTATTTCAAGTACAGCTTTAAAAATACTTAACATATTTTTGACAAATTCTATTAGAATCAAGTCTTTGCAGAAGCCCAAGCTATCTCTGTTAAAATTTAAAGGGCTCTGTAGTACATCTTCTGAGAATTTTCTCTGAAGGGTTTAGCATACTCTTAGGTACTTCTATAAAAAGTAATTTCAGAGGACCAGAGTATTATATTGTGCAGGACTCACTGTTTAATGCAATAATATACTAGGAAAGGACCTCGAATGTCACTTCATCCACTCTCCTGACTTTTCTAATGATCTCTCTGTTTAAAATATGCTTGGCACTATCCTAGGGGCTAGGGATAAAATGGTAAGCAAGACATTCTCTGGTCTTAACGGCCTAGTGAACTTCCTCTTTCAAAACTGTTACTCCTCTTATGTTTTAGAATTCACTTAATTCCAACATCTAGTCATACTAGCTGGAAAATTTGGGATCATTTTATACTCCTCTCTCCCTTACCCCTACACAGAATCAAGTCATATTTTAAAAATAATTTTTCCTATTTCTACTGCTGCTGGTTCTGTTTCAGAGCTTCATCTACTTTTATTCAAACTATTTCAAAAGCTATGGGTCATCTTGTTTCCTCCTGTTTTGTTCTCATCTATACTGTTGGCCAAGTGCTCAATCCAAAATCTAAAGTTGATCATAAGACTGCCTAAAACCCTTCAAGAGATTCCTAAGATGTGTAAAATATAGTCTCTACCCTTTACTATGGCTAAACACAGCTTACCAATGTCACTCGTTATCACAGTTCCAGTATTACAGGGAATTGTCTTGTTTAGTTCAGGCTGCTATAACAAATACCCAAGACTGATGGCTTAAACAACAAATGTTCATTTTTTCATGGTTCTAGAGGGTGGAAACCAAGATCAGGGCCCCGACCAATTTTGTGTCCTGATGAGAACCTTCTTTCTGGCCTATAGATGAACACTTTGCTGTATCCTCACATGCCAGAGAAAATCTCATGTCTCTTCCTCTTCTTTGAAGGACATTAATCCCATCATGAGGGTGTCATCCTCAAGGCATAATCTAACCCTAATTAGCATCCCAAAGGTCCCACCTCCAGATACCATAACACTGGGGATTAGGGTTTCAATATATGAATTATGAGAGAACATTTAGTCCATAGCATTCCATCCATGGCCCCCCAAAATTCATGGCCTTCCTACATGCAATGTACATTCAATACATCTAACAGCCTCAGAAGTCTTTTTTTTTTTTTTTAAGATTTTATTTATTTATTCATGAGAGACAGAGAGAGAGAGAGAGAGAGAGAGAGAGAGAGGCAGAGACACAGGCAGAGGGAGAAGCAGGCTCCGTGGAGAGAGCCTGACGAGGGACTCAATCCCGGGTCTCCAGGATCACGCCCTGGGCTGAAGGCGGTGCTAAACCACTGAGCCACCGGGGCTACCCCTCAGAAGTTTTAACTTACTTCAGCATCAACTTTAAAGTCCAAAGTCTTACCTAAATAGCATCTAAATCAGATATGGATGAGACTCAAGGTACAATTCATCATGAGGCAAAATTCTTCTCCAACTGTGAACCTATAAAGTTAGATAAATTATGCGCTTCCAAAATATAGTAGTGAGATAGGCATGGGTAGACCTTCTAAAAGAGAGAAATCAGAAAGTAGAAAGGAGTGATGAGTCCCAAGTATTGGTTTTAAACTTAGCAAGTCTCCATTAAACCTTAAGATTTGAGAACAATCCTCGTTGGCTTACTGCTATTCTCTGTAGGCCCACTGGAGTGGCCATCCAGCCTTCAGGAACCCCTAGGGGTAGGGATTATGTTCCCTCAGTTTGGCTGGGCAGTGATACTGCCCTTTGAAATTAAATTGAAGACAGCCTTACTCACCAGGCCCATGCCCTCTGGGCCTGTTTTAGGTATGACAGCCTAATAATCTCTACATTTTGTTTGGGGTCCTTCTCTTGTTTTGAAGGATAATGCATGTTTGCAGTTGAATAGAACTAAGTTCCAGTTCTGTAGCATCTAAGAAGTCTGACAGTCTTCCCTCATTTCATTTTGTCTCTAACAGTTTCAGTTCAAACTGGCAGTGTTTATACTAGGGTCACTGATTAAGTTCACACCAATGCTAATTTCCTTATCAGAAGGTTTTGGGACCACACCCTTAGTGTTCTCAGCAATCTGAATAGGCTAAGAATTTTTACATTCTCATTCCTTTTTGCTTAACAATTCTGTCTTCAGTTTCTTTCTTTCTTCTTGCATTTCACTTAAGTAGTCAGGAGGAACCATTCTGCTTCTTCAACACTATTTTTTAGAAATCTTTTCAGTTAGATATTCAATTTCATAAGCCACAAGTTCTACCTTCCACAAAACAATAGAACACAAACATAATGTGGCCACGTTCTTTATAAGGTAGATCACCTTTTCTTTATTGTCTAATAAAATGTTCATTATTTCAATCTGAGATCTCATCAGAATGGTCTTTCAGAGCTTCATCTACTTTTATCCATATTTGCTCCAATACCTGCATGATTATGTATTTTCTAAGAAGATGGAAGCTCTCTCCAGCTCTCCTCTTTTCTTTCTGAGCTCTCACCAGAATTATCTAGCAGTTCCTTCTTCTTCTTCTTTTAAAGATTTGTTTGTTTATTTATTTATTTATTTTAAATTTTTATTTATTTATGCTAGTCACAGAGAGAGAGAGAGAGAGAGGCAGAGACACAGGTGGAGGGAGAAGCAGGCTCCATGCACCGGGAGCCTGACGTGGGATTCGATCCTGGGTCTCCAGGATCGCGCCCTGGGCCAAAGGCAGGCGCTAAACCGCTGTGCCACCCAGGGATCCCTGTTTATTTATTTGACAGAAAAAGAGGACAAGAGAGCACAAATAGGGGGAACAGCAGAGGTAGAGGGAGAGGCAGGCTCAGTACTGAACAGGAATCTTGACCTGAGCCCAAGGCAGAAGTTTAACTGACTGAGCCACTCAGGCTCCCCTGTCTAACAGTTCATTCACAGCAATATCAGCTTCATCTAGCATGTACCGCAAACATCTTCCAGCCTGGTAACCCTGTTTCAAAACCATGCCCATATTTTTAGGTATTTGCTGCCCTGCTTCTTGGTATCAAGTATTGTATTAGTTAGGATTCTCCAGAGAAACAAAACCAATAGACTATATATATATAGTCCTCTATTTTTTTGCTCTATTCAGGCCTTCAACAGATTGAATGATGTCCACCACCCACAAAGGGAAAGATAAACTGCCTTTCTTAATCCACCAATTCGAATGCTAGTCTCTTCCTCAAACACTCTCATAGACATACCCACAAATAGTGTTTAACCAGTTACCTTGTCATTCCATTGCCCAGTCAAGTTGACATATAACATTAACCATAACAGAATCTTATTTACTTCTTTTAGATTCATTTTTCAACACTCTTAGCTCTCTCTCTTTTTTTTAAATTTTTATTTATTTATGATAGTCACACAGAGAGAGAGAAAGAGGCAGAGACACAGGCAGAGGGAGAAGCAGGCTCCATGCACCAGGAGCCCGATGTGGGATTCGATCTCGGGTCTCCAGGATCGCGCCCTGGGCCAAAGGCAGGCGCCAAACTGCTGCGTCACCCAGGGATCCCTCTTAGCTCTTTCTTTATACTCAAGTGAAAGTGAGTTTTATACTTACCAGACATGTTATTTTACTCATTCATCCAGCAAGTTTTCACTGAATCTCTGTCATGTACCAGAAAGTAAGCAGTAGGCTGGTGATAAAATGCTGATAAAGACACAGTTCCTCTTCTGTAGGAGTTCACATACTTATGGATGCTATCCAGATTCTTCTCCTCTGCCACATCAGGAATAAAGCACTCAAGTACCCATGCCATAACTCCTGGGAATCTTGGTGACTGACAGTTCTTAGATGAGTCCCTCTCTGGGAATTGCTCTTAGCTAGAGAGACATAACCCACTTACACTGACTGGTTGATGCTGGGGTTTAATGGCCTCTCCCACTTTCTTCAGGGAGGGAAACGCTGAACAGCCATCCCAGCTGTAGAATATCTGTGAGATTGATTGAGGTCTGTGCTCTAACTGCATCACAACCAAACTTTTTCCTTTGCTTAAATCTTTCCACACCCCTGGTAGAAATTGTTCTCAAAGAGCATTCTCATAAACCTTGTCATGCAGATTCCCATCTCCCAGTGAAGCTGTTTCTGAGATCTGATCTGTGGCAAAAATCTAGAGAGAAAGAGAGGTAAGCTGCACCATTTCCCAGGAAAATAGGATATGGTTTTAAAGTTTATTTTAAATTACACAAGTGTAATATAAATAAGAGTCTCATTTTTAGAAAGACACATGATAGGGAAGGTTAAAGTCTCTTTTGATTTACACTTTAATCTCTTTTTTTAAAAAAATGCACAAGCATCCATATATGGTTATAGACATTAGCTATTATTTTCTTGGTTTTTCCTTTTTAACAGAGTAAACCTTACATGTAATGTTTAGCAATCTGATTTTACTCAATTTTAAGTGTGTGAGTTCTATACACCTACATATGTTTGCCACCTTCTTTTTAGCCATTGTATAAAGGCATCAGAAAGAACAATATTTTAAGTGAATGACCAACAGCTCATATATACATAGACTTCATAATGTTAACAATTATTTATTGAATATCCTTTGCTTGTGAGGCATTAGTATCAGCACTGGGGATGCAGCAATGAATCAGGTGGACACTGATCTGCTTCATTCCTGGCAAACATATATATAGGCATATGTGTTGGCAAATTTTAACAGAATTTTCTGAGGCATTCAATATGAATGTGATAGTATAAAATCAGCATTTCCCTCTTTTTCTCCTTGGAAACTTATAAAAGATCAAAAAATAAAAACAAAAATCACAACTGTTTTTAGCTAAACTAAAACCATAGACACCAAAATATGTGGATTGCAAATGCAGTGGAAATAAAGGAGATAGGCAGACAGGCAGGAGGATGCAAGAAAGGCATGGCATGGTGATGATTCAGCAGTCTTCAGAAAGAGCCAGAAGAAATCACAGTTTTCATAGTGTGTGGCACAACAAGATGTGCATATTTTAAATTCCATGTTTACTATAGAGAGGGTGAATGGTGTACCAGCTGGTGGCAGAAGCTGTCCTTTACACAGCATGGTTCCAAGAAGTATAGCCTCCAGATGATGGTGAAGATCTCTCCAAAATGATGCTATCCTTAGTTTGTAGGGGGAATTGCCTGGAGAGATAACCAACTATTCACATCCTGAATGTATGGAGTTTTTGTATGTGATTGAAAGTAAGTTGTTATCAGTTTAAAATACACTACTTTGACTATAAGGTATTTTACATAGGCTTCATGGTAAGTACAAGGAAAAGCATCTCATAGATACCTGAAAGAAAGAAAGAAATTTCAGCATATCATTATAAAAAGTAAATGACAAAGGAAGCCAGAAATAGAGGAAGACAGGAACAGAAACTACAAAATAGTTAGAAAACAATGAACAAAATGGCAATAGGAAGTCCTTATCTATCAATAATTATTTTAAGTGCATATGGGTTAAATTATTCAAACAAAGACACAGTGGCTTAATGAATATAAAACAAGATCCAACCATGTGCTGCAAAAATCTCACTTTAGCTTTAAGGACCTACATAGGTTGAAAGTGAAAGGATGGGGATAGATAGTCCATAAAAATGATGATCACAAGAGATCAGGGATGGCTACACTTATAGAAGATAAAATAGACTTTCAGCCAAAAAGGATGACAAAACACAAAGAAGGTCATTATCTAGTGATAAAAAGATCAATTAATTAAGAGGATATAAGAATCCTAAATACATACACACTCAACATTGGAATGCCTAAATAATTAAAGCATACATTGTCATCTCTGAAGGGAGAAATAGAAAGCAGTGCACCAATAGTAGGACTTCAATACCCTACTTTCAACTTTGGATAGATCTTTAAGACAGAAAATCAATAAAGAAATGGTGGACTTGAATAACACCATAGACCAAATGGACATGACAGACATATACAGAATATTCTAACCAATAGCACCTTAAGCTCACACAAAACATTCTCTAGGATAGATAATATGTTGCATTACCAAGCGAGTCTGAAATTTGAAAAGTTTGAAGTCATATTAAGCATTTTTTCCAATTAAAATGGTATGAATCTAGAAATTAATAATAGGAAGAAAATTAGAAAATTCACAAATATGCAAAAATTAAACAGCATTCCTCTGAACAAGCAATGAATCAAAGACAAAATCAAAAGATGAATCAAAGGGGTGCCTGGGTGGCTCAGTGGGTTACTTGGCTCGGGTCATGATCCCAGTGTCCTGGGATCAAGTCCTGTGTTGGGCTCCCTGCTGAGCAGGGAGCCTGCTTCTCCCTCTCCCTCTGCCCCCATTCGTGCTTACTCTGTCTCTCTAGTGCTCTCTCAAATAAATAAATAAAATTATTTTTAAAAAAAGATGAATCAAAATAGTATATTGGGACCAACGAAAATAATACCAAATTTATGGGATGCAGCAGAGGCAGGTCTAAGAGATAAGTTTATAGTATATATACTATGTAACTTATACTTTTACATAATATATATATATATATATATATATATATATATATAGCCAATATGCATGGAAAATGTAATTAGTGATTAGCATCACTAATCATCAGGGAAATCAAAGTGAATACCACAATGAGATATAAACTCATATCTGTTAGCATAGCTGTTACCAAAAAGATAAGAAATATTAAGTACTGACAAGGATGTAGAGAAAAGGGAACCCTGTACATTTTTGATAGAAATATAAATTCTACAGCAATTATAAACAACAATATGAAGTTTCCTCAAAAAATTAAAAATACAACTACCATGTGATCCACAGTGCCACTTCTTAGTATTCATATGAAGGAAATAAATCAGTGTCTTGAGGAGATGTCTGCATTCCTTTTTTGTTGTAGCATTTTTCACAACAGCCAAAATATGGACATACATAATTGTTTGTAGACAGATAAATGGAAACACAAATATGGTTTATATTTACAATGGAATATTTTCCAACCATAAAAAGAAAGAAATCCTGCCATTTGCCACAACATGGATGAATCTTGAGGATATTATACTAAGTGAAATAAGCTAGATAGAGATGGACAAATACTCTGATCACATGTGTATGTGAAATTGATAAAAGACAAACTCATAGGCCAAAGAGTAAAATAGTGATACCCAGGGGCTAGGGTGTGTGGAAAATGGGAAGATGTTAAACAAAGGGTACAAGCTGTCAGTTATAAGATGAAAAAATTCTGGGTTCAAATGCACAACATGGTGACTGTCATTAATAATATGATGATATCTCTGAAATTTGCTAAGGGAGTTGATCTTAAGTGTATCACCACACACACATAAAATGGCAACTGCGTGACATGATAGAAATGTTAACCTACTTGATTATAGTAATCATTTCACAATGTATATGTATATCAAACCATCATATTGTACACATTAAATCTATATAACTGTGTTCAATTATATTTCAATAAATCTGGAAAAAAGGAAATACACTAATTTCATTGATCATGTAATGAAATTAATAAAAATGATCTAGAGACAAAGAAGATTAATATTATATCAATAACAATCATCCTTAAACTAAAAATATGTCAAAATATCAAGGGAAAAATGCAAAAACAGACCACAAAGTAAAACTATTTTTTAAGCTACAAATGAAAATAAAGATTATACATTTGTGCTATCTCTTGTCTGAAGTCCCTTTGCTATACTATATTTTGGGCTTTAGAATTTAGATATTAGAAAGGTAATATGGTGCATATATGACATGTTTTTCAACATCTGTGGTGAAATCTGGAGCAGCACTCTGTAATTGAACACATTAATACTTTTGTTGGCAAACTTATTATCTAGGAAACTGGGCTAAAAATATAACTAACCTATTATACTTCAGATTAGATGGCTTAAAATGAATCTAGAAGTATACATTTTTAGAGACTTCTGGACTTCAAAATTGTGGATTAGGAAACTTGGACTTCTGTAGCAGCATTATGACCAGTTGTATCTGTTATATCACAAATATGAAGTTTATTAAAATGATCTTCAGATTAAACCACAAAAAGCCCAATTCTATGCTTTATGATAAGACATAAAGTAATTCAAAGTAACTGAAAGAAAGTAACAAAAGGATGGGCAAAGCTTACTAAATATAAACAAAAATAAAGCAGGGATTTTTATCTTAATGCTAGTTAAAGTGGATTTATGCCCGAAATATTTAAATTAGAGAAAAATGACACTGTATAATAACCAAAGGGTATAATGCATGATAAATTTATAACTTGTGAATATCAATGCACCATTTTACTTACGAAATAAAATGAAAAATGCAAAACACTATTAGTAGGATACTTTTCATTCATTCATCTCAGCCCATTAACAATGAAGATGATTAAAATATAAGGCTAGGGGCACCTGGGTGACTCTTTTGGTTAAGTGTCTGACTCTTTCTTTGGTATTGAGCCCTTGTGTTGGGCTCTGTGCTGAGCAGAGAGTCTGCCTGAGGATTCTCTCTCCCCTACCCTCTGCCCCCCACCCTGGCTCCCATGTCGCTTTCTGTCTCTCAAATAAACAAACCTTTTTTAAAAAAAGTAAGATGACAGAAGATCTAAATATTATTATGGGAGAATCTAATATCTAATTAATATATATAATTGACATGAGTTTATATAGCATATTTATGTCAAATTCTGTACCCTAAAGATATAATATGTCTTGTTTTCAAGTATTTTAGGAATAGTCACAAAAAAACATTTTTCATATATTAGACCATAAAGAAAACCTTAATGAACTCAAATATTAGAAGTATTAAAATACATTTTCTGATCATAATGCAATCGAGTAGGAAATAAACAGCAAGCAACAAACCAAAAATATTCCATTAGCTGGGAATAAAAACAGAACTAAGCAAATCTCCATATGAATAACTCTTGATTCAGAGGGGAAATCTAAGCACAAAGCACAGACAGGAAGAAATAGTGATGATGAAAATGCCGTCTATCAGAGATTTGCCAGTTATCTCAAGCATTGCTCAGAGAAAAGTTTCATCCCTCCAAACTTACAGTAAAAAAAAAAAAAAAAAAGAAAGAAAGAAAAGAAAGGAAAATGTTAGTAAATGGCTTAAACATTCAACATAAAAGGAAAAGAAACGATAAAATAAAACAAAAAAAGCATAGAGAATAAGTACAAAGCATAATCTATAAGTTAGAAAACAGAAAAATATAAAACAAATAAACCCAGAGCAATTTATTTGAAATTATATCATAAAATAAGCTATTAGTTGATATAATCAAGAGAATGGAAAAAGATAAAAGTAATAAATGCAACAACAAGCAATTAAAAATTATGAAGGAGACATAACTACATAATTCAGAGGAAATTAAAAGATTTACCGTGCTGCTAAACTCTATGCAAGTTCTTTTTTTTTTTTTTATAAATTATTTATTTATTTATGATAGTCACACACAGAGAGAGAGAGAGACAGAGAGAGGCAGAGAGAGAAGCAGGCTCCATGCACTGGGAGCCCGACGTGGGATTCGATCCTGGGTCTCCAGGATTGTGCCCTGGGCCAAAGGCAGGCGCCAAACCACTGCACCACCCAGGGATCCCAGCAAGTTCTAAATTTGAAACCTGAATAAACTGGATAATCTTCCAGGAAAATATAATCAATTGGAATTTGTCAATGAAATAAAAAAATATTGCATCCCTGAGAGAAGTATCCAGCTTCTTGAATATGTGCATTGATTGGGAGTTCATTGATATTATCATTTATTTTAAAATAACCATATAACTATAAAAACTGTTTTAAAAAGCACTCAGTATCTCATTTATTCATTTTCCCAGTGAAATTTATCAAAGTATTTATTGAATATTTATTACACATAACACTCAGAATTATTCTGCTTTATTTTCACGTGAACACTCCATTTTTAACACCTCAATTAGTCCTCCAGCAGATACTCAGGTTCAAATCACTAGCTTGGCTGCACTAGCTGAGTAAGTTGGAAGGATGGGATGGGATGCTCCCAATTCTAATGACAGGACTCTAAACCTGGAAGACCTTGAAGATCACTGGTCTAACCCCATCATTTCTCAGATGAAGAAATGAAGGTCCTGATAGCTAATACATTGTTCAGCTCACGGGAAATAATAAAATACTCTACACCTTCCCAAAAATGAAATAAGACCCAAGACGCTCTTCTTTTGTGAAGATAAAATGTTACAATGTAAGTGAAGTTCCTGCCACACACTGTGTGAGCACATTAGGTACTAGTTCTTTATGGACTTTTCTTGTTTTTTGACATAGAGCTGGGTTGGAGATATGCTTGAGGTTTCCATAATTTTACCAACAGAGAATGTCTACTTACAAATTTGGCAGCTAACTGTGCAAAGGCTCAATTTTTTCTGCTTTCTGTAATTATAACTGCACCTTTATTTTTTCTTTATTTGGTGGCAAGAAATAGTTGAGTGTCACGTGAATTGCACAGACTTTGGAATTAAACAACCTGATTGCTAATCTGATTCCATGAAATTGGACATTTTATTTAACCTTTCAGAGTCTTAGTATCCGGCTTGTAAAATGTTGACTATCGTATTGATCTTATAGGATTTTTGTGAATATTAAATAGTATATTTTATGGAAAGTGCTTAAGAGAGTGTTTGGAATATAAGCTATGATGCTTCTTAAATTAATGAGCAAAGTGTAACAAATTTGTATGTGTGCTTAGTTAGCCTACACATAGAGAGTAAAGCAAGTCTTATGGTTTGCACTCCTATAATTTATATGTAGGTGAAGAACACGGGTTTTACTGCTAGATGTCCTTGGGTTAAAATCTCCGCTTAGTCATTTACTAGCTGCATGACTGTGGACAAGACTCTTAGGTTGACATATTCTGTTTCCTTATCTGTAAAATGGGAAAAGTAATATAAAATTCCTGATATCTCTATGAGGATTGCATAGGATCATGTTTGCAGTGTACACTGTTAGTCACTAGTAGGACAAGAGGCTCAGTACAATGTACTGATCAACTTGATAAATAGTGCCAAGAGGAGAATTATGTAACATATCTTCAAACTTGCCCCAGAGAATTCAAATCCATAGAAAGCCAGACATCTGGGCATGGATCCTTTAAAATAAAACAATAATTATGTTTAGAGTCAATTTTATAAAATCATGCCTTTGACAGTTTTCAAGAGTTGAATATGTGCATGCACTGCTTGCCTTAGCTCACTGTCTTGTCACTGTAAGTAATTGATTTTGCTGATGAACATTGATGCCAAATTTTTCTTGCAAAGATTTTGTCATATCTTCACTTGTCATCTTTTTAAGGCTTTATTTCAAGTGTCCTTGAAAAAATATTTTAAGCTAAGTGCCAAACTGTCACCTTAAATATTAATGATTATTATATTTTGTACTCTATTATTCTATAAGTGGTACAAGTCACATAAAAACTGCACCAAAAGAAATTTGTCCATTAAAACTATTCTCAAGGTGATAAATCCTCCAGTCCTTTTTGGAAAGTGAAGAAATCAGGACTTTCCAAAATTAGATCTATTCAGGAAACAATAATGAACTGGGTTGAAACCGGTTTTGATGTACTGTTTCTAAGTAGTAGTCTTCCATATAAGGGAGTGAGAGAGGAAGAAGAGAAGGCAGGGAAATGGTGAGAGTTTTGGGAAATGGGGTAGCATCCTACTCATCTTTGTGCTCCTAACACTTAATGCAGGAGCTGACATATATTCAGTACTCAAATATTTTTTTTAAATCAGTGAGTGAGTTTACAGTTTTGGTTTGAATAGCAAATGGTGGGTGGTTTGACTATTAAAACATCCCACGTAACAAAGAGGTTGTTTTTCTTCTAAAATATGCTTGCTTTTCCTTATGTAGTCACAGACTAGGATTAAGAACATTTTCCTTTTCTTTATTCTTTTTCTTTTTTAAAAGATTTTATTTATTTATTCATGAGACAGAGAGAGAGAGAAAGAGATAGGCAGAGGGAGAAGCAGGCTCCCTGCAGGAAGCCCGAGGTGGTGCCCGATGTGGTACTCGATCCTGGACCCTAGAATCAGGCCCTGAGCCTAAGGCAGAGACGCTCAACCACTGAGCCACCCAGGCGTCCCTCTATTCTTTTTCTTTGGGAGACATTTTGGTATTTTGGTATTTGCTTAGGAAGGAAAGAGTTTGAATGAGTAGAATCATGTAACTTTTTCTTCTTTTTAAAGGTCAGGGAAACTTTAGAATTTTAAGGGCTATGATTTTTCTCCATTTGTTTGATGGATGAATTGATTGATAATAAAGAGGGCATGCTGTTCTTAGACTCATAAGAGGAACAAAAAGGAACTTCATTTTTAAAGTCTTTTGATTCTCAGAGGATCTTCTCACTCCACCAATATTTTAACATTATTGAGAACTAGAAGGGTGGAAGGTGTCCTCAGGAAAATTGATTTTAATGAAGGCAAAGGTAAATTTCTTTACTTTTCTTATGACTTGAGATTGATTTAAGGCATTGAAATAGGATGAGTAAAATTAATGTCACTTGGTTTAAAGGATAGACACTGTCTCATCAACTTTAGAGACTACATGGGTTTTTGGGAACCTAGGCTCAAAAGTGATGCTTCTCTTTTGCTCTGACAATAAGGTCACAGTAAGTGACCAAAAAGCTCGTTCAATTATATGATAATAAAGTTGTCTCAGTGTCCTTTCCCCTTCGATATAAGGAAATCATTAAAAATTTCTGAAAGGTTACTTTCTTTTAAGATAAAAATATGAAATGTTTAGCCTTAGAGAAGTTCCTCATCTCCCAGTCAGGACTATATAAAATTACTTGAATCTCTTTATTATAGTAGACAACAGATGCTATCCATTAGCTGGTTTAAAGACAAGCTAGTTGAAGACATAAAAAAAACAGAAGGGAACATTAACAGAGGTCCAGTTGTGTAAAACAATATAGTGTATCTGGAGAGTAAGCAATATTTTAATATGGAGTGTAACACCTACCATTCACTGGCAAAAGGAAGAATCCAGTGCAAAAATGACAATGTGTTGTTTCCTCTTTACAAAGGAGAAGATCCAGATTTAGATGAAATCATCTGCCAAATATGTGAGATATACCTTATTCAGAAGATTTTTTAAAGGGGAAGTATTATCTCTGTAACTCATCATGCATTACAAATCCAACTAGCTCTCTAGTAACATAGCATGACAAGATGCAATGAGGTCAGGTGTCCTTATCAGTTCAAAGTTGTAAAATGTGAGGCCTGACATCAGAATTTTCAACCCAGTCTCTTTTTAATCAGCTTACTTATTTATACCATGCTTTCATGCTTTTACTTTTGTTATTATCCAAGGTATTATCTGAATTAGACTAACATTTTTTTTTTTATGACACCATAGCAACATAACATGAACAGTGCTGAGAAATAAGGAAAGGAGGATGATTGGAATAACTTTAGGAAGAAGGTTGATTAAAGTAAGAGAATGAAAAGGTAGGCTAGTCTTTAAAGTGAAAGATAACCAAAGAAAGCCAGGGAAAGTGAGCAAGGAGGATTTTGGAAGGTATCCTTGGAACTCTTCCTTTAGGCCTTCTATTTAGTTCCATAAAAGCTGACATGTGCTTCTCATAAGTCCCAATCCTGTGCAGGGCACAGAGTGTGGTAGATACCACTAATGGCTGCTCCAATATCTATTTCTCCTTTCTGTCTTCATTAGAGACATTATGTTTTGTTTGAGGCAGCAATGTATCTGGCTAAAAGTCTTGCCTTATTAGAGTTTCTTTATAAATAGGAGTGGCCACTTGACACTATTCTGATCTTTGTAATGTGATGAAAAACCTGCTTAAAATTTCTGAGAAAAGTTTTTCTTCCCTCATATAAGTGCTACCTTTTTCTCTCCCTCCTTTCTTTTCACTAGAAATGGAACAGCCATTGTGACAAAGAAGTGACAGCATGAGGACAGAAGTCCATGCTAACGTTGGCAGAGTAGAAAACAGACAAATGCCTAGAATATTGATCATATTGTGAACAGAGCCCCAAACCTTGACTATTTACCTATGGACTTTCTGTTACATAAACGAAAGTATTTTGAGGGGAAAATATACTTGGAAGGAAAATATATAAAATACATTCTTCTTGGTTAGATCAGAAAAATATATTTAGTTGGGATTTTGTTTTATGTAGTCCCCAAATAACTCTAATATATATAGGATTTGACTCTTGGATTTAGGGTTTTGAAAATAAAAAAAATGAAGGTAATGAAATGTGTGGATGAGAGGAATGGAGAAAAACAGCTAGAGTCTATTGTAGAAGTCTGATACTGCAAAGTGGATGGAGCTAGTGATCCTTATTAAATATTTGATCAAGCTACTGGCTGTTGTTTCTTAGGAAAATGACCATGTGTGGTAGTTTAAGGAGAAAAGATAGAAAAATTTATGTTGTTTCTGGATGCTGTTTCTTGACACTCTTAGGAAAGACCAACAAAAAAGATAAACTTAAGCTAGAGCTAGCTACTTGTCCAAGGATGTGGGAAGACCATAGATTTTAGACCGTGGCTTATAAAGAACTTTGTGGTTGTTGATGGTTTAACCAGGGAAAGCAATCCTCAAGTACCCAAGCAAACACTCAGAGAAAGGGTACTGTTAAACTTTTGGAACCTCTAGATAGTAGTTCCTTTAAAATGCCCATATCAGATGTGGCCATGAAGGATGATGGAAGGAAGATCTTCCAGGATTGTAGATCTTGGGGCTGTGGAGGGTAATAGACAAAGGAAATCCACTTAGAGAGAGACTAGAAGCTTATAGATAGTGAAGAAATGTTCTCTATGGCCGTGGCAGGGAGTCCATGCTATTGTTGCCCGTTGATGTGCTTTCCAGTTACATCCCTATTCTGAATGGAAATTTTTATTCATTTGTCTGTATCTTTATAACTGGTTGTGTTTAGGGGCAGATTACTTTTTTTTTCTTTTTTTAAATGAATTCATGTTAAAGTACAAAGAGAGCTTGGAACTTGAAGTAGATATACCAACTATGTAAGACTTTGGGATTATCTCAGTTGGAAAAAATTAGAAAATGATATATCTATGTTGGATAGACAAAACTTTGAAATATATCAGATATTGTTAATTGATCTATACACATACTCATTCATTTCCTTTTTAAAAGAACCTCAGTTTTGAAGAGGAGATCAATAATGTGCAAAACCATAAAATTTTTCTTCCCAGACTGCCTGGAGATGGTGGGGGTACATAGTTATGGCAATGAAATTGCCAGGAATTTTGCTTCCTTGATGAAGCTATTTCTTCTTCCTCTTCTTTTATCTTTCTTATTTTTACAGTGACAAGTGTGAGGACAGAAGCTAAATGTGCAATAGCAAAGTGGGATGACAAAAGGTACCACACCACACCAGAGCCCTAGACTGTCATATCCCCATTTTTTTCTTATGTGATGGGAAAGAAATCACTATTTGATTTAGCTCACTAGAATCAGATTTCTGTTACATACAATAGAACAGCAATCCAGCAATCTTAACTGATATGTAGAAATTGCAGTCTCTCCTTACCTCTTGGGATCTAAAGATCCAGTGTGAGGACTTCCTTAAGGACTTGTTCCCATAAAAATTTCCCTTGTCTTAAGCATTTCAATATTTGCCTTTTCTTCATATGCTCTTTCCATTCTGCTCTCAAAATATTGTATAATTTTCCTATCCTTAAAACTCAAACCCAAAGTCATTCTATATGACCAACTTCCTTAACTGTATATTTAATTTTTCTGTTTTTAAACACATAAAGAATATACAAGTACATTCTCATTATAATATTCACACAATATAAAAGAGCCACTAACTTTATCTTTTCAGTCTTGTCTTTTCATTGACAAGATCCTGAAAAGGATCTTAAACTCACATTTTTCTCCCATTTTCTTAATTCCTTGAAATCTGTTGTCTGTCTTCAACATGACACTGAAAGAAGTGGTTGCCTGAGGACTTGGAAATTTCTGGATGATGTGTTTCAGAGATAATGGTGAATGGGTCATGAATGTGCAACTTTTAGAAGCCAGGTCAGAGTGCTGTGGGATTTAAGACAGGCCCAGTGGTGTTCAAGATAGATCCTTGAATAGACACGTATCTCCCTTCACACAGATCATGTCTGGGGGAGTAGGTCATAAACACATCCACAAACCATGCTTTAGTAAAATTGCTCTCATTTTGAAGAATAATTATCAAAGGCTAATACTAATGATTCCTACTTTTAAAAACCCCTAAGAAAATACAACAAATGTAATGTGTAAATACTCCTCTTCTATAAAAATAGGTAACTGTAAAAGACTTCTTATAACTGCCAGGTTAAGTTAATTTAAAAATCAAATTTGTTGAGGAAAATATTTAATGCAGAGCCTTTTATTTTGTTGAGACCTCTAGAACTCTTTTCTCACTTACTGTAAGATCTATCAAACTAGCTAGAAACATGCTTTAGAAATTACTAAGACATATTCAAGAAAAACTTTTTCAGGTATTTTTAAAAAGGACAATAATGAATGATGATTATATATCAAAAGTAAGCAAGATTTTCCATGAAAACAGATTTTCATTTTGTATGCCTGGTTTAATATTACTTTTTACAAATACTCTCCCTATTTCCTCTCAATATTCATTCAATAAATGTTAAGAAAACAACAGTATCTGACAACACAGATCTTCTTTTGTCAGATGATTCTGGTCTAGAATGGGTATCAATTTTGATTTACTGCTTTCAGAATAGCTAGAACAGAATGGATTAGATTAGCAGGCATAAATAAATCTTAATTTTGTTGAGATTTATACCTGTCGCATGATAAACACAGATAAATGCCTCTGTATCCTACAAGTTGCATTGATTTGGTTCTTACAGAAGTTAAATGTTAGCCTGAAATTAAATTTAAGATAACACAGGAAATATAACCTGAGATACTGATGGTATATAGGTCAGCACATGGCTAGTGGAGACAGCAAGAGAATTCTGTTAGCCAATAGATTGTTTGGTAGCATATATCATTCAAAATGTACATGCATTCATGGAGTTGGAAAAGCAGGAACTCTTTTTAGACTTAGAAAAAAGATTGTAGCCTTAAGAATTAAAATATTAACTAGCACCTCCAGTTCATCATGCAACATTGGCCCTTGGAATCAGGAGGATGATTTATCATTCATCACAAAATTGGAACTAAACTTTAAAGCTCTGTTCCTAAGATATTTTGATTGCATCTGTGGGAAAAATAATAAGAGAATAGGAAGTAGGTTTGGGTGAGAGACTTTTTTTCCTTATCGTATACCTTTTTTGTACATTTTGAAATTTATATCCTATGAATAAAACACTCATCCAAATTATTGAATAATAGAAAAGAGAAATAAAATAAGCAGCTCTTTCAGTTTAGAAGGAAACTCTAACAATTTCATTGGTTATAAAGAATTTACGTGAGGGAACCTCCTGCCTTATAAGAATGCCTATTGTACTCAGTGTGTATTCCTTGTTCTCATTGCATATTGTATTATATCTGTGGTCCCCTCTGTCTCTGTGCACACATTTGTGCACTCAGCATTAGTTTGAGTGCATAGACATTTACCTTCATCTTTCTTTTATTTCTCAAGGATATTTCACAATGCTTTGCCTATGGGTATTCATTGAAGAGTTGAAAAATTACTGAGAAACAAAATAAAACAGCCCAATTCCTCATCACTAGCATCTTATTATGGAGCCAAAGTTGATAGCAATGTAGTGGGGCTGGTAGATGGGTGTCTAGTGAAAATCAACAGATATGTTATGAACACTGAATATTGAACAGAAAGGACTCCAGATATTGCATCAAGAAGGGCATGCTTTATGTTGATTAAGAAAAGTTAGAAAATCTGCAAGTCAGATGGTCATCAAGGGGGAAAAGGTAAAATAAGGGCTGAAAATGTGTACCAATCAAAAGATTGAGAGGGTTGTATGTGAAAGGCACAGCATTACAGGCAGAGAAATGAATTTGGATCTCAGGGGAGAGGCTCTCCTGAGATTTAACTGCATCTTATCGATTAAATTACATTTAGCTTTTCATTGGTAGAGGAATGCATTAAATATGGTTGAAGAAATTGTGGAATGAAAGAGTTATAGAATTATAAAATCAAACAATATCCAAGCAGTAAGAGGCCTTAAAATCTAAATTTTATCATTTTGTAGATGAGGAAACAAGCCAAGGGAATTTTAATGACTCAAGAATTTAGGCTAAGTGAAGACAGGATTTTCAAATGCCAAGTAGTTCACATTTTTCAGTATCCTGTATTATATAGTGTTCTATAGATAATTTATAACACATGACTCCACTATAGTAATCCATTTTCTGAGAATTAGAGTCATATTTCCACTTGCTCAGGGAGAATTTTCAACAGATTCACTGAGGTGTACAAGCAGCAATATCAGGAGTCTGATGATAGGTATGTTGGGCTACCTCTTCTGGAATGAGTATCCTCAAATGCTTAAAGGTGTCTCTGGTTTTCACACGGTGAAAGTGAGTTGACATCAAAGAAAAACTGGGAAGCTGTAATGCCAAAAAGATTGGGGTAATAACTCTTCAGGCTTTTAAGAGCAATCTCTGAAATGAGAACATCTCACAAAGTCCTTTGCTATCTATCTATTGGTTTGTGCTGCAGTACATTAATGCAGAAGATAAAACAGCTAGGAAAATTTCTTCACAGAATTGAATATTGGGTATGCATTCAAAATAACTGGTTGCAGCCTTAGTTATTGATTTCATTTCTCTGCTTTTATTCTTCCTCACTCAACTGATTGGTTTTTTGAATTTGAAGAGTTGAAAGATCATATTGTTTATTATTGTGGGCAATGGCTTTCCACAAAATTGTTATGTAGAGTATTTATGAACACATGACTCCACAATCTCAATCTAATTTTGTGTGAATTCATATTTAGCCTCTCAAGGAAATCTGTAATCGCTTTGCATAAAATGTGACTTGATTTACTACACTCTCCCTAATAGGTCCCACTTTGGGAATCCCACCAGTCCACTCTAGCCTTAAAGTTTACCTCTGCAAGCTCAGTCTGTTTGACTGTCAGAGGCCAATTCACTTATAGATTAGCTGTCTACAAATACCTTCAGGAAATGACTATCAAGAATGAAGCAAGAGCTAGAAGCAGATAGGTGTTACTGAAAGGTTGGATAATAAAAGTGAAGCATTGGATATTTTCAAGACAAGTGTGGAGAGTGTGTAAGCAAGAAAGATCAAGAACTCTTGCTGCTGTTTCCTTCCTTCAGTTTCCTGGAGGGAGGTTTGGACTGAGTGGAAACTAAAAATCTATCAAGAACCAAAGATCAAAAAAAAAAAAAAAAAAAAAAGAACCAAAGATCATTAGTCAGTTGAAGGCTAATGTCTATAGAAGTGCTGATCTTTAACTTTAGGCCATCCATAGTAATAGAAAAACCAGACAGAATTATGCAAGACAACACTGCAATCACATAGCTGACTTCTCAAGATTTCCAACCTGGGGTTGACATCACTGAAATGTTTGAAAAGGGCTGCAAGGGAAAATTAATCTATCCAAAGTCAATTATGCTTATATTGCTACTATTGCAAGATGTTAAAACTCTGACATGTCTTTTTTTAAGTTGATTTACACATGTAGTATTGATAAATAATAATTGCAGAAAGTTATTTCATTGGCTCCACTGCAGTAAAACAGCCTAAGGTAGTGCCATACCCTGGCTTTTCAGGAGAAGATGAATAACTCCTGCCTTGAGTAGAGAAAAAAGCCATCACTTTGTTCTACATTGCTTAGAAGTTGGGAAGAGTTGGCATTTTAAGTTATCCTTCTGTGTTTGTTTAACTCCCTTTATTACTAAAGAAGACCAAAAAAGGATATTTTAACCACTCAGAAGCTGTTTTCATTTAATTTAAGCATGTTCTGTGAGAGGCAAATGTTTTTTGTTCAGAGGGTATTACTTGGCCCCTCAACATTTTCTTTCTCTCCCATAGTGTTTATCATATTATCAATTTGGTAGCTGGGCAACTGCTTTGAGTTTAATAAAATAATGGGTGTTATTTTGGGGTATTCCCAGATGAAAAATTATTATGAGCTAGAAAAGACTTCAATTATTAAAAATTCCATTTTAAGATTCTCCTTCTCTCGATTTGTAGTCATCCCTATCAAATACAGTTTTCAATTTGTATGCTGGGATAGTGGCATTAGGATGTGGGGGGAGAATTTGTCTATTAGTAGGAACATTGGCATCTCAGGAAACAGTCGTTCTGACTCTGAGATAATAAGAGTAAGCCTCTGTTATGTCCCAACAGCAGGCTGGAGAATTTAATTATATGATTTCTATTTCATAAAATGACTTTCTGTGGTAGGTTTTTAAAATGCCTTTTTAAAGATGAGCAGAACAAGGCTTGGTAGCACAGCTTATAAGTGACCGAGTTGGAATTGAAAATCAAGAATGTCTGACTTCAAAGCTATTCCTATTATGTTACATTGTGCTTTTTATGCCAAAATTAAATTTATAGATGTGTTAAAAGTTTATAAATCTTATGAAAAATGTCATCCATTTCTTCTTTCCTCTTTTCTCTAGTCCAACCTGACTTAAATAAAGTGAAAAAAAAAAGATTTTATTGTTGACATAGAATGCAGTAGATGTTCAGTAGATATTTGTTGTTGTTGTTTTGAATACCTTATAAGAAGATTGGATAAATAAATATGACCTCAACTACCAAATCACTAACAACATTAAGTGTGATTAGTACAGCTAGAGATATGTATTTTAGAGGTACATCTGGATGGAAAAACTAAAAGGTTCAGAACAATTGTCTAAATTTTTCAGTACTATGTTTCATAGCCACAGCTGACTAGCTGTGAAATGCTGCCATTTCCACTTAATTTTGTTCACTAGTTAATTCAATCCTCCACTTTATTTGATCAGATCTAGAGCCAAATCATTTGTATTCATTTTGCATTGTGTTTTTGCAGTGTCTCTTGATCGCTTTCACATGCTAATACTGGCTAATTCAATTGGGATTTATTGAAGCAGCCCTTGAAAATTAACCACCTAATTTCTCATGCATAACATAAAAATAGACCTATTTCTCTTCACTTGTCTCTTTGAAGAGTATATATTAACATAAAATAAGAGGTTGTCTTTTTGGTGCAAAACAGAATGCTCATGGTATTAGAGGACACATCTTGGAGAATGAATTTTGTGTGAGGTGATGGACGCTTTTTTTCTTTAAGAGGAGCTCTGGATGGAATAAATTGTTCAGGAAAGAGATATGCTCACTTGCTTGGCTGATGTTTACATACTAATATTTTAAATGTATTATTTTGGTCATATTGGTAATTATGATGAGAACAGAAGAAATTATTAGTGACTTTATAAAGATTAAAGCATGCTGTTTTTGCTTGTTTGATAAGCAACTTCTCTGGTTAAAAATAATCTGGTCAATCAATTTCAATCCATTGGTTATCATTTTTTGCCTAACTGTACTGGGACCTAGTTGTCCTGAAAAGAACTAAAAATATAAGCTTCCCCTGTTCCCCATTAATCTGACTGTACATGGAATTTTGGTTAATTGGAAACCTGTTATGCCTCTCTACATGGAACATAGGCAGTAGTTTCCCATCAGAACCAGTCAATTCTCTTCAGCCCCATCTACACAGTCCATTCAGATAGCTTCTGATTAGAGCATGATTACATGCTTCCTGCCTCCTAGGAAAAGTCACAGAATCTCCAAAATTCAATTTTATTTCATCAGATATTGAGAAGTAAAATAGAACGATCCTCAAAAATGAGGACTTCAAGGTTTAACTCTTTAGTTTCTACTCTGAATTTGTCACCTCCTCACTGTATGACTTCATATAAATTACCTAATCTCCTGGATGTTTCTGTGTTCTTATCTGTAAGATGGGCTAATAATGGCTGATATTTCATAAATCTGCTGTTCAGGTGAATGTATAGATGTGAAGTGCTTAGGACGGTTCTTGGCATATCATAAATGCTCAATAAATATTAGGTATTATAGATATAACTATTACTACCACTTCTATTATTATTTACTTGGCCACATTAAAGACTCCTTTTCCTAAATTTTTGTTAACTCTTCATTTTCTCTCTGGGAAATTAAGACAGTATTTTTCTATTTCTTTTTAGAAATTGATTGGGGAAAAAAAAAGAACCCAAAGCCTAGAAATGTGCATTCCTAGAATTTAACTAAGAAACATCTAAAATTCCAATTCACCGAATAAATAGATGAATTGTCAAAAGCAAAGCAAAGAGAGATTGAGGAGGAAATGGAAAGGGGAGTCAGACTTCAGAGAAATCAGAAGTATAGTCTTCTTCAAGATTAGTTACAGCCACATTCTAAAGTACATCAGTTTGCAAGTGTAGAATTTGATTTCATGGACTGGTAGAGTCAGTTTGTGTTCCAATAAAGAGGTGAAGGAGCTAAGTTAATATATACAAAGATAGCTAGCATGAGTGATCTATCAATAAAGGAAGCTATAGAAAGGGTGACTATGTTAAGAGAAGTATTGAAGCTTTTTATTTATTATATATGGGAAATAGAATATATATAAATATGTAGAAGAGACAGAGAAAGAGAAAGGGAGGATGGACCAATGGACAGATGGACACAGAAAATAAATGGCAGAATAATTACACCTATAGGAAACACCATTCCATAGAGCAGATAATGTATGTTATCTGTGAATATTCACAGACTAAATATTTTCTGTGAATTATTAAAAAAATCTGTAATACAATCACCATTTTGTAAGAAGAACACAGAAAAGGTATACAAGAACTTTGAGTAAGAGAGCAAGACAAGAAAAAGGTGAACTATGACAGTTTCTCCCTAGGTTAATTTGTTATCAGTTGTTTCCTGCTTATATTATTCATATCAAGCACCCACATGAGAAAACCAACCAACCAACCAACAAGAAGTGGATTTTTATCTTAACAGGCTTTTAAAAAATTCCCTGTATGCTGTATTGAAAGCAATAAATTTTCCTATTTTATGCAAAAAGGCAAAATAAAGAATATTCTTAAAAAGACGAGAGAAAATTAAAGCTGGCAGAACTTAGGAAATTAGTAAAAAAAATTAATCAGAAATGAAGGCAAAATTGGAAAGTATGCAAGAATGAGTGGGTGATACTCAAAACATATAAAGAGGATAAAATAAAAAATGAATTAATAGCTAAATGGATCAGAAAAAAAGATAAAATTATGCAGGGGATATCCAATATACCAAAAATTAAAGTCTAATAAGGAAAAAATGGTAAAGAGGAAGAAAAAGTGTATTTACAGAAAACTTTCTGGAAATTAAAGTAGATTATATAGATTTAAATGGTATACCATGTCCAATGAAGAACTAAAAAGGATTGTTAAAAGTGAGGCAATATCTACAAAGCTCTCAAAGAAGGAAGTCTAATCTAATAATATCAAACCCAGATGAATTGTCTTACAAAGATAAAGGCACTGTATATGTTAACATGCAAAATCCAGCGTATGATGTTTCTATGAACAATTAATGAAGAAACCATAGAGGATAAAGAATATTCAGGAACGTATTAATGGAAAAAGTATAGCAAATTTTTTTAGAAAGAGAGAGTAATGGTTTTAATGAATCTGAAACATAAGTGGATTATAAACCCTGACATATATAATCACATAACTAATAGAAATTTAAAGAGGAAAGGCAAGAGGACTTAGCAAGTAGTTAAAGTACACTGATTTCCATATCCTCTCTATATATCCTTTACCAAAATAGAACATTTAAAGCTGATAAGTTAAATAATGGTGGCATAAGCTTATTTAAGTTACTGTTAATGAAAATGGTATGCAGATGATCCCTGATTTGTGATGATAAGACTTACGATTTTTAGACTTTATGATGGTGCAAAATTGATATGTATTCAGTAGAAACTTTACTTCAAATTTTGATCTTTTCCTGGTTAGTGATATGTGGTACAATATTCTCTTGTGATCCTGGGGATGCTGGGCAGAGGCAGTGAGCTGCAGCTCCCTGTCAGCCACGTGATCATGAGGGTAAACAACCACTATACCCATACAACCATTTTGTTTTTCACTTTCAGCACAGTATTCAATAAATTACATGAGATATTAAACACTTTATAATACAAAATAGGTCATGTGTTAGATGATTTTGCCCAACCATAGGCTAATTAAGTGTTCTGAGCATGTGTAAGATAGGCTAGGCTAGCTATGTTTGGTAGGTTAAGTGCATTATGCACTTTTGACTTATGATATTTTCCACATACAGTGGATTTCTGGGGATATAATCTCACCATAAATTGAGGAATATCTGTAGTATATATAAACTCAGACTCAATCTATATATATAAACTCAATGGGAAGAAAAGAAAAAAAAGGCAGGGAATATGGATTTCCTCATCTTTTATAGTCAAAAATCAAAAGAAATAATTTAAAAATAACTCAAATAATAGAGAGATGAGGATAGTGAATAGTAAATTGGAAAACACCAAAACTAGTAGAATAAATAAATCTGGTTGAGGGGCTGAAGGCATTCTAATTTCATTACTGCTTATAATAGAGAATTAATAGGCATAAAATAGAGAATTCAGAGCATTGTATAAATTTATACTTATGGACTTAAAGAATATAATAAAAAATGCAACCTTTCAGTTCAGCAGAAAAAAATACAAATCAAAGCAGAGAAAATAATCCAACATAAAACTATGAAAATAGCATGATAGCATTAAGAGCATAATGTCTGTCTTATCAAATCATTTAAGTGACTAATTTCATCAGTAAAAAAAAAACATTCATTTTAATCAAAATGCAAAACCTAAGTAATTGCTGTATACAAGAGATACACATCAAAAAATTTGATGCAGAAAAGTTAAAAGAAGTGTGACCAAAATAAACAAGACAGATGCTAACAACTAAAACAGGGATAACTATCTCAATATCAGACAAGATAGATGCTGGTACAAAAATATAAAATGAGATGAATATATATATTCATTGAAATTATAATGAATATTGATTTTATAATTTATAAAATGTGTGATTCAAAAGGCAGATTAGGGAGTTGCAAATATCTATGCATCAAATAACATGATAGAGTGGTTCTCAAATTGTACAACGTGTTAGAATCTTCAAGGGATCCTTAAAAAATATTGATGCTTGGTTTCCACTCCCACATATTTTGATTTAATTGGTATGGAGTATGATCTGGGCGTCAGATTTTTGAAAACTCCCCAGGATTCCAATGGGCAGCTAAGTTTGAAAACCAGTGATTTAGCATAAAAAATAATTAGAAAAAAACACTACAGGAGATAAGCGAAGAAACAGGTTAAAAAAAAAATAACTTTTTTAAAAGGAACTTATTCTTCATGGTCCTTGGTTCATGACAGGTTACAGAACACAAGAAAGTCTAAACAAGTAAGATGACCCAAATAATATAGTAAGGTAAACTGTACATTTTTTTTCACAAGTGGAGTTGGTATATATTTGTATAAATGAAGTTTTTACCTTGACAACAATAGATATCTCTTCTATCTTTTTTTTATGTCCACAAAATAGCTTTTACAGAATTTTATTAAAGTATATTACATATACCTCAATAAATTCCAAAATACCAGAATATAAATAAGAATACAAGAATAATATAAGTAATAAAAGAATAATACAATAAATGCAATACAATAATATAAATAAATACAAGAATATAAATAAATGTTTTAAGACTGATGCAATACACTTTAAAATTAGAAACAAGCATACTGGGGGATCCCTGGGTGGCTCAGCAGTTTGGTGCCTGCCTTCAGCCCAGGGCATGATCCTGGAGACCCGGGATCGAGTCCATGTCGGGCTCCCTGCATGGAGCCTGCTTCTCCCTCTGCCTGTCTCTGCCTCTCTCTCTGTGACTCTCATGAATAAATGAATAAAGTCTTAAAAAAAGAACAACAACAAGCATACTAACAATATTTTTACCACCTACAAAAAATATTTTTTTTAAGTAGTTTGTCTTTGATCAAAGAGAAAGTCATTTTTCTCTCCAGTTCTTAGCTTCTCCCCACTCCTCCCTGACCCTACCATCCTTCCAATTATATCCTTAATTTGCTCTAGACTGTTTTCATCCAAATCTTGGGAACTTTACTTAGGGACAAAGTAGAGTCATTTCCCTTCCCATTTTCTAGATTTCATTGTCTACAGAAACGTTTCCACATAAAAAAACAGAAATGATAGGGTTCTTTGGTCTCTGCAGTTAGAAGGAGGTTGAAGGGAGTGGGAAGCAGGGAAGTGGGAAGCAGGGAAGGCACTTTTTTCTCCATGGCCCACAATAGCACATGGAAGTTGCATCTGAGCAGAAAGTCATCCCAGTTATGTGGTAGGTGTGATTTGACAAAATCCAAGAATGATGAGGCCACTGAAGAACAGTTTGAAACTTTTGAACCCCTGCAAGTCATAGTGGCTACTGCTCCGACTAGCTGATTAGCTCTAATCATAGACATTGAGTCTTGGCTTCCTCTGTGGATCTGACTTTATTTAATCTTTGGACTTTGTTTATCCTGGCTTTGTTCTTACTTTCACTGAATGAACGTAGTCTAGTCAAGCCTATATTCTATTCTCAGAGTTCTCAGCCACCAGCATAGAGGCCCAAGTGGGGACTTCAAGTGGAGACCAGGTCCGATGGGGGTGGGAGGTAGATTTTCCCTTCCTCTGATTTTCTATTGCTTTCTTATCAACTGGTGGTGTCTTACCCTCTCCTATTATATTGAACTATCACTTATCTGTGATACTTTCAAAAATAAATATTTAACTCTAGCAGTTACCTATTTATTTAAGGCTGGTCAAATGCAAAATCAGAATAAAGGGAAATTTCCCTTTGTTTCATATGTCATTCTTTCCAGACATCTTTCCTTGTCCCTGTTCTTCACTACTTTTCACTCCAAGTAGATATTTAATCTTCTTCTTCTTCTTCTTTTTTTTAAGATTTAATTTTTTTATTTGACAGAGATAGCACAAGCAGAAGGAGCGGCAGGCAGAAGGAGAGGGAGAAGCAGGCTTCCCACTGAGCAGGGAGGCAGATGCAGGGCAATCCCAGAACCCCGGGTCATGACCTGAGCCAAAGGCAGGCATTGCACCCAGGCACTCTAATATTTAATCTCCTAACACTAAAATTAAGCACTTAAAATACAAGAAAGAAACATGGCAAATACCTGACAAGGGAATACATTGGTTTCTTTCTTTCAGTCTTGGACTTAACTAAAGCCAATCAAAATCCGTTGCAAGCTTCTATCAAACTTGAGAGGAGGTTGGCACATGTGCACAGGTACTGCGGCTAACAGAAGCTGCATTCACTCTTCTTACGTTCCTGCTCCCCCTCTTTTAATTTTTAATTTTAATTTTTTTAGTTTGGAACATTGCCTAAATTAAGTGGAATGGAGTTTCTGGCTCTGTAGTTGGGTAAACAAGAGGGAAATTAGGCAGGAAGTGAGCCTAATATCCGTCAAATCTGTGACGCTTCTGTTCTCCACCTCTCAGCTCTTGCTTGTTGGAAGAAGCTACTGGTCTTCTTTGTTCTATTTCAGTTTCTAAGTCAAGGCTCTCCATTTCTGTAATTATTAGGTATAAATTTTATTTCTGAAAGTCCCTTGGAGTTGCTGATAGTAAATTATATATTACTGAAGTTTTCCTTTAACTTGATAATTTATTCTTTTTTAGTCAATGGTTGTTCAGATGGCTGGAAACAGATTGATCCATTAGAGATGGATTGGTGTTTTGATCCCTGCAATCTAAGTCTTCATGAGAGATCTGACAAACAAATTGATTTCAAATAATGCCACTCAAGGAGGAAGAGAAGCTGACAAGTGTCTCTCTCTTTTGATTGAACAGTGTTCATGCTATTAAGTAGGTGACATTGTGGGCAAGCAGGTAAAAACTAGAATGAGGTTACCCCTTCTGACTTCTCTCAGGTAACACATTCTCAGTGCCCCCAGAATCAGCAGTGAAGGCAAATTTCAGCTAGTCTTGTCTGAACTTCAAATTGGTTTCCTTGTTTAATGGTTGCTCTTTTACTTATTGGAGATCTACAATTGTCGGTTTGCTCTGTCATGGAAATTGCTGACTTAGGCAATAGATAGAAATATAAATTCCATTCTGTGTTAATGAATTCATTAGCAGAAAAGCTAGTTCAAAGGACATATGGAAAAAAAAAGGAGTACTAAACATTTAAATGTTAAAGCAGTATTTTCTACACCGAGTTTGAGGAACACCAGAGTTAGTAACTGTTCTGTTGAAAAATGGTTTCTGTGGTTAAATGCTTTAGGGAAACAAAGTTAACCAGGTTTCTTTCCTTTAGGGCTTCTCTGAGATCATAATATGTTAATGTGCACTATGCCTTCTCCAGAAGAACGTTATTATACAGCAATTCCTCTAATGTTTAGCTGCAGAACTTTTGTGTTTTTAAAGAGCATCTTCCATCTCATCTGGGAACTAGAACTAGTATCTCATCTGGGAATAACTAGAAGAAAGTTATTATACAGCAATTCCTCTAATGTTTAGCTGCAGAACTTTTGTGGGTTTTTTTTGTTTTTTTTTTTTTTTTTAAAGAGCACCTTCCATCTCATCTGGGAACTAAAAATTAAAAGAGGGGGAGTAGGAACGTAAGAAGAGTGAATGCAGCTTCTGTTAGCCACAGTACCTGTGCACATGTGCCAACCTCCTCTCAAGTTTGATAGAAGCTTGCAACGGATTTTGATTGGCTTTAGTTAAGTCCAAGACTGAAAGAAAGAAAAAAACCAATGTATTCTCTTGTCAGGTATTTGCCATGTTTCTTTCTTGTATTTTAAGTGCTGGGAACTAGTCCAGAGATCTCTGGACTGGCAAATGTTTTGTGAAGGCCAGCTTTGCCTCTAAAAATGTAAATGCCCCTTAACCTCTATGAGGGATTTGAACCATTATGTCCAGGGCTTGATATCAGTACTTCTCTGAGGCTGGAGTTAGAGGGGCTTCTGCTCTGTTATTTATCTGAATTTTATAGGGTCTCATGATAACAAACACAAGCAAAGTGAATTTATTTAAGGACATAGGGATGCCTCTGACACTCAGGGTCAGTCAACAGGTAACCTTAAGTGTTTGTTCTCCTGAGTCAGGTGAGATGCCCCAAGGAAATGCACTGCATTCCTTGCCTTGTGTTTGCAAAACACAGCACTCCTGTATTGAAATTTTATGATGGTTTCTGGGTTGTCCTTTTGCTGAAGTCGGTGAGGGACAGTATTTTGGAACACAGGAACAATTTGAGGAGTATAAATTCAAGATAAAAGAAAAGTTAATCTGTCAATTTCTCTCTCAGAAGGCAAGACTGTAATACATTCTTGCAAAGATTTAATACCATTGTTTTAGTACCAAATATCTTCTTATTCTTTATGTGTTTGCACAGTTGCTCATTTTGTCTGATGGCAACGTTTTGCAAGATTATGCAATTCCTATTATTCTTAAATTTATACATTGGTAGGCTGAGACATCACTTAAGAAAATGTAGTTCTGATTCTTTACATTATCAACTAGATGGGATTTCAATGCCAGATTTGAGAACAGTTTTGTTTTTATGATTAGTACTTAACATGATTTAATTAAATTTTCAAAAAATAAAATGCAAATATTGGATTTTATTTAAGTAATTTTGAGTTAAAATTTTAATATGCATTGATTATAACTTGTATTTTGCCTTATAATGTTAATATATAATTTAAAATCTTTTAGGAAAAACATTTTAAGAAACAGAAATAATTTCATTCTATTTTTCTAATTACTTTATAGTTTTTATAAAATACATTCAAATTTTGTACACTTTGGATATAGTTACATTTTATAATTCTTTAGATAATTATTGTCAATAATACCTAAATTATGTGAAAGTTTAATTATGGTGATTTTGTTAACATGAAAGAAAAATAAATTGTCAATGTATAATAATATCAGCTCATCAAAGGAACACTCAGACATGCACAATAATAATTAAATTCAGTTGTCTTTGACAGTTTATTTTCCATTAATATAACGAGCATTGTTTAATATATGACTTTATGTATTATTATTAATATATAAATATATATACAATTACACATGCATTTACATATACATATTTCTATGTAACATCCTTATATATTATCATTAATCTATATTAGTTACATATAAGATTTTTATAAAATTATATGTTTATAAATTTATATATCTCTTTCAGTTCTATCATTATGAATATGTATTCGTCCAAGCAGAAAGATAAAAGGCATTTTACTCAAAAATTTTAAAGCTTGATTTATCACATTTAAGTATGTAGGCATGTAGGACATGGGCTGGCCTGCAAATATCAGAAGTGGTCCTGGACACTGTGACTCCTGGATGTTTGCTGACATTAGAAGGCACATCTTAAAATGAAATGGTAGCTTTGTCTGCCAAGCAGGAAGCATCCTTTCCCACCAAGGACTTTTCACTTCTTCTAATTGTTTCCCACCATCCATGTACAGAGTGGATAGATAACCTGTGGTTCAAATAACCACTCACATAAACCACTGTTATAAAGGTTTGTTGCTCTGAGTTCATTTCTAAGAGCCGCAGGTCATGCAGTCGTTTCCAGAGATAATAAGAAAAGATAAGTAGCTAAAGGCATTCAGTAGTCAGGACCTTGGAGCATAAAACAGAAGTTCAGTCCAGATCAGAAGAGAATAAGCAATATGCACACACAGCAGAGGATTCAGACAGAGTGAGAACTTGTACCTTAGTCTCCTTTGCAAGTTAGAATCGGAGACTTGTTTCTGAATTTACTGTTTAATATTTGTAGTTCTCTGAAAGTAAGGATGTGTTCTGCATCTTATGACAATATAGAATGAATGTTCAGTATTTGATTATTATAATTATATCAGATCATTATAATTAAGTTTCTGGTGCTCAGAATGAGGAAGCTAAAGTAAAGAGTCCCTATAATGAAATGTTGTCTTAACATGGATTTTATTTTCATTTTTCTCTTTTGTGAATTGCAAGAATTTGATTCAATAGTCTCTTCTCAATTTATTTGTTCTGCTTTAAGTGAAGGGTTAGAGATTCTATTCTCTTTTTAAAGTAAAATTTACATGCATGAAATTTAGAGATTTTTAAATGTTGAGAAATGATGAGTTTGAATGAATGTATCCACTAATTTCCTATTACCAAGATATATATCATGTACATTATTCCAAAAGTTTAAGTTTCTTTGTCCCCACCACCCACTGGCAATCACTCTTTGGATATCTATAATTGTATATACTTTTAGTAGTTCTTGAATTTCTTGTCAGAATCATGCAGTATTTTGTATCTTTTTCTTTCTTTCTTTCTTCTTTCTTTCTTTCTTTCTTTCTTTCTTTCTTTCTTTCTTTCTCTCTCTCTTTCTTTTCTTTTCTTCTTTCTTTCTTTCTTTCTTTCTTTCTTTCTTTCTTTCTTTCTCTTCTTTATTTTGGTTCAATACAGTGTTTTTGAGATTTCTTACGTTGTGTGTATTAGTAGTTCAGTCCTTTTTTATTGTTAAGCTGAATTCCATGAATATATCACAAGTCATCTTTTCCTCTGTTGTTCATTTGGGTAGTTGCCAGTACAAGTGTTATTTAATATATATTTCTGTTGGGTAAATACTAAGGAGTGGAATTTCTAGATCACATGTAGTATAACTTACCTTTATAAGAAACTGTGTTTTCCAAAGCGATCTTACAATTTTATAATCACAAAAGGGATGTATCAGAATTCCAGTTGTTTCATATCCTTCCTTAATGATATTTATTATTGCCATTATTTCTAAATTTAGCCTTTGTGAATTCTAATTTGAAAAGCTTCCTAATAATTTTGATTCATATGAGCTTAATATTTTCATGAGGTATAAGTTCTTGGGAAAAGATATGTGTTCTATGATAATAATGGTTTTTCTGAAATTAGAATCATATCATTTATTTTTCTTGCTTATTAAAGTTCTTTAATTCTTTCCATTTGGTTTCAGTAGAAGGTCAAGCATCCCATGACACATATTTCCTCCTTATTTGGTCCCTGAGTCTATCTGCACCTTTCTCTGCCACCTAGCTCCTACCCGACTAGGCTTTAAGGACAGGGCAGTGTCTATCTAGTTGATTATTAAATTTCACTACTTAGCACTCTCACTAAGTATTTGTTGAATGGCTGATTGAGAGGAAGATGAGGTAGATTGTCCAAGTTCATAGAGAAAATGTAGGAACTTTGGGGATCCCTGGGTGGCTCAGTGGTTTAGTGCCTGCCATCAGCCCAGGGCATTATCCTGGAGACCTGGGATGGAGTCCCAAATCAGGCTCCCTGCATGGAGCCTGCTTCTCCCTCTGTCTGCATCTCTGCCTCTCTCTCTCTCTCTCTCTCTCTCTCTCTGTGTCTCTCATGAATAAATAAATAAAATCTTAAAAAAAAAAAAAAAGAAAATGTAGGAACTTAGATGTATAACTCAGGTGTCTCTGATTCCAAAGCCTGGCTCATTAATTTTTGACAGAATGGATGCTTACTTAAGGTATATTTCAGACCTTTGACCTGGAATCATTACCAAGTTTGTTAGGAAGCTCTTGGATACTGCCATCGCTGTAGAGCTTTATTATTCAGTATAGTTAAAAATCTACTTTATTTAATGATCTTTTGAAAAGTATACAAAAAAGTATTTTATTCACATCTAAAACTTACATAATGGGGCTGTAATTTCATAGTGTTTATAGGTTGATAAGATAAAAAAAAAGGGGGCTACACTAAACTACTTTCTCTTTTTTTGTAAAGACTGTAACCTCATCTGAGCTTCCTTATGTGTCCCTCTAGGGCATTTTTAAAACTACACAATGTACATTATATATGTATAAGATTATTTAGCCTTTATAGGAAAAAAAGAAAGTTATTTTCAGAGAGAATTCAACAAACACACTAAATTCTACTGAGACCAATTATTACAGCTCCATAGGGTAATCATGTAATTTAATAAGACATAGTTATCCACATTTGTTAGCCATAGCTCCAGAAATATCTATTGAATAGCCATTTGCTTTTTTATTCCCCTTTCCTATCCATTTAAACTATCTCTGTTCACATGCAAAATTAGGGAATGGTCAGTTCTTTGGGAGAGGAAGAAGGAGGGAACATAATGACTAGAGATAAATTATTTTTCTACATGTACAATTGCTTCTCTTTCCAAGATCTTGTTTACTTGTTCATCTTGGGAAAACAGTCAGTTGGTGCTCGGGTTTTTATTTCCGACGAAAACAACAGCAATCCAACTAAAACAAGACCTTGCTGTTGGAAGAAGCGTCAAGTTTACCCAGTCCACTGGGGTCTACCTGGGATGCTGATTAGAAGTACTGGGGAGCCTCAAGGTTTACAGAATTAGAATCACCGGGGTCTGGGTTATATGATTTGAAAGAAAAGCTCTTCGGGTAATTCTGATTTAGATCCTTGGTTACAAACCATTAATAATAATAATCCTATCTGACATTTAAATCATCCAAGTGATTGTCCAGTCATGGGGAGATCTTCATCTCCAGAGCATGTCCTTTTCATCTTTGGACAGGTATAATTGCTAGAAAGTAATTCCTTACATCCAGCTGAAATCTGCCTTTTTTTTTTTTAGCTTAATGCCAGTCATCCTAGCTCTGCCAAGGATGCCTCAGAAAAGAAAAATTCTTTTTAAGTTTTATAGTTCATCTCCAGATATGCATTTCATGATCCCAGCTATGAACTGAGTTTTTAGCAGAACCATTATTTCTCTCGTTCTCAAAATGATATTTTATTGTTTTAGATTAAACAATGAACAAAGGCAAATAAGCATCTTATAAGAATGAGATACTATAGTTAGAAGGTCTTTAAACCCAGGGTCCTCCTATGGTATTGAGGTCTCTGTGGTGAGAAAAGATGTGTGAGGTTTATGACAACTCCTTTCAATAGGATAATCACAGTATAAACCCTCAGGTTCTAAAGCATGGTCTTGTCATTGGAAATCAGTCCCCATTTCAATAACAGTTCCTAGCATGGTACTAGGAACTGGTAGACTTGGAGAGTTTGACTGTGAGACACCAGGGAAATATGGTCAGAAGTATCCATCATGAAGTGAATTTTGTCAGATTTGCTGTTTGAAAAGGTCTACTGGACCCAGGATCAATTTATAGTAACATGGAATTGGTCATATACAGTATTAAGACAAAGAAGGTTTGATGGCTTAAGTAAGCTATACAAACTGTTGCAACTGATGCCTTTCTCTCTGCTCACACCTATACCCGAATTAATTATTGCTATGATGATTATACAAGGGTGATTTTTATTTTCACTGTTTTTATTATTATTTTTCCAGTTTTATTGAGGTATATTTGACATATAACATTGTATTAAAGTATACAACAGAATGAGTTGGTATATGTATATATTGAAGAATGACTACAACAATAAGTTTAGTTAACATCCATCACCGAGATACAAATTTTAAGATGTGCTCTTTTAGCAACTTTCAAATATACAATACACTTGCTAACTATAGTCACCGTCTGTACATTACATCTCCAGGACTTATCTCATAACTGGGAAATTTGTACCTTTTGTCTACTCTTTCCCATTTCTCTCACCTACCACCCCCAGTTGCTGGCAACTACCTATTATCAACTATTTTTAAAACATTTATTAGTTATCATTCCATTATTCTACTGTAATGAAGAGCTTTCTTTTCTCTCCTACTAATTTTTTTATTTACCTATTTATAGTAGTATAAAATATGGATTCCTATTTTTTTTCAGTGGGGTGTTATTAGTTACTGTCATCATTTTAATGTTCAGATTGCCCCAGATTAGGCCACAGGAGCATCTTCAGGTCACCTCTATATCTTCTGATATGTTCTAGTCATTCTTTATGTAAGAAAATAATGACCTGGCACCATAAGATGCCTGGGGCTCATTTTATGCTGTCTTTCTTCCTGCCTTGGAATCAGCCATTTCTCCAAATTCTGGCTTCTTTAGGGGAGGATGACAATTAGAAACCAACTTGTGGGTATGTGGTAAGTGTATATGATCCAATATTTTCAAAAACTATGAATTCATACTAAAACCTTCAATTTCATTACGAAACTTCAGAGGTTTTGCTGGTTTTCCCCTTCCCATGTTTTAAATGCATTATACAATAGTAAAAGAAATCTAGATCTCTCTATTCCCAATATTTGCAAATTTGTTCAATCAGATTACCAATTTGCTCAGTGTTACGAATATCTCAACCTAGAAGCGGACTCCTGCTTGCCATCTCATTCCTCTTGGAATTGGATAGCACTCAGGTACTTCATATCCTTAATTACCAGTAGACATGCCATTGACACTTCTCCAGAGGGAATCATGCCCCTTTCTCCTTTGTGTCATCAAGCATGCTGCTGGTGGAACCCTCTGTCCCTACTATAACCCCATGCCAGGAGAAGGAAGAGGTCACCTCTGTCTTTCTATTCTGCTTTCTGGGAATTTCATCAATATTGTCTTCTAAACTGTCTATTGAAGTTTTCAAATATAAATATATATATTTCAAACATAAATATATACATTTTTATTTTTTATTTTTTTATTTTTAAAGATGTTATTTATTTATTCAGGAGAAACACAGAGAGGAGAGAGAGAGAGGCAGAGACACAGGCAGAGGGAGAAGCAGGCTCCATGCAGGGAGCCCAATTTGGGACTCCATCCCAGGTGTTCAGGATCATGCCCTGGGCTGAAGGCGGTGCTAAACGGCTGAGCCACCTGGGCTGCCCAAATATATACATTTTGAAAGGAATGAAAAAAGCCTTAAAAGTTTTGATGTATATGAGTATACATATACACTCATATTTGAAGAAGAAAGTAGTTGAAAGAATATACATACATAATTTTCACATTCTTTCATTTCTTTAATTTTATAATAAAGAAACTAAATTTTAGAACAGTTACAAAGATAGTACAGTGAGTTCCTGTCTATCTTCTCCATCTTATCCTAAGGTTAAAATCTTATATAACCACGGTAAAATGATCAAAACTAAGGAATTAACCTTCTTTCATTCTTTTAAAAGTAGCATTTTATTCTTGTTTTATAGGTTCAGCCGCATATCTTTGATCTCAGAGGATAATAATTCTAGCTATGTTCGAGTTTTTTCTGTCCCCCATTTTTTTCTATTTTGATCTATTTCTTTTCCTTTCTTTAAATGTTATTTAAATTCTATCTAGTTAACATATAGTGTAATATTAGTTTTAGGATTAGAATTTAGTGATTTGTCACATATAGCATCCGATGGTCACCACAACAAGTGCCCTCCTTATCCATCACTCATTTAACCCATCCTCCCCACCACCTCCCTCCAGCAACCCTCAGTTTGTTCTTTGTAGTTAAGAGTCTCTTATGGCTTTCCTCCCTCTCTCTTTTTTCTCCCCTTCCCATGTGTTCATCTGTTTTGTTTCTTAAATTCCACATACGAGTGAAATCATATGGTGTTTGTCTTTCTGACTGACCTATTTCACTTAGCATAACTCACTCCAGCTCCAACCACATCATTACAGATGATAATATTTCATTCTTTTTTGATGGCTGAGTAATATTTCATTACATATATATTAAGTACCACATCTTCTTTATCTATTCATCGGTCGATGGACTTTCAGTCTCTTTCCATAATTTGGCTATTTTAATAATGCTGCTACAAACATTGGGGTAATCTATTTCCTTTCCTTTCCTTCCCTCCTTCTTCCTTCTTTCCTTATATTTAATTAATAAGGATGTACATAACATTTATTATATTCTAGGCACTGTTCTAAACACTTTACAATAGTAGCTTATTTATATCTCTCAACATCTCATGTTGTATATATTGTTCTCTCCCTTTAGCAGTGAAGGGATTGAGACGTGAAGTTAAGTAGCCCAAGATCCCATAGATCGTTAGTAAAAGAGCCACGGTTTGAATCTACGTGCTCTGCTTCCAGATTCTGTGCTCTTTACCATTATATCATGCTGATTCCTGATTAGAAGCTTCAGCTAAGGGCCCAAGCACCTTGTGAGGCCCATAGATTGATGATCAGGGTTTTGGCCTATTTGTTAGACTACACCTAACTGAAATACTATAGATCTTTTTTGTGGGACTATCTTATGTTTTCTGGAGATGGACTCTCCAGTCTCCGGCCTGGGCACAGCTATTAATGTACTTTTTCCTAAGATCCTAGGAGGTGTTTAAGTCAGAGATATTGAAAGGATCATACATTTAGGAGTGTACTCTGGTACTTTTATTAAATGTAATTTGTGCATTTATTGCCATGACAGAATAACCTATTTAATCTACTATTAAGTTTTTTTTGAAATATTATCATTAACTCCTTTACTGGAAAATATACCCTATGCAATTATGGAGGAATGGTTCTTTTATGTTACTCATTATATTGATGTGTCACTATTTAATTCATATATATATATATATATATATATACACATACTATATATACTATATATACTATATATACTATATATATATAGTAAGTGAGATTGCCTACAGGGGTCAGCAAACTATGGCCTCAAACAAAATCTAGCACACAGCATATTTTGTATGGCCCACAAACTAAGAATCAGTTTTACATATTTAGAGGGTTGTAAAAATAAAAGAATTTGCAGTTGCATGTGACCTACAAAGCCTAAAATGAAAGGTGCTAAATAAATACAGGTCATTCATCCATAATCATACCAATTTAACACATTGACTGAGTAGTTATTTTGAGAAGCTACTGTAAGTAGGTCAGTCCCTTTCCTCAAGTAATTTATAGTCCAAACCACACCACATCTCTATCTACTGCCTCCCCCAAATGCATCCTCCCAGTTCTATCAACTGTCAAGTAGTGTTGGGTGAGTGTTAGCTCATCTCCAAATTATGAGGTACTTGCTACCTTCCAGTAAAGGTGCATACTTGTGACTGTCCTGCCTTTATGTTCTGACTCATGTTTCTTCTATGTGCTGTTTCCCCTTAGATATTTTCAATGCAATTAATAATTTGCAAAGTCCCATTTCCTCCATTATGCTGTTTGTAATGTTCCAGCTTAAGAGTGATCACTTTCTCCACTCTTCTGAATCCTATAACATCACTGTAACTTCCTATCCTGCTTATTCTACACATTTGTTCCCTCATAGGATATAAATTCCTAGAATGTAAGATCTAATTAATCTTTAAATTGTCATACAGTGCCTGAAATAGATTAATGCATATGGTATTATTGGCCTGACTCTCATTTTTCCCTATATGGTTTAATTTGGGCCTTTGTAATCTGGAAGTAAATTAGTATACCTACTCCGTAGGAAATGTGCTTTAGTTATATTTATTTATTTTCAGAATTTTACTTCCTTTCTAGCACTTGTATCATTGAAACCCAATAACATACTGGGATTGTTCTCCTCTTTTTAGTATTTTACTATTGCTGAAGCATTTTGTATGACCAGAAGATTTCTTAGTGGTAGTAAATTTCCTTATGGTAACCTTGGCAATACATAATTTGAATACGCTTCTAATCGGAACTTTTTTATGAGCTGTAAACATTCCAAGGATAAAACTAATAAACCAGTGACTTTTGTATCAGGGATAATAATACTTTATTTGTATTCTTCTATATATTCTTTTCCCCTTTTTTTTTCTATAAGGAGTTTCTTTTCTAGAACACTGAAACTGTTATTATGATATATTTTAATCCTATGCTCTTTTCTACTCTTTCCATTAAGTCTTTTTAAATTCAGATCTGGTAAAGGAGGGGAACCATTTGCTTCTACATTTTTACATTCTCCTGGGGTAATAATTTTATTTGAAGTTTAGAGAGTCTATGAGTTATTAGCCTTAAAAATCTACCTTATTTTATGAAGCTCTTTTATTTTTTTCTCTAGCTGACTAACAACAGCCATCAGTGGAACTCTTCAGAGTAATAAATAATTATATTATTCCAGATTGACACTATTTTTCTGATTTATGTTGTTAGTGTCTACTAATGCTAGGAGGAAAGAAACTTAGCAAATGTTACAAAATAATGATTTTAGTTTAAATTTTAGTTTAACTAAAATTTAACTTAGTTAAATGTTACAAAATAATGATATCAGTTCTGAAAAAAAAAATCAAATGAAAATGTATTTTATTGCTTTCTCATTCCTTGCATACTTCTTTGCCACCTCTCTTGCCACTTACATGTCCGCCACTCTGTGGAATGTTGGCCATAGAAGAAATGTGGCATACTGGAAATGTTTAATTCACACTGTAATATAAAAATACCTGAATGTCTAGAGGTCTCATTTTAATTGTTGTGTTGTAGAAGTGTTGACAATCAACTTAAAGTCTTTTCCTCTGATTTTTAAGGAAAAAGAACTAAATATCCAACTTGTTTTAAATTTAGTTTTATTGGATAATTTATTTTTTAGCTTTATTGATATATAATTACTATATAACATTATGTAAGTATAAATAGTAAACAGTGGTGACCTGATATATATATATATATATATATATATATATATATATATAGCAAATGATTATAAGATTAGCTAAAAAAATATATAATACTATATTTATCAATATATATATAGTACTATATATATAAAATATATATATTGCAAATATATATATATATTACAAAATTATTATAAGGCTAGTTAAAATCTCTATTGGCTCACATAGTTTCCTTTTGCATGTGTGTGGTGAGAACTTTTAAGATCTTCTCTTGGTAACTTTAAAGTATATAATATAGTATTGTTTAATTATAACTGCCATCCTGTACATTAAGATCCCTAGAACTTAGTCATCTTATAACTTTGTACCCTTTAACCACATTTACCCACTTCCCCCAAAACCTCTCCACGGCTGGCAATGACCATCCTATTCTCTGTTTCTGAGTTTGTTTTTTACATTCCACGTATGTGAGAGTACCTCCTTCTTATGAGGGGTACTGACATTGGGATGATTATGTCAGCATATTGATTATATCACTGCCCTTTTATTAGATAATTTAAATAGCCCCTTCAAGTAATTCTCAGGTTTTCAAGGAAAAAGAAAATCAAATCATAGTGTTCCAGATTTGTCTTCTACCTCTCCTCCTAGGTATTCCACAAGAAAGTGTGTGCATGTCTGTGTGGGAGCGTGGGGGTGGTAAGGTAAAGATTTATGCAAGCTCATGATAAAAAGGGAAAGTCAGGTCTTCAACCTTTGCTTTTCTGACTGGCTTAGGGACAGTGCCTTTTGTCCCTTTGGTTACTACTTGCTTTGTTGGCCTATCAGTTTTGGTGATCTGGATTCTGTTTACTTGGCCAAGGCCTGGTGGTAGTCCCTGTGTGTCTTGGCCTTTTCTATTCCCCCAAAGCACTATTGACTTCTCTGAGATCTGGTGTAACATTCAACCTCATCTAAGTGGTTTGCTATGCTCCCTTCATCAGAGAGTTATCTCTATGAAAACTTCTCAGCATTGGCTCTGAGCTAATCCCAGGACTGACCACAAGTACAATTGAAGTTACTCTAGAGTAGCAGTAGCCCAAATATGTACTGGTTAGCCAGCAAGTCAGCTTCTTTCCAGAGACACAAAAATCTCTCTCTACCTCTCTCTCTGACATATATCACATAGCTCCTCTCTGGGTGGAGCCTCCATGAGAGAAAATAGGAGAAATAATTACTCTCTTCTTCCTATCTTCTCTTCTTTTGCCCTCTGTTGAACTATAGTTCTAGAAAAACAGTGGGCTTTTTATTCATTTATTTATTTTTGTTCACCTGACACACACCATCCTTCTTCAAACATGGAGCACTAGAAAAGGACTATGCTCTATATGATAAGAGCACTTTATGATTTGAGTCACCTGTGCTTACTTGCTGTTATGATACATTGGGATGGTTAGTGGAAAGATAAAGAAATTTAGAAAATTCTTTTTAAAACAGAAATTTTACTTGCCAAAGACTAAGTATTATCTTATCCTTTTATTTTGCATTTCTTCTATGATAAGATCTAGTCTTCCCTCAAGCAGATGGAGGTCTCCAACGGTCTAGAAAAAGCAAAAGAGAAAAATCAACTTAAAACTTTCTATAATGGTAATGGAAGAAATGGATATGATCATTGTTCAGGGAGTTCAACATATACTCCTACATTTGTTTGATTGACTGAATTTTTCACTTTAAACCAGCTGGAAAATTTGAGTAAACAATATAGAAATTTTGAATATTTTTTCCCTCAAGGAAAATGTTTTAATCCTTAAATTTCTATATTTAATAGGGGAAAAAGAAAAATTCCATTATAATTTTACAATTGTACTTAAGATTGGTTTCTTCTCTTGTTTATTTGTTACAAAATAGAGCTGACTATATAAATGAGTTTACATAAAATATGTGATAATTACTGATTTTTCTTTGGCTTGCTTAGCTCCAAATAAGTGGTTTGACTGTGATTTTCACTTTATAAGCTTTCTAGAACATGATCCCTTCTATTCTTCATTGTCTTCATAATAAATTCCTCCATTCCACAATAGTGACTGGAAGCATGGGAATGCTTACAGTAGTGGAAAGAGCCTCTGAAAGTCATTGTAAAACTGATCCTGTAGGAGATGGATAATCTTTATGTGCTACGATAAATCCCAATACCTAGAACTAATCTGTATTAAGAATGAATATTAAAAGTACCATTTGATCTTTGTAATTCATGTAGAAAAATAATTTGGCTTATATTTTACACCTAGGATAGTGATTGACACATAATAGATATTCAATAAACACCTGCTATTGCCCTTTTCACTCATTTTCTACTTGATAATATATCATTTCACATTAGAATAAAATTAAATGCTGAGTAGTTGCTGGAGATCTGAAATATCTAGTGAATTTTCCATGTTGTACTTTGTATTGTTTTTCAAAACTGGTAGGAAAAGCCCTTAGTAACAATCTATCTCTCTTTTTTTAAAGTGTTTTAATAGAGCCAATAGGGATTTACTGAGTGATTTGAACCTTACATCAAGATTATTAATCAGAGCTTTAGATTTTTATTTCTTTTATCTTTACAATAAAATAAAGTATGATTACTTCCTCTTTCATTCCCTACACACAAACTTTTATTATTTGACTTCACAAGTATTAATCATCACTTTACACAAGTACCTTTCTTTAAAGTTAACCAAGACATCTTTATTAACAAATTCAATTGTCTCTTTCAAAGTCTCCATCCTTCTCTGTGCCTAGGCTCTTCTTCAGCCTTGATGATATGGACTCTACATAATTTTTTTTTATGATTTTATTTTATGGCTTTTTGCAGAGTAGGCTTTATATGCTTCTGAACTGGATTATCACTATATCCTTTAACAATGTAGGCATTTTCAAAGCTTTCATCTGTAATATATATATATATATTTTAGGTAACATTGTGTTTTTTAAAAGTTTTTATTTAAATTCTAGTTAGTTAATATGCAGTGTAATAATAGTTTGAGGTGTACAATATAGTGATTCAGCACTTCCATACATCACTCTGTGCTTATCACAACAAATTCACTCCTTAATCTCTGTCTCTTATTTCACTCATCTCCCACCCACCTCCTTTTGGGTAACTATCAGATTTTTGTTCTCTATAGTTAAGAGTCTGTTTCTTGGTTTGCCTCTCTCTTTTTTTCCCCCTTTGCTGATTTATTTTGTTTCTTAAATTCCACACATTAGTGAAATCATATGGTACTGACTGACTTATCTCACTTAGCATAATACTCCCTAGCTCCACTCATGTTGTAAATGCAAGATTTCACTTCTTTTTTATGGATAAGTAATATTTCATTATGTATGTGTGTATGTATATATATACCCACTCTTTACTCATTCATCAGTCAATAATGGACACTTGGGCTTCTATAATTGGCAATTGTAGATAATGCTGCTATAAATATAGGTGTGCATGTATCCCTTTGAATTAGTGTTTTTGTATTCTTTGGGTAAATACCGAGTAGTGCAATTGTTGGATCATAGGTAGTTCTATTTTTAACCTTTTGAAAAACCTACATACTGTTTTCCAGAGTGGTTGCATCAGTTTGCATTCCCACCAATTAGTGCAAGAGGATTTCCCTTTCTCTACATCCTTGCCAACACCTGTTGTTTCTTGTGTTGTTGATTTTAGCCATTCTGATAGGTGTGAGATGATAGCTTATTGTGGTTTTGATTTGTATTTCTCTAATGACCAGTGATGTTGAGTATCTTTTCATGTATCTGTTGGCTATGTCTTCTTTGAAAAAATGTTTAATCATCTCTTCTGCCCATTTTTTAACTGGATAATTCAGTTTTTGAGTGTTGTTTTATATGTTCTTTATATATTTTGGATACTAACCCTTTACTAGATGTATCATTTGCAAATATCTTTTCCCATTGTGCCTTTTAGTTGTATTGATTATTTCCATCACTCTGTAATGTATTTTTTAAATTCCTTTTTTATTTTGTGGTAGCCAGTTTCCCAGGATATACTCCTGCTCCAATGAACCATACCTCCTGGTATTCATGTATTCCTCTTGAATCTGTGCTGGACCTTTGACTAGCTGGTGACCAATAGAATGTAGCCGAAGAGACACTGGGTAAACTCTGTGGCTAGGTCAGACATAATCTCACAGCGTTTGTCTTGGGCTATTTGACAAGGCTCAAGGCTCTTTCTTAAAGCCTTAAGCCACCATCTAAGGTACCCAATACCATAAAGTGTTTATGATTGAGAGGCTACTTATAGGTGCTCTAGATGACAGTCTTTGCTGCGCCCAGGCTTCCAGATATCCCCATTAATGTGGGTGAGTGAAGCCATAGGTTATACACATTAGTTCATTTGTCACTTGAGTATTGTTCTATGAATGCCATGTTGAGCAAGCAGAAGCATGGCTGAACTAAGCCTTGCTTGAATTTTTTTATCATAACATCATGAGAGATAATAAAATGGTTGTTATCTGAAGCCAGTAAACTTGAGCATATTTGGTTATGCAATAGTTTCAATCAATTCCATTGTTTCACGGTCACCTCTATAAGTTTAGAACTCAGAACTGGATGTGTCCTTTTTCTTGACCTCTATTGTAGTTTTACTTAAATCCTCTTCCATTGGTTTATTTCTCTATTTCTGTACCAGTGCCATGCTACTTTAATTATAAAAGCTTTATAATATGTTTTATTCTAAACCCTCATTTTTTTTCTTCAGTTTTCTAAGGATTATTGAAAATTCACATGAAAAGCTAACATATGATAAGGGTATCCTATCAAATCAATGGAGAAATTACTTTAAAAAACTAGATAGTCATTTGAGAAAAGATAGCTTACATCATACTAAATAAAATCCTGATGCCTCAGAAATATAAAAGATAAAACTATCCAAGTACTAGAGGAATCATGGATGAATTTCTAGGTAAAAGGGAGGTTTTCCTATCCATGACTTAAAATCAAGATATAATTAGACAAAAAGTTGACAGGTTGACTAAAAAATGGCAAAAAAAAAAAAAAAAAAAAAAAAAAACCCACCCCCACAATTCTATGGTAAATAAAGTAAAATAATAAATGATAAAGTTAGAGAAAATAATGTATACACAGATGAAGGGTAATTATAATATATAATTATATAATCTAATTATATATAGGACTTTTAAAAATCAGTTACAAAACTGAAAAACTTGATAGAAAAATAGAGGACATGAAAATACATTTCACATAAAAATATATAAAATGGCATTTAGATACACAGAAGATGTTCAACTCTACTCATAAGATAAAAAGAATATACTGCAATACCATTTCTCATGAATAAGTTTCACAAACATCCAAAAGGTTACCTCTTATTGGCAGAGCTTTGAGGAAAAAGGCATTTTATGTATGTTTGTTTGTTTGTTTATTCATTCACTTACATTTTGTATAGGAGTGGAAATCTTAGAAATTTTTCTTCCTTCTGTACTTTGCTTCAGCTTCAGGGATAGTAGTTTTTTTCCTGTATATGGCATTTCCATAGTCTTTAGACTTTTCTTTACTCCTTAGTAGCCAGTCACCTGTCACTCTAATCATCTACTGCTAATAAATAATTCTTTATATTAAAATTTCTTTTCAGATTAGTATGTGGTTTCTGTCTCCTGACTGGACTATGACTGACACAACCTCTAATAAGGACAGTTGAGGAATATCTAGCAAAACTACATATTTAGTTACCATTTGACTTTGCAGCTCTGCTTTTATAAATGCACTCGACAACATATTCATGAAGTTGTTATAGCTCTGTTTTTTTAATAGGTGAAATTAAAAAAATAAAACATTATCCATGCTTGTCTACAGGAAACTGGTAAGATAATAATATACTGAAGGACTTGACAGGGCTTCCACTCTCAAATTGGGACATTATGAATACCTCCCACCAAAATAATTGTATTAGTGCATTAAAGCCCATTAACATACAAAATAAATACGAGTTCATAGTTAAAATAATAAAATATAAATGGAAAGAACATTCTTTATTAAAGAATGCAGTTAATAAGCATAGAATTCACTACAGAATTTTAAAAGTCACTATTTTTAAACAACTAATGAGTGTAAACATTAATTCAGGCAAGGACAATTAATCGTGGCTAAAGCCACTTTGTAAAAGGTTGTTAGGGAAAGGATATTTATGTATTTTCAAAGTATCATCCCAGGGGATCCCTGAGTGGCTCAGTGGTTTAGTGCCTGTCTTTGGCCCAGGACCTGATCCTGGAGACCTGATATTGAGTCCCACGTCGGGTTCCCTGCATGGAGCCTGCTTCTCCCTCTGCCTTCGTCTCTGCTGATCTCTCTCTCTCTCTCTGTGTCTCTCATGAATAAATAAATAAAATTAAAAAGAAAAAACAAACAAAAAACCTCACAAAGTATCCCTTAGATTATCTATTAAACACAAAGGGAAAGAAATGCTACTATAATGCAGAAATGATAAAAACATTTCCTAAACCAAGTAACTACACTTTACATTATTAGAAATTGAGCAAACTGATCTTATGTGACTTACTATGTGATATTATGCAATACTGAGGGAAATATACAATCTCATTAATGCAGTATTCTTGCCAAAAACAATAAACCTGAAGAAACAATCAGATATATCCAGATTGTGGACTATCCTGCATCATAACTGGCATGGACTCTTCAGAAAATATCAATGACCTGAAAGAAAAAAAAAGCAGGGTAGTATATGGTGAGGAAAGGGGTGGGAAGAGAACTCTTTAAAATTAAAGACCTCCAAAAGACATAGTTAAGTGAATGTATGTGGATATTTTACTGTTGTATAGCTTACCTTTTGTGGCATAACAATCAAGTACTAAATCTCAGTGGCATACAATGATAAACATATTTTGCACATGGGTTTATGGGTCACCTGGGTAACACTGCTCTGTGTATGGTTACTTCACAGCACCCGCTAAAGGTCCAGTTCCTACATTAGGGAAGTTCTTTTCATGGTGATGATGGAAACACACAGACAAGTACATTTCAAGGCCCTGTTGACTTCAAATATTCTAAATTTAAATAGTTGTAGAAAGTCACACAGCTAGAGCTAAATGCAAGGAAAGGAAAGTGAATAGTTTTGAATACTTATCTAAAATACCAAAATTGGATTCTGGATCCAAATTAAAAATAGTTAATTGGCCTCATGGAGTAATTAGTGAATTTAAATAAGGATCGCATGCAAGATAATATCTTGTATAAAAGTTATATTTTCTGCGTGTGATCCAGATGCCATGGTTATTTTGAATAATGTCCTAATTCTCAGGAGATAACATGTTAAAGTTTTGAGGAGTGAATTGTAATAGTGAAAACTTAATTTCAAATAATCCAACAGCAGTAACAAAACATGTATCCATTTGTCTACTTGTTTCCCAACATCTTCAATATATGGATCTCAGTTTGACAAACTACTTGCTACTAATTCAGTAGATAATTTTAGCCCAACTACTTCACTCTTTTTTCTATCACTGTAACAGTTTAATGTATAGAGTCCAAAAAAAAAAAAAAAAGTATCACAACGACTTGAGGATGCTCAGTAATTTGAGGAGGGAACACAAAGTGGACAATCAGAAGTGTTGGCTAATACTGATAAAAATTCATCAATGTATATAAGACCTCTATGCAAACATGGCAAATATTAGCAACTGGCAAATCTAAGTGAAGGATATAGTAGTACACGTTGTTCCATTCTTTCACACATTTTCTGTATGGTTGAAGTTTTTTAAAATAATAAAAAAGTCAACATGAAATCAATAAAATAAATATCTGGATAGAAACTATGACGTACCAGAACTATGGGAAATTAGGTAAAAAGTGAATGTCCAGATAATTGACTTCTCTTTTCCTCTTAACTCCTTGCTGATGTGATTCAACAACTATAATAATCCAACAGTGGATTTGAAGAATAGGGAGAGTCGACTATACAACAAGTTATGCTGAGACGATTGGGCATTTACATGGGGTTATCTAAAGGGGTTCCTTACTGCACACCACATAGAAAAATAAGTTTTAAGTGTTAAAGCCATAAATATAAAAAAAGCAAAATTTAAAACTCTCAGAAGAAAATACAAGAACACATCTTTATGGCTTTGAATTAGGGAGAGATTTCTTAAATAATACTTAAAATGCACAAGTGAAAAATGGTAAGATTAACAAATTCAATTACAGTTAAATTTTTTTTGCCTGAAGTGAAACCATTAAAAAGAAACAAGCCACACTCTGGGAGAAGATATTTTCAAAGTTTAACTTACAAATAATTAGTATCCAGAGCATTGAAAGAATGCTACAGTTCAATGTGAGAAAGAGAAATAAGGGAATCCCTGGGTGGCTCAGCGGTTTAGTGTCTGCCTTCTGCCCAGGGCAGGATCCTGGAGTCCCAGGATCAAGTCCCACGTCCGGCTCCCTGCATGGAGCCTGCTTCTCCCTCTGCCTGTGACTCTGCCTCTCTCTCTCTCTCTCTCTCTCATGAATATATAAATAAAATTTTTAAAGAGAGAGAGAGAGAGAGAGAGAGATAAAGAGAAATAAGAAAAAATAAGACTCCATATCGGGAATCTTACTTGACAGTCTGGACCAACTCAATGAGTAACTCCAGAGCAAAGATTACTCCTGAGAGGAGTTCAGCTTTGGGCAGAAATGTTCAGGGCCCAGAAACACCACCCTGCTTAGTCGTTTTCTGGAGACTTCCCAGGAAGAATAGGACCTCAGCTCAAAAGCTGAGTGTCACCAGCTGGCTGCCCTAGTTAACTGTACTCCTTATAGCTGAATGGCCATTTCTTTCTTGAATGGATCTGAGTAGTAAAGCTTCATGGTTGCTACAATAATGAAGTTAAATGAATGCCTTTGTATCCATCACAAGATATATATTAGCTATCATAAATTTCAGATATTCAACCATTTTTTGACCTTAAAACTCCAATTTTTATGGTTTATCCATCTAATACTAGATTCTCCTTCAATCTTACACATAATAGTTCCAAACTGGAACCAGTCTAAATGTCCATCAGTAGTGGAATGGGTATGCGGTCTATAGTAGATTATTACAATTCATACTACGCTGTGCTGATGAGATATGTAGTTTATGTAGCTACTACTACATAAACATAGATGAATCTCATATGACAACACAATGATGAGGAAAAAAGCAGACACAAAGAGTACACACTATGTGACTCCATTTATATGAATTTAAAGGTATACAAAACTAAATGTGATTATTTTTGAGAGATTGTCAAGGTGCCTACAGAAGTGCCAGAAATTTTTCATATCTTGTACTGGATAGTGAATATACAAGTAAAAATTACTGCACTGAATACTTAATATTTGTGTACTCTCTAGTATGTATACTCCATACAAAGGAAACAAAGTATCCCTGGAGAATCTTTGTAGAAAAAATAGAAACCATATGATGTATTCATATGACACAATGTTAAATAGTAGATAAATATATGGAATAGAACCAGCTATGGATCTTAAACACAACGCTTATGGATCTTTCACTAAGTTGTGAAATAATATGTTTGACATATTACCATTCAGATAAAATTTCAAAAAAATCCACATCATATAGGTTATCTGAGAATAGTAAAAGCATAACGTAAATGGACTGAGAAATAGATATCAAAATAATAGCTGTTTCTGGGGAAGGAAGAAATAAAATGAGATTAGGAAGGACAATAAAGGTTACTTCAATTGTATTTATAATTCTTTCTTTCTTTTATAAAATTTGGGGCATATTGATACGTACTTTAACTTTTGATAGTTTTGCTATCCAATTTCAGTTCAGAAAAAAGCAGAATCACCATTCCTTATGTGAAATGAAGACTTTGTTATGGGGATAAGTGAAGGGAGCTGGTAAAAATAAGTCCATGGAGACTACTCTTTGGTGACCTGAAGTCACCAGACGTATTCTGGGGTGACCATTGGAGGCAGTTGGAAGAGGAGCTGGACACAAAGATGGAGGGTGTTCAAGCATGCGCAGACTGGACCCTCCCTCTGACATTTATTGGTTTTGAAGTTGAGAGGGATCCATGGAAGGAGCTGGCATTCTCACTGTGAAGCCACGTGCTTGTAGGCTCTGGACTTGGAGAAGCAGGAGGAGGAGATCTAGTAACAGCCTGAGGCTTTGAGAACCCAGCTGCTGTGAAAGATGAGCCAGATCACTGGTGTGGATGTAAAGGAGGTCATGGGTCCTGCACTCCTGCACTTACCTTCAGAATGGAACTGTTGCAGCTTCACTCCTGCTTTCTGCTTCCACATGTACTCTCTTGTGCCCAGCCATCACCTGGAATCGGTCAGGGAAAGTAATGCTGGGAACTGTTTCCAGCTTAGCTAAGTTGACAGAAGCCAGGTATATGTGTTTCCTTCTTTTTACTTATTTCATTTTCTTATTACAAAATACATTTCTTTGTAGATTAGAAGCTCCTTGGAAATAGCATTTTAAAAAAATGCCTTATTGTACCTTTAGTATCTTAAAACAGGTATGTATTTGTTGAATGAATAATCAAAAGAGAAAATAAGTCATCAAATATCCATTGTTTGCTTAGTCCTTTCTCCCAAGAAAGAGCCTTGCCTATTTTCAGAGAACCTTCTAGTTCATACAAAAGTAACATTAGTACTACTTGAAAATAATTCAATTAATACTACAAATTCCACAGTATTTTTCTCTGTCTTGAGATAAGCTAATTATAACTACCAATCTATAGTTCTCTAGCTTTCCAATATCTGTGTGATTAATCTTTGCAAAATTCTCATGTGGGCATACCCGATAGCACTGTCAAATTGCCTGCTTTCTTTTTCATAGCTTTCATGAACAGTATTTTGGAGCATTATCTTGTCATTTAGTTTGTTTAACATTAATGAATTCCCTGAGCCTGTAGAGGCTACTGTAGACCATTCAAAGACAGACATAGGTTCAGAAGATGAGTAGTACGACACTATGTGCTAGGCCTCCTGTCAAATAGTTCAGTCACTTTTGCACATGTGAGAATGTACTACATATGCCATGAGCAGCTGGAGTCAAGTTCTGTGATTGTTTGGGAGCTGCCTGAGCAAAATGGTCCCTTGCAGTCATGTTTCTTAGCATATTTCACCTCTATTGATGTACGTTTTGCAATACATTTTGTTAGGTGTAAGTTAGAGGAACTCTGAATATATTGGGTTTTTCTACACAGAGATGAACATGTATTGATTTTCATTAGCTTGCAGGTTTTTCATCATATTATTTAGTCTTCAGGCCAGGAGATGTCTTTATCTTATTGATTTGATTCTATAGTCCTCACGATGGGTCTGCAGTTGATTTTTTTTAGGCCCTTTAATGGTTCTGTAGTGTCCTTGCTTCCACTAAGGTGAGCTGTCTGTTTTTTTTTTTTTTTTTTAACTTCAAACATGGGAAATCCACTAAGTTTGTACTCTTTCTTTGTGGAGAATAAAAAGGTATTTGGGACTTTAGCCATAAATAAAAGGTCATTGTACAAGTGCTGTAAGAAGAAAGGATGAAATCCAAACAGACAAATTATTTAAGAGTAGAACCTGATATTCATTTGAGAGAATTTTGGAGAGAGATTTAGACTTTTCCATCAATCATATATGTGGTAGATAATATCTTGAGAAGTGATATATATTTTTCCTGCTTACATGTTTCATTTATAACTACTTTAAGGAACTTGCCCATTGTCTAGGCACCACAGAAATAGAGAACCAATATATCAGAGTCCTGATTTTTGAGGTTTAAAAGGCACAACTGCAAGGTAAGTCAGAAAAAATATTTTGAATAGGCTATAGTTAGACAGAACAGTTTTTAACCTGTCCCTTTCTATATACAAGATAAGAGACCATCAGTGCTAGAGTGGAGAGGAGAGTTTGGAAGGAAATATGAGATGGTGAGGGAACTCTGTGCCTTGACTCCTCGCTCCAGCCTAAACTGGATCTTGATAATAGACATGTGAGATATTGGGGAGCTCTGAGATAGGAAAGGCCTAGGAAAAAGTGAACCTCACAGAGGAGTTCTCCTAGCCATCGTGGTGAAACAGAGCACAGAAATATCAAGGTGGTATGTCCAGATACCTGGAGGTTAGAGATTGTCTATAACTTTTCCAGAGTGTAGAAGCATCAAAAAGTGTCTGTGGCTCTTTGAGCTCATATGGATGGATCGTTGGCTGGGAGAGACAGTGCTCTTGATTTTGCAAAGAGCTGATGGTCAGGACATGATAATAAAGGTAGCTTGGTCAGTACCATGGGGGATGAGATGATGACCTATCTATATCCCAGTAGACTGACAGTATGATGTGGGATAAACTTAAGTGTCAGATAAAAAAAAAAAATCATCTGAATGTAGAGACCAGCTAGAATCAAGACAAAGATGGATGAGGATATGACTCCTCCCTATTGGGGAAACATAATTAAAAACAAGATCTTCTCTCAGGCCAGAAAACTTCTATACAAAAGTAACAGAGAAATAAAATGATTTTTGAAAAAACATTAAACTAGCAGCTGCTAGCTTCACAGGCAATCTCTTAAGATTGTAAAAATAGAAATCTTACTCCATAAAATAAATAGAAAATCCAAAAATAGAAATCTTACTGACATAAATGTAGGCAAGCAGGTACAACCCATTGCATTTATGTTCTCAAGGTGAACTTGTCATACAGTTAATCCTAAATTCACCCGGTAATTGGAATTATCATCTCTGTTCGTTTTTAGCCTTATACAAAGGAAGATTTACACTCTTCATATTTTTAAAGAATTATTTATTTATTTTTTTTATTGTGAGAGAGAGCAGAAGGAGAGGCCAAAAGGGAGGGAGACAGAGAGGGAAAGAATCTCAAGCTGAGCATGAAGTCTGACACAGAACTTGATCTCATGACCCCTCAAATCATGACCTGAGCAGAAACCAAGAGTCAGTTGCTTAACTGACTGAGCCTCCCAGGTGCCCCTCACTTTTCATATTTTATGACAGAAGATAGTTCTGCAACTTGGAGCTAGATGCCTGTGGAAACTAGGCCCCTTCCCTCCCACACAGACTGAGAGAAACATCCACTATTCCACTTGATATTTTATAATTTAAAGGGATGGTTCCCACGTCCTCAAGAAAGACATTCCTGGCATGAAGTTTTTTGTTTTGTTTTTAAAGATTACATGCATTTGTAAGTATATAAAAGAAAGTATTCTAAAAAAGAGTCTTTATTTTTAGCAGGGAGACTTAAGCTTCTTGTTTTTAATTTTTGTTTCTCATTACATACCCACAGATGTCTTAGCAACATTTAAGCCCCCTGAGCATCAACCTCAGGGTGAAATAGGGGAAGAGAAAAATCACAAATAGGACTGTGCTTTGTTCCTCATTGAGGTATCACTGAATTTGACTAGGTTTACCTGGAAACTAGACAGATGGGACCTTGCCGTAGACATTAAGCTCAATCTAATATTGTGTCCTGTGAAGTTGCACCTGCCTTATAATGCAGTGACACAGGTGCACCTCATTCCTTTGACCTAGGAGCAGCCGGGCATAGGTGGCCAGTAGCAGCAGCCTCATTTGCCTCTTGACATTCCTGTACCTTCTATGTACATTATGGTGTGCAAAATCTTGGGAAATATTGGCTTATTACTTTTGGCTCTTGGTTCTGCAATGTCATTTGGAAAGCTTAGAAATGACATAAATCAGTGGTTACCAGAGTGCTGAGCAGCAGGTGCTCAGTTACAATCTGCACCATGTACAAACACAAGCATGAGCAACCATTATGTTTATATTGGATGTGGAGGGTATATATTTGGAGGTAAATAGCTAAATGTGTATGCAGCAGTAGACTGGACTTGTCAAAAAGTTTGAGGGAATTAATCTATACCCTGCTCTGGATGACCACATAGGGAATCCAGTTTGCAGAGAGACAGATTAGTTGGTATGTTTCAGACGTCACATCATATGAGCAAACAACAGACAAGGTCTCTTGCTTCTCTCTCATAGTAGTAACCTAAAGTAATGGCTGGGGATTTGAGTGTACTATGGCTACTTTATGTATCTGGATCTGATATTTATTGTTAGATCTTGATCCCCAAAGCTGTCCTCTTTCATGTATCATAATCAATTGACTGTGACAGAGTAAAGGAATTTTATAGAGCTATAATCAGTGTCGGGGATATAACCTGAAATGGTCAAGGCTAGGTTTTGATTTTAGAACACATGACTAAAGGTACAGACTGTTTCTTTTTAAATTAGAAACAATAACTAAAATGAAAGCTTCTATTATTGGCATTTTAATGCCTTCCTAGTCCTTATTTATGCCTATGCCTTGCACCTTCTCTGACTATCTCTCATGTAGCAGGGACTATTACAGAAATTACAAATAAGATGATGAAGCACACATAGTCCTGACTAGCAAAGCTCACGGCTTTGTAGGAAAAAATGACCAAAAGATATACATTGTAATACACCAGGCAAATAAGTATAGAAATATCAAGTAGGAAGGCTATACTTAGTTTTGCTGAAAGTTTCAAAAACATGAGATGTTGCTGCACTATTTCACTATTATTTTCCCTGGTGAGTAAAAGATCCCAGTAGAAACAAGGGGTTAAGATCTTTGAAATATGAAGAATTCAGAACTGTTTTTATTTTCTGACTCCCCTCATTAGCCATGTAGTCTTCAACAATTCATTCAATTAGTCCTTTTTGAGTGAAGGCATGTCAGTTATTTGCATGAACAGACAATCCCTCTAAGCAATATATAGAATGCCACTCTCAGATTTTATAATCTCTGTGATGTCTTGAGCAGTATTGTAATTAAATCTAATTAAGTAGATTTATGGCTTGGAACACTAACGGTCATGAATAAATACATGTCCCCTGAAGCTGTTTGCTCAATTTGCACTTTATGTTTTTTAACTTGCTTCAATTATACATATTCAGCTTACTGCTCCATTTATTTGTTTGTTTATTTGTGTGGGGGGACGGCATTACACTTGGAATTATATGCTCCTCCTTGTAAAATATTTCATTTCCTTACAATTGCCCTTCAATGCTTTTTTTGCACCACTTGTTCTGAATGGGGACTTACTGTATGTAGCTTATTACTAAAGAAAATAACAATTTATTTTCTAAGATAGAAAAATTTTTGCAAAGTGGAAAGTGGGAAAAATCTGTACAGAGAAAAACAAATAATTAAATTAGCATTAGATTTATACTTAGAAAAGCAGTGAAGCAAAGAAAAAGAAATATAAATGACCAATAAACATAAAAAACACTTTAACTTTGCTAGTAATCAAAGAAATGCAGAGTCAAACAATAATCAAATGATATGTTTGACTATTAACAAGAAAAAAAAATAGATTTCTAAGGCTTGGCAATGATGAGGGGAAACAGTACATTGTTGGTAGCAGTTAAATCAGTACAACTCTTCCAGAAAACAATTTGGTGATATTTTGGGGGATGCTTATGATATTCATCCTCTTTGAGCTAATAGTTTCCTTTTGGGCACCTAGTTTAACTTATATGTCAGAAATTCAGAAAGCTTGTATATAAAGATGGGCATCATAGTGTTGTTTTTTAGTGCCTTAGAACTGTGCAACAGTAGGACAAGCATTTGAACTAATGATGATGCATAAATAATTTTAGAATATTAAGGCACCACATGACATCTGTTTATTCCATCAATAGTTTTTGAATGTTCATGTGCCATGTAAGACCATAGAATCCTGTTTTCAAGGACATATTAAGGAGACAACATGTTTAGGAGTACAGATTATGGAACTTACCCAGATCCAGAACTTACCCAGAATACCCAGATCCTGGTCCAGTTCAGAAAAAAAGAAAGTGTCTGCCTTCGGCTTACATCATGATCTCAGATTCCTGGGATCAAGCTCCACCCGAAGCTCCACATTGGGCTCCCTACTCAGGGGGGAGGCTGCTTCTCCCTCTCCCTCTGCCTACTGTGCCCCTCTGCTTCTGTTCTCTCTGTCAAATAAATAAATAAAATCTTTACAAAAAAGAAAAAGAAAAAAAAAAAAAAAAGAATGAGATGTGCATCAATTTAAAGAAAAAATCCCCCATATTTCTGACCTCTCTGAAAAACTCCTACAGTTTAGTATCTTAGGCCCATAGTCCTCCACTGAAGCACTGGTCCAGAACTGAGAAAGGACATCTCCTTTTAGGAGAATTTCTACTATTTTTACCAATTCCTGTTTCCTCCCTTTGACCTGCTTCATTCTCCCAGAGGACTTCTGAAGGCATTTTAGGTTGGAATCCCTGATTTTAATGGGAGAGTTAACACATATTTGGCGCTATTGTTTCCTTCACAGCTCAAGAATCGTCACTAAGAAAATACCTTCTTACAATACAACCGAAAGATAAGAATTGAATGAACTTGGATTTTCAAAATCTCCTCTCCAGGATGGCACTGAGCATTTAAAAAAAATTTTTTTTTAAGATTTTATTTATGTATTCGAGAAACAGATAGAGAGGCAAAGACACAGGCAGAGGGAGAAGCAGGCTCCATGCAGGAAGCCTGACAGGAGACTCGATCCCGGGTCTCCAGCATCACACCCTGGACTGAAGGCAGCGCTAAACTGCTGAGCCACCCGGGCTGCCCAGCACTGAGCATTTAGTGAGAAACTGAAGCATTCTATAAAATGTTCAGATGGTTTCATACCGCAAGAATTAACTCATGCGAACACTGAATATGGCACTATTTTCTGTATAAACTCGAATAATCATACAGCAAAAATTAACTAATACAACCACTGCGAGTGTGTCAGTGTTCTCCACATGCACTCAAATTCTCACCATAGCCCAGAGGTAGTTATGATGGCTATTTTATGAATAAGGCTCAGAGAAGTTAAGGCCAAAATTATAATTCATATAGGTAGTAGGGCTTGTTCTTAAGCCTAGATTGATCTAGCTGCAAAGACTGGATGCTGGTGTCATGTTTATGTAGGCAAACACTGATGTTATTAAAAGACTTATTTATGTCCTTGACCTAGAGGTCAAATATTCTATAGGGAAGAATGTGAACACTGAATTTGAATGCAAATTGTATATGCGTGTCTGAATCAGTATGTGCATTTTTCTGAGAAGAGCTATAGTTTTCATTAGATTCTCAAAAGGAAGCAGTGATCCAGAGAAAGGCTAAGAAATATGAATAATTGCATAATGTAGACACTTTTTAGAATTAGAAAGATTTACTAAATTGGCTACAGGCACAAAAGATCTTTCTCTGATGTAATCTGCTTGCCTTGCATAGATAAATCCTTCAGAGTTCTTTTTTACCCCTCCCATTGAATATAAGGTTTGATCTTTTTCAGTATTCAACTACCTCATTTTTAAAAAAGGAAAAATAAATATTACTTTTTCTTGATTAAAGACATTAAGATCATTTCACTGTGTAAGGGAAGGTCCATTTATAACTGATAAGACATCAAGGTAATAATTCTATCAATTCATTTTTATCAAAACACGGTTATTCCTCTTCTTTTTCTTCTCTTTTCCTTTCTCTTTCTTTTCTCCTTGAGTAGTTCAGTCCAAAAGTAATTAGAAGCTGTCAAGAATGATGAGTGTCCATACCTACAGGGGTTGGGAGGGACAAAACCCATGTAAGGAGATGTCCATGATGGGAGGTGGTGGCCCAGCATAGCATGTTAAACAATGTGCAAAGAAAAGTGAGATGTCTCTATTAGAGGGCAGCCTAGGGATGATGTCAGTCTCACGTAGGATGTCAAGGTGTGAGTGTGAGTGAGGTAAGATGTCCATGTGAGAGGCAGCCTGTCCAGGATGTTGGAGTTCAAGCTGGGTGAGCAGTTCTTTGTGGAAGGTGATCTGGCTTAGAGTGTTGGCACCTTAATTAGGTGAGTAATGAATCTTTACATGGGATCAAACCACAAATAGGGCAATGAGGGCACCTGAAGGAAGGGTGACTGGCATGCTATATTAAAACTTGAAAAGGCCAGAAAGGATATCCATGGTGTAGAAAAGCCTGGAGTGAGCTTTCAGAGGGTGTGCAGGTTGAGGAAGGTGGCATCCTTGTATGAGGTGTTGGAGACTGAGTTGGGTAATAGCTCAAGTTGGGTGATGAGCACAACCATGCGAGGAAGAAGTGGCAGCAATTATGGGAGGTGAATTATATAAAGAGGGTTGATAAAACCAGTAAATATAAGGATAATAGAAGCAAGTTTCTTATTGTTGAAAAAGAGAGTGCAAATATGGAAAGGGATAAAACTAGAATAAATTCTGTGGTGTTGGGTTGGAATTGAGGGTGTCAGTGTGAACATGGGGTTTTCAACCTATATACATTGATACAGAAATACATATACATGTAAATGCTTGTAGTTGTGTGTTGTACATATATTCACCTAGGGTCGGTCCACTGAGAGGGGCTAGTAAAAACACCCTAATAGCAATGAGTACACTTAGCCTCCAGATACTGTCTTCTAAAGACCCTTCACCACCAAAGGAATCAAGGCTCTTTGAGGAATGGTTCATTCCAGGCTAGGGCAAGAAAGTACAAGATGAGCCTGGAAATGTTGTCAAATACGGAAGTACGCTGGGGACATAGCAGCCAAATTTAAGGAATTCTGAGATGTTGGTTAAAAGCAGGACAGTTTGAGAATTAAATAAATAATAATAATAATAATAATAATAATAATAATAATAGTGGTAGTAATAATGAATAATACACCTTGAATAAATTAGGGATCCAGGAATCCATATGGTCCCCCCAAATTCAATAAAATAATAAAATTTGATTAAGGACATAATATTTACATAGTCTCAAAGTACCTTATCACCAAATACATATTAGTTACAAAGGAGTAATTTCCAGTGGAGAAATCTGGCAGACACTGCCTTAATCAAGTTACTTACATTATCAGCAGTGAGACAAATCAAACCCGTGTGCCACCTGATAAGATGCAAGAAAAACATAGTGTCACTTCTGTGATATTGCTGCCGAAATTGCAGAACTTCAGTCTAACTGTGAGGAAAAGCCAGATAGATCCAAACTGATGACATTTTACAGAATAATTGGTCCTTAAGTTACAAAGTTTTCAAGATCATGAATGTCAAAGAATATAAAAAAATACAGAAAAAAATCTTCGTTTTCTCTTCTTACCTCCCAGTGGCAGCTCAGGAAGCAACGAGAAAAAGCATGATTCAAAAAGACCCAGTTAATATTTTATCTAAAATAATACATCCTTGAACATTATTATTTAACCACCTCTTCGGTATGACATTTTATTGCTGAAACTTATAAAGCACATAACTCCTTTAAAAGTATATAATTTTACATAAGATATTTCCAAACAACATAAATAGATAACCCACAAAGGAAAAAATACAATAAACTGAAAAAAAAGCAAAAGCAAAAAACAAAACCCATTCAACTTTATTAGTGATCAAAGAAATGCAAATTAGAATAATAAGGTTATTGCCAATCAGATTGGCAAATTTAGAACAAAAACAATTCATATCAGTGATGGCAAAAGTAAAAAGTGGTACTATTATATTCTTTTAATGGGTATTTATACTGATAGAACTTTTCTGAAGAAAAGGTCTAAAAATTCTTATAAATGCATATATCTTTTGAATAAACAATTCTACTAGGAATTTGTCAGTTATGTAATGAGTTTATATGCAAAGGTGTTTCCATAATAACATCTGTTGAAGCATACTTTCTAATTGCAAAATCCTATATTATTATGTTGTTTAAATAACTGATGTAAATATTAAAAATGATGGCACAGAAATATATTTAATGATAGTGTAAGATATTTATGACTATTAAATGGAAAAGTAGGTTAGGAAATAATTTGCATAATATGAATCCATTTCTATTAAACATGTCTTTATATCAATAGGCAAATATATAGAAAAAGTCTGGAAAAGCATACTTTAAAACGAGTGGTGGTTATCTCTGAGCATTGAGATTATGTATGGTGATTTTTAAGTTTTCACATTCTTTTCATTTGTTTACCTGTATTTGTATTAAATTATGCACCAATAATTTAGTACTTATGCAATTAAAATCGATTAAGGCTGCGTTAACTTTATGTATCACATACTCAATATAGTTATTCCATAGGTTTCTAAAGAATTATTGTCATTTCTAGGTTTACATTTTCCCTAAGAGTAAATAAAATCCAGTCTTATATTGGGTCTCCTGTTTACATTTTCTTGCTCAGCTTGCAAAGCTTGGAACTTTTTTTAAGAAAAGCATCTAACTTGTCTTAAGGCATTTCCATAAGTTGATTTAATCATGCCAACCTGTCAGAAACACTTAAGGAGTTGCGTTTATTTATTGGAGCTATGTTGTATTCAAGAAAAGTAAAGTCAAAATAGAATGAAAAACCTAAATGCCCAAGATAGACAAGCATGCCAATATGCCAACATAGAACAGGGCCTGTGGTGGCAGGGGAATGCAAGGAAATGAAGGGAATTCGCAATAGAGTGAAGAGTAAAGCAGAGATTCATGTTACAGTGACTATTTAGAAAAGAAAAAAAATTTGAGATTTCCTATAGTCGTAGTCAAAGATGCATCCTCAATAAAAACTATGTTTTAAACTATTCTTTGTCCTTCAAACTGTAGCCTCAATGTCTTTCATTTTCTGAGGCTTTCCTAACTCATCCAGGTTTGCATTTATTTGTATTTTTAGACACACAGAAGTCCATTTTATGTTATGATGGCAGGTCTCTCTCCCCTGACCATGAGGTGTGGACAGAGACTGGGCCCATGACTTTGTCATTCTGTTTGCAGCTCCAAGATGATGGGGCTGCTGGTTCAGAGTAAGCATTTAGCAAATGTGTTTGAATGAAAGCACTAAATGCGTACAAAAACAACCTTAGAATATTTTAGATGAAGAGTTAGCAGAACATCCATCATCAATACTTCTTCTAAATCAATGCATATGCTAAATGACTTGGGCTTAACACTGAAAAAAAATTTGGTGAAATCTTTCATACCACATTAAAATATTACATGAACCAAATCTGTATTCCCTTGCAATTTAATTTAGGAGTCTGAGCAGGAATAGAAAATAGCTGCTTTTTAAAAAAAAAAATAACAGGGATGCCTGGGGGCTCAGTCTGTTAAGTGTCTGCCTTTGGCTCAGGTTCCTAGGACCTAGCCCTACATTGGGCTCCCTACTCAGCAGAGAGTCAGCTGCTCCCTCTCCCTCTTGCCCCTCCTCCTGCTTGTGCACTTGCTCTCAAATAAATAAATAAAATCTTTAAAAACAAATTTAAAAAACCATGATTGCTTGAAATTCATGTTATCTTTCCTTTGTGATCTTCACAAGGTTTTCAGATGTCATCTCGTTTCTGGGCCTCCATTATAGATTTCTGAGACTGCAGGGCACAGTGGAAGGTGCCATCCCAGAAGGCAGAAACTGCAAAGGGAGACGTGGGCCAGTCAGCAGCTTCAAAGGCAATATGTGTGAATTGCTGATTGCAATTTCCCTTTTTCCTCCCTTCCCTTCCTCCACTCCTTCCCTTCCTCCTTTCTCTTTCTTTCTCTTTCTTTCTTTCTTTCTTTCTTTCTTTCTTTCTTTCTTTCTTTCTTTCTTCTTTCTTTCTTTTTCTTTCCCTTTCTTCTTTCTTTTCTTTCTTTCTTTCTTTCTTTCTTTCTTTCTTTCTTTCTTTCTTTCTTCCTTCCTTCCTTCCTTCCTTCCTTCCTTCCTTCCTTCCTTCTTTCTTTCTTTCTTTCTTTCTTTCTTTCTTTCTTTCTTTCTTTCTTTCTTTTTCTTTCCCTTTCTTCCTCTTTCTTTCCTTTCTTTCTTTCTTTCTTTCTTTCTTTCTTTCTTTCTTTCTTTTTCTTTCTTTCTTTCTTCTTTCTTTCTTTCTTTCTTTCTTTTCTTTCTTTCTTTCTTCTTTCTTTCTTTCTTTCTTTCTTTCTTTCTTTCTTTCTTTCTTTCTTTCTTCTTTTTCTTTCTTTCCTTCTTTTCTTCCTTTCTTTCATTCTTTCTTTCCTTCCAACACCAATTGGCAAACTCCTCCATCAACATTCCTGAGTATTCCAATCACTTTGTTTTCTGCAGGAATGCATGCTCAGAACCTTTATGTGTACTTTCACCCCTACTCTATTTTGCCCAAGGAATTACTCAAATTCTATTAAGATGACTTGGTATCTGAAATGTACCTGTTTATACTTACTAGATTATAGACTCTTAGAAGGTTAAAAGCTCTTCCTGGCATGAAGTAGGCACCCAGAAAATGCAGGCTGGCTGAATGAATGGGTAAATGAAAAATTATTTCGGTTAAGTATCATCTTTTGCAAATTGTTTCTACAAAACAAAATACTCCCACAAAAGGTGGAAATAAGTCATATTTCCCCAGATAATCCTCCATGGACTATTGATCACATTAGATATTACTATTTAAGTTAAAAAAAAAAACTAAGAATACTGAAAACAACTTTAAACAAGTCAGTTTTCTTAAACAAAGGACATAGCAGAACATCTAATATGCTAATACCCTAACTAATCATGAATTTCTAAGATGACTTACTTTTTTTAAAGATTTTATTTATCTATTCATGAAAGACATAGGGAGAGAGGCAGAGACATACACAGAGGGAAAAGAAGCAGGCTCCCTACAGGGAGCCTGATACGGGACTCGATTCCAGGACTCTGGGATTATGCCCTGAGCCGAAGGCAGACGGTTAACCACTAAGCCACCCAGGCACCCTCTGAGTTGACTTATAATGTATAGTATTTCCAAAATTTGTTTGACTATGGAAACTCTCTTGGTGAAACATTTGACAAGATAACGTTTTGGGAATTCACTTAGGAAATCCTCCCCTAAATCATTACTGCAACAACAATCCACATTTATTCAGCATTTGGAATGTGCCGAGTGATGTGGTAAGTGCTGATGTTACAGAGATAAATAAATAGTGTGTGCCCTTGAGGAGCATAGGTGTATATAGAGAGATAAATTATGGTGTCAGCTTACAAGTGATTTAATATAAGTGTGACCTGAGTGCCCAGGGAACAAATATGCAGGAAGTAGCTGACAAAAGAACAAGGTAGGATTCATTGTAAAGAGAAAGTAAGTTAATTTATTTGCTGTTTTTCTTATTGCAAGTGGTATCCAGGCATTCTGAGGGTGCCTGGGATGAAGAGGGTCTTTTTTAAGAGCAACAAATGGAATAAGCAAAGGAGAGATATTTGATTTGAGTCTTGTATTTGCCTGCTGCCATTTCTGCCTTTCTTGAATGTGCCACTCTTACCCTCATTTAAGGATGGAGGAAGTCCTAAGGGACAGTCTCTAGATAGTCAGGTGACCAAGGGCAGTGCACTTTTTTTGAATTGTTGCTTTTCTAACATCCATTGCTATTTCTGATAATGAAGACTCAATTTTCATTATAGTCCATCCATGTGGTTAAAATGGTCTTATGCTACCTTTTGCTCAAAGGGTAGTATGTAACCTAAGCCTAGCTAATTAATATATTCCACTTTCCCAGCACATAGTGATTGATTTCAGTGTTATGATTCAAGTCAATGAGACTCAATGCTGACTCAAACGTGATGAAACTCATGTGAAAGAGAAGCTCTCTTTCCAATAGACTTAAGGCTGGTTGAATATAAATCTGAAGTTTCCAGGGCAACTCTGTCGACAGAGTTTGCTTGGGAAAAAAGCCAACACAAAGAGTAGTGCTGAGAGATGGAGAGGAAGGACATCTGGACATCAGTTTTGGGCATCTGGATCTAGCTTTATTTTAACCTACTCTTGAGTTTCTCATTTGCATGATCAACTACATTTCTTTTTTTTTTTTTAAATCCATTTGACTTGAGTTTTTGCCTTTTGTCACAGGAAAAATAGAACAGGGTTGTGTATTAGCTAGCCACGTATCTGTGAGCCTATTGGCTTGTCCCAGTCTCTGAATAGGTAAAGGCCTCAGTTTCCCCATCTATAATTTAAAATGATTGGTCTAGATACTTTGGCTTTGAACATACATCTTTTTCAAAAGGAATCTTGTATGTCATATCAATGTATAAAAACATAAAGTAAAATGCTATTATTACATCAAGAGTATGGGTTTCTAGAACCGTGCTCACATCTCAGTAGATAACAACTTAAAATTACCGGACAGTGTGTCCTCTCTAGTCTCTTCTAGCTTTAATATTCTATGGCTTGATTCTTTGAGACTTTGTTAATAGCTACATAAATGTTTCAGAATGAAATTCATAAAGTTTGAGGGCATGATTTAGCTAATAAGGGGTTGGAAAGATGGCCACTTGTACAGGAAATTCTGGAATTGGGCACGTTTTTCAGTGTAAACTCAACTAGTGCACCAGTAGCAGCATCAGAGTATGCACTTCTGGTTGTGGTTAACTGTGTTTCATTTATAAAAGATATGATTGGCTGAGCAGGGAAATATCTGACATGTTCATTATTTTTTGTGTGGTTGATTGGTTCTACCAGGAGTTCTGATTGAAATGGTTGGGGAGCAGTTCTTTTGCCTTGTATGTGAGCAAGACCTTCATTTCTAAAATGGATTAAACCAATATGCTGAGTGATCCATTTATTCTTTTCACGTTGCTTTTGGATTTCATTACCGCAGAAGTCAAAAGGCCATTTTCATTTTGGACTCTGGAAAGGTCATTTGTTTCTCGTGTTTTTATTTCCCAGTTCTTAGTTCTGATGATGAGGAAGAAAAAAGAGAATGCTAGTAGTTTTTGATTAGTCTCACCATGAATTCATTATTTTCTGACTATGCCTGCCGGGCTTTACACTCTAATTATATCTGTCAACATAGTAAAAAACATTTTGGATTTAGTAAGACCACTGTAGACTGATATTGCCATTTCAGAAGAGGAAGATTCAAATCTTCAGAAGGTTTTCCAAGCTTAAGGCGTTGGAAGTCCCATGACAGACTATTGGCACAACACAAAAAGTAATATAACTTCTCACTATTAAAAACTAAAAATGATAAAGAAAAATTTCCATGACTTGTTATTTGTATGGATTAACCTTGGCCATGACTCTAAAAGATGATAATAATGAAAATAGTGATAGTTATAATAATGATCTTAATAACTCAGAAGTTTCATCTACCTAAGGCTATCATATTGACAAATTTGATTTCATGTAATGGAATCTACATTTTATTCCAAGAAAATAAACTAAATTAATCTTTCTGGTACCTGCTAAACAGCTGTTATTTGTTTAAATCCTATTTTCATAATACCATACCTAGTGCCGCTGCAGAAAAGTACTTGATAAAAACTTCCAGTTATTAACATTCAGAATAGCTTTTGCTCGAAAAACTTGCATTAAAGTCCTTAAGAATTCAGAAAACTTTTAGGGGAAAAATATAATCAAAGTGTCTGCCAGTGAGTGAAACTGATGACCTCTAGAAATGCCTATTAGCAAACAAAAGGCATAAGTACAGTTATATATATCTTCTCCAAGATTATTCTTGGGAGCAGAACGATAAAACTAACTGAAAGGAGACAACAAAACAAACTTCCTATTTTACATATTGATTTTTGAAAACCAGGAAGATTTGAAAACTAATTGTTGAAACTAACAGTCTACTATTAATGTGTCCATTTTCATCTATCTTTTAACTAAGTTGAAAAAATGTAGTCATTACTTCTGAAAAAAATACTTCTTTTCTTTCCACCTCTCTCTATAAAAGCACAAAAGGCATGGTGTTTTTTGCCCTCAGAAAACCTTTTAGTTTTGACCTTTTAGTTTTGTAACTTCCAGTAATATTGTAAGTCAATACTTACAGGAAATGGAAATTTAAAATTTTATCTATCTGGAATATGGGTGGTATTTTGCATGTTTACTATCATAAAACAACATATATGTATTTTTTGCTTTAAAACTTGACCTTTATTTTTATTTTGTAAGTTTAGTTTCAGTATAGTTAATGTATGGTGTTGTATTAGTTAACATACGGTTATATTAGTTTCAAGTATACAATATAGTGATTCTACACATCATTTAGTGCTCATTATGATAAGGGTACTCATAATACCATTCACCTATTTCACCCATCCCCTACCCACTTACCTTCTGATAAAACAATATATTTTAAGTGTTATGAAGAATATCTTTGTGAATAGTTTGTTCATTTTTACATTTTATACTATAGGATATATTACATTTTAGCCTATCATGATACACGAGTTGTTGGCTGAAAACATAAAAATATAGGTTCTTTTTCACTGTCTTATAATGAAATGAATAATGGACTTATTGGGAAAATATGCTTGATATTTTATATACGACATATTCATACAGTAAACAAATATTTATTGTGCATATTAAATATCAGACTCTTTTCTAGGTTCTAGGAATAAAGCAGAACTAAACAGACAAACATTCCTGCCCACAAAGAACATACATTCTGGTGGAGGAGACAATGAAGAAGCAAACAAATAAAATATATAGTGTATCAGAAGAAGATAAGAGCTCAAGAGAAGGAAAAGAAGAAAGAGGATAAAAATGATAAGGGCACAGTGAAATTGAATCAGTAATCAAAAATCTCCTAAAAAACAAGTCTAGGACCAGATGTCTTCATAAGTGAATTCTACCAAACATTTAAAGAAGAGTTAATGCCTATTCTTCTAAAAATACTCCAGAAATACAAAAGGAAACATCCAAATTCATTCTGAGAGGCTCTTATCCTGATACCAAAACCAGATGAAGACACCACAAAAAAAAAAAAAAAAAAAAAAAAAAGAGAGAGAGAGAGAGCTACAGGCCAATATCTCTCATGAATATAGATGGAAAAATCCTCAACAAAATATTGGCAAACTGAACCCAACAACACGTGTAAAAAATCATTCACCATGATCAAGTGGGATTTATTCCTGAGTTGTAAGGAGTTCAGTACTTGCATGATTTGGCATTTGCAAAACAATCAGCATGATATATAACATCAATGAGAGAAAGGGTAAAAATCATATGATCATTTCGATATATGTGGAAAAAGCATTTGACAAAGTATGACAACTGTTCATGATAAAAACCCTCTACAAAGTAGGTCTAAAGGGAATATACCTCAGTGTAATAAAGGATTTATGTGAAAAAACTCACAGCCTACATTGTATTAAAGAGTGGAAAGCTGAGAGATTTTCCCCAAAGGTCAGGAACAAGGCAAAGGTACCCACTCTCACCACTTTTATTCAACTTAGTACCGGGAGTCCTAGCCACAGCTATCAGACAACATAAAGAAATAACAGCATCCAAATTGGTAAGGAAGAAGTAAGACCCTCAGTATTTACAGATGGCATGATACCATACATAGAAAACTATGCACTCCACCAAAAAATGCTAGAACTAATAAATGAATTCAATGAAGTTGCAGGATACAAAAATCAATATGCAGAAATCTGTTGCATTCCTATACACTATTAATTAAGCAGCAGAAAGTGAGCTTAAGAAAACAATCCCATTTATAATTGCACCCAAAACAATAAAATATCTAAGAATAAACTTAACCAATGAGGTGAAAGACCTGTACTCTGAAAACTATAAAACACTGTTGAAAGTAGTTCAAGATAATGCAGAGAAATGGAAAAACTTTCCATGCTCATGGATTGGAAGAACAAATATTGTTAAATGTCTATACTACCAAAGCAATCTGCAGATTTAATGCAATCCCTATCAAGATAGCATTTTTCACAGACTAGAATAAACAATCGTAAAATTTGTATGGAACCACAAAAGAACTAGCCAAAGCAATCTTGAGAAAAAGAAACAAAACTGAAGGTATCATAATTCTAGATTTCAAATTATATTACAAAATTGTAGTAATTAAAACAGTATAGTACTGACATAAAAATAGACCCCCTAGATCAATGGAATAGAACAGAAAATCCAGAAATGAGCCCACAATTATATGGTCAATTAATCTTCAATAAAGAAGGAATGGATATACAGTGGGGAAAAAAGTCTCTTCAACAAATGGTGTTTGGAAAACTGGACCGCAATATGCAAAAGAATGAAACTGGTAGCAGTCTTGTGTCTATCTTTCACATAATTGGATCCTCAAAACCTAGGATGGTGTCTGGTACACACATAGCAAACTCTTGATAAATATTTCTTGAATGACTAATGAAAAAAGAGTAATGAATGCACTGTTAATCTCCAAGAGGAGAATGGCGTGTGCAGGATTTGTATATTAGGTGTCTTTCCATTGAAGGTGAAAGAAACCAAATCTGCTAGCTTAAACAAAATAATTTTTTGACCTAGCAGTGAAAAGCTCAGTACCATTTTTTTAGATTTAGGTGTGACTGAATACAATGACCTAGAATGTTATCCAGACCCATTCTCTTCCACTCTCTGTCAATCTCTTTGTTGTGGTTTGTTGTTTACAGATGTTTTCCACTTGCTGGCCATTGATAAATTTTGGCTTGTTTCATTTACAATTATTCCAGCAGGAAAGAAAATCTCTCCCTCTAACTTGTTAAAGAAAAAATCCTGAAATTAGCCTTGACTATCTTGGCTATATGTGTGCTTTTTCTTCAATCACTCACCACAGCTAAGGGAATGTGTTGATTTGTTTGGTTGGTCAGGTCCAGGTCCCATGCTGCCTGGGAAATTGGGAGTGAATTAGTTCTTCAGACAAAAATAGGAGGGCTCTAATTAGAAAAAGGGAAAGTTAATGCTGGTTACAAAATATGATTATGCTTTATGATTTTATCACTATTGTACTTTCTAAATTAAAATTTGATTATATCATTGTTGCATTTACTTTTTAAAAAATAATTACTAATTTTTTGAATCCGAGCTTCTCAGACCAGTCACCCACAGAAAACTAGGACTTTATAATAAGGAGTCAAATCTGATGTTTGGTCATGGAATATAAATTACAGAGTGAACATTGTCTTGAAGAGAACCACCAGAACTCCCAGCAATGCTGAAGGCTCTGGGTGTGTTACACAGTCTTTATTATAATGGAATGTCTAGTATATGTATGTGTTTAGGTGTATGGGCCTGTGTATGTGTCTGTATATATGTGTGAGTGGGAGTTTTGTTCTGCTCTGTTATCATTCAGTTTCTAGATGAGGAGCTCAGGCCAAGTGGACAAGAATGAAGAATCAGTCATGGTGATTAGTAGCTTCAAAAATATTTCCTTCCTCCCTCCCTTCCTCCTTTCCTTCCTTCTTTCCTTTCTTCCTTCCTTCCTTCCTTCCTTCCTTCCTTCCTTCCTTCCTTCCTTCCTTCCTCTTTCCTTTCTTTCTTCTGTTGGGAGACTGTAAGGATTAAATCAACTAATTACATGTCAAGGCCTTAGAATAGTACCTCCCACATAATAAGTACTTAGTACATGTCAATTATGATAATGATGATTATTCATTGAATGCATTTAATTCTTCTACATTTTTAATGCACTGGCTGCTAAAGCTTTTTTTATTTAAAAATATCAATTTGCAATGTAGTTCCAGTGTTCTTTAAATACATCTGTCTCATTGGTCTTAAACTGGTAAGGAAGTTTTCTGAAAGATCACATTGAAATCAATGCAGCAGAAGATAATGAACCCAACGAAGTATGCAAGCAGCATATGCTGCCAGCCTATCCTTTCTCCTTATATAACTTTTTCTCTCTGCCTGGAAGCACCTTCCCTCCACATGTGTTCTGCCCCCCCCTCCCCCCCCCCCCCCCCCCCGTGGCTTCCTGAAACTTAATTCAAATACCAGTTTATTACAGAGTTAAACTTCTCTTTATTTTTGGCCTTTGGCCTTTGTAGCACCTCTAACATGACTGGACTATAGCTTTAACACTTCTGTAATCATTTGGTTATTTTTCCTACATTGCTTCTTCCATTACGTATGCACACACATACTCATTAAATGCATAGACAAGTGTCCTCAAAAATATGATTTCATATATACTTTAATATCATGATAAAGTAGGATATTTAATCAAATCTGATGTATGTTCATGGAAAATAAATTAAGTAAAAGATAATTAGAAGGGTAGCAGTCTATCAGTAAAATCATATCAGGCTTTCCAAAATCATAAAGGCTGGCTGAACTGCCTCTTTTCTTGCAATAGCTGTGTCACTACTCTCCTCTTCATGAAGATAATCCAAAGCAACTTTAATTATCCAGGAATAAATTCCTTCATCCTATGTAGATATATAACGTATGTTTACAAGAAGCCCTATTCTATAAGAAATGTGTGTATATATAGCACCTGCTTTCTAGAAGGTTATCATTTTGGGACACCTGGGTGGCTCACCGGTTGAGTGTTTCCCTTCTGCTCAGGGCTGGATCCCAGGATCCCGGATCGGGGATCCCTCATCTGGCTCCCTGGGAGGAGCCTGCTTCTCCCTCTGCCTATGTATCGGGCCCTCTCTCTCTCTGTGTCTTTCATGAATAAATAAATAAATCTTTTAAAAAAGAGAAGGTTATTATTTTAAAAGGCACTGATTGGAGTAGTTACAGAAAATAAAAGCACGTCATAAAAACAGATGGTAAAACAAACATTTAAAATATATATAATTTTATTTAATTAAAATAAATGATGTGATTACAAAGATCAAGATTTTAGAAAGAACTGATAACACTCTTGCTATTAAATACATATTTCTATTTGAATTTGTTTTGACACTCTCCATTCTCTCTACTCCCAGTGATGCTGCTGACTCAAATGCTTTTTTTCTTTTTTCTTCTTATAGACACAATCACTGCTTTTTCTATCTTGTTATCCCCACCACTGGCTTCTGTATGCTCCAATTCATTCTTCACACTACCCCAAATGACAGTTCAAAATAGAAATGAGGTACAGCTATGATGGAGTAACTGGGACTTGTTTCTCATTGTAAACAACTAGAAAATTAGGCAAAATATATGAAAAAAAACATGTTTTCAGACATTGAATATTAGGTAGCATAGGACTGCAATCCCTATACAGCGAACACAAGATGAGCATTAAAAGAACCCTGTATTTCAGCCTAGAGGCACTCTCCAAACAATAATGAAATGAAGAAAATCAAAAGAAAAGCATGAAGTTTTTAGTTTCTTATTGAATTAAAGAGATGAAAGCTAAAGTTTGAGGAGGTTAAGGAAGCTGTAAGTCATAGGTAGGGAAGAATAACAGAGAAGGGGAAACTACAAATAGAAATGTTCCAGAAATCTGCATGTGCAGTTTTCATATTTTATTACTGTATTTAAAGCCAGAGATGCTGGGCCAAGAACAACAGGAAAGTGAAAGTATAACAATTACCAGAGCCCACACAGGGCAGAAGGGTTTTCAAGTTTAAACCAGCCAGAATGGAGAATCATTTTTATTTTAATTAATTAATCAATTAATTAATTAATTAATTTTTTAGAGTAGGATTTATGCCCAGTGTGGAGCCCAACATGGGGTCTGAACTCACAACCCTGAGATCAAGCCCTGAGCTGAGATCAAGCATTGGACACTTAACCAACTTAGCCACCCAGATGCCCCAAGAGTAGAGAATCATTTTTGAACATTTGGTGCATGCAGTAGACCTAAATGAGGATTATACATAAGTAGTAGGGCTAAATCAGAGTGAAGGTTACCTCAAACATGCCTTAATGAAGATAAATAAACAAGACTTTAAAAGGATTAAGTTTACCCTCAAGTAAGTTAACTCTATCATAAAAAGTCATCTAATGGGCTTTGAGTTCTATTGCCTTATTTTAAACTCAATAGGGTAAAATTCAAAATATCCAGCATCCATTTAAAATAGACACAAGAGAGAGGAACATGTAAGCCCAAAGGAAGTAAAATAAGTCAACAAAAACAGTCCCAGAAAGATAGAGATAATAGAATTAGCATATGAAGAATGTAAAGTGCCTGTTATACATATCATAAATATGCTTAAGGATTAAAAGGACAACATTAATATAATGAGAAGAAAAATTAAGGAGGTAAAAAGAACCAAATGGAATTTTTAGATATGAAAAATTTATTATCTCAAATGAAAAATTTACATGATCAAGTTAGAAGCAATTTAGGCACTCCATAAAACAAAATTAGTGAATCTAAAACTATATTGCAATAAAACCATTTATTGGTATAGCAGTCCAAACATATCCTTATTATTATTAAACATATTATTATTATTTTTTAAAGATTTTATTTATTTATTCATGAGAGAGAGAGAGAGGGAGAGAGAGGCAGAGACACAGGCAGAGAGAGAAGCAGGCTCCATGAAGGGAGCCTGATGTGGGACTCAATCCTGAGTCTCCAGGATCAGGCCCTAGGCTGAAGGTAGCACTAAACTGCTGAGCCATCTGGGCTGCCCTGTTAATACTATTTCTAATATGATTTTCATACTTTCAATTATTTAAGACATACATTTTATCTGCTACTTTTGTCTAACCTTCTCTTTTATCACTGGATCTCTTGACTTTTTATAAACAATGATGTGAATTTTTTTTAAGTACAGAAAATTTGTTCAAATACTCTGCTCTATTCCCTGTTTCCTTTTGTGATGCATACCTTTAATGTGCATTTTCCTTAGTTTTTTTCAAATTATTGAATGCGGGAAACAATTTTTTCCTGAATAATTCTATATAAAAGGTAAGAGCTGTCTAAATATCAGAATTAAGTGTATGATCTTGGACACTCTATCACTAAATCTTTTTTGACACTTTCTTAATAAGTCTTCCTGGGGGATAAGCTCAATCTTTGACTCTCAGCAGTTCAATAAGGCTAACAATGAAGGACTTTATTTTATTTTATTTATTTTTTATTTATTTATTTTTTATTTACCCCAATGAAGGACTTTAAGTAATAGAGTCTGTATTGTGGTCTGAGAATCACAGTATTGTTTCTGTTCTCTTCACTACACTTTTAGCAGGCCTTACAAATATTCATGCTGGGCATGAAGTCCAATGCAGGGTTCAGTCTCACAACCCTGAGATCATGACCTGAGCCAAGTCAAGAGTCAGATGCTTAACTGACTGAACCACCCAAGCAGCCCAATAGTCTGTTATTTTTTAAAGGATATATTAAAACTACAACTTTATAAACACATTCTTTATGTTAGGAATAAAAGGCCAATGACCTTAAATATTAGCACTTTGATTAGTATTCTTGTTAGTATAGTTGAAAAAAATGTATTTACAGAAATAATTATAAAATTTTAAAACTATACCTTATTTCGTTTTAATCAGTTGGACTCCAGCTTATCTTTTTTGGGGATGAGATTATTTTCTCTGTATGGAAGTATAGTCATTCTTGGGAAGTATAGTCATTCTTGAGAACTAAACCTGACAGGCAGTTCCTACACTATCTGATAGATTTGTCCAGCTACTAGTTTATTAAAAATACACATCAAGAAATATATCAAACAAACTGTAATATTGTGATAGAAATCACTGAGTTTTCTGCTCAGTTTGCCTTTCTTGATCACTGCCTATACTTTTCACAGATGTAGGGTCCAGGTAGCCTTGTTTTCTCTGACTTTAGTTTAGTTATGAAGAGTAACCACCTGATCAAACTTAGGCCAATCAAATATTCATTCTTAGGATTCTGAATTGAGTACAGAAGATGTAAGGGCTCAGGAGCAGTGATGAAGCTATTTATCATCGCAAAGAAGGAAGATCCACAGGGGGGCCAAGAGATGAGAGATAGAAAATATCACCTGGATTCTTGTTGTGTTTATTTCTTGGTTCATTTCCTTTCTATAGCTCATATAGAGTCTAGGCCTTGGGTTAATTAAGAATCCAAATGTTTCTGTAAAATTGATAATTGCTTTATAATAAATGTGCATCCACACTTTTCATCCTACTCATTTTCTTTTTGTCCTCCTGTTCTCTTTCTTTAAACCAGTGGGAATCAGTTCTGTTATTTTCAACTAGAATCCTAATTAATATAATATGCACACTTTGAAGAAATATAAAATGAAGTATCTTGTTACTTTGCTAAGCAAAAAAAAAAAAAACATACAACAATAAAATACATTATAAAGCAGCTTTGAGATTTTCATTTGAGTGCTTCTCTGATAAGAACAGATTTGGAAAGAGGAGAGCAGAGAAATATAACCTAATTATTTTTTACCAGCACAGACTTATTTTGTTTATATAAGTCAGAACCAGGCATTCCGGTGACATTCATGATTAAAATAAATGTGTTATTTAAAACTATATTGAGTCATTTATCATGAATCCATTTGTTGATGAGTAGCTTTTGAACTAGATTATAATACTGTGTCTAGTCCTCAATCTCTGCCTTATAGGACCAAAGTTACTGAAGTCCTTGGAAGACCATGTCTGGGGACTTTCAGTGACTCCTTTATATTGAAGTAGAGGGAATATGTTTCTGTTTCTTTGGAGGTAAAGTATGATCTAGGTTTTATGCTGTTGTTTTCCTGAGATATCAAAGCATCTTTAAGATTTCCTCAGGGGCATTCACATACATTAGTAGGAATTTGATGTCTGCAGGGTCACCTCTCTTAATAAGATTCATTTTATATAACAGCTAAAGACTTCACTTTAAGAATTTCTTCCGAGAGAGGTTGGGCACAAAAATCTGTAGTTTTTCACTGATTAAGCCATCATAGTTCTTTGATAAGCCCCAGTATTGATCCCTTAGTTACACCTTTTTGAGTAGCTGATGGCTCCCATGTGTTCTCATTCTTTGCTCTTGTTTTTATTTCAGTGACTTCCGGAAAGAGTTTGCAGTTTTGCAGTGGGTTTTTATTACATGCTCCAGTCACTTTCTACTTATTCATTTTACATAAGATAACTAAAGAAATGGTCTCTTGAATTGTATTTACACAAATCCTTGATGGCATCTCATTAGTCACAAAACAACTCTACTTAGAATACAATGACAATAGCCTGACTTCCTTTTCAACTTTTAATCGGTAATATCAAGCCTATGTATTATATTTTCCATCAATTACCTAAAACTTCATTCATTTTTTTGATCCTGTAGGTTCAAAATCAGGTAGTTACCTTCACCTATCTTGTAATTTCACATGTTAATTCCCTTCAATAACCTAGAATGTATATCTAAAATATACATTAATTATGTCACATCAGGTTTATTCCCTTTCCCACCTGAATAGTTTATCTTGAGATAATGTTGAATTTTTATCTATTCCCATCTTTTCATGAAAAAATTTCCATCTTGTGATTACTAAAGTATTTCCCTCTTGGCCACCTCTGTTTCCATTACATCACTTCTTATCTCAAGTAGTATCCCTTTCCTTATTTAGTCAATCTTATTCTGTAACAAGTCTCAGTATCCTACTGTTGATCGAGATATGTATTTACTGTCTATTAATGTTAGATAACTTCCATATATTTGACAATAGCAACAATAACAGCAACAACAAAAAATAAAACCCCTTCCACTTTTTAGGCCACATTAATTTTCTGTGGTGAATATTTAATTAGCTAGATATTTATGGGATTAGTTGTTATTATTTTACTATTAGAATGAGACCCTCTAGTATTCTTAGATTTCTGTATAGAGAGGTGGACTGCTACTTGAAACAAATTATTTCTGATTGTACATACATACAGCTGATTGTGCATATTACAGATAGAACTGGTATACATGTAAAAATTCAATTGATTCTCATCAAATGCATATTTTGAAAACCTATTGCAATGAATATTTAAAGTAATTTGTTAATTAGTTTCCTTAAAGAATATCCCAAACCAGTTTATGAGAGCATATGATAATTGTGTTGCATGTGTAACTATTTTCAAAATCTGTATTTTCAGTTTTGAACATTTGGTTTCTTATTTAGATATGTCTGAAATTAACTGAATTCATTTTTCAGTTTTTCCTCTTAGTTTCTGGATGGACTGACCTTACTGATGTTATGGCAATTTTCTTTGCATAGTTTAGTTTTACTGGAGTATATTATTAGATTTTAGGCCTGCTGTATATGGAGTTGAGTAGGTTGTGCATTGCATAATTCCCTGGGCACCATGTACCTATAATCTATGTGAGTACTTCACCTGGAAGTGTGCAGTACACCCCAGCATAGCTATATAGAATAATCCTTGCCAAAGACTTGATAACCAATGAATCATTTTAAGCCATGAATTAGAGTGCTAGTCACTGATATCGCTTAATAGCTATTGGATGTTTTAACTTAGTGAAAATTTGCTTAGTTTGGATTTTCTCTTTCCAATCTTAACTTGCTTTGCTATATGCTAGATCAAATGGTTTTGATAGAGACAGACACATAGAAAATTCATGTACCTTGGTTCCCTGGGAAACCAGGCTAAGAATAGTTTTCTTTGCACATCCTGGTTTCCTCTAATGAGGGCCAGTATAAGAATGTGAATGCCACAATGTAACCTATAAATCCCAAGAGATCATTATTTTATGACACTTTTAATGCACATTTGCAGATACTCAAATTAGAAAGCATTTCAGATATTTGCATGAATCTAATTATTTCTGAGATTTTTGTGTGTGTGTATTTGATTATTTTCACTGTTTTTTAAAAAGAGGATGTGTGAAGAATGCTGTATAGGTTTTGGGTAGCTACTAGTGATAAAAAAGTTTCCCAGAATATGAACACTCAAGGTTTTCTAATTAAAACCAGCTTTCAGGGTGCCTGGGTGGCTCAGTCAGTTGAGCATCTGACTCTTGATTTTGGCTCAGGTCATGAACTTGGAGTCTGGGATTGAGTCCCATGTAGGGCTCTTCACTCAGCATGGAGTCTGCTAGTCCATTTCCCTCTGCTCCTCCCCCTGGCTTGAGCTTTCTCACAAACAAACAAACAAACAAACAAACAAGTCTTGATAATAAAATAAAACCAGCTTTCAAAATGCATATCAGTAAATTAAATGTTTCTATAATGCTGGTAATCAACTATTTGATTATTATTCTTCGTATTCACACTTATTGCAATAGTAAATTCCTTTCTTTGAAAGCCCTTTTTAACGTGCATTTATTTTACTTATTTATTTGTTTATTTATTTATTTTACAGAACACTTGATAAACACTGCTTAGGTATTGAACATTTGTTCATTATTCAGTGAAGAAAACTTTGGAAGCAAACTTTCCAAACGTAGTACACAACACATTACACAGTTTTCTTCATGAATTTTAGAGAATGCATTGTGTTTACTAAAACTTATAAATGTTATGAATCTCATTTTAATATTTTTCTTATACATTACCTTACTTTAAGAGGCTATATATTTGCAAAATGTATATCAACCACAGATACTTGCTGAGGGCTCTGTATACACAGGCAGTGGAAAAAGGGATTTGTTGGCCAGAAATGCACCTTTCAGGATTTTGGATGTTCTGTAGAGTAGGCTAACTTAAATCATAGATATAATATGTGCTTATGGTTAGAAAACAAGTATTTTCTTTCAATAGAACAAACGTTATAGGAAACCTAAAGCATATTATAATCAACTATCTATAATGCAAACTACTTTCACATAATATAATAAAAGTATTTCTGTCTGGCTAGAACTAGACACTGAACAATTTGGCATTTTCGGTGTAAGTGCTTATGACATATCCAATTAAACACATTGCTCTCATTTTTTTGCACCAGGTGTTTTAATGATCACTATCTTGAGGTGGATTAAAATAACATGAACAGGCAAATTCCGAAAGCCCCAGCATGTTCAGCAGTGGGAAGGTAAGAACAAAGTGTAAATTGTTCCTAGGTCATTTGTCTTATAATGTAAAAGAATTTGGGCAAAGCTCTAAGGCTACTGGAGCAAGATGAGTGGTATAATGGATGACATAAAATATTACAAGAAAGGAGTTGTGATATATAAAGACAATGACTGCTGCCTATGTCCACATCATCTAGTATTGCCTCCCAAAACAATAGAGAACAATAAGAATGGAAAAAATAAAATTACATAAAACCAAGTGCTCAGCACAACTTAAATACCAAGAAAGCTCATGCTTCAATATGATTATAAGTTAAAAAAATGAAGTTACAGGTGGATAAAATGAAAAGTACAAACCCAGGATTTTATATCCAGTCAATGTTCCTTCAAGTATCATGGTTATAGAAAATCAATTTTAGGGGCACCTGGGTGGCTCAGTCGTTGAGCATCTGCCTTTGGCTCATGGCATGATCCCAGAGTCCTAGGATCAAGTACCACATGAGGCTTCTTACAGGGAGCCCACTTCTCCCTCTGCCTGTGTCTCTGCCTGTCTTTGTGTGTCTCTCATTAATGAATAAATAAAATCTTTTTAAAAGAAAAAGAAAAGAAAAACAATTTTTACATACAAATTTTGTACCCATGAGTCCTTCTTGAGGAATCTATTACAGATGATATTAGAGATGAGATATATCCAGCCAAGAAGGGACTGCAAAAACATGAACAGTTCCACTGCTGAGCATTTTAAAATATGCATACAAAGATCTAAGACTAAAGGAAATATGGGAATGAGGGTGGAAGACTAAAATACAAATGTTTTATGTCTTAAAATATTTATGACAAAAATTAATCATAGATTAAGTCATAGAGATATTATCAGGAAGTTCCATAAGGTGAAAGCATTATAAACAGTACTCTTAGATAACAATGTGATAAAATCAGAAATTACTAACAAAACGAAATTTCAAAAGCTCTTCTAATTGAAAATTTCCATTACAGAATCATTAGTTGAAAGAAAAATACAAGCTGAAATTATAGAATTTCTAAAAAATAATAATAATAATAATGACACCCTAGGCCATGCCCTTCTAATCTACCCTCAAACAACTACTTTTCTTGCAAAATCTGCCCTAAGGTAGAACTTGGCCACTTGAATTTGGATTTTGCTATTTTTGTTTTTTTATAAAGATTTTATTTATTTATTTAGAGCAGTGGGGAGGGTCAGAGGGAGAAGGAGAGAGACTCTCAAGCAGCCTCCGTGCTGACCACAGAGCCCAATGTAGGGCTTGATCCCACAACCCTGACACCATGACCTGAACCGAAATCAAGAATTAGATACTTAACTGACTGAATCACCAGGCATCCCAAGGTTTTGCTATGTTCATTTGCACAAAATGATAGATATACTCAGCATCACTTAGACTGTGAGGCAGCAAACTTTTTTTCTTTGTAAAAGGCTAGATAGTGTACTTTGGTTGAGGGGTTCATATGATCTTTGAAACACTTAGTTTTGCAGATGTAGCCAGAAATAGCTATCAGCAATATGTAAATGAATGAATGTGCCTGTTTCAATAAAACTTTATTTACAAAAAAAGGCAGTGAAACACATTTAATCTGTGGTCTGTCATTTGCTGACCCATGATTTGAACTATTTCTCTCCACCTCCATATAAGAAATTCTTGCAAGTGTAAGGTGGAGCATGGAGATGAATCAAATCTTCCCATCTCACAGACATTTCTCCAAAGAAGAAGACATCCAGATGGCCAACAGACACATGAAAGGATGCTCATCACTTATCACCAGGAAAATGGAAATCAAAACTACATTGAGAAATCAGTTCACACCTGTCAGAATGGCTAAATGAGGAAGTGGAGAAAAAGGACCACTTGTGTACTGTTGGTGGACATGCAAACTGGTGCAGCCACTGTAGAAAACAGTATGGAAGTTCTTCAAAAAGTTAAAAATAGAAGCACCTATGTCTTAGCAATTACATTACTGGATATTTACCCCCATATATGAAAACACTAAAAGGGATACATGTATGGCTTATATATAATTGAATATTATTTAACCATAAAAAAGAATGAAATCTTGCCATTTGCAATGACATGGATAGAGCTAGAGAGTTTAATGCTAAGCAAATAAGTCAGTCAGAGAAAGACAAATACCATATGATTTCACTCATACATGGAATTTCAGAAACAAAACAAGAAAAGGGAAAAAAATAAGAGAGTCAAATCAAGAGACAGACTCTTAATTACAGAGAACAAACTGATAGTTACCATTGTCAGAGGGTGGGGGGTAGGGGGTTGGGTGAAACAGGTCATAGGGACTAAGAAGGACACTTGTGATGAGCGCAGAATGATGCATGGAAGTGCTGAATCAATATATTGTACATCTGAAACTAATACCATATAGTTTGCTAAGTAACTGGAATTAAAATAAAAACTTAAAAAAAAATCCTTCCACCTCTATAAACTCATATAGGAGACTTTGTTTTGCTTGTACCAATCTCATTTGTAAGTTGGAAATTATAATAAGACTAATGATTATAATAGCAACAATCATCATGTAATCATTGTAATTTATAGGACACTAGAGAATGGCTTCCTTATCATCTGAAACCCTGCCCTAGTCCACTAGGCCATTTGGATTATTTATTTACCTCTTCAGATGCAGACTCTGCTGCTTTAAAATAAATCACCATTTATTAGAAATTTGCTAATTTGAAATCCTGAAGGTGCAATCTTCTGATTTTTAAAAACATAAAAGACTCTGAATGCCCATCTGAAAGACAGAAGGAGAGAATATAATTAGAAACTCTGCAAGGTCTTAATTTCTCCTCCTTGAATTGAGCATTTTCAATAGTTCTGTACTTCTTTGTTTTTTGTCTATTACCCATTTCCACATGCTGTGTCATTTGCTTTGAAATGTGACAAAGTGATCTGAGCTCAGGTTCCTGCTGCAGAGGGAAGCATTATTGATTTCTTAGAGAGTAGCAAGAAGACTTGCAATGTTGCCGTTAAACTTGGCTGACAGATCACAACAGCTTGTGACATCTAATTTACTATAATGAAATCATGGGGTTCTCTGGCTCTCCGGCCTTGAGGGGAGGTGAAAGGTCAAGAAAGTGAGGATCCTAAGCAGCCAGGCATGAAGGGTGGTTCATTCACATAGTCCAGTCTCATTCTGAAAAGATATTAGCTGCATTCACCCGCTCCAAGTTAACCAGATGGTCTTCTCCGCAAATGGAAAATTATAAATGTCTGATCATCACTGAGCTGGTTACAATTTAATTGCTTGATCAGGAAACCTTATTTCTGGTTTCATTTTGAAGCACCACAGATTGTTGTAATTTCACAGCTAAGACTATATCAAATAGAATTTTTTTTTTGCCATCTTTTCAATTAGCCGGTAAGTTTCTTCTTTGAATAATCTTTTGTTAAGCTGTCCAGCACTCTGAGTAGTTCTGAAATCTGTGAAGCCCAGTTCCTGCTTAACTGGTAATTTTTCATAACTTTTATTTTCGTATTGTGCATGACTTTTATGAGGAAGAAACAAAAGGAAAGCAAACAAGCTGATAATGGGATTTTCTTTAGACTCAGTGGCTTTCAGTGTTTTTTAGACTCTAGGACACATTCAGCTTAATATCTTAGTTTGTTCACGTGCTCCCAGAATGGCCTTTGGCCTGTTTCTGCAGATATAGAAGGAATAAGATGAATTCTGAAAAACAACTAGAAATCTTTAGCATAACATTATGATTTCATATTTATATTCTTTTGCATGAGTAGTTGGTATTCCAGTTGGGTCTTTGAAGCACAAAATGATTGCTGAATCACATAGGATGAGTTGAATAAAATTCAGCATATATTTTCTACTACACATTGCTGTTCTCAAGTGCAAAAAAAAGTAGTAGGATCCTTTGGAAGAGTGCTGGGATAGATGTTCATATAAACTGCATCTTATTTTCAGTGCTGTCATTTCCTTTTCATGTGGTAACAATGACCCATTTAACTCTGAATCTGTTTCCTTATTTCTGAAATGGGGCTAGTAATACAACAACCATTCTGAAGTACCTAGTTGCCCACAGAGGTAGGCAGTTTTACATGTGCTATCTAATTACTCCTGACAAATCTGTGAGGAAACTATTATCCTCAGTCTGCACATAAAAAACTGAGGCAGAGAATAGATGATTTTTTGCAGACTTCAATGGCTGACAAATGTCATAGCTGGGACTTATATCCAGAACTTCTGACTTCCAGCAAAGTTTTTTTTGCAATGAGTCTCAGCTACTTCCCTCAGGGTTTGTTCAAGGAGCATATCAGATTGTGCAAAAAGTAGAGCTTTGTCAACATGAGGTAAGGTTATTAGTTAATTATTTTGACAACTAATAATTCTTATATAGGTACACTTTTAGAATCTACATATTGTAATACACATTATAATCACAATAGTAGCTTAACTTTTCTTTAGACCAAAGAGCCAAGAATTATGGAAGTGCTTTAATGAATCACCGCACTTAATGGTCCCTACAAACCTACAAGGTAGATATGAGTAATCCTCATTTTACATTTGAAGAAGCTAAGCAGTGTGGCTTTGAATTTCAAAATGTAATTTACTGTCTTTTTTTTTTCTTTTTTAGCTTTCTCTTTTCTAAACTATTAGGCTTGCCTAAAAATGGAAAATAAAGCCAGAGTCTCAAGGGCTTCTTAATTGAATTTTTATTGTTTTTCCGATGTTCCATAACTATTTACTTCAGAATGGAAAGGAGATTGAATAGGCAGAGGGAAGAGCTGGCTTCTGCCTTCCTTATGTTGCCACAGGAAGAGACTCAGTGAAATTGCACAGTTTTCAGTTGCTCAGTAGTAACTCAGGTGAATGGAAGGCAAGAGAAACTCTTCATGGCATTCTGAAGTGGACAGTGCTGTAAGCTGTTTTCTTTTGAGTGTTCTGCATGAAGATTTTATCTTAGTTTGGAATGGTTATGGTGAACCCTTTACAAGGAGTAGCAGTCATACTCTTCCAGTCAGCTCCTTATGTATAATATATTAAATCCATGCTTTTATCTCCCATTATTTCAGTTGGTTCATAGATGTGTGTCCTATCAGAATACATGTGATTTTTCTCATTAATATAAATAAACATAAATAACTTCCTATTTTATGTTTTACACATAAAAAGATATTCACAAACAATAATCATCCTGTCTCATCTGGAAAGTAATCACACTTTCCACAGAAGATTCTCATGTCCATATGGAGACTTAGGGGGATAAGCAATTTGCCTAAACATCACAAAGAATGAAGGGTCAGCAAACATTTGTGTTCCCATTATGATAAACTAAATAATTTATACCAATTATCCAGCAAGCACAGATACAATCTCTGGAAATACTATGAAAATGCCTGCTTCAAGGCCCAGTAAGGAATGATCAGGCCAGGATGTGATCAGGCCTGAGGTTAACCCTCACTTCAGGGCCACTTTTACTTAAGGAAGAGGGTTGTTTGTTGATCCTTAAGTGAGCAACAGAAAGGCTGAGATGCTGAAAAACACTGAAAATCCTTTCCATACTGAGGAACATGGAGTTGAGTCTCAGGCCTTGCAATGGGGTGCTGTGTCCCAGAGCTAAGTACTGATACTTAACATGGCCCTACAAGAGACAGTAGGCCACAGGTTGATGTCATCCCAACTCCTGAAACTGATCCCTGAGTGATCCTGTCCCTAACTCCCTGGAAGAAGCAAAATGAAACCTTGTTGGAGATACTATAGCAGCCTATTTGTTTTTTGCAGTTTTCCAAAAATATTTTTAATAACATGATCAGCAAAAAAAAAAATAATAAAAAATAATATATATATATATATATATAACAAGCAGGGCTCTCTATGTTGGAGTTATTCAATGCAAAATAAGAAATGACTTTATATTGTACTCAAAAAGTTAAGATGAGATTGAGAGATTTGGCAAATAATTTTAAAATATGGAAACAATGCAAACAGAATCAAAAAGAGAGAAGATGGAAAAGATTCAGTATAAATGTAATAATCATAAAGGGTAAACCAAAAAGGCTATAAATGTCACTTGGAGTCCCAGAATAAAAGATGGAATGGGACACAAGATATATTTGAAGACATAATAACTGCATATTTCTCAGATTTTCAAGAAGTCTTACCAAATCATAAAGATGATTAACAAAAAAGATTCTGAGCCAAATCACATTCAACATTAGTCAATAAACCTTAGAAAAATAAAGAGAAAAATGTTAAAAGCAGTCAAAGAAAGATCAGCACATTGACTTTGCAGAAGCAACAATTAGATTGACATCTGAAACAATGAGAAAGAAAATTATAGGTCATTTTCACTCATCTTATATGTACAAATAGTAAAAGAAATATTCCCAAAGTAGTCCGACAGTATCTTAAAAGTGTTCTGTAACACACTCATGTTGGATTTATTCCAGGAAAGGAAGGTTATTTAAGATTTATAAATCAATCAGTGTAATTTATTTGTAGATTAAAGGGAAAAAGTAACTTGATTATTTTAATAGTTGTAGGAAGACTACTTTAAAATTTAAAATATATTTAAGTAGATTTACATATAAATGTTTATTTGTATATGACATCTTAGATTTCTAGAAAAAAAGGGCCATTTCCTAATTTCTTCTCCCTGCTAAAAAAAATCTTTAAAAGAAACCTATAGAAAACATTTTGCTTTTTGGCAAAATGATGAAGCTTCTTTTTAAAGTTTGTGTAAAATAAATATGATAGCTACAACCATTTTCATTTAACATTGTTCTTGAAGACCTAGACAGAATGTAAGCAAGGAAAAAAAAATTAGAGAAAAGTATAAGGATTAGAAAGCAAGAGATAAAATATCATTCTTAGATGATGAATTTTATTCCTAGAAAAGTCAAAAGAATCTACCAATCAATGATTTGATATAATGAGTAGCTTTAGCAAGTTTTCTGGATACAGGATCAATATGTAAAAACCAAATGTATTTATATATGCCAATAATAACATCCAGATAATGTAATTTTAAAAAGATATTGCCTACAGTAGTATTAAAAAATCATCAAATCCTGAGGAATAAATAAAAAAAAAACTATATCAGATCCTTATAAGAGAATATAAAACATTATTGAGAAGATTTTTTTTAATCTTGAGTAAATGGAGTAATGAACAAAGTTCCTGCATTAGAAGATACAGTACTGACAACTTGTCAATATTTCCCAAACTGATAGTTTAAATGCAACTTCAATCAAATCATAAGAGTATTTTCTTAAAATATGCATGTATGTATGTAACTTGACAAGTTGACTCTAAAATGTCTATGAAAATGGAAAAAAGCCAAAACTAGCTAAGACTAGTTGGACTTTCTCTACCTGGTAATAAGAATTAAGTCCATAGTAATTAAGAAAGTATGGTATTGTTACAAGGATAGACTAGTGTACTAGATCCATAGGACAGAAATAAGATCTCAGGAAGAGCCTCAAACAAATGTTGAAACTTGTTTTATGAAAAAAGTGGGCACTGCAGATCTCTGGGGCTTTTCAATAACTGGTGTTTAAGCAATAGGGTAGCATATAAGAAAAAGCATGTAGTTTAACCTCTACTTCACAACATACACAAAAACCAATTTCAGGAGATTGTAGATCTAAATGCAAAATAAAAGAAAAAAGAAAAAAACCTTAAGAATGCAATACAATCATGACTTGGGATGAGAAAAGCAAAGCTTTATTTTACCATATTGGAAAAGATTGATAAAGTTGACTATAAAACTAACTTATATAGGTAGAGGAGATATTTACAGCTCATATTCATGAGCACTGTAAGTGCACATATTCATGTTATAAAAAGATATACAAGTCAACATGAAAAAAACAGAAAATCCAACAGAATAATGGGCAAGGTATTCGGGTAAACATTTTATAGACAAGGATACCCAAATGGCCAATAAATATAGGAAAAAAATTGCTCAACTATAGTTGTTATCATGGCATGCAAATTAAAACAATTATGTACTTTTATCTATCTATTAATATAGCTAAAATTTAAAAAGAATAACAGCCCAAGTATTGACAAGGATATGGAACAACTGGAATTTTATTCAATGCTATTCATTGACCACTCAATCTGAAAAGCCAAGCTTGTCCAACAGCAGAAGTAAGAAGGGGATGAAGAACTGGAAAGTCTCTGGAGGTTCTTGCCTTTGTGGGTCAGATGGCCCACATCTTGGTTGGTGGAGCCTGCAGTGGAGGCAGGAGAGCTGGGTGCAGTGAGGAGGATATCAAGGAAAGCTGGAACCCACGGGCAAACTCTTGCAATTACTGATGAAAATAGAAGAGTAATTTTATGCTATTTGGCACATTCTATTACCCCTCCTCCAAATCTCATCAGATTCTTTTGGATACTTCTAACCAAGATCCTAGAAAAGTCAAAAGAATCTACCAATATGGAAAAGTTTTCTGGGAAACATAGTTCCCAGTTTAACAAAATTGACAATATAATTAGGTAACACATTTTACATTAAAAAAATTATGTATTTATTTTAATAAATTCAAGTTACTTAACATATACTGTATTATTAGTTTTAAGAGTAGAATTTAGTGATTCACCAGTTGCATATAACACCCAAAGCTCCATACATCAAGTGACCTCCTTAATGCCCACCACCCAAATGCCCCAGCCCCCCAGCCCCCTCCCCTCCAGCAACCCTCAGTTTGTTCCCTGTAGTTAAGTCTCTTAAGGTTTGCCTTTCTCTCTGTTTTCATCTTATTTTATTTTTCCTTCCCTTCCTCTGTGTTCATCAGTTTTGTTTCTTAAATTCCACACGAGTGAAATCATAGGGTATTTCTCTTTCTCTGACTGACTTTACTTTGCAAAAAACAGTGATTTGAAGGGACAACTGCACCCTAATGTTTATAGAGCAATATACACAATAGCCAAAATATGGAAAGAGCCCAGATGTTTTTTGATGGATGAGTAGATAAAGAAGATGTTAGATGCACACATAAAATGGAATATTACTCAGCCATTAAAAAGAACAAAATCTTGCCATTTGCAACAACATGAATGGCACTAGAGTGTATTGTGCTAAGTGAAATAAGTCAGTCATTTTACAAAAAAAATTTAGCTATATATGAGAAATGATGAAAAGTTGAGAGACATTTTCAAAGAATTAAAAACCTATGTCAATTCCAAAACCATTTGGAATCAAGAAATCTTAGATTTGAATTTTGTTTTTTATTTTTTAAAAGATTTTATTTATTTATTTGTGAGAGAGATAGAGAGATACCACAAGAGAGCATGAGCAGGGGCAGGCAAGAGGGAGAAGCAGACTCCCAGCTGAGGAGGGAGCCTGATTCAGGATCTGATCCCAGGACCTTGAGATCATTACCTGAGCCTAAGGCAGATGCCACCCAGGTGCTCTAGATTTGAATTTTAAAGTAGGATTTTACTATTTGTCATTTTGGGCAAGTTACTTAATCCTTCAGAGTCCTGAATTCCTTGCCTATAAAATTAGGAAAATGAGATAAGTTGTAGACTTGTTTAAGGATAAATATTATAATGCATATACATTTACCAAGACAGAGCCCAGTTTGTTGCAAACTCCAATAAATGGGTTCCTTTAGCAACATGACTTATGGATAACTTGTCAAGACACTTGGATATTAGAATCTCCTGGGGAGCTTTTAAAATAGAAAAGACACAGACTCTACCCAGAGAAATTCTGATTTATTTGGCATACTTCCCTGTCAATAAGGGACCAGTTGAGTTAGGATACCTCTATTTTACAAACATCCTCAGTCACAGAGGAAGTCAGAGCCTGTTAGCTTTTTGCAGCCCAGCACCCTTTGTTTACAAGTTTTTGTTTGTTTACTCTTTTACACATTCTAAATATGTTTCCAGAGGGTAGACTCTAACATTCATTAGATTTACAAGTCACTCTGATAATCTTGAGTGAAAATTTGAGAAATCCTTGAAAGGAACATGGGGCACATCCCCATTTTTTAAAAAAGATCTTATTTATTTATTCATGAGAGAGAGAGAGAGAAAGAGAGAGAGAGGCAGAGGGAGAAGCAGGCTCCATGCAGAGAGCCCCACATGGGACTCCATCCCTGGTCTCCAGGATCACACCCTGGGCTGCAGGTGGAGCTAAACCGCTGCGCCATCGGGGCTACCCACTCATCCCCAATTTGATTAATATTTTGAGAAGCTAGTACTGTAGAACGCTTTTATTTATTTATTTATTTATTTATTTATTTATTATTTATTTAATTTATAGATTACTGCTACTTATAAATTCAATGAGTGATCTTTCAATGACCTTTGTGCCAGATCACAGCATGGGCTGAATAAGGGATCTTTTTACTGTAGCCCCCTCATCACTGACTACAGAAGGAAGAAATGTCATACCATCAAGAAATTTAAATGTGAAATATTGTGGTGAATTAATTCACAGGTATACTGAATGCAGTATGAGTGAGGAGAAGTGAAAATTTGCTTCTTAGAATTCAGTGGGAAGGCAACTACTAATCTTCAAGTTGTAGATGAGTTCCTTTTCATTGGCAGGCACTCTCTAATGCTTTAAAAGTTTAATACTCTCTGGAGAGGAGTTAAATGCGTTTTTAAGTGCCATTTGTTGTGTGTTCCCGGAAAATGAAGTAGAAATGGGAACATTAGGGTCATAGTATGTTGTTATTGAAAATGAAACCCATTTTACCTCTACTTCACAGTATTCATATATTTTTCATAAAATGAGTTCTTCCATATTTTAAGATTTAAGATCTACCTGTCCTCTGATGTGTAGGCTGCTTTTTCTTTCTTTTTTTTTTTTTTCTTTTGTGTATGGTTGGCATACACAAAAGTTGTATTTCCTAAGATTGCCCTACTACATTCAAGGCTATGATTTCTTTCTAAATTGGTCATATGAATTAATGAAAAGCAGACAAAAGTGAAGAAAGATACAGATATTAAAATATTATGTTTGGGGACAACTGGCACAGTCAAAACTTTGAAATAAAGCTAAGAACTGAGCAGTTTGAGGAGGTAGACTGAATTTTGCTCTGCATTGTGGGAAACTCAAAGTCCTTTCGGTATTCCTGCAGATTTAGATAGAAGTAGTTTTGTGTGATTTTTTATCTACATATGTGGGGTTTGAAATGACTTTTCCTCCCTTCATCTTATTCTAATTTTGCAATAGTTAATCAATTCAACAAATATTCATTGAGTTCTACAATGTACCAAGACGGGGGTCCTAGGGAATAGTGAAAACAGGAAGTTCATGTTCTCCTGGGGATTACAATCAGTTCATCCCTACAATTAAGATTGTCTATTATTGCAACATTTTTATCTACCACAGGCTCTTTGGAGGCTGCTATCTTCCTTTCTGATACATGTTTGACTCCTGAGACCTAACTGACACTAATTCCTCATTCACTAAACTCTGAAATGTTCCCCATCCATTGTCTGTAGATATAATAATGGAAATTTTTAAAGATATCAGTTGTCAGAAACAACTTGTACCAGGCATTCTCCCCATTATCTACATGTGCCATCTTGCTTGATCCTGACAAAAATGCTATGAAGCAGAGACTGTTATTTGGCCCATTTTCCTGTACTATAGAAAGAGTTTTAAAGAAGTCAAAGCACTTGTCCAAGGTTACTTGACAAATTGATGCCCCAGCTCAGAATCAAATCAAAAATCAAAATACAAATCAAATCAAATCAGCCCTTAATCCCCTACACAAATAAAAGAAATATTATTTCTCACACGGTAATCTCATTTTGAAATACACAGATACTGTTATTCATTTAATGCCAAGTAGTTTAAAGAGACAATGGGGGACATCTGGGTGGCTCAACAGTTGAGCGTTTGCTCAGGGCATGATCCTGGAGTTTTGGGATCGAGTCCTCCATTGGGCTCCCCACAGGGAGCCTGCTTCTCCCTCTGTCCATGTCTCTGTCTCTGTCTCTCTCTCTCACACACAAATGAATGAATAAAATCTTTTAAAAAAGAGAGAAGGACAATGGTTCCCTAGTAACTTCACTTTCATTGTACTTTCTCTTATAAAGGTATTGCTTATAGCTACTTGTAAAAGTATAGATTACTGTACTCTGAGCTTCTTGAGGGTAAAGAACGTGATTTTGTTCAACTTTATATTTCTCCTTTCCTGACCACATTTGTCAAGCAATAGGAGCACAGTAAATGTTTGGTAAATGTGTAAGTGGGTAGAAGAATGAATCCCATTGCTAATGAAATAGCATGTCTATTGGCTCAGACATCCAACATATAGTATATATGCAGCAGGTATTGGAGTGAAATGAGTAATTGGAAAACAAGGTGTTGGTAAACAGGAAAATGTGGGAGACAAATGTGAGTAACAAACAAGAAGAGTTGAACAAGTTAAAAAGGGCAAATGCTTATTTGCACATTTTTCCTCTGTTTACTTAAAACTGATACCAAGTGGACTCATTTTGAAAGATTAAAATGATTAAATCCATTGTTGAAATTGCACTCTTACTTGATGTTGGTTTGCATTTTGTTTTCCTGCATCCCATAACTAGATAGTTATTTACATTTCATGCATGAAACCCCCAAAAATAAAAAAAAATTCTATTTTATATCTAGAGAGAGCACATTGAGTTTTGGAATCCCTGCAGAATTAATTAATTGTTTTTCTACTTTGTAATTGTATGGGGACCAGTGAGTGGTAATGAATAATTTCAAGATATGACATTTTCATGTTTCTTTGTTTTTATTTTTCTCTTTATAATTTTTGAATTGATTTTAATTAAACAGTCCTCTGTTTATGAGACACTAGAGGAAATTTAATATCCTCAAATTAAGGAAAACAAACAAAACAGAGAAGAACATTGAGCAAAATTGGTTTCTTGAATTGTACTTTGCATTGTGATTTGAGGTTTTCTTTTCTTTTCTTTTCTTTCTCTTAAAGACAGATTTGATAGAAAAAGTGCGCCCCGGGAGAGTTTTCTAAGCTTTCACAGCCCTTGTCTGAGGTGAATGGTGTTTCATTAATTTCACATGCAATCTTCTTATGTGACAGTATAATTATAATATTATACAGCTTAGCTAGATGGCTTTAAATGATCTGCCAGTACAACCCCAGAAATGAAGGGTCATGCAGGGTACAAGGAGTCTTCAAGATTCCATTTTGAAAACTAAGTACTCTTGGCAAGGGACAAAATTGCTAATGTGTTTCTATATTTGAGGTGCTTCCATTGCTTATAAGGTATCTTACAGCTCAGTGTGATGTCTCTAATTCTTTGAAATGCCAATCACTTCAGTTTATGTTTCTCTTTGCTTCAGATAAGAACCTGGGGAGGGGGGGAACTGATGGAAAAGGTAGCACAGATAGGACAGATGAAGCACCCCGTGCTTTGGTATGAGGTGGGAAGAACGTAGTTGTGGATATCAGAAATTCACTCAGAATAATCGGAGACCCATGGGGGGTATAGCATAACTTTTCTCCTTTGAAAGCAGTTTTCTTTAGTACATCATTAGGAGCACATTGATATTTGGAATTTTTCAAACACATTTGTTCCAAGACATTGGCTATTTCAGTATTACTCATTTGAATTTATCCATATCCATCAATTTCCTGGCAGATTGGACCTCGTATTGTTTTAATGGAGATTAGAGATAAAAGAGAAATTTAACATCAAATGTAACCTCAGCACAGTGGGAAATCAAATTTCTTAGTTTCTGATATGCATAGATCTCTACTCTGTAGCAGAGTTCAGCTTTCTTCTCCTCAACAAAAGCAGTTGGGAAAATCAAGAAATAAAGAAAGCCAAGAAATGGGAAACCAGAATTGGGATTTCGTTCTTTCCAGCTATTTTTTTTCCTTCCAGAATGCTGTAACAACCAGTCCATTGAATGGGGGTGGGGGTGGAGGGTCAAACTGACTGTATGGAATTTTGGAGAGATAATACATATCATGTTTTGTTTTTTTTTTAGTTGGGAAAATAGTCACAGTATCCTTTTGGTACACTGTAGTGAAATTAACTTTGACTAGGAGTTTATTTGCTGTGTGACAGTAAATTTATGAACATAAATTTGTTCATTTATAAAATGAAGATTGACTATATGGCCATAGGAAGTACCTCTAAGTCCTAAAATTTATTGATTCCCAGGTTTACATATCTACCACTTTGAGACTAGTATGCTGTGCTAGGCTAAGATATTGGTGAACATATTTCTTCTTATTCAGTTTATAAACAGTCAAAATGAAAACTTTAAAAAATGCCCAGTACTGTTTGTGTGAACTTCCAAATCAAGTACAAAATTTAGGAGCCTTCAAAATGTTCATGTCTGAATCTTATCTGTTTGACACATTCAATATTAGTGAGATGTTTAAGCATCACAAGCTACCATGAATTAAGGATGCCAGGGAGGGAGAAAAAAATCCCCCAGATAGTTTTAATTCTTAAGGGTCCAAAAATGGTTAGAAATGCAATTTTAAAAAGGGTATTTATGTGTTGAATAGCAATCTAGCACATTCTGATAAAATCTGGGAGGTTTATCAATATAAAAATATTAGGTTCTTTAGAAGCAGAATTTCTATTTAATCCTCTGGGTTGGCATGAGCCAAATTTTGACATAGTGCCAGCATTAGTACTTTCAAATGGCAATGCATATAGTTTTACCCAGAACTCAAGCACAGAAAACAGGAATATTAAATATAAAATTTGCATTCTGCTTTGAATTAAAAAAATGCTGTACTTTTTTATTTAATTCATAGATAAAACAAGTGAGGTTCAAAGAATTATCTGGGGAATTTTGGAAAGTGTAGTTACTAACTTTCTGAACCTAGATTTTAGGGAACACAATTGAATTTAAAAGAAGCAAAAGGATTTATTTGTATGACATACCATACTACTCACTGCACTTTAGATACTTTCTGAAGCAAATAAGTAAAAAAAAAAAAAAAAAAAAAAAAAGGCTAATAAGCAAGAGGTCAAACAAACAAGAAAGAAGGCCAGTCAATAACAAATAACAAGTGATAAATATTGTCTTTCTTTTTTCCTTACTTATTGTTTTTGTCATTAAAAAAGAATGAATTTTCTACTCAGAAGCAAAATTAAAAGTAGTTAGTAAGGAGCAAAACACAAAAGTGCATTTGTTGCAGCATTATTAATCAGAGAAAAACATAAAACACTCTTCAAATCTCAGATTAGTGCTGCAATGAAGTAAGATGGCCAATTCACATAAAATATGATTATTAAAATTATGATTTTATACATTTAGTTATGTATTATGTATACAGTTAGTGTATGATGGGCTTAAATTCTGATTGACCAGGAGTTCATTATAATTGGTTTATTCTCTGCTAAACTGGTTGCTAAATATTTTAAATATCTCTAAGCCTTGAAACAATATTGAAAAATAATCAGGATATAAGGTTTTTTAGACAGAGTTTAATGCAAAATGTAATATAAAGCTTGATTTCTAGATTTTAGGAAGCCAGCTGAATTTTAAAAAATAAAATACTTGAAAAATAGAGTAAAAACTTCTGACAATATCAAGACAGATACAGATGGTCAGTATGATGGTTAATTTTATGTGTCAAATTGATTGGGCTAAATTACGCCTAGCTAGATCCTAAACATTATTTCTGTGTGTGTGTGTGTGTGTGTGTGTGTGTGTAGTTGTTTCTGGAAGGGATTAGCATTTGAATCAGCAGACTGAGTAAAAAAAGATGCCCTCGCCAATATGGGTAGGCATTACCCAATCTTTTGAGGGCCCAAGTAAAACAAAAAGGTGGAGGAAGGGTAAATTGGGTCTCTTTTGCTTGAGCAGGGACATCCATCTTCTCCCCTCAGACATAAATACTCCTGGTTCTTGGATTTGGGGACATGGACTGGGACTTAAATACCATTAATTCCTCAGGCTCTCAGCCTTTTTACTCAGACTGAATTACAAAATCAGCTTTTTAGTTCATTAGCTTGCAGATTTTAGAGTGGAATGGGAGCCATTTCCTATGATAAGTATCTCCCTAAATTTTATATCTTTTGAAGATATCTCAACACATTTAATTTAACAGCAGTTTTTTGATGGTTTTTATTTATTGAGTTTTACCAAAGGATTCAGTTTAATTTTCACAGAAATTATAATTACCTTTCATATTCTTATTTGATAAGTTTACATAATAGTTTATTATATTATTATATAATTAAATTACTTAACCGATTTTACCTTATGTATATTACAAACACAACAACAACTAGTATCATCAAGTTTGGGAACAATGAAATGACTTTTGTGTCAACCCTACCACATCTGTAAGTAAAACATGCAGTTCATTTATCCAAATTCTATTAAATGTTCTACTAATGGTCCAAAATTCTGAAAGCCAACAAATTGAGCTGGCTGGACCTTACTGAAAAATTACCTTAATCTTTTCACTTATGAGTCCAGGGAATTCCATGGCAGTAGATGTAACACAGTTTGAATAGCTTTCTTGGAAAGCAGTATGTAACAGGGTCAGATTTGGCTGCATGCAAGTCAGCATGTCTGAGCCATCAGAACCTGGAAGTCCCCTAAGACCTGATGACATGGAGGCGGAGATTAAAGCAGCAATTATTACTTGATGCTGGAATAAGCGTTTTCTCATCCGGAGGATTCTAAAACAATAACAAAGATTTCAGAAACACTCTCTAACCAATATAAATAACTAGGAGTTATTAATGGCTTCTATGATACTTAAGACAGATCCCATTGCCAAACAGAGTCTTAGAATATTTTATGTCTTAATAGCATTTCCTTCACATGGGAGTCAGAAATATTTCCAGGCAAGATATATTTGGAAAGAAAGATAGTCACAAAGATTTTGTTTGTGGAAAGCTTTTCAAGTCCTCTACTGTTAATTCCAGCCTCCAGCTCAACAATATAGTCATACTCACCCTAAGGACACAAAGAAGTGAGAAAGGGAGAGATTACTGTCTTTCTGGGAAACAAAACAAAACAAAACACCCCAAAACCAAAAGCACTAATCACCACAACAGAAAAGCGAATAACAGAGAAACCTTCTCTTGACTTCACATTCTACTGCAGATCTGACCTCATTTCTTAGTCCCTATTTACAGCAAAATGGCTAGAAAGAGTTGTCAATACTTGCTATTGCCAATTCCCTTTTTCTTATTGTGTTTTAAATTCAATCTAAACCAGTTTTCTCCTCTAATAGTTTGTTGAAACTGTTCCTGTTCATGTCAGTAATGACCTCGACGTTGTGAAATCTAGTGCTGAATTCACAGTCCACACCTTACTTTACCTATTGGCAGGTGACTCAGTTACCATACCCTCTCCTTTGATACATAGTTCTTTTTTTTTTTACCTCATTTCTGGAACAACATGAAACTCCTGGTTTAGTTTCTACCTGACAGGCAACTCTACCTCTCTACTGCCTTGGTTCCCCAAATCCTAAACTTTGGAGTATCTCAGGGAATAATCCTCCTTGTACTTACAACCCAGAGAATCTTACCCATGCTCAAGGTTTTACATATAATTTATATGCTGTTGATGCCTGATTTGTGTATGTAGCCTACACATCTCTCCTAAAATCAAAACTTGAATATCTAACTTCCTATAAGATGCCTAATAGAATTCTCACAATCAACATGTCCCAAACTGAACTTCTGACTTTCCTTTCAAACTTCTCATCAGCTTTTCTTGTTTGAATAAATAACTGTCTTTCTTCATGTTGCTCAAACAAAATATCTTGGATTTCTCATGTTTTAAGTATATTCCATATCCTATCTGTTCATATGTCCTGTCATCTTTGACTTCAAAATAGATCCAGAAACACTTCTCATCACTTCTGCTCACCAACCTGTCTTTTGCCTGCATTTTTACCAGTTATCTTACCGTGTCTCTCTGCTTCCACTCTGACCTCTGACAGTCTGTCTCCACAGAGAAGCTGTAGTGATTCTTTTAAACAACATGCAAGATCACATTACTCCAAACCTCTGTTAGCTCCACACCTTGTGTAAAATAAATGTCCACTTTTATAGCAGGCCCTTCAAGATCTAAGCCCTTGCTCTTTCTCAGACCTCACCTTGACCACTGGCTCCAACCATGATGCCCATGCTCTTCTTCCACCAGAGAAAGCATGTTTCTGCATTGGGGGCTTAGCATTGGCTATTTTCTCAGTCTGGAATACTTTCCTTACTTTTATGCATATGAATAGCCTTTTCACTTTTTTCAGGTTTCTCTCAAAATTATGCTTCTTCATTGATAACTCTATTTAAAATAGAAATCCCTTTCTCCTCAACATTATCTCTCCCCTTCCCTTCTTTATTTTTCTTTATAGCATTATTTACCAGCTGGTATATGAGTGAGTTGACAATAGTATGTGTAATATAAAAGGACACCCTCACTTTTGCCACTCAGTGAAGAAGTATGGTTCTTTAACTTAAAATGACTGGTTTTGGAACACTGAAGTGGAAAGACACTTTTCCTCAGCAACCCTACAGTGATCCTGTGGGACTTGAATGATCAAAAAAAAAAAAAAAAAAAAAAACCCTCATCATTCGAATTTCACTTAGTCAACTTGTGATATACTTGACAAATAGCCAGTAGGGTTCAGAAAATGTAGTTATGGCCAACAATAATTCATGTTGATTTTTCAACTGTTTGAGATTGGTATTGGACCATTTATATATTTTTAATTTTTTAAAAAAATTTATCCGTTTAAGAGAGAGCATGTGTGAGGGGGAGGGTAGAGGGAGAGGGACAATCAGACTCTCTGCTGAGCATGGAGCCCTACTCTGGGCTCGATCAGGACCTGCAGATCATGACCTGAGTCAAAGGCAGATGCTTAATCCACTGAGCCACCCAGGTGCCCCTATATTTATTTCCAAGTAGACTCTATGCCCAGTGTGGAGCCCAATGCCATAAGCTTGGACTTATGTCCCTGAGATCAAGATCTGAGTGGGCTCAAGTTGAATGTTTAAGTAGCTCAGCCACCCAGGCACCCATGACCATTTATATTTTTGAAAATAACTTTAGAGCTAGTAGGGGTGATACTTTTACCATTATTGAGAACCCTATAGAAACTGGAAGATTTTTGTGCATGTGCGTTATATATCTGTTATGTCATTTAATCCTCTCACTGATTCTTCAGTGTATTATTATCTTGATTTTCAAGGTGAGAAAACTTGGTTCACAAAGTTAAGTAACTTGCTTTATGACACTTGGTAAGTGGTAGGCCCATTTGGCAACTGGCTTCGTGTTCTTCCTATTCACTATAAACTGTCATATAAAATTGGCTATAAAATGAGGATCAATGTGTGAAACACAGCAGATCATGGTTCTAATCTCAAAATGATTTTCCATGGATTTTGGAAATATATATACCTGGTAGACACATTAGGTAAAATTCTGAAGGAAGTGTAATCCTGCAAGAGAATATTTGCTAATGAACATGTGAGCTAATGAACACAAGCACTTTGTCTCTGAATTCCTTATTTACACATGAATCTAGTACATTTGTGGTCATAGGAAATATTATGTGGATATTTTTACCATCTTGTATATATTTTTTAAAGATTTATTTATTTAATTGAGAGAGAAGGAGATGAAGGGGCAGAAGGAAGAGGAACCTAAGCAGACTCTGCACTGAGCACAGAGCCTGACGTGGGGCTCAATCTAAGATCCTGAATTCATGACCTGAGCTGAAAGCAAGAGTTGGATGCTTAACCCATTGAGCCACCTATGCATCTTTGCATGGAAACACAAGAGGTATTTTTTTTCCTTTTTCATACAAGATATTTTTAAATAAAAAACACTTGAAGTTTTATTCCAGTATAAGTGCTTCTCAATGTATGGTCACTGTTCTTAATACTTATAAGTAGTAAGGTCCTTCATCAATTACTATGCTGGACACCAAAGATGATCACAAAAGAAGGGTAAAAACTTGATAAAGCTGCTAGTAATGCAGTAGACAAAGACACATTTTTCCATCTCTTTTAAACTGCTGAGTTCAAGAACATAGTTTGTGAATCAAAATACAATTCCACCAAACAGTCTTATGCAGAAAATGAGAGAGGGGGAAAAAAACCTGAATGAAAATGATGCTGGTTGCATAAGAGATCTATGGAATGCAGCAGCATCATAATGGCTATATGACAATTGCAGCCACTATAAAATTTTATGGCAGAAAATTGTTATTTAAAAAAATGCAGTGATTCAATATTGTGGGACATAGGAATTACTTTTAGTGGAAGGATTCAATATTGTGGGACATAGGAATTTTAGTGGAAGGATAATATTGCTGCCTCATCAGGCCCTGGTGGTACAGTATAGAAAGAGGAGGGGAGAGAATTAACTAACCCCAGAAAAATCCCCCAAATAGACAATATACATTTGTTCTGTGTGTCTTCATTAATACATGGTTAATGTATGATAATAAATTGGATGAAATAGGCTCTCTTTAAGATAGTATGAAGCTACTTATTTTCTACTTCAATAAAACCTCTACAGAGGGTATCTATAATGGAGGAGTTGAGTTTGGTGGCCAACAATATAGGTTGTGGAATCAGATCTCAATTCCACTTGTCAATCTGACATTCACCAGCTGGGTGATCTGGGGGACATTCTTCATTGCTTGATTCTTCAATTCCTCAGTCAAGAAGTACAAGGATAAGTTGTCAAGATTGAAAGAGAACCTATCATAGCAGAACTTATAGTAATTTAGAAATTATGGTTGTTACATCTTATTGGCTTCCGTCTCATCTCCCTTTTTCTCTTGCAGTTTTTTTTTTTTTTATTTTAAGTAAGAGAATCCTTCTTACAAGTTATTAGTTGCCTTTATTTCTGTAGTTAGAGACATTAAATATCTTTTGAAAGAACACAACTTAAGAGCTCTTAATTATGTTAGTGTGTTGCTGGCAAAGGCTATGACTAGGGATTTCTTAGGCCTGACGGAGGCTGTAACTCCCCACAACCTTTGCAGGGTAGAGATCTGAGATCCCTGAGGACAGGGAGTGATCAAATTGGTAGTAAAACCAGAGGCCTTCTGGAAAGAAAGGGATTAAGATGCTCATCTTTCCCTTTTTAAGAAAATCAGCTTCATTGAAGTACAATTTGCATATGGTGAAATTCCAAACTTAAAGGCACTTTTCTGACCTTTTCACTTTCAATATTCAAACTGTTGGGTGGCATCTCTGACACACTAGTATGGGCCTAACTGAGGACATCAAGTAGGAGAAGAGGTCCCTGAAGGGAAACTCACCATGAGAGGAAGAGTGAAGATTAGTATCTTGGAGTCAACATTTGGATCTGAGTTGTGTTAGTGGAATAACTCTCTGTAGCACTGTGTAAGAGCTTAGGATAAAGCTTCAAAATGCAAGTATTCTGACTGTTCCTTGGAGAAAAAGGTAAAAAATACATGAATGCATATGAATTTAAGATTGTTTGAACAAAACAGTTGTAATTTTGCAAAGTCTTTTTGTATAGGAAACAGGTACTGAATTGAACCACAAGTAGAGTGTTCTCCTTTTCCTTCCATTTATAGAAATAATAGTAATCATATTAGAGAATGGAGATTTCCAAGATACTAGAGAGCTTTTCAATTCTTCCTCTATAAACCATTTGCCTACATGACTGGTCCTTTGCATTGAGTTTTTTATATTGGTATATGAGCCTATCTTGGTAAGTAGGGGAGGGGAAAGCAGGAAAGACACAAAGAGAATTTTTTGGCAGTATATTGGAAGAATATATTTATATTGATTTAATTATTGAAAGGCATGTGATCTTATTATAGATCTGAAGATAGCAAAATGGTATGTGTTACACATGTATGCTAATAATAATAACATTATTATTACTATTTTAATTATTAGACACAAGTCCAGATGTTATTGAGTATGCAAAAATGAACTGGACTTCTCATTGCAAGGAGTTTATGGCATGTTAGGTGAAACAGATATGTTTACAAATAACTTTCGTTATGTGAGCTGAGGCCATTGAGTTAGGATGTGGAAAATCATAGGATTCCTACAAGAAGAAATAGTTGAAGAGGAATTCTTGGTGGTGGGATTACCATAATGGGAAATTCAATAATCAGGAGAACAATGAAGAGTTGAGTGTGTCTGGTTAGTCTGGTTGTGTGTGAATTCTTCAGAGGTTAATGCTGGCAAGAGAATCAGTAGCCAGATGTTAGAAGGCTTTGGGAAGTTGGGCTTTTACTGTTTGTGATGGTTTGTGAACTAGGAATGGTACAACATGAGCCATGTATCAAGATAGTCATTCTGACAGTCAATATATGAAAGGCTGAAGAAAGAGGACAGGAGAAAGTGACTGGCTGAAATTTAAGTGGCTTTCTGTCTATGATTTGCTCATATCTTGTGTTTCCATAGTATTTTTCAAAATTTGAACTCCAAGTGTATCTCTTTTCTATGTAAAATTGGCACTATTGCCTAGGCTATGTTTATGCTAGGGTTTTGTAGTCCCAGATCTGAATGATTTTGTGTAAATATTGATGGTTATGGGAGAGGACACTGTAGGTAGTATGTGGCTTCGTGTTTTCCAGACATTTCAAGCTCGTAAGCAATATGATTTATAGGTTTCCTAACAGGGGAAATTGCTATCAAGAAATTAAATGAAGATATAAAAGCATCCTCAGAATTATCACTTTTGGCAGCTGAAATAAACAGCTTTGTTTATTAAAATATTTAATTCATTTAATATAAAGTTCATTGTGAATGGAAATACAAAAACCTAATAGAAAATTAAGATTGCAAGTACTGTGCCCAGATCAAATATTTTACTGCTATGGTATTGCCAGATAAAAATGGAAACGGTAATGCCATAGTAATAATTTTCTTGTTCCTTTGCCTTTAAATATTTGTCATGGATATGAATCACTTTTATACCTCTGGGTTCCCAGACTTAATAATATAAATGCCTCAAATAGGCAAAAATGGTTGGTTTCAGTGCCTTTAGAGTAGAATGTAAAGCATCTTCTCCTTATATTTTTGGTAAGATATGAGGTAATCCTTTTCTCAACTATCTTCCAACCAACGGCAGTAATGACTCAGGGCCCCCAGGACTTTTTTGAAGTCACTACACCACCTGATGGGATAAATGGGGTAGCTAGACAGGGAACCTATTCATGATGGCTAAATTCGTATCTACCAATAACATTTAATTTCCCTCAAGACACAGAACTTAGGTGAAAACCCCATTCACTGGTACCTAAAGCATGCTGTGTGAGTGTGTTTGTGTGTGTGTGTATGTGCGTGAGTGTGTTGTGTGGTTGTGTAACAGTAAACCTATGTACTACAGTCAAGGGCTTAGACATATAAGCTTTATAATGTTTGGTAACCAACATATTAGCTAGCTACTGCTGAATAACAAATTGCCTCACCACTTAGAAGTTCAAAATAACAATAATTTATTATTGATCACAAGCCAAATGGTCAGCTGGGGGCTCTGCAGATCTGAGCTGGGCACAAAAGGGCTCTCTCATGTGTCTGTGGTCAGTTGTAAGTTTGCTAGGTGGATTTACTGATCTTGGCTGGATGTCTCCTATGTATGGGGCTTCAGTGCCATGACTCTCCTGTACATATTTTATCTTCTAAGATACTCAAGTATGTTGTAATGGGAAACACAAAGAAGGAAAAGAGAGCATGGAAGCCCACAAAAATTTCTTGAGGTTTAGACTTGGAACAGGCACATCATTCTTAATGTCCCATTCTATTGGCCAAAGCAATTAAAAACAAAACAAAACAAAAAAATAGTCTATATTTAAGGAGAGGAAATAGACTACCCTTCTTGATGGGAGGAGTGGTAAAATCATATTGTAGAGATGATTGATAGAAGGCAGGGTAAAGAGGTTATTTCTACAATTAGTCTATTGCATCTACTTAAGAAAATTACAAAATCAAAATTAATAAATGTTTACTAAACATCCACAAATCAAGCATTATTTCAATCTAATTACTGTCACATTAAGTTAATGTTTTTGCCTTTAAAAAGATCTTATGTTTAAAACAGTGCAAGCATTCCTGAGAATATATGTATTATGCTTGTGAATCACAGTGTAGTGGCCATGAGAATACACTGTGTAGATTTTCTGCTACAAGAGTGTAATTGACCAAGGCTCCCAGGTGCTATGCTCAGGAAAAAAGCCATCTCTCTATTTTCACTGAAGGCACTGATCCCAACCAATGACTAAGCAAGTAGACCTGTTTGTGGGAGACATGGGCCTCTTCTGATGGCTAACTTTGTATTAAGAACTTCCCAACAGCCTTGCCAAAACTTTCTTTGACTGCACAACAGTATAGGAAGTTCTTCCCAACAGCCTTGCCAAAACTTTCTTTGACTGCACAACAGTATAGGAAGTTTTTACACAGCATTCTCTTCCTTCTTCCTTCATAGTCAGACTGCAACTGTGGTCTCATGACTCTCAGCTTTTCCTGCTGCTCCTCTTCCCAGCCCCCCATTTTCTCTCACATAGGTATTTTCCCTAGTAAATTCCTTATATGTTTAGTCCTGTCTTGGCATTTGCAATGGACTACTCAGAGAACTTGCACTAATTCACATAGCAAAAGACAAACTAAGAAGATTATAACAAAGACTTTCAAGTTGTTTTTACATATCTACAGAGAGATAGATGTAAACATACATCTCTGTGGATGTCTATAGCTTGATGTCTCTCTCTCTTTATACGTATCTGGGTTGTAAGGTGCAGGCAATATTAATATGTTTGACATTTTGTTGGATGTAATTTCCATAAAGAAAGATTTCTTAGGATTTATAAGGTCTTAAAGTGACCCTAGTGATCCACTGGGAGGAGTAAAGGATGATCAATCACTTACTGCGTTCCTGTTGTGTTCTTGACTTGCTTCCATGTGCAAAATATCCAAAAATTAGACTATGCTTATTTTTACCTATAATAATTCTATGACTAATAAGACTACTTTAGAACAGTTCTTTTATTTTTTTCCTGGAATTGGCACACAGGGTGCTTTTGTTACTGTTATTGTCTTTCTGCTGACTATCATTCATGTATTGATGTGACAGCTGTGTAATTCACCAAACTGTTGGCAGGCCTTAACAATCCAATAGAGCAATACTGCCTAATTGGTCCTGGTCATAAAACCCTTAGGGAGACTATTGGAAAACTGACTATGATTGACTGAAATGAGAAAGAATCCTCAACCTGTTGAGCAGTGTCTCAGGCTATTTGCTATAATATATGTATGTGTGTATATGAATTTGAGTGTGTGATGTGTATGTGTATACAGACACATATTTGTAATATATATATGTATATATATATACATATATAAATATATATATATGATCCTCTTTATCTGATAACTTTTAAGAGCTGCAATTTTAAAATGGCCAAACGTAGAATCACCTCATGACAAATCCTATTTATCAAAACCCTTCCTTTCCCAAACTTACAATCAATAAGTACTAGTAATTTTAAGAACTGAAATTACTTACTTTTACTATTGGTTAAAATCATTTGCTCTAATTGAACGCATCCATCTAGACCAGATCCATTTCTAAAAATGTCTACTCTCATAAGACCAGGAATGAGGAATGGCCTTATACAAGTACCTAAATTAAGCAATTTTAGAAATTCCTAACTTAGCCTGAAGCTTGATAATGAATATTGCATTTAAAATTTTTTGTACTTAAAATATTCCAGACTTTAATTCATGACTCATTAATAAACCATTTCTTTTTAACAATGGATTTCAGCTCTATCTACATTTTATTAAATTATCAAATGAAAAGTGAAAAATTCACCCAATTACCTGGACTTTTTTTTTCCTTTTCTTTTCTTTTAAATAATCATTTTGATATGATGACATATTCAGATGATTTACCATAGATTTTCCCATGGAAAATCCATAGATTTCCTATGAATGAAAATATTTTGAGATTGTGATAATACTGCCCAGTAACTTAAAATTCTACACCTATCATTTTTTTACTCTTTATTTGTTTTCCTTTCCACTAGAGGTAATAAGATGAAACATAGTTGAGCATTTCATTTTAAACTGGCTTGGTAGCTATAAACTAATAGACAGATACATAGATACTCAATTTCCTCTACTTGTAATTTACACCTTTACCTCCAGGCAGGAAGCCATACTAGAAAATTAGAGAAGGAAAGGCATTTGTTCACCTAGTTTTATCATCAGACTAATAGAGAGCTTTCCCCCCTTGTAATGTACTTTCCAGTATTATGGCTGATCCCTCGAGGATTCCATTTGACATGTGGAATTGAAAATAAGGTAATAACAATCCCCGTGCTTGGGAAGATTGTTTCTTTTCATTTTTTGCTATTTCATGAGCACATTGAGAATATGTTTTTGATCAAGAGCCAGAGTTATATTTCCTATATTTGTATGAGAATCTGAGCCTAACAGTCCCTGAATGGCCCAGTTGGCAAATCTATATGCATACAGAGGTATATGAGGTTTTAGAGGAAATAAACTTCCTATATCTATTTTCTAAAAAGATGATAAAACATTATTAGAATTTGACATTTTGACTTTGATTTTCCTAGTAATAGTGACAAATAAAACTGTTTTTTATCACAATTAAATGTGAAAAAGTGAGTGTCCCAAACTCTGTTTGACCCAAAACCATTTTTTGTTGGTTAAGAAAAAAATGGGAATGTAATAAGCTTATATTTTCAATGTCAAAGGGAATTTTCAAATGCTTAACCTTTTGATCCTAGGTAAACCATAGACAAAATGTTTTCAGCTCATTGAAAAATTTAGATTTTGTTTGTTTTGATGACTGCTATATAAACTCACAAAATTTTGTTTAATGAATGCTATTTGGTAGAAAGAAAAAAAACTGTCTTAAGATTCAGACACTTGGGTTCTACATCTAGCTCAACTGCTAAATAGCAAGACAGGACTCTTTTATGAGCCTGAGACTTGGAATCTGTAAATTGAAGTGTGAAAGGAAAAGAGGTAATATGGAATGATCTATGAAATCCCTCTAGCTGAAAATTTCTACATGATCATAGACTTTTTCTTCTAAAATTATCATTAACATGTTATTTTATTCATTTCTTCTAGTCTTTATTAAAAATATGAAATTAATTTTTGAACTTGCTGAAATTGTTTTAAATTTACACTGTATTTTATACTGAAATAAATGTAATCAGGTATAAAAATAACTATTATGATTCTAAATTACTACTAAATTACTCCTGCACTTTGAATTCCCTAACCTTCATCCATCTTGGAGGTTCCACTATTTGCTGCGGACATTTCACTAAGGATAAACATTTTAAATTCACAGTTGAAAGAGAATGATGAGGTGGCCAGAGACATTCTGATGAGACTCTTTTCTGAAAAAATAAAAAAAATAATGATGAAAACATCTGTTTGTCCTGTGCAGTGGGTTCCTAGGTGTGGTGCCATTGATATACTGCTAGCTCCCCTCCCCAACCCCTGGAATATCTTTGAAACTGGAGTGAGCCTTGGATTATGTATTAATATGATGTATTCAACATCAAAAACACTGACAACTGGGTGATTTAGCTTCCCCTTTGGAATGATTGCCTTTCCTCTCATTGGCTTCTCCTCACTCTTCCCTAGCTATCTCTCTGTAGGACAGATGGTAGTTCCAAAGATGTGAGCCCAAGGAGAGAACCCTGGTGTTATAAAAATAAACAAGATTGTTTCTTTTCTGGATTTCTCTGATCAATTAAACTATTGTTGTTATCCCATCATGTTTGTAAAGAGTAAAGATCAGTGAAGAGTGATGATAGAAAAAAATCAATGAATAGATAATAATTTAATTGAATATGAAACTGTTTATGTACCAGAGATAAGGACTTTAGCTTTTGTATTTAAATGCAAGTTTAACTTTTCAATTTTAAGTGATGGGTCTCTTTTTTAAAAAATTTATTAAATTTTTTTTGTATATTTTTTTATTGGAGTTCGATTTGCCAACTTATAGCACAACACCCAGTGCTCATCCTGTCAAGTGCCCCCCTCAGTACACATCACCCAGTCACCCCATCCCCCCACCCACGTCCCTTCCACTACCCCTTGTTCATTTCCCAGAGTTAGGAGTCTCTCATGTTCTGTCTCCCTGTCTGATATTTCCCACTCATTTTCTCTCCTTTCCCCTTTAATCCCTTTCACTATTTTTTATATTCCCCAAATGAATGAGACCATATAATGTTTGTCCTCCTATTGACTTATTTCACTCAGCATAATACCCTCCAGTTCCATCCACGTTGAAGCAAATGGTGGGTATTCGTCATTTCTAATGGCTGAGCAATATTCCATTGTATACATATACCACATCTTCTTTATCTATTCATCTTTCGATGGACACCGAGGTTCCTTTCACAGTTTGGCTATTGTGGACTTTGGTGGCATTTCTATACACAATGAGACTGAAGAAAGAGAAATTAAGGAGTCAATTCCATTTACAATTGCACCCCAAAGCATAAGATACCTAGGAATAAATCTAACCAAAGAGGTAAAGGATCTATACCCTAAAAACTACAGAACATTTCTGAAAGAAATTTAGGAAGACACAAAGAGATGGAAAAATATTCCATGCTCATGGATTAGAAGAATTAATATTGTGAAAATGTCTATGCTACCCAGGGCAATGTACACATTCAATGCAATCCCTATCAAAATACCATGGACTTTCTTCAGAGAGTTGGAATAAATAATCTTAACAATAATAAATAATCTTAACATTTGTGAAATGTTCCAAATGGAACATTTGGAATGGAACATTCCATTTTGGAATTAGAAAAGACTCTGAATAGCCAGAGGAATATTGAAAAAGAAAACCAGAGCCAGGGACATCACAATGCCGGATTTCAAGCTATATTACAAAGCTGTGATCATCAAGACAGTGTGGTACTGGCACAAAAACAGACACATAGGTTAATGGAATAGAATAGAGAACCCAGAAATGGGCTCTGTACTCTATGGTCAACTAATATTCCACAAAACAGGAAAGACTATCCCCTGGAAAAAGGACAGTCTCTTCAAAAAATGGTGCTTTTAAAATTGGACAGCCACATGCAGAAGAATGAAACTAGACCATTCTCTTACACCATACACAAAGATCAACTCAAAATGGGTGAAAGATCTAAATGTGAGACAAGATTCCATCAAAATCCTAGAGAAGAACACAGGCAACACCCTTTTCGAACTTGGCCACAGCAACTTCTTGCAAGATACATCTATAAAGGCAAGGGAAACAAAAGCAAAAATGAACTTTTGGGACTTAATCAAGATAAAAAAGCTTTTCTTTTTTGATTTAAACACACACACTCGTACATTACTTTAAAGACATTTTTAAGACTGATAGTATTCTATTTTATTTTTTATTATTTTTTAAAGATTTTATTTATTTATTCATGAGAGACACACACACACAGAGAGGCAGAGACACAGGCATAAGTAGAAGTAAGTTCAATGCAGCAACTCGATGTGGGATTCCATTCCAGGACTCCAGGATCATGCCCTGGCAGAGTCAGGTGCTAAACTGCTGAGCCACCCAGGGATCCCTGAGAGTACTCTATTTTAAAATCTTTTGACATTTTGGGAGCTCCTGGGTGGCTCAGTTGGTTATGTGTCTGACTCTTGATTTCAGCTGAGGTCATGATCTCACAACTGTGAGACTGAGCACCTCCCTCTCCCACTGCCCCTCCCCTGCCCCTGTTGGGATCAGGTTGGTCATGGGGCCTGCTTGGGATTGTCTCTCTCCCTCTACCCCTCCCTCTCTCTCTCTAATCAAAATAATAATAATAAAATAAAATATCTTTAAAATCTTTTGATGTTTTTACTATTTCTCTCAAAGAAAGTTAATGATGCTCAATACAAATTATTTTCTTTTTTCCTTATTTGGTAACTCTATTCATCCCCATTTCTCACCATCAGCTGTCAGCTGACCTAGGGAATGTGAAGCAGTCTCCAACTCTCCTGCAAAGACTAATGATTATTGATAGATTTTTATATCCCTTCATAAAGATTAGAGATTTCAAAGGCACTTTGCAGTATATGTTAAAAATGATGAAGGAAAAAAATACTATTGAGGGGCTAGTTTTGTTTCTGCCACATTTTTATTTCAGAGAGAATGGGGGAGAAATTGGGGGTTTGATGTTATCATAACACATAAAGGGAAGGTTAGGTTCAAAGAAGATTGCCATGTTCAGAGTTTCACTGTGCCTGAATATCAGGAAGGAATTAACAGTTGGAGATAGAGCAGGAATCCCACAAAAGGGAATTAATTGACTGATAAATCTAATCCAGGATTCATTACTAGCAATGGTAAATGATTCTTGTTTTAAAAATCGCCACATGATGTGCCTGGGTGGCACAGTTGTTTAGGTATCAGTCTCTTGGTTTTAGCTCAGGTTGTGATCTCATGGGTCCTGAGATGGAGCCCCACATGGGACTTTGTGCTCAGGGCAGAGTCTGCTTGATATTTTCTCTTTCTCTCTTTCTGTCCCTCCTGCTTGTGCTCTCTCTCTAAGAGAAATGAATCTTTAAAAAAAATTGCCACTCAATTATTTTATATTTGAAGAGATATGTGTGTGTTTTCTTAATATTGTTAGAAAGTAACATTTATAGTAACATTAACATTTTTTAGACTAAGATAAAGACTTTATTGTAGTCGTGTCTCTATTTGAAAGCTATGAAATTTTAACCATATCATTTCACCTGTCTGTGTCTTATTTTCTTAATCTATAAAATTGGAATGATAATACTTATGCCATTTACTTCACAGAGATGATGTGTGATAATGCATGTAGAATTCCTTTGTGAGCTATAAAATTTAATATACATGTAAAGGTGTTAGTAGCTCTGATTGGTTAAAACATCTTTATATGTCTCCAGGTTGTAATATTTTAAGTCTCTCAAAGGACATAAAGCTTGCTTTTAATCACAGCATCAATACAATTTATAATGACAATTTTTCCATAATGCTTGTGTTGAGGATAGTACATGAAGCTATCCATAAATTCAGAGAGCCCTGGGGGTTTAGCATTAGTAAGAGATCATTTGACTCAAGACTTCTCTGCTTCACAAGACTTAAATTAAATCAGAGAATTGAAAGAGAATCTACTCTTTAATTAAGAAAACCAGATTCTTGCCAGCTCTAAAATATTCTCAAATTTGGGGACTTTTTATTTACTTCTCTCTGGTCTTTATTTACCACTTGTAAGATTCTGTCTGGAGGTATTCCACTATACCTCTCATCGTCACTGAATTAGAAGTAGGGATAGTTATCATTTAATCTTTGGTTCTGATTTTTCTAGCTCAATACCAAAAGGAAAGACAAACTAGACTTGTTCATTTCTTATATTCATTGGTGTTTTTGTCAAATGGCAAAACATCTGAGACAAACACAGAGACACCATCATCTTGGTTATGAATGCAAGATTCAGTCTTCCTTTCTACCTATTGGTTGTATATCATTGGACAGTTGCTAAAAAATTTCTAAACCTGAATTTGTCCATTGATAAAATGGGAAATCATAATAATAACTACATCATGGGTTTTTTTTTAATTTTTTTTTTTTACTTTTTATTTATGATAGGCACACAGTGAGAGAGAGAGGCAGAGACATAGGCAGAGGGAGAAGCAGGCTCCATGCACTGGGAGTCCGACATGGGATTTGATCCTGGGTCCCCAGGATCGTGCCCTGGGCCAAAAGCAGGCGCCAAACCGCTGCACCACCCAGGGATCCCCATCATGGGGTTTTGATTGATATTTAAATGGATTAATACTGATAAAGCTATAAATACTTTCTACAGTATCCACACATTCTCCCAATCATTCAACACCTCCCATTAAAAAAATATATAAAAACTAAAAAAAAAAAAAAAACAAAACCCATAAGTGGTCACATCTTCTCATCAATGTGATGACATCAGTTTAACTACTTACTCAAATACTTACTTATTTTTTCAGCAATTATTATACATCACTATGGTCCACTTTAGTTCTTCAAAGATGAGGAGAATATAGACTGAACTTGAGTAATTCCTTATCTCCCAAGTTGCTCATTCCACAAAGTATATACTTCAGAACCTTAATCTTCTTTCCTTATGTTCCACAAGAAAAGTGTTTCATAGTCACATAAATTTGAGAATGTTTCTGTACAGTATCTGCTTACTGGAGATTCATTGCATGTACTGAATATTAAAGGCTCCAAGACAACTGGCATCAGAGTGATCTGTGAACTTGGTTTTTACTCAACATTTCTCCAGCTTAATTATTTAGGGATAACTATTCCTCCCTCATATAAAATACCATAGAATTAATAATATAGTAAACACAATTTGGTAAATATAATTCCTTTTCAAGTACTCTTTTCTGTTTATTTTTACCCCTTTCTTAACTTGGACTCTTAAATAAGTTCTTCTTTCATTAATTGAGGAGAACAAAATCACAATCTTGTGCTTCTAGAATAATTTCCAGGTATATTTGTTAAATAAAACATCAAAGTAGTTGTTGCTATTTGTAGAATAACTGATTCTTCTATCAAAATACATCTATAAATTTATAAGTATATTTTAGATAGGTAAATGATACCACTTTATCTGCTAGCAGAATATGAGGAAAGAAAAATGGTAGGCAAGATATGGACCCCGAAAGCAAAATATTGGAATCTCTTTCATGACATTAGGCCAGTATATTCTGCTAGCTCTTTTGAATGATGTTTATTATTATTTATTAGATTACTTTGTTATAAATAATAAAATTCCTCTCTATTTACCTTAAAAACAGCAAATTTATTGGAATTTATCTTGAAAATTGATGGGAAAATTGAACAACCAAGGACTCAGAAAGAAAAGCAATAACGGTAGCATTCCAGGGATCTTAGCATCAAAAATTTCTTGATATTCTCTCTAGATAGTTTCCATTAACAGCACTAATCACCTGACTTCCAGTTTCTGTTGATTTCAGGCTTAAACACAATATTCCCTTGGAAATATTCTGACTGGTAAAACGAGGTCAGAAGTCTTCCCTTGGATTGATCAGTCAATTCTAATCAAGGGATAGAAGTTCATATACAGACATAATCATTAGAATATTGAACTACTATTAGACTAACTAAATGCATTTTCTCTGGAATGGAGCAACATAGTAGTTGTTGATATAGTTAACATGTTTCCCAATGCCCAACTGTAAAAATAATCAAAAAGAGCTCATATTTGTGTGCAAAGGACAATAATATACATTCAGTCGTGTTTTAGGACTGTGTTAACTCTACTCTTGATAACAACCAATTCAAAAAGAACTTGATCATTTTTGCATTCACAGACATCAAGTTGGGTACTTTATTGATGACTTCATGCTAATTTGATCTCATATGCAGGAGGTAGCTGATAGTCTGATGCTTGAGAAAGATACATGAGGATGATAGAAAAAACCTGCAAAGATTTTTTCATTTCTTTACAAGTTTAGACTCTTCTTGATTAAATTTTCTATTTCCTCAGGAGAGCAGAATGCTTCTGCTAGATGGTAGAGTAAAGATACTATTGCATTTGACACTATAACTACCATCTTGTCTTCTTGGTCTTCTCATACAAATTGGCCAGCAGATAAAAACAAATATTAGTTGTGATAGTTGACTCTGATTACCAAGAGTTGCTATGGTTTTTGCGTGAAAAATGGGGGTGATAAATGTACCTGAAATTCAGAGGATTTGCTGGAGTGTGTTTTGGTATATTTACAACCATTTTTAATGATAAATAAGAAGTTGTAGTAATAATGCCCCCAAAATGTTAATCATCTGAATGCAGTAAGTCAATAGTGAAAATCAATGTCACCTTTGGAAAATGCTACCCGGGACTGCTGAAATGATGTCTGTGGATGAGGTAAATTCAGAAGAATTAATGAAGGAGGCTATAATAAGTATCAATTTTAACTTCAAAACAGTTGTTAAATGCAGATGTTTGTATTCAGACTTTTATGGATTACAGCAGGCCACTCGATATCTCAGTGATGGATCAGGCTTGAGCAGATCTGATTAGAAGGGGTGAGCTGTATCAGACATTTTGTATGTCCTGATGATGTATATCATCTCAGTCCATCTTTTCAATGTAGGCATTGCAGTAACCAGCTACATGAAGATGTAACCATTAATTACCTCACCTCATCTATGCCATGGATCCATTGTTTTCTGTTTCAAGACTTGTCTGCTGCTATGTGTAGTTTCCCTGAGGGAGTTAGCACACTCAGCCATTCTAGTACATGCATATCTAAAATTGCAAGGGATTCAAAACTCCCAGGACAACTATCAAGCAGAGAATTGGTATCAGTGAACAAATATTCCTCTCTTTTATGTAAAGGGTGGACAATTCATGAGGCACATTTTTTACTGTTCATCAGAGGGACTGCGCTTCAGTTACTCACAGTGGTAAACAGCTCATTACTGGCTTTCTTCTTTACCTGTTCCATTCCTTTTAGATTCAGTTTCTTGGAATAACTTTCTAAAATAAACTATTTTCATATAAGATTTGGCTTTAGCCTCTGCATTATGGGGTAACCTAAAGTAAGCCATAGGTTCATTTGACGTATGATCAATGTACAAGTGCAACACAGCAGGGAAGCAAATGGAGCATGATGGTTGACCCACAAGCAGGCCCTGAGAAATTGGAGGCTCTATACCATCTCTCTTGGCCTTGGAATGTATATTTTCCCACCATTCCCACAGTGAGAGCCACTTTTAAGGATGAAGCCTTGGGAAAGCAATGTGTTTTTGAGACTATCTGACTCTATCTGACTGAACCCAGTTAAGGCCTCCATACAAACTTAAGACTCTGGTGGACAGGTTAGGAAATCTCATCTTCTGATCACTCAAAACAAGTCAGGTAAGTCCCCTTTCTTGTTAAACTACTGCCTATCCATCTAAAGTGGTCTGCCTCTTCCTTCAGCCTCTCCTTGCTTTCTGTGTATGTGTGAACCTACAAACTGGATCAACTGAATACATGTGTCAAAAAAATCCCCAAACCTGATTTCACACACAAAGCCAATTTTACATGGATTATATTCCTATAAAAGAGTGGTTTAAAAAAAAAACTATTTTAGGAAGTAAAATAAAATAACATCACTTAAAACTTTGTATAGGTAATTTATTATTTAACAGAACACAAAAAGCATTAACCATCAAGATAAAAATTGCTCTTAGAATTTGTTTTACAATCAGTTCTTTGGTTAATACAAAAAACAAAAGAATGAAAGCCACAGAATAGAAGATATTTGCAATACATACATTTGACAAGGAACCCAAAACTAGAATATATAAAGAATTCCTGCACACCAATTAGAGAAAGATAGCTCTGTTGTTGTTGTTTTAAAATGGATAAAAGACACGAGCACTTTACCGCTAGATTGGGCTCTAAGTTGTATTAAACTGCAAATATTCTCAAAATAGTTAAGCTTTTATGAACGATTTATTTTTAGTGTAATTGCAAACAAGTATAGAGGAAGTTAGGAGAGGACCATGGGTCTATTAAGAAATGTATACTTGGAGATGCCTGGGTGGCTCAGTTGTTTAAGCATCTGCCTTTGGCTTGAGTCATGACCTTATGGGTCCTGGGGTTCCCTGCTCAGTGAGGAGTCTGCTTCTCCCTCTCCTCCTGCTCATGCTCGCTCTCTCATACACACTCTCTCTCAAGTAAGTAAATAAAATTTTTAAAAAAGATAAAGGTGCACATGGAGTTGATAAGTTAAAGTTCGATAAAATAGGGAAAGTTAAAGAGATATTTGTGTGTGCTTCAGAATTTATTGATAAGTATAATTTTGGATACTTTTTAAACAATAGGAAATATTTCATTATGCTAGTTTGAGGATTGTTGGAGGTGAACCAATAGAGAAGATTCTTTAATAGTGTAAAATTCCCTCGTACATTGCTAGAATCTTTTGCAATTTGATTGGATTATTTTGCCTACTTACTTTGGTTATTTACTTCATAATTATTTAATAAGCACCTATATAAATAGGCATTTTGCTAGGTGCTAGGGATAAAATAGTGAAATGATATACACTAGTTGTGTTTTCATAAAGCTTAAATATGGATGAGACAGAGAAATAGTTCCAATATCATTTGATAAGTGACGTTATAGGGGAAATGTGGAAACATCCAGGCCTAACTGGGTCTGCATAATTTTTAGCACCTTTGACATAAATTATTACTGTCTTCATATGTCATGAGTGGCATTGTGCCCAATTCCCTTCAGTTGAGAGACTGTCTGGTTTACTTAGCCAAACTTGAGACTCGTTCTAATAAAGCCAATTAAATTAGTATTTAAAATTACACTGTAGAACTGTACTTTGTGTCTTGTGATTTTGTCACATTCTGAGCATCTAATAGTTCAAGAAGAAATATTTAGAATATTTTTTGATGAGAAAGTAGCAGATTATTTTGCCTGACTTATGATAAAGAAGTGGAAAATTGGAAATTATGAAAAAAAAAGTCAGAAAAGAAGAAACTAATAGAACTCAGGAGCAAAGTGGCTATGTCCATGGCATTCGTATCCATGACTGTGTCCAAGGATATGAATCTGTGCTCAGAACAAAGAATGGAACAGGCAGGGCAAATGGCATATATTCCATTCAGGTTAAATTCAGGAAAAGAAATATTTCTGCAAAGTGAAACCATTGGGTCATGAAGCACTTTTCTTGAGGAAACCCTGTTTTTGACAAGGCTTTAAAGACTTGATAGTTTGATGCATTTTAAATAGGTCAATTCACTCATGATAAATGTGCCCTTTTCCAAACTGAAAAGGAGATTTTAGGGGAGAAAGGCAGTGGAGTGTCAGTCACAAGCACTGTGCTCAGAAAGAAGTGGACACTCTCTAACTCTTCTCACCCCCACCCATAACCCAAAACATACAAGATGACTGTGTTTATGACCATGTCAAGAAGGATCAAATACACTACCTAATATTTAATTTTTGGTCAGTTAATAGTATACTAAAGACAAAAATCTTTGATGCATAAGACATTGACATCCAGAGAGGGAAATTTCATGAGAGTTACTGAGTTTAGTCATAAATGATTAAAGAAAAAGACTCTATTGCCAACATAGGAAATTATATTGTGAGAGCCATTGCAAAAATATTGGAGACATAGTTCTCTTTATTTTATCTTTAAATTATTAGATTTTTATTTTTTTAGTTATTAGACTTTGGAACAGTTTTACATTTACAGAAAATGTAAGCAAGTAGAATAGAGAGTTCCGATACAACTTCTCCATCCAGTGTTCTCTAGTAACTTGCATTAGTGTGGTGTATATATGTTAGTGAACTAATGATGAAACATTACTATTAAGTTCATGGTTTACATTAATATTGACACTTTGTGTTTTATAGTTGAGTGGATTTTTAAAAAATGCATGTTATTGTGTATCCACCCATACAGAGTAGTTTTACCATTACTCCAATAGTTTAAAGATTCCCCTGTGCCTTTATTCACCTCTCCCTTCTCTACTTGCCTCTCTTCCCCCTCTACCTCCTAACCCCTGGCAGTCATTACTGTTTTTTTAGTCTCAGTAGTTTCTCTAGAATGTTAAATAGTTGTTGCCTTTTAAGACTACCTTCTTTTACTTGGAAATATGCATTTAAGTCTCTTTCATTGCTTTTTTTGGTGGCTTAATAGCTCATTTCTTTTTATTGCTGAATAATAATAATCTGTTGTACAGATGTACTCTGGCTGTTTATCCATTTATCTATAGAAGGGCATTTCGGTTGCTTCCAATTTTGCCCATTTATGAATAAATCTGCTATAAGCATTTATATAAAGGTTTTGTATGCACATACTTTCAACTCAGTTAGGTTCATTCCAAAAGTGTTATTGCTAGATTGTATGATAAGACTGTATGTAGCTTTGTCAAACTGTCTTCTAAAGGAATATCATTTTTTTTATTCCAACCAGCAATAACTGTGAGTTCTAGTTGCTCTACATCTTAACCAGTAAATATTTTCAGGTTTAAAGGAAATTTTTAGCCAGTGTAATAGGTATGTAGTAGAATCTCATTGTTATTTTAATTTGAAATCCCCTACTGACATATGATGTTGAACATCTTTTCATATGCTTCTTTACTATTTGTATGTTCTTTGCTAACTTGTCCAGATCTTTGGCTACTTTTTGATAGGGTTATTTTCTTGCTGAGTTTTAACTGTTTTTAAATTTTAATATCCTTTAACATAGTATATCCAAAATGTTAATGTAACATGTATTCAATATGAAAAATTAATGAGATTTTATTCTTTTTACCTTTTGAGCCCCATTCCTCCCATCTACCACCCTTGGTAACTACCAGTAGGAACTTTTTATTCCACATATAAGAGATACCATATAGTATTTGTCTTTCTCTGTCTGACTTATTTTATTTAGCATAATGCCCTTGAGGTCCATCCATATTGTTGCAAATGGTGAGATTTACTTTAATGGCTGAGTAATACCCATTGCATAATGGCTGAGTAATATCCATTGCATATCCATTCAACCACCAACAAACATTTAGATTGTTTCCATATTAGCTATTATAAACAGTGTCACAGTGAATATGTTTTTCTGAGTTTGTTTTCATTTTCTTCAGGTAAATAACCAGAGGTAGAATTTTTGGCTTCCATGGTAGTTTAATTTTTGATATTTTGAGGACTTTTGTACTGTTTTATAGAGTGGCTGCACTAATTTACATTTCCACCAACAGTGCACAAGTGTTCCTTTTTCTCTACACTTTTACTAACACTTGTTTCTTGTCTTTTTGGTAATAGACATTCTTACAGGAGTCAGGTGAAATCTCACTGTAGCTTTCATTTACATTTCCCTTATGATTAATGATGTTGAGCATATTGTGAGCATATTGATCACCTGATCACCATTTATATCTTTTGCCGTCCGGGAAAATTCAGATTCTCTGCCAATATTTGTTTATTTATTTATTTATTTATTTATTTATTTATTTATTTATTTATAAAGATTTTATTTATTTATTCATGAGAATACACAGAAAGGAGAGAGAGAGAGGCAGAGACACAGGCAGAGGGAGAAGCAGGCTCCATGCAGGGAGCCTGACATGGGACTCGATTCCGGGTCTCCAGGATCACGCCCTGGCTGAAGGCGGCGCTAAACCGCTGAGCCACCAGAGCTGCCCCTTTGCCAATTTTTTAATCAGATGTTTTGTTTGGTTGTTTTTTGCTATTGAGTTGTATGAGTTCCTTATATATTTTGGATATTAGCCCCCTATCAGATATATGATTCACAAATATTTTCTCCCATTCTGTAGTGTGCCTTTGCATTTTGTTGTTGGTCTTCTTTGCTGTGAGAAGCCTAGTTTGATGTAATTCCATTTGTTTATTTATGCTTTTGTTGCCTTTCCTATTGGTATCAGGTTTAAAAAATATCAGTGTCAAAACCTATGTCATGGAGCTTACACTTATGTTTTTTTTTTTCTAGTAGTTTTATGCTTTTAGGTCTTATATTCAACCTTTAATCTACTTTAATTATTGTGTATGGTATAAGACACTAGTTGAATTTTGTTCTTTTGCATGTGGCTCTCCAGTTTTCCCAACATCATTTATTGAAAAGAATATCCTTTTTAAATTTACACTCTTGGCTCCTTTGTCATAAATTAGTTGACCATATATGTGAGGATTTACTTGCAGGCTTTTAGTCCTGTTCCATTGATTTATGTGTCTTTTTATACCCATATCACACTGTTTTAATTACTATAGCTTTGTAATATAGTTTGAAATCAGGGAGTGTAATGCCACCAGCTTTGTTCTTTTTTCTCAAGATTGCTTTGGCTGTTTGAAGTCTTTTATGGTTACACACAAATTTTAGAATTATTTGTATTATTTCCTTGAAAAATGCCACTGGAATTTTGATAGGGATTACACTAATTCTATAGACTGCTTTGGGTACTATGGGCATTTCAACAATATTGATTTTTCCAATCTATGAACATTTAATATCTTTCCATTTATTTGTGTCTTCAATTTCTTTTTATTAAATTTAACCAATTTCTTTGTTATATTTGTTCTTAGGTATTTTATTCTTTTTGATGTAATTGGTAGTAAGATGGTTTTCTTAATTTTTCTTTCTGATAGTTTGTTACCAGTGTATAGAAATGCAATAGATTTTTGTGTATTGATTTTGTAGCCTGTAACTTTACTGAATTTGTTTATTAATTCTAACAGGACTTGTTTGTTTGCTTGTTTTTGTGGAGTTTTTAGCATTTTCTATATACAATATTATGTCATCTGTAAGCAATGAGTTTTATGTCTTCCTTTCCAATTTGGATGTATTTTATTTCTTTTCCTTGCCTAATTGCTGTGGCTAGGATTTCCAATACTATGTTGAATGAAAGTGGTGATAGTGGACATCCTTATTTTGTTCATGATCTTAGAGGAACAGCTCATTAAAATTAAGTATGACATTAGCTGTGGGCTTGTCATATATGGAATTTATTATATTGAGATATGCTATATGGTATATCAACTTGGTTGAGAATTTTTATCATAAATGGATGTTGAATTCTATCAAAAACTTTTTCTACAATCTCTGAGAAGATTATATGATTTTTATCTTTCATTTTATAAATATGGTGTATCACATTGATTGCAGATAATGATCAACCCTTACTTCCTTTAAATAAATTTCATTTGATTGTGATGTATGATGCTTTTAATATATTGGTGAATTTGTTTTGCTATTATTTTGTTGAGGATTTTTTGTATCTACATTCATCAGAGATATTGGTCTGTAATTTTTTTCTTGTGGCATCTTTGTCTGGTTTTGGTATCAGAATTATGCTGGGCTCATAAAATGGGTTTGGAAGAGCTATTTATTTATTTATTTATTTATTTATTTATTTATTTATTTTGGAGAATCTAATTGATATCAATTCTTCATTAGAATTACAGAATAGAATGTTCAATTCACCAGTGAAGTGGTCTGATCTTGGACTCTTATTTGTTGGGAGGTTTGGTTTTCCTGTTTAGATTTTCTATTTCATCATGATTCAGTCTTGGTAGGATGTGTATTTCTAAAAATTTATCAACATTTTCTAGGTTATCCAATTTTTTGGCATATAATTGTTCATAGTAGTCTCTTATGATCTTTTGTATTTCTATGCTATCAGTTGTGATATCTCCTCTTTCATTTCTGATTTTATTTATGTGTTCTTACTCCTTTTTCCTTGAGTCTAGCTAAAGACTTTTGTTTCTGTATCTTTTCAAAGAACCAACTTTTAGTTTCAGTGATCTTCTGTTGTTTTTTTAGCCTATATTTCATTTATTACTATGTTTAGGTGTCATTTGTTCTTTTTCTAGTTTCTTGAGGTCTAAAATTAAGTTCTTTGTATATTTTGGATATGTCCTTTATCAGATATGTGCTTTGTGAATATTTTTATCATTGTGTGCTTTGTCTTTCCATTCTTTCAATGGTATCTTTCACAGAACAAAAATTTTAATTTTAATAAAACATTTCTCATTAATATTTTCTATTATGGATCATACTTTTATAGCCATAACTGAAATGTCATTATCAAACCAGAGGTCATTTAGATTTTTCCCTATATTATCTTCTAGAAGATTTATAGTTTTGAATTTTGCATTTAAGTCTATAAAGCATTGTAAGTTAGTTTTTGTAAAAGGTACAAAGTCTGTGTCTAGATTAATTTTTTTCTTTGCATACTTATATTCAACTATTCCAGCACCATTTGTTGATAGACAGTTATTTTTCCATTACACTATCTTTGATTCTTTGTTAGAGATTGGTCAATGATATTTGAGAGAATCTTTTTCTGGACTCTATTGTTTCACTGGTTTTCTTGTCTATTCTTTCACAATACCACACTCTCACGACATCACTCCTTCAGCTTTCTTCTCTTTTCTTTACCTCCTCTTTCTCTTCTATTTTTTCTTGTTCAATATTGTGTTCTTTATACTATACCTTTTGCCTTCATATATGAACTTTAGGATCATTTTGTTGGTATACACAAAATACATGCTGGGATTTTTATTTGAATTGCATTGAATCCATAGATCAAATTGAAAAGAATTGACAACTTAACAATATTGAATCTATTCATAAGCATTGCATATCTCCACATTTATTTATGTCCTCTTTGATTTTTCATCAGTGTTCTATTATTTTCTTTATAAGATACTATATATATTGTTAGATTTTTAACTTAATATTTCATTTTGTTTAGCAATGTAAAGTTTAGCAATGTAAAGTTGTTTAGCTGTAAATAGTATTGTATTTTTAAATTTCAAATTCCACTTGTAAATTAATGATTTATAATAGTAAATAGTATTGTATTTTTAAATTTCATAGTAAATAATAGTAAATAGTATTGTATTTTTAAATAGTAAATTAATAGTAAATAGTATTGTATTTTTAAATTTCAAATTCCACTTGTAAATTAATGATTTATAAAAAAGTAATTTACTTTTGTATATTAATCTTATATCCTGCAACAACTTTGCTATAATTGCTTATTAGCTTTTTTCTTTTTTTAATTTTTGAATTTTTTACATAGTCTTCTCATCTGTAAACTAATCATAGATACAATTTTATTTCTTTTTTTCTCAATTACTATAGCTTTTTTTGTTGTTATTATTTAACTTTCTTGTCTTATTGCACTAGTGAGATCCTTTAGTTTGATGCTAAGAGTGGTGAAGGGGGCATTCTTGCCATAGGGAAAAAGCATCCTATTGCTCACCACTAAATATAATATTAGCCATAAATCTTTTGTAGAACTTCTTTATCAAGTTGAAGAAGTTTTTCTTTACTTTTAGCTTATTGAGAGGTTTTTACAATCCCTATCAAATTTTCAGTGGCATTTTTCACAAAGAAGAAACAGTTCTAAAATTTATGTGAAATCATAAAAGACCATGAATAGTCAAAGCAATCTTGATCAAGAAGAACAAAGCTAGAGGCATGACACTTTCTGATTTCAAACTATGTTATAGTGGTGTGGCAATCAATATGGCATGATACTGGCATGATAAGAGACACATAGACCAATGGAATATAATAAAAAAAAAATAAAACTTCACATCTGCCCTCAATTTGTCTTCAACAAGTTGCCAAAAGCCTGTAATGATGAAAGAATAGTCTTTTCAGTAAATGGTGCTGGGAAAATTGAGATGCATAAGAATAAAACTGGATTCTAATAGTGTGATTATATTTGATTATTATACACATTATATATAAATCAACTTGAAATAGACTAAAGACTTCAATTTAAGACTTGGAATCATAAAACTACTAGAAAAAACATAGGGGAAAAGCTTTTTTGCATTGGTCTGGGAAGTGATATTTTGAGTATATCACCAAAATTATTGGCAGCAGAAGAAAAATAAGCAACTGTGACTGCATCAAACTAAAAAGCTTCTGTACAGCATCAGAAACAATAATTAAAAAAAGCAACCTATGGAATGAGAGAAAATATATACAAACTATATATCTGATAGGGGTTAATATTAAAATATATAAGGAATTCATACAACTCAGAAGCAAAAAACTAAATAACCCAATTCAAAAATGGTCAAAGGACCCGAATAAATATTTTTAAAAAAGACATAGAAATGGCCAACAGGTGTATGGAAAAGTACTCAACATCATCAGGAAATGAAAATATAAAATACAATGAAATATCACTTTATACCTGTTAGATTGGCTGCTGTCAAAAAGACAACAGATAAAGGATATGGAAAAGGGTATGCTGTTGATGGCAATGTAAATTGGTACAGCTCTTATGGATAACATTATGGATGTTGTTCAAAAAATTGAAAATAGAAGTGCACTATGACTTAGCAATCTTACTTCTGGGTAAATATTTTAGAAATTAAATTAGTATTTCAAAAATATCTGCATTCCCATGTCCATTGCAGCATTGTTTATAATTGCCAAAATTAGGAAACAATCCAAGTGTCCATTCATTGATAGATAAATGGATAAAGAAAATGTCATATCTTGTTTCCTAATACTGCTATATATAAAGTGAAATGTTATTCAACCATAAAAAAATAAGGAAATATTTCCATTGTGACAACATGGATAAACTGGAGTTCATTATGCTATATAAATAAGCCAGACACATAAAAACAAATACTGCATGACTTCACTTATATGTGGAATCTAAAAAATTTGAACCTTTAAAAAAGGGTAGATAGAAAAGTGGTTGCAAGGGGCTGGGGAGAGGGCAAAACAGAGAGTTGCTTTTGAGTGGGAAGTTTCAGTTATGCAAGATGAGTAAGTTCTAGAGGTTGGCTGTTTAACATTATTCCTATAGTTAGCAATGTTGTATTATTGACATTTGCTGAGAGAATAGATGTTAAATGTTCTCAGCACACAAATAATTGGTAACTGTGTGAAGTAATGATTTTTAATTAGCTTGACTGTGGTGATCACTTAACAATGTATATGTCTATTAAAACACATTGTACACTTTAAATATATACATTTTTCTTTGTTATTGTATCTCAATACATCTGAAAATGAAAAAAAAAGAGAGAAATAAATTTAAAACATATTTTATGGCTCAGATCATGTCCTGTCTTGGTAAATGTTCTATGTAAGTTTAAAAATAATGTGTATTGTACTGTTGTTGGACTGGGGTGTTCTATAAATATCAGTTAGATCAAGGTGATAGTAGTCTCCAGCCCATCTATATCTGTGCTGATTTTTTCTCATGTTGGTCTATGGATTACTGAAAGAAGCGTGTTGAAATCTCCAACTATTAATAGTATATATGTTTATTTTTGCAGTTCTATCAGCTTTGCCTCATATATTATAATGCTTTATTGCTAGGTGCATACATGTTAAGGAATTTTATGTCTTATTGTAGAATTGAGACCTTTATAAATATGTAATATTTTTTTTTATCTATGGTAATTTTCCTTATCCTAAAATCCACTTTGTATAAAATTAACATAGCTACTCCATCTTAATTTTAGTGTTGGCATTATATATATTTCTTCATGTCTTTACTTTTAATTTTTCTGATTCCATATATTCAAAGTGTGCTTTTTGTAAACAGCATGTAATAGGCCTTGTTTTTATCCACTTTGTAGTCTCTTTTAGTTGTTGTATTAGACTATTCATATAAAAAAAAAAGTGCATGCTAAACATTAAAACTCTAGCTTTGGGCTTTACCATTTACTTTTTAGAGAGATTGTTAAACCTGTTTATTTTCTACATATCTGCTGTATTTCCTCAATTCATTCTTAACCAAAAATTTATTTTACCATCTTGATACAGCTGTGATGTTTGAATAATGTGGTTTGGGGAGGATTGAAAAGTACTTTGTGTGGAGGAAGATATATTGAATATTTGATGAATAGAAGCAGAACATGGTAATTATTAGCATTAATTATAAAATATTTTTTATTTCCCTTTTTGGGGGCAACTCATGCAAAAGACTGCATTTCACAGACCTTCTGTGACTATGTAGGGCACCATATATATATATATATATAAGCAGTTCTGGTCACTGAGTTGTTGGTGGCTAGAATGCAAATGCATGAAACACTTTAGAGCTCTCTTTTTTTCTCCATTAAAGTAACTGATGTTTCAGATGGTAATTGTTTTATTAGCTTGGGTCTTACTCCCATTAACCCTCATGAACTATGACATCAAAATGTTTTAATCTATTCCAACCTAATTGGTAGAAAATTGAACTTATTGTAGTTTTAATTTGAATCATTTATTGTACTTTTATTAGTTTTTAATATTTTATATATTATCTTAAATTGGTTTATTCATGTAACTTCTCTATACTTTTTGTGTATTTTTGCTTAATCTGAAAAATAACATATAAATTATACCTAATTCAAACTATGACTTGCTGATATTTTAACTTAATTGTTTGTTATTTGACTTTGTCTTGCTGATTTTTAAGTCATGGATTTATTTTAAGACATATCAAAATTTTTTTTTCCCTTAGAATGTCATCCCTCACTAAGACATTACAAATGAAGTCTCTCAAGGTTTTTGTTTTTGTTTTTGTTTTTTGCATTTTTATGATTCTGTATTGAGTACAAAGTTTTTTGGGAAATTAGGAATTAATTTTAGAATAGATAATGAGGTAGTTGCCATATTTCATTTTCTAGTTATTTAAATAGCATTTTAAACATTTTTTCATTTTTATACTGAATATTTCTTGTTGAATTTACTCTTGGGGCATTGGGGTGGCTCAGTGGTTGAGTGTCTGCCTTTGACTCAGGTCCTGATCCCTGGGTTCTGGGATCAAGTCCTGCATCAGGCTCCCCACAGGTAGCCTGCTTCTTCTTCTGCCTATGTCTCTGCCTCTCTGTCTCTCATGAATAAATGAAGAAAATATTTTTAAAAAATAAATAAATGAATTCACTCTCATGTTATATATTCTTTCCAATAGTAAATGGAATGTTTTCCATCAAAAAAGGGGATTATTAATGTGGTTAGATTAATATTCTATAATGTTTCTAACTGTTTTCTATTTTTTGAACTTGTTTTTTTCTTTTTTCAAAAATCTTTTCTATCTTCTCTGGTTTTAACTGATCATTTTATGAGAATCAATTTTCTCTCCTCTCTTAGCAAATCAACTATACATCTAATCTAATTACATTTTGAAATAGCACCAAAATGCTTCACAGATAGTAAAGGTATTTTCTAACAGAATATTCTTAATACCTCTCTCTTATCCTTTATAACCCTGGTGTCATTAATTTTACTTATTAATATGTAATGAGCACTCAATACGCTGTGAATATTATTGTTATTAGGTTAAGAATAAGAAAATAAAAGATTTTACTGCCTTCACTTATTCCTTCTCTAATGCTCTTCTTTTCTATGTAAGTCTAAGTTTCTGATTTATATCATTTCCTTCCTGTTGAAGAACTTTTAACATTTCTTATAAGACTAGTGAGACGTTCACTCTTTTGTTAGTCTGAGAAAGTCTTTATTTCTCATTCATTTTTGACAAATAAGTTACTGGATACAGAATTCTAGGTTAATATTATTTCTTTTAAAAAATTACATATTTCAATCATTGTCTTTTTGCTTACATAGTTTCTGAAGGGGGTCCAATGTAATTCTTATTCCTGTTCTTCTAGAAGTAAAGTGTTTTTTTCTCAGCCATCTTTAAGATTTTTCTATTTGTCTTTGATGTTCTCTAGTTTAACTATTGTATGCCTAAATGTAAATTTTTAGAATGCATCATGCTTGGTGTTCTCTGAGTTTCCTGGATCTATGATTTGGTGTCTGTCATTAATTTTGGAAAAGGCTTAGCTATGTTGCTCTAAATATTTCTTCTGCTCCTTTTTCTCTTTCTTTTCCTTGTGGTACTGCCATTTACATGTGAATTATGCCTTTTCTAATTGTCTCACAGTTCTGGGATTTCTATTCTGTTTATAAAATCCTTTTACCTATTTTCATTTAAGTCTACAAAGTTTCTATTGAAATATCTTCCAAGTCACTGATTATTTCCTTGGCTGTGTCATCTGCTGATGATTTTTATTGAAGGCATTATTCATTTACATTATTTTTTAAGTTTATTTTTAGCATTTCCTTTTGACCTCTTGAGAGTTTCCATATCTCTGTTGATGTCACTCATTTGTTCTCACATGTTATCTAGTTTTTCAAAGGAGCTTTTAAAATATTTATTGGAAATTTTAAAATATCTATTATAGTTATTTTAAATTCCTTATATAATAATTCCAAAATCTGTGTCAAATGTAAGTCTGATTTTACTGCTTGTTTTGTCTTTCTGGCTGTATTTTTTATTCTTTTAGAATGCCTTGTAATATTTTTTCATTGAAACTAAGCATGATATATTAGATAATATGAATGGGAGTAATTAAGCTTCAGTGTGAGGTTTATGTTAATCTCACATTGTGGACTGAATGTTTGTATTCCACGCCTCCCTCAAACTCATATGTTTGAGGCCTAATTACCTATTGTGATGATATTTGAAGGTGGAGGCTTTGGGAGATGATTACAGTTAGATTAGGTCATGAGGGTAAAGCTGTCATAATGGGATTAATGCCCTTAAAAAAAGTACAGACATGAGATCTCTTGCTTTCTCTTTGTGCCTGCACCAAAGAAAGACCATGTGAAGACACAATAAAGAGAACTATCTGTAAACCAGGAGGAAGGTTCTCTCCAGACTCTGAATCTGCCAGAAACTTGATATTGGACTTTCCAAACTTCAGGACTGTGGGAAATAAATGACTGTTGTTTAAGCCACCCAGTCTATGTTATTTTATTAGCAGCCCAAACTGACTAAGATATCCGATTAAGGGTTGGGCTTTGTTTAATATTTGTTGTAAATGTAGCTGCCAGGCACTTCAATTTATTCTAATTTTCTTTCTCCCCACTCCCCTTCTTCTATTATCTTTAGGATAATAAGAGCCCCTTCTGAAATAGAGTCTATTGTGGTTTTCTCTGGTGTAACCACTATTGTTGTCTTGGACTTTTGTTGATGTGATAGTGAAATATTAGGGGGAGAGCTGTTCTATTATCTTATGATTAAATCTTAGTTTTTTTAGTTGGCCTAAGTCTCTCAACTGTTACATCCAAAGTGTTCCTTAGTCTTTTTCCCTCCCTCCCCTTACATGAGACAGAAAGGATCCTGGAATTGTTTAGTTACCCTTCCCTCAAATTAGATAAGACTTGTATAATGTAGTTTTTCTTAGAAGGCAGGCCACTGTGAAGAGAAAGCTGTGATTCTATTCCAAATGGTTACTTTCCCTTTTCTCTTCCTGAAATAGGAGAAAATTTTTTCTTTAATATTTCCTATAAAAATTTGGTGGTTCTCTTGGAAATAAAACACATAAAAGTATAGGTTCACCCACTAAGATTTAGCCCCCAAGTCTTTTTAATTCTCAAATTCATTCACCAAAAGCATATAACAATTCATCAAAATTACTGTTTAAGTGTTCCTACCAGTTACTTTCTCCACTAGCTTCTGTTTCAGTTAAACTGATTCTCTGTATTTTTTTTTTTCTGTCTCTCCAGATTTCATGGTGACTGTTTTCCCTGTGTTTAAGGACTGTTAACATTAAGGACTGTTTTCCTTAATACTCTGATGCATGTAAGAAAAGTCCTTATCAGTTTGTTCAGCTGTTTGTTGTGAGGATAGAATGACAACTTTTAGTACCTTACAATGTTAGCACTGCAACCAGACTGTTCTATGTCTTTTTATTTGGAAGTCATCTCTGTCCTGGAGGACAGGTAGATGTCTCCATGCAGGAGACACATACACCTACACTCCTCTTGATTTCATTAATTTTACTTGCAATAACTTATAATTATTATTATAAGTATAAATTTGCTGGAGTATAAATGAATAGAAATTTGCTGTGTGCTGTTATTGTGCTTCTTAGTGTATTATGCTAGTTTTGGATTTAGATTGGAATTAAAGCCACAGTGCCCTGTTGAGCTTATTTACAATACCATAGACAATAACATCATCATGTGTTTCTCAAACACTATGAGTGGATGTATTTTAGAAATATATTTTATGCATTAGGCCTTTTTACCTTTGGGAATACATTTATAATTTAAATATGATGTTTTATATGTTATATAGTGTTTTCTTTTTTTTTTCCTAATATTATATTTATTTATTCATGAGAGGCACACAGAGAGAGAGAGAAAAAGAGAGAGAGGCAGAGACACAGGCAGAGGGAGAAGCAGGTTCCATGCAGGGAGCCCATTATGGGACTTGATCCCCGGTCTCCAGGATCACACCTTGGGCGGAAGGCGGTGCTAAACCACTGAGCCACTGGGGCTGCCTTATATAGTGTTTTCAAATACTGTTCATGCTTTCCTAATTCTAATTGTAAGTACATTAAAGTTCACGCCATTTGAAAATTCTGACTTCACCATAGCACTTGGTATAGTCTGGAATGTTGTTTGATAAATAAGTCATATACATGTAAAAATTTTGTGGTAACTGAAACCCTTGTTTGACACAGAACTTCAAGCCTTACTGAGCATATATGTACTCTGAATCTCTCAGAAAGAAAATTCTTTTTTAGTGGAATTACTATTAGAGTATTTTAGAGAACACAGATTGGCAAATTCTGCACCAGATCATTCTTTTAAGATATAGCTTGTTAAAATTTATTACTTGCTTTTATTTGGCAGAATGTCTTTCTTCTTAGTTGGTGACTGGATTCCTGCAAAGATGGACAGCCACATTGCTATGGCAACATATAAAACAAGGCGCTTCTAACCAGGGATGCTTCTTTTCATGTAGAAGACCTTGTCACCAGTTTTCTCAAAGTAACTTTTTTTTCTGAAGTAGAAATTATGCTTAGAAAATATATTTGAAAAGAAAACTCCTTAATTATATTGAACAAAAGTACATTAGTTTGAAAACTGCACTGTGGGCAAAACAAACTATTAAAAGGATACAAGTTATTCATTGTCATAACTTCATATAATCATATAAGGTCTTAGGTGTAGTGTTTGCAAATAATTTAGAAAAGTTCTCTTAATGGTATTCCTCCAATCTTTCTCTTTAAGTCTGAAATGTCTTTAATATGCTGTGCAAGAAAAAAATTTATATTAATTTCTTAATGAGAATGTAAGAAAGAAAGAAAGTCTGTTGAATGAAGTAAGAACTTTCAGTAGTATACAAATATTTAGATACTCCAAGCGCCACTATTTAGGAAGGCATAATGTGGTAAAATAAAGAAGTATGATGAAAATAAGAAATTGAGGTAATGCCAATGATTTCACTTTCTGAACCAATGTTCGAAGAGAGGCATATATATATGAACAAAGAAGTTGACAAGTGATGTTTGATGTTTTCCCCAACTCGTGTATTAAAATTCTCATAGTTTTGCAAATAGACAAATAGCCACCTATTCTTTGGTTACCCCATCCCCTCTCCCCCCCCAAAAAAGACCTTTACAATAGCATTGGGTTATTTCTGTGTGGCATATTTTATTACCATTATTTAAACAAATATTTATTGTGTAATTACTCTTTTCAAGACCCTACATAGCTTATGTACAAGAAGAAGAAGAAATACAAAGATGATCAAAATAGATTTATGGTTCAAGAAACCTGAAATCTAGGAGCAACAATTTGAAGGGAACTTAGGTGAGCTAAGGTCACAGAATAGGGTTTACCTCTGTAAAGAAGAAAACATGATGAAAAGAGCTAAAAATGTAGTTACTTCTTGAGATAAAGGAGAGGACAACAAGTATTCACATTGGATTGTGTCAAATTTCCCTATGAACTAGGAAGTATGATCATTGAATAAAAATGGAAAGGAAGATGAGATCACTTAAGGTTGTGAAAATAACCTTTCACAACTCAAGGTTGTGAAAATAATGAGAAAATTACCAATTTCTTATGAAGAATGGAATATCTCATAATAAATATATGGATTTGTGTCATTGAAGTTATAACAGTCGTTGAATAACATGAATTTGTCATAAAGCAAGCCAATGAAATCAAGTCATTTATCTTATTCAAGAGCTATGAAGAGGGAATGGAGAAAGTGTGTTTTGATTTATGTATATTGGAGACTGGTGACAAGAGAAGAAAGCATCCAATGTGCTCCTTAGTATGACAATCATTAGTTTAATACCTCTTATGTTTCAGAAAATATGGGTAGAAGATAATAAAAGATATAGCCCCTGCATTTAAAGTCTTGTAAGCATAAAGACATGTAAGCAGATGGTTGGAATGCAGAATTGTGTACCGAGTATAGTCTCCATGGACAAGAGAAGAGTGTCTCAGGATGATAGATTATTTCGTTTCTTTAAGCCTTAAAATGCAAAAATCTTATGTGAATACATGATCTTCATTTGAGAGTGCTACAAAATGTAAGATATACTTGATGTTCTGTTTGTCATGGCCTTTCATTGTTGGATGAAAATCATATGGTACTTTATGGGACTTTTCTTATGTAGACTATTGTCATGTCTTCTTTTCCCTCTAAAAAGAGAAGTAAAAGTCTTAATTTTACTTATCTTTTTAATTTAAGGCTCAGCTGGTAAATATATTTTTGCGTATGTTGGATGACAGTTATATTGGTATTAGTACAACACATGCAGAAAAATACTTCAAATTTTAATATTACTAAAACAATCTTTCAAGACATAAAGTAATTGGACTAATAACAATTAGACCTTCTTACTTGGCATTGAGACTTCCAGGGAACTGAGCTAATGAGTAATTAGGTACTACAGAACCTTTCTTACTTCGATGTGCAATCAGCCAAAGATGAATCCTATCCCCTTAATATCATATTTCCACAAGGTCTACTATGCTGCTGGGTGCCTAGCATATCACATCATCTGAAAAAGGCTCTTTTTTTCTGGAATTCCAAACAAATTTCCTGAGAGTCATTCTGATTATCCTGACCTGGCTCAAATGCCTAACATTGAACAAACTGCCCTAGCCTCTGTGATAGATTGTGTTAATGGCTTACACTTGGTCAGATGTTCACCTTTCCAGTCAGATAGTAGACTCATTCCAGGAACTTCATGGATCCCACAATTGGAGTTGTTTGGAAAGGAAAAATAGATTTAGCAGAAGCTATTAGTATTCTGTATCAGGAAGCTTAAATAGAACTCGTTAGCATAGTTAAAAATTTTCTGGAGGCAAATTTTTCTTCTAGGTTTGTGAGTAAGAGGTGAGAAATGACAAATACATTTGCATTCTCTCTCTCTCCTATTTTAAAAATAAATTTGCGTCTGATTTGAAGTAGATAATTGGAATTGCTTTGTTATGAAAGCTTTTCCCTTTGATATAAGCCTTGTTTTATTATATACCTTTTGTACAGTTTCATGCATAATTGAATATTTGGAGGCTGAACTTAATATTTTACCAAAGAAACTAGATTTGGCTTCAGATATATTGGCTGCTTTCTTTTTTCATGACAGGAGAAAAATGAAAGAGGGAGGGGAGACACAGGGAGGCATATAGGATAAATTGTTCTCAAAATAAATGCTTGAAAAACAAAGAGAGACTATTTTGTGCTAACACTTATTTAGACTTTATGAGACAGTTGCGGGTTGATTTTTTTCTAGATGAATTTGGCAGAATCGAAGAAGAGTTTTCCCCAAACTCTGCCAGCTTAAGTATAAATATCATTATGTAGCAAAGATTATTCCTTTACTCTAGTAGTCAAATTTTGAAAAGGATTTTACTGAACAAGGGCTATGTACATTTAGATACATGTGTTAATTTTATTACTTATTTTCAAAACCATGTGACTTGTAAAGTGTAGTTAACAAATATATTCACAATGTCAAAGAGCCATGAAACCATTCGCATGTTGTTTAGGAAGGAATGATTACAGTTCATGTGGAACCATGGCACCATGAAATTTTGATGTCAACTTTAGTGTTTTCAAGTTAAAGAGGCAATATTAGTATATTTATTAAAGATTAGGTAATTAAGCTTAGCAAAATATTTACCTTATAGCTTCCCAAACAGAATATAATGAGGCAAAAAACTATAATATATTGATAATGTTATTTAATTGGGTATCCAGTAGACTTGTCAGCCCTAAATATAGTTTAATCTGGGGAGGACTTACCAGGGATATGTGTTTAGATGTATTCAGTCCAACAATCTGGGATTTTACTTAAAGAAACTGCTTTGAGAAAGCCAGAAGATAAAACATTCCTTTTCCCTTTCAAATATTTTGTTTAAATTAATTCCTGGCATCACTCTTTGATATTCTGTCAATATCTGGTTGATACTGTGAAAAAGCACCTGGTTTTGCTCTTTACATTCTAGAGCCACCGACTAAATTCTGAAAGTCATGAAGCATCTCTGGCATGGGTAATCCAATTAATTAAAATTTGTGGATATTTCTTATCATTTTAAAATTTAAAAGAAATTGACAATTCAAATATTATTTCACTTACAATAAGCCTAGAAAAAGAAAACATATATTGGAAGGAATTTATTCCAAAATGTCAATAGTATTCTATCTATCTAGGTGATAAGAATATAGGTAGCTCTTATTTTCTCTTTTATTTTTTATCTTTATTTTCCTTTACTCTTACATTGCACATGTGTTCTTCATATAACAATAAAAGTTAAATAAACACATAAAATAAAATCTGAAGTTCTTCTTTCTATAAAACATACTTCATAAACTTTTAATGACTTCTTTTGTAATTCATGTGAATATTTTTTCCTGTGATTGGGTCAGGGAGAAAATCAGAGAAAAAAATTACTAGTCCACATGGAGAGTCCTTTTAAATGCACTCATAACTAACAGGATAGAGGCAAAATAGGAAAAACAGAAGATAGCATACTACTTTAGCAAATCTTTCAGCCTTTCTAGATTAGAGCTTTTGAATGATATCATCATTGGTAAGAGGTAATACATTATTTCTTACAAACATCAAATTATTTAAGATTGGCCTTTAAAATATTGTGACGAAGCAGTTTCATCAGTTGATGTATTGTTCCAATGTTCACTACATCAATAACAAATTTTCTAAACCTTCTGAACTCAATGACTTTTATAATTTCCCCTCACTCATATACCCAACTTGAGACTTGAGTTCAGGGATAACCAGCTGTTTTATGTGGTTAACAATGGTTATTAGCTACATGTGTCCTTAGAGTTTTGCAGTGGAGTGCACATTTGGGAAATAATCTATTAAATTCTGAATTAAAAGCATTCCTACAATAGTTTTCACAAGGTCACATTAGCTGAGTGAATTCATCTCTCTATAGATCTGTAAATTTGGCCATTCCCAAAATGCATTGTATTCAGAGTCCAACTAATATTTAAACATTGCCAAGGATATGATAATTTTTCAGTTTACTCTTTGGAAACATAACTGTTACTCAATAGTAGAGGTTAACCGGGGCATGTCCAGTGCTTTCCATCCCTGTAGCTACTTCCATTTTCCCATTTTTGATAGAAACATGAGAAAAAGAAATATTAAATTTTAAAAATTTAATATGAAAATAAAATAATAATTCAATGTGAAAGTACTGGAAAGGCAGTGATAGTCACTGCTATCAAAATGGCTTTAGTGTGAGGAATAAAATGAGTAATAGTAGAGACTGTGCATGAACTAAGGATGAAGTGTCCCTTTTACAGGGAGCGTCCAATACTCAAATTCAGTAATTTTTTTGTCAGAAAAGATACAAGCCCAGTATTATCAGATGATCTAATTTTATAAGATAAATATGAAGTTTTATAAAACCTTTAATTTTTGTATCTTAGAAAAGTATACTTAAAAGGTTTTGGTTTGTTTTTTGATGTTGTTTTGTTTTGATTTGTTTACATTGTGAGAATAAGTACAGTGAATTTGAATGAAAGAGGGAACATCTCACCTTTGGGTCACCTTTTCACAGCCTTTAATGCTATATTATCTCTATTATCACCAAAATCTGGTCAGCTTATCCAGGTTCTTTCTTGTGTATACACAGCTAGGATGTGAACCAATATTTGCTTCTGCCACTTTTACCTCCTATATTCTCATGGAAGACACCCACCATACCTTTGATACAGTCTTCTTTAACTTAATAGAATTAAAAGTTAGAGTTAAGATTTCAGAGCTGTTATTTTGTCTATGCTTTGATAGGGTGACTCAAATTCATTCATTCAATGTATAATTATTTTATAATTTAATTCTTTCTTTAAGGCATACAACATGGTAATTTAGTATATGTTGTGAAATAATTACCACAATCAAGTTACTTAACACATCCACCACCTTATATAGTTACTGTAATTTAATTCTTAGAAAATAAACTTATCTTCAAGATTTCAGATGTAACATAATTATTCCGTCTTGTGCTTACCTGTAGGCCAGAAACGAGATACAAGTGCTAACACTTGCTCTCTACAGTTTAACTCTTAGTGGCTGAAACATCTTATGTCTGCCACTGATATTTTCCAGTTCCATGATAAGATTTAGGAAAAAGGTATTTAGTGAACTTTGGGATATCCATTTATTGGCTTACTTGATAATATAAAAAGTCATACGATACATATACACACACACACACACAAATATACACGCATTACCAAAAACATTTTTTTGTCTACATTTTAGTGCTCAGCCAGACTTTCTGATTGCACATCTCTTGTGTGGATAGTCCATCACTTAAACTTGTACAAGGAGTGTATTTAATTTAGCCTTTAAAAAAAGGTTTATTTACTTATTTGAGAGAGAGAGAATGCAAGGGGGAGGGGCAGTAGGGAGAGGGAGAGAGAGAATCTCCAGCAGACTCCTCACTGAGCTTGGAGCCAAATGTGGGGCTTGATCCCAGGACCTTGAGATGACCCAAGAGTTGGATGCTTAACTAACTTAGCCACCCAGGTGCTTCTAATTTAACCTTTTGATTTGAGAATTTTTCAACTATAAGATCTCAGTTTGGCCTAAGAGTTTCTTACCATGAAGGCTACTGTGGTACAGGAATAAGTTTCCCAATAAAATGTTTAAATGTTTTAAAGTTAGAAGAATTCTGTGTATTTTTCCTTGGATTTCATAACTCAACAGCAATTCTACCAAAGACTGCCAGGGACAGCTGCAGCTACAACTGTGGCAAAAACTGCCACAATCGTAACAATCCAATTCATGAATGTAAAAGGAAATGGCAGAAGATAGTGATGGGGCCAAGGGCAGGCTGCCCCAAGATGGGCCACCTTGGCATACGGATTATTTTGAGTTGAAAGTAATCAAACCCTCAGGGTCCAAGAGAGACTTCTGCCCCTCCCTAAACTACACAGAAGAATCTAAATTGGGGGACTTTCTCAGAATAAGGGTTATTACCAGAGATAAGTTTTATCAGAGTGACCCATCTGTGTGGTAGAGCAAGCACATCTAATTAGGAAACACCTGCTCTTCTTCTTCTTGCTTTGTAAATTATATTCTTTCCTATTGAAGTCTCAGACATCTCCCCATTCTCCTTTGTTCAGGATGACATATAAATTTCATTTTGCCTGACTGCCTTTGGAATTTCCATGTCTGAGTGGATTTTCTGTATGTACAAAATTAAATTTGATTTCCTCCTGTTATTTTTTCTCATACCAATTTGATTGTTAGTCTAGCTAGAAGAATCTAAAAGGCACAGGAAATTCTTGTTTCCCAACAATAGCACCCTTAAGAAAATATTAATTTGGAAAGAAAGAGAATCCATGAAGAATGCAATTACATATTATAATCAACAGTTGATTCAAATCAACATTTGAAGAACATCACTATTTTGAATGATGAAAGTTTAAAAATGATGGTCAACAAATATATTCTGTAGGTCCACATTTAAAATTATATCATTTGCAGCTATATGTGGTTAAAGAAACAACTAACCCCAAAAGGATCATTTGCCCCCCAGTGTTGCAAACCAAGACTTAATAGTCTCAATTCATCTTACAAATGTGACCTTTTAACAATTGATCTGAAATTTCCTGATCAATTTCCTGATCAGCTTTAGTAAAATAATCTGCATGATAAAAATCCTGCCATCCCTCTACAGCTCCCTAAAAGCAGATGTTTTGATCTGAAATCATCTTTTTTTTTTTTTTAAGATTTTATTTTTCATTCATGAGAAACACACCCAGAGAGGCAGAGACACAGGCAGAGTGAGAAGCAGGCTCCCCACAAGAAGCCCAATGTGGGACTCAATCATGGACCCTGGGATCATGCCCTGAGCTGAAGGCAGACACTCAACTGCTGAGCCACCCAGGCCTCCCCTCAACCTTTTCTTTTGCTAATACATTCTTGAGCCATTCTCTTCTCGATAAAAACCAACCAAGTTGTCCAACTCCTCTGATCATCTCTCTACTAGCTAGGTAGTAGAGATAATCCTTCCTGATTCATGAATCACTTAAAAATCCAATTAGATCGTCAAATTTATTTGGTTGAATTTTTTTACCAATATTCATCTTGTTTTGGGTGGAGATCCATGAAACATATAAACCTCAGATCATATTTCTCAAGCTGCTATTTTGTTGTTTTTCCCTTGCCACAAGCAAAAACAAATCTGATTTTAATTGGAGAGGTGTGAACATTTATAATTTGAGGTAGGTGGATTCAATGATGATTTAGAGTTGACTAAACTGGGCAGCCCAGGTGGCTCAGCAGTTTAGCGTTGCCTTCAGCCCAGGGCCTGATCCTGGAGACCTGGGATTCAGTCCCACGTCAGGCTCCCTTCATGGAGCCTGCTTCTCCCTCTGCCTGTGCCTGTGCCTTCTCTCTCTCTCTCTTTGTCTCTCTGTGTCTCTCATGAATAAATAAATAAAATAAAATAAAACAGAGTTGATTAAACTATTTCTGAAATTTTTTTCTTTTCCTGGAGAATGTTTACAATTTTTAAGAGCCCTGATTTTTGCAGAAACCCCTATTTACAAGATATATATATATATATATTTTAATTTAAATCCAATTTTTTTAACATATAACCCCAGTGCTCATGCCATCAAGTGCCCTCCTCAGTTCCTGTCACCCACCTACCCCATCCCACCACCTACCTCCCTTTCCAAAAACCTTTGTTGTCCAGAGTTAGGAGTCTCTCCTAGTATGTCTCTCTCTCCAATTCTTTCCACTCAATTCCCCTCCTTTCCCTTATAATCCTTTTCACTAATTTTTTTTGTATTTTTTTATTGGAGTTCAATTTGCCAACATATAGCATAACACCCAGTGCTCATCCCATCAAGTGCCCCCCTCAGTGCCCATCACCCAGTCACCCCCACCCTCTGCCCACTCCCTTTCCACCACCCCTTGTTCATTTCCCAGAGTTAGGAGTCTCTCATGTTCTGTCTCCCTTTCTGATATTTCCCACTCATTTTCTCCCCTTTCCCTTTTATTTCCTTTCACTGTTTTTTATATTCCCCAAGTAAATGAGACCATATAATGTTTGTCCTTTTCAGATTGACTTACTTCACTCAGCATAATACCCTCCAGTTCCAACCACGTCGAAGCAAATGATGGGTATTTGTCGTTTCTAATGGCTGAGGAATATTCCATTGTGTACATAGACGACATCTTCTTTATCCATTCATCTTTCGATGGACACCGAGCCTCCTTCCACAGTTTGGCTATTGTGGACGTTGCTGCGATAAACATCGGGGTGCAGGTGTCCCGGCATTCCACTGCATCTGTATCTTTGGGGTAAATCCCCAACAGTGCAATTGCTGGGTCCCACGGCAGATCTATTTTTAACTCTTTGAGGAACCTCCACACAGTTTTCCAGAGTGGCTGCAACAGTTCACATTCCCACCAACAGTGCAAGAGGGTTCCCCTTTCTCCACATCCTCTCCAACATTTGTTGTTTCCTGCCTTGTTAATTTCCACCAGTCTCACTGGTGTGAGGTGGTATCTCACTGTGGTTTTGATTTGTATTTCCCTGATGGCAAGTGATGCAGAGCATTTCCTCATGTGCTTGTTGGCCATGTCTATGTCTTCCTCTGTGAGATCTCTGCTCATGTCTTTTGCCCACTTCATGATTGGATTGTTTATTTATTTGCTGTTGAGTTTGATAAGTTCTTTATAGATCTTGGATACTAGCCCTTTGTCTGATATGTCATTTGCAAATATCTTCTCCCATTTTGTAGGTTGTCTTTGAGTTTTGTTGACTGTTTCTTTTGCTGTGCAGAAGCTTTCTATCTTGACGAAGTCCCCATAATTCATTTTTGCTTGTTTCCCTTGCCTTCCTAGATGTATCTTGCAAGAAGTTGCTGTGGCCAAGTTCAAAAAGAGTGTTGTCTGTGTTCTCCTCTAGGATTTTGATGGAATCTTGTCTCACATTTAGATCTTTCATTCATTTTAAGTTTATCTTTGTGTATGGTGTAAGAGAATGGTCTAGTTTCATTCTTCTGCATGTGGCTGTCCAATTTTCCCAGCACCATTTATTGAAGAGACACTCTTTTTTCCAGTGAATAGTCTTTCCTGCTTTGTCGAATATTAGTTGACCAAAGAGTTGAGGGCCCATGTCTGAGTTCTCTATTCTGTTAACCTATGTGTCTGTTTTTGTGACAGTACCACACTCTCTTGATGATCACAGCTTTGTAGTACAACTTGAAATCCAGCATTGTGATGCCCCAGATCTGGTTTCCTTTTTCAATATTTCCCTGGCTATTTGGGGTCTTTTCTGATTCCTCACAAATCTTAAGATGATTTGTTCCAACTCTCTGAAGAAAGTCCATGGTATTTTGATAGGGATTGCATTAAATGTATAAATTGCCCTGGGTAGCATAGACATTTTCACAATATTAATTCTTCCAATCCATGAGCATGGAATATTTTTCCATCTCTGTGTCTTCCTCAATTTCTTTCAGAAATGTTCTGTAGTTTTTAGGGTATAGATCCTTTACCCCTTTGGTTAGGTTTATTCCTAGGTATCTTATGCTTTTGGGTGCAATTGTAAATGGGATTGACTCCTTAATTTCTCTTTCTTCAGTCTCAGTGTATAGAAATGCCACTGATTTCTGGGCATTGATTTTGTATCCTGCCACACTGCCAAATTGCTGTATGAGTTCTAACAATCTCGGGGTGGAATATTTTGGGTTTTCTAGGTACAGTGTCATGTCAACTGCAAAGAGGGAGGGTTTGACTTCTTTGCCAATTTGAATGCCTTTTATTTCTTTTTGTTGCCTGATTGCTGAGGCTAGGACTTCTAGTACTATGTTGCATAGCAGTGGTGAGAGTGGACATCCCTGTCAGAAGTGAAAACTTTTCTCTCTGTAACATTTCAGCTATTCTCTCTTTACATCTCAGGCCTAATTCATATGTGTTCAGGCAATTTTGAAAGTTACCTAGGTAAGTTTGTGGGAACAGATGAGTTGAGGACCCCTACTTTTCCACCATCTTGCCTCAATTCCTGAAGTTTCTTTCTCACAAGATATATTACTTGAAAGAAGTCTATGGACTGTATACTCTTTTGAAGCCAGTTTTTAGATTTTTTTTTACTCCACTCACTTACACAGCATTTTTGAATTCAGTGCTGATACTGAGCATTCAATAAAGGGCAAGGAGATTGGTCTAAAGTGATCTCAGTGTTAGATGTAAAAACACTGATAAGAATTCTTATCCTATGAAAACCTTGGCTTGCTAGTGACTGATATTCCACACCCCCACCCCCCTGAATAACAATTCCCATCTCTTTGTTCCATTCTGATTTCTTATAATATCCTGGCAGAAACAAGAGACAAAATTCTTTTGAATGAAAGCTACAGATTGTGAATATTTTGCTATTTGGAATCCTAGATTTGCTTTGGGGTTGTAATGGATTTCAAGTGGTCAAGCATCAATAAGGTAGTGGTGTCTTTAAAGAGCAGACCCATGTTGGGGATGCACCACAAGAAATGTAGAATTTAGAATGGTATGATAGGCTTAAATATCTTCCAACATTTTCATTTATCCTGTGTCATTGATTGAATAAAAGCTTCTAACAACTTTTGCTGCTTGACAGAAAGCACACAGATTTGGCAAAACAAATCGTCTGCAGGTTTAATTCAGGAGTAAATTTTAGACCTTTGAAAGAAAGTAGTCACTACCACATATTTTCTAAATCAGACTCCAAAATAATCAATTGCAACAAAAGGGACTTAGGTTGAAAATTAAGAGATTTTGACTTTAAAAATAAATCACCAAGGAAAATTGCAGAATTGCATTTTAGGAAATCTTTAAATTTAGGTTGCATTCTAGATCATAAAGATGATCTTCCCTCTAGCAGTGTGCAACCTTGCAAGTATTTTGATGTTATATTTCTTAAAAAATATTTTCAATAGATATACTCATAAGTCAGTGTCCAGATGAATCCTCTGATTTTTTAAAATTATTAGATAAAAAGTAATAAAAATAAGTTGTTAGATAATTTTTGTTCCTGCTTTCATACATTTTCAAAGGGTAGACGTATTTGTTGGGTTACCATTTTCTTATTTTGTAATTGGTTGTCTTGGGGAATTTAAAGAAATGCCTCTGTATCAGGAAAATGCTAAGAAGTTAATGGGAATGTTAATTAATTACAAACAAAGAAAGTAGTTTCATGATGTTCCAATATATTAACATCTAAAGTCCATTAATTCCCATGAACAGAAATATTTTTAGTATGTGATCAAGGAAAATCCAAATGTTCTGGAAAATTTGAAGGAAGAGCTAATGTGTTGATAATGTGGTTATTTAAAACCATTAGGTGATAAGCTGATGAAAATAATTATGCTACATGTGATCAAAACCAAATTATTTAGTATAGCAGTCTCAGTTTTATTTTAACTGGTTATTTATTTTACCATGATACTTTCACTTAATTATATTCTGTTTGATTATCATATAAGTTTCCAGGATGCTGAAAAATATGGCAATATTATGGCAATCATGAAGAGAGTTCATGATTAAACAAATAACATCTTCATTTAAAGAATTCATTTCCAACAGGCATGCAAATCCTTTTTTGACTCCTTGGAGAGTCTAATACCTATCAACTTTCTATAATTTCATATTAGGCTGAAAGAAATATGCTGCGAATTATTGTAAAACACTTAAGTTTAATTTGGCAGGTCTTTTAAATAGGAATTTTAAAAATACTCATTGTATCATTGGTTTAAACTTTACCATATACAGGAATATTTCTTAGCACATATTTATGAATTGGATTAATGACAAAATTAATTAATGTCTTTTTTTTTTTTTCCTGCCAACTTCAATCCTTTGAATATTTTCACTTGCTGCAATTCTTTCCACATCCTGGTCAACTCTTATAAAAATGTTTTCTGTCTGTATCCATCTAGATGTAAAGTTAACTTTACATTTCAGAATATGTGTCTTTTCCCAAAGGAACGTCCCTATCAAATATTTCCTAGAAAAATGTTTATATGAAACTAAGTTTCAGAGATGGGGCAAAAGGCTGATTTCTAGATGCTTTTCTAAAGATTGAACCCTACTGTAATTTCTTGATGTCTTTCTCATATATCCAGAAATCTCTAGAACTTGGGAAAGCAACTTGTATCAACTTATTAAATATTTATTGAATTAGCAAAAGAATAAGATTGGTAACATAACTATTATGGATTCATTCATTCATTCATTCATTCAAGAATAACTATTGGGCAAGGCTAATGTTCCAGACATTGTGGTGGATACTGTGGGAATTCTTAAATTTACTTTGTCAGAAGTTAATAAAGAATCTGAGACTGGACTTTTAAAAGCCTTCCTCAGGCTAGGAAGCCAGGGCAAGAATTCATCATCAGACTTCATCTGTAGCACCTACAGATTTGGATAAGTTTCTTTCTTCTCAAAGTCCCCAAATTCTCATGAGGTTCTTGGACCTGCCTGGAAGTGAACTTCCTTACTTATCTCTAAGCCTGGGAACTCTGTAAACCAGTTCTCTGACCACTTTTTGAAAGAAGGCTTTGTAATCATTGTCTCCATAAAGTCAACTACAGTTCCTTAAAATTATCTGGTGATTCTGATTCAGTAAACATAATTACCAAATATGAAATTCTAGGCTAATTCTTGGTTGCATAATGATAGTTTTCATATATGCTTTTAATAAGGAGGATAAGCTGTTATTTAATATGTTCAAATAATGACATTACCATGAAAATAAAAATACACATTCAAGTTTCTGAATTCTGGAGGAATCAAACAAGGAGATAAACTAAATGTTTCTATTTGTAAGATTTATTTATTTGAGAAAGAGAGAGAGAGAGTCTAGTGGGGAGGGGCAGATGGAGAGGGAGAGACAATCACAAACAGACTCCACACTGATCGTGGTGCCTGATGCAGGGCTCCATCTCACAACCTTGATACATGACCAGAGCCAAAACCGAGAGTGGATCCTTAAGTGACTGTGCCACCCAGGTACCCCAATGTTTTATTTATATTTACAAAAACAGTCTACTAAATTGTTATGAGTTATAGATAGATAGGGCTAGAGGTAAAAGATACAGAGAAAATTCATAGTTTGTTATATACAGAAAATAAAACATTAAATATCAAAAATATTCCAAACAAAAACCATAATCACCCCTCATCTGTGCATTTAGTCCTATATAATTAATTCATGTTCCAGTTGATTGTGGATTATGAGTCTCATTAAACTATTTGCTTTTTGATTAGAGTTCTGGATATCCTAACTCAATGCACAATTGTGGCTGCAAAGTAGTTTAAGCAATGCTGTCAGAAGCCTGTGTCCAAGATTACTTGGTGTATTTCTTTCCTATCTTGCTCTGAAACAATCCTTTCTTAGAGTCAAAACTTTCTTGACTGTAGCTGAATATAAGTGCTCTCAGAGAAGCATCAGAATGAAACAAAACAAAACAACTATCTGTGGATGACAAGATATTTAAGATAGCTGTGGTTAATTTACTAGTAATTTTAAAATAGAAATATCTGAAGAGAGTTCATTACAAAACTAATGCAATGGAAAAGAAATGTGGTGGTTTCTTTGGCAGGCAAAACAAAATAAAAGCAAGCCAAAAAGTTTTAGACAAAATATCTATAAACATAGTGATTAACTTTGTGTTCAAAGAAGAGTGGCTACTACATCTAACCTAAAAAATGGATAACATAATCTTTACAGAGGAAAAAAAGTTCAGATATAACCTATATTAATCCTGATTGTACAATACACATGAATACAATAAGCATCTAGTTAGAATGTACAAAAAAATGTATCAAAGTCATCAAGTATATAGATGCAGTAAATCTGGAGTAAGTCCTGAACATCTGAATATTAATGAACTCCATGAGAGAATGATGTGAATCCCCACTTAAAAAGCACTAGGCTGAAAAAAAAAAAAAAAAAAAAAAAAAAAAAAAAAAAAAGCACTAGGCTGGAAGATGTTAGGTACAAATTAAAGACGTAAGGTTGCATCCAAGTTCACATTTTAAAATATCTGAAATTATGGCCAGTAACACTGTATTATTGTTGTCTACTATCAAAGCAAAGGAGCACCTGACCTCTAATAAATAGAAACATATCATTGACAGCTAGGACACTAGCTAGGGACTTTCCACACAGAATTTAGTTTTTTAAATATTTATATCATTTTACCCATATAAATTTTTTTTAGAGAAGGCTAAGTATCTCCTGATTTGGCAATGCTTCCTATTTGACTCACCAGCAGTAATATATCAAATTGACATAGTTATCTAGAATCTTTTTTTAAGAAGGTAAAAGAACAAATCCTTTGTGGTCTTCTAAGGACCATCTGGGAAATCTCAAAGGCAATGTTAGGCATATAAGACATAATATAGAATTCAATTTTGGGAAAGTAGGTGACCACATTTATTAACAGACTCTAATATATGTAATCTTATATAAGTAAGCTTGTATTATACTTAATGTTGAGACAGTTGTTTTTATTAAACAAAATCATTAAACTATTCCATTTGTTAAAGATTTACCTAAATTATGTGAGCTTGAATTCTTAAAGCATTTGAATTAATTTCTATTTAGTTTTTAAGGACATTTACATGATCAGAAGTTCAATTTCCTTTGTTCTTTTTGCATATTTTAGAAATATTTAACTTATATAGGCATCTACTTATCTTAAGCCAAACAGAATAGAGCTCCTTTAAGAGATTTTATACTCTAAGTTAGTAATTCAATCCAGAGGTAGAAGTATATTCCATTCACAGAGACACATAAACATATATACAGATATAGGTATACAGTTTGGAGCTTTAATTATATTTTAGTCCTGGGTCAGGAGTAGACACAGAATACAAAATTTATTGTTCCATATCAAAGAGCTGTTCTCTTTCTAGTAGGCATTTAATTTGAGATCAAAATATCCAAATAGACAAAGAGAAAAGATTAGCAAACCAAATTCCCTGTTGTTTTTTACCCATTGTAGATAAGACCTCTACATGCCATTAATCCATTTATGGAGATCACCAATGGTTAGGCCATAAAACCAAAAGAAGCCCTCCTATAAATCAAGTCAATACTCAATACTCAAAAGGAATAAAAATTTTTACTGTGCTATAGAGGTAAAAGAGTCTAGAATACTGAAAGCACTCCAGATCCAAGGATGAGAGTGTGCCAAGAGTGGTTTTGCCTTAGACTTTTGTAGAGAGAGACAAGCAAATTGCATATGGGCTGATTTACAGTTGGGGTTGTTTTGCCAGTAGGGGAAATTTTAATTATCTAAGCAATTAATATTTTTGTCTGTGGTTAGATAGTATATTAGTTTACTGCTGTGATAATAAACTACCACAAATTTAAAGGCTTAAAACAACACAAATAATATTATCTGTGAAATTCTAGGAAATAATCCACTTGATTCCGTTTTTCAATTTCTAATGATCATGTACATTCCTTGGATAATGGCCCTATTCCTCCATCTTCAAAGGCAGCAACATCATAGTAGTCTTTATCACATTGTTATTTCTCTATTCTTATTTTCCACTTCTCTTTCCACATGTGTGAACATTTGTGATTATACTGAGCCTATTCTGATAATCCAAGATAATCTCAGTATTTTAAGGTAATCTGATTAGCAAAGTTAATTTCATTTGCAAACATAATTCCCCTTTGCACGTAACCTAATTTAGTTATGATTTTGCCTACTGCACTTAATTTCAGGGGACAAACAGTTCTACTATTGGCCAAACAGTCAAAGAAGGGGATAACAGAAAGTCTGCATCTGGCCTTGTGAGCAGTTTAGAGCTAAAGGGGAAAGGACTGTGTTTGCTCCTGTCGCAGGTAAACAAGGCAGCCATTCTTAAGTCTTACAAGAGTCCTGGGAAAGAGAGGAGAGGGAGTTATCTCAGTTATGATGATGTATTCTTTGCTGTAAACCATTTCTTGAAAAACAAAATGGGTGGTGGGGGAGGATTTTTTTAATTGTTGTTTTCTGGGAGCTCAGGGCTCAGATAAAGTCCAATATTATCCCTGCCATAAAATAGAAAAAAAGAGTGATTAGAAAAAGAAAAATGAAGAAGAAGGAGCAATACAAATGGAAATGCTGGAGCTAAGGCTTCAGCTCTAGAAAGCTGGAGTGTGATTTCCAGCTCTCCTACTTACAAAAATTTTGTGATCTTGGGAAAGGGACTTACATATTATAAGTCTTAATCTCCTTATCTTTAAAATGAATATGATACAGTATCTACTTATAGTGTTGTTGAGGGGATTATATATGTAAAGAGCTTATTAAAGTGCCAGGAAGATAGTTAAATGCTCTGTTAATGTTATCTGTTGATAATTGGTTAATGAATGACTCCAATGAAATCACAATTGAGTAAGAAAGATATGATATATATGATCATATATATGAATGATCTTCCAGTTCTTAATAATTATCAAGTTTTCATGAGTCCTGGGTGTATGATGGAAGAACTAATTGCCTTTTGTTTTTCTTCCACTTACAGTAAAGATCCTCACAAAACAGCTCCTCTTCCTTCCTTTTTGAAAGTACCAGGTTTTATTATCTTCTTATTAAAAAAAAAAAATTAAGTAACAGACAACAGTGTGAAGTGGCTACAAGAAGAGGTGCTCACTCCCAACATAACCAGAAGGAAAGGACATGGGTGGGGGAGGTGGGGCGGTGCAGAGGATCCAGCCAGCTGGGACCCTGGGTTGTGGTGGTGAAAGGTGCAAAGGGCAAGGATGAACTCAGCTTCTTTTCGATACTTGAAACCTTGAAGATCTTTTGTACACATTTGAAGTAGTAGCCAAATTGTCAAGACTATGTTAGGGTGAGGGTCTGGCAAGGTAGAGGACTATCTGATGTGAGTTACAAGGTGGAGCCTAGAACATTCTTGAACTAGATCAGCTACATAGGGGCCTGATACTGAGTTTCCCACTAAGGTCCCGTGTTGAGGTCCTACAGTCTCCTGGCAAAGGTGGAGGTTGGACTGGTAACATATAATTTCTCATAAAAGTTATAAATGTGAATCTTGTGGAAATGTCAAATAAATGTGTTAAAGGTTTAACCAACCCATTAATTAAGAGAGGAACCATCAAATTAAAGCCTTTTGGAAATGGTTCGAACAGAGATTTACCTTCCCTACTAGAAAAAATTCATTTGCATTGCTATGAACAATAATCATTCACAATGTTATCAGATGTCTGTAACTTCTATTGGTATAGATGTAAAATAACCCAGCCCACAAGTCTCATCAGAGATTCTCAAGCCCATTGCCCCATAGGATCAGAACCAGAGGGTCTGCTAGGTGATGCTGAATTATCTCTGCTCATTTCCAAGTCTTGACAATTTTCCTAATGATTCAGGATAGTGAGTCAGAATTGTGAAATGAGGGATAGGGCGAGAAGTCAGGCAGAGTCTTGCAAATGAATTCGAAGAATCTATTATGAATGATTCAGAAAGTACTTCAGGAATAATGGACAGTACTCTGAAGGTGATCCCAAACACTTATTTGAAAATAGTGACACCTTAGATTTTAAAGGAAGTCAATTATTTTAGCTTATGGCATAGCTGAGTTTTATTTATTTCTTTGACATTTTTTAAAAGATTGTATTTATTTATTCATCAGAGACACAGAGATAGACGGAGAGACATAGGCAGAGGGAAAGCAGGCTCCCTGTAGGGAGGCTGATGTGGGACATGATCACAGGACCCAGGGATCCTGAGACAAAGGCAAACACTCAACTACTGAGCGGCCCAGGTGCCCCTCTTTGATATGTTTTTAAGTATCAAAATGCATTGTTTTTCATAGGTCCTGAAAGATCCTTGGGCAAATGGTTTTAATCAGATGCCTAAGTGCATGTTAGCAACTATTAAAATCAATTTTGTTTCTCTTGTTTTTTTTCCCTAAGACATTATCTGCTTAGCCAAAATGTTGCAGCTTCATACTTAGCTTCATTGTTTTAGACAACTGAACAAAAGGAAGAGACTTAATATGTTTTTTAAAAGCTGGAATGTATTTCAAAAAGTTGATAATAGGGAGAAAAGTCAGTAAAAGTGGGGCCATCCATAACTCTAACAGATTGAAATGTTTAAGCAAATACTTATGTTTTTCTTTTTTAGAAATTGACAAAGAAATGATATGTCCACTGAAAACTACTGAGATGTATGCGAATATGCAAGCTCATCTAAATATAAATACAGGAAGGCAAGGGTGACTTTCAAAAGTCAGAAAAATTATGTGGTGCTTTGTCTATTTTAAAGAAAGGAAGCTTTGGGCCAAGGGCCTGCAAGGCAGAGATAAAAACTGCATGAAATTTGGAAAGAGATTCTCCTGGGTAGATGTGGTTAAGTCTATATATACCATATATTCAGGTGCACAACATGAAATCCTGTGTTTCTCTCTTTTTATTTATTCAGTAATATCTTTTAACAGAGAAGCAATGGGGAGAATAATTATTTGGAATATGGAAAATGGAAGAAAAGAATGAAGAAAAACAGCACATTAATCATTAGATCAGCTTACCTTTCTTTTTTCTTTTAAGGGGTGGAATATTATGATTTTTTACCCAGCTTTATTGAGATATAATTGACATACAACATTGTGTAAGTTTAAGGTGTAGAATGTGATGATTTGATGCACTTAAATATTACAGAATGATTTGCCACAGTAGAGCTTGTTGACATCTTTGTCACCTCGCATAATTACTGTTTCTTTTTTGTGGTAGGAACATTTAAAATCTAATCTCTGATCAAGTTTTAAGTAGATCTAAGAGTACTGTTAACTAGAGCTACCATGCTAAACAGATCCCCTGAACATATTCATCTTCTAAGTTTGTACCCCTTGATGTACATCTCTTCATTTCCCTCAAACTCAGCTCTGGCAACCACCATTCTAAGTTTGACTTTATTAGATTCCAAACATAAATGAAATCATACAGTATTTGTCTTTCTCTGCCTGCTTTATAGCACTTAGCATAAATGCCCTTAAGTTCCTACCTTCTATGCTTGTGTGCATCTTCCTCCTTGTATTTTGGTCCTTAGTGTCTCTCTTACTTTCTTATGAGCTTAGCATTTATTGCATTTTATGTAGCATTTCTGGGTTGTCCTTAGCGTAAGGATTTTCAGGATTTTCTAGTCAGAAATGGAACTTTCATTGAGTACCTTTTAGTCCTGATCCTACTCTCTACACAGCAACACTGTGTGTGTGTGTGTGTGTGTGTGTGAGCACTGCAGTTGACTTAATTCTAAAAAAGAAAGAAAAAGAGACCTGTTCTCTATACTCTTCATTTCTGAGATAGCATGTTGTCTTGATTTCTTCCCACCTGCCTGATTTTTCTATTTCAGCTTTCTTTACTGGCTCTGTCTTAACAGATCTTAACTAGCCTCCTCTCTCCATAATCTAGACACATTTTCTTGTTTATCTCATTTGCTAGTAGGGTTTTAAATACCACCTAGATGTGGCTACTCTCACACTTATTTCTATTCTTGATCTCTCTTCTCATTCCCAAACAGAAAGATTAAACTATGTTTTTGACATTTCCATTCAGAGGTCTCAATGACATCTCTTAACCCTTTCCTTACCTTATCTTTTATTGTTACTTTTCCAGTATTTCTCATTTCAATAAACAGCATTTCTATTCATGCTGTTTTTCATGTTGTAAAGCCAAGAGTAAACTTTTACACTTGTCTCTCTTACCTCCTACTTCAATTCATTACTGTGTCCCATCAACTCTACCTCTAAGATATATATTTGAAATCTATTCACATCTTTCTTATCTCCTATGCTATAGTTTGGGATCAATCTGTAGTGATCTACTGGTCAGCTAGAATAATGTTCATACAGGTTTCACAGCTTCTACTCTTTACTTTTTTTGTCTAATTTTGAAGATGTATGTGTATATAGACATAGCTACAGAGTTTATAGAGTTCTGAGTAAAGTGTTGTTCACATCCAAACTTTCTTATGTACAATGATCTAATGTTTAAACAAGGAACTGTTTCATAGAAAGCTTTAGTCTTTAAATTAGTTTTTAAAATTATTTTAAATATGAAATTAATGTTTCATTGGCTACAGATATTATGCATATGTATATGTATGTGTAGATATATACAGGAGACAATGAAAGTCCTGTAAACACTTCCAACAAATTCTTTTTTTTTCTTTTGAAGATTTTATTTATTTATTCATGAGAGACAAAGAGAGAGAGAGAGAAAGGCAGAGACACAGGTAGGGGGAGAAGCAGGCTCCATGCAGGGAGCCTGACGTGGGACTCGATCCCAGGTCTCCAGTTTCAGGCTGTGGGCCGAAGGTGGCACTAAACCACTGAGCCACCTGGGCCGCCCTTCCAACCTATTCTTAAAAATAAATTTTCATCAGACACACACATACAAAATTTTATAACTTGTTTTTTATTTAAAAATATATAATAGCCTCCTAAGTCATTATTTTAATTCTGTAACCTTGGTAAGAGATTGTGGATATTTTCTACTCTCAGTATTCATGAAACGTGCAATAAGGAAAGTAACCAAAATTTTGGTTGGGCTGGTTGGAACTGTGTTTTGTTAAGATTGATTGGACAGTGAATGCAGCTGGAATTGGAGAAAGACTGGGCAGAGAATCCTATTAGAGGAGGAGTGCACAAGGGACAGAGTCCAGAAGAGACAGAATTGGCAGCAGGAAAAGCATGAGGGGCCTGAGGTTTGGCCACTATAATTAGAGACTGCACATGTGAGGGGGAGGAATGGATGGTGGGGGGGGGTACAGGTGGTTTCTGAAGAAGGAGCTGTTATCACCAACAGAACATTGAAGGGCCTGTGGGAGAAGGAAGTGAGGCAGGAGAGGATACCCTGAAAAGTCATACAGTGCTCTATCTGGCTTTTATTTGCCAGTTAAAAAGAGTAAGAGTAAGAAACGAAGTGAATCTTGGGACCCCTGAGTGGCTCAGTGAGTTAAAACTCTGACTCTTAATTTCAACTCAGGTCATGATTTCAGGGTTGTGAGATTGAGCCCTGCGTCAGGTTCTGCCCTGGGTGTGGAGGCTGCTTGAGGTTCTCTCTCTCTGTATCTTTCTCTGCCCCTCCCTTTCTCTCTCTCTAATAAAAAAAAAAAAAAAAAAGGAAGAAGCAAAGTGAATCTTATAATTTGCAATGCAAAGTTTAAGAGTATGAATCATATGAAATGCAGTTTCTTTAATAGACATTAAAAATAGAGGAGTATATAAAAGGCACACCACCTTGCCAATTCAAAATTATGTTAGGCACCCCCTTTGAAATATATGTTATAGGAAATATCCACTCCATTCACTGTGTTTCTCAGCATAAATGTTCTTAAAACCCCAATGTTGAAAATAAGTGTGAAAACTTGACCAGTAACCATTTTTTTTTAAAAAAAGGTTTATTTGTTTTAGAAAGAGAGTGTGCACACACACACAAATGAGGAGAGGGGCAGAAAGAGAGGGAGAATCTTCTAGAAGACTCCCTGCTGAGCACAAGGCCCTACATGGGGCTTGATCTCAAGACCCTGAGATCTTGACCTGAGCTGAAACCGAGAGTAAGATGCTTAACCAACTGAGCCAACCAAGTCACCCTTAACCAGTACCCATTTTGAGTAACAGTGTGAATGATAGCAATATGAGGGCATGTAGAATTACACTCAGTGAAAATAACTTAATAGCATGCATACTGAAAATACTTAATAACATATTTATTTAAACATACTTATTAATATGGTAACTATAGTTTATACATGGTAATGGATGTGAAGAAGGAAAATATCAAAACTCTTTGCCTCACTAAATTATTCAGCAACCTTATGAAACTTAATAATAATTATATATGCTCAAATAGCAGAATGTGGTGTTTTGTTAAAAACTTTGGGTATGTTTTATTCTACTATTCTATTATTTTGCAGGAGGCAGGAGGTAAACTTTCCACTGTTGCTGAAATGGAATATATGGTGAGTTTGTAATTATATTTTAAAAATATATACATATATATAATGTAGAAAAATGAAAATACAATTACATCAATTTTGTAATAATTATTTATGCCAGCAATTACTCTGCATGGGAGAGAATGGCATATTGCAATAACCACTGTTCTTGAGCTCATAAATATTGAGGTGATATCCTGAGGCTTTATGAACAAGAAAGATATTCACTATTTCATGTATCTAGTGATATATAATTTCAGTCTCCCAGTTAGATATTTGAAGTGATTACATTACCTCATTCTTTCTAAAGTCTACATCGCTCTCAATATATTTATTTTATGTACTTTACTCTTTACATACTCTATAAACTAAACATGACGTGGTAAATTCTTATTAGAAGTTAATTTTGGTATGACTTCCATCTTATTTAACTCACAAAACTGGAGGTATTAAGGCAACAGAGACTTAAAATTGAAAGTGAGAGGAGTAAACCCCTCAGGCAAGCAGAAATGTTTTGAATTTTCCATCTATTCCTTGTTCATTGCTAGGCCTTTGGTAGTTATCTGAAAGGCAGAACAGCTTAAATGCCTAGGATTGTGCAATTGGATTTTCTTTTAATTCTTTGAAAATTTTGTTGGTTTGAAAGAGTTGATTCAAAAATTATTACAAAACTGGATTTGGATTAATAAAATCATCTGTATTATATCTGTGCACAATCTAAGTGATTTATTAAGAGTAGTCTTACCTTGTATGCTGAGTTTAGAATCCAGCTTCCATATAAGATGGATTCTACTACTGGGATCTCTGGGTGGCTCAGCGCTTTAGCGCCTGCCCTTGCCCCAGGGCATGGTCCTGGAGACCCTGCATCCAGTCCCCCCATCGGTCTCCCTGCATAGAGCCTGCTTCTCCCTCTGCCTGCCTGTCTCTCTCTCTCATTCTCTCTCATGAATAAGTAAATAAAATCTTTTAAAAAAAGAAAAAAAGATGGATTCTACTGTACTTCATAAAAACAATTTGATCACTTTTTTCTTGGAAAGTGAAGAAGACCAAAGGACAGTTGATCTTTACCCACACTATTAATTGTGTAGGATCAATTTAAAGAATAGTTTCTTACATTTCATTCTCAAATGAAAATACCTGGAAGGCATATTCCATTGTCTGCTGGTCCTTCTTTAACTCCTGATTTTAGGAAGTTAGATGGAGTCACCTCACTTAATCATCCTGCCTTTCTTGCTCTGGGGTTTCTCTTTACTTTCTGCTGTTGACCCAAGTGACATGTCGCTTAAAGCTTGAATGGTATTAGAGTCTTTATTGCTTAGGGTTGATAATAATATATTTTAAAGTTGCAATTAGATGATTAGGTATAAAAATAATGTAAACTTAAATGTGAAGTTTTGTTCTGTCAGTTTCAGTCTGGGAATTCCCTCCCTATCTTTGACCTGAAATAGGTATAAACCTAAAAATTAATAGATAATTAATTTAATTTAATTTAATTTAATTTAACCTAAAAATTAATTGATAGAAAAATTAATCTTTGCTTGAACCTGTTGAGTTTCTCCACCTCTCTTCCTTTGCATCCATCCCTTTCTTTCATAGTAGGACTTCTAGAGTACGTGAAGGTTCTCTGTTACAGCAAGATAGAGAGCAGTCCTGCACAGGTTCTAAAGTCAGAGCAATTAGGTTCAATGCTCAGCTGCAGCTGATTACCCATGTGAACTTGGGCACATTTCTTAATCTCTCTATGCCTCAATACTCTTGTCTGCCAAATAGAAACTATACTGGCAAGTACCCCAGAGATTATTTTCAGGAGCTTTATTGAGACATGGAATTAACCACCTATTTAACAGTAGAGTTTGATCATTTCTGACATACAAATACATATTTAAAGCTCTGACAGGGGCTCTTCTCCCTACAGTTTTATTTAATAATGCATGTAAAACACTGAGAAGAATCTTAGAAAACATCAAAAATGTTACTTATTGGTGTTCATTTTTATTACTCGAACCTTTAAGGTTTCTCTTCAATCCTACTGGGATTATTCTCTCAAAAGTTTTCAGTGACCACTGTGGTTGCCAATTCCAACGACATTTCTTTATTTTATTCTCCTGGAAAGTTGTTGAAGGTTCGGAAGCAGGGATTTATATGAATATCTTTGTATTTGAAAATATATTACTGGTACCAAGAGCAGGATAAACTGGGACTTGGGGAAAATAGGGTGAAGGCAGTGAGACTTATTAGAACCTTTTTTGGTTAACTGTTCAATCTTTTGATAAAATGAGATTGAATTAAAGCAGAGGCAGTGGGCAGGCAAGAGGGGCAAAAGTATATCAAAGGCAGAGTCAATAAGATTTGAATTGAGGTTGAGGGATTGAGGGCATTGGGTGAAGATGAAGATGATTTAAGATTCTCACTTGTCAATGGTGATGTTATTCGCCAAGATATGAAATTCAGCACTACATTAATACATGGAAAAAATAATTAATTTTATCACAAAATATATTTATGGTATTTATAACCTATATGTTACACATATTAAGAGATATCTGTAGAGATATTATTTCATTGTTCATATGTACTCCAAAATGTCAGAACACTACTGAAATGGATTTGCTACATATATAGTCTTCCATATATTTTGTAGTGCAAAAAATTTGAATAAATTATACCTTGGTAATATCTTCTTGACTTTCAAGAATATATCAATAATTCATCAATAATACTAAAACATTGTCCTAATGGTTCATACTCTTCCACCATCTTATTCGTGAGGCCCCATCTTATAAAAATACTGCAGTGTGCCAACTCCCCCTTGGACTTGCCATATATTACATTTGGCACACCTTTTTTTTCTCCCTCCTTGCTGAACTCCTGAGTGACTACATTCATCTCCTGGCCATAGTCCGTGCTGCTTTCGATTAGCTCATGAAGATATGGCAGTGCTGGCAGGATGCTCAAGCTACACTGCAGAAGAAGCGGGAGGCTGAGGCTCACCTGCTTTGGGGCAACAAGCCTGACAAACTGCAACAGGCCAAGGATGAGATCTTAAAGTAGGAGTCTCGCATGACTCAGTATGAAAGCGACTTTGAAAGGATTTCAAATGTGGTCTGAAAAGAAGTGATATGGTTTGAGAAAGAGAAATCCAAGGACTTCAAAAACCAGGTGATCAAGTACCTTGAGACCCTCCTGTATTCACAGCAGCAGCTGGCAAAGTACTGGAAAGCCTTCCTTCCTGAGGCAAAGGCCATCTCTTAATGGACAAAGGACACCAGAAGCCACCTGCCTGAAACTGTCTTTTTATACTCTTTCCTCCACCTCTGCTGGACTCCAGTGATGCATCCTGCCTAGCCTGGACATTCCCCCTTCCTCCCTGCCCCCAAAACCCCTGTCCCTATTCTAACCATTACTTCATTTAGCTTCCATATATATTTTCTTACCTGAGAGAATAGTTTCTTGCTTTAAGCAAAAGACTTACACTAGGTGGTGGAGTTGGAGGATAGGGGTGGAGTATTGATATAAATATATAAATACAAATGTATATTTTTCAGGATGTGGTTAGGAACTGGGAATAACGTTTTCTGGTACTTCTAATGGTGCCATGAAAAGATTATGTAATCAAATATTTTAAAATCAGATAAAATAATCTTTTTTAAAAGATTTAATTATTTATTCATGAGAGACAGACAGAGAGAGAGAGAGAGAGGCAGAGACACAGGCAGAGGGCGAAGCAGGCTCCATGCAGAGAGCCCGACGCGGGACTCAATCCCAGGACTCCAGGATCAGGCCCTCGGCCGAAAGCAGGCGCTAACTGCTGAGCCACCCAGGGATGCCCCCCCTCCCTTTTTTTTGAGCTAAATTATCTCTTTTTTTTTTTTCTAAATTATCTCTTTATTAGGAAAGCACCAACACCACATTCTTGGAAATTACTGAAATTTTATTTGCCTCAGGCTTATGACTTGAAACCAAAGACATTGTGCAAAGAAAGCAAAGATTAAGTACACTTTAGGGAGAAGGAGACGATACACATAGGTAACATAAGAGATCAGGTTGACAAAAGAAGCCATCCAATACACTATACAGACTGCAATATTCAATAGCGTTTCAACAAAACTTTTTTTTTGTTTAAATCAAGAGCAAAAAAAATTGAGCAATGTTTACAGTAGACATAAATCTTAAACAGTTCAAAAGCATTTTTTTCAGATCATAGAGCATAAAATGGAAAAATGTCTATACAGGTGAAGTCTAACTACTGTACATTTATCACCTATTAAAGTTGCTTATATGTACCACAGTGTAAAAAAAAATACCGAACAATTAAAACCTTGAAAATTGCCTGATGAAAAATAAAATAACCAATGGCTTTTCATGGGTTCTTCTGGTTATCAGTGCTACAAAAAGACAAAAAGACAAAAACAAAACAAAACAAACAAAAAAAACAACTTCTCATCTGAACAGGTGGCAAAACCAGGCACAATCAAACCATTACCAAATTAGACTCATCCACAGAAATATACTATCCATCCACATATTTTCCATCAAAAGCTTTGTCTGTTTTTAATCTTTGAATCTTTGAGGCCCATTTGGTCACAATATGTTACAAATATTTGTGTGTGTGTCTCTGTGTGTTGTGTGTTTTTACACCAGGATATCATATATTTGTCTGGCACTATCCTAAAGCTAGTTTATAGATGATGATGATACAGAAACAACCTAGTGCCCACAGGACAAGTGAACTCATAGTAGAAAATGAGAGAGGGGAGGAAGGAGTTCATATCTACCGAGGGAGGGGGGAAGGAGTTCATGCTTCCATATCTATCACTTTTCTATGGAACTTGATTCTTGTGTTTTGTGACAACAAAGTACATTGATATCTTTCATCTTGATATTGTTGCAAGAAGAAAGGAAAGGTAGTGCAGGGACTCAACTTCCCTTTGATGTTGTTGTGCTGACTCTATAAGCTGAATTTTTACTGATCGTAATGATGAGGGAATGCATTCCTAGATGTTAGAATGTTTCCTATACTGGAAGAAAACCTGGCTTCTAGCCTTGATTCTGCCACTAGTGTAACATTTGACCCTGAGGAAACCACTTTACATGCTTGATCTTCAATCTCATCATGTATAAAGAAAAATCTCTACTGTCTCTAAAACTCTTGATTCTCTAAAGGTCTGGCTGGATTTATTCCTATTAGTTTGGTTTCTGACTACTTCTAGACAATGGGTTATAAAACTTTGTAGTTAAAAGATAGTAAGAAATTTAGGCAGGAACTAATACTTGATACATAGATATTTTGAACAAGTTACTGAAATATACTACTTTTAGAATATGTGATAAAAGCAAGGCTTTTGCACATGAAGATGAGGATTCATTAGTAGCCCAGACTGCTGCATAAAGGGCAACTAGAAGCTAAGCAATAACAGCCATATCATTTTGATAGTGTCCAATTAGGCAAGAGCTGTAGAGCTCATCTGAGGGTAATTTGAAGCAGATGCCAGCATTAAGACACAGATGTGGGACATTTTTCAATGGCAATGGAACGTGTGTGGTATAGGATAGCTGATGGCTTCATCATCATTTTTCTTTCCATGGCATTACAATGGTAAAATACACAACATTCAGCTGATTTTATGTTCTTGAATTATTCCCAGGAACAGGCTGTCCTCCTGGTAAATATATCTTCTGAGCTGGGGGCCATTACATTTTGATTTATACAATCCTCATGCCCTCTTTGAAATCTGATATCTCTCATCCCAAAAGTGGAAGTCAGAATAAATTTCTCAGCATAACACCAGGAACTAGAAACAGATGGATAACTTTGATAACCTGGGATTCTTGTCTGGCACAACAGTGCTCTCTCACTGCTCTTGCAGAGAAGTTGAAGTGGATAATTCCTGAGCATCAAATGTCAATATGTGTTTTCTTAAAGCTGGCTTTAGTAGATCTAATACTTACTTCTCATGAAAAGTTTGTTTTCTGGTTTTCATTCAAGTCAGTGTGAATAGCAAACTTAAACGTCCCAGTTTCTTCCTTGTGAATAGTACCATTCATTTTGAATGCTAAACATTAGAGGTATTTATAAATCATCCCTATCTCCCTAATTCTGCTTTTCTTTGAATAGCCAATCAGAATTGATGAATGCCACCTCTTTGCCTAGAGGGACACTGGGCTATGAAGCAGATAAAGACTGTGAAGGTTAGTGTCGCTGGTAGTCAAGTAAATGTAAATGTGTGCAGAGCAATTGAAGATAATTTCAGAAACAGAATGTAATCCATTTAATGTTTCCTGAGAGGGCTGGGTCCTAATTGGAAGAGTTGATTGGGTCGAGAGAGTTTTTCCAGAGTAGGTGCATTATCGTAAACTGTACAGATAGGATTTAACATAATTTGTCAGGAAGTTCTGAATCCAAGGGAAAGTAATGGATGAGGACCTGAAGGAGGTTAGTTTAAAGAGAAAGGCAATATTGTCCTCGGTTGCTGGAAGATCATGGCAACCAAGCAGAGGAGCGTGTCCTTACAGTTTTGTCAGAGCAGATTGGCATACTGAAAATACAGCAGCATGGAAAAGAGCACAGTCTTGGATTCTGGGAGGCCAGGGAACTCTCCAGGGGTGGTGCTGGCACTTCATTGCTGTGAGACCATATTCAATTTCCCTAATGTTACAAGCCTCAGTTTCCTTATCTGTACAATGGATATAGTGCCAAGGGGCAATGACATGGATCTGCTGTGAGAACGGAGTGTGGTAAGGCTTTTACAGTAGTTGGCAGGGCTTGGCCTGGAGTAAGCACTCAATATATATTAACAACAATTCTTCTTGTTGTTGTCTGGCAGCCGAGGCTGATTGCACTGGACCAGGCATAATGACCTTCTTTCCGAGCCCTTTCAAGGTTTTCCAAATTAAATGGGCTCTGATTCATTTCAGGATGTTTATTGCCTTTTCCTTAAACTTTAAGGTGTCCTTTCTCTATTGAAAACACTCCAATTACAGACACTAGAATCAAGGTGATTCCTAAAGCTTCCGAAGGTACTTTCTCTCCTGTGTGTGTGTGTGTGTGTGTGTGTGTGTGTGTGTGTGTGTGTCTGGTTGAAATGATCCATTATGTTCAGCCTCCTGGGAAGGCAATTGGCTGTTTAGCAACAGCATTACAAAGTAAGCTCATATACAAGTTATTATCCACTATAACCATAGTCTTTTTAAACATTATTTATTTCCAAAGGGAGAATAGGTTTCCATTTTCTATCTCAGCTGCTGATGATTTTTCCCTAGGTAAATTATCCTGCAGTATTCCTGTTAAATTTCATTTCATTTTATTTGCCAATCTCCCCAAACCTGTCATTCAGCAATTCAGTCACCTCACCTGTTTACTTTTTTTGTTTAGAATTATCTGCACATTTCATTAATGTTGGATTTAAATCACCTCCTGCTTCACAGGGATATTTTGTGTAGAACCCACTCCTCTATAGATTCTAAGGCTATGCTGTTTAAAATTCATCAAATTTTGTTTTAATGGATACAGTTTTTCCTCTGCATGGCAGCCTTTCTAAATAACATTTCTCTGTAATTTCTATGTTTCTGAAAACAAAATGTACTAATTCATTCATTCATTCTTTATTTATTTATTCACTGCTCACTGAGGCAGGCACATTACTAGGCCTTGGAGACCAGATTCTTCCTCTTAAGCACTTCTTCATCTAAAACACTGACATTTTAATGAGAGAGCAAGACCTGCAATAAATAATTATAATACAGCATGGTAATAACTACAAAAGAGGTAAAAACCCAGAGAGGGCAGAGATAACCTTTTCAGTTAAAATTTAAGTTGGTCTTTAAAAGACGAAAAAGGAAGACTTATTTCCATAATCTGTAATGACACATCTAATACTACATATTTGTAAATGAATACATTCTTAATACACACAAATACATATTCAAAATGATATGTTTCAGCTACACACACACCTGTTGTAGTTGAGTGAATTTTTTTCTCTTGGTGTATTAGTATATCAGGACTTACAGGGTGGAATGAGAGGTTATTATGCTGAGTGAAGTAAGTCAGTCAGAGAAAGACAAATATCATATGATTTCACTCATATGTGGAATATAAGAAACACAACAGGTGAACATAGGAGAGGGAAGGAAAAATTAAATAAGACGAAATCAGAGAGGGAGACCATAAGAGACACCATAGGAAACAAACTGAGGGTCACTGGAGAGGAGGCGGGTGGGAAGATGAGATAATTGGGTGATGAGCATTAAGGATGGCATTGATGGGATGAGCAATAGGTGTTATATGCAAATGATGAATCACTGAACTCTACCTCTGAACTAATAATATACTCCTATATAGTCAATTAATTATAATCAATTAAAATTGATTTTAAGTTTAAAAAAAGGACTTACACACAAGCTTGTTCCAGGATGTATAGAGGCTAAATGACATTAGCCTCATAGCCCTAGTCTCCATCTAAAACTTACATCTGTTTTCAGTCATCACTTATTCCCCGTTAAAGACTCTCCTTCCTATGTCTGCAGCATTGCATTTATACAGACATACTGGGCTTCCCATCTTGGCCAAAGAGCAGCTATGTCCTCAACCTTCACCCTCTGCTCTTTGTCCCTTCATTATCTTTTTAGGATCCTCTTTGTCCTTCCTTCCAGCTTGTTTATTTGAACAGCCTTCTTAGGTCCTCTCATGAAGCTGCCTCTCATCCCTTTGCAGGAAGTAGAAACAAAGATTCTCCTTTCGTATTTTTTTCAAGATGCTTAACACCTCCGACCCCAACCCATCCCATTCTACCCTAAGCTGTCTGTTGGTACCCTAAGCTGTCTCTGGTCTTCATGTTAGGCTTACTTCATAAATCCTGGAGTAATAGGTAGCACACATATACATAGATGTCTCAATTTTTGTGGCATGAAGCTACTAGTTGAGAAATCAGTTTACCTTTAAATGACATTAGCATATGTTTAATGAGATATAGTTTACATATATAATTGTGTAAGTTTAAGGTATAAAATGTATTGTTTTGTTACACTTGAATATTGCAATATGGTTACCTCTCTAATGTTAGCTAACACCTCCATATGTCACATAATTATCATTTCACTTTCTGGTGAGAACATTTAAAATCCAGTCTCTTAGCAACTTTAAAGTATATAATACAGTATTTATACTATAATCACAATGTGTATTGTATCTCCAGAATTTATTATCTAACTGCAAGTTTGTACTGTTTGACTAACACCTCCTAATTCACCCCCACCCCCACCCAGCCCCTGGTAACTATCATTCTACTCTGTTTCTATGAGTTCATCTTTTTAAAATTCCGTGTATAAGTCATATCATACAGTATCTGTCCTTTTCTGTCTGACTTACCTCACTTAGCAAAATCCTTTTAAGTTCCATTCATGTAGTCACAAATGGCAGGATTTCCTTTTTTCTTATGGCCAAAAATATTTATAGTTTGTGTATGTGTGTGTGTGTGTGTGTGTGTGTGTGTATTACATCTCTTCCTATTCGTCTGTATATGGACACTGAGGTTGTTTCCATACCTTGGTAAAAAAATAAGCTGTAATAAACATGGAAGTGTAGATATTTTTTAGATATTCTGTTTTCATTTCCTTAGATCTATACCCAGAAGTGGAATTGCAGGATCATATGGTAGTTCTATTTTTATTTTTTAAAAGAACCTCCATATAGTTTTTCATAGTATCTATACCAATTTACATTTCCACCAATAATGGACAAGGGTTCCCTTCTATCCACATAGTCCTAACATTTATTAGTCTCATTTTCTTGATGATAGTCATTCTAACAAGTGTGAGGTGATATCTCATTGTGTTTTGGTTTGCATTTCTGTGGTGATTAGTGACATTGAGCACCTTCCCATGTGTCTGTTGGTCATTTGTATGTCTTCTTTGGAAAAATGTCTATTTAGTTCCTCTGCCTGCTTTTACATCATTTTGCCTGCTTGTTTGTATTTATGTCATTCAGTTGTATGAGTTCAAAGGGATATTAACCCTTTAAAAGACATATGGTTTACAAGTATTTTCTCCCATGCCATAGGCTGCCATTTTATTTTGTCCATTGTTTTGCTGTGCAGTGTTTCAGTTTGATGTACTCTCATTTGGTGATTTTTGGTTTTGTTGCTTGTGCTTTTAGAGACATATCCAAAAAGCCATTGCCAACACCAATGTCAAAGAGCTTTATCCTGTTTTCTTCTATGATTTTTGTGGTTTCACATCAAATGTTTAAGTCTTTAATCCATTTTGAGTTAATTTTTGTGAGTTGTGTAAAGTAGGGGCTAAATTCAATTTAATTTAATTCCATTTTTCTGCAATAAACTCCATTTATTGGAGAGACTATTCTTTCCATATTGAGTATTGTTGACATCCTTGTCAGGTATTAGCATATTTAAAAATTCATAACAAAATTTAAGAATGAACCAAAGATATTATGAACATCTAGAGGTGGAGCTGACAAAATTTGTTGATGGATTTAGTGGGAAGTGTGTGAAAAGAAAAGAAAAAAAAGAATCAATGTCAGTCCCTGGGTTATTGGCTTGAGCAATTGGGTGGTAGGTACTAATGTTAACACAGGGGATGAAAGTGAATTTCAGAAAAGGCTTTTTTAGGTGGGAGAAAAGAATGGCATTAAGAGCTCTGTTTCAGGGCAGCCCAGGTGGCTCAAGGGTTTAGCGCCACCCTCAGCCTGCAGGTGTGGTCCTGAAGACCCAGGATCAAGTCCCATGTCAGGTTCCCTGCATGGAATGGAGCCTGCTTCTCCCTCCGCCTGTGTCTCTGCCTCTCTCTCAATATCTCTCTCTCTCTCCTGTGTCTCTCATGAATAAATAAATAAATAAATCTTTAAAAAAGAGCTCTGTTTCAGATATGCTAATATGAGGTGCCCAGCAAAGGTTCAAGAAATAATGTAAGATTTCTTTCTCTTTCTCTCTCTCTCATGTGTCATTCCTTGGCAAATCAAAACTTCATCACAATATTCTTCTTGCAAGAGCATTGAATTTTTAGATTAAATCCTGGATGTGCTTTCTGTAGCTGTATGATCTAGCACATTTCAGTTAATCCCTGAGTTTCTTTAGATACAAAATAGGAATAATAATGTATTATGAATAGGATTGTTTACAAGGATTAACTTACATTCAGTTGAATTAAATTAGATAAAGTACCTGGTATATGGTATCAATTTAATATCAGTGCCCTCCTGGTCACCATCTTCCCCCTCCTTTGTCACATTGTATAAAGCAAATGAAATTTGAGCATATTCTCAGATACTCTGCAATTTTCTTCCAACACAAATTAGTGTTTTCTTGAAATATTCAGGTTTAGAAGAAGAAAGAATTAGCATGACACTGTATAGCAATATGAATTGGAAACACTATTTTATAATAAATCTTAGTTGTCTCCTCTCTCATCAGCATGGTGACTTAAAAAACAATTTTAGTCTGCTGATTGCCTAGACTGAAAAAATAATACATTAAAAAAATAGACTAATTTATGGTCATGAAATAAGTATTTATGCTCAGGAAAAAAAGATTATAGAATTATAAGTGAATAAACACATATTTTTACTGGGTCCTTTTTTCAAGTTCTATTCCATGACTCTAAACTGAAAATATGGAATGCCTGGGTGGCTCATGGTTGAGTGCCTCCTTTTGGCCCAGGGCGTGATCCTGGAGTCCTGGGATCCACTCCCGCATCGAGCCCCCTGCATGGAGCCTGCTCTCTCTCTCTGCCTGTATCTTTGCCTCTCTCTGTGTCTTTAATGAATAAATAAAATCTTTAAAAAATAAAAAAATAAACTGAAAATATTATTATCTAATACTAGATCACAGTTTACCGACAGTACTATCAATGGGAATAACTAGGGGAGAGTTGAATGGCATAATACATAACAGGCACCTGAGAATTGTTATTTTATTTATGTCTTTTCACTCAATTTACACAATAAGATTTCATTTTTTAAACTTGTTAACATTTTTATTAAATGTAGTTATTTTCACAGCTTTATGGTTGAAATGTAGTTTCTAAAGTAACACCTGGTTTGTGGGAAAAGAACAGTGAACTATTCTTATTTAAAACAAAATATCCTCTAAAGTGATTAGGATTAAATTCTCACTTCTAAAAGTAAAACTGATGGGGGGGGGTGGGGGTTGGTCGTTAGGAGGCTTGAGTGCTAGGTACTTAAGGAAGAGTTTGGGCTTGTAGCCAGTTATATGAGAGGGTCCCTCAAGTTATGTCCAAAATATGCAAAGGAGTATGATCAGAGAGGTTCTTAATATGTTGATGCCTCAAAGGAGGGAAATGAGTAATCCAGTTTAGCCATAGCCAAATATTTCATGAAGAAAGAACTATTTTGACTGAAATTAATAGGTGAGCCAACTTTGAAAAATTCTTTCAATTATAAAAGTGCTAAATGATATGTGGTTGGTATAGAGAATTTAAAAAAATCTATCTGCAGAATAGAATAAAATTTCATCTATAATTACATCACCCAGGGAAACTCACTATTAAGATTTAAACGTTTATTTCAGATAAACTTTTATTTTATTTATATACTTTGAAAAATATTTTTTATATAATTACAAATTATATATATATAGCTCTATACATTATTTTAAAATAATACACAGCTGGTCCTTGGGCAATATGGGAGCTGGGGTCACCGACATCCCTCCTACCCCTCTGTCCCCCTGCTGCACACTCAAAAAATCCACTTACAAACTTTTTACTCCTTCAAAACTGAACTACTAATAGCCTACCATTGACTGGCAGCCTTACTGATAATACAATGTCTATTTAACACATATTTTGTATGTTGTCTGTATTATATGGTATATTTTAAAAATAAAGTAAGCTAGAGAAAAGAAAATGTTATTAAGAAAATCATAAACAAAATACATCTATAGTACTGTACTGTATTTACTTAAAAAAATCTGTGAATAGGTAGACTCATGCAGTTTAAACACATGTTGTTCAAGGGTCAACTGCGTTATTAGTATTTGACATATTGTTAAATACTCCTAGAATATATTATTGAAACAAAATTGAACACTTTTATCATATTCTTGTCTCATGGTTTATTTAATTATCTATCAACAAATTAAGATCTTGGATGTAAATACTACTATGTTGTGTAGGATTTCAGATTTTATTTATTTATTTATTTATTTATTTATTTATTTATTTATGTTTTTATTTATTTATTTATTTATATTTTGTTTATTTATTCATGCAAGACACACACAGAGAGGCAGAGGCATAGGCAGAGGGAGAAACAGGCTCCCCATGGGGAGCCTGATGTGGGATTTCATTCCAGGACCCCAGGATCACGACCTGAGCCAAAGGCAGATGCTCAGCTGCTGAGCCACCCGGGTGCCCCAGGATTTCAGATTTTAGAATTGGACCTGGGAATAGAAATAGTTCAGGTAACTACATGAAGAAAGTTGTGGAAATAGGAATGCGTAGGGAATATTTAAGAAACAATTAATATATATGTTTAGGCAACAATTAGGTGTATGTATGTAAACCATGTAGGAATTATTGCAACTGGGTTGGGGCAGATTCAAGTGAACTATAAGAGTTAGGGTCAGATATTCAGTTTGGAGAGGCACTGCAGGTCTGCACATAGCACTGAGACATAATCAAAGCAGTGTTTTTGGAAAATTCTTCTGTAAGGAGAGTGTAGGAGTGAACTGGAAAGGCAATATAGTGAAAGACAAGAGACAAGATAACAGGTTATTTTAACGGCAAAATGCAAGATAATGAGGGCTGGAACCTGGGTGATGATTGTAGGAAGGGAAAGAAAAAGATGTTGGGGAGAGAGGTTTCTAAGCATTTGCTATAGTGTTCTTTGGTTAATGCAAATTAAATACATTTTGGGGATGCTTAGCATGGATATTACCAGCCATTTTCTCTCTGAGTGCTGCTAAAACTAGTAAGTGCACTATAATGACACTGCAAAATAAAACTGTTTTTCCTTTAATAATGCTGCAGTCTCATTATACAAAATAAGCCAATGTAGAGTTATAATTCCAATAGTTTAGAATGACCTCTTGAAGGTATTTTATTTTAACATTCCAAAGGCTTTTTTGAGTTAGGTTTCTTTTTTTTTTAATTCTCTGTAGTGTTGTTTATATTTAAATAATAAATAAATTGTTTGCAGTTGATATTTTGCTAGATCTGTTTTCCTGTCTAATGACTGCTTGATGATTTCAGATTTTAGATAGTTATTTAAATTATTTATTAAGAGAGTTAACACCATTGAGTGGGTTTGGTTTTTTGTTTTTTTTTTTTTTTTGGTCTTGATAATAACACTTAAACAAATGCTTATAGAAACTCAATCTTTTTAGAGAAGGAAGGTAGCATAATATTGTACGAAGAGGACTGGAGTCAGATTCAAAAGTGTCATGCTTTAGGCTAAGTTTGCCATCATTCAACCTTAGGCCCGGCCAGGCCTTCTATTTCTGCCCTTCTGAAGCTGCTTCTACTATGAGTTTAGAGCCACAGCTGTTACTATTATTGCCACAGAACTACCACAGAGCCATCACTACTGTACACCTGCTACTACTCTTTCTGCTAATGACGTGTCGCCTCCTTTTTTTTTTTTTTTTTGTGGTGGTCAGATTACTTTTCTGAGGGGCTTTATGTGCATTACTTTCAACCTCCAGGCCAACCACACAAGATAGGCAGAATTATTTCTATTTACTGAGGAGGAATCTGAGGTTCAAGGAGATTAAATACTTTGCTCAATGAAAATGATGATTCTGGAAGTTAACCCGAGATCTACACATACTGCCTCTGCGAGACTGAATGAGAAATAGACTGGACCTGATCTGCTGCTAAAGTGCTGAGAGGACTTAAAAACTTAAGACTTCCACAGCAGAGGAGCAGAAACCCTATTTCCTTTTTTTATTGTTAGTGGAAAAACACAACTTTGTCTTCTTCATGGTTTCTGGGTATTTTTATACCAAGTCTTTGGATCTTTTCAGATTCTGCACATTTACATTTCTTATTTCCAGCCACCCATAAAGATGGACTTAACTCCTTCCTTGGGTACTATTTTAACATAAGTGGTCTCTTAATTTGTCTGAAAACCAAATTAGACTGTGTATTTTCTGAAAGTAGGCATCACATCCATCTCAATACCTATCTTATTACTCCATAGATGTTTGCTGAATAACTTAATACATTATAGAACAGAAATATAAAAATATTTTGTTAAACCTAAAGGATTTTACTATTAAATCATTATTTCTCAAACTGGAATTTAAATGTATTCAAATATGTAATAATTATTTTATAGAAATGGGCTTAAAATAATATTAGGCAAATCTATATTGAACACAATTGACAAGTAATCTAGCTTCTGGTTCTTAAAATTTTAAATACCTAAACACATCTGTAGATGTAGCTGTGGGGACATTTTCATGAGATAAGGAAATTTATGCAGTAGAACTAAACATTCTTATAAAGAAGTATTTTCTGTGTATAAGAATAGGTGTAATTTCATAACTTGGGTGACATTTGAATAACTTGCCTTTGAAAAGTAAAATAAACAACTTTTTTTTTCAGTTTAGAGTATAATTGAAAGTCATTCTTCATGTAATCCAAGTTTCTACTTTAATAAATATATTCTGTACTCAATAAATCATGAATCCAAAGTACCAATGAGAATATCTCTGAACTCAAAATGGCATAAAAAATTGAGGCAATTATTCAGATACTTAGGGCTATCGGAAACTGTAAGCAATTTTGTAGGAATAGTTTAATTTTTAAAAATCTCTCTTTGCTGGAATTTCAAGTATTTTACTACTCACTCAGGTAATTTCAGGTAAAATAATGCTATTTTGGATATGGCAAGTAAAATATTTTTTCAATATGTGTCTCTTTAGTCTATGAAGAATTTGAGAGTCTGATTTGAAACTCTTAAGTTTATCTTCCATTGTCTTAAGTTGCAGTTTCTTCCACTAAGCAAGTCTAAGTTAATTAATTTTCTTTCTGATCTTGGGTTAACCAAGATCATGGATGATATGCTCTTCACACAAAGCCAACCCTGTTTCTCTGTGAAAAGCAGTAAGCATCCCTCTAGGAAGATAGGGGGCAGAAGTGTTCCCTGGGGGGATGATTTACTGACTTGACTGCTCTGTCCTCGCCACATCTGCTCTTCTTCTTTTGCCATGTAATGTTAGCTGCTTGCTTTAGCTGCTTGTCCCTTTGATGGCCAACAACACCTATATGAAAGGTGACTTTTTCCTCACAAAAGCAGATGTACTTGACTCTATTGTATCTCAACTGGGTTCACTGAGGGACTACAGAATATTGGACTGGCAGCAGAGTCATTTGAACTTTTTAAAAATTCTTGTTTCAAGGAGATTAGATTGATCTTTCTGGTGTGTCCGTAAGCCCAGTCAGTCATGCCAGCCTGGTTGGTTGCTCATTTTTGTTGTCTGAACCATCCGCATATCCTTCGCACTTAGTTTCAGACAATGTGAATCTAGGAGCATCTTAGAGGCAGATTGGTTGAAAGAACATGGACAGAGTAGAAGTAACACTTGAAAATCAAATTTGTGAGGATGTTAGAAGAGTAAGGATGCAGGTACAATCTCACTTCTTTTCAGGCTAGTCAGTTGAAATATACTATGATGGTTTCAGTATATTTTGGCTGACTTGCCTAAAAGGTTTATTATCTTATTTCATTATTTAAAATCAGAGACACAATGAATGAATAAAACATTTCATTATTCTTTCTTATTTATATTTCATACCAGATCCATTTTCCATTTCTTACATTATTTCTCACAAGGCCACTGTGCTTCCATATGCCCCTCCAGATCCACAATCCAGCTTTCTTTACTCTTCTGTGTACCCTGTAGGAGTCTGACTTCTGTGGATGCCTCAGTGTTCTCTCTTTCTAAACAGATTCTAAATCTAAACAGATTCAACAATTGGAAGCACAGACTAGAAACTAAAGGGTAAGAGAAGAGTCAAGTTGGGTTATTTATTATCTGCAGTTTGCTTTCTCACAGATCAAGATTTGGATGTGGCTGCTTTCCTCCACTGAAGGTGATAGCTTCTATCAGGCAGCTACCTCTATACAGACCTCTACAGGTACTGCTAACTACCAACTGTTGAGTTCATAAAGGTGATATCTAAGAAGAAAAATTCAGTATTAGTTGTGCCTCGTCTAGACTTCTCATGGTGTGCTAGGTCTAGGGCAATCTTATAGGATTGCATTCTTGGGGATCCTCATTACTAGATTCAGACTAGCCTGAGAAGGAGAGGGCCACTTTACTATCAGGACAAATTGTGCAGTGCACTATAACCAATGTTGCAGAAAGGGAAGTCAGAGAAGTGTGAATGGGAACAAATCCCGGCCAGAATTACTCCAGCTCTTGGACAGAGTGGTTGGTTAAAAATGGGCTTATATTGCAGCATGCCAATATGAGGCCACCCTGGAACTATTTTTACACTGCAATAAAAAAAAATTACTCTTGCTGTTAGGGTTGTATATTCACATCCTGAGGCTGCCATAACAAATTACCACAAACTTGATGGCTTAAAACAGCAGAATTTTATTCTCTCACAGTTCTGGAGGCTAAGTCCAAAATCAACTTGTCATCGGGTCTTTGCTCTCTTCTGAAGACTCTAGGGAAGAATCCTTTCTTACATCTTCCTAGCTTTAGGTAGGTAGCTTCCAAAATCCTTGGCACCCTTTGGCTTGTAGCTACATCATCCCTCTTTCTACTTCTGTCTTCATATGGCTTACTTTTTTCTAAGTGGCTGTGTATTTCCTCTCCTCTTCTTAAAAGGACACTAGTCATTGGATTTAGGGTCCACTCTAATCCTGCATGACCTCATCTTAACTAATTACATATGCAAAGATCCTATTTCCAAATAAGTCATATTCTGAGGCTCTCGGTGGATATAAATTATTTGTGGATGACATTCAACCTAGTACAAATTACAACCTCATGAGAACCTGAGCAAGAAGAGAGACAGAAACTTGATGATATTGTGCACCTGAATCTAGGTCTATCAGATCTGTCTAATCAGTTATATCAGCAAGAACAATGCCTTTTTACCTCCTCCCTTCAAGTGAATTTGAGTTAGGTTTTCATTTAATATGTCTTTAGATCTCCAATATAATTTCTGGTCAAGTTAAGATTTTGACAACGAATATCATATTTGAAATGCAGTATCTTCTGTTATTACTGTTATTACCACAGATGTGTGACATAGTGAGGCACAAAAAGACCTGTAGCAGTGGGAAGAAGGGAAAGATTGATGGGCTGGACCAGTTGGGGTAGGGATTTATAAAGCGACATAACAAATAATGATGGTCCATGACCAAAATAATGATGCTTTTATTCAGTTCGGGGATAGGCTTCAGTATTTTCTTAAAACCTCCCAAGTGATTCTAACAGGATTTAGAACCTGGAAAAAAAGTGCTGCTGGAAATTCTTAACTTCGTCCTATATACATGGTGCTTTCAAAAGAGATGCCATTTAAGATTAATGGCTATGTTTCAGTCATGTTGTTAAGTATATTGCATGTATTATCTTAGTTAATTCTCATGGCAATAAGATGATTTATTATCCCAATTTCATAGATGAGACTATTGAAGTTTAGATTCAAAGTGGTTAAATAACTGGAAGTCATAGCTAAAAAGTGCAGTTGAAATATGAACATATGCCCTTTCCACAACAAGGCCTTAGGTCATAATTATTGTGCTACAGGTTTATTAAGATGATAAAACTGGTATTTTTAAAAGGCGAATGTGCTGGTGATATGCAGGATGAATTAAAGGTGGATGACACTTGGCAGTAAGACTAGTGAATTGGTATTTTTGTCATTATGCTTTTGGTCTCTAAGCAATGAATCAAATCACTGAACTGTTGATTTGATCTGTGGCTCAGCAATCAGTCAAGAAAAGCAAAAAAGACAGTATTGTTGAATAAAATATGCGTATGGCTTCCATATGTGCGTATTCTGCGATGAGGGAGTGGCCCTTGTGCTAAGTAATTCAGCTCAGTATGTTCTGTATAAAATTGTGTCATGTAGGTCATTTTTATGTAAAAATGTGTATATATGTACACATATAATGATAGAAAATCAACTGTTATAACAAAGATTCTCAAACAGCAAATTTATTATATTTTTTACTCCTTAAGGTTATTTAGGCATGTATTCTTTTGTAATATAATTTTTAGTAAATTAAAGTTTATGTTCAATTGGCAAGTTATTTGAGTTTCTTGCATCTTTATTTTCTTCTATTGCTGACCTATACTTGGTTGTGCTATTACATTTAATTCCCTAAAATAATTATTAATGATTTTTTCATGTTGTGGTTATATGCCAGGTTTAGCTTTCAGGAAGAAAGCAAAACAAGTAATTCTTTTTAACTTTTTTTTTCCCCTGAATTCATATCATATTTTTGGCTAATGCTGTTAGTTTTGGTAAAAATTAATTAAAAACTTGATTGCATATCTTTTACATAAATTTAATCAAATATTTTAACTGCTATATTGCAAATATGTACTAATGTGACAAACTCAATTATATTTACACTTCTCTTGTCTAATATTTGGTGATATTAGCTTTAAAAACATAAAAATATACAGCAGATAATGAAAATTTAAAAAATCACTACATAATGCTTTAATGCGGAGAGTGAGTGGCCCAAGAGAAAATACCACTTTTTAATTGCATTTCTTTCTCTCCTTTTCTACAGCTAGCCAGCTCTCTTCCTTCCCTGAGAGTCCACATAAAGCATTTTTATTAGAGACAGTGATATTCAGTCAACATAATGATGCCATCAGTTTGGCCAAACACCAAAATCAATGCCCTAGCTATTTGTCCAGCATCTGTGCTGCTGAAGACAGGGCTTCTGTTGACTCCATAAATTAAAGATCAAGTAGTACATGAGGAAGGTTGGAGAGCTGATTCCCAGAGAAGCAATGGTAGGTTGTTTTTTTCCGTTTGTAGTAGTGAAAGATTTCTGAAGAATCATTACTCATTTCCTTTGTGCTGCTCCAACGACCAAGTGTGGCCATCTCTTGATAAATAAATGGCCAGGCCATTCTAAATACCTCTTACACTGTGTCTTGGTGTCTTTTAGAGAATAATATCCAGTGGGTCAATTCTACTTCTTTTTCATTTTAGCTTCTACCATGACAGTGTTCTTAGTGGATATGATCTATGCTGGACACCATATGATATAACAATTGTATGAGCATTTGTTATATGACAGGAGCTTATTTTCTGTTATTAAATTTAAGCTTTGGCCTAACCATAGGTATTATTTTACATATTATTATTATTATTATTATTATTATTATTATGAGGGAGAGAGAGAGCATAAGTGGAGGATGGAGAAGAGGCAAAGGGAAAGTGGGAGACAGAATCTTCAGCTGACTCCACTGAGTGCAGAACCCTAGGCAGGGCACGATCGCATGATCCTAAGATCATGACCTGAACTATAGTCAAGAATGAGACTCTCCACTGACTGAGACTTCCAGGTGCCCTTACATATTATCTTTGAGTTGAGATAGTTGAAACTCAGAGAGTGAGTCACTTGGCTAAGGAAATCCAACTACTAAGTAGAGAAGAGTCAAACCCAGGTTGTTTGGTTCTAGACCTATGGTTTTTCCACTGCACTGCAAGGCACCCAGTATATTGTTGCTGTACATTTGCTTTATGTATTGATACAGATTATGTTTATACTTCTCAGTACTTACTTAGTGAACAAGAGGGTGGATATGATGCTTCATGGGGATAACTGCTTGGGTATAAAAACCTGAAGCTTTGTTTGAATAGCTCCAGAAACAGTGTGAAGTTGAGGGATCAATTTACTATTTAGAAAATTTCTAGCCATTCTCCCTTACTTTTCTTTTAGTTTGGAAATCCTGGGAATAAATCCATTAAACTTCAGGTTCTTTGTTGGCAGAAACTGAATTTTAGTTACTGGTGTATTCAGAATCTAACAACGACAGGAATGTTGAAGGAGTTCAAGAAATACTTGTAAGCAAATAAATGAATAACTCAGGATTACAAGGGGACTTGGCTTTTGCATACCTACACTGGTTTGCTTTGACCATGAAGACCTGGCCTAATTATTGTGAAGGCAGAGAGGAAGGTGTTCGTGCATTAGGATTCCCCTAAGCCATGGTATATCTCATGGATCAACTCAGGCGAATCACTTGTGGCTTCCTAGGGAGTTGCTTGGAAAGGATTCCGGATGTATAGCAGGTTTCTAAAGCAAGATTACAGTGGCAGAGGAGTAACTTCTGGCACAATGGAATCATTGTTAGCTGCAGTTGGTCACACTTTATCATCTCTCCTTCACATCTGTGGACAGTATAAGACAATGGATAGGACTTGGGTATTTTTAGAGTTCTGAAGTTGCATCTGCAGTTATTTTTCAGCATATGAATTATTGTGATATATTTTATTGTTTTGAGCAAGGAAATTAATAATGCTGGAAGAATATATTCAGTATCCACATTTCTACCTGGTGGCAAAATAGGGTCCAGAACAGTCTGTTCATTACTCTGGCTCCTTTTAGTCCTTTAATTATGTTGAATCCACTTCCAGACCTTTTTCAGTCCCTGAGTGATTATGGCTGTTGAGTAATAATGCATCATTAGTATGCTGTGTTTAGCTCACTTGATGTGCTACTTGAAAGATCCAGGAAAGAGCAGCTTCATAAGCAGATTGGCTTTAATTATTAGAGGGAAAGGTACACCAGTGCCAAGGTGTTCCTGTTGGCATGAACATTGATTTTTTTATAAAATTATAATTTGCATTTTTAATTTTAGGTCTTTTATTCACTTCAGCATTTGTCAATGCCCCTGCTATTTACACATATTCTCCTTAGACAAATCTTATACTCATCGTCATCCTACATCTGTTTCTCAACCTTCCCTTCTCCCTTGGTATTTTCCTTGTATGGTACAATAAATCCAATCTGAGTTCTGCCCATCCTTGGAAACCCCCAGTCCTTCAGAAGCCAGCTCCTCCCTCTGTGCTACAGTGTAAAAGTCTAAATCGTAGCAAAGGAAAATGCGTCTCTCTAGCATTCCTTAAAAATATTGGTACTAATGCCATTTGTTCATGTTTTAGTTTCACACTAATAAACTACACAACATTTACTAAAGGATGAAAAATTTCCTCTCATCTGCTGATTCTATCTGAACAGAGAACAAAAAGTGACTTATATAAGACAAATTAAAGAAAAATTAGAATTGCTAAGTAAAGTCAATTAAATTTCCTTCAAGTAAATTCAAGCACAACTTTTTTTTTTCATATTGAATGACTACAGTAGTTAAAATTGAAACATAGCCCAACTACAAGACTATTTTCATTAGTTATCATATTTAATTCTTCCATTCCTGTATTTATTTTCAAGCAGGTTTATTATGGCACAGTCTTGACATGTATTTGTAAACATACTCAGGACAGGGAAAGCAGAGCTAGAGGAAGCAGGAGGAGGGAGAGGAGAAAATTTGCTCCTGCAACATAATTTTGCACTAGCTGCCTACATACTTTTTCCATCAGTATCCAAATTTATTGTATAGTGTGATTCTGAGGACAGTTTGCAACATAGAAGGTTCCATTTGTTACTGTCACACTGAGCAGCTAGCAATGGCTAAATTACTTGAAGGTAATTTTTAACATCTTTTCCTCAAACACTTTAGCCAGGAAAATATTAATCAAAGTACTTAGAAGGAAAAGCCCTATATAAAATGAAGATTAAAAAAAAAAGAGTATTTTGTTTTTAAAATGTGGAGGTGTTATTTTGTTCTTCAAGCAAATGTTAATGAGCTGTTTTATATTTTCTGCAAGAAACTCAGCACCTCTTTGTGGTATTTAAAATGACATCTTCATGGAAATTTTAGAAATGCTTAATTATAGGATGCTGAGTATAGTACATGCTATGCCAGTAGAATGTTGTTTATTGCAGGCATACAAAATATATGTCAGTTGAAAGAATTTTAAAAGTAGAAAATAACCTCAATTCTCATTCTAGCAGGTAAGAGAGTTTGTATTTTAGCATTTCCCCTCAATGTTATTTTTAGCCACTTCTAAAGAATTCAATTCAGTACTGGAAGTGGGACAAGAAGTCAAATGTCCTTCCCTTAAAAAAATAACAATTTTAATTTAAAAAACATATAAAGAATACACCTCTCATCCGCCCATAAAAACAGGAGGAAGTATGTGTGAGGGGTTAGGGTAGAGAGGGCAGATTATAGAGAGATAAAAAATATATATCTTCACATACTTCTTTTCCCTAAATAAACACAGCTTTTCAGTAGTTCCATGGGGACCCCACTGTGAGAAGAACAGGTAGTGGGAGGAGGAAGGGCTCTGGTGTTTTAATAAGGCAGCTTCTCAGATTGAAGCAGCAGGGCTAATTGACCAAGATGTAGCTCACATTCCCACATAAAACTTTAAATTTAAAGGTCAGTTGGGTACCAGAAGCAAAGAGTAGGATGCAGCCTAGTCAGGGGAAAAAAAAAAAAAAAAGAAGTTTCTGTATTCCTTGGAGAGAATTTAAGAGGAGCTGATATTTTTGACCTATTCCCTTGTAAGGCAAAAAGGAAGTAGTTTATCAATCATTGGCACATTGCCCCAGCTCATGTAGAGCAGCCTCCTTTTACCAATTCTAACTCTTTTTGAGTTCCAGAGCTACTTCCCCATTGATTTCATTATCACAATGTGGATGGGAAACCAAACTCTCAGAAGCTCCCCTCCTTCACATATTCCGTATGCCTTTCAGTTTTTTGGGGTTTTGTTTTGCTGTTGTCATTAATTCAACAAGTCTTTGTTGAGGTCTGCTGTCCCCCTGGGTCCACAGTGGTGAACATTTTCCCCTTCTGGAGCTCCCCTTCTGGAGCTCGCAGTCTTCAATATTATTTTCTGAATCTAAAATTCCCTCATTATTTCTTTCCTCTGTGCTGCCATTTTATCCAAGTGAATCATGTTCTTCATAATACTTTCTTCCTTCTCCTTTTGACACTTCCCTGATCCTGTTTCTCCCTCTTCATACAACTGTTACTTTTCTTTGAGATTTACTTTAATTTACAGCCAGAATATTACTATGTTAGCGTCCCTGGAGATTCCTCAGTTCTGGGTGCCCTACTAAGTGCATTTCAAGTTTCTTGTGATTCAGATTTCCCTTTGCTTATGGCACCCACATCTAGATGAATATTGAGTTTACAGGGAGCTAACAGAACTACCTGATAGACCTCCATAGCAGTAGCGTCTTTATTCCTTTGTGAAAGCTCCTCTACATGACCTTGGTCAGCCTTTCCTCCTATCCTTTTCCTAACCCTGGCTATTTTAAACTTTTTTCATTTCCCTTTTCCCATTTTCCTTGCTCTCTGTAGCCAACATCTTCTGCTTCATGTAGGACTAGAAGCTACAGAAAAAGGGGATATCTTACCTTTTCCAAATCCAGCAAACCTTTCCATCCTTGCTGTTTTAAAATCATTTTTCCGGGATCCCTGGGTGGCGCAGCGGTTTGGCGCTTGCCTTTGGCCCGGGGCACGATCCTGGAGACCCGGGATCGAATCCCACGTCGGGCTCCCGGTGCATGGAGCCTGCTTCTCCCTCTGCCTGTGTCTCTGCCTCTCTCTCTCTCTCTGATGACTATCATAAATAAATAAAAATTAAAAAAAATTTATAAAATCATCTTTCCTTCAGCCTCAGAAGAAAAGATGTCAATTGTCCTGCTCAAGACAAAATCTACTACCTAAATCTGAGTCCCTTCCTCTCCAGCCTTTTTGGGGGAAATGTCTCCATCCATTTTCTCATTGTTTCTCATCAGCTTCATTCCATAATGACTTTTCTTTTGGTGTAGAAATATACTTGTTTCTCTAACCTTGAAAAGTAATCAAACTGTGTCAATCCCCTATTTTTTGTAGCCATCTTCTAGAAAAAAAAAATACCTGCTCTTTCCACTTCTCACCTCCTGTCAGTCCTATTTTCTTTTGCAATCTGGAGCCTATCTATATACTCCATGGATCCCACTGTCATCCATACTCTACCTACCCACTCTACAGACACTGTTCTCACCAAGGTTAGCTTCTAGATGCTAAATGCATAAAAGACTTTCACAATCTTAGTCCTCCCATAGCAGTTAATGCTGTTAATTCTTTCTTGAAGCTACCCTTTTCAACAAGCCCCATATTCCCTGCTTTTTACTCCCATCAATCTGGCCTTTTTTTTTTAACTTAATTTTTCTTTGAATGTTCATCTTGTTTCTATTCCAACTGTTTATAGTTCTATTTTTAGAACTTTTGAAATACCATATTCTCTCTTGTCATTTTTAATAACAACCTTTCTGCTGATTACAATGTGCAAATCTCCAATATGCTCATTTTCCAAACCTCAGACCCATAGTCAGTTTCTCCTGTATCACTCCACTTGCCTATCTCATGAGCATTGGACTGAAATTGCCTATTTTCCCACATCTTTATAGTCTCCTTCCTTCTTTTACACTCTGAATCCAATCGATCAATGAGTTCTGAAGATTCATTTTCTTTATAGCTCTAGAATTTGCCTTTTCTTTTCCATCCCCTGAGACATTATTTAACTAAGTCGTCTTTATTAGGGATTACCTAAATTACTTAAGCAACTTTCTATGTCAGTGGTCCTCAATATTGGCTATACAATATAATCAATTATAGAATTTTTAATATCCCTGCCACCCTGAACACATCTCTGGCCATTACATTACGATGTATGAGGATGGAGTTAAGGCATTCCAATATGCAGTAGTGATGGAGAATAACTGTGCTAATCCATCCTGGTGCACTGAATGCTAGTGATGCATGACTCAAATGCTGGTGATATGTCATCATGCTATCTCCTTTCTGAAGACCATTTGATGGCTCCTTGCCACCTTTAGGTAAAAACTAAATTCCTTAACTTATATCTTTATGTCTCATTAAATCATTTATTAATTTTAATGGATATTACATGCACATGAAAAAAACCCAAAAAGCACACAAAGAATATACTTTGAAAAAAGAAAACACTCCTTTCCACCAATATCTAAACCCCAAGATGCTTACCCCACCTCCACAGGCAGCCATTGCTCCTAATATCCTTTCATGGAATATTTCTATATAGATCTATATAATTTTTTCCTTTTAAAAATGAGATTGATAGAACACTGTTTTGCTTCATGATATCCTCATTTAATAATATATTTGGGAAATACATTCACCTCAATATATATATAGGGAGATGAATCATGCTTTAAAATATAGTTGTATAGTGTTTCATTATGTACATGCAAAATACATAGTGAAAAACCTGCTTCAAGTCATTTACAGTCTTTTGCTATTGCAAACATCATTGCAACAAACAACAACAGATGAATGCCCAAAAGATACGTGCATTTTATATATTCCTAGGAATCGCCAAATTATCTTCCACTAAGGCTGGGCCTATTTAGATTCCTGTCAGCAATACCTGTTCCCTGCATGTTTTTCAACATTGAGTGTTAATCACTTTTTTTTTTGATATTTTCATTGTGTATTTATCGCACAGTACACATATAAATGGGAATGGATATCTTTTGAAGTGTTGAGGTGTTGAAATACTATGTACATTTCTGTCTCTGTGAATGACCTATTCATACTTTTCTCTGAGCTTTTTTCTATTTAACAGTTTCCTCAGATATTAACTAAAATCCTTAAAGAAAAGATTGTTAACTTGATCATAAAGAGTGTGGGGTATGGGTGGAAGGGAAAATCTGAATGTATACTTACAAAGCTGGCAAGGACAGAGGGATAGAAGGGGAAGAAAAGGCCTAGAAGGCATCGGATCACAAGTGGCTTTCTTCTGCTAAGAGCCTTGAATGTCATAGGTGGCAGAGAGAGAAGATACTGAGCAAATGCTTTCTTGCTTGAAGAGCTACTCTGATCTTTCAATAGCCACTCTGGAATGAATACCTCCAGGAAGAATACACAGTTGATTTTTATCTGAAGAGACCATAGTTATTTTTTGAGTCCTACTTTGCGTGTTTTTTTTTTTTTTTTTTAAGATTTTATTTATTTATTCATGAGAGATACAGAGAGAGAGAGAGAGGCAGAGACACAGGCAGAGGGAAAAGCAGTCTCCATGCAGGGAGCCTGATGTGGGACTCAATCCCGGGACTTCAGGATCACGCCCTGGGCCGAAGGCAGACGCTCAACCGCTGAGCCACCCAGGCTGCCCTGTCTGCCTGTTTATATACTAGCAGAAACCAAACTGAAATTTTTAAATAAGGGAGAGATTTTAGATAAGGAATGTTATTGTTCCCATGCTCCCATGTAAATTCTAGGCCTGGGGGAATAATACCAAAGAGGTTGAATTTTTTTCCTGTGATTCAATAATAAAATGTAATGTCCATATTCCATAGAACTAATAAATAGTTATGAAAATAAATATATGATTTGGAGAAAAATATTTTTTAGGCTGTCAATACTTTATAGTATCATAAAAGAGAAATAATTGCTTAGGGATTGTTTTAAAAGAAAACTAGAACTGATTAATTTTATCAAATTTCAATTGTTGCCATGTGGGGATCCCTGGGTGGCTCAACGGTTTGGCACCTGCCTTCCGCCCAGGGCATGATCCTGGAGTCCTGGAATCGTGTCCCACGTCGGGCTTCTTGCCGGGAGCCTGCTTCACCCTCTGCCTGTGTCTCTGCCTCTCTCTGTCTCTTATGAATAAATAAATAGGATCTTTAAAAAATAAAATTGTTACTATGTATAATAATGTACCCTATCTGTGTGCTATTCCTAAATAAGTAAAAGAACCTCCAAGGATTTAAAGCATAGCCTTACATTAGGTTGTCCAACCACCTGGATTTTCCCCAGACTGAAGGGTTTCCTGGGAGTGGGCCTTTATGTGGACAAACTGGTATGCTGTGGTCACTGGGGATGGATTTCTCAAATTTGATCACAAATTTTATATATATATATATATATTGCCAGTGTGCCTACAAACGGGAATAAGAAATTTTAAGAACTAGGGTTAAATGGGGTCTAAAAAGTCAAAATTGCTATGCCAGCCATCAAGGTTGGGACAATTATTTGCAGTCTTGTGAGATGGTGGAGTTATCCACTGAGTTCTTAGTTCAGGTCATTATTTTTTCTCTTTAGGCTTTAGTTTGTGGTCTACTCAATTGAATACTCTTCCTTAAATAACCAGTTTCATATAAAGAAACACACACTGGTCAGCTCATTACGCTATTGAAATGATCAGAAATTTTCTTCATGAAGCTTCTGTTTCCATATTATGAAGGGCATAACAGTTTTTTTCCTTCTTAAGACAATTTTTATTTTTTTGAAGACAAAAAAGCATGCTATTAGCTCTCTATTTGTTATTTTATTCTTTCTCCACCTGCTTCTTAAATGTATGCCTTTCTCAGTTTAATTCACAGTTTTCCTTTCACTCTATATACTTTCTTCATGTTGCAGCATCATAAAATTCACTCATGCTATACCTCAGATGTGCAGAGAAATTATAGTTCCCCAGACTCCCATCTGCCAGTTAGAGGGAAATTATATTTTAGTTATATTTACTTTAAAATTTGGTGTGTCTGAGACATGTTAATAGTCTCGAAGGTAGCACATATTCTAAGAATAATAGAAAAAGAACAACTATTCAGTCTCCTGGATTTCTTTGTCCTTTACAGCTTATTTCGTAAAATAGGGATATAGATGTGGCTTATCTCATAAGATAGGGATATGGATGTGGCTCATGAGACCTCCTCATACAGCTGATGGGTTTTGTTCATGAGGGTGCTATGCCTTGGCCCTTCCTGTTTCCTGCTAATTCTGCTATCACTGACATACCAAGGCTTACTGGTTTACTGGTTTTACTCAGGACTCACTGGTCCTGTTGATGCCTAAGTGTTGTGACCTCATTTGGCTCTGACTAGGTGATCATGTTCTTTTGTCCAAACTTTTGTTTTCTTTTTTCTTTCTTTCTTTCTTTCTTTCTTTCTTTCTTTCTTTCTTTCTTTCTTTCTTTCTTTCTTTTTCTTTTTTCTTGCTCTTTCTTTCTTCTTTCTTTCTTTCTTTTTTCTTTCTTCTCTTTCTTCTTTCTTTCTTTCTTTCTTTCTTTCTTTCTTTCTTATTTCTTTCTATTTTCTTCTTTTCAGAATATTTGGGAGTGTCCATTGATTTTTTTTTTCTTTGATCCACATAAATTATCTCCAAGATGCTCCCTTTCAGGTCCACATGATTATCAGGTTTAGAATCTCTTTTGCTTTCATCTTGCTTAATGAGCATAAACATATTTTCTAGGGCCAAGACCCCTTGAAACTGAGGTCCAACCTTCCTAGATATAAAAAGTGCCCATTACTCACACTCCAAACACCTTACCAGTGTGCTTGCAAACATGTGGATCTGGGTCTCAGATCTTTACTATTTGCAAGTCTGCAGAGCTATGTTCCCTCCATAGGTTTGGGGCAATCTCCTCTTTCTAAAGAATCCAACCTCTTTTTCCTCAAATATACCCCTTCTGTCTGCATTCATCATCCAGGACATCTAGCAAAATCCTCTCATGCCTTCTCATATAGGCCACTCCTTTCACATTTCTATGTATATTAGGTCTCTTAAATCTAACTTGGGCAAAATCAAAGTTTTCATTAATTGTCTCATTTATTTTTCCTAGATGTCCTACCATCTTCCCCATTCCCTTCACAACCCCGAGTTTTGAGTTTTCTCATGCCAAACCCAGGAAATTACATTTCTTTTTGCCCTGACTCTTCAACCCTTGATCATATCCAGGGTATCAGCAAGTCATTGTCAACATTACCTCTAAAACCTAAACTTAATGCATCCATTTCTCCCACCACTTTTCTTGACTACTCTGATCGCTTTCTTGTTGCTGACTGGCCCTCTACACTCTTCTGAAAGTGGCATAAATCAGAGGATGTCTCTCCCTTGCTTAAAATCCTTTAAGCCTGTCATACTTAGGAGAAAATCCTAAATGTGTTACTCTGGCCTACCTGACCCTCCATGACCTTGTTCTTGCCCCCTTTTTTGTCTTCATCTTTAAGTCACTATAGCTCTTGTCTATTTTACTTCAGCGGTACTGAATGGATTCTGTTCCTCAAACATAGTAGCTCATTCTGGCCCAGGTGGTTTATACTATCATTCTCTCCTTGAGGAAGGCAATCCCCTACTCTTGGCATGGAGGAGTTGCCTCCATCCTGTTATTTAAATAACAGCTTGAATGTGCTCACCCCCAAAGGCCTTATCCAATCACCTAAACTAACATAGCCTCATGGTCCTTGGCTATGACTTTTCTCTCTCTCTCTCTCTCTTTTTTTTTTTTTTTTTTTTTTGATAGTCACACACAGAGAGAGAGAGGCAGAGACAGGCAGAGGGAGAAGCAGGCTCCATGCACCGGGAGCCCGACGTGGGACTCGATCCCGGGTCTCCAGGATCGTGCCCTGGGCCAAAGGCAGGCGCTAAACCACTGCGCCACCCAGGGATCCCGACTTTTCTCTTTTTTTACTCTCTGGACATCATTCAACATCATCTTACGTTCTTCTCAGTATTGTTTTGCTTATCGCCCTTTTCCCCAGCTCCCTATGTTTCATTCTAGAACAGGCCTTCTCATAGCAAATACTCAAAAAACATTTGCGAAAGGAGCAAATCAATGAATAAATGAATGTGGTGGAGTTTCGCAAAAGAGAGTTTTGTTCAAACAGCTCTGCTTTGGTGCCTATAATGTTCTTGCGGGTAACGTTTGCCTACCTCTTTGGAGGGATGGGAAGGAAAATAAGACACAGATTAATATCTGAATATATTTCTTGTGCAGTGTGTCACACTATACTTAAATAGATGAAGGAAGATGAAACTATGTGGTTTTCACATTCTTAAAGTCAAGTGAACTTAAGCAAATCCCTGAACATCTCTGATTCTCGTTTTTCTCACCCTTAAAACTTGAGTACTAAATCTTGCCTCACAAAAGAATTTTAAGGAGCAAATGAAGTTGTACATGTGAAAGTGCTTTACAAAGTGTTTAAATAAAAGCTAACCTCTGTAGCAGTCTATCTTCGTGTTCCTGCAAGAATGGATCATAATAGAAAAGGATGTAGATGCAGAAGACTTATTTTAAAGCATAGCCTTATATTAGGTTGTCCAACCACCTGGGTTTTCCCCAGACTGAGGGGTTTCCTGGGATGTGGGCCTTTGTGTGGACAAACTGGTATGCTGTGGTCACATTAGTCACTGGGCTCTCCACCAGTCAAACCACTGCAAAGATTTATTGCCAATTTCATGGTCTGTAAATACAAGGTATTAAGGTAAAGTAATATAAACCCAAAAGGGTCCAAATGTATGTAGAAACATGAGGAGTACAGAAACCTTGACAAGTCAAGAAGGATAGAGTGAGTCATACATCAGAGTGTGTTTGTGGAGAAGGTTCAGGGAATTAAGATATCATAACTAGCTTTAAAAATAATTTCAGTTATGCAAGATGAATAGGTTCTAGAGCTTTGCTGTACAACCTAGTGCCTATAGTTGACAATTAAGTTTTGTACAATTAACACTTTTTTGAGGGTAGATCTCATGTTAAGTGTTCTTACCACCAAAAAAACAAAAGCAAAAAACTAAAAAACAAACAACCCTAAACCCAAAGAGGCATGCCATTGATGACTATGTGCCAGCTCTACAAAGACATAAGAATACAAAATGGAGAAAAATCATTCTTTGCCTGACTACATCTTTGAATTCATCCAGTTTCTTCCTTCTTATTCTATTTCATTAGAAGGTACAATTCTCTCAGATTTCACCTTCCTTCTACCTGGTCTCCAAGTTTTCAAGTCCTCCAGCACATGATTCATACGGCAACTGGAGTGATGTAAAGTGTTCTAATCTAATTCTTTCATTCTCTGTTCAATCTTACTTATTGAAAGTCTCTACTGCTATTACAGATTAAGAAAATAGGAGCCTAGATATGACCTAAAAATCCCTGGTCCATTGGTACCTCATAGTCTCATTTTCATTGACTCCATACCACCTGCTTATTGGAATCTTTACTCATTCAGTTACTCATATGTTACTACCCATTTTCCTTCCTCACGACCTTTGCACAGATTGTTTTCTCTGCCAGGAGTACTCACTGCTTGCCTACCCCACTCACAATTCAATGTAATGTCAATGTAAATGTCAATGCTCATAGGTTGGGGAGACACTGGGGTAGCCTCCTCTTTATACATTCTCATTAACCTGAGTTTCTCCTAGCAGTGCTTATTTTGACTATAATTTAATATTATAAATATTAGATATTATATTTAATATAATATTAAATTATATTAATATAATATGCCCCTGCCTTGCCCCTCTTACTCTCTCTAATAAATAAGATTTACATTTTTTAAAGTAGACCTCTGCTAAAACTGAGATGTGATTTCATACCCTGTGCTTTTTCCTTGGCTCTCTATTGTCTTTTTTTTTTAGGTGAGAGAAAAAGGCAAAGAACAAACTAATAAGTGAACAAAGACCCTGGGCAACTCTTTAGTTCTAGATACACATAAGACAGTGACTATGCTATAAATCTTCCCACCTCCTACATCAAATCACCAAGAGCTGCTCTTCTGGAAATAGCACCTGCTGAGATGTAAGTGATCTGTGTTACTGGAGAGCTGCCTGAGGGGTCATGCGCATGGCTGCAGATTGAATCTCTGTATCCCTGAGGCTGACAGCGGGTCTCACTCTTCCAGCAGGCATCAACATAGCACCACGGCCAAGTATCAAACTCACTTGCAAATCTTCAAAAGCAAAATTACTTATGTCCAACCACACATTCCACATGTAGAGGAACAAAATCTCCGGAAAGAGGCCAAGGAGCTTATATAATTTTTTCACATTCTCTAGAAGATTTTGGTGATCAGTCAGGCTTGGGAACGATTATATTCACTCCTTAGATCATTACAATCCTGTGATTTAAGAATAAATACAAAGTGAGAAAAAGGAAGTGATTTGGGGCCCCTAGTTGGCTCAGTCGGTTAAGCATCTGCCTTCAGCTCAGGTCATGATCCCAGAAGATTGACCCCCACATTGGATTCCTTGCTCACTGGGGAGCCTGCTCCTCCTTCCTGCTTGTTTTCTCTCTCTCTTTCAAGTAAAAAATAAAATCTTTAAAAAAAGAAAGAGAAAGTGATTTGTTCATGTTAATACAACTAGTAAGTAGTGCAGGAAGACTCTGAACTCAAGAGTTCCAACTCCTATCAAGCGACACATTATATTGTGACACACTCTAGTTTTTAAAAGAAATACTATATCCTGTAGGATAGGTCTATGAAGAAATTTTAGTGAGAATAGCTGCAAAAATGGTGTTACTTGGATTAAAATGCTCAGTCACGTTCTCTCATGTGCTAGAAAGTGAGTTTAGAAAAGTTCCAAAGCAATGGTCCTCAAATTCCATCATGGGTAAAACTCAATTGGGGCCCTATCACTTAAAGCTCTGATTCATTGGGGCCTTAGGATTCTGTACCTTTCAAAAGCCCCAGAGGTGATTCTCATGTACACAGTTAGGCTTTGGTGAACATTGCTCAAAATTGCCTTCTAGTCTGAGACTGTGATGATTATTTGCCTGTAAAGTAGTGGTTCTCAGCCTTGATTACACATTATAACCACTTAGAGAATTTAAAAAAATACTGATGTAGAGGCCACATGCTAAGAGATTCTGATTTAATTTGACTGAGATGAGACCTACTTAACAGTATTTTGGTAAAGCTTTTTAGGTGATTCAAATGCGAAGCAAGGGCTTTAGAAGATAGATCAATTGTTGGAGCCACACGTATTAACTTTGCCTCCAGATTAAGACAGGAAGTACATTGAAGGAATTCTGATTGTCTTTCTGCTTTCTAGGCATAAACAAAATTATAAGGTATTTTGCAAAGATAATATAGCACTCAATGGTGACAATATGCTAACAGTTGTGTGCCTGAAGATTAACATATAATCCACTATTTGAGAAATATGTTTTTTTTTTAATGAAACATAATTATGGAGACCACTTTCCAGAGACGTGGAAAAGCAAGCCCAGCACATGGGATTAAACAATTAAGACTAAAGAAAAAGAAACAATTTTCAAATCAGCAACAGTTATATCCATTTGATTATTTTCATGCACATTATTAACTAGGCTGTTTATATTTTAATTAGAAAACATACAGAAGCATAGCTATTTAACTTCTAGGAGGTAGGATTTCTTTTCACAACAATAAAAAATAGGAATAGCAATAACAACCACAAAAGCTTAATTTCGGCCACAAGCCATCATATGCGTTCAATTCTGAATATTAAAACAGGATTGCTGAGGCTGAATTCTTCTTATTTAGTTTTAGTTGGAAAGAAGTACAATTTTTCCAGACATAAAGTAACTTATGCAAGACAGTAATTCCGTCTAGAATTGGTGCCTTGCACACTTGAGGACTAAAATTATAAGCATTTCTGAATGTCAACTATGGAATAGGAACTATGCAAGATGCAAAGCAGAATAAGACATGGCTATTATTTATGGGACTTACAGAATAGCTGGAGCAACACACTTCATACATGGAGAAATTATCAAGAGCACAGAATCCTAGAAATTAAGAGCATGAAAGTTTTCAGTCCTGGAATCATTATTTGTTTGTTTTGTGATCTTGGTCAAGATTTCTTCTTTTTTTTTTTTTTTTCCTTTGGGAAAGAAAAGGGTGGAATTTCATCTTTATTTACAGGACATTGTAAGATATTAGATTCCACATAGAAATAAGAAACCCATTGAGAGGTGAAGCTTCCCATAGTATGTACGGTTTGGAATTGTTTAATTATAGTTTGCTTATAAAAGTTTCTACATTAACAAAACACACTTAAAAATAGTTCTTAATAGAGAAACAGTAAGACAAATTTATGCCAAAATAGTACACAACAAACAACTTGATGCCTCAGCTGTACAATATAAAAGTTAAAGGGCCCAGGGGTGCCATCCTGAACTTGGAATGTATAACCTTCAGAGGTAGTTTCTGACAAAGCATTTTGATCTTCCTCTCCCTCTACAGAGAAATACTTCTCAATCGAGTTTAAGGAAACTTTGTACCCAGATTCATGTTCATGGTTTTGTAGAGCTTCATCTTTATCCAAACCTCCACATTCCTCAATCATTATACTCATTTTCTCAGTTTTATCTAGTTTCTCAACAGCCTGAAAGATGTTTGAAATGGCGTCCAGAATAACCAGAATAAGTTTGGGATATGTTGCAGTTAAGAGGTTCATCGATGGTTCTATTATGCCACAACAAATGAGGTATCCAATCTGTTCAGTTGTTCCACCACTTGTATAGTTGGTCATAGCCCATACAGCTTCTTTTGTGTCTTAAAGTCTGCCTTAGAGAGAACACCAAAGAGGAACGGGTCTAATTCATGATTCACAGCTTGCTGTATCTGGTCCTGGAGACCAGTTACAATGTTTTAAATTGTCCACATGGCTTCCTTCTGAATAGTTTTGGGGTTTGTTAGCAGGCTGGGAAAGACAGGAGCACTGTATCTGTTGCAACCTGGATCTGCTCATCTGTCCCAGTGATAATATTTCCTGTGGCTCTTAGTGCAGGAGTCACAATGGGCAATACAGTAGCTTCTTGGAGCTTCACAAGTTGGGACACAACTCCTGAACCATTTCAATCCATTCATTTGGACCATCAGTAAGGTAGGTAGGAAATTGCCCAGCAGGTGTCTGCTAATATTTCTGGATCAGCATGATGCAGGAGATGAACTAAGGTAGGAAGAATCAGCTCAACAGCATCTAACGGGGCTACAGGATTCTTACTGTAGCAAAGGTTTGAAAGTGTCCGAGTAGTTATGTAAGTAAGTGAAAGATGACATGCTACAAATATTTATTGAGTATAGATAAGATGAAGGAAGGTATTAGGCATTGTGGGGTTACCATATTAATTTCATTCAACTTAGGGACTAGAAGATAAGATAAAACATACCCATAATACAAAGTAGCATTTAAAAAAATTAAAATACCGTGGTAAATAACTTGGTGGAATTTTAGGGGACTTGAAATAAAATACTCATATTTTCTTGGCCGGAATTGAGTCATATGGCCAAAACTGCCTGCAAGGAAAATACCAACTATGTACTCAGGAATCAAAAGGAAACTCAAACTGGAAAAATATGTAGGAAATAAATTAGGGTTCCAGTAGGGCTATCAAAGAGGTTCACAAGCCAAATTTCCATTATTTGGCTGATCCATGGGAAATTTTAGCCTGTGTCAGTGTGTTAGCATTGAGTCGTATTCAACAATCTCTGAAGTGTCTCTGTCTGGGTTTTTCCATTTGCCAAGCACAAAAGAATATTGTTAAATAGCTGTGGATCACTTTGGGATATACAGAACAAACATTCAGCATATGTCCACATTTTGAGTATGTCATTGATATTCCAAGATTCTTCCTGAAACTACCTGCATTTAAGGAGCCATTAGTCTATTAACTGACTCAGATCAAAGACTTTGATGGTCTACTGTGGTTTTGCTGCCCAGATTTGGGTGTATGAAAATTTAATCATCCATTTCATTCTCAGGGACCCCATGGTTAATTCACCACAGCCAGAGATCCTTGTGGGTCAGATTATTCTATTTTCCATGCTGTCCCTACTGTTATTAGAGTAATCATGCTCTTTGAACTCTAGCAATTAAGTACATGTCCTTGATCTCTGACACCTTTGGATCTGCTCATTCCAAATGAAGTCAGGAAACTGTTTCAAAATCAGCATTTCCCTCTAACATTCCTGGCCCACAAAAGTCTCCCACTCAAGTGCTTTTGAAGGATTTTCTTTGGCAGAGAGTGCACGATTGGAAAGGTATACTATGTCTAAAGTGCTGGAATGTTCTGCTTCATGTCCTGGGTGGTGATTATATAGATGTGTTCTTATGTGTTCACCTAGCACTCACTGATTGCTTCCACAGGTCTCTGATGCCTTTAAAAGCATGCATTTTTGGAATCAGTTAACATTTTGTTTGGCTCTTCAGTGGAACATATTTTGGTGCAAGGCAACTACAACTATAACTGTCCACTAAAAATGTACACTCTAAAAAAATGTACACTCTGCTCTTAGCTCTGTAGAAAGTAATGATCCAAAATAATTTATCTTTGTAACTGAAAAAAAAAAACTTTCTTTTACTGAGTAGCAATGTTTAAATTCCTAGAGGTGCTCTGGTGAATTCTCTATTACCTTCATCACTCTCTATATAGCCTTATCTTGTTTTATTACTTTTTCCAAAGTCCTTTCACTACCTTCCAAAATATGTTTATTTTTTCTCTATTTCTTCTCCAGATTATAAGCTGCAGAAGACCAGACAAATATTTTATTTTGCCTAGTGCTTTATTCTTAGCACCTAAGCCAATCTCTGGTTTATGATAGGCACTCAATAAATATTAAGTGAATGAAGGCATGGTGTTACTTATTAAAATGTCCTGTCAACAATAAGGAAGAGTAATAATCTATTTGCTAGGATTCTGCATTTTAATTTTGCCTTTTAATTTATCATTATTGGTAAATTAAATGTTTATGTTTGCTTGAATTTCATATATCATGCATTCTGTGTACTGACATTGTTTCAATTGAAACAATACTAATGTGTCTTAATTGTAAATTATTATCAGCATGTTGCCACAAATGGTATGATTTGGGGTCTTCACATGAAATGCAGGGTAACTTCTCCTTCCTCAGAATAGCTGTATCATTTTCTTCATGAACTAAGCATTTGCCATATATCAAATACTATCAGAAGTGTGCTTTTATTGTCTCATATAATCAGTTCTCCTAAAACACTTGTTTTGAAAATACAAATTTGTTCCAAAGTGATTGATGCATTAGGAAATAATTTGAACTTAACACAAATGCTGTATTTTCTTTTGCATAATTTCTTAGCTGAATGCCGAAAATTGCACCCAGTTGAACCAAGCTGTATGGGAATACATAAAGTGTGTACACCCCCCTACACACACACAGACACACACACACAGACACACACCTGAAACATCTACCAGATACTTCAGTTCAGCATGTGTGTCATTTAGTATTACAACCTCCTGTGTGGTTGCAGATAACCTTCGGTCCACCATTTCACAATAATTCACAAGCTGTAACCCATTCAATGCCCCTTCCACGAGGAAATTTCAGGGTTTTTTTCAGGTCAAATACTACATATATATGTCATATACATGTGATATCTATATATACATGTTAAGTATATGTTATGTGTAACTAATATATCATATAGAATATAAGTGTATATTATATTATATATTAAGTATATATATACTACTTAAAATGTATAATTGATAATAGATTTCTGTTAAGTTCTTATTTTTTTAATGTGTTACTGACAATTTACACTTTTGAGTATTGTGTCTTCACCCTAATTTTCCCCATAAACCTTGTGAGTTTTATTGTGCAAGTTTTGCATAGCATGATGCTTCTTTAAGAATGTATGTGTCACATTACAACAAAACTGGCAGTATTATTATTGCTCTATCATCTGTGTTCTCAAAATCCTCTAACAACACTGGTTGGGTTCTCCAGAAGTAGATGCTGATGTATAACTGGGCTGCAGTATGTTTTTGGGGATCAACATCTGCAAAAGGAAGTAGGCAGAAGCAAAAGCAGGCCAAGAAGGGATACAAACTGTGGTGTAGGCTTAACAAAGCTTCAGGAAAGCATTCTGGAAGGAGTATTGCATGTCAGAAAGTATGTCCTCTGCTGAACTGAAATGGCCAAGTCTTTTACCTCTGTTTTCCTCAATCACCCAATATGGGTGTGGTTGGAAGGGTGAGACTCAGGCGAGGGGGCTCTCTGCAGCTAAGGCATGTCCTAGAGAAGCTGACACCTGGGAACTGTCTGCTAACCAAACAAAGTCTCTAGAGTTGAGCATTAAAAACCTTTCTTGAAAGGGAATACTGCTTGAATTTATTTCATACCCATATCAATAGGTATTTCTGGGTTAATCTCATAATATCTTTTTGGTTAGAGAAACTTAATTTTGAAATAATATTAGACTTACAAAGGTTGCAAAGATAGTACAGACAAGTCCTAGTACCTTTTGCTGACCTTCCTCTGTTATTACTACCTTACATAACTCTGGTGCAATAATCTCAACCAGGAAATTAGTATGGATGCAATACTATTAACTTAATACAGGCCCTTTTCAAATTTTACCAGTTCCATTCATATTCTTTTTCTGGACAGAATCCAATTTGAGATCCCAAATTATATTTACTTGTCACGAATTATGCTTTATTTTTTACTTATATGTCCATCCATGTGAGATCCTTAAAGACAAATACCACATAAATCATATACTAAATATTTAGCAAAGTGTTTGGTGATATAATTATTAGATTAATAATTATGGGATGGATAAATTATGCAAATTTTCCAAAGATAGATATTTGTTTAATCCTAATTTCTAGCATTATGCCCACAATTGGTCTTCAATTTGTTTGCTTAGTAATTTGCTTAGCAATGAATGAAATTGAACTTTACATATTGGGTACCTCTCATGGCGTAAATGATACAAATTAAACAGAAAAGGAAGCCCATTCCTTTCTTATCACTTGTTAAAAATTTGTTACATTTGAAATAGGGAAAGAATATAAATACAACAGAAGATAGAATAAACCATCAAACATGTTTAGGGAGATGATGTTGAATCTCATTTTGAAATGTGTGATTGACATGCATTAATAAAGAGAAGGAGGCAATTTTTGCAGAGGATGGTGATGTATAGAGCCATAGAAATATAAGACTGGCACCTGGACACAAAAAGATGATAGGACAGAAGACTGAAAGCAGGGTGTTGGGTTTTTTTTTTTCTTTTTTGAATCAACAGGCAGAGAAAATTATTAAATACCCTTATCCATTTCTTGAGTACTAAATAGAGCTTTTGAATGATGGATTTCTTTTTGATCTTGTGTGGATTTTGCATGATAGAAGCTTGCTGCTTGCTTGCATTCATTCATTCATACTTTGAATGATTAAAAAAACCCATAATCATATAAACTAATTGCTTACTAGGATAGAAGGAAATGGATTTGGATATAATAATTCAGAGAGAAATACAGATTTTCTTCTTAATCATGTGGTTGTCATAGGGAAATATGCAAGTAATTTTTTTAAAGATTTTATTTATTTATTCATGAGAGACAGAGAGAGAGAGAGAGACATAGGCAGAGGGAGAAACAGGCTCCCTGTGAGGATACTGATGAGGGACTTGATCCCAGGATCCTGGAATAACAACCTGAACCAAAGGCAGATGCTCAACCATTAAGCCACCCAGGTGCCTGAATATACAAGTAATTTTTAAAATCTACAATCTAAAACACAATTCGTTTGGTTAATTAGTGTAAGAGAAATGTATTATTTACATCTTTATTTGTTGATTTATAGTATTTTTCAGTTATTCATTTATAGGATATATTCATGATGCTAATTATTTGGGGGGGCACAATTACTCATTATTCTCTTTTTATTTTACCAAGTATGTAGCGATATTTTTATTTTTACATTGGATTGCACAATTTCTAATCTGGCTAAGTACATACTTCTCTGATAACTCTCAAAATTTTGGATTCTATTTCTAAATGTCCAAAAAGCTCTATTTTTTCTGGAATGTGATGGCTGTAAATGGTGTGAGATTTTAGTTTAAGCTTAGTGTTATCTTGGATGAAAGGGATTAGCACACTGCAGAAAGGAGCTGAGTACTCAGTGCAGCTACTTTCCTTCTCCTGAGATTTTAATTCTCTTTCAAATAATCAGTTGAGAAAGTGACTACCAAAGACAAAGCAGCATAATATTCAGTGTTTTTTCTCCTTGTATTTTGAAATCCAAAAGCACAGCTTGTAAAAATAGCCTGATGTTAGGATGTTTGTTGCATTTAAAAATTCGATCAGTATTTCTTCATCTTTTTTAATGAAAACATTTTTGCTAGCAGAAGGGTTTTTTTAAATGGTAATATGTATAAAGAAAATTTAGATGCATATGAGGTTGTGTTACAGTTGTTAATGCTTGCATTAAAATATTTTCAAACCTGCTTGATTTTGGAAGAAATGTTCTTAATCACAGGTATCACTTGTATGGCATCTTAATGTAACAGTCCATATTTGGTCTGCTGATGCCTAAATCAAAATCCTCATTATCTCTTCCAAAACCAGCTCCTCCCTTTCTGCATTCTTTGTCTTTACTAATGGCATCTTACTCTGCAGTTGCTCAGATCAGACCCCTGTTGGGTTATCTCCATGTTGGGCTATACTAGATAACCTGCATCTCACACTTGTGTCTGGTACAGCACTGATCACTCTCCACTTTAATGTTCTGTCGGAGAATATATTTCTTGCAGAAGACTGTGTATCTGTCTCTTAATGCTAGACCTTAGATCATTGTTTGGCATGAAATAGACAATAAATGTCTGGGGAATAAGTGTAGGGCTAAATAAATGAATGATGTCTTTCTGTCTCTGGGATCTGCTTATCTTCCAATGTCTATTGATTTTACTTTCAAAATCCTTCTCTTATCCACCATAACCCCTTCATTCTTAGGCCACAAAGCTCACTATAGTCTTCATAAGCAATTGCTTAGACATCTTGCATGAGACTTCTTATGTCATTTTCATCTCTGTCACCATTCCCCTCCTCTATCACATCTTTCATGTTGCTATCAGAGCACTCTTCCTAAGAGACATCTCTGAATTTATCATTCCTTTGCCACGTATCCTCCCAGGCCCTAATTCTATGCAAGACAAGAAATACAACTCTCTGATATCTTTAGCATGTTATCCAAGGTCTTCTATGCTCTGGTCTCAGAATAGCCAGCCTTCTTTTCACTACATCCACTCTTGCATATGATATTTCCTCCATATCAGGAATTATTACTAATTTTTTCTTCCTTGCTGTGTTTTAGATCTTTTGTTTGCTGAAATATCTTTTCCACCTTCATCTCTACCTGTCACCAGGCAATTTAGCCCAGGTTATATGTCACCTTTTATATGATTAAGCATTTCTAAAGAATTACCTCAAAGGAAAGCAATTTCTCCCTACTCTGTTATCTCATAGGACTTTGTCCATAATTATTTACTTCATTTACCTTTTATTATCATGATTTGTATTTGTAGATTATATCACTACTAAGGCATAAAGAATTTAAGGCAGAGACCATGGCTTGCTATTCTGTGACTCTTCAACAGATTTAAGCATGGTTCCTAAGAGGGCAGATACAGGTGTTTGCTGACTGAATCTGGAACATGTGCAAGTATCCATTATTACATTTTCTTGATATCATAAACTTAACATAGTGAACTACACAAAAACAAAGTGTGTAACATAGGGTATTATTTAAAATATCAAATTTTATTTATTTCTACTATAAAAGGAATTATAAATTTGCAAGCTAGGTAGAGTAAATGAAAAGTTAATAATATCAACCTAATCAGAAAACAGGATCACTTCATGGGGAAGTGATTTTGAATCTGCTTTTGAATAATATATCAAATATAATTTAGAGAATAGAGACACATAGAAGGAACATAGGCTCCCGAGAAATCTGGGTTTAAAAAAAAATTCTTATTTTTAACCATGTAAGCTTAAACCATTTAGTCTGAGTCTTTATTTCCTAATTTGTAAGATGAGGATAATTAATAGCAGTTGTCCTTACATTACTGGGTGTTTTCAGGTGTAAGTGAAATAGTAAATTTGATAGTATTTTGCTCTAAATGTGAGTAAACATGGAAGTTATTATCATTTAAAAAAATTTATCAGTTTTCTAGGCTATCAGATAATCAGTAAATTAACATTTAAGAATAAGTATGTTTTTCTTGTAAATAAGAAATGTATATCCTTCCATATCTCATTCTTGATTTTTTGCCATGTTCCAAGTTGTTAACATATGGAGAATTTTCCATTGTTTTGGAGTATAGCAGATAACTCTTCAGATAATTGGTATGACTGTTTAGTCAGGTTATTAACATTCATTAATATTCAATCCAGCCATTGCAGCACCTATAGGATCTATACACTACTTCCCCACCAGTTAAGCAGGGTATCTACAGATTCAAGGACTAGTTAGAGAATGGCAATTGTGCTAGAAAAGAAATTGATCTGAAATGGGTTTAACTCTGCACTATTCTATTATAAAATCCATGAAAATGAGAACTTAATATGCTTTTCATCCCTATTTTTCCCCATTATTATTTTTTCACTGCAGTGCCTGAAATATAGAAGTTATCTAAATATTCATTGCATGCTTCAATGAAGGAAATATCTGATTATTTGGTGATCAACTTGAATAATAATGTTAAGCTAGAGATGCCAGGAAAACTCTCAAACTTAATGGAATGTTTCCAAAATATTTAGGAGATAGGAATCTATCCTATTTTGTAGATAAGCCTATAGAACTATGGTATAAGGGGCAGGAAGAAACCTCTTGGAAAACGTCAGTCATGAAACTTGAAAGATTGTCAACCAAATTGCCAGTTTTGAAGTAGAGTTATAGAAATGCCAAATAGATTAATATCAGCCAAGGCAGACCTGAGTACAGAGATGCATTATCATTGGGTTTGTGTCCATAAGTCATAGCTTCTTCACCAGGTTTGTATCTGAAAGCTACTAATGTGACTGGAGCCTATAGAACACAGACAAACATTATATGGTTTCATTCATTCAGGGAATATAAAAACTAGTGGAAGGGATTAAATGGGAAAGGAGAGAAAATGAGTGGGCAATATCAGAGAGGGTGAAGAACATGAGAAACTCCTAACTCTGGGAAATGAACAGGGATATTAGAAGGGGAGGTGGTTGGGGGGTGACTGGGTGACAGGCATTGAGGGGGGCACTTGACCGGATGAGCACTGGGTGTTATAATATATGTTGGCAAATCGAACTCGAATAAAAAAATATACAAAAAAAGAACATAGTTTTATATCAGAGATGTGTTCAAGTATTTATTATTATTATTCTCTTTTTTCTATCTATTGCCTTTTGTTATATCTGAATCCTCCCTGTTTATCGCATTTTGTACTAAATTATCATTTGATATGATACATTTGCTCAATTGCTGAGCCGGTGACAGTACCCTTATCAAATCTTTTTCCACTAGTGGAGACATTTCTAATGCTTTATTAACAGTATAGATTTTGATCCATGTTAATAATGATGACATGATTAATGCCGGCTTACTTTTCTGAGCACTTATGATTTATCAGGCACTGTGCTAAATATTTTAATATACTGTTTTTAATCTTCATAACTATTCTATGATTAGGTACTATTACAATTTCAATTTTACAACAAGGAAACTAAAGCAGAGAGAGGTTATTTGGTTTTCCAAGGTGCTCACAGCTAGGAAATATCGAAGCCATGTATTGATTTCAGGTGGCCTGGTTTAGGGCCAGTGAGCTGAACCACTGTTACAACTGGGTATTTGTTTAACACACACTTCCTGGGATTAAAAAAGAGTGTAGATCATGTACTCTTATAGTTTAAGATGAAGATTATAACTAAATCAACAAAGGAAAGTTTATTAAGGCAATAGGGATGACCTAGAAAAGAGAATGAATTTGGAAGTACTCCATCTCTTTCTATCTTTCCAAACAGCTTTAGGAGAATAGGTATGATTTCTTCTTTAAACGTTTGATAAAATTCCCCTGGGAAGCCATCTGGCCCTGGACTCTTGTGTCTTGGGAGGTTGTTGATGACTGCTTCAATTTCCTCCCTGGTTATTGGCCTGTTCAGGTTTTCTATTTCTTCCTGTTCCAGTTTTGGTAGTTTGTGGCTTTCCAGGAATGCGTCCATTTCTTCTAGATTGCCTAATTTATTGGCGTATAGCTGTTCATAATATGTTTTTAAAATCGTTTGTATTTCCTTGGTGTTGGTAGTGATCTCTCCTTTCTCATTCATGATTTTATTAATTTGAGTCTTCTCTCTCTTCTTTTTAATAAGGCTGGCTAATGGTTTATCTATCTTGTTAATTCTTTCAAAGAACCAACTCCTGGTTTTGTTGATCTGTTCCACAGTTCTTCTGGTCTCGATTTCGTTGAGTTCTGCTCGAATCTTTATTAACTCCCTTCTTCTCTTGGGTGTAGGATCTATTTGCTGTTTTTTCTCTAGCTCCTTTATGTGTAAGGTTAGCTTTTGTATTTGAGTTCTTTCCAGTTTTTGAATGGATGCTTGTATTGCGATGTATTTCCCCCTTAGGACTGCTTTTGCTACATCCCAAAGATTTTGAACGGTTGTATCTTCATTCTCATTAGTTTCCATGAATCTTTTTAATTCTTCCTTAATTTCCTGGTTGACCCTTTTATCTTTTAGCAGGATGGTCCTTAACCTCCACGTGTTTGAGGTCCTTCCAAACTTCTTGTTGTGATTTAGTTCTAATTTCAAGGCATTATGGTCCGAGAATATGCAGGGGACAATCCCAATCTTTTGGTATCGGTTCAGACCCGATTTGTGTCCCAATATGTGGTCTATTCTGGAGAAAGTTCCATGTGCGCTTGAGAAGAATGTGTATTCAGTTGAGTTTGGATGTAAAGTTCTGTAGATATCTGTGAAATCCATCTGGTCCAGTGTATCATTTAAAGCTCTCGTTTCTTTGGAGATGTTGTGCTTAGAAGACCTATCGAGTATAGAAAGAGCTAGATTGAAGTCACCAAGTATAAGTGTATTATTATCTAAGTATTTCTTCACTTTGGTTAATAATTGATTTATATATTTGGCAGCTCCCACATTCGGAGCATATATATTGAGGATCGTTTAATGCAATCCCTATCAAAATACCATGGACTTTCTTCAGAGAGTTAGGACAAATTATTTTAAGATTTGTGTGGAATCAGAAAAGACCCCGAATAGCCAGGGGAATTTTAAAAAAGAAAACCATATCTGGGGGCATCACAATGCCAGATTTCAGGTTGTACTACAAAGCTGTGGTCATCAAGACAGTGTGGTACTGGCACAAAAACAGACACATAGATCAGTGGAACAGAATAGAGAATCCAGAAGTGGACCCTGAACTTTATGGGCAACTAATATTCGATAAAGGAGGAAAGACTATCCATTGGAAGAAAGACAGTCTCTTCAATAAATGGTGCTGGGAAAATTGGACATCCACATGCAGAAGAATGAAACTAGACCACTCTCTTTCACCATACACAAAGATAAACTCAAAATGGATGAAAGATCTAAATGTGAGACAAGATTCCATCAAAATCCTAGAGAAGAACACAGGCAACACCCTTTTTGAACTCGGCCATAGTAACTTCTTGCAAGATGCATCCACGAAGGCAAAAGAAACAAAAGCAAAAATGAACTATTGGGACTTCATCAAGATAAGAAGCTTTTGCACAGCAAAGGATACAGTCAACAAAACTCAAAGACAACCTACAGAATGGGAGAAGATATTTGCAAATGACATATCAGATAAAGGGCTAGTTTCCAAGATCTATAAAGAACTTGTTAAACTCAACACCAAAGAAACAAACAATCCAATCATGAAATGGGCAAAAGACATGAACAGAAATCTCACAGAGGAAGACATAGACATGGCCAACATGCATATGAGAAAATGTTCTGCATCACTTGCCATCAGGGAAATACAAATCAAAACTACAATGAGATACCACCTCACACCAGTGAGAATGGGGAAAATTAACAAGGCAGGAAACAACAAATGTTGGAGAGGATGCGGAGAAAAGGGAACCCTCTTACACTGTTGGTGGGAATGTGAACTGGTGCAGCCACTCTGGAAAACTGTGTGGAGGTTCCTCAAACAGTTAAAAATATACCTGCCCTACGACCCAGCAATTGCACTGTTGGGGATTTACCCCAAAGATACAAATGCAATGAAACGCCGGGACACCTGCACCCCGATGTTTATAGCAGCAATGGCCACAATAGCCAAACTGTGGAAGGAGCCTCGGTGTCCAACGAAAGATGAATGGATAAAGAAGACGTGGTTTATGTATACAATGGAATATTACTCAGCCATTAGAAATGACAAATACCCACCATTTGCTTCAACGTGGATGGAACTGGAGGGTATTATGCTGAGTGAAGTAAGTCAGTCGGAGAAGGACAAACATTATATGTTCTCATTCATTTGGGGAATATAAATAATAGTGAAAGGGAATATAAGGGAAGGGAGAAGAAATGTGTGGGAAATATCAGAAAGGGAGACAGAACGTAAAGACTGCTAACTCTGGGAAACGAACTAGGGGTGGTAGAAGGGGAGGAGGGCGGGGGGTGGGAGTGAATGGGTGACGGGCACTGGGGGTTATTCTGTATGTTAGTAAATTGAACACCAATAAAAAATAAATTAAAAAAAAAAAAGAAAAGAGAATGAAGCTGATGAAGAGTTTTCTAAAATGAGAAACTACATAGAGTTATTCTCAAAGTTATATTGAACAGCTACCATATTTGAAGCACTATTGTTGGTATGGGGATCATATTCTTATTAGTGGATGAATTGTGTAAATGTGATTATTAACTAAAATCTATTTCATTTGAAACTATGTTAATATGCATAGACAATACTTCTGACAGCTAAAATTACTTAGACCATATGCAGTTCCTGTTTGAAGCTGCAGAACTTCTTTCAGATGGCCATGGAGTTGTGCCACCTTCATGGCAGCTGACTATGAAGGGCACAGATGACCAATGGTTTTCACTTGTGATACCTTTGGATCCTTCACTGTTCACATCATAGACATAATTCCTATAGACTGCTCCAAGCCAGCGGGCGAGCAAGGTGATGTTCTAGAACCAATCTACTCCTGCTTGATGTGGGAGCTCTTCCAAAAAACAACCTATGCTTGGGAGGTTCCTTTCAGGTTGGCTGAGACTTTCTCAGAATTTCATTGCCTTTTGGAGCTTTCATACCTAATTTTTTCCTTTCTCTTCACAGGCTTCAGACATGCGTCTTGGGCTGGAGCCTTTCCCTACTTACTTTCTCCACCCCATCTCCTTCTTCCATTCCTCTCTTTACTCTCACTCTCTCACTCCCTCCCACCTTCTCTCCCTCTCTCTCTTTCTCTCTGTTTCACTCACCCCTTCAGGCATGTCCCTCAATAAATATCTGGGACTTCTAATCCTATCATGGTGTCTGTTTCTCAATGGCAATAAACTGGAATGTTAGATAAAATTCATGAAGTTTTTTTTGCCAACAGGAATTCCATGATCTTTTTTTTTTTTTAATTTTTTATTTATTTATGATAGTCACAGAGAGAGAGAGAGGCAGAGACACAGGCAGAGGGAGAAGCAGGCTCCATGCACCGGGAGCCCGATGTGGGATTCGATCCTGGGTCTCCAGGATCGTGCCCTGGGCCAAAGGCAGGCCCCACCCAGGGATCCCGATCTTTTTTATATACTATTGATGTGCCAATTAATTCAACAAGAATTCCAACAAGCATATTTGAATGCATAAGATTATTAAACAGGCATTCATGGAGACATTACTTCCTTTAAATTCTATTTTAAGACAGTGAAATGTCATTTATAAAAAAGAAGAAACTGCCTTTAAACAAGTCTTTTTTTTTTTTAAATTTTCTTTTGATACCAAGACTTTACCCAAGGATAAAGTCATCAAAAATGGTAAATATTTCAATTAAATTTATAAATATATGTCTTTTCCAGAGCACAGCATACATGTTATCTTAATACTACCCATTAGAGTGACATTTAGCATTAGAATGAAAAAGTAGAATACCACTTAGTCTTATGATTATATAGTTCTGGTCATTCACCATTTCTGCTTAAAAAACTCCATGGTCACCCTCAGTACTTCCTGTTTATTTGTCTTACACACTATCTAATTAATACTTGATTAAAATGCACACCTGCAGAGCTTTCCCATCACTCTGTGGCTCTTAACTCTCTATTTTACCTGTTTTATTATGAAATTAAAAATACACAACTCTGGCAGCATATAAATGAAAATAATAGTGATAATAACTTTTAAGAATAAATTAGCATCATTTATTTTTTTAGTAAGCCATGATTTTTTTTTAGGCTTAGTGCTCATCTGAGTTTAAGAAACAGACATATCTTAGAATGAACCACATTCTTTTAAGTTCCTACTTTCTTCTACTAACAAATCATAAAATATCAAGTTTCTCTAGATATTTTGAAACTTGCTGGTCATTCCTACCAAGATTAATCTAACCTATTATTATAACCATTATAAATGCAAGAGTAAAAAATCAGGAGCCATTGCTTATTTATTTTTTTGTTTGTTTTGCAAAACCTTAAGGGATTTTATTTACAGACAACATTCAGAATGCCATAGGAAGTTGAGAGAAAGAAGGGATTCAAGCCTGACTTAGTGAAAAAGTCTTCATCAGAAAGACTTTATAAGCTCCAAATTTATGTTAATTTTCTAACCTTCCTCACCAATATAACTGGGAGCACTCATATCTGTAGCCTGTAAGGGACTAACGGGGGATGATGAAGGAATTTATTTAAAGAAGACAAACCACCAAAATAAAGTTCAATACTCATCAGTCATCTACTTTTCACAATCAGCATCTCATTTTTGCAGATCTTGAGTTATGTAACTCAAGATCTTTTATGTACCAGAGGACCATAAAAACCAACAGGCAAGAAAGATGCACAAAAGCATTGACAAATTTATTAAATATTTAGTGATAATATTGGAAGAATCAAAGCAATCTGGAGCAGATGTTGGCATACTATAACTTAGAGGCCAAATCTGCACTGCTTCCTGTGTCTGTAAACAAAGTTGTTTTGGGACACAACACACCCATTTTTGCAGGTGTTATCTTTGGACGCTTTCACATGAACACAGAGGGGTTGATCATTTGCAACAGAGCCATGTGGCCCTCAAATCCTAAAATATTTATTATCTGGCCCTTTAGAGGAAAAGTTTGCTGAGCCCCAGTCTAAAGACAAATGTTTAGGAATACAGTCAATTCATAGAAGGAGAATATTCTCCTTACTTTTGAGAAATCTTTTATTTTTTTATTTATTTTTTTTTTAAAGATTTATTTATTTATGATAGAGAGAGAGAGAGAGAGAGAGAGAGAGGCAGAGACAGAAGCAGGCTCCATGCAGGGAGCCCGATGTGGGACTCGATCCCGGGACCCCAGGATCATGCCCTGGGCCGAAGGCAGGCGCCAAACCGCTGAGCCACCCAGGGATCCCCTTGAGAAATCTTTTAAATTAGAATCATGTCACCATGTAAATATAAATACCATCCTTAACTACGTCAGAATAACATTTGTGCAGTTTTTTTGTATATAAAATTGTTTAGTAGTGTTCACGAAATTCTCATACTTCTAAGGTAAAGGAGCTGCAATTACCTTTATTGTAAGCATGTAACACTGTACATCACTTTTAGTTGAGATAATGCAGCAAAATCTCCCACTTCCAAAAGCATAATCGTGTACCAAGACTTCTATGTTATTTAGACTTACTATTTTATCAATTTGCTGAATGAAGATTTGAAATCTTGTTCCAAATGATGTACTATTCACTGATTGTTGAGTCCTTTCCTTACAGAAGCATGAGCAAAGATACCCCTTCTTTTATTTTTCTGCCATGTTGCCTTCATCGATAGATTCTGTTTGTCAGTTAAACTGAAAATGATTGTATGATAGTGCTCAAAGTAATGTCTCTGTTCTAGTAACACAATGGTTCCATATATGTCTGATGCTTTATCATGATTTGTTCTTTTGTTTGTTTCAGAATTTTTCTCCTAAAGAAAAAGTCATACACATATCCCAATCCCACTTTTTCCCTATAGTCCTTCTATGTCCTTCAAAGTGGTTGAATATTATTCTAATATGTTTATGACAATACATTCTATTGTTTTATATGTTTTCAATTTTACATTAATATGATCACACTGGGAGTGCATGTTTGCAGCTGGATTTTACACTCGATATTTATCTTTCTTTAATATCTAAATCTAATTCATTCATTTTAAGTGTTTAAGTGCATTAAAGTAACCAACACATTTTTAGGAATAGAGATTCTTTTAAGATCTTCAAAAATATTAAACCCTTTATTTGGATCAATTTGTATTGATAAACTATTATATAACTAAGCCATTGCATTTATTCATCCTTCTACTGAAAAACAATCAAACTGTCTTGTTTATTTACTCTTTAGCACATAGGCACAATGAATATCTTTATACATAACTTATTTTGTGTGATTACAGTTTCTCTAAAATAGAATGACTCACTTGTAGAGTTTATATCTTCAAAATGACTAGATACTACAGAATACTCTACTGAGCTGTTTTTCTACCAGTAGCATTAAAACTTGCTTTTCTTACAATCTTTCCCAAAAATTTGCATTTCCCTCATTGCTAACAACAAATAATTCTTTTAATGTTATCTTCTTTTTCCTCTTCTGTGAATTGCCTTTTAAATAATCTTTTGCTCATTTTTCTGTTGTGTTGTCTTTTTTTCCAGTTGATGAAACAAGCTTCAAAAATTCCTTATTCTAATTCATTGTCAGATATTTGTTTATATGGAAATACATGAAAACAGAAACATTTGGCCATTTTAGAACCATATAAGCACCACTATTATTCAACCTAAATACCATGTATATCTTTTTCCAGCCTGTGGATTATTTGGTAACTTCACATCTGAGAAAATTATTTTCAAGCACAGGATAACAGGCACTTAAAACTACAATCTCTTAATGAAGGACACTCACAAGTAAGCCCTACCTTTATCTCAGCTCCTTCTGTGGAGACAATTTCCTACTTTTGATGTGGAGAAGTAGAATCAAATAAAGCATTCTGAGCTGAGAGGCAGAGATTGGAATCTTGACTGCTAAAACAGCTAGTTTCAATCACTAGAGAGGAAGTAGCTGAGCAATGGGGATGCTGGGAGAGCAGAGAGGGGTACAAATCTGTGTGAAGGTCCCTACTGAGTCCTTGACTGAGAGTAGAATTGTGGTTTTTCCAGATAAGGTCATATGAAGTTACCAGCTGCTCTTGGGTTGAGAGTAGAACAAAATAAATATAAGTCAATCAGTGGTGCAGACATTTGAGTTCCAGCACAAGGAGAGTAGAAAGACCTTTGTAACACCTGAGCATTTGAGACACAAGAAAGATCCTGTTTTAGGAATAAGACCCATGTCCTAAAATAAAACCTACTTTAGATCCTCCCTAAATCCTAAAACATACCCATAGCAAGATATGTGGGACAGTAAGAAATTGGAGTTTGAGCTCCAACACATTAGAGAAGCTTGGTAAAGACTTTGTACTTTCCACAAGTCTACCCTAACATAACAAAAAACTAAGCCTGCACATATTCAAGGACATTAGCCACTAATTGCATATGAAAAAGATCAACACTTTGTAGAGAAAGAAAACAGAATATAATGTCTCTGTAATGTAAGTATTATAATGTCCAAAATATAATGTAAAAAATTAGATCTGTAAATAAATAATAAATTATGACTCATAGCAAAAAAATGTAATAAATAGAAACAGACCCAAGATGATCCAGATATTAGATTTAGAAGATAAGTTTAAAAAACAGTATTATAAACACATACAATAACTAAAGAGGAATATCTTAATAAATAACCACAAATAAGACCATAGCAGGAAAATTTACAAAAATACAGCAAAGTGAAAAATACTAGGTAAGAGTAATGCAGCAACTGAAGTAAAAGTTTATAGTCAGCTTAGTAGCAGATTTTTTTTAATGGAAAGTCAACCTGATGATATATCAATACCAATTATTCAATTAGGTACTTGGATTTATATAATGATTTAATCTGATAATCAAACTGAAAAAATAGAGAATAAAAGATTGAAGAAAATCAGTAGTTTTTGGTGACCTTTAAGCTCTTATATCAATAGTTACATTAAATATTTATGGACTACACATTCCAATTTTAAGGAAAATTGTCAGGATTAAAGGACAAAATACAACTATATGATATCTATCAGATATGTTCTTTATTTTATTTTATTTTTTACGTTGGCTTCCTGCCCAGTGTGAAGCCAAACAATGGGCTGGAACTCACAACCCTAATATCGAGACCTGAGATGAGATCAAGAGTTGACTGCTTAACATACTGAGGTGCCCCAAGATGTGCTTTAAAAATAGGGTTGGAAGAAATAGGAATATAAAAGACATACTATACAAACGCTAAGCTTAAAAAAGGACATGTCTATATTAATATCACATAAGGTAGGCTTCAAGACAAGGAATGCTGTCAGAGATAAAGAAGGACATTGCACATGCTAAAGAAACAGTCATCAGCTCCTTGGAAAGAGGTCAAACGTAAGAAAAAAATTGACTAGATCTAAATAAAATTATAAAAAACATTGTCTTCCCCAAGTTCAACTGGATATGTACAGTACTTTTCTTCAAAGATTTTATTTATTTATTCACGAGAGACACAGAGAGAGAGACAGAGACAGAGACAGAGAGAGACAGAGACATAGGCAGAGGGAGAAGTAGGTTCCCTGCAAGGAGCCGGATCCTAGACTCGATCCCAGACCTCAGGATCACACCCTGAGCCAAAGGTGGATGTTCAACCACTGAGCCACCCAGGTGTCACAGTACTTTTAAAAAATAATTCCTTACTGCTCTGTAAATAGAGAAGGATCTATAACAATACCCTATTAATACAAGTTTGTGGTTTTCCCATAATGAATTAAAGTCACATTTGCTTAGCTATTGTACAGTCTTTATAGACTCATTCTACTTAAAGATTGAATGAAAGCTTAAATTAACATCTTAGGAATGTGACCTTTCTGAAAACAATCTAGAGGAAGACTTCATGATTAATTGGACATGTCTTGCTTGTATTTTTAAAGGTGTTATGGTTTCATTCAAAAGTTGCAACTATGTCCAGACCTAAAAAAAATAAAATAAAATAAAAAAATAAAAGAAGCAAGGAACATCCCTAACACCCCTAGGTATAAATTCAAAAAACATATAGCTTAATATATATGAAATAAAATCTAGCCCCCCAAAAGGAAGAGAAATATAGACAAAGTGATTATCACAGTTCATGATTTTAAGATACTTCTCTTGGTATTTGATAAGACAAGAAGGCAAAAAATTAGGAAAGATCTGATCAAAGCCTTCAGACAATCTCACTTAATTGGTATTGACAGACCACTGCATATAGTAACTATAGACTACGTATTTTTTTCAAGTGCATGTGGAATGTTTATCAGGATAGATTGTACATTGAATATTGAGCCATAAAATGTGTTAAATTTTAAATGATTTAAATACAGCAGAATATATTTCTGAGAAGAAGAGGATTAAATTAGAAATCAAAACCTGGGAAATTTCCCAATATTTGGAAAGTATACAACTCCACTTCTAATAAAATTCATAAGGCAAGAAAATTAGAAAATATTTTCAATTCAGTGATCATAAAAACACAAATGTTAACATATACCATGTATTGGAAGAATCAGTATTGTCATGCATTAGAAGATGTATGATCATGTGTTAGAAGAGTTAATAATGTGAGTATGTCCATTGTCCCTATATTGACCTGTAGATTGAGTGTAATTCCAATCTAAATCCCAAACAGATATTTTTGTTGTTTATAGAACCTGCCAAGATTCTAAAACTTATTTGGAAATGCAAAAATTCTTGAAGAACTTAAATAATTCGGGGTGGATGGTGGAAAGCAGCTTGGAGGGCTTGTACCACTTGATTTCAAGACCTCCTATAACTCTACAGCTATATAAATCATGACAGAGTGGTAGCAATACCAGGATAAACATAGGGATTAATGGAACAGAATGGGGAATTCAGAAATTGTCACATACATGGTCCATGTATTTTTGAAAAGTCCATCAAGATAATTCAATGGGGAAAGTGCAGTATTTTCAACAAAAAGGATTGCAACAGCGGGTGTATAAATATGGAGAAAAATAAACTGCCATCCTGACCTGCCATCCTTACCTGACCCAAACTTACCTTACCTTACCTGAAAAGAAACATGTGCTTAAATACGTAATTTAAAACTAAAACTTAAATTTAAAAACTTCTAGAAAAACACATGGGAAAATCCTTATGATTTTGAGTTAAGATTCTTTGAACAGACCATAAAAAGTAGTAACTGTGAAGAAAAAAGTGATATATTAGATTTAATGAATGAAAAGCTTATGCTCTTTAAGGAACTCAGGTAAATAAATGAGCAAATGGGAAAATATTTTCTAAATATGTATTTGTAAAAGGACTTATATCCATAATGTTAATTAAACAACCAAACATTTTTTATTTTTTAGCAAATGGGAAAATACATGAATTTTTACTTCACAAAAGATATGACTAAGAAGCACCTGGAAAAATATTCAGCATTTTTGATCATTAAGAAAATTCATAATATAATACTGCTTTATACCTACTTGAATTACAGAGTTAACAAATAAAAACACAGATGATACCAAGTTGGGAAGAATGTAACTAAATTGGAGTTTTCATGCATTGCAGGTGTGAATATGAAATGATAAAACCCTACTGGAAAAGTCCTATAATTTCTCATAAAGGTAAACATACATTTGCTTACCCTATGACCTGGCAATTCAACTCCTTCATATTAATGTAAGAATTGAACACAAATTTCTATAAAATGATGTATGCAAGAATGATTATGCTTACTTTATTCATAATAATTCCCAGCTGGAAACAACTTGAATGTTCTCCACCAGTAAATGCATAAACAAATTTATGTTATATTCATATTCATTTATATTTACATTAATACAATAAAAGGATCAGGTTTCTGTTGGAGCATGGAGGTATGGAGAAATGACTGCAGGCAGTATGAAGGAACATTCTGAGGTGATGGAAGTGTTCTACATCATGATTGAGATGGTGATTACATAAATATATATTTACCAAAATTCATTAAGCTTAAAATACAAACTCAAAATGTGTACATTCACTGTTTATAAACTATACCTCATTAGGATGATGATATTAACAAAGAAAACTGAAAATTGTCCTCATAAAGTAGAGAAAAGGTATTGCCTCTAAGAAATAAAAAAAAATAAGTCTATGTAAAGGGAATAAATATCAAACATTAATACTTTAAAAATTAGAAAATTATGAATTAAAGTGTATATGTATTGTATATGTGGAGAGAAAGAGAAGAGAGAGAAGATGGGAAAGGGATAAATCTTTGAGGAATAAAATTGTGGAATCTTTTTGGTAAGTAGAATAAGTTTTAAAAGACTGAGAGAAATGGAAATAAAATTAGAAAATCAAATCAAAACATCAATCAGCTGTTGATACAAGAGCAGAGAAATAGGGGAGGAGATATTTAAAGAAATTAACCTGAAGTACTCCTGCTCCCATCATGGAACACAAGTAGCTCATACCAACACTCCCACTGAGAATAACTAGGAAAGGTGGCTCAAAATTTTAAAATGAAGTAAAATAAAATAGAAATACAAAGATTAAACTATAGGCATTCATATACAGTTAAGTTCATTTTGGTAAAAGTGAAAGTTCATTCTATTAAAAAGTATACCTTTTAATTTTTTTAAAGATTTTATTTATTTGAGAGTGAGAGAGACAGGTGGAGCGTGCAGGAGAGGGGGTAAAGGCAGAAAAGCAGACTCCGTGATGCACAGGGAGCTCAATATGGTGCTGGATCCCAGGATCATGACCTGAGCTGAAGGCAGGTGCTTAACCAACTGAGCCATCCAGGTGCCCCAAATTTATACTCTTAATATTAAGTCACTTTTTCATGAAAAAAGTTACAATTTGTTATCAAATCTTTGATTTGAGATAGAGAGTTATTGAGATGAATTTAGGAGCATAATTATACAAGTTTCTATCTGGAACTTATCTTCAGAGGGAATAGAATTTTTTTTAATTTTTATTTATTTATGATAGTCACACATACAGAGAGAGAGAGAGGCAGAGACACAGGCAGAGGGAGAAGCAGGCTCCATACACCGGGAGCCCGACGTGGGATTCGATCCCGGGTCTCCAGGATCGCGCCCTGGGCCAAAGGCAGGCGCTAAACCGCTGTACCACCCAGGGATCCCCAGAGGGAATAGAATAAATGCTGTATATGTATACATAGAAGAAAGTCACTTGCTCATTCTGTAAGTTATTTGATGATAAATGGTGGGACAAAATATTTCTGAATACTGTTATATATGTATACATAACTTGCAATAATGTTTTAAAAAGTATTAAGATAAAGTAGTGGAGCCAACTTTGGAGTATGTATACATTTTTTTAGGTTCTTTAATTCCGATCAGGATTTTTTAAAGTATATTTCCTTTTAAAATAAATAGCACTTTCACTGAAACTATCTCTGTCTCCAAGCCAAAGCAATTTGAAACAGTCTGTTTGATAAGTGTCTTTAGTGGAAGAACCCAATTTCCTAGTTATCTTGCCTTTCAATGAATCAAAGAAAAGTCTCAAAGAAAGGATGATATATTTCTAAAATAGAATAAAGTAACAAAGAAAAGTTGGATCAATTACTATGGAGAGAGTCTCAGCAAAGTTTCTAAAGGAAAATTCTTTATAATTAACTTTTCAACATTGATGTAATATACACACTTTCAATTTATCCTCTTCCTTTCAAGAGCATATGCTCTATTCTCTCAAATCTATTATGAATGTATATAACCAGGATGATCCATTTTATTAACCTGAGGTAAACATAATCACATTTTCAAATTTTTCTTTCTAAAAGATCTAACCTGCCCATACTGATAAGAAGCCCTATCTTTCCTTTTTGTATCTATGCCAGTCAGAAAGTAAAAAATATTCAAAAATCAAAGAACTTTACTCAGTCTATCATCTATCCATCTGTCTATCTAATGAATTGCTGTTTTGATATGAATGATATTGACAAGTAACATAAGCTTTCAAAGAGAAGATATTTCCCATAGTGCATATTGGTATAATTAGGTCTCTTATATTGGGAAACATAGTTCAACCAATGTGATTATGAAAAAAAAATTTATAAACAAAATTTATTTGCTGAACTTGTCTTTCTAAAAGTTTTGCAGAACACAAAGTGTTTAGTTTTTTCCAGACTCTTTATTTAGTTCCTTAATGTAGCACTTGGAAACAACAGGTGTTAAATGTCTACTATTCATGAGGAACTTGTTTTTATAATATTACACTTAGAAATTAAAATGATCCTAAAAATGTGCATTGTAAAAATCTATCAATTTGATAAGAGTTAGTATGAATTCCAGTTATTAGTATGGGCATTTTCTTGGAAATCTAAATTGTCTATCCTAAGAGTGCATTTTTTTCTTTTTCTTTAGCTATTTATTTTTTTGCAGATTTTGATCTCTATTTTAATAAACATGTAACAAAATATAGCATCACATTTACAGTGGATCAAGCTTTTTAATTGTATAAGTTCACTATATATTTCTAAAAGAAATACTTCCTGGAGTAACCAATGTTCTGAACAACTAACTGAAAACTCCTTTTAGTTAATGCAACTATTAGTTCAGCTGAAATTTGATAAGACAAAGAAATATTAAAAGTGTTCTATCACTGTTGGTAATGTTCAGTCCATGAAATAATATTTTGCTGTAGGACTTTTGAACTGGCAGTCATTTCTCTGATAATAGAAATTTGAAAATTTACCTGTTCCACAAAAGTGAATTTATTTAGATGAGTAATTTTTATAATTTAGATATTGGTATTTAATGAGGCATAGGTTATAAAATTTAGAACACTTTAAAATCCCCACTTACTATTCACTCAGCTTGATGGAAATAAAAGATGCCTACTGGGATAGGTGTTAAACTATTGCCTTTCAGCTCTAAACATACCTTTTATATGATTTGTGATGCTAGAGCTAGGAGTCTGAAAACTGCATTTCTCCTTTGCCAGACTGTTAAATTATGCTAGTATGTATTGGAGAGAGATCAGAAGGCAGAGGCAAGAGAAGAAGTTGCTGGTTTTAGTTGCCTTTTTCTTATAGTCATCCCAGTAAAGTCCTGTCCTATGAACAACAGCCAATTCTAATATTCATCCTTTCCCCTTGCCAATTCCAGAACCGGCCTATCATGCCCTCTGGAGGGACCAGCAGTGGCCTGACAGTGAGCTCATCAGACGGAAGAGCCCCAAAGCCAGCCTCATCTCCACTTCTCTGTTTTGATAACCCGACTCCTGTTTTGGGATCCCCATCCTTAGCAGGTTGGAGCTGCTTCCTGAAGTTTCTATTTATATGTTGCCTCAGTGTATTTTTTGTTTGTTTTTGTTTTGTTTTGGCCTTTTCACATCTGTTTAAAATTACTTATGATTTTCTCTCTATACTATGTATTACATATTTACATTAATTGTTATATATAATATATTATCTGTTCAAATAGCTAGTGTAGTTCCTGAGAGAAAGAGAGAGAGAGGGAGAGAGATTTATTTCAAGGATTGGCTCACACAGTGATAGAGACTGTCGGGTCCAAAATCTGCAGAGTAGACTGGAGATCAAGAGAAGACTTGTTATTGCAGTTTTCATCTAATGGCTGGCTGCTAGCAAAATTACTTCTTGCTTGAGGGGGATCAGTCTTTGTTCTATTCAGGTCTTCATCTGATTGAATGTGAGGCCTCTTGCATTACAAAAGGGAACTGCTTGACCAAGTCCAAGGTTTATTTTATTTTATTTTATTTTTAAGATTTTATTTATTTGACACAAAGAGAGCACAAGCAGGGGGAATGGCAGAGGGAGAAGCAGGCTCTCTGGGAGCAGGGAGTCCAACAAGGGAATCTAGGGAATGGATCTCAGGATTCTGGGATCATAACTTGTGCTGAAAGCTAATGCTTAACTGACTGAGCCACCCAGGTGCCCAAGAGTCCGAGATTTAAATGCTAATTTCACTCAAAAGCCACTTCACAGAAGCATCCAGAATAATATTTGATCAAATAAATATCTGGGCACCATGGCCTAGCCCAGTTTACATATAACAGTAAACAGCTCAAGTAGCAAAGATTTCTTAGTTATGACAAAAAAAGCATAATACACATGAACTAAAAAAATGATAAATGAATTTCACAAAAATTAAGAACTTGTGCTCTTCAAAATCACAGTTAAGAGAATGAGAAGATAAGCCATATTCTGAGAGAAAAAATTCCTGGTTATATACCTGAGAAAGGAATTGTAACCAGAATTCTTCAAATTTAATAGTGCTAGAACAAATATCCCAATTAAAAAAAAATGAGGTGAAGGTATTTAAACAGGCACTCCAACAAAGAAGATAGATGGTAAATAAGTATATGTAAAAGTGAGTTATTGGATAAATGCAAATTAAAACCACAGTAATATAACACTACACACCTTTTAGGATGGCTAAAATTTTAAAAAAAAGTCCATTGCAGTGTGCCAATAAGAATGTAGAACAACCGGAACTTTTGCAAATTGCTGGTTGAAATGGAAAATGGTAGAGAAACGTTGGAAAACAATTTGATAGTTTCCTATGAAATTAAATGTACACTTAACCTATGACAGAGCAAACCCATTCCAAGGTATCCACCAAAGTGAAATTAAACTTATATTTATACCAAAATGTGTAGTTGAATATTTAGTGAGATATATTCAAAAGAAACAAATATTCATAAGAACCAAAGACTAGAAACAACTGCAAAGTCTTTATGGCATGTATATCTATGGGATGTATAAGCAAACTGTGATGTACCCATACAATAAAATACTGCTACTCAGGAAAAAAGAAATGGACCATCAATACATGTAATAATATGAATGAAACTAAAATGCATTATATGTAGCGAAAGAAATTTGAATCAAAAGGCTAGATAGTATATGTATACAACATTCTTACAAAGGCAAAAGTATGCAGAGAAAACACAAATCACTAGTTGCAGATGTTGGGGATTGAGTAGGAATCGACCTAAAAAGGACACAATGGAATTTTGGGGGTAAGGGAACTTGACTCATCTTGATTGTGAGGTGATTATATGACTGTATTTGCTTGTCAAAACTGAATTTTACTGTATGTAAATTATCAGTTAAATATGGAAATAAATGTTTTGTATGCTTCTATGATAGTGTCATTTTCAATGTAGCCCCTTTACAATGGAGGTAAGCTTATATGAAATCAAAATGAAAATTTCATAAATACAATATATAACTTTATTAACATTTTTGAAGGTCTAGACAGATATTTCTGCTTTAATTTACTCCATACATAACCACATGCATCAGGGAATCATGATGTGGGAATGCCGAGTACCTTTAAAATTTTGCAAATAGGTTTTAGAGTTTTGATTATATTGAAAAATAAAGATCCTATCATGAACTATATTTTACACAAAAGGTTGGCATTCAAAACAATCTTAGAATTCTTTTTGGGTTAGGACTTTTACTTTACCATATTGCTATTATAAACTATTTGAAAAAAATAGTGAACCTGGACATTGAAAAATAAACCTATTTTCTAGAGAATATTTTCATTCACTCTAAAATAACATTTCAGCATTTCTGACAGTTCTATTTATCAATATACTATGGTATTTAGTAAAAATGACAAGGTATGCAGAGCACCTTTCTGTCATGAGTGGATATTGCAATTTATTGAACTTTATATGTAAGTTATTCAGTCTTATTACTTGTACTTTTCTGAGGATACAATGCAATGAAAGAATCTGTAATTTTAAGTGGTGCAGTAAGCCAAAAAGTTATGGTTTAACAGAAGAGTATCTTAAATGCTATTTCTCAGAGGGGTATTCTGAACTATGTTGGTCACCCTGTTAAATCTTGTCTTAGGTTGTTTAATTTCTTTTTGCACAATATCATAGTGATATGATTACATTTTATCCCCGTAACTAGATTATTAGTTATACCTGTACAATATTTATGTTTAACTTAATTTCAGACTAACTTTAAATATACTGATGCAGAATATAAGAAACTTCAATGTATATAATCATTTCCTTGCTTCTATCCTTTGCATTTTTGTCAGTCAATTATATTTTGAATGATTATAGATAAGAGAGAATATGTTATTTTTTATTACTGCCATTTTTACCATTTCTTGTACTCACCTTCTCTTTGTACTTATCCAAATTTTAATTGGGGTCATATTTTTTTCTGTCTAGAAAAAATTAATTTACCATTTATATGATTTAAGGTCTGCCAGCAATGAATTTGTTTGTTCTTTCATTTTTAAAAACATTTTTAAAAACATTAAAAACATTTTAAAAACATTTTAGATCTAGGGTAGGCTGATAGTACTGTACAACTACTGCTAAGCTGTCTTGTGGTCTTTGCACTTTTTCACAAGAAGTCTGCTACAACTTTTTAGGTCTTTCTTTGTATCTCTGTTTAAGCCATATTTTTTTCTCTACCTGTTTTGAGGAAGACCTTTTGTTTTGTTCTTCAGTAACTTAATGTGATGTGTCTAGGTCTTTATTTTTGTTTTTTCTTTTTACTGTTTATTCTACTTGGGATCATTTGAGCTTTGATCTGTGGCTTGTTGTCTTTCATTAATTTTGCCAAATTCTCAGTTATCATCTCTTCAATTATGTCTATAGCCTGGTTCTCCCTCATTAACCCTGGAGCACGCACCCACATCGTAGATGGCTTGACATTGCCCCTCGCCTCTGGAATGTTGTTCGTTTTTGCTTTCCTTTTCCTTTCACAAGAGTCAGATCTTTGATGGATTCTCTTGAATTTAAGTAATGCTTAACAATCTTAACGATACTTAACAATGCCAATTTTGAAGCAGTTATATTTTATGATCTCATAAAATATTTTAATAATAGTATCAGAAGAACAAGATACTTCAGAGCAAAATATTAGTTCGGTGGCATATTACCTCACCTGCACTACTGAAAGTAATAGAACCTTAAGAAAAATCCCTTGGTTGGAAAAAAAATTTAAGATTTTATTTATTCATGAGAGAGAGAGAGAGAGAGGGAGGGAAAGAGAGGCAGAGACATAGGCAGAGGGAGAAGCAGGCTCCCTATGGGGACCTTGATTCAGGATTTGAGCCCAGGACCCTGGGAACATGACCTGAGCCAAAGGAAGATGCTCAACAACTGAGCCATCCAAGTTTCCCTGTAGAAGCTTTATTCATAATTGCCCGAAGGTGGAAGCAGCCTGAGTGACTTAATATGGGAATGAATGAGCAAACTAAGGTACATGCAGGCAATGGACTATTCAGCACTAAGAAGGGGGATATTAAGCCATGAAAAGGAGGAATCTTAGATGCATATTGCTGTGAAATCAGTCAATCTGAAAAGGCTACTGTATGAGTCCAAATGTATGACCCTCTAGAAAAGGTGAAGCTATGGAGTAGTCAGGAGTTGGAGAGAAGAGAGCATTGGATAGATGGAATATGAAAATTTTATAGCAGGGAAGCTATTTTGAGGACACTATATTGGTGGAGTCTGTGTAAAAGTGCACAGACTGCACAACACCAAAGTGAACCTTGTTGTAAACTATAGGCTTTGGGTTATAATGGTAAGTTGATGTAGGTTCAACAACTGTACCACTCTGGTGCAGGCAGCTGATAGTAGGGGAAGGGGTTAGAGCAGTATTTCAGAACTATGCACTTTCTGTTAAATGTTTCTAAAAACCTAAAACTTTCAAATATCTATTAATCAAAACAGAATTAAATTATATTCTATAGAACTAAGTACTTGAAGCAGGAGTAGCAGTCACTTCTTGGCAAGCCTAAGTACTGAATCCAGACATTCACATCCGTACTCAAGGTTATTAAGGATGCTGAGGCTGGCTAGGACAGAGGGCAGCAAAAACTGGGATGCAAGTCAGTGGTAGCTCTGGGCTCTCCACCACTTATTCTGTATCAAGATATGGCCCATTCAAAGGGAATGGTGTTGATGTGTTCAAATGAGGTCACCTTTTCTTCCTCGGTGCAATTAATCTTTTCATCATCTTCTTATTTCTCTTAGTACATTCAGGGAGTAACATATGATCTTCTAGCCCTGGAGATGGGAAAGTGCAGGTGGGTAAAAGGAAAAGAGAGATCATCCTTTTGGGAGTGTCAGGCATCCAGGCCTGACCTGCAGGAAACTGCAGGTGAACCCAGACTTGTGTGTTTGCAGGGAGAGGTCTTCTATGGACCACACACCACCCGATACCAGAGGCTTGCAGCAGAAAGGTCTCAGCAGAACCAGGAATGGAATGTGAATTCACAGACTTGGATTGACTGGCTCTTGCAGCAATTCTTGACCATGCTACCAACATGCCTTACTGTGCTGAAGTTACCACTTTGACTATATTAATCCCCCTGCCTCTCTTACTCTTCTTTTTTTTAGTATTTTATTTATTTATTCATGAGACAGAGAGAGAGAGAGAGAGAGAGAGAGAGATAGGCAGAGACTCAAGCAAAGGGAGAAACAGACTCCATGCAGGAAGTCCCACGTGGGACGGATCCCAGGTCCCCAGGATCACACCCTGGGCTGAAGGCGGCGCTAAACTGCTGAGCCACCTGGACTGCCTCTCTCTTACTCTTCTTAAAACTTTTCCAAATTCTTGATTTCTTGGTCACCATCTTGCATTTCCCTGAACATGACTCCAATTTAGCATCTGGTGATTTTTCAAGAATAGTCTTTACATGGTCACCACACTCCTGGTTTATTTCAGGGTAAGCATGTTTCCAGAGCCGAAGATAAACCTCTATTTTCTGGCCATCGGTACTCAAATTCAATTGTTGGTGCCAGTTTCACAGTGTCCCAACGTACATTATTAACTGGAGGCAAACTGTCTGGCAATGGAGGGACTGGTGTACTACAACAACAACTATGTTTTGGACAAAACTTGAATTGTTCACTTATTTGAGGATGACAAACTTTATCACTCGACCCAGGCATCTTCAGACTGTCTTCTGAAATTGAAGAAACACTTCCATTTGTTCTTCATTAAATTCTTCATTAGCTGGAACCAATGTGAGAATCACACTTTTTTCCTCTAATGCCTCCTCGGAGAAATTCTGCTCATGGTTGTTGTAAGTTGAGTTTGCCATTCCAGGACGCTCAGGGGAAGGCAAAACCAGCAAGGTCAGGACATGGGCCCTTTGCTCCTTTTTGCCTGAGGGCTTCCATGGGAAAAAAATTAAGATTATGGATGGTTGCAGCCCTCAGAAATTCATGGATAGGAAATGTTTGTGAGCTAAGACATTAGAGAGAAACATCTGTATAATTCCTTTGAAAAAGGAGACTTTTTGAATAACTTAAAAATGTTGGGTAAATTTGCTGGAGCTTAGTTAGAAAGTAGAGTTTGATAAATTAATCACTCTCTCAGAGATAGCTATTCGATTATATTAGAGTGAGCATGGGAGTTCCCTTGACTTGACCTTCCCATTATTGGTTGTATTCACATCTGGGCCTGAGTATATGTGTTTTGTGTTCTCGAATTTCTTGTCCTTACTTATTTCATATGCTAGAAGCAGGCCTACTTTGATTCAAGGCATAGAAATAAAACCTTGAAATATCATTATCATAAGTATTGGTTTCTCTGCTATAGATGTATGTTTCAATTATTTATTGCTGTGTAAAAACATCACCCCAGAACTTACCAGCTAAAAATATTATTTATTATTTCTTCAGATTTTATATTTCAGGATTCAGGCAGGTTCTTCTTCTTCAGGTGACATCCACTAAGATCTCTCAATCACCTATATTTACCTGTGGCTGTACCTAAGTCTAATAAAGCTTTACTGGCATGTTTGACAGCTCATTTCCTCTCCACTTGGGTTCTCTTTTTATCTGTTTTCTCCTAATTCAGTAGCACAACATAATTTATTTACAACATGATATCTGGCTTCTCTAGAGAGAGAGAATGGAACCTTCCAGGCCTCCTAGAAACCAGGCCTGAAAGTGGTACAACATTCTTTTGCTATAGTCTACTAACAAAGTAAAATTATAAGACTGGGCAGACTCAAGGGGAGGAGAAGTAGACGCTGCTTTATGATATGTAGAAAACTGCATGTGTATCAAGGAGGGAAGGAATTAATGGCAGCCATCTTTTAAGACTATACTCTAGAAAATAAAAGTGACTCTAGTAACAAAAATAAAACTGGCTCAACCCACTGGTGAGAGGTCCTTAGAAGAACATCAGCTATTCCTCTCCAGATTGCTTCAAGAACACTGTAGAGTCATCCTTAATGGACGAAGTGATGTACAAGGAAATCAATGAGCTTCAACTGTGGCAGAAAATGGTCATATTCTGTAGTTTTGTTTAGAATATGGTCATATGGGACCATTCAGCAGCCTAAGACTTGTCAGTAGCCTATTTGTAAGTAATTGATAACATACTGTGATGGTTAGCTTTATATGTCCACCTGACTGGGCTAAAGGGTGGCCAGGTAGCTGATAAAATATCATTTCTGGATATGTCTATGTGGGTATTTCCAGATGAGATTAGGATTTGAATTGATAGACTGAGTAAATCAGGATGCCTTCTCTAATGGGGATAAAGCATCATCCAAACCATTTGAGGGCCTGAATAGAAGAAAGAGAGAAAGAGAGAGAGAATTCACTCTCTCATTGTAAGCTAGGACATTCATCTTCTCCTGCCCTTGATATTGGTGATCCTGGTTTCAGATCTTCAGACACAGACTGAGTCACACCACCAGCTTTTTTGCTTTTCCAGCTTGCAGAAACAGATTATGGGATTTATAAGCTCCATAAATGCATAGCCAGTACCAATACAGTACCTTCTTGCAAAACATACATGAGTGCACACCACACACACACATGCACACACACACACACACACACACACACACACACACACCCTATTGGTTCTGCTTCTTCAGAGAAATCTGACAAAGATACCTGCCTACGAACCAACTCTCATTAAGGACTGATTGAAAAGCTTTTCTATCTTTTATGACATGGTGTGGGCTTTTTTTTTTTTAAGACTTCATTTATTTATTCATGAGAGACAGAGAGAGAGAGAAACAGAGAGAGAGGCAGAGACACAAACAGAGGGAGAAGCAGGCCCATGCAGGGACCTGATGTGGGACTAGATCCCAGGACTCCAGGACCACACCCTGGGCCGAAGGCAGGCACTAAACTGCTGAGCCACCCAGGGATCCCCTGGTGTAGGCTTTTAAATCCACACTGGGCATTTGATTATAGGTTTAACACTTAAATTTGGTTATTTTCCCCTAAATTTCTGTACATTGTCTGTATATGCTGCTATTGCTGGCATATTAAGAAAAATGAAGAGAAATAATACCCAAATGCTGATTTATGCAGTGTGGCTTAGCTTATCTACATATTGTCAGGGTTGATCATAATCTTACTTTGTTTGTTAGTTTTTCCACTGTTTTCAAAACAGATGCTAGCCATTTGCTCTCAGATAGATATAAACCACTGTGATAACATTGGTAATATGGCAGATGTTTTAGGAAGAGTTCTTGAAACTAGATATTCACTTAAATTGGAATGTGTGGTGATGATAGGACTTGCAATTTTACATGTAATGGAACTAAAAATTAAAATATACAGGGAGATGTAAGCTAAACTTTTTGAATTCAGGAAACAGTTATTCTCTAAATCGGTTTATTAATTTTTAGTGATCACTTAAGCTATGACAATAAATTCCAGATTATATTAGGAATAATCTAAAATCTCTTTCATTTTGTTTAATTTTATTAGTGTTTTTTAAGGTTTTCATCATTTAAATTTAATTAAATTGGTTCAAATCTTACTTTCAGTGGGAAAGATAATTGAATAAAATGGTATGTTAGCTGGTGGATTTTGACATTTTAAAAAGACATAAAATTATGCCTTTCTGAGAAGTGCATCACCTAACAGATATCCCCTTTGTACATGATTTTTCCTTTTGTAAAGAGCCTATTTCAATATTGAACAGTGTCTTAAATAAAATACATGCTCAATTAAATATCTATGGAGTGATTATTTAAGAAGATGACTACCTACATAAAAAAATGGGGCACCTGGGTGGTACAGTTGATTTAGCAACTGACTCTTGGTTTCTGCTCAGGTCATGATTTCAGGGTTGTGAGATCTAGCTTCACGTCAGGCTCTGCACTCAGCACAGAGTCTGCTTCAGACTCTCTCTCCCTCTCCCTCTGTCCCTTTTCTCCATGTGTACTCCCTCAAATAAATATTTTTTTAAAAGGAGAATACTAATTTTTGTACATATTTTTTGTTATACTTAAAAATAGGGTAATAATACCTATAGAAGCTAGATTATATAAATCCATTAGAAAATAACCATCTGATGTAAGGGAAATTTTTTAGAGTTACCTGAAAGGCAGTCTTCCAACCACTATTGGAAAGAATTCTTGACAAACTTCATAGTTGTGTAACCAAAGGTAATCTCTTTTGCTGACTGTCTTGCCATGTGGCAGAGATTGGGATGGTAGGGCAGAGAAAAAGAAAGGATGTTCAAAATCATTGAGAGATTACCTTAGAGCTCTAAAGTTCTACAATTCTTTGTTTAATATTTAGATATTTAAAACAAAGAATTATTAACTGGGGACACCTGAGTGGCTCAGAGTTGAGCGTCTGCCTTTGGCCCAGGGCGTGATCCCGGGTTTCAAGGATCGAGTCCCACATCGGGCTCCCTGCAAGGAGTCTCCTTCTCCCTCTGCCTGTGCCTCTGCCTTCTCTCTGTGTCTCTCATGAATAAATAAAATATTTTTTAAAAAGAATTATTAACTGGTGTCTCAGATAACTATTAGTATCAGCTGACTATATTTTACTTTTAGAATTTTAAAATACAACATTTAGAAAAGTCACAGGAATAAGAGGCACAGCATAAGGAAGAGTCAATGATATTACAATAGGTGTATATAAGTGTCAAATGGTAGCTACACTTAGGGTGAACACAGTATAATGACAAATCAGTATGGCATACACCTGAAACTAAGTGTGTCAAGTATAATAAAAAAAAATATAGGCAGATGATTCAAATAAGAGGAATATTAAGTACAAAATAAACATATGAAAAGATGTTGAATCTCACTATCAAGTGCCTAAAAACTCTTGTTATAAAAGGATATATGTATGTAATTTTCTCTGCATGTTTTTTTGTTGTGTTATTATTATTGTTTGGCCTATATATTTTTGTTTACACTTCAATTATTATTATTTTAATAACAGTTTTGTTGAGATATAATTTACATGCAATCACTTTCACTGTTAAGGTGTACAATATGGTGGTTTTTAGTACGTTAACAGAGTTGTGTAAGCATCACTGCTATGTAATTTCAGAATATTTTTATAACCCCAAAAAGAAACCCCAAACCCATTAGTAGTCACTCCCTATCTTGCTGCCACACTCAGCCTATGGCTACAGCAATCATTAAATTGCTTTCTATCTGTATCAGTTTCCCTGTTCTGGACATTTCATGTTAATATAATCATACATTATATGGCCTTTTGTATCTCACTCTTTTACACAGCAAAATGTATTCAATGTTAATACATGTTGTAGCATCTATAATTAAAAAAATAAGACATTTTAAATTAATGTTCAGTCTGTAAGTTTATATTTTTAAAATTATCATGTGATAATATTTTTTAAAGGTTTGATGCTGGATTTAAATTCAACAGAAATGCACATGCCACTGTATCCTACTTTTAAAATTGAAGCATAATTGAATTTGATAAGGAAAAGAGATGATGATTTCATTTTTTAGCTAACATCTAGTTGATTGCATATAGGTATTTTCCAAAACATATTTTCTCCCCCAAAAATTGCAGGAGGTGGGAAAGTAAGGTTTGTCATATTTTATCTAGAAATACTGGAAGAAGGAAATTGGTCGATCTGTGAAAAAAATGTTTGTCACTAGATTGTTTTATTGAAATGCCATTTCAGAGTTCAGATTCTTGATCTTTACTCCTGTCTTTACCCACATATATATATGCAAATGAAAACATGAAACCATTTCTCTTACTGTTTTCTAGCATCTAAATGCAAACTGTTACTTTGGGTCCGTCCGCATTCCTTTTTCAGCTGCCTTAATCTTTCATGAAATTTAAATGGAAAAGCTTCATCTTGAATAGGATAGTGTGAGTTTGCATTATTCAAAATTAATTTATATTTCAAAAATTCCCATACACAACCCGGTGCCTGAATTTTTCATAGAAAGTTTGCTTTTAAAAAGTAAAGAGTGGACTTAATTTAAACCACCAGATATGATTTAGGAACAAGTTTACATTCAGGAGATATCCATTTAAAAAGACTCCTATTATTCTATCTCATTCCTGAAAATAACAGTTTGCAATATAAGTCAGGTGGCATTGAATTTATAAACAGCATTAAAGGAATATGCAGAGAGTAGTTCAGGACACTGCTGTGGATATAATCAGGCCACCTTAACCTGGGGACACAAAGGGTATTATTACAATCACAAAGCGGTCCATCTCTACTGACTTGGAATTCCGTAAAACTGCCCTCTCAAAACATATTCCCAAATGACTTACAAACTTGTCTTCTGGGACACAATTTTCCCATTCTCTTGAATTGGATATCTACTTATGCTGGCAGCTAGAGACTACTGATTTCTGGCTTTTGGTTGCTAATGCCTAATGCGGGTGCCCTTAACTATTGAAAATAACACTATCCCAGGGTAAGAGATTTTTGTTTCATTGCTAAAGCCACTGGCACTTGATGCAATCAATCGTCACCTTGGCTTTTCAGATTCCCAATTTATTTAGTTTGGACATTTTTTTTTTTTAAGATTCATTTACTAATTTAGGGAGAGAAGACACATCTTACACGTGTGCACTGGGGAGGGCAGGGGGAGAGGGAGAAATTAAGCCCACTCTGAGCTCAATGTGGAGCCAGTGAAAATGGATCTTATGATCATGAGATCACAACCTGAGCCGAAACCCAGCTGGCCTGCACAACAGACTGAGCCACCCAGGCTCTCGGAGTTTGGACATGTTTTATCATAGGCCCCTTGCCTCAGGATCAGGCATGAGTCCACCCAGGCTGGATCAGAGGACAGACTAAATGACAAATGCTCTGAATGATCAGCATCTTCCCTCTCTTTTGACACAGGCTGGTTTTATTTTGCACCAACTTTCACATTTTGATTCTCTTTTCTCATGGGATGAGCTATTTTTTTTTTTTTTTTTTTTTTGGTGGACTCCTTGAAAACTTACAAAAAATTGAACAATGAAAATTCCAATCTTCAGACTACAGAAAATAATAAGACAGATACACTTTTAGAAAATAAGGCACAAATTTTAATTAGTGCCATACTAGTGATAAATGTTAGAGACAGCACTTTTTTTTTGGAGATTTTATGAATTTATTCATGAGGGACACAGAGAGGGAGGCCGAGATATAGAAGGAGAAGCAGGCTTCCTGCAGGGAGCCTGATGCCAGACTTGATCCTGGGATCGGGATGATGATCTGAGCCGAAGGCAGATGCTCAACCACTGAGCCACTCAGGTGCCCAAGACACCACTTTTAAGACAATTTTACATGTTTTTTATGGTGGGAATTTTAGGTGAAAGAAAATAGCATCTTAATGTACTAAATGTATTAATCTTTTGTCCCCTTTTATACTCTGAAGGTAGTAAAAAGCCTTAAGGCTTTCTCTAGAGAGAGGAATGAACAATGTCTATTGCTGATGAAGGTATATTCAGACTTACTATGTAGGATGTTTGCCATAAAATAAAAAAAGGCAGATGTGTTAAGGTTCTCCAGAGAAACAGACCATTAGAGTTAACATACACACAAGCATTCATATTTACACACATAGATTTATATATCAATTATTATAATAATGATAAATATTATAATATTTATTTTCCATAATGTAAAATGTAATTATGATATAGGTACTTATATATGTAAGAAGGAACAGCTCATATAATTACAGAGTCTGAGAAGTACCAAAATCTACAGTGAGTAAGCTGGAGGCCCAGGAGAGCCAGTGGGTAGTTCTGATGTAGTTTTGGAATATTGGTGAGGCCCGGGGTCAAAGGCCAACAAATAACTTTTTGGAATTCTTTGGTGCAAAAAGGTGATTTTATTAAAGCATGGGGACAGGACCCACGGGCAGAAAAAGCTGCTGCACTGGGGTTATGAGGGAGGGCTGATTATATACTTGGGAGCTGGGGGGAGGTAAGGAAAAAGGACTTTCATAAGCTAAAGAAGACTCTCAGGATGCCAGAGGCCTGGCTATTGTCAAGCTAAGGTGGGTTTTTCCCTCTAGTAAAGCATTAACATTAAGACAATTGGGAGTTTCCTGGTAGAATGTTATACCCTGCCTGCCTCAAGTACTTGCCAATGGGCTGCAGGTTATGAGGAAATTTTATTTTATTTACATTGGTTTCTACTTTTGTTTCCCACAGCATTCACGGTGGGGAGAGTGATGTTCAGGCTCCAGGAAATGGAGTTAGGGGTCTCTGCAAGTTAGGTTTATCAATAGATAAAATTTTCCTTGTAAATCACTACGGCATTTGTAAACTGATGGAGATTCCTATCTTGTAGGATTGTGATCCCTCTAAGTTAATCATTTTGTTTTTCCCTTCTCTCAGTTTTAGGGCAGCCAGAAGTGCCTGCGAAATGTCAGATCAATCCACCTGGGGTGGTTCAGTGTGTCAGCTTGTGTTTGTCCTCAGCTTGCCTTCTTCTTCCTCCTCAGCTACAGTCAGAGTCCAAATGCCAAAAACCTAGGAAAATTGATGGTGTAAGTTTAAGTGCAAGGGCAGGAAAAGACTCATGTTCCGGGTCAACAGCAAGGCAGGCAAAATTCACTTGATCTTTTTGCTCTTTTCAAATCATCAGGTGACTAGATGAAGCCCACCATGTTAGGGAAGGCAATCTGCCTTATAGTGTATACTATTTCAAATATTAACACATCCAGAAACACCCTCACAGACACAAAAAAATAATGTTTGTCTAATATCTGGACACCTTGAGTTCTGGACCAGTTGACAGATAAAGGTAACCATCATAGCAGGAATCCCTATCGGTTGCTTTATTTATTTATTTTTCCTATCTGTCCCTTTAAATACTGGAGACAATCCGCTCAATATAAGGCTGAGTGGCTTCAGGATTCACCTTTTGCAGAAAGGCTGCTTTCTTGTTTGAGAAAACAACTCCAAAGGTTCTTTTAATTCGGCAAAAGTAATGTCTTGATTTTACTCTGAAATGGAGAGGATTTCATCCTGATAGGAAGTCTGGGCTTTTATAGAGATGGTAACTAGGCAAGATTTCTTTCTTTCCTTCTCTCCTTACCTTCCTCTTTCCCTTCTTGCTTCCTCCTTCCCTCCCATCATCCTTCCTTTCCTTCTTCCTTCCATCCTTTTTTCCTTTCCTCCTCCTTCCTTCCTTTTTTCCTTCCTTTCTTCCTTTTTTCCTTCCCTCCCTCCTTCCTTCCTTCCTTCTTCTTCCTTCCTTCTTCCATCCTTCTTTCCTTCCTTCCTTCCTTCCTTCCTTCCTTCCTTCCTTCCTTCCTTCCTAACAATGAGTTAGATGGATGAACTTTGAAAATATTATGCTAATGAAAGAGGTCAGATACAAAAGGCCACATATTTTAGGATTCCACTTATATGAATTGTCTAGAATAGGCAAATCCATACATGGAGAGGATAGATTCATGGTTGTTAGGGGCTGGGAAAAATGAGATTTCCTTTTGGTGTGATGGCAATATTCTGGAACTAGATAGGAGTGATTGTTGCACACAATCGTGTGTTCTATATGTCTTATGTGTCACAAATTGTACATTTTTAAATGATGAATTTTGCATATTTACATTTAGAATGGTCTAAATAATTAAAATAGTAAGAATACACGTATTTTGTCACAATAAAAAAGAAAAAACAATTGAGAGAAGATTTTAACTACCTCTATTTTGACCCCCAATTTTCTAATGGATTAAATTCTCCCTTCCCACTTTTCTTTAATTCATGCAAAAGACCCTGCAGACAAAGCATCTTCTGATGGAACTAAAACTACCCCCTCAAACTATAAGAACTATCTGGGGCCTACAAGATCCTGTGATTGTCTCTAAGACAATGATTGAGTTTACCTTTCCCGCCCACCTGCATACCTACTGACCTTTGTACCACATTTTCCTTAAAGAAACCTGGAAGTATTTTCAACATTTTGGAGACAGTCTTTGAAATATTAGACCATGTCTTCCCTGTATTGGCCTCACTGCAATAAATCCCTTTCTCGTTTCCCCACCACTCATCTCTCTGCCTTTGGATTTTGTTGGCAACAAGTGGTCGAACCTAGTGTTTGGGACCCCTGAAGCCAGAGGCTCTTACACCCCTTGCACCCAAGCTACACAATGAGTTAGGAATGTAGGCTCCTAGGAGTGAATTCAGAATCAAGAGAATTATCTTTCACAAGAATTCTTTGCAAGAATTCCTCTTCTCAGGAAGTTATCTGGCTTCTACAACAGAGTGGTGGGAAGCTGGAGTGTAGACAGGAGAAATCAAGCAAGTGACTACCTGTGAAAGGATATGTCAAATTGAATTTATTGAAAGTGATATTAAAAGACCATTTGGTTCTCTATTTTTGCATAACAAACTTCTCCAAAACTTAATAGTTTAAAACAATGAGCTATAATTTCTCATGATTCTGTAGATTGGTCGAGTGGTTCTTCTGCTCCAGGAGGCATCACTGGAATAAATCACACAGCTGCACTCATTTGGGAGAAGTGAAGTGTGGGGCTGGATGTTGCAGAAGATCACATTCACACTTAGGCCTTGGTGCTGCCTGCTGCTGAGGCTCCTTGGCTTTCCTTCACGTAGCTTCTCTGGCTATGGTGATTCATCCTCTAGGTTCTCTCCAAGTTTTTTCACTTTGTAGCAGGATAACCTGGATTTTATGACAACATAGTAGCTGAGTTTCAAGAGTGAAGAAGCTAAATGTCTCTTAAAGGCCCAGAACTGACACTGCTGTCACTTCCATGCTATTCTACTAGTCAGAGCACATCACATGTGCAGTTCATATTCAAGCGAAGGAGACATAGACTCCATCTAATCATGGGAGGAGTGGAGTTCTCAGATAAGGAGGGAATGTAGTAGCCTTTTCTGGAGAATATCTACCACAAATATCCTGTTTTATGTTTTCATTTATAGCTGTGTAATTTAATCTCCAAACCTTCAGAACAGTAAGGTTAACATTCTGAACATTTTTAAAGTTAACATTTTGTTAACTTTAAAAAATTAAAGTTGTATCAGTGTTCATTCTGGCTGGAAGGAAGGAAGATAGCCAGAGACATGGTTGCTGTCAGCAAGAGAAGACCTTAAAGGAAATGGAAGGTCTATTTGGGGGAAAATGGCTGACAAAGAGAACAAGTGAAAAGTATAATCAGTATGGAGCATGCAAATAATGTGTAGGAATTCTCAGAAAATCTAGGAAAGGAGAGCACAATTAATAGAAGATTTTCTTCAGCAATTCAGAATCTAAGCTCATACTAAGATAGTTTTTTTTTTAAAGATTTTATTTATTTATTCATGAGAGACACAGAGAGAGAATGAGAGAGAGAGAGAGAGAGGCAGAGACACAGGCAGAGGGAGAAGCAGACTCCTGGGATTCGATCCCAGGTCTCCAGGATCAGGCCTTGGACTGAAGGTAGCGCTAAACTGCTGAGCCACCCGAGCTGCCCAAGATAAGGGTTATTAAATAGGAAGGATGAATCCTAAGACTGGAGATTGTAGAATCACATATTACATAGGGACATTACTCAAAGGATCTAAACCTACTTTAGCTGGAGATCAGAAAAGAGGTAAGTAATTACCAAAAGAGCAGACGTCTCCATTGAAATAATCATAATATCTCTCATCCTTATTCAGAGGATGCTGTATGCTTAATGAATAGCAATTGTTTTTATGATTCCATTGAGAAGCTATAACTAAGTTTTTACTGTGTATGTTATTATGGTAGTAGAAGCAAAAAATCATGAGTGGAATCTTTTTATTCCAGAGAAGCAATGTAAATGGATTTTAGGGATTGAGAATTAAAACCAAAATTATTTATCTTTGTCTTTTCTTCTTGGACACTCTTCTTTCTAATTAGGACAAAAGACATATAGCACTTAATCCTGATTTCTACCTTTACTCATATTGCTCTATCACACAGACTATATTTTTCTTCTTTTTATTTCATTTGCTAACATGTTGCCTTTCCTGAAGAATCTAGTTTAATAATTTGCTTTCTAGGAAGTTTTCCTTAAAGCATAGCCCTCATAACATACAAGGAAATTGCCCTTGAAAAACATTAAAAAAAAAACCCCTCAAGTATAAAACACAGTGGTATTTAAGAGGGAATTATGATTGATAACAGATTTTAGGGTAAATATTTGGGTTGTAATACTATTATTGTCCCTCATGCATAACATGTCCATTAGTGAAAGAAAGAAAGAAAGAAAGAAAGAAAGAAAGAAAGAAAGAAAGAAAGAAATTCTTTCTGTTACTTCTGATTGAATGTTTCTAGATCAATTGTCTATAAAAGAAAGTATTTTCATGCTGGTTTTGGTCTACTTTGACTGTTGTTACTGAAAAACATAGTGACATACTACTAGGGCCAAGATAAATTAATACGATGCTATGTTATTTTAGAGATCTGAACCCAATATGCAAGCACAATACTAGATTAATGGTAAATTAATAATTTATGTAATATAATTTGGCTTTGTATGTACTCATTTAATTGTCATTAATTTCTGGAAGGCAGAAAAAGAAACATCATTTGGTATTAAAAGTGACAGTATCATCATCTATATTTAATAAACAAAATTGCTATGCTTATTATTAGAAGAGAATATGTCCCAAAGGCTAGAAAATGGTATGAGCTTATTCATAGAAGCACAGATTTTTCTTGTCTGGAAAGGATTGTATGGACTCTTACTTTCAGAACTCTGAGATTATCTTTACAGAAGCAAAAGCTGTCTCCTGGATTCAAATTACATAACACATTAATCAGTGGTAAAATTCATCACTATAGCATGGGCACAAACTATCAGAACAGACGGTGCCCATGAGGTTGGGACAGAGAGTAAAACCCTCCCTCTGTGTCTCATAAAACACCTGTAGTTTATGGATTGAGAGAAGACTTCTAGGGCAGTGAGAGAGAACTTGGGAAGTATGGGCTAGGAGTGGGAGATTGCACAGTGGCTATTTGTCAACTGAAATGGAAATCTTTACATATTTGAATAATCTGTATACTTATATGATAGAGAAATGTTTGAATTTCAGTCCTGACCTTATTTTCTTCCTTCTAATTAACAAACTCTGTTATTTGAACAACTATTTAATAACAGAGGAATATCTAGTTTCTATTCTTTAAAAAAGCTAGTATTTAGCTAGAGGGAAGGGACTAAAATGCCTATGGAGCCAAATAAACTTTATATTGAAGTATAAATTATTTGGAGCATATTATATGTATTACGTACATAAAAGAAGAGAGAGATTTCTGTGGCCTGCAGTGATTGAGGAATAGGGAAGTTACTATGATGAAGAGGAAACTTGAACATGAATTTGAGAGATGGGCAGCATATAAAATAGGTACAGAAGAGGACAGAGGTAGAACATTCCTCAGATAAGGAGAAGAGATCAGTAATAGAATAAGGATGTGCATGCCCTCAGTGAGTACAGGGGTGGTGTATAGAATGATTTGTGTAGGGTAGCAATGGCTTATGGGTCTGACATGTTGATTCATTATTTTGATGTCAGTAGCACTTTGACAACTCTGGATAGCAAATTGATTCACTTTAACTTTAATTCATTTTTTTTTTTATCATCCAGTAATATGTATGACATATTTGGCTGTTCTCAGTCAAAATCTGAGCCACAGTTCTTTCTGTATTTCTACTCCCATAGGAAAGTATCCTCTTGGTCAAGATAATCTCAAAATGGCCACCAAAGCTCAACTCTAAAAATGTGAACTCTAAAATTGTACTAAAATGCTTGAAAGCCTGAGTTAATGATTCAAGTTTAGAGTTAATTTTTGAAATTCATTCCTGGGCCAAGTGCAGTACCAGAGAAAGAAAGCAGCAGAAGGAGATATCTGTATTCTTGTTTGTACTTTAAAAAAAAAAGATTTTATTTATTTATTAATGAGAGACAGAGAGAGAGGGAGAGCCATAAGCAGAGGAAGAAGCAGGCTCCTCACAGGGAGCCCGATGTGGGACTCGATCCTGGAACCCCAGGATCATGCCCTGAGCCAAAGACAGAAGTTCAACTGCTGAGCCACCCAGGCAGCCCTCTTGTTTATGTTTATTTTTTTTTAATTTTATTTATTTATTCATGAGACACACACACACACACAGAGGCAGAGACACAGGCAGAAGGAGAAGCAGGCAGAGGGAGAAGCAGGCTCCATGCAGGGAGCCCAATGCGGGACTTGATCTTGGGTCTCCAGGATCAGGCCTGGGCTGAAGGCGGCCCTAAACCGCTGAGCCACCCGGGCTGGCCTGTTTTTTAAGGGGAAATAGGAATTCACATGAAGCAAAATCAAACAGGCAAATAGAAGAAAACTAGTTTTAATTTTTTTGTCTAATCCTCTGACTTGCAATTAGAGACTTACTGAGGTGCATTCCTCCAAACAAGCAATGACTCAATGGGTTATAATATATTTTTCAGGTAAAAAATATACCTAATTATAGATATATAAAGTATGTGTATATATATAGATTTATATCTATTCTATAGATATATATTTATATATTGATTTATATCTATTATATAGATATTATATAAATTTTCCTTCATTATGTAACATTTTATCTATGATAATAAGAATTAAAACAGAGGTGGTATGCTCTTAAGGATTTTATATTCATCCTTCCATGTTTGTTTGTTTTTTTAAAAGATTTTATTTTTAATTAAGCTATATACCCAATGTCGGGATGGAACTCAAACCCTGAGATCAAGAGTCACAAGCTCTACCAACTGAGCCAGGCAGGAGTTCCATCCTTTTCATATTTTTAATCTGTTTTTTTTTTTAAGATTTTATTTATTTATTCATGAGAGACAAGCAGAGACATAGGCAGAGGGAGAAGTGAGCTCCTTGCAGGGAGCCGGATGAGGGACTCAATCCCCAGACCCAGGCTCATGCCCTGAATGGAAGGCAGACGCTAAACCGATAAGCCACCCAGGCATCCCATATTGTTAATATTTATCAGAGATGCTCAAATGTAAACGGAGACAAGTTCAGGTTATTCCTCATCATAATATGATGTCTACAGTGCTGACCCTCTCTGCTAGCCATGTTTAAGTTTCAAGGATAATAAGCAACATATTTGACAAATCATGGGTACTTAACCAATCAGAAGAGATCAAGCATGAAAAGAGTATGACTGTCTTGGTGCAAACCAGCTATCAGTCCTTTACATTTTCTCTCTCATATGGTGAGAGTTACACTCTGTAAACCATTCACTAGCAAACTCTATCCAGGTTAGTGATGTCATATGTAATTATTAGGAAAATAATTATTATCATTGGTGATTAATGGTATAATGTATAATCCTGAAGAAGATATTTATTATCATTGAGGATTAATTTATAAAATCAAGGATGATATGAGAATTTTCTCCTTCCTCCTTTCCTTCCCTTTACTTTCTTTATTTTTATAAAGAAATCATTTTAAATCATTCAGTACTGTGATTTTTCACACTTTTTTTTTGTCTCAGAAATTTGATTTAAATGAAATCTTCCACAGAATAGCAGTATAAAAAAGAAAGAAGTCAAGAATTGTTTGGTTAAGGAAGGCAAGCCTTAGAATTCCTGGAGCTTCATTCCTTATACCTCCCACTGTATTGTGGAAGGGAGGAGAACCTCAAAACCCATTTGGGAGTACAGTACAAACCCCTCATTCTATATAGGAAGAGCTAGAGGCCCAGAGAAATGGAATGACTTTCTTGAGTAGAACATTATATATTAGCGTTTTGTATAATGTATGAAATTTTATTATGAGAAAAAAAGGAATAAGGTTTATAAATACATGATGTTTTGTTTATTTATTTTTTTTTTAATTTTTATTTATTTATGATAGTCACAGAGAGAGAGAGAGGCGCAGAGACACAGGCAGAGGGAGAAGTAGGCTCCATGCACCGGGAGCCCGATGTGGGATTCGATCCCGGGTCTCCAGGATCGCGCCCTGGGCCAAAGGCAGGTGCCAGACCGCTGCGCCACCCAGGGATCCCTGTTGTTTTGTTTAGAGATTTTTATCAGTTTAATTATATGGTTATGTGTGTTCAGAAATCTGTATATTAGAATAGTAAAAATAGAAGCACTATATTAGTCTGAGAACAGTTTTTAAAATACATAAAGATACAGATGACACAAGGAGAAGAAAGGTGCAAAATATTTAGGTTCTGTCAACCACAATTGTGGGATGAGCCATGCACTAGAGTTTGACTGAGTGCAGAGGAGTCTGATTTCACAAGTATCACATACTGGATATCATGATAATGACCCTGTAGTAAGCTACTATAAACAATAAAATAAAATGCAAATGAAAGAAATAAAAAATAAAATAAAATGCAAATGAAAGAAAGTGAGAAAATAAATGTAGTTTTGTAAGATTTGACTTGATTTTGTGACATATATATAATGAATAACAATTTACATTGCTAAAGACTTAACTTCATAATAAGAATCTAGAGTAGAAACTACAGGCAAGGCAAGGAGAAAGAGAAACTGTCGTGGATTGGGTTAAAGAAGAAACATGTTCTTTGACAAGAATTTGAGGCCAAGTATTTGGGAGGGGATCCACAGAGGAGTGGAAAGGTGGTGTAGGATAAGTAAGGAAGTCAGTAAAGTGTATGCAATCAGTGCTTATTGTGGTCAATGGGAAAGTATTGAGAACACTGGAAAACTATAGAACACAATTCAGTTAGGCTGCAAGAAGGATAGGATACCTGGGACACTTTTTCTTCAACTCACTTGTGGCATCACCCTGAAGGTGCTCATTTGGTATTAATTCTCTTATAGAGGAAGAAAGTCTTCAAGCAAAGAGTCAAAGAATGCCACTGGTATGTATTTAGAATAGTGGGTCATGAAGGGACATGGTCAGAACAATATTGATAGTAGGACAACTTATTTCTGTCCAAGATATATCAAATGCAAAAAACAGTTTCCAATACAGAATATTTTTCATATATAAGCCTTAAATAAATGCATATATAATATAATCTCTATACACACATATATACATACATATACATATCTATTTGTCATCTATATTTCAATATAAAGTTGGAGAGCAGAAGATATGGTAATTAGTCATAAAAACACTGAGGTCAGAGACCTTCATTAACTCTAAATTCAAACGTTAGAAGTAATGAAGAAAGAAGATGTGGTATATGTATACAACAGAATATTACTCAGCCATTAGAAACAACAAATACTCACTATTTGCTTCTACATGGAGGGACTTAGAGGGTATTATGCTGAATGAAATAAGTCAATCGGAAAAGGACAGACATTATATGGTCTCATTCATTTGGGGAATATAAAAATTAGTGAAAGGGAATAAAGGGAAAGGAGAGAAAATGAGTGAAAATATCAGTGAGGGTGACAAAACATGAGAGACATCTAACTCTGGGAAATGAACAAGGGGTAGTAGAAGAGAAAGTGGGTGGGGGGTTGGGGTGACTGGGTGATGGTCACTGGGGGGGGCATTTGGCAGGATGAGCACTGGGTGTTATGCTGTATGTTGGCAAATTGAACTCCAATAAAAAAAATTTTACAAAAAGAAAAAAAAAGTAATGAAGAAAGGCCACGAGAGACAAGGAGCCCCTGCCCTAGAGGAAACCATCCTTAGAAGGATTTTATCATGCTGGAAGGAGCCCCTCACCGTTTCGCATGTGAATAACTATATGGTAGGAGATGAGTGCATGGACAAAAACCTGATTGAGTGATAGGTGCATGGAGGGCTAATCAGAGTAAAGCAGACCTCCAACAAGCCCATAAAACCCCCTAGACTTAGAAACTCTGGTGACAATCCTCTCAGGCCCCCTCCTTCTTGGGAGCTTCATACTATTGCTCAACAAACTTTGCTTTGTTGCCCACCTCTCTTTGACAGATCTACCTTTTCATCCTGCTAAGTGGTGTGACCAATACCTATGGACTCTGAAGGAAAAGAAATACTATACCAAAAGTAAGATAAATATTGATATTATAAATAATATCTCTATAAATATAATAAAATTAGAAATAGATAATTAATAACCATAGACTATTAATTTGCTGTACTGAAGGGCATAAAATAATAGTGGACAAATACATATTTATGAATCAAAAGACAATATCCTAACAAATTCAGTTATTCTTTAAATACATGCACTTAATGCACTTCCAAGCACATTGGAAAATTTCCCAAGGGAAATTTTTCTTAGTTGTTCAGAACTATTTTAAATGGCACATGGTTACATTAAAAATATGGTCATATCAAGAACATATAAAGGAATGTCAATCTTAAAATATATGGGAAGGTCTCTACTCTCAAAGTATCACACTAACTAGTATTAAAATATAGATGAATATGGGGAATCTGAGTGGCTTAGTCAGTTGAGTGTCTGACTCTTGGTTTTGGCTCATGTCATGATCTCAGGGTCATGAGACTGAGCCCAAAGTTGGATTGTGAGCTAGCTCACTGGGGAGTCTGCTTGAGATTCTCTCTCTTTCTTCCTCTGCACCTGCCCTGATTGCACATGCTCTCTTTCTCTCTCAAATGAATAAATCTTTTAAAAAAGAGAATATAGATGAGTATGTCAGTGACATAGAATAGAGAGCACATAAATAGATCCCATTAAATGTGACAATTTAGAGTTTAATATATTTATATATGTATATTTAAAAAATTACATGTAACGAATTTAAAATTTAACATGAAAAATGTAGCATTTCAGTTGAGTGGAGGAAATAAATTTATTTAATGTTTATTTGGCACAACTTATCTAAAGGAAAATACAATTTCCGTCTAACTGAGTATATTAGTTTGCAAGGTCTGTCATAACATAGTACCACAAACTGGGTGTCTTAAACAATAGACATTTGTTGTCACGGTTCTGAAGGTTAGAAGTCTGAGATCAGTGTCAACAGCACTGTTTTCTTCCTTCTGGGGCTGTGAGGAAGAATCTGTTCCAGATCATTCTCCTAGCTTCTGGTGGTTTGCTGGCAATCTTTGGTGTTGCTTGGTTTATGGATGCATCACTCTGATCTGTCTTTATGTCCTCATGGCATGCTCACTGTCATTGCATTAGGGATCCACTCTACTCAAATATGACCTCATATTAACCAAGTGCATCTGCAACAACTCTATTGCCAAATAGGATCACATTCTGAGGAATGGGGTGAAGACTTGAATATATGAATTTTGAGGACACATAATTCAACAAAATAAATGCCAACTGTATTAAATGCAAATAACCCGATAAAACAAGCAAATAATTTGAAAAGAACACTATTAGAAAAGCAAAGTCAAATCACCAACAAACACATGGAAAAAGCCTTCCTTGTAATCAGTAAAAGTGTTATTGAAGTAATTTTTTTACATTTATGCTACATTTATTTGATTGGTAAAATGTGAAGATATTGTTGACAGCTTTAGCAATGATAGAGGTAAGAAAAAGGGCATTCTGAAACATTGTGCAAATGGATTTTTATAATATTGAAAAAGTCACCTGGTGACTTCCATCACAATTTTAAGTGCACATCCTTCTAACAATGAGGTCCATGGGAACCTATTCCTAGAAATGAAAACAGTAATATACAGCAACATACGGAGTTGGATGTTGATGTCTTTGTACTGTTTGTAGTGGCAATCAATCAATGTAAAGTGACTGTTTTATAATAAGAGCGTGCTTAAATATTTTGTAGTCTAGTCACACCATAGTACAGTAAGGTCATTACAATAAATGATATAGATCAATAATAGCTAGCTTAGATATAGAGTTGAGGGAGAAAAGCAAGATGCAGGAAACTATAACATAAAATAATTACATTTTAATGAAACAAATAGAAAATATATAACATATTTATATGTACATGTTATCTGTAGATATTATATGTTATATTTAAACCTATATTTTATTTTAATTTTTAAAATATTTTATTTATTTGAGAGAGAGGGAGAGCCAGCATGAGCGGGGAAGGAGCAAAGGGAGAGGGAGAAACAGACTCCCAGCAAAGCATATAGCCCCCCACCCCAAAATGGGTCTCGATCATAGGACTCTGAGATCATAACCTGAGCCAAAGTCAGACGCTTAACTGACCCAGCCACCCAGACATCCTCTATAGTTTGTTTTTTCAGAGTACAGTGAAACATATAAACTAGATCATGCCAAGTTGTGAATATTTTATACCTAAGTGGATAAAGGATAGATGAGGCACAGCTAAGGCTGAGAGGGAAATAAGAGGTAATAGATAAGAAATATGAGATAAAGGTGAAGAGAAAGCAGAACAGAAAATCAAGTTTATTATTATAAATGAAAATTCAAACAAGTACATAACTTAAAACCTATGAATTCAACAGCAAAGGCCTTGAAGCTAGAAACAGATACCTATGTAGAATTTGGTTTAAAACTGCATAAGAACTTTTTCTCCAGCTATGCTCCCTAAGAATTTTTTACTCAATATTTTAGAGAACTGAAAATAAATATGAAGATAGCTAGTATTAGATTTATTTTAAATGATTGTCCTAGACCTTTCTGTCAGCTCAGCACCACCCCAGCACACTGAACTAAGGCTGCAAACTAGAATCCTTTTCCTATGAGGCTGCAAACTAGAATCCTACTCAATATTTTAGAGAACTGAAAACAAATATGAAGATAGCTAGTATTAGATTTATTTTAAATGATTGTCCTAGACCTTTCTGTCAGCTCAGCACCACCCCAGCACACTGAACTAAGGCTGCAAACTAGAATCCTTTTCCACCCCACCACACTGAACTAAGGCTGCAAACTAGAATCCTTGAGTTCATCAACAAGAGAAACTTCTCTGAGAGTTGAAGCAGAAAGAAGGGAAGCCATTTGTCTCAGCAGGCCGTGTGGATCACACACAGTGGCTTCCCAGGCAGTCATGGATTCTCTTACAGATCACTCCATCAGCCCTTACTTTGTACTCATGTGCATCTCTGCAGACTCCTCCTTGCACTTAGGCTCCTCCACACACATTCTAGTCTTTGGGCTGGGAGCTTGGCAGTTGACCCTCTGACCTTCATGTCAACTTTCCTGACCTTCAGTGGGAACTTCTTTGACTCCGTCCGTCCTTCCTAGAGTTGTATAAGGCCCTGATTCTGCATAAAGTGACTTTTCTTTTCATAATAGAGCCCTGGCTGACAGAGTTATATATGAACAGTATGGTAAAATATGAAGAGTTCTCAGAAAGAAAAGAGAGTTAAATTAAAATAATAGAAATAATAGGAGAGTCAGCTAGTGGAGTAGTAAGGTCAGAGTAATAGGAGCAGCCATCTTAGAGTGATGCAATGAGAATATAGTGTATTGTCTGTAAATAATTGAAAAATAGTGATAACACCAGCTAGATATTATTCCACTTTTTATTATTATCATGAACCTCATGAATCTCAATTGTGTCAGTTATTTGAAAAAAAAAAAAACAACAAAAAACTTTTTTTTTATAAGGTGGGCCTTTCCTAACCATTTCTTCTTTTGGTTCATCCTTGAATAAAAAAATAACAAATCAAGCACATATATGCAAATTATCTCAAAAGATATAGAAGTACTTTGGTAATTAGAAGCTGACTGTAAGTTTTTAAATGAATTGTGATATCCACATAAAACATGCATCAGTTAGAAGTGGTTATTAAGGGATTCTTAGCCAGGGAAATTGGATAGACTAGACATAAAGATAAGCAATATTTATGTTTGGGGAAATCCTGGTCACTGGACTGTTATTATTTTGGTAACAATGTAAAACTTAGTGAGGGAGTAGATTCATGGGATTTTAATAAAATAAGTAAGTGTTTCATCTTAAATGACAAGACTGTCCAAGTTGTTACAGGAATGATAACTCATCTCAGCACCATGTCCATGTGTGTTCCATTAATCTTACTCTCCTTATGTCATGTTTAACAAGAAACTTACTGATTATAATTTACCCAAATACATGTATCTAAATGTAGAAACAAAAGTCACTGACCATTCACACTTAGAATATTCTGGACTTGAGCAGGTAATTTCTATTGTAAATAAAAAATGCATTCTTCATTTTATTTTAGTTAGCAATAATCACTTACCTAGGACTCATTATCCTTAGAAATAGTAAGAACAAAGGTGTGGAAATTCAGTGAAGTGAACTTACTTTTAGAAATATTTTTGCAAAAAATGCAATCCAAGCTAGAATCCGGATTGCCAAACACTTATTCTGTATACTTTCTATTACATTCGGTTGCTATATATTATTCTGACACATTCTATGGAAAAGGGTGATAGTGTTAATTTATACATTTTATGCTTAAAATGCTGTTAAGTGTGAAAAATGACCAGGTATGTATTTTGAAGGAAGAAGAAGAAGAAAGGAAACAAAATGAAACAAAACAATACTTGATTAAATTCACTCATTATTTTAGATTCTTTTAAATGAAAGGGCATATCTGGTATATTTAGCAAATTTAGCAAAGTCTCCTGAGCCAAGCACTACACTAGCCTCTGTTTCCAAAAGAGAAGGGAATATGGATGTAAAGACAAATATAATCTTTTTGTATCTTTGTTTACTTACAAATGCAAATGCTGAGGAATTCCTTTAGGCTTACCAAATTTTAGGATCTAAAGAGTCTGCCCTGATTAAGGAATGTTTTCAATTAATAGGCTTCCTTTGTCCAGATTTTTTTTTTAAAGATTTTATTTATTTATTTACAGAGACACAGGCAGAGAGAGAAGCAGAGACACAGGCAGAGGGAGAAGCAGGCTCCATGCAGAGAGCCTGACCTCCATCCAGGGTCTCCAGGATCACGCCCTGGGCTGCAGGCAGCGCTAAACCACTGCGCCACCGGGGCTGCCCCAGATTTTCAATTACTTTATATCCTTCAATCATAACTTGGTCACTCTCCTTTTTTTTTTTTTTTTCTTTCACATTCCTCTTCTCTGTTGCATAATATATCCTGGCCTCCATGGGTGGGTATTCTGGAAACAACCCTGAAAACTGTTTCACCACTGCTTATGAAATTTCTTTATGTATGTATGTATGTATGTATGCATGTATGCATGTATTTTTAGTTAGGATTTTATTTGGGGCAAGAAAAACAGACCATCCAAACCAGTTAGTAAGGTGGCTTTGTCATAGAAATAAAGAGGAATTCACAGGAACACTCAGATGGGAACTTCAGTGTGACAGGACTGACCGGAAATGGAACTTAGATGGCTGGAGGATCTCTCCCTTGTGTTGCCTGTCTTTCTCCAATTTCTACTCTCTAATGACTAGTTTCCTTTCTCTGCTTTTAGGAGACAGCATGGGCTCTGAGGCTATTGGACGAAATAATATGAAAACATAATTTTTAATGTTAAAAAAATGAAGACTTGGCAATACCATAGAATTCAACCAAATATAATGCCTAGGAGCAAAATCCCTGCCTATGTGATCTTGAGTAACCAGTGTCTTGGTTTTCCCAGGTATAAAGGCTTAATAATAGAATATAAGTAATTTGGTTTGTAGATCATTTGAAGTGGTATATTTAAAGTAGCTAAACAGTTTCTGAAACATTTAGGCATGATATAATGTTGGCTTTCACTATTTCTAGTTATATCTCTCTTGGGCTCTCATGGTTCTGTGTACACATGAATTTTGACTGGTTGAAACTTTGGCTCTACTTTATGGCATTCTTTCTCATGTCTACTGCTACTTCACTCTCTCCACCCCCTCCATTTTCTTTACTTTCTCCTTACTTTTCCAGGTCTAGCTTTACATAGGTTGTTGAAGGCCTATGGACTTGCCAACATTAGGTCATCCACCATCACTTGTACCATTCACCAGGAAGGGTGAAGATGAAATAAAAGAGGTGACATGAGTCATACAGTAAAAATTACAGTCACCACAATAGTAGGTTATGTGTGTGGGTAGTTTCAGTATGAAGTAAGGTGAAGAAAACAGATCTGATAGTGTTTATAGAGGATACACATTAGTGGAATGCATGCCTTTCATTTATAGAGGTTGTACAGCTTTATAAAAATAGGGGCACTTCTGCTTCTGGGAAGATAAGAGTAGATATATTTTTTCTATTCCTCTCACTGAGTACAACTAAAATCCCTATATATTATGTATAAAGCAAATATAAGAAGACTCTGAAAAGTGGAGAGAAAATGTAGACTAGCAGCTACAGAGCTCAGAACCTAAGGAATGACTTGGTGATGAGTTCCCTGGGTTTTATTTTTGCTTCTTTTTTAAAAAAGATTTTATTTATTTATTCATGAGAGACACACAGAGAGAGGAAGAGACATAGCAGAGGAGGAAGCAGGCTCCCCACAGGAAGTCCGACACTCAATATCAGGACCCCTGGATCACAGCCTGAGCCAAAGGCAGATGTTCAACCACTGAGCCATCCAGGTGCCCCTATTTTTGTTTCTTTTATGTATACCAGACTGGATGCTGGAAAAGACAACCTAAAAATGTCATCAGAGGTAGGCAAGAAAATTAAAAACCAACAAAGACTGCTTATTCTAGCCAAAACACTAAGATGAACAGACTAGCAAGACAGAAAACATTTAGACAATAACCACTCTACTCCAAGGACACATCACAGAAAATCCCATTTCCAACAGCAAAGGACAAATAGGGGGTCTAGACATCCATCCTTGTTAGACTTCAACAAGACAGACAAGTCACTCTTCTGGGATGGTGTCAAAAAATCCAAGAAGGAAGCTGGGACATATGTCTCCATCAGATGGTAAGGAACTTCCCCACAGCCATCCTCACTGTGGTTTCTGTAGATACCACATAAGATGACTGGAATTCCATATCCACCCTATAGTAATGAGGTTTCTGTCTCTGTTTCTCCAGAGGTATGGTGGTATCAGAGGGGTAAGTCCAGTAGAAAGTCAGGACTTTCCCCACCATTCAGTGGTGATAATGCCATCTCCACGAGGCCTCCACTAACACATCATTGATGAAGAAACACCCTTCCTCCAGGTGGTATGCATAGAAGCCTAGTACGCAGCCTGAACTCCCATACTGCCTACCACTAGAATCCTCTCCCTACCTAAGCATCAATGGAAACCAAATGGTGAACCTAGACTTCCATCATCACTTGGAAGTAATGATGTGGATCTCTGCTTGTGTGGTCACAATGCTTTTTCCTTTCCATGGCCAAATATCCCTCTGCTTCCTCTTATAAAGATATGTATGATTGCATTTGTGCCTACCTAGACAATCTAGGGTTATCTTTCTTTTATTTTTTAATTTTTAAAAAGATTTCATTTATTTATTTGAAACAGAGTGAGAGTGAGAGAGCATGAACAGAGGGACAGAGGGAGAGGGAGAAGCAGGCTCCCACTGAGCAGGGAGTCCAAAGCAGGGCTTGATCCCAGGACCCTGGAATCATGACCTGAGCTGAAGGCAGATGCTTAACCTACTGAGCCACCCAGATGCCCTTGGGATAATCTTTCTTCTCAAGATTCTTACAGTATCACATCTGCAAAGACTTTGTCAGTTAGAGTAATATTTATAGATCTCAGAGTTAGGATGTTGATATCTTTTGGGGTCATTGTTTAGTCTGCCACATATTACAGCTCAGAGAAATAAGAATTGTTTCATAAGAAAACATGAAGGCCAGAATGAAGCAGCACAATGTTTTTCTTCTTTTTAAATTTGTTTTTGCTTTTACTTTTATTTGCATTTATTTTGTGCTGCCTTTATTCTTAGTCATAAATTTTTATTTCTCTAAGTTCTTCTGGGATACTTTTTTCTTTTGTACATCTTTCTTCTGGTTTAAGAACAATTGTTCTTCAATAAGGATCACCTCAATATGAAAGGGAGAGCTTCCATAAGGGTAATCCTACCATGAGTTCTATAAGTATGGAGGCACATCATATGGGCTTTGTTCACCTGGCTGTGCTCAATGAACAGAGAATCTACACTTAAACTCTTAACTTCATCATTACTCTGCATTTTTAAGCATGTGTAGCAAAAATTCCAAAATCATTTTGATCTACTCACCCTATGTCCAGTCCCATTTTTTGGCCTGGACATGCTTGCCAACTCCATAATTGTGATGACAAATGGCACATGCTGGTTCTAGCAGGAGACATTTTGCACATACTTGATGGCTTTTCATCTATGAATACCATTGGTGACCTAGACATTTTCACAGGTGTTTTTAAAGTGATCATGAGTATTTAAACCTCTTGATTTGCAAGGTTTTATAGAATTATGTACGTAAAGTGAGTAGCTGACCATTTTCAGGATCTCCTCAGGTCACTTATGGTCAGAAAGTGCAAAATTTTTCAACTACTGGAAGGAAAAAAAATAAAAAAGAATTGTCAATTGTCCTTTAGGAAGGAAGGGGAAATAAAGACATTCTAAGATAAAGGAAAACTAAGAGTATTGTTATCAATTGGTCTGTCCTCAAATAATCCTAAAATAAGTCCTCTGAACAGAAAGGAAATAGCAGTAGAAGGAATCCTGGATATCAGAAAAGAAGGAAGAATATACAAGGAGCAAGACATGGTTAATTCTGTAAACTTTCTTTTCCTTGCAAGTTTTCTAAATTATGTTTGATATCTTAAACAAAATTATAACACTGTCTATCTAATGTGATTTTAATATATACTTAAGGAATATTTAGCATACTTTTACTATAAAGGGGAGAAGGTACAAGGATATGCATGGGGGTATGGTTTTTTGTTTTACTCAAACTGGTGAAATTGAACAACTGTAGACCACAGATAAATTATATAATGTGGTAGGTAAAATAATGATCTCTAATGATGTCTATGTCTTAATTTCCATAACCCATATGTTAGGTTATATGGCAAAGGAATAGAAGTAGCAGTTGGAATTAAGATTGATAATCAATTTACCTTAAAATAAGGAGACTATTTTGGATTATTCAGATATGTCTTATGTAATTGTAAGAGTTTTTACAAGGGGGAGAAGGAGGCAGAAGGGAAGGTCATATAGATGAGCTATGAGAGAAATCCACATACTACTACTGGCTTTGAACATGGAGGAATGCAGGTCAGCTTTAGAATCAGGTAATGCAGGTGGGCTTTGGAGACTGGAAAATGCAAAGAAGCAGATTCTTCTCTAGTGGCTGCAGAAGAGAGCACAGTTTTTCCAAACTCTTAATTTTAGCCTTGTGTGACCCATTTCAGACTTTTGACTTAGAAAACTAGAAGATAATAAATTTGTGGTGTTTTAATTACTATGTTTTTTGTAGCTCGTTACTACATCAACAGAAGACTAATGCACCTGTGAATCTAGATTTCTATCATACAAGCAAATTTTTAAAAAATTTATTTATTTATTTTGAAGAGAGGGAGAGCATGCAAGGGGAAGAGCCAGGGGGTGATGGAGAGAGTCTTAAGCAGCCTCTGCACTAAGCTCAGAGCCCACAAAGGGCTTCATCTCATGATCCTGAGATCACAACCTGAGCTGAAACCAAGAGTTGGATGATTAATCAATTGCACTACCCAGGCACCCCACAGTAAAAATAACATTTCAAAAATAACCAAGCATACTATTAAAATAAACATCAAGAACAATGAAGGCCAGAAGAAAAATAAGGCATCTCTGACATAAAGAATAAAAACAGGGATGCCTGGGTGGCTCAATGGTTGAGGGTCTGCCTTCAGTTCAGGCGTGATCCCAGATCTGGGGATCAAGTCCCGCATTGGGCTCCCAATGCGCAAGGAGCCTGCCTTTTCCTCTGCCTATGTCTCTGCCTCTGCCTCTTTGTGTGTCTCATGAATCAATAAATAAAATCTTTTTTTTAAAAAAAGAAAAGAAAAAAAAACACTATAACTCAGATTTGTATATCCAATAAAAATATACCCCCAAAGTAAAGGCAAAGTATTTATACTTATAGATTAACAAAAGATATATTTTATTAAGAAAATTTGTTTTCAGGACTACTTTACCAAAATAGTAAAGAGAAGATTTGGAGCTGAGAGAAAATGTTACCAGGTGTATAGGAAGAAATGGAGACCATGAAAAGCAGGAAGGGATGTTTATATGGGTAAATATTTAAAACCATTTTTTCTTCTCTTAATCACTTTAAAAGGCAACTATTTAAATAAAAAATAATGGCATGGTATTGTTGAATTGAGTACTTATGTAGAAACAAAAATATTTAAAACAATAGCACAAAAAGAGTAAGGAAACATAATTTTACTGTTATAAATTTCTTAATTTTATATAAAGTAGTAAAATATTGATTAAGTAGACTGTGATAATTTATTTTGGACAGTATTGTAGACATTAAACTGTAATATGGGAACAGATTTAGTGGACACTAAATATTATGAGAAAGTTATGCCGATATATTTGACAACTTTTATGTGAAATGGAAAAAATACTTTAAAAAATACTAAAAAGTGTAAAAGGAAGAAACAGAAAATGTGAATATTCTGATACTGAATGAATAATAAAACAGTTTTCTCAGATTGTTTACTCATAAATTCTATTAAACATTTAATGATGAAATAATACCAAAATTGCATAGCTCCTTCAGAAAGCAAAAGAAGAATATTTGCCAACACATTTTATTAGGCTACAGTAACTCTAATATCAAAACCTTAATGCCAAAACCTGATTAGAAAAGAAAAACATACAAACATATAGGGGCAAAAATCCTAAACAAAAAGTTAGCAAATTGATTCCAGCAAGACATAGGAAGGATGATATATCATGTTCAAGTGGAATCTGTCTCAAAAATTCATGGTTAATTAATCACTAGAAAATATTCAATGCAATTGGACACATTTAGAGAATAAAGGGAAAAGAAAAAATTCTTTTCACATCTCAAGAGGCAGAAAAAACAATACTAACATCAATTCATGATATCGATTTCAGAAACATAGGAATAGAAAACTTTCTTAACCTGACAAAGGACAAATGCAAAAATCACATTGTATTGAATAGCAAGATACTTTTCCACCGTATCAGGAGCAAGACAAAAAAAAAATTTGTTCTTATCACTTATATTCAATATTGTTCTGGTGTTCCTACTAATAAGTAAGAATAATAAGATAAGAAAAAGAAAAGAATTGCAGAAGGATTTTAAATGTCATTTGTAGATGATATGGTTACATATGTAAAAAGTCCTAAGGAATCTATAAAAGATTCTAAAGCGAATAAGAGAAGTCATCAAGAACATAGGATACCAGAAACATAAAATGTTTTATATACTAGCAAATAAAAGTGTAATAATATCTTTATGAAAATACCAAAAATAAAAAAAAAAATAAAATCAACATAGTGCTACACTCTTAATACCAAAACAATTGCCAAGAAAAATTAAGTATGACCTAAATATATTTTTTAATGAATTTATAGACTCAATGTTGTCATGTTTTTTTATTCTCCCTAAATTGTTTCATCTATTAAAAATAATACCAATATTTTAATCAACTCTTTTTGGGTAGAAAATAAAAAATCCTATCTTGAAATTTTAGAAATAACAAAATAATCACAGAAATAACAAAATTGAAGAACACATGCATATAGTACCTGAATTAAAAACAGAGGTGTAATAACCAAGGGGGTTCATGTAAGAAAGAACCATGAAACAGGATAGAGCATGTCAAAAATAGACCTATACATAAACTGCCAATTGATTTTTGACAATGACTAAAATGAAATTTGTTGGAGGAAGAAAATATTTTCAACAAATACTGGGCAAATGAGATAAATATAAGGGGAAATAAAACTCAAAGTTACCTCACATTACACATAAAAATTCACCCAAAATGGATCATTATTCATCAGAAAAAATAAATCCGTACAGAATCTGAAAAAAAAAAATACTATCTTTGCAAATCACATAGGCAAAGATTTCTTCGCAAGGACACAAACTACACATATACACACAAAATAAACTATCCATTACAAATTAGACTTCATAAAAAAAATGTATTTCTGTTCACCAAAAGTCATTGTTACAAAACTTAAAAGCCAACAATTTGAGTGAAAATATTCTCAGTGAATGAGCTTGACTCAGGATTCTAATCTAGAATATTCAAAGAAGTCCTATAAATCAAGAATGGCAACTATCCAATAAAAAAGGGCAAAGTTCTTCATCAGTCACTTCACAGAAGAAATCACATGAGAATGGTCAAAAGCATATGAAAGATTGCTCAATATCATTAGCTATTAGGGAAATGAAAATTACAGCTACTCAATGTGATAGCTACAATTCCAAAAGCTTTGCAATGTCAACTGTTGGCAAGAATAAGAGACAACCAGCACTCGAGTACAAGTTGGTGAGAGTATAAGACTCTACAAACACTTATTTATTTATTTATTTATTTATTTATTTATTTATTTATTTATATTTTGTTTTAATTTTTTAAATTTTATTTAAATTTGCCAACATATAACACCCAATGCTCATCTCATCAAGTGCTCTCCTTAGTGCCCTTCACCCAGTTACCCCATCCCTCCACCCACTTCCCGTTCTGCAACCCTTTGTTTCCCAGAGTTAGGAGTCTCTCATAGTCTGTCCTCCTCTCTAATTTTTCACCACTAAATTTCCCCCTCTTCCCTTATGGTCCCTTTCACTATTTCTTATATTCCACATATGAGTAAAACCATGTGATAATTTATTTTCTCCAATTGACTTATTTCATTCAGCATAATACCCTCCAGTTCTATCTACATCAATTTAAATGGTAGGTATTCATCCTTTCTAATGGCTAAATAATATTCCATTGTATATATATGTACCACATCTTCTTTATCCATTCATCTGTTGAAGAACACAGTGGCTCCCTCCACAGTTTGGCTACTGTGGACATTGCTGCTGTGAACATTGGGGTACAAGTGTCTCACCCTTTCACTACATCTGTATCTTTGGGTAAAATACAATAGTAGTGCAATTGCTGAGTTGTACGGAAGCTCTATTTTTATCTTCTTGAGGAAACTCCATACTGTTTTCCAGAGTGGCTGTACCAGCTAGCAAACACTTTAAACAACTAGTTGGCAGATTCTCAGTTAAAAAAGCTTTTCTGTGACCCAGTAATTTCACACTTAAGTATTAACTCAAAAGTAATGAAAACATACATCCACAGATAGACTTGACTTATACAAGAAAGTTTTTTAGCAGCTTTATTCTTCGTAGTCCTGCACTGGAAATAACCCAAATGTCTATCAATAGAAAAATGAGCTAAACATAAAAAAAAGCTGTGGCATATTTATATAGTGCAATACTATACACCAATTAAAGAAAAAAAAGAACAAACTACTGATTCACAAAATGACTTGCATTAATTTACAAAACATTATGTAATTTATGTATGGGGAACAAAGACAGGAGCCACAAAATAGATGCTGTTTGATTTCATTTATGTAAAGTTCAGAACAAATAAAACTGATCTCTGGTGATAAAAATAAAGTCAATGGTTGCATATGAGAGATGTGACTGGAAGGAGTCAGGAGCTATCTCAGTGGTGGAAATGTTTTAGATCTTGACTGTGATGTTGACTTAACTACTGTATATGTCTTTCTATTTTAAACAAATCTTACTGAATATTACAGTTAAAATTTGTGCTTTTCAGTATATAAGAAATTTGCCTTGGTAAAAAGATAATGAAAATATTATTGTATAGCATAGTACAACTTCAGCTTTATATATTTTTGTACAAATTGTAAGGATCTTAGAAATTGTTAATTCTACTTCTCAATCTTTCAATCAAATACACTCATACCTATAAACACACATAATACACACACACACACACTTTACAGATTCATATTTGGACAAAACAAGAAATTAAAGGAATTTATTAACTCACTCAGCCAGTGGTAGAATTAGGATGATTTGGGCCTTCTGACTCCTGCCTACTTTATCACACTAGGTTTCCTCTCTATAATGCCAAATACCACACATAAAGCACTCTATGTCTTCCTCACATATTGTAAATTTTAAAACTAAACTAAACTAAACTAAAAAATAGTTGAGTGCATATCATCTCCTGGGTTATATAACTGTTTTATTCTTGACTATGTATATATATTTTTAAAAAGCTAAAATAAGATTCTTTATCCTGGGTTCCATGGGCTTTTAGGTAGTTTGTGAATGGACTTTGGGAGACCTATAAATCTTTTGAAATTGTGTGCAAAGTGTTGTGTTGATATATCTGTGTTCATTTTTTTGATAACTCACTTCCACAGATTCTCACAGGTACTATGACCTCCCCTTCCCACTCAAAAATCACTGAAAAAAGAAGGCATATTTTCCATTTCAGAAGGAAATATGAATGAAATTTTGTGTAATCATGAGGTGATAATACCACTCCAAGAAAGATTCCAAAAGATGAAACTTCAAAAGAAAATATTGGTGTGATTGACTATGACACCTTAAAAAACTGTAAATTCAGAAAAACTTAAAAAAAATAAAACACAAACTAAACACAGCAATCAAGGAATTGACAGTTCTTAGAACAAATTCTTAGAACAAAAAAAAAAAAAATTCTTAGAACAGTGCTTATCATAGTAAGAATTATATTAATTATTATATCTATGAAACATGAAATTATAATTTCAAATATTGTTGATTATATGGAAATTTTTAACATGTATTGGGTTAAAAATTAACCCTACAATAAAAACTAAAAACATTTAAAGGAGATATACCAAAATGCTAACAAATCACTGAGCTATAAAATTACTAATTTTGTTCTCATTTTTATCATTTTCTGTATTTGTTATCAGAGAAATTGTCTTATAAATCAGGAAAAGTAAAAATACCCAAACAGAAAAAAAATAAGCAATGGATGTGAGCATACATTTAAAGAGAAAGAAATGCAAATTATAAAACACATGAAAATACCTTCAACCTCTCCAAATAATCAAACTGAAGGCAATTTAACCAAAATAAAATACTGATTTTTAAACTCTCAGGTATCCACATTGAGCATGTATCTTTTAATTGTACATTAAAAAGAATGTTTTATGTTATATAATGTTAAAGATAAAAAAACTGTTGCCATCAGTATTCATTTTACATTTAAAGTAATTTGAATGCTCCCTCCCATTTCTTTTATTTTAGGATTATTAATTTTGTAAAATCACATGGTATTTGTTTATTCTGTTAATAATTTAATTTAATAAAAATTAATGATAATGTCCATTCTTTAATCTTACCATGTATATATTATTTTTCCCCATACCTGTTTTAAGAAATAAATTATTTGGAGTGCAAAATAAGCACTGAGGTAGCAATGCACAATTGTGACTGTCCACAAAATCATAGTAAGTGAAACTGTCTCTTATGTGACTTCTAGGGTTGGTGCTATTCCAAACATCAACCTGAGAGACAGTAACAATAGTAAGGCTTTTCAGAGAGCAGCTGCAGTTCTTAAGAATTTGGTTTGTTCCCCTGTGCACTTTTATTTAATTCTCAAAATATCTCTGAATTAAAGAGATTGATATACTACTTTATATATAATGGAATTGAACACGAGAAAAAAAATGACTTAGTCAAACTTGTTTACTTACCAAGGGGCAGAATTTCAAATCAATTCAGGTCTTCTCAGTCTCCTACTAAGAAGCAAAGAATTCTCTGTCTCCAAAGATATCTTCAGCAAGAGCTAAATATAAAAATACAATCACTGGGAATTCTAGCATCTTAAAAATGGACAACTCTATTACCATGTAGATGAAATGCATATGCCAAACTTCCCGTGCCTTAATAACTAGTGGGAATGGGAGATGTTCAAGAACCAACCATCAAAATGTACTTCAAATTTCAAGATTTGCTCAACTTTCTGTGAACAACTTCAGTCTATCAATTTCTTTCTTCTTCTTGAGGTTTTTCCCTAAGGGCACTAAAAACTGATGTTAATTGGGTGTTCTCTGCCTGTGAGCATAGACTAGAATTACCTGAATCCCAATGTAGACAAAGTTCAATTTCCTGCCCCAAAACCCCCACGGGGCTTTTTAGCTGCTATGTAAGTCAGTTGATTAAAGCATAAATTCTGAAAAAGCCCCAGTCTTTTCCTAGTGCCTCCTGCCAGGTGATCTCTATTGTTAGAACATATTAGAAATGTAATGATCTTGCCTTGGTTACTAACATCAAAGTGGATGCAGTTTTGTTTTATTTTGTGTTTGCAATTAAAGCACACTGATATTGAGAAAATTAAATAGCACTAACATTATTGCATGCAAGGTATTGGATTGGTAAAGTTGTACGTGATGGACATTATAGAGCCACAGTTTAATTGGATTATGACTTCTGTGTGGAACACTTACTTGATAATTAGCATAAGCAGAAAAAGGCAAATCTTTCAATGGTTTTTCCTCTTTCTAAATATATTTTTTGAGTTTTATATCTATTAGAACTTATTAAATATAGGAAATAAATAGCTTTTAGTGACAAATTAAGAGGCTTATAATTTACTTTTTCTCTAATTTGATTTTAGACTGGTCACTTGATCATTGGCCTTCAGTTTTCTCAATTACAAGGCTGTCCAATCTGGACATTCCTTCCTGAAAGAATAGCATCTCCAAGCCAATCTCTCTAACTTTCAGTCACATAGAAGTATTTTCAGATTCAAGAACATCCCAAACTTCTTCCTACCTAAAGCTTTTTCACACCTTGTTTGTCTGTGTGTTCAAATTGCTTTGCCTGAATTTCTTCACAGGGCTCTGGCTCCTTTTTATAATTTCTGAGTAAATGCAATCTCTTCAAATAGGTCTTGTGATCAATTCATCTCTGTAGGTCTATTCCTCCTAACCCCATCCCTTACAAGCAAGATCTTACAAGATATTTCTCTATTTTGTATTATGTAAACATATTTGTTTGTTTTCCACATTATTCACTTTCTCCTCCAACAAAACTTATTTCCACAAGGATGGGATCTGCGGTCTTATGTATGTTGACTCACCTACTCCGTTTTGTCTAGAATTTCTTTTTTTGGAGCAATGGCTTCCAATAGGGCCTTTCAGGCAATGTGAATGCAGAAGTCAAGTCCAACCCTCTTGGGATCACATCTTTGTCCACCATTCAACAATTATCCCCAGAGTTGGCATCATTTATGCTAAAATTGCATGACTTTGAATACTGATGAATTTATTTGTATCTGGAATCTTTTTTATTCTGATTTATTGTGATTATAGGAGGAACTCTGGTATCAGAGTAATGAAGAACAATTTACCCTGACCATTTGAATCCAGCTACACCCTCTGCTCCTTTTGGTTGAACTTTCAAACAATATTTGTTTACCCCATACCTATGATAGTCAGAAGATAAGTGTGTTACAGTTTCTTTGTAGTTTATTTATTAGTTGTTTACTTGCTTATACATTTATTTATTTTGCCTTTTAATATTTTGCTGACTTACACAATTTTATCTGATTCATTGAGTTAATTAGTTTTACTGCTATTAATAAACCCTGATTCTTTATTGCCTTCCATATAATACTTGGTCCTTATAATCAATACTCCTATTAAAATACTACTCATCACTAGGAAGCATTTGTTGAATACCTAAATGAAGGAATAGTAGAGTAGAACAAGATTCTTCCTGTCATCCAATTGTAACTTCCATTTTTTCTTGTTTGTTCTTTTTTTTTTTTAAGATTTTATTTATTTATTCATGAGAGACAGAGAGACAGAAAGAGAGAAAGAGAGAGGGAGAGGGAGAAGCAGGCTCCATGCAGGGAGCCCGATGCAGGACTTGATCTGGGGACTCCAGGATCCCGCCCTGGGCCGAAGGCAGGCGCTAAACCACTGAGCAACCCAAGGATCCCCAGTTCTTCTTCTTCTTTTTTTTTTTTTTTAATTTACCAAGGAATAGTTTTGAAAGAAGAGAAATCAGATACTTCTTAATAATCCCTTTGTTTATTATCACCCACACCAAAACACTTGTCACCTTAATTGACTACCTTTTACAAACATGGGACTGGGACACTTAACATCAACTCAACTCTTTCCATTTAATCATAGGAGACCTGAATTGACTTGAGTTTCTGCCTTTCAGTAACTAAAATAACCTCAGTAAGTTACTTTTCTTCAAAGCTTAGTTCAATTCTTTATAATATATGATATTAAAACCTTCATGGTTATTTTGAGGATTAAATAAAAAGAGCAGAGGTGAACACAATGCTTAATACATAGTGTTCTATTCACTATTTTAGTGTTATAGCTTCTAAGTTTCCTCTTGTTCATAAACAAAGCTTTTCTACTGCTTTTAGGCTTCCCCTCTGAAGTTTATTTTTTATTCCTATGTAAAACATCTTTAAATGTTACTTTTCTCTGACTTTCTCCATCTCTTGTATATTTTACTTTGGTTTGCTACCCTAGTAGTGACCAGATTATGCAAAGTCATGTAAAATTTAGCTCTAAAAACATTTGCTTTTGAAATTTCTATCTTTTTTTTCTGAATAACTTCATCATCGTGGTGGTACTAAAATAGAAAACATTGTTTTTCTCTATCCTGTTTGATGTATGTTATTTTTGTGCATAAATTTAGGGGAAAAAACAAGCATGACAGAAATAGACAAACAACAGAACAAGTGCTGGCCACAGAACTATTTTGAGAGTCCTAGCAATTCAGAAGAATTTTGGACTTTAAAATAGAATCTCTCCCTTATTCTCACCCCTTAAGGAATAACTTTTTGACAAGCTAACCCACTCCTTGACAATCTTCATATTAATTCAATTTTACTTCACTCAACACATTTCACCTGCAAACATAGTGAATCAGAAACACAGCTTATCTTGTATCAGAATTTTTTTTGGTATTTCTAACATTAACTCAATTAGTTATAAAATTGATTTTTCCACTACCTGCAAATAATACCACTATGTATTTTCTAATGTGTAAAACAAAAATTTTATACTTTTAAGGAAAAACATGATTTTATCCTCCAAAGTAATGAAACATATCACGGAAAAGGTTCTTTCTAACAACCTGCTGCACTTCATGTTTATGTAGGTAGTTATTTTTAGGATTCAGAAAAAGGAGTAAGTTTTAAGATCAGCTGCTCAAGAAGCAATAGCTTCCATTGTGTGCAAAATAAAACCAAATGAGGACTAGCAGAGGAGGAATTATCTTTTATTCTGACAAATTCCAGGGTCCCTACCCCAATTAAAAAATATAATCGTCAGTATAGATTCTATCACAAATCTGTTTCTCTAAAAGAGTTTGGAAAAGCAAATAGTTTGGAAAAAAGAACCTAATTTTCACAATCACAAAGGTTATTTTTTGGCAAAGCCATACCATTTGTACTGATGTTAATAAAAGTTGGAATTAGGGATGGCTGGGTGGCTCAGCGATTAAGTATCTGCCTTTGGCTCAGAGCGTGATCCTGGAGTTCCCTGATGAAGTCCCACATTGGTCTCCCGGCATTGAGCCTGCTTCTCTCTCTGCCTATGTCTCTGCTTCTCTCTCTGTGTGTCTTTTATAAATAAATAAATAAAATCTTTTTAAAAAGTTGGAATTAACAGAACTCCATATTCATATATGGTGATGGTTACCAATGTGTTTTGGACACTAATTTCAAGGAAAGCAGTTGAAAGTTATTTGTGATCCACAATGTAAGATTTATGTAAGATGAGTTCTCTGTTTAGATCCATCTAATGTTCTGGAATATTTGCTTTACAAATTAAAATACTTTTTAAAAAATGACTCAGCAACTACACACAAGAAATAGTAAATTATTTTATTCCCTCTGGCTGTGATTATTTGAAAGTTTTCTGTAAAAACTGTGTTGGCGTTTTCACCATACATACTTGAATAATGTAACTTCTTTTCATTTTTCTTTCAACAGTTGTACATTTTTAAGAAATAGGGGATTTGTAAAGCAAGCTCAGACAACAAGAGTATGCATTTATTATAAGTAATTATGACTTTTTTAGTTATAAAAGGGAATTATATTGAATTTATTTTTTAAGCTAATAATTTAAATTAGTGCAGGTTAATCATATTCAGTCAACAGAAATAAAGTTATTTGGTTGCAAATTAATGGAGTCAGATGCACTGTAGGGTAAGGTCAAGTTCCACTAATATTTAATTTTTCAAAAGACATTTGAGGAAATAACTCTATCAAACCATTGCAACTTTTTAAGTGTTTTATTATAAATTAAGACAATTGGAAAGGGGTGAAGGGTTAACATTTTAATTAAAGAGTAATCTTTAGTATTGTAAGCAAAATCATTTTTTGGAGTGACATTGCGAATAAATCGGGCTGGGGGGGGTGAATGTGAGTTAGTGATTTGGTTGTCAAGGTAACTCTTCCAGATTGGAAAAAAGCACCCTGCAATGAATGTGACGTATAGAAACATAGGGATTGCTCTCTACATCTTAGGTTAGGTTTAGAGATTGGAAGTTGAGCTCGCAGATGATCATGCTCTTCTAATAATTAGGATTTTTGAATTAGAATAAAGCAGCCTATATTTCAAGTATGTCTTTATTTTTTTTTAATCCCTGGGAAGTATCAGCTTTTGTGTAAATCAAGTGCAAAAGAACTCATTTATGTGCACGAGATTTATGTTTTTGTTCTTGTTTTTTTTTTTTTTTTACATCCAAGCATAAATTAAAAAATAAAGTTTTTCTTAAAGATAGTAATTCCTGAAGTCCATCAATTCATAAAGCAGTAAAGGACAAATGCTGAAATTTTGTATGAGTTTATACATACATGTGTGTATACATTTATGTATATAGGTATGTGAGTGTATATGTATATATATATACATATATATATATATATGTATATATATATACTTAACATTGGGTATTTTTACTGTCAAAGTAATTTATTGGAGGCATAAAGAATATACAATAAACAACTGAGTTTTCTTCATTGCTCTGAAGAAATAGAACATCACTAGGATCATTGAAACCCATTGTGTGTCCTGCCTTTTCCCTCATAGAAATAACTAATATTGAATTTTTGGGTTTTTAAAATTCTCTTAATTTTCCTAATATTTTCCTTCATATATTTAGTTTACTATATATAATGTGCATAATAAGCTATATTATTTATTTTACATTTTAAAACTTTAAATGGTATTATTATTAGACAATTACTTTTTTGGTTTTGTTCAATATTAATTTTTAAGATACAAAAAGTTGTTTTTATAACTGCAAATTCAGTGTATTTATTTCTGAATGATACGAGTGTCTTTTAGATTTTTTATTTTGAAAATCTTGTAGGTATAAAATAATATATTTTGGTTTAATTTTGTTTTCTGAATTCTTCTGTTTGAATCTCTGTTCATTTGCTTAATGACTATTCTTCTTTCTTTTATGGAAAGTCTGTTCTTATTTTTAAACTATCTAATGGATTGCTTTCCTTTTCCATTTGAATAGTTTTTCATGCATTCTAAATATCAATTATTATTTGCTTATATTCCTTTTTGACATTATGTGTTTACATCAGTGTAAATGCTAACTCTATATTACATCCTTGTTTATACCACATTTGGCCATAATATGTTATCCTACTCATATGTTCAATTTGGCTTACTAAAATTTTGTTGGGAATTTTTGCATCCTGTTTTATGAGGGATATTGTTGTACAGTTTTATTTTCTTTACTTGTTTTTGGCATCAGGATAATAATACTAAGCTCAGGGAATCCCTGGGTGGCTCAGTGGTTTGGTGCCTGCCTTTGGCCCAGGGCATGATCCTGGAGTCCCTGGATCGAGTACCATGTTGGGCTTCCTAGATGGAGCCTGCTTCTCCTCTCTGTCTCTGTCTCTGTCTCTGTCCCTCTCTTTCTCTGTGTATGTGTTTCTCTGTGAATAAATAAATAAAAAATTTTTTAAAAAAAATAATACTAACCGAGATCCCTGGGTGGCGCAGTGGTTTAGCGCCTGCCTTTGGCCCAGGGCGCGATCCTGGAGACCCGGGATCGAATCCCACGTCGGGCTCCCGGTGCATGGAGCCTGCTTCTCCCTCTGTCTATGTCTTTGCCTCTCTCTCTCTCTGTGACTATCATAAATAATAATAATAATAATAATAATAATAATAACCGCATAGAATGACTTGAGATGTATTCCTTCCCTTTTTAATTTTCTGGAAGTGTTTGTATTATTTCTTTCATAATTTCCATAACTGAGTAGAATTCTTCACTAAAGCCATCTGAGCTTCGAGTTTTCTTTGTGGGAAGGTTTTTAAACTATAAACAATTTATTTAATAGACATTGCACCATTCAGGTTATCTTTTCCTTCTTGAATGAACTTTGATAGTTTGTAAGTTTAAAGAAATTTGTCCATTTCATCAAATCTGCTGAAGTTATTAGCATAAATATATAATATTTCCATATTATCCTTTTATTTTTTTTAAGATTTTATTTATTCATGAGAGACACAGAGAGAGGCAGAGACATAGGCAGAGGGGGGAAGCAGGCTCCCTTTTGGGAGCCTGATGTGGGACTTGATCCCAGAACCCCAGATCATGCCCTGATCCAAAGGCAGATGCTCAAACACTGAGCCAGCCAGGTGCCCCCATATTACCCTTTTAATATCTGTAGTATTTAGTAATATCATTTCTGTCATTCCTGTATTTATGCTCTGTTCCATCTGAATGAGAAGAAATTATTTCATCAGTATTTCTTAATTTGCACTGCCATCAAAATGATATTGGCTCAAGATTTTGCTGCTAGGACCATGGTTGAGAAGAGTGAAGCCAGCACAAGTTATATTACAGCTTAGAAAAAAGATTTTTTCCCCCAGAAATTTTGTTTACCAGTGAAATCTGTTTTTAGGCAGATAGAAAAGCTCATGTAGGAAGGAGAGAAATAAGAAGAGAAATAAATCTTGTCAATATATTTATTTTAAAAGTATACTTTTCTTAAGAACCTCTAATGAAGACACACTAATGGACTATGATCAGGTGTGTGTGTGTATATTTTTATGCATGTATTTATGTATGTGTGTGTGTTTAATAATTTTACTGCATGAAACTATAAAGCCAAACAAAATTAATTCTTTAGGTTTTAGAATTTGGTATCTTTGCTCATTTCAGGCCACAATTCTGTTTATCATTAGTGTACCTGCCTACTTCTACCTCAGAGTAGTACTAATATTTCTATAGAATATCAGAATTACAAATCAGCTTGTATTCTAATTTCATGTGGGAAGCTCACAGTAGAGTGCAGCATAGTAAGATAAATAGTTGAGACTCACTGTGGCTGGAGTAAGGGAAGAGCACTTACTCCCACAGCATTTGAATGAGTGATGAGCCATATTGAGTCTCAAGCCTACAATGAGCTACAGTATTTTTTTCCATAGTGGTCATTGGTGGGTAGCTAAAGGACAAAAGAAGGCCCAATTATCTTATGTGCATTTTCAACATGGAGTATAATTATATTATAAACATGGAATTTAACTAGAATATTGGCACTGAATAATTATTTTTCTCTTTGGTTCTCTGTTGTGGGATACTACTCAGAATTTTATGTGCCACTGAAGTGTTATTAGAACAGGGAGTTTGGGGCAGCTGGGTGGCTCAGCAGTTGAGTGTCTGCCTTCAGCTCAAGTCATGATCCCAGGGTCCTGGGATTGAGTCCCACATCAGGATCCCCACAGGGACCCTATCCTGCTTATCCCTCTTCCTATGTCTCTGCCTCTCTCTCTCTGTCTCTCATAAGTAAATAAATAAAAATCTTTTTAAAAAGAAGAACAGGGAGTTTAAAAACACAAGTCCTTTGGGATGTGTAGAAATGATCAATGTAGATTACTACTTAACCCTGAAGCTTGTTGTCTATAATTAGTTATAATATTTTTTCCTTTCCAGTAGATTTGTTCTTAACTTTCTTCTAGTTCTGTTTTCTTTTTTGTTTTTGCTTTTCTAAGCAATGTTAATAGTTATTACTGATTAATACATAGAGAGGGAGACATGATAAACCTAATAGGTTTCAGAATTTATGTACCATTTAACTCTGTCACTGTTAAGCAGTAATGCCTCATTCTGACTTTCTCCCCAACCCTGCTCAACTTTAACTGATTTTCTCTTTATATTAGTATATCCTAGATTTTTCATGTAAGTAGAGTCATACAATATTTGTCCTTTTTCTCTGGCTTATTTCCTTTGGCATGATATTTTCAAGGAATATCTATGTGTGACATGTGTCAAATTTCATTATCTTATACGGCTTAAAGCTATTCTATTACATGCACTTATTACATTTTATTTATCCATTCAAATGTTGTTGAACACTTGGATTGTTTCTAATTTTTGGCTACTGTGAACAATGCTACAACAAACATTGGTGTATACGTGTCTATTCAAGATCCCACTTTCAATTCTTTTAAGTATGCATGTAGGTGTGCATAGGTGTGGGATATCTGGGTTACGAGGTAATTTTATGTTCAGTTTTCTTGGGAATTGCCAAACTTTTCCACAGTGGTTACATCCTAACTAGCTTCAAGACGGCTGCCACATTGAGGGAGGGGCAGCAGAAAGGGTAAGCATAAACCAAAGCTTTCCTGCCATTGTCAGGTAGCCTTTTTCTTCAGTCAGTGAACACTTGGTTGCTGTAAACTTTTGACTAATTTATAGAGTTCTGACAAAGTTGGTCTAACAGTTTCTGGTTGCTTTTCAATTTTTCTGTGGGGAAACAAGAGCTTGATGTTGCTCACTGCCAATTTTCTGATGTCTTTCTCAACTTGCTTCATCTGAGGCATTTAAGACTCCCTTTCTTCATCCATGATGAATTAATTTTTTTACTTTCTCTGTTCCTTTGCTATATCTTTGATACATCTATACATTATGCATGGAGACTTAAACATGTGTTGAATTTCCTTTTTTTTTAATTTATTTTTTATTGGTGTTCAATTTACCAACATACAGAATAACCCCCAGTGCCCGTCACCCATTCACTCCCACCCCCAGCCCTCCTCCCCTTCTACCACCCCTAGTTTGTTTTCCAGAGTTAGCAGTCTTTACGTTCTGTCTCCCTTTCTGATATTTCCCACACATTTCTTCTCCCTTCCCTTATATTCCCTTTCACTATTATTTAAATTCCCCAAATGAATGAGAACATATAATGTTTGTCCTTCTCCGATTGACTTATTTCACTCAGCATAATACCCTCCAGTTCCATCCACGTTGAAGCAAATGGTGGGTATTTGTCATTTCTAATAGCTGAGTAATATTCCATTGTATACATAAACCACATCTTCTTTATCCATTCATCTTTCGATGGACACCAAGGCTCCTTCCACAGCTTGGCTATTGTGGCCATTGCTGCTATAAACATCGGGGTGCAGGCGTCCCTGCGTTTCATTGCATCTGAATCTTTGGGGTAAATCCCCAACAGTGCAATTGCTGGGTCGTAGGGCAGGTCTCTTTTTAACTCTTTGAGGAACCTCCACACAGTTTTCCAGAGTGGCTGCACCAGTTCACATTCCCACCAACAGTGTAAGAGGGTTCCCTTTTCTCTGCATCCTCTCCAACATTTGTGGTTTCCTGCCTTGTTCGTTTTCCTCATTCTCACTGGTGTGAGGTGGTATCTCATTGTGGTTTTGATTTGTATTTCCCTGATGGCAAGTGATGCAGAACATTTTCTCATGTGCATGTTGGCCATGTCTATGTCTTCCTCTGTGAGATTTCTCTTCATGTCTTTTGCCCATTTCATGATTGGATTGTTTGTTTCTTTGGTGTTGAGTTTAATAAATTCTTTATAGATCTTGGAAACTAGCCCTTTATCTGATAGGTCATTTGCAAATATCTTCTCCCATTCTGTAGGTTGTCTTTTAGTTTTGTTGACTGTATCCTTTGCTGTGCAAAAGCTTCTTATCTTGATGAAGTCCCAATAGTTCACTTTTGCTTTTGTTTCTTTTGCCTTCGTGGATGTATCTTGCAAGAAGTTACTATGGCCGAGTTCAAAAAGGGTGTTGCCTGTATTCTTCTCTAGGATTTTGATGGAATCTTGTCTCACATTTAGATCTTTCATCCATTTTGAGTTTATCTTTGTGTATGGTGAAAGAGAGTGGTCTAGTTTCATTCTTCTGCATGTGGATGTCCAATTTTCCCAGCACCATTTATTGAAGAGACTGTCTTTCTTCCAATGGATAGTCTTTCCTCCTTTATCGAATATTAGTTGACTATAAAGTTCAGGGTCCACTTCTGGGTTCTCTATTCTGTTCCATTGATCTACGTGTCTGTTTTTGTGCCAGTACCACACTGTCTTGATGACCACAGCTTTGTAGTACAACCTGAAATCTGGCATTGTGATGTCCCCAGATATGGTTTTCTTTTTTAAAATTCCTCTGGCTATTCAGGGTCTTTTCTGATTCCACACAAATCTTAAAATAATTTGTTCTAACTCTCTGAAGAAAGTCCATGGTATTTTGATAGGGATTGCATTAAACGTGTATATTGCCCTGGGTAACATTGACATTTTCACAATATTAATTCTGCCAATCCATGAGCATGGAATATTTTTCCATCTCTTTGTGTCTTCCTCAATTTCTTTCAGAAGTGTTCTATAGTTTTGAGGGTATAGATCCTTTACATCTTTGGTTAGGTTTATTCCTAGGTATCTTATTCTTTTGGGTGCAATTGTAAACGGGATTGACTCCTTAATTTCTCTTTCTTCAGTCTCATTGTATGATTTTGTATCCTGCCACGCTACCAAATTGCTGTTTGAGTTCTAGCAATCTTGGGGTGGAGACTTTTGGGTTTTCTACGTAGAGTATCATGTTATAGGCGAAGAGGGAGAGTTTGACTTCTTCTTTGCCAATTTGAATGCCTTTAATGTCTTTTTGTTGTCTGATTGCTGAGGCTAGGACTTCCAGTACTATGTTGAATAGTAGTGGTGAGAGTGGACATCCTTGGGGCCAAGGATTGTATTTTACTCTTCTCTTACACTTACATGATGTTTGCTTGATTTAATGAATTACAGTTTTCATTTAATTTCTGAAGAAATGAATTGAAGTAGAGTATTTGGGAATTAATAGGAAACATCCCAGACCTGAACAATTCTCTTTAGCTAGCATCTTAAGTATAGTCCAAGGAGAAGAAAATTATTTCAAATTAGGGGAGTCATGTTTTAGGTATAGCTTTCGAGCATTCACACATACTTGCCAAGGAGGGGCAGTTCAGTTGTTCTGGAAAGAAAACTGAGTATACATTTTGGAAATCATTCTACTTTTATCACTAGGAGTCCATGACCTCTGGCTGTCTGTCTTTTTGTTCTATTCTGTTTGTTTCTTTGTTTTCACCTGGACATTCAGAGATTATTAGTAGAATCTCTTGATTACATAGTATAAATGTTTGAGAAATGTAAAAAATATACTAAAAGTTATGCTGTGAAGTGAAACTTTTATCCTTTGCACATACTATTTTCAAATATATGACCAACATATACAGCTTAGAGAAGACTTTCTAAAAATTGCAGTCAAACTTCTACTTGAGGAACATCTACATAGATGGTGAACATCTCCTCAATTATCAAGGCTTCTTTTTTGTTCTAAGTTGGTAGATTTTATTTACACTTGCTGCTCATTTCCCCCAAATTTCTCTTTATTTCAGAAACAGCTAATAATCATTTTTATTAGCCCTGGAATTGGGTTTAGGTTCCAGGAAATTATAAATCGTGCTTTGATTCTTCTAGGTCCTGTAGCTTCCCTACAGCAGTGTCAAAGACAGAGGTTTCAAAATTGATCTGACAGACGAACAAACAAGCAAACACACTTTGAATTATGTCTTTTGAGCAGTTCTGAGGAAAAACTGTAGCAAATTTTCTCATGAAAAGATTCTGTTGGTTACCATAGCTTCCACATTTCTTAGTACATAAAATATGCTTTATAATACCTTTATTAAAACATGACAATTAATGTGCCACTATCTTGGTCTAGAATTTCCTCATTTGCTAATTGGGGGATTGGTTATGTCATTTACATGATCCTATTTATCCTTAATGTACTATAATTACCATTTTAATTTATTACTTCTCTCATTTTGCTTTATGATTTGTAACATATCTGCCAAATTTTACAGAGAACTTTTAATGAGACTGTACATGTGCAATCACTTTGTTAGCTACTAAGGAAAGGTTTGTAAAACTTTTTTATTTTAAGAGGTTCAGGGTACCTGAAAACACAAGATTAAGAGATTCAATTTAAAGCAGACGTACCCACTTCTTGATATGCTTTAGAGTAGAAGCAGTGAACTCAACTCAGGTGGGTCACATGTATGTCTTATTTGGCCTTTGTAGTATTTAAACATTTAGGGATTTTGAATTAATATCTAGTTTTAAACAAGAAGAAGAAGAAAGAAAGGCAACAAAGATTATATTCATGTCTGTGCCAAAAATCAGCTGGAGCTGGGAAACAACTGTTTTTTGGTGAAATCTCATTCATGAATTCTCTGCAGGTTGTGTCATTCTCTACTGAGACTTAGGCTCAGCCACTCAACTCAGTATCCTGCTCTCTGCACAATTCTAAGCTTGCAAACCTTGTTTTATAGGCATGAAACCAGATTGGGGTAATAAAATGGACAGCTTGTGGCATCTCATTCCCTTCATCTGTATAAGATAGAAAAGATAAAAATATTGCAAAACTAACTTTTTAATATTTGTAGGGATGCCTGGGTAGCTCAGTCAGTTAAGCATATGCCTTCACCTCAGGTCATGATCTCAGGGTCCTGGGATCTGACTCCTCATCAGGCTCCCTGCTCAGTGGGGAGTCTGCTTCTCCCTCTCCCTCTGCCCTTCCCCTTGCTCCTGGTCTCTTTATTTCTCCCTTAAATAAATAAATAAATAAATAAATAAATATATTTAAAAATATATTTGTATTTACTGCTGCTTAGAAAAAGTGTAGCTCTGTATTACTACTGGCCAACGGAAAACTAAATACAGAGATTATTTTTCCAACGATGTATGTCTGTGTGTGTGTGTGCATGCACATGTGTGCATGTGGTCCTGATAAGAGGTCAAAAAATGACAAAGGATAAGATTCTAATATGATAAAAAGTAATCAGCCCAAATCTCACCATGAACATTTCAAGACAAGAATTCAGTATTTACTCACAAATTCCTGCTCTAACACAATGTACAATATTGCAGAAGATACTCCATTTTGGAAAGATGATGAGTCTTATTATGTAACTGAAATTAATTTCTCTTTGTTCAATTTATCTGCTTAAAGCAGTGATAAAATGGCTTACAGCAATCAAGATCCTGGTGGTTTGCCAGCTTTCAACAGATAAGCTGTTTTTGAAATAATTATTTTCTAATAGTGTCATTGAAGTTGAGCACATTTTAGTTCCTCCTACTCTTTTAACTTTCCTTTTAATTAAAGATGTATCTTTTTTCCCCTTAAAAATTTATATTGAATAGGCTGTGAATATGAAATGTGAATGTTAACTCTGATTTTTTTCAAGTGTTCCCATGAGGAATCAGAAATATCATGTAAGATTTGTCAGAAGTCTCATTTTTTACAGAAGGATTTTTAGTTCCAAGTCATGTAATCAGCTATTAAAGAACTCATATTTCATTTAAGACATGCATATTCATATTGATGTTTTATAACAACACTAAAAATAAATATAGGATTCACAATATTAGATCTTTGGGATGCCTAGGTGGCTCAGTGGTTGAGCATCTGCCTTTGGCTCAGGTCGTGATTTCGAGATCCAGGATTGAGTCCCACATTGGGCTCCCTGAGAGGAGCCCTGCTTCTCCCTCTGCCTATGTCTCTGTCTCTCTCTCTCTGTGTCTCTCATGAATAAATAAATAAATCTTTTAAAAAATAAGATCTTTAAAAAAATTTTATATACTTAAACACATTCCAAATATTAGTTTTATTCATAGCTTTAGTACACATGAAATTATTCCTCCAAGCATTACAAAGCACAAATCTTTCTAAAAAACGTATTTTCAATCTATGAATAATTTATTTCTTAAGGAATATTTTTAGGAAGCAAGTTTCATGATGATAGGAACTATATCTTTCTTGTCATTTCTTCCCCAATGCTTAATACATGGCATTTGCTTGATAAATATTTATAAACAGTTATTAATATGAAATTAATCAGTATTTGAAAGAATATGCTTATTTTCTTTTTAGATGTCTTGTTATAGGTGGAGTTCTTTTTAAAAGCCAATTTACTATATTTCCATTTCAAATAGCAAACTGAGAAAATATAATCAATTTTTATGTCAAAGAGTAACTCTGACGAATCTATTAAGTAAAAAAATAGCAATGAGTAACAGACATGACAAGACAAGCCACAAAAAGAGAAACATAAATAAGTCATGCCTTACTGGGGTGACCTTCTAGTTAGGCATGTGTAAAGCTCTTTATCACTTATAAGACTTTATCAATCCTGCCCTTGGGAACACAGATTGTTGCAACATAAAAGTCTGAACTTAAATGGCAAAATAAAATAACTGCTCTTTTTGAAATTCTCAGGGAGTGTGACCTCTGCCTCTGCCAGCAAATATGTATAAAAATCTGGTTTGACAGACATAATATTTATAGGGGATATTCTGAATGATGAGCATTCCTGTTTATTGATAGTCACTTTTTCTTTAATTAAACAATAAACTCATATCATCCAATTATTCAGCAATATTTATTACTAAGTATTTATTAAACATTAAACATCTATTAAATACCATGTAAGTAAAACAGATTAGTTAACCTAAAATATTTTGGGAACATTCAGACAAAGTACTATAATTGAACAAGCTTAGGATTTTATGGAAAAAACATATGCTTAATTAAACTAAACTAAAATGTATGCTCAAGAGAAACTGGGGCTTCAGGGAAAGAAAGTAGAAAGGGCTCCAGGAAAGAGAATAATAACAACAAAGGCCTGGAAGTGAATAGGCACATTGCATTTTTTAAAAAAACTTATGTATTTATTTTAGAGAAAAAGAGTTAGCAGGTGGTGGGGCAGAGGGAGTGGGAGAGAGAATTTCAAGTGGACTTGGGCTGGGCACAGAGTGAGCCTCACACCAAGCTCCATCTCATGACCCTGAGACCATCACCTGAGCTGAAACCAAGAGTTGGATGCTCTTGGCCACCCCGGTGCCCTTATTGCATTTTTGACAAACTATAAATGCCTCAGTAATTCTTTTTTTTTTAATTTTCTCTATAATTAGTAGTCATTTATTACTGAGCATTATATGCTCACTCTTCAAAAATTAGGTAATACATACATACATAGAAAAACCATGTAAATCATTATTTCAACTATGAAGGATAAATGTTTTGGTGAATAAATATCTGAGAATAGGACTGTGTATAGGGGTGGGGCAACATTTTTTATATTCAGATAATTTATGTCTAAATTTATGTGTAAACTAATATTGATCTACACAAACATGTAAATGTAAAGTGCATAAGTTCCAAGTTATTCCTGTTTTATCACATATTTAACCAATCTCTTATTAAAGAATACATCATTTAATTTTAAGAAAATGTTATTATTTACCACTACTGGCTATGATGGAATCGTTTGTATAAAGCCAACACCCTTGCTCAGAACACCTGGAAAGGAGACATAAAATCAATGAGCAAAATAAAAGATAGCATTGGTTTGAGGGCATCAGAGAACTTTTGAGGCAGCTATGTTTTTCAATGCCAGATCCCAGAGAGAAGGGATGTACACTGAGATGGGATTGCCAGGTCTAGCAAATTAAAATATCGAAGCCCCATTAAATTTGAGTTTCAGATAAACAAGGAATGCTTTTTTTTTTTTTTAATTTTTATTTATTTATGATAGTCACAGAGAGAGAGAGAGGCGCAGAGACACAGGCAGAGGGAGAAGCAGGCTCCATGCACCGGGAGCCAGATGTGGGATTCGATCCCGGGTCTCCAGGATCGCGCCCTGGGCCAAAGGCAGGCGCCAAACCGCTGCGCCACCCAGGGATCCCAAGGAATGGTTTTTAAGCTAAAATATGTCCAAAATGTTGCATGAACTCTGAGTTTCATCTGGCAATCCCAAAGGTGGTAAATCTAATGTTCTGAATGTGGTTTTTCTGTCAGGGCATTTGCAAATTCATGGCAAAAATCAAAAAGCTGAGAATGTGGACAGAGGCAAGAAGCTAAGGAGTAGAAAAGCCTAAAGAGCTTTAGATAATATCATAGGCCTAGAGAATAAAGAGTTTGTATCTCGGATTGCTAAAGGATCGAAGACTTAAGGGGCCAAGATTTTGAAGAGAAAGCAGGTGCAGAAAGAACTCAACATTTATCCTAGTTAAATTTTCCCTTCTACATATATGCCGATTTTGCAAGGTAGAGCAAGCAACCAGGAAATCAAATAGGAAGAGAAAAGTAGAACATAGTTTTATGCACTCTCAGAAAACTTAAAAGACAAATGTGGAAGGGCAGGAATGCCAAGGTCTCCAGATATATTCAATTGGGAAACTTGGAGATTTGCATACAAGAAGTGGGGCAAATCAGAGTTAGATGGAAAGCAACACTCCAAATCTAGCTTCAAAGCAGTTCGGTCCCTGACTAGATTGGGATGATCAGTCCCTCGTCTGTTTTCAGAGGATAAGGTAAACTTTCAATGTAGAGATATTTCATTGCCCAAAATCTCTACAATTTTTCAATAAAAATTTTTTTATTTATTTAAAAATGTATTTATTAAAAACTTTAACAGACTTATGAACAAAGGCACTGAGAAAAAATAAAACAGAAGATAGAAATAGAAATAGAAACAGGATATCTGACTTGCTCAGTTGATTATGCAGCAAACTCTTGGTTTTAACTCAGGTCATGATCTCAGGGGCCTGGGATCTGTAGTGTTGGGCTCTGTGCTGAACAGGGAGTCTGCTCGAAGATTCTCTCTCTCCTTATCCCTCTACCTCCCCTCCCACTTGCTCTCTCTCTCTCTCTCTCTAAAATAAAAAAATCTTTAAAGAATAATTTATCATAGCACTAGGACTCCACAAAAGGAATAAAATTAAAAAACTGAGGACAGAACAATATAATAAATTGAAATGAAGTATTCAGTAGATAGAATTATTGAGCTGCAACATAGATCAATAGAACACATGTTGAAAAAGGAGAGAAAGGGATAAACTAAAACGTTTAGGAATAAATCTCATAAGTAACATAAAAGACCACTCTCAAAAAAAACCAGTCATTTACTTATTTTGAAGACAGTCCAAATAAGTGGAGATATTGGGTTGCATTGGATGACTTGAAATTATAAAGTTGATTCTCTTCAAATTGTATTGTAAATTTAATGTCATCCTACCTAAGATCCCAGCACACCATATGTGTTGGACACATATGGAAGTTGATAGGCTGATCTGAAAATTAACATGAAAATGAAAAAGGCCAAGAATAATCAAACTAATTCTGAAGAAGAGGAACAAACCTTGAAGATTTACACTACCACATATCCAGAATTATTTTAAATATATAACATACATAATTATTATAATGAAGTTCAGTAATTAAGATATTGCAAAATTTGGAGCAATGGAATAGAGTACAGACTTCAGAAACAGTCTGTATTTACATCTACCTGTATCTACATCTCTCTATTTCTATCTCTCTCTCTCTTTCTCTCTAGGTGGATCTCTAGATATACTTGGCTGGAGAGGAATTACAATGACTTTTCAGATTTGTGACAATATAAAAATGTGAAGATATCAAACTCAAAAATCAAAAATAGAGTTTAGCTTGTTTTTATAATACATTGAGACAGTAAGAGTTTTACTTAACTCTCTACTTCAGGGTTTCTCTTGATGTGAAAAAAATTTGAATGTTATACATCTTTAGACAAGTGTGGTCTTCTGGGCCAACTGGAAAATCAACTTGTTTACTTAGAATAGTAGGGTGGGCAGACACAAGGAAGTTATAGCAGTGCTGAATTGATTCACCCATAACATTCTCAGATTAGTTTTATTACCTAGATTGGTTTGGGGTAAAGGGAACAGGAAATATTTATGAAAGGATAGCAAATATAGTGACAACTGTTACTTTACAAATTGTGTTGCAAAAGTAGTGCAATTACGTTGACCATTCAGGTGTAGAAAGGGCTATGCAGTGTAACATAAGAGAAAATGGGGCATCTTAAAGAACTAGATGTTCAAATTTGGGCAACACTGGTGTTGGGCAGAGGTCTTTATTAAATGGTTGAAAGGATAGTGTTTTCATCAGAAGAGAGTTTTGCAAATCGTGATGTTTTGAGTTACTCATTCAATGTGACTTTGATAATACATTCAGTATTGGTACTGAGGCAATTATAAAGATGAATTGCTTTCTATGATGGCTGCACCAATTTACATTCTCTCCAACAGTGTACTGTATTGGATACTGGAAATTTACTAAATGAGTAGATTTCAGATGCTCTCATCACACACATGTGCACATGCGCTTCTAGGCGTGTTAACCACATGAAGGGAAGCTATGTCAGCTTCACTATAGTAATCATTTTACTGTGTGTGTGTGCATGTGTATATATACATTATACATTTAAAATATATACAACTTTTATTTTGAAAATTAAATAAAACATCTGGTTTAAAAAGAATGGATTGGATATACTCCTCACTACTGAGTAATTCACTAGGGAGACACAAATGAACAAGGGACTTTCAAATCACAGCTGGGCAATCAATTAATCTGGCTAAATAGGGAGTCTTCTGAGAGGAGGTGTCATTTGGGCGCATTAATTAATACTCAGGTAAATAAAGCACATTGATTCTACGCATTATTTCCAGACATCCTGAAAAAACTCACACAGCTGTTTCCAAGACTAAAATCTCTTGCAACATCCAATTCTTTTACCCCTCATAGAGATCTTTGTAATCAAAGAAGTTCCTTCCTTCCCAGATTAGGTATTCATTTTTCAACAAATGTTTCATTGATCGCCTCATATGTGCCAGACAGTATTAGAAGATCGTGCTGGGAGATTGAGCCGGCAACATGATAAACATTTTATTCTCATGAAACTAGTACTCTAGTGGGAGAGACAAATAAGCAAAAAGAAAATGCATCACAATATAATTTTGGAATCTGGGAAACACTATTAAGTAATAGAAGGAAGAGTAAAGACTTGGGGTCTACTTTAGCAAGAATGATCAGGGAACCCCCTCCTAAAAGAAGGCATTTGAGAAAAAACCTGAACCACAAGGAGACGGGCACGTGAGGATGTGGGCAGGTGTCCCACGCCGTGCAAACCAGGCACTGAAGGGCGTACTGACACTGCCTTATTATGTTTTACCTGTGTGCTGATAGTTCTGAACTTTTAACTTTGGAATCAATTAACCTTAAAACTTTAGATACTTCAAGAAAGTTTTCTCCTCAGTCTTCTTTTTCTGGACTGGCAGGTCTTATATAAGCAAAGGCAATTCTCTTTTGTACTAATTATTCTCTGTCTCTTAATCACTGACTAATTACCTCTATTTGAAATAGAATTTTTCAATGTTCATGTAGAAATCAGTAGGAGTGCTGGCTGAATTATAGGTGCTGTTTTTTAATGTATGACGTGCAACAGAAGAATTTAAGAAATGTCTGCCTTTCTTTTGTCCAAACGCAAGTATTTTGACAATTTTGCATTTTATTATTCATTTTGACTGATTCCATACTGAAACCACTAGAATAATTATATTAAAATAATTCACCTTAATTTGAAGCATGCAAATCTAACCTTGTATTTAAAATTAATGGTGACTATTTGTGATTTTCACAAGTTAGAAAACCAGCTATGTGGGGGAAAGGAAGCTCTGATCTGTTGTATGAGAAAATGAATAAAAAAAGTAGAGGAGGAATTTGAGTTGAAAGCATTGTATTTCTAAAAAAAAATATTGTTTATATTTAATCATAGTTTTTTAATTTCCAAGGTAAATATATGAATGTTCTGGATAAACACATACTATCCTATAAATAATATGTAATACTTAAAATATAGATGTATAAGGACGACTATTCCAACAGAATATTAGAATCTTAAGTGAAATCAAATATAAGCAACACATAGCCAGAGACATAATCGTAAAATTACGATTATTGGGATGCCTGGGTGGCTCAAATGATTGAATGTCCCACTCTTGATTCCTGCTCAGGTCATGATCTCAGAGTTATGGAATCAAGCCTGCTTAAAATTCTCTCTTCCTCTCCCTCTGATGTTACCCTTCTCTCTCTCTCTCTCTCTCTTCCTCCCTCCCTCCCTCCCTTTATAAAATAAATAAATAAATAAAAATAAATAAAATGAAATTATAAAATAATGAATATGAGGAAAAATGGGTGGAATCATAATAAAGACATAATAAAAACATGTTTGTAATAATGAATTTATATCCCTTTCTCCCATCTAAATAGACTGACCTAGAAGATTTTTTGGATTAGCAATAGCATTAGGCCAGATCAAGACTAAATTCTAATGGGCTGATCTGTGGTGTTTTTTAAAACCACGCCTAAATAAATCCTTCGTGTTTTTTAAGAGATATCCTAACAACCTTAGAAACTTTGAAAACTGCTTAAGTAACATTAAAGGTTGAAATTTTTTTTTAAAAAAGCTACCTTATAGGGGCACCTAAGTGGCTCTGTCAGTTAAATATCCTGACTCTTGTTTTTGGCTCAGGTCGTGATCTCATAGTCATGATCACAGGGTCATGAGATGGAGCTTGGCATAGAGCCCCAGGTGGAGCCCTGCACCTAGTCCCACATCAGGCTCTGCACTCAGCATGAAGTCTGCTTGAGATTCTCTCCCTCCCCCTTTCCCTGCTACTATTCTCTCTCTTAAATAAGTAAATAAATAAAATCTTTTTAAAAAGCTACCCTGTTACATTCCCAGGAGTCTCATATGAAACTTCTTGAACCTAGTTCATATTTGTGACTCAGTTATAAAATACTTTTGATAGAAGGAAGAGTCCAGAAGACAGCATTTGTTAGAGGGGCAATTGGGATTTAGAAATAAAATTGCCTCAAATAGGGAAGACAGAGTGGCAGACTGGGTCATTCTCAGGACCATGGCCTGGAGTGTGTTCTGGAAATAAACTGGTAGGCTGTGCTTAAGTATAATTTGGCTACTCCTATGACCACATGGTTTAATAAGCTTATGACCAAGTGATAGCCCACTTCTATTTTTGGGGAAAAAAAGACGTTTCTTTTATAAAGAAAAGCATCCTGTCATTAAAGGCTCTGCCTGTTAGAAATGTTCTTGGCAGCAACCAATAGAAAAATCAAACAAAAAAGAGGTTATTAATTCCACAGAGTGAGTAGTTTCAGGTTATGGAGTTCAGGACTGAAACAGTGGTTCATTGATGTGTTTAGGCATCTAGTATCTTTCTATCATTTGCTCCTCCATCCTATAGGGAAAAATATGTTAATTTGACATCCAAAGACCTTTAGAAATTTAGAGTAAACATTCTTGGATTTTTTGAGAATATCAAAGGAAAATTGGAGGAGATTCTGGGAAAACACTTACCTTCCTATTACTTGAGCTCAAGATGGTTTGTTGCTTTGGTCTCTGAGGTATTACTCAAAATGTAGCATATTTGTGCTTATAGGCAAGTAAGTCCTGGGGCATTCTATTTCATCTGTGAATGTTGTTTCCTTTTAAAATTAATGGTTTTACATCTAAAAAAGAAAAAATTTAAAAAAGTTAAGAAACTATTGTAGGAGGATGATTATAATGTGCAAAATATCCCTGGGGTTTCTCTTTGCTTACAAGATTCTTCCTCTTTACCCTGCCCAACCTGCCTTTCTGTAAATCTTGGAAAAATAGGAAACAAAAACCCTCAACTGTTGTAAAACATGCAATTAAAGTTGATCACTCATAAAAATGAACATTGGATCACTGTGTAGACTTAAATTTGATCTATTACCTATAGTAAAATAAACTGTGAGAGAGAGAAAAAAAATAGTGTTTTGTTAGTTTTTCATCTTTACCACTAATCTTTCCTTCATAACAAAGGTTTGTAGTACTTATATTCTTAGAGAAGTAAAGAGAACTGATTTAATATCTTTTTAAAAGACAAGAAGAATTAGGCATGCTGCTGTTAATATTAGCTAACATTCATTGAACAATTACCACATTTCACATATTATAGTAAATACATTGCATGTGTTTTCATGCGATCTTTGTAACAATTCCCAAAAGTATATATTATCATTAACATTGTTTTACAAAGGAGAAAATTTGGGTTTTGAGAGACAATTTACCATGCTATAGTCATGCAACTGCCAAGATTTAGACCTCAGTTGGAACCCAGGCATCTGGTCACAAAGCTCTGACTCCTGAGATGCATAGTTAGTTCTATGATTATTAGATTGTTTCCCCCCTGCTGCTAATGACACTGCCCTATCTCCAGCAATTCGTAGCACAAGTATGTTTCATTTTATCTCTGTTAAATTCCTTTAGCCAGAGTAATTATTAGCAAAGCATTTTATTTTGTCTCAACAACTTGTTATTTAAAACTTATTATAATTTGGTTAATACCACATTGAGTCATCCTGGTTCTTGTGGTTTAGAGCCAAAATGGTAGATAATAAGAGCTATGCCTAGATTAAAAATACTTTGCTGAGCTTTAAAGTCATTGTTTCATATGTAATAGATGTTTCTTCTCTTCTTTCCTCTTCTTTTGCATGGATTTGCATTGCCATCAAATTACCATAGTTTTATTTTCTTCTTCTTTTCTGAATATGAGCAGAACAAAATTAAGGAGGGCTTTCAAGTATGGCCTCAAAGTTAAGTATGCAACTTTGTCAATGGCATGTTAACTGTCTTAGTCATGGGGGCGATGCTATAAGAAGTTACCATAAACTGGATGATTTAAACAACAAATTTATTTCTCACAGTTCTAGAGGCTAGGAAGTTCAAGATCAAGGCACTAGCAGATTTGGTGTCTAGTGTGACCTGCTTTCTAATTCATAGATAGATTGTATCCTCATGTTGCAGAAAGTGCTAGCTAGCTCTCTGGGGTTTTTTGCCATTGTTGTTGGAGGTGGTGGTGGTGGTTTTGGCTTTTTAGAACAGGGAGGAGCCGAGGGAGAGAGAAAATCCTAAGCAGGTTCCATGTTCAGTATGGAGTCTGAAACGGGGCTGGATCTCACATATCTGAGATCATGACCTGCTCTGATATCAAGTGTTAGACACAACCTACTGAGCCACCCAGACACCCTCTGGGGTGTCTTTTTATAAGGGCACTAATGTCATAAATGAGGGCTTCACCACTATGATGTAACTACCTCCCAAAGGCCCCATCTTCTTATATCATCACATGAGGGTAGGATGTCAACATATAAATGGGGTGGGGTGTCCACAGATACTCAGGTCATTATATTAATTTTAGGATTTCTTTAGAAGAGATGGGCATTTTACTTGTAATAATGTAATACAAATAAAAATCAGAGTCTCCTTCTTGGGACTTGGTGTATTTCTTTTGCCTGAAATTCATATTTCTCCCTTGGCTTAAGTTACTCACAGAGACACAGTTCTGTGATAGAGAAATATCATGCATATGATATATGAGAAGCAGCTAGCACAGGAAATGAGTGAACAGGTGCTGGGGGAGGGAGATTGCATTGGTTTGATAACTGCTCAGTTTTTAAAAGTTGTGTCACATTGGGCAAGTTTTTAAATCACGTTGTATCTTCAACAGAGACATTTATGAAACAGAGATAAAAATGGCAATGACCAAATGGGTTGTTGCAAAAATTAAATTCCTTAATCAATGCAGAACATTTGGAAAAGTGTCAGGCAATAATTGTGCAATAAATGCTATCTATAATTATATCTAGAAAACTCAATTGTTGGCCTCTTAATAAAGGCTAAGCTCCCTGACGTCTAGAAGCTTCCTGAGGTCATGTCTTAAGGCAGAGGGTATGATTACCTTTCTGTTGCCTTATATTTTGTCATGCATGCCTGTGTTTTTCTTGTCCACTGATTTACTTGGTAAGAGTAGTACTTATAATCCAGAGTTCTCAAAATATTTCCTGAAATTTTCTTGGACTGTGTTCCTGTAAGTATATGATATGTTGGATTAAGAGAAAAATAGATATTTCTAAGGCAACTTGGACTAGAAAATGTTTGAATTAAGGCACTCTCACACACTCACTTGTCTTTTCTTTGAGTACATTTATATCTGCTTCATTCTTAGAAGATTGGCTTTCTCTGGGCCCATGGTCCTATGATAGAGAGTAGGTGGTTACCCATGATTCCAGAATTTACATGCTATAATCAGGACATATGGTATAACCATAATTGTGTCTCTTTTCCTAAAAATTCCCTGAAAAGGCACTCTGACTGTCACGGTTGGGCCAGAAGCCCAATCAACTGGATCAGGAGATGGTCACATTGGTAGGAGAAAAGCTGCTTTAAAAACTACCCTTACAGAATTTTGAAGGAGGGTAAAATTAAGGCAGCTGTTTTGAGCTTAGCAAATAATATGAAAGTCTCGTACTACATATATGCAATAAATTACCACCAGATTCTGATACAATAGACCTTCTCATGATGAAATGATGAGAAATCGTAGCTTAAAGTAGTTGATAACATACAATCTATTCTGAGTCAGACTGAATTTCTTCTGATAGGTTATGTTTATCTTCTGTTTGCCTTAAGCCCTCCTTATTTTTTGTTATGGATAGAAGAAATCAGCCCTCCCCATGGTACCATTTACAGAGTATTCATATTTTATGTATATGTGTTCAAAGTTTATTGTAAATACTATGTCTTTATCAACAGCAATGCATTGACGGTTTTGCTCCAATACAATCGACAAAACACCCACTGCTAATTACTTCCATAATGTTTAACAATTCTTTAATCTCACTCTAAATCATAATTCTTTTTTTTTTCATATTTGCATGACTCTAGTGTCTCTGCCTGTTTCTTTTGTTTTTTGGCAGCTATTTCTGGATTGGGCATATGCTTGTATTAAAGGATAAATATTTGTAACTATTTTTGGGAGAAAGCAGAGCTGTTTGTTTGGTGTCTTTATCAAGATATAGGCTAGAAGGAGATAAAACAATCAGACCAGGTAATTAAACATGTAAATGAAGTGGTTATTTACAAAAGTAGAAAACAACAAGAGATAGTACAACACCTAATGACAAAGAGTGCCATTGTTACTTCCAGACATAAAATGACAAGAGGGAAGAATTTCTCTCTGCAATCTGGAGAGAAAACTTTGTGAAGAGAGTCACCTGACCCCAGTGACCCAGGAGGAAGGTAGTCAAGGGAATAGCAGTTTTACTCCCCTCTTGCATCATGATCTCATGCTAGTGTGACCATTGCAACCAAGAAGAACCTAGAGAGTAGGGGAGTCTGTTGATGTAGTACATTCAAGTCAGCTTTTCTGGGTACAATACAGAGTGGAAAAGAGTGACGGGGTCTGGTGGGGGCACATAAAATATACTCTACCCAAGGTCTAGTCGAAACCAATTGTGTTCTCACTCCTTTCTCTCCTCACAACGTAAGTTGGCAGAAATGTGAGTTATTAGATATTAGCCTCATTTGATAAATAACCTAACTATATATGATAATCCTTAACTCAGTATGTTAACTTGAGGCATTTGAATCTTCATGTCTAAAAATCTGCCCAATTCAGAACTTTCTGTATACAATTCCTAGAATGGTCCTTTTAGCTTCAGGATGTACACAGCTGGCAAAGGGAGAAACCGAATCACCACTCTGTGCTCTTCCATTGCCATATAATGCTCTAATTGCATCTTCAGATTAGTCTGAAGGCTCTGTGACTCTGCTCTTGCACTAACTTCTCTCGATCACCATTCTTTGCTGAAGGATTGGAAGAGTCACTGAAAATTTTCTTGTTTCTCTTTGGTGAGAAGATTAGTTTCTTTTCTGGAGTTTAACATGAAGGCAGATATACATTATGCAGCACCATGGCACTTTCTGAGTAGAGCAGAAGCCAAGGATGTTTCTATTTAATCAATTCAAGCCCATAGTGTTACTATGTAATGAACAATATTAAACATCTATTCCTTACCCCTTCCACCTTACTTTATGAAGCAGAACGGGGAAGCCCTGTGTAATCATTGTTATGCTGAATACTCTTAGAACTATGCAAGCATTCTCAACAGAGCTTCTACCTTGCTAAGTTCAGATTGACCAGGAGATAAATTTTCAGGAGTGTCCTAGTGTTTATTGCTTCAGATAGATTATGAGCTCCAGTTATGGATATATGACCACTTGAAGAATCATTTCAGGACTCCCTGGTGAGGGTGGATGACTACATATCCCTAGAATTATGAGTGCCATATTCTATTCTATAGACTTCTCTTGTTTGGTTATTAATTGGTGGTTACTGACTTTGTAGAGATAGGAAAAACTCATGCTGCATGATGACCTTGCTCTCTCTAGAAGAAAATGAGCACCCTCTTCATCAAAAAACCAAGCTTGAGATGCCTGGATGGCTCAGCAGTTGAGCATCTGCCTTTGTATCAGGGCATGATCCTGGATCCCGGGATCGAGTACCACATTGGGCTTCCTGCATGGAGCCTGCTTCTCCCTCTGCCTATGTCTCTGCCTCTCTCTCTGTCTCTGATGAATAGATAAATAAAATCTTTAAAAAAAAAAAGACCAAGTCTTAATTTTTCATGTGATCACAAGTTGTTTCAGATTGTTTCTTATGACAGGCACATTTAGTGAATTAAGTACAAAGAAAAGTAATCTGCAATATTTTTAATGAATATATAAGGCAAAAGAGAAAGAAACAGTCTGTTAAACATATATTAAATCAATAATTTAAAAACCCTACATTGCTAAATTTCCAAATATGAAGTTCATAATTTTTAAAATACCCAGATTTTAAAAATTTAATACTTATATTGGCATTATACATTTTTACCCTTAAAGATTCATTGTGGGGATCCCTGGGTGGCTCAGCAGTTTAGCGCCTGCCTTTGGCCCAGGGCATGATCCTGGAGACCTGAGATTGAGTCCCGTGTTGGGCTCCCCACATGGAGCCTGCTTCTCCGCTGCCTGTGTCTCTGCCCCTCTTTCTCTCTATGTCAATCATGAATAAATAAATAAAATCTTTAAAAAAAAAGATTCATTGTAATAATCTGTGATCTCTTCTCAATCCCATTCCTCTCCTTACTGACCTTCTGGTCATGACCCACATGAATGCAGTTTCAAGAATGGCATGTTTTATACCTTACAATTAGGGAAGTATGTCATACTCTATGCATTCTTTGCAGATTGTTTGATTCTTTCTTTCTTTCTTTCTTTCTTTCTTTCTTTCTTTCTTTCTTTCTTTCTTTTCTTTCTTTCTTTCTTTTCTTTTCTTCTTTTCTTTTCTTCTTTCTTTCTTTTCTTTCTTTCTTTTCTTTTCTTCTTTCTTTCTTTTCTTTCTTTCTTTCTTCTTTCTTTTTCTATCTCTCTCTTTCTTCTTTCTTAACTCAGCATTAAGCTTTTAAAATCAATCCACCATACATGTAGCTCTAAGTCAAGCATTTTGATTTCTGTATAGTTTTCTATTGTATCATTATATAGCAATTTATCCATGCTCTAATTAATAGGCATAGAGGTTGTTTTTAGTCATTTCATATTTTCCTTTAAAAATTGAGTACAATTATTATAAAATAAGCTTAGACAGTTGTAGACACCTGAGCAATCATCATTTAGATCAAGATGTGGAACGTTTTTAATTCCTCAAAAACTTGCCTTACAGGTTTTTCTGGTTAATACTCCTAACCACTCACCCAGAGCAACCACTTTCTGATTTCTATTACTAGCTTTTTTTTTTTTTTTTTTTCTATTTTAGGAATTCATACTAGGGAGCTATACAGGATGTATTCTCTAGGGTCTGCTTCCTATGCTGTAAATGTTTTTGAGGTTCATATGTGTTACCACATTTTCTTTATATTCATTCTCCTGTCGATGGACATTTGGGCTGTTAACAACTTTGGGGCTATTGTGGCCTTGTTTATTTGGTGATTAGTCTGTTGTTGATTTGTAGAATTATAGAATTATTTATATATTTTAGATATAACTTTCTCGCACATAATTCCTATTATGTAGTTTCTATGCATTTTCTAGTGTGCTTATTGATAAGCAGATTTTTTAAATGCAGTTTAATTTATGTACTTTTTTCTTGAAAAATTTTTTTTAAAAAATTCACTTATTTGAGAGAGAAAAAGTGCTTGTGTGCAAGTGGAGGGAGGGCCAGAGGTACAGGGAGAAAGATCTTTAAAAGGACTCCCTACTGAGCATGGAGCCCCATGCTCAAAGCCCCAGCACTCAATCCCAGGACCCTGAGATCATGATGTGAGCCGAAATTAAGAATCAGATGCTCAACTGACTGAGCAACGTAAATGCCTCCTTTTTCTCTTTTTTGATTAGTGTTTTTTGTTTTTTCTAAAACTTCTTTGTTTGCATAAGAGTACTTTATTGACCTTGTAGAGTCTGTAGAATTTGTAGTGAGTTACTGTATTTTATTTTTGAGTGATTTGTTTCTTTTCTTTTTTTTTACCTTAATTTAGCTAAAGGATTATGAATTTTATTTTATCAAATCACTATTATTGATTTCATTGACTTTTCTCCATTATTTGTCTATTTTTTTGATTAAATAATTCATTTCCACTATTTCATTTGTCTTACTTTGGTTTTAATTTACTTCTCTAGTTTCTTGAAGTAGGAACATAGATAGTAAATACTTAATTTTTACTCTTTTCTAATTTTAAAATATATATGTATTTTAAAGATATATATTTTCCTCTGAGTACATTAGCTATATTCCATGAATTTTATGATTCATTTTATAATTATTCAATTAAAATATTTTAAAATTATGTATTATTATTTTATCCATAAGTTATTAGAGGGCAATTGTTTAATTTCCTAATATTTGGGATTGTCTAGATATCTTACTGTTATTGAATTCTAATTTGTTATTTTATTTATTTATTTGAGAGAGAGATATAGTGACAGTGATAATGATAAGAGAGTTTAAGGAAAGGGAGAAGCAGGGAAACAGAGGGAGAAGCAGGCTCCCTGCTCAGCAGGGAACTCAATCCTGAGACCCTGGGATCATGACCTGAGTTGAAGGCAAACACTTAATTGAGCCACCCAGGTGCACCCTGATATCTAGGTTAATACAGATATAATTAGAGAATAGATACTGTATGATTTCAATATCTTGATAATTATTGACCCTTTTAAAAAATAGATGAATATATAGTTTACCTTGGTGAATGTTCATGAGTAATTGAAAGCAGTATGCACTGTGGAGTTTGTTGTGTATAGTGACCTATAAAAGACAGAGAAAGACAATTATATGATTTCACTCATATGTGGAATTTCAGAAACAAAACAGATGAACATAGGTGGAGGGAAAAAGAAAACAGAGGGAAGCAAACCATTAGAGACTCTTAACTACATAGAGAAGAAACTGAAGGTTGCTGGAGGGGAAGTGGGTAAAAAATATGCTAATTGGATATAAGGAAAGTACTTGTGATGAGCACTGGGTGTTATGCTAAGTAATGAATCACTAAGTTCTACTCCTGAAACCAATATTACACTATATGTTAACCAAGTAACCAAATAGAATTTAAATAAAAAACTTGAAAGAGAAAAAATCAGACAAATGAAAAGAACAAATTGATGGTTACCAGAGGAATGGTGGGTAGGGTCATGGGTTAAATAGGTGATGAAGATTAAGGACTGCACTTGTGTTGAGCACAGGATGCTCTATTGATGTGTTGCATCACTATATTGTACATCTGAAACTAATATTACACTGTAAGTAAACTAACTAGAATTTCAATTAAAACATACAAAAAAGAAAAAAATAAAATGAATTCCTACTTTAAAAAGATAATTAGTTCCAGTTAATAATAGTATTGTTCATTTTTTTTATTTCTTATTGATTCTTTTTGGCATATGTTCTAGCAATTACTGAAATATATGTGCTAAAGTTTCTAACTACAAATGTGCAACTGTCTTCTTTTCCCTTTAGTTCTACCAATTTTTGGTTCATATATTTTGAAGTTCTGTTAGGCACATATACATTGAGCCTTTGATGTGTACTTGATGGATTTATCCTTCTACTATTATAAATGTTCTTCTCTGTGTCTAATTTTATTTTGAAGTCTATTTTCTCTTATATTAAGGTAGGAAAGCTAATTTTCTTCTACTTAATAGTTTGATCTTCTATGTTTTTCTGTCTTCAATTTTTAAACCTGTCAACGTCTAAATTCAAAGTATTCTTAATTTTAAAATAAACTTTTTAATCCAATGTGATAGTCTTGAACTTTTATTTTATTTATTTATTTATTTATTTATTTATTTATTTATTTATTTTTATGATAGTTACACAGAGAGAGAGAGAGAGGCAGAGACACAGGCAAAGGGAGAAGCAGGCTCCATGCACTGGGAGCCCGACGTGGGATTCGCACCTGGGTCTCCAGGATTGCGCCCTGGGCCAAAGGCAGGCACCAAACTGCTGCACCACCCAGGGATCCCAGTTTTGAACTTTTAATTGGAATGTTTATTCTGTTCACATTTAGTGTAATTGATATGTTACTTTCAAGTGTCCCAACTTGCTATCGATTATATTTTTATTTTTGTTTTGTTCTTCTTTTTTTTTTATTTTGCATGTTCTTGAATGGTTTAAATATTATCATATACTAATTTTTCTTCTGTATTGTCTTTTAAAAATACTTCATGTGTATATGTTCTTGTGTGTGTGTGTGTGTGTTTCTGTGTGTGTGTTTAGGTGTTGGCTTGTATCTAAATTAAAGCAATCTACCATTAAATAATAATATATTAATACATAAGCAGTTTATAACCTTATAGCAGTATAATTTCATTTACTCTCTTTCCCTATTTCTTTTTACACAACTGGAATTTCATCAGGTACTATCTTCAGACAAATTTTTTAAAGCATTTTTTAGTACAAGTCTACTGAATATGAATTCTATCAGTTTTGTCAATCTGAGATTTACTTTTGAATGATATTTTCAGGAAATGTATAAGTTTAGATTCACATTTTCTGTCTTCTAACACTTTGAAAATGTATTTCCGCTGGTTCATCTTCTTGCTTCCCTTATTATGGACTAAAAGACATTATTCATACTAATTTTGCCCTGTAGAAAGAGTGCTGTTTTCCTCCGTGTGCTTTTAAGTTATATATTTTATCTTTGTTTTTTGGTGTTTTCATTGTGACATGCCTAAATGTGTGCATGAGTGTGTGTGTGTGTGTGTGTGTTTTATCTGCTTGATTGAGATTTTCTGAGATTTTTGAATTGTTATCAAGTATCAATACTTAAACATTGATAGATATTATCTTTTCAAATACTTCTTTCACATTCTCTCTTTTTTATGGTATTTTAGTTAAAAATATGTTGTTAAATTATTGGATTTTATACTACAGCTCTCAGATCTGTATTCACTACAATAAAAAGTAAATAACAGAAGAGACTGAAACTAATTATATTTACCTCCAGAAAGAAATGCACTCCTTTTGTAAATCAGGCTGCTAGTCTGAGGTCTAGAAAAAGATTATAGTTTAGCCGTTCTTTTGAAGTTTTAGTTTGATTCAACATTGGCTTCAAATATCTTGAAACTAACATTAGGATTTTCCCATACATAAGCTTTAGGTTTTGAACAATCCTGAGACTCCAAGGATCTGTTTGTGATTCAGAGAGAAAGTGAAGATTTCTGAAACTATGGGATATTGCTCCATTTATGGTAGCCCACCTGCCAGATTTCTTATTTTTGAGATCTTCTTTTTGCCCTCCCATCATGTTCCCTACTTTCTGTATTTCAGGAGTCTTTTTTGCACTACTGCTACTCCTACATTGAGCAAGTAGTGGCCCTATAGTCTATAGAAATCTTGAGTTTTTCTTGGCTAACAGAGGTTTTTCTTGGCTTACTTACCCTGACCCCAACAAAAAGCCTGGATTTTTTTCATTGAGTTTCTCTAATACCTCTTACCTGTCTTGGACATCCTAAAGTTGAATTCTCTGGATGCCTTTAATGGATTTCCTTCAATTCTATTGTCCTCTTTCCTCTTGCTGTTGGGGGGCTGCAGCACATGGAAGAACCTCTACATATCTCAGTGGAATATCTTTCAGTTCTCCATCTCTATTTCTACTTTAAGAACAGCTTTACTGACATATAATTAGCATATGCTAAAATTTGCATTTTTAGAGTATGAACTTTATTAAGTTTTAATATATGCATCTGGGAGTAAAACCATTGCCATCACCACAATCGAGATAAACATATCTATCACTTCAAAGTTTTCCTTATACTCTATTTTTTCCTATCTTGTGCCCTTCTCTGCCTCTCTACCCCTGTGTACACCTACTGATTAATTTTATCACTAGAGATTAGCTTGTGCTTTATAGAGATATATATACATTCAAAAAAATACACTATTTTTATTTCTTGGATCTAGCCTCTTTCAATCAGCAATATTATTTTAAGATTTATCCATGTTATTATGTGTATAAATAGTTCTTTCTCTTTGTTGATCAGTATGTAAATTGGCATATTAATTGTATGTTGTATGGAAACATATGGAAACACCAAAATTTGCTTCAATTGTATAGAAATGCCAAAATTTGTTTATACATTCATCTGTTGTCGGAAATTTGGGTAGTTTCCAGTTTTTGGCTAGTGTAAATAAATCTGCTCTGAATATTTGTATACATATCTTTCATATCTTTGTGTTGTCATTTTCTTGGATAGAGATACACAGACACACATATGTTGGAGTCATTTGATGGGTGTTTAACTTTTTAAGAAACTGCCAAATTGTTTTTCAAAGAGGTTTACCATTTTACATTTCCACCATTAGTGTATGAGATTGCCTGCTTTTCCATATTCTCAAAAAATGTAGTATGAACAATCTTTTTAAATCTAGCCAATTTAATAGATATGTAGTTGTATTTCACTGTTTCTTGGATGTGCATTTCCCTAGAGACTAATAAAGTTTAACACCTTTTCATGGGCTTATTGTTTCTCTTACTTTTTTCTTTTGATAAAGTATAGTTTATTCAGTTTATTATTTTGTTCATTATCTTATTGGGTTTTACAGATTGTTATGTATTTTGGAAAAAAGTAATTTGGCAGATATATGAGTTGAAAATATTTTCTTCAAATCTGTGTATTTTCTGTCTCTCTCTTTTAAAAAAGATTTTTAAAAAATTTATTTGAGAGAGAGAGAGAAAGAGAGAGAGTGAGCGCAAAAGCAAGGGTCAGAGGGAGAGGGAGAAGCAGGTTCCTCATTGAGCAGGGAACCCAAAGGGGGGTTGGATCCAGAACCCTGAGATCATACCTGAGCCAAAGACAGATGCTTAACTGACAGAGCCATCCAAGTGCCCCTTATCTTTTCTTTATAGAAATGTTATAGTTTTGGGTATTAAATGTAAGTCAATGATTGATTTTAAATTTACTTTTGCATTTGGTATAAGATATGGGTTGAAGTTTATATCTTTGTATGTGGATAGCCAACTCTTCTAGTACCATATATTGAAAAAATAATCTCCTCTCCTGTTAATTACCTTGGTACCTCTAACAAAGATCATTTGACTATATATGTGTAGGTCTATTTCTGGGCATTCTATTCTGATTCAATTGTTTTTTCTCCATCTTTTTATCACTATCATGTTGGCTTGATTATTGTAGATTTATAATAAGTCTTGAAATTGAGTAGCTTAAGCCTTTAAACTTTATCATTTGTGCTTGTATTCCCATGGTTATGGGTCCTCTGCATTTGCATGTGAATTTTAGAATTAGCTACTCATTTTCTAGGGGGAAAAACCCTACTGGAATGGTGGCCTGGATTTAATTGTATCTATAGATTAGTATGTAGAGAACTGATGTCTAAACAATATTAAATATTCTGATCTATTAAAACATTGTAGCATTATGTTTCTCTATGTCTTCTTTAGTTTCCCTTAGAAATGTATTATAATTTTCAGTGTATAGGTCCTGTATGTTTTATAAGATTTATTTTTACTTATATGATAATTTTTTTTCTTATTATAAATGGTAACGTTTTCCACACTTTGATTTCGGATTGTTTATTTTCAGTATATAGGAAAAAATAGATTTTCATATATTACTCTTGTGTCCTCTCACATTGCTAAACTCACTTATTTCTTACTGCTTTTTTATAGATTTTTTTGTATAGTTTTCTAAACATGATATTTTGTAGGCTAATAAATTCTACTTTTAAAAATTGTGGTACAGTTGGTGTAAAACATATTAATTTTAGATTTAAAACATAAAAATTTGACATTTGTACACATTACAATGGTGACTACAAAAGTATAGTTACCATCCAACATTATACAATTGACTCCCTTTATCCATTTGTCCATCTCTCAATACCCTCTGATAACCACCAGTCTGTCCTCTATATGTATGAGTTTTGTTTTGTTTGTTTTGTTTTTTAGCTCCATATATAAGTGAAATCATATAGTATTAGTCTTTCTGTCTAGCTTTTTCTGTCTTTCTGTCTAGCTATTTCACTACACATTATATTCTCAATGCTCATTCATGTTGTCACAAATGGCAAAATTTCCTTCTTTTTATGGTTAAATAATATTCCATTGTACATATATACATACATTGTATCTATCTATCTATCTATCTACATATACATATACACACATCTTCTCTATCCATTCATCCACTGGTGGACACTTAGGTTGTTTTCCTATCTTGGCGATTGTAAATAATGCTATAATAAACTTGAGGGTGCTTTCATTTTCATTGGACAAATACTGAGAAGTGGAATTGCTAGATCATAAAATAGTTCTATTTTTAGATTTTGAGGAGCCTCCATGCTATTTTCCATAGTGGTTGCAATGATTTACACGACCACCAACAGTGTATAGGGTTCCTTTTTTTTTTCCACATCCTTTCTAGTATTTGTTACTTCTGATCTTTTTGTTAATAGCCATTCAAATGGATGTGAGATGATATCTCACTGTGGTTTGATTTGCATTTTTCTAATTATTAGTGATGTTGAATCTTTTCATGTATCTGTTGACCATCTGTATATCTTTTTTGAGAAAAAGTCTATTTAGGTCCTTTGCCCAGTTTTTAATCTGATTTTTTTCTGTTGAGTTGTTTATGTTCTTTATATATTTTAGATATTAACCCCTTATTGGATATATGATTTACAAATATTTTCTCCCATTCAGTGGATTGCCTTTTGATTTTGTTGATGATTTCCTTTCCCATGCAGAAACTTTTTAATTTGATGTAGTCCTATTGGCTTATTTTTTGCATATGATGATTTTATTTTTGGAGTCAAGTCCAAAAATTTAACTCTAAGGTTGATGTCAAAGAGGTGACTGCCTATGTTTTCTTCAAGGACTTTTATGGTTTTAAGTCTTACATTCAAGTCTCTTATCCATTTTGACTTGATTTTTATGCATGGTGTAAGATAGCAGTCTAGTTACATAGTTTTTCATGTGGCTGTCAAGTTTTCCCCAAACTATTTATTGAAGAGGCTATCCTTTCTCCATTGTATATTCTTGGCTTCATTGTCATAAATTAATTGACTATATGTGTATGGATTTATTTCTGGGCTCCTTATTCTGTTCCATTGATCTGTGTGTTCAGTTTTATGCCAAAACCATACTCTTTTGATTATAATAGCTTTGTGGAATAGTTTGAAATTAGGGAGTGTCTATAACTCCATCTTTTTTCTTTTTTCTTAAGATTGTTTGACTATCCAGGGTCTTTGTGTAAATCAGGAAATACCTTGAGACAAATAAAAATGGCCATACAACTAAAAATCTATGGAACGCAGCAAAAACCTAAGCAAAAACAAACATTCTCAAATAAGCAATCTAATTTTATACCTAAAGGAATTAGAAAAAGATAAAAAAGGACTCAAAGTTAGTAGAAGGAAGGAAATAATAGAGTAGAGGGGAAATAAATGAAATAGAGACTAAAAATATAATAGAGGAGAGCTTGTTTTTTGAAAAAATAAACAAGATTGACAAATCTTAGGCTAGATTCATCAAAAAAAAGGGGAAAGGAGAAGGTTAAAATAAATAAAATGAGAAATGAAAAAGAAGATGTTTTGACTGATAACAGAAATATGAAGGATCATAAGAGACTACTATGAATAATTATGTGCCAACAAATTGGACAAAACAGAAGAAATGAATAAATGCATAGAAGCACAATCTTCCAAGACTGAATTATGAAAAAATAGAATATCCGAATAGATTGATTATCAGCAAGGAGATTGAATCAGTAATGAAAAACTTCCCAACAACAGAAATCCAGGACCAAATGACTTCATTGGTTAATTCTATACAAAAATTCAAAGTAAATTTAATATCTAAGCCCATAAATAAAATAATTTTCAACAGAGTATTAACAAACTAAATTTAATAATACATTAATACATGAAAAGGATCATACATCATAATCAAATGTGATTTATTTCAGGTATGCAAGGATGGTTCAACATCCACAAATCAGTATCATGGATCACATTAACTAAAGAGAATGATGATAAAAATCATCTCATCAGATGCAGAAAAAGCATTTGACAAAATCAAACATATATCTGTTACAGTAACTCTCAATAAAGTGGGTAAAGAAGAAATGTACTTTAACATAATAAAGGCCATGTACAACATGTCCACTGCTAATGTCATACTCAATGATGAAAAACTGTATGCTGTTTCTCTAAGATCAGGAACACAGCTAAGATGTCCACTTCCATCACTTTTATTCAAAACAGTGTTGGGAATTCTAGCCACATGAACTGGGAAAAAAGAAAAGGAAGGGAGAGGAGAGGAGAGAAGAAGAGAGGAGAGGAGAGGAGAGGAGAGGAGAGGAGAGGAGAGGAGAGGAGAGGAGAGGAGAGGGGAGGAGAGGAGAGGAAAGGAAACAAGGTCCAAATCGGAAAGAAGTAAAACTGTTACTATTTGCAAATGAAATGACACTATAAATAGAAAGCTCTAAAAACTCCATCAAAAAGCAATTAGAACTAATGAATTCAATAAAGTTACAGGACACAAAATAAATATATATAAATCTGATGCATTTCTATACACTAACAACAAGCTAGCAGAAAGAGAAATTAATAAAATAATTGCATTTACAATTTCATCAAACAGAATAAAATGCTTAAATAAAATTTAACTAAGGAAGTAAAAGTCATGTACACTGAAAACTATGACATTGATGAAAGAAATTGAAGACACAAATAAATAGAAATATATTTTATGATCATGGATTGAAAGAATTGATATATTTAAAATGCCTGTGAGCAATCTACAGATTTAATGCAATCTGTATCAAAATTTCATGGCATTTTTCACGTAACTAGTAAAAATACATTTCATATATACATTTTCTTTTCAAGTTCAATGACTTTTATTGCTTTTTATTGTTTTATTGCTTTGGTTAGAACCTTCTGTGCATGGTACATAGTAATATTGAAGGTGCACAATTTTTGCCTGATGGTTTGATATAGCGGAGAACATTCAGTCATTCCCCCTTATGTATGATATTAAGATACAAGTTTTTCATCATTTCCTTATATTGAGCCAAGAAAGTTTTCTTCTATTCACAGGTTGATGAAAGTTTTTTTTTTTTATCATGAATTGACATTGAATTTGTCACAAGGTTATTATGCACATACTGAGAAAATAATATATTTTTAAAATTTTATTCATATTAAATATTATTATCTTGATTGCTTTTCAAATATTGAAACAATCTTTTATTCCTGGGATAAAATTCACTTTGTCATTAGGTATTATATTTTTAGATAATTTTAGATTCCATTTGTTATTATTTTGTTGAGAAATTTTGCATCTAATCATGTGATTTGTTGTTTTTTCTCAATGTCTTTTTCTGGTTTTGATATTAGATTGTGACCATATAAAATGAGTAGGGAAGTATTTCTTTCACTTCAGTATTCTGTATTTGATTGTTTAGAGTTGGTATTGATTCCTGCTTAAAGAATGCTTGGTAGAATTTGTCAGTGAAGTTTTGTTCTTAAATTTACATAGTTGAAAGGTTTTATTTACAATTTTTTTTTTTCTTTCCAGTTTATCTAGTCTGGATACTTTGAAGATTTTCCTTCATTTAAAATATTTTTGTAGCTCATTCTAAGAAATACCTTTATGGTTCACCTTGTGTGATTTTCTTCATATTTGTTTTACTTGGAGTTTATTGAATTCTTTAGATATTTGAGTTTATGGTTTTCGTCAAATTTGGAAATCTTTATCCCATTATTTCAAGATTATTTTTCTTCCTTCTTCTCCTTTTTTTTCCCCATTGAGGATTTCAATTACTCATATATTATGATGCTTATAAAATTTATCCTGCAATACACTAATGGGATGTTTATTTTTGAAAGTCTTTCCTCTATTTCAGTTTTGGATAGTTTATTTTACTGTATTCTGATCCAGAGGAACTTTGGGAGATAGTATTATTATCCTTCACTGAGATGAAGAAGATAAAGAACTCAGTGTGTGCTTATATATTTCCTTTTGATAGGCCCTATGTTATCAGTTAATTTAAATTTAATGGATCAAGAAAGAGGTTATCACCGAATGAATCTATTCATTCAACAATTATTTACTGGATGTTTGTTGTACGTGAAACTTTAGAGCAGGTTATTTGTAATATGCAAAACAGAGTAATGCATCCTTGGTCTCTGGGGACTTATATTTAAGAAGGGGAAAACATAAATATATGTCTCAGAGAAATAAGTAGCTGAATGCTAAGATATCCCTTAAGATTTCACAGCTCTTTGGAGTATGTACCCTGCATAATCCTCAGAATTATTAATTTAATGGATTTCGCTCTCATGATTAGGTTATATTAGATGACACAGTTGACTTTAAGATAAGGTGATTTTCCAGGTGAGCTTGACCTAGCATGTGAACCCTTTAAAAGCAGATAGTTTTGTTCAAGTGGAAAAGGAAGAGAAAATCAGAGATAATAGAAGAGTGAGATGGATTCCACATGAAAGTGTCTATCTACTGCTAAGATGGAGGACCTAAGTGCATCCTGTAGGACCTGAGAGTATTGCTGGCTAATAGCCAGCAAGAAAATGAGGACTTCAGTATTAAAACTCAAATAACTGAATTCTACCAATAAAATGAAGGAACTTGAAAGTGGACCGTGACCTCCAGATGACATCTTGATTGCAGTCTGAACAGAAAATCCAGCCACACTCCGATAGACTTCTGATCTATAGAACAGTGACTTATAAGTGGGTGTTGTTTTGAGCTGCTAAAGCTGTGGTCAATTGTTATGTAGTAATAGAAAACTATGCATGCAGTATCTAATGAATGTCATGTGAAACCAAAACTCAACTGTATAATAGAGATTTTGGTAAGGGATATCAAGAGAGGGCATTATGATGTGTATGAAAATAAATGGTAATTGAGATTGGCAGGGGATTAGGAAATGTAGAAAGTAAAATCTAGGCAAATTGACTAGCATAATAACATTCAGAAAAATGAAAATACATTTTTATTAGCTAGAGGACATTTTTCACAAAACTAAAAAGTGAGAAGACTTAGAATTAAGTTCCTGAGTGTAGTCGAGGGCCATCTGTGTAGAATTACTTAAAATATTTGCTGAAATGTAGATTTCTATGATCCCACCAGACCAATTTGATGAGAATCTCTGATTCTAGATTTTTCAAACATCTCCAGGTAATTCTTATGCTTATTAATTTAGTTTTAGATTAAGACCTTAAACTCCCTGAGTGAAAATTGTGGAAGATTTTTTTTTTTTTTTTACATTTTTCTCTTTGTTATTTGCTTTCTTTTCTTTTTCTTAAATGTCGTGTGGATGTGATCAAAGAACATCATAAAAGTTTATTATGAAGACTATTTTAGACACTTGGAAGAAGAAGACAATAAACAGGTGAAAATTACAGTATTTTGTAATAGTAAAGTTAAATTGATAGTCTAAATAACATAGTGTTTGTAGGGATGAAGAGAATGGGATGCCTCTCACCAAAGGTATAAAAGAAAGGTTAATAAGATTTTATGGCTAATTTGGTGTTTGCCCATGCGCTGAGAAAAGGAAGTAAAGGAGGGGAACAGAAATTCCTCAGGGTCCCACTTTGGTGCATTTCATGTTAGACTGTATAGGATTGAGTGGATGACAATTGGTGTTTGGGAAATGGGGGCTGTGGTAAGACTGGAATGCAAATTAATTTTTATTATTGTAGAAACAGTGAATGAGTTTAATGGATATTATTTTACTTAGGTCTTATTTGGGAAGAATTGATCTTTGCAGTGTTAATTCTGTGTTTCTGTGTGTGTGTGTGTGTGTGTGTGTGTGTGTGTGTTTGTGTGTGTATTTTTGCCCATGTAAGTATACAAATTATTATTCTCCCAGTATATTCTTGGGATTCACATCAGAGGGGAAACTCACACTACAGATGTTGATTAATTGACAAAAACACTTAACATGACTGGAATGGTATCAGTGATTATTTTTACACTAATTAAGTTATTTGAAAGAAATATCTCTTAAAGTCAATAATTAATCAATACTGTACTACATTAATAAAGTCTTAATGGTAAAGTCTCTCTGTTATTTGCTTTCTTTATTTAGGTAAATGAGAGAATAAATGGGAAAATTGTGAGTAAAATTGAAGACATTCATCTGACATATGAATGGGTTATTTGACATTATATAAATCAACTAGAATTTCATCATAATGCACTTGTGCATATTAATGTAATTTTTGAAATGATACCTCTACATCTTTAAGGAGAAACTTTCTCATCTTGCCTTATTCCTCTCTGATTAATAGAGAAATATATTTTGTAATTCTAGACCTGGCTGGTCAGCTACCACTGTGCTTTGATCTACATCCTGCACTCCAGGAAGCTGATCTAAACAGAGAGCTGCTCTTGCTTCCAAATGAGGTGTGTGTCCCAGATATTTATGCTAGATTTATAGTCTCTATGTAAGAAATTAAAAAAAAAAAGTAAGAAAGACTAAAGAAAAAAAAAAGAGCTTTCACATGGGCAGGGTACTAGAGAAAGTATTTCTGAGCCAATTAAGAGGTCATGATGGCAACTAGCCTAGTGCCGGAAATTCAATTGATGAGTTTATAAGGCAAATGTTTGTGTCATAGCTCAGTGTGGAAAAACCTGCTGCTCTAAAAAGTACATGCAGATTGCTTCAGAGAAAATATTTGCAGTGAGATGAAAGTGTCCACTAATTAAATTGCTGTATCATTGAAGTATATATATTTATGTCTTTTTCAATCCTTTATAATATTAATGGTATCTATGAAGACACTCATGGACATAGAAATTGTCAGCAGAGTAAACTGAGAAATCCTAATATTCACACACACAAGCAATAATCAGGACTTACTGTATTTTACAGTCTAAGAAATATTATTTTACAAATCTCTGAAATGACTTGATTTTTTTGTAATAATATATCGTTTACTTTTATTCAACATTGTATCAAAATCTATCTTCTTTTTAAATTTTTTCCTCAGGCCTTTATCAAAACACACCCTCATGTTTTGTCAGTCTTGTATGTAATTATTTCTCCCTTGTCTTGGGTATCATTATTCTTGACCTAGATGGCTCTAATAACTTCTGACACATCCCTTCTTCACTTCCTTCTATCAGTTCTCTATACTAGAGTACTCTCTTTAAAACAAACATCAGAACTCATCAACACTTCTGTCTCTGAGCTTTTAATGGCTTTCCATTGCTCTTGAGATGACAAAAATATTGTGTTTTCTTTTAGGGAACTTCATGAATTTCTTTTGAAAAATGTTGTTGCATGTTATACCAAATTATTCCTCACTGTCCATTCTTAGACCACATCAGCTTGTTAGAAGCATCATGTTTCCTTCTAACCCATGATCTATGTGAATATCTGTGTATATACTGCATGACCTACTGTTCTGTAGAATTTTCTCTCTGGCTTCAGCCCACTCCCATCCCCTAAACACATACATACATCTAGCTTGACATCAGTCGTATATGTTTCATAGATCAAATAAAAAGGCCTTGTTGCAAATTATTATCACCAACTTTTCCATACTGGCTTATATTCCTGTGTTCCATGTGTTTATAGTACCCTCTCTTCTGAGTCTTATCACAGTTTTTAATTACATACTTACCTGTCTAGTTTAGTTTTGTATGTTCTTCCATTAGAAAGTATATTCCATGGAGATGGAGACTTTGCCTACTTTATTCAGTATTTTACTAGCAGAATATAACACAGGGTCTGGCATAATTAATAGTTGACAGATGAGTAAATCTGGCAATAGATTATTTATCAATGATGTAAATAAGACCGGTCTTAATAAAATAAAAAATATACTATTTTAAATCCATGATAAATATGTACATATAAATACTATCATGTTGCCTTATGGTTTTCTTATTGTATCTTTATCTATGAATTATTTGTGCACTTCTTTATTCCAAAACGAAATAAAATAGCTACTGTTCTGTTTAAAGTTTCTTATTTGTATCATAGCACATCAGATTTATTCAACTTTATATGAGAAATGTGAGGGCATGAATTTTTCATTTTTTGATGCAGCCCTAATACACTTGGGAGTAAATGTTCTGCAAAAGGGTAAGGAAGAAAATGTAATTATATAAATAGAAAAAAAGAAAGAAAGAACAAACTAGATCAGATACAGTGATATCCATTGCATTTTTTAGGAATACAGGTGGTAGTAGCATTTAGGGAAACTGAGGACTTGTCTAGAACACCTGCTTCATTTTTACAGATGAAATTCTGAGGTAGAAATGCTAAGTGACAAAATTCCAGAGTAATCTAGTGTAGAAAAAAACTTCCACATTTAATACTTTTTCCATTCTGCCAATTTAACAATATGAAAAAAGATTGGTAGCAGTACACACACACAAAAAGAACAAAGACTTAATCGATTTATGAATTTCATTATGGTAACAAATAAGAATGAATTTCTAAGGAATTGCCAGCTTTACATCTCATCATTGGAAAGGTCTTGGTTAAGTGGGCTAAGTAACAATATTACTTAATAAAGGATTAATAATAAACGAGTGGTAGTATTAGAAGTAATAGTAATAGTAGTAATAAAAGAGTTAATAAAGAATTAATCATAGCATGTCATTTTATATGTGCTTTTAAATAGGCCATTATATATTCATTGGCCTTCATCTTTCTTTTTAAACTTTTGGAATTAATGTACATAAACTAACATTCTGTTCACTACTGATCTGATTTGATTTTATTTTGTATTTTTTTATTCCAAGTTTTAATTTAAATTACAGTTAGTTAACATAGAATGCAATATTAATTTCAGATGTAGTATTTAGTGATTCATCACTTACATAAAACACCCAGTGTTCATTACAACAATTGCTCTACTTAATCCCCATCACCCATTTAATCTATCTCCTCCCACTTCCCCTCCAGCAACTCTGTTTTTTTTCTTTATAGTTAAAAATCTATTTATGGTTTGACTTTTTATCCTCCATATTCATCTGTTAGTTTTCTTAAATTCCACATATGAATGAAATCATATGGTATTTGTCTTTTTCTGACTGATTTATTTCACTTAGGGTAAGTCTCTAGCTCCATCTACAGTGTTGCAAAAGACATTATTTCATTCTTTTTGAAGACTGAATAATATTCCTTTGTATACATACATCCTTTGACCACATCTTTTTAATCCATTCATCATTCAATAGACACTTGGACTGTTTCTGTACTTTGGCTATCGTTGATAACACTCCTATAAACATCAGGGTATCCCTTCAAATAAGTATTTTTGTGTTCTTTAGGTAAATATCTAATGGTGCAAATTGCTGAATCATAGGTTAATTCTATTTTTAACTTTCTTAGGACCTCTGTACTATTTTTCACAGTGGCTGTATTAGTTTGCTTTCCCACTAACTATATAAGATGTTCCCATTTATTTGCATCCTCCCGAACATCTATGGTTTCCTATGTTGTTAATTTTAGCCGTTCTGGCTTAAAAACAAACAAACAAACGAACAAAAATCCAAAAAAGATCTGAGGACCTTCTCACCACACTGTAAAGGAGATTAAATGAAGATGGTTTGGTTAAATGTAAATGAGCCCTTTATGCTTTGCTTTTAAATAGATATTAAGGAATAAAATGTGCACAGAGTTATCTCACCAATACTGTTATACTTAGCACTAGGCAAGAACTTATGATTTGGGAGAAATATCAAGTCCTTTCTCATTTAGGTAGGAGACTTGGCTTCAGCAGTCAGACACAATACTGTTCCTAGGAGGAGACTTTTATGTGACTCAGAGTCATAACTTCAGATGCACATTAGATATAAAGTTTTTCCAGTTGTTTGCATACATTCTTATTATGGCAAAGATACAGCCAAACTTACCGAGTATTCACTGAGGTAAAATGTCCCCTGTAGCCAGGAAATACTAACAAATCTTGTAAAAACAAAAGCTGGTCTGTGATGGACTTAGTTTTACATGTTTTCGGCCATTAACATCTTTAACTGGTTACACCAGAAATTGGTGAATAAATTTACAGCTATAATAGCACATAGATTGTTCAGAAATTATTACAAACTTATTTTTATGTTTGGAAAAACACTTAATTATCAGAAATGAATACCTTCATAATTGAGAATCCAAGTGATGCACTATCATTTTGTGGGTAAGCATACTTGGTTAAATTAATACTGAAAACATGAATAAGATACAATAAAAGAAAATGTTTAAAAATAGCCAAGTAATTTATCATTATAGAACTCAGTCAGGTATTAGCTGCCCCATTCAGGTTTAATTATTTTATTCCTCAAGTTAAATGTAGATTTACATAATTAACTTCATTGAGACAATATTTTGAACTCTTACTAGTGTACTAAATCATGTAATGAGATAATTATTTCTGGGGATCTGACATCTTGAATTGGCATTTTTCTTTACCAAGACCTTATTTGAATTAAAGGTTTCCAAAGAGATATTTCTACTACAGGTTGTTTCTCTAGAAAAGAAATATATTTTTTCTAGTGAAATATCTGCACACACTTGGACTGTCATTCAAAATATAATATACCGTCATCATGGCTATTATAACAGGAATTGCCCATACAACAGGTTTTGTTGGATATCCAGAAAGATAGAAATAAACACAAAGTGGCTTTGACCATGTGCTTGTGTATTTAATATAGAAAATAATGAGAACCACAAGAATATCTAATTAAATTTAAGGTAAAAATTTCTTTAGTGCTTTTTTAAAAATAATAATGCTAAGTGAAAACATATTACTTGGATTTAAAAAAATGCTTTATATTTTCATTTCAGGAAGTAGTGTTAACAGGATGTGCCATCATCACTTCTTTCTAATTTATTGCCATCTTTGAGTGAATTGTTTTGCATTGTGCTGGAGTTATAATTTCCATATCATTTTGGCTATTGGCACAAAATATATTTTGATTAGGGTATGAAGTTAGCTGGGATATAATGAAAAGTTTTCTGATTCTATAAACAAACTTCTGTTCTCTGAAGACCTTTTGAAATTCCATCTTGACTGTCTCAAGAGAATAAGATTATTTTCATCTTATCTCACCAATAGCTTAGTATCTGTCCTAAATGTATCATGTTTGGACAAATGTGAGCCATGCTTTTTAAGGTTTCAAGCTCAAAAAGAACACCAGGAAGCAAAGGTAAACAAACAAATGAAAACAAGTGCCTAAAATCCATAAGCAAAGCATCAACTAGGTTAACAAGGCAGAATGTAAAATGGAATACAGAAAAGGCAACTAAGGAAACTGTCAACATAAATTTAGCACCTTTTTTTTTTTTTTAAAGATTTTAATTATCTATTCATGACAGACACAGAGAGAGAGAGGCAGAGACATAGGCAGAGGGAGAGCTTCTTCCCCTCACACCCAGATCTCCCAGATCACACCCTGGGCCAAAGGCAGACTCTAAACTGTTGAGCCACCCAGGCTTCCCTGCACCTGTTTTCAACAGTTTAGTTGACTATATTTGTAGACAACAAAACAACAAACCAAAAAACAAAAAAAAAATAAAAAATAAAAAACACTGTTATATGTATTATTCTGTGAGAGACTTCACTGAATGACTAAAATCACAGGCTAAAGTACATACCAAATCCATATAAAGACTTAATTCATGCTTTTCAGGGTAATAATATTAATATAAAAATTAGTGTTTAAGAAAGCAAGAGGTAGGGATGCCTGGGTGGCACAGTGGTTGAGCGTCTGCCTTTGGCTCAGGGTGTGATCCCCAAGTCCCAGGATCCAGTCCCACATTGGGCTTTCTGCATGGAGCCTGCTTCTCCCTCTGCCTGTGTCTCTTCCTCTCTCTCTCTCTCTCTTTCTCTGTGTCTCTCATGAATAAATAAATAAAATCTTAAAAAAAAAAAGAAAGAGGACATTTTCCAAAAATTTTAAAGATTTTATTTATTTATTTTTTGTGTGTGTGAGAGAGAGTGAGTATGGGTAAGAGGAATGGCTGAGGGAGAAGCGGACTCCCTGCTAAGCAGGGAACTTAATGCTTGACTAGATCCCAGGACCCTGGGATCATGTCCTAAGCCAAAGGCAGATGCTTAACTGATTGAGCCACTCAGATGTCCCTAAATTTTCTAAACATTGATGGAATTATTTATCATTCTTGATGTTTACAAACAGTAATAATAACTTTTGTTGCATATTTACTACCAGGCACTATAGAAGGTACATTAATCTTTACCATAAGAATATGGGCATATTTTGAAAATATTGCAGGTTTTTTCTAGATAATTGAAATAAAGTGAGCTGAATTAATTTTAGGGTTTCTCAGTGCATATAAAAGTAGTGTTTATGCTATACTATAGTCTATTAAGTGTAAAATGCCATTACGTCTAAAAAAATCGCAATGTACATACTTTAATTTAAAAATACGTTATTGCCAAAAAAAAATTGCTAACCATCATTTGAGCTTTCAGTGAGTCTAAATATTTTGGGAGTAGAGGGTCTTGCCTCACTGTTGATGGATGCTGACTGATTAGGGTGGTGGTTTCTGAAGGTCAGATGGCAGTGTCAGTTTCTTAAAATGAGACGTCCAATGGTGGTGAGTGAAGATAAGATGGTAGAGGAATAGGAGGATCTTGGCTCATCTCATCCCATGAACACAAGTAGATAACTGTCAAATCATTCTAAATATCCCAAAAATCTACCTGAAGACTGACAGAAAAAAAAAAAATCCAAAACTAAAGGGAGAGAAGCCACATTGAAGAAGGTAGGATGTGCAGAGATGTGGCTAAGGGGAGAAATGGATCTCAAATGCTACTGAGGGGAGGAAGCTGTTGTCCCAAAAAAAGGCAAAGAGAAGGGAGTACAGAATGGGACACACAAGGAAAATATTTCCCCAAAATCATTGGTTGGGATAACAAGAAGAACTGATTTTCATGAGTTCTTGCAACCAGTAGTACTTAAGGCCTAGGGTGTGAAAATTTAACAGGCTTGGCTGAGAGAGAGCTTGGCTGAGGTCACTGCCCTACTCTTGGAGAGAAGGCAGGCAAACAACTGTGGGGCACACAGTGTGTAAACTGAGATCTAAAGAAAGCATGGGGCACACAGGAGGGAGATTATTTGCTCTTCTTGGAGTGTTCCCTGAGAAGTAGTATTTCTGAAGACAACTTTTTGGGGGATAAAAGGAGCTGGCTGGCACCATTTACCTTCCTTGCTCCTCAGCATAAACAGAAACACCTGTGGGAAGCAACACAGCACCCACAGCCCCACTCCAGAAGAGCAGTATAAACCTCTGCTCATACCACATCTCCAGACCAGAGGGTGCTGCAGGGCTTCAGTTATAGTGGAAATAATATTAGATCTTATTTATCAAGAAGACTGGAGCATACCTAGTTAAAACCCACCACACACTGGCCAAGGACCAAACATTGCCCACTGCAAGCGAGGAGAGACTCTGCAGATGACTGGCCTGAAGGATGGAGCAGCCACAACATAACAGCAGAGTGTCTGCAATACACATAAGAGACTCCCTGAAGTGCCAGGACTTGGATGTTGTAAGACTTTTTTTTTTTTTTTATAAAGCCATTATTCTCAGATGCAGGAAATATAGTAGGCTTTCCTAACACTTAGAAGGCAGAGCTGTAGATAAAATGCCAAGAGAGGAGTTCATCCCAAATAACAGAAGAAGATAAGGTCACAGTCAGAGATCTAAGGAAAACAGATATAAGTAACATGCTTGATGGAGAATTTAAAGAAACAATCACAAGGGTGCTCACAGGATTTAAGAAAAGAATGGAAGATTTCAGGGAGATTCTTACTTCAGAGATAAAGTAGTAAAAACAAATCAATCAGAAATGAAAAATGCAATAACTGAGATTGGAAAGAGGTTCGATGCAATGAACACAAGGCTAGAAAAAGCAGAGGAACAAATAAGTGATTTAGGAGACAAAATAAAGGAAAATAATGAAGCTGAACAAAAAAGAAAAAGAATTATGGAACTTGAAAATAGACTTAGGCAATTCAATGGCTCCATCAAATGTAATAGCATTCACATCATAGGAGTCCCAGAAGAAGAAAAGAGAGAAAAGGGGGCAGAAAATGTATTCGAGGAAATAATAGCTGAAAAGCTCCCTCATCTGGGGAAGAAAGCAAATATTCAGATCTAGTAGGCACAGAGAACTCTCATCAAAATTAACAAAAGCAGGCAACTCCAAGACACATTGTAATTAAATTTGAAAAAGATAACATCAAAGTACTTTAAAAACAGGGAGGCAAAAGACATTCTTAACTTACAAGGGAAGACCCATAAGCCTAGCTGCACATTTCTCAATAGAAACTTGGCAGGCTAGGAAGGAGTGACAGATATATTTAATGAACTGAATGGAAAAAATCTGCAGCCAAGAATACTCTATCCAGAAAGGCTGCAATTCAGAATAGAAAGAGAGATAACCAGTTTCTCAAACAAACAAAAATTAAAGGAGTTCATGACCACTAAACCACCCTTGCAAGAAATATTAAAGGGGACTCTTTGAATGGAAAGACCAAAAGTGATGAAAACAAGAAAGGAGCAGAGAAGATCTCCAGAAATGACAAAACAAGTAATAGAATGTCACTGAATATGTATCTATCAATAATTACTCTGAATGTAACAGACTAAATGCTCTGATCAAAAGGCACAGTGTTTCAGAATAGATTTTTTAAAAGGACTCATGTATATGCTGCCTACAAGAGACTCATTTTAGACCAAAAGACACCTGAAGATTGAAAATGAGGGGATGGAGAACCATTTATCATGTGAATGGATGTCAAAAGAAAGCTGGAGTAGCCATACTTCTATCAGGCAAACTAGACTTTAAAACAAAGACTGTAATAAGAGATGAGTAGGAGCACTATATCACAATAAAGGAGATAATCTAACAAGAATATTTAATAATTCTAAATATTTAGCACTCAACATGAGAGCACCCAAATATATAAGACAATTAATAAGAAACACATAGGAACTAATTCAAAATAATTTAATAATAGTAGCTACGGAACTTCAACACCCCACTTACATCAATGGACAGATAATCTAAGCAGAAAATCAACAAGGAAACAATGGCTGTAAATGACACACTGGAAAAAAGGGACTTAACATATATTCAGAACATTTCATCCTAAAGCAGCAGGATACACATTCTTTTCAAGGGCATATGAAACATTCTTCAGAATAGATCACATATGAGGTGACAGATCAGGCCATAGCAAGTACAAAAAGATAGAGACCGTACTACACATATTTTCTGACAATATCACTATGAAACTTGGAGTCAATCACAAGAAAAATTTGGAAAGACCATAAATACATAGAGGCTAAACAATATACTTTAAAAATGAATGGGGTCAACCAGGAAACAAAAAAGGTATTAAGAAATAAAAGCACAGAAACAAAAGAAAATCAAAAGACAATGGTTCAAAGCCTTTGGGATGCAGCAAAAGCACTCCGAAGATGGAAGTATATAGCAATACAAGCCTTTCTCAAGAAACAAGAAAGGTCTCAAATACACAACCTAATCTTATACCTAAAGGAGATAGAAAGGGGCAACTGGGTGGCTTAGTGGTTGAGTGTCTGCCTTCAGCTCAGGTTGTGATCCTGGGGTTCCAGGATTGAGTCTCACATTGGGCTCCCTTCAGGGAGCCTACTTCTCCCTCTGCCTGTGTCTCTGCCTCTCTTTGTGTGTCTCTCTCATAAATAAATAAATAAATAAATAAATAAATAAATAAATAAATAAATAAAATCTTAAAAAAATAAAGGAGCTAGAAAAAGAACAATGAAACTTAAAATCTGCATAAGGAAGGAAATAATAAAGATTAGAGAAGAAATAAATGATATAAAGCCTAAAAAATATATAGAATAGGTCAGGATGCCTGGGTGGTTCAGTCAGCTAAGCATCTATCTTGGGCTTATTCATGATCCCAGAGTCCCAGAATTGAGCTCCACATCAGGATCCCTGCTAGGCAAGGGGTCTGCTCCTCCCTCTCCCCCTGCTCCTTCTTTCTCTTTCTCTCTCCCTCACTCTGATTCTCTCAAATAGATAATATCTTTTAAAAATTATTTAAAAAATAGAACAAGTCAATGAAATCAGGTTCTTTGAAAAAATTAGCAAAATTAATAAACTGCTAGACAGACTTACCAAAATAAAAACCAAAGGATTCATATAGATAAAATCACAAATGAGAGAGGAGAAATAACCAATGCCACAGAAATATAAACAATTAGAAGAGAATATTCTGAAAAGCTATAAGCCAACAAATCGGACAACCTGGAAGAAATGGATAGTTTCCTGGAAACATATAAACTATCAAAACTGAAACATGAAGAAATAGAAAACTTGAACAGATCAATAACCAGCAAAAAAATTGAATCAGTAAAAAAAAAAAAAATAATTCCTAATAAACAAAAGTCTGGGGTCAGAATGCTTCACAGGCAAATTTTACCAAACATTTAAAGAGGAGTTCATATCTATTCTTCTTGAATGATTCCAGAATGTAGAAAGGAAAGAAAACTTCCAAATTCGTTGTATGAATCCAGAATTACCTTGATACTAAACCATCTAGTGACTCCACTAAAAAAGTACTACAGACTAATATCTCTGATGAACATGGATGCAAAAATTCTCAGTATTATACTAGCAAACCAAATCCAACAATACATGAAAAAAAAATCATTCACCACAATCAAGTGGCTTTATTCCTGGCCTGCAGGGGTGGTTCAATGTTCATAAGTCAATCAATGTGATACCCACATTAATAAAAGAAAGGGTAAGAACCATATGATCCTGGCGATCCCTGGGTGGCTCAGCAGTTTAGCACCTGCCTTTGGCCCAGGACGTGATCCTGGAGTCCTGGGATCGAGTCCCACGTCGGGCTTCTGGCATGGAGCCTGCTTCTCCCTCCTCCTGTGTCTCTGCCTCTCTCTCAGTCTCTCCCTCTGTCTATCATGAATAAATAAATAAATAAATCTTAAAAAAAAGAACCATATGGTCCTTTCAATATGTGCAGAAAAAGCATCTGACAAAGTACAACATTCATTCATGATAAAGAAAAACCCTCAACAAAATAGTTTAGAAGGAACATAACTTAATATGATAAAGGCCGTATCTGAAAAATTCACAGCTAATATCTTCAATGGGGAAAAAGCTGAGAGCATTTCCTTTATGGTCAGGAATAAGGCAGGATGTCCACTCTCACTGCTGTTATTTAGCATAGCACTGGATGTCCTAGCCACAACAATCAGCCAACAAAAAGAAAAGAAATAAAAGGCATCCAAGTGAGCAAGGAAGAAGTAAAACTTTCACTATTTGCAGATGATATGATACTCTATATAGAAAACCCAAAAGACTGCACCCAAAAATTGCTAGAACTGATACATGAATTAGGTAAAGTCACAGGATATAAAATCACTGTACAGAAGTATGTTGTATTTCTAGACATTTATAGTGAAGTAGCAGAAAGAGAAATCAGGGAAGTAATCTAATTACAATTACACTAAAACATATAAAATATCTAAGAATAAACCTAACCAAAGAAGTAAAAGACCTATACTCTGAAAATTATAAAACATTGATGAAAGAAATTGAAGACGACACAAAGAAATGAAAAGACATTCCATCTTCATGGATTAGAAGAGCAAATATTGTTAAAATGTCTATGTTACCCAGAGAAATTTACACATTTAATGCAATCTCTATCAAAATACCAATAACTTTTTCACAGAACTACAAAAAAAAATTCTAAAATTGTGTGGAACCACAAAAGACTCTGAAAAGCCAAAGCAACCTTGAAAAAGTAGCAAAGCTGGAGGCCTCATAATTCTGGGCTTCAAGTTATTATACAAAGCTGTAGTGATCAAGTAAGTATGATACTGGCACAAAAATAGGCACTTAGATCAATAGAACAGAATAAAAAACCCAGAAATGAACTCACAACTATATGGTCAATTAATCTTCGATAAAGCAGGAAAGACTCTCCAGTGGAAAAAAGACAGTCTCTTCAACAAATGGTGTTGGTAAAATAAGACAGTAACATGCAAAAAATGAAAATGGACCATTTTCTCATACCATACACAAAAATAAATTCAAAATGGATTAAAGACCTAAATGTGAGATAGGAAACAATCAAAACCCTAGAGAAGACAGGTAGTAATAACCTCTTTGACATTGGTCACAGCAACTATGGTCACAGACATATTCTTTAGTGGATATGTCTCCCGAGGCAAGGGAAACAAAAGCAAAAAGAAACTACTGGGACATCATCAAAAGGAAAAAAAATATGCACACTAAGTAAACAATCAAGAAAACTAAAAGGCAACCTGTGGAATGGGAAAAGATATTTGCAAATGACAACTGATAAAGGGTTACTATCCAAAATAGATAAAGAAGTTATCAAACTCAACACCCCAAAACAAATAATCCAGTTAATAAATGGGCAGAAGACATGAATAAACATTTTTCCAAAGAAGCCATCAAAAAGCCCAATAGACACATGGAAAGGTCTCAACATCATTCATCATCAGGGAAATGCAAATCAAAACTACAATGAGATATCACCTCACACCTGTCAGAATAGCTAAGATTAACAACAACAGGAAACAACCAGTGTTGATGAGGATGTGGAGAGATGGGAACCCTCTTGTACTGTTGGTGGGAATGCAAACTGGTGCAGCCCTGTGGAAAACAGCGTGGACTTTCCTCAAAAAGTTAAAAAAGAACTACCCTATGAGCCAGCAATTGCTCTAGTAGGTATTTACCCAATAAATACAAAAATAGTAAGTTGAAAGGATACATGAACTTTGATATTTATAATAACATTATAAACAATAGCCAAACTATGGGAAGATCCAAAATGCCCATCAACTGATCAATGGATTAAAAAGATGGTATATAAATATTACTTAGCCATAAAAAGATTGAAATATTCCCATTTGCAATGACATGGATGGGGCTAGGGAGTATTATTCTAAGTGAAATAATTCAGTCAAAGAAAGACAAATGCTATATGACTTCATTCATATGTAGATTTTAAGAAACAAAACAAATGATCATAGTAGGGGGAAAAAAGAGAGGCAAACCAAGAAAGAGAGAAAGAGACTCTTAACTATAAAGAACAAACTGGTGGTCACCAGAGGTGGGTGGGAGGATGGTTTTAATAGATGATAGGGATTAAAGAGTACACTTGCTGTGAGGAGCACTGGATGTTATATGTAAGTGTTGAATCACTAAATTGTACAGCTGACTAATATTAAAATGCATGTTAACTAACTGGAATTTAAAGAAATACTTAAAATGAAAAAAAAGTGACATTGTGAACTTTGCCATATTGATTGACTCTTACTTTTATAAATGATTTCTCTACAACATGTGATGCTATGTTTTTGAAGATTTATTTAAGTTTAGAGAGAGAGAAAGAGACAAAGAGTATGAGAGGGAATGGGGCAAGGGGAAGAATGAGAGAATCTTCAAGCAAATTCCCTGCATAGTGTCTGACCAGGGACTGGATACCAGGACCCATGAGATCATGACCTTAATGGAAACCAAAACAGATGCTTAACTGACTGGGTCACCCAGGCACCCTTGTTATGCAGTTTGATAGCATTTTACTTATAGTAGAACTTTTTTGAAAATTGGAGTCAATTCTCTCAAATTCTGCTGCTGCTTTATCAACTAAGTTTGTGGAATATTCTAAATCCTTAGTTGTCATTTCAAAAATCTTAATAGCATCCTCACCAGGAGTAGTTTCCATCTCAAGAAACCACTTCATTCCTCATTATAAAGAGCACCTCCTTATCTTTTAGTTTTACCATTAAATTATAACAATTCAGTCAGGTCTTCAAGCTCTACTTTTAATTCTAGTTCTCTTGCTAATTCCACCACACTTACTTCCTCTACTGAAGTCTTGAGCCCCTCAAAGTCATCCATGAGAGTTGGAATCAGCTTCTTTCAATCTCATGTTAATGTTGATATTTTGACCTCTTCCCATGCACCACAAATATTCTTAATTGCATTAGAATGCTGAATCATTTCCAGAAAGTTTTCCATTTATTTACCCAGATTCATCAGAAGAATCACTATCCATGGCAGTTATAGCCTTAGGGAATGTATTTCTTAAATAATTAGGCTTGATAATTGAAATGACTCCTTGATGCATAGGCTGCAGAATGGATGTTGTGTTAGGAGGCATGAAAACAATATTAATCTCATTGTACATTTCCATCAGAGCTCTTAGGTAAGCAGGTACATTGACAAATGAGCAGTAATATTTTGAAAGATACTTTTTTTTCTGAGCAGCAGGTCTTAATAGTAGGCTTACAATATTCAGTAAACCATGTTGTAAACAGATATGCTGCCATCCAGGCCTTGTTTTTCCATTTATAGAGGGCAGAGTAAAATTAACATAATTCTTAAGGGCCTCATAGGATTTTTAGAATAGTAGATAAGCATTGGCTTCAACTTAAATCACCAGCTGTATTAGCCCCTAACTAGACTCTTTTTGTGCTTTGAAGTTTGGAAGCCAGGCATTGATTTCTCTTCTCTGTGAATGAATGTCCTGAATGACATCTTCTTCCAAGAGAAGGTTGTTTCATTGAAAATCTATTGTTGAGTGTACCCACCTTCATTAATTATCTGAGTTGGATTTTCTGGATAACTTACTGCAGTTTCTATATAATCTCTTGCTGCTTTACCTTGCAGTGAGTTTTATGTTATGGAGATGATTTCTTTCTTTAAATCTCAAGATCTACCTCAACTAGCTTTATATTTTTCTTCTACAGCTTCTTCACCTCTCAGCCTTCACAGAATTGAAGACAATGCCTTGCTCTGGATTATGTTTTGGTTTAAGGGAATGTTGTGACAGATTTGGTCTAACCAGACCATTCAAACTTTTTCCATATTAAAAAAAAAAGACTGCATTGTTTTTATTATCATATGTGTGTTCACTGGGATAGCATTTTCATTTTCCTTCAACAATTTTCCCTTTGCATTCACAACTTGTTCAACCTTTTGACACAAAATACCTAGATTTGCCTAATCTTGGCTTTTGGGATTCCTTCCTCACTAAGCATATTCATTTTTAGCTTTTTATTTAAAAGTGAGAGATATGCTACTCTTCCTTTCATGTGAATATCTAGAGGCCATTGTAGAGTTGTTAATTGGCCTAATTCAATACTGTTGTGTCACAGGGTATAAGGAGGTGGACAAGAGGGAGAGGGATGGGGGAACCACTTCAATGGGTCATTAAGGACGCACACATTTATTGATAAAGTTCAGTGCCTTATATGGGGACTGTTGGTGGAACCCCAAAATAATTACAATAGTAACATCAAAGATCACTAATCGCAATAACAAATATGATAATAAAATAGTTTAAAATATTGCAAATATTGCCAAAATAGGACACAGAGACATGAAGTGAGAAAATGTTGGAAAAAATGGTGCCAGTAGACCTGCTTGACATAAGGTTGCCACAAACCCTCAATTCGTACAGAAGGCAAAGTCTGTAAAGCATAGTAAAGCACAATAAAATGCACATAGTAATAAATATTCTTATTTCTTTACTTTATAATTAGTAAACAGTGTATATGACAGTATTCTCAGGTGGATTTGACTATATCTGCCCCATGGTATAAATACCCTGCATATTGGCTGGGACTGGGGATGAAAAATTTTATTAATGTGATCAGGTAACATTATATGCATAAGTGACTTTAAGACAGGGAGATTATCTATACTTCAGCTATTGCTTTCATAAAAGTTTCTATTTTTCCTACCATTATAAATGGTTTAATAAAAGTTTAGGGAACCCTGGGTGGCACAGCAGTTTAGCGCCTGCCTTTGGCCCAGGGCGCGATCCTGGAGTCCTGGGATCGAATCCCACGTCGGGCTCCCGGTGCATGGAGCCTGCTTCTCCCGCTGCCTGTGTCTCTGCCTCTCTCTCTCTCTCTCTCTCTCTGTGACTATCATACATAAATAAAAATTTAAAAAAATTAAAAAAAAATAAAAGTTTAGATTCTTTTAACTCTATTTATCAAAAACCTACTATGTGTTAGGCATTGCCATAAATAAACACAACAGGCTGTTAATTGCTGAGTAATACAATAGTAGTATGTTGTGCCACTTAAACAGATAATCAAATGTACTGAGTAACCCCAGGAAGCCTAAATCATTTTACTAATATCTTAATTTTCTTTTCTGAACTTTGTTATCCTTTCCTTTCCATAGATTTAACAATTGTACAGAGATTTTTTTTAAAAAAACATTTTATTTATTTATTCATGAAAGACACAGAAAGAGAGAGACAAAGACATAGGCAGAGGAAGAAGCAGACTCCATGTAGGGATTCCGATGTGGGACCCGATCCCAGAACTCCAGGATCACCCCCTGAGCCAAAGGCAGATGTTCAACAGCTGAGCCACCCAGGTGTCCCAGTACAGAGATATTTTTAATGGTTAAGTCTTCTGGTGTGATTGCCACTTTATACATTTTTTATTACAGAGAAATCTCTCTCCAGGGGTAATTAGATTGATGATGTTGGCTCAGATTAGTGGTGGAATTACTTGAGAAAAGTTGATAGTGAATATTGCCACACAGATGTGTGAGATCTATATTTGTGGGAAATAAAATATTTGTATGTTTATAAATGTTCCCTGCCAAAAAATAAGGAGAACAAAATGATGAGAAGTAAAATAGATGAGAAATAATTAGCAACTTTGAAATTCGTACTCTGCATAAGGAAGAAATAGCCTGGCTTGTAAGTGAGGAGATTCATGAACATAATGACAATATTAAAATGAAGGATACTTAACTTTTTATATCTTCCTTGGACAGGAATATGAAGAAGAGGAATTTGTATAATTAAAATATAATAAAAGCCTTGCCAGCTGTCTATTGTAAGAAATAGGTTAAAGAATACTTGGAATATTTAAACATGTGCAAATTTAAAAGGCAGGATAATCATAGGAGAAAAACCACAATGAATTGACTTAATCATTTGTAATTGCTTTAGAAAGATTGTGCAAGACTAAAGAGCTAGTACAAACTTGAAATAAAGGGTATGTCACTGATCCCATAAAAGATACCATCTAAGCAAAATCATTCTACTTTTTTCAGCTGGCAAAGTGATAATTGAAAAAATTTATGAAAAGAAGTATTTAAAAATATAGTGAGAAACCTTAAACATTGTAAGGGTTATTCAAGTATATATTCATTTTATCACTATATTGTACACCTGAAACTAATATTTCATGTACACAACTAGAATTTAAATAAAAACTTTAAAAAAGTATATATTCATTTTATCCATTAGTCCAATCACATTTGATTTTTAACTTTATTTGCATCCAAGGAGGACATATTTGCTTCATGATGTGATGGTAAATTTATTGAATGAAATTATAATGGAATTACCATAATGTCTATACTTTAATAAACTTGTTAATAACCTCTTATTTATCTCATTATTTAAATCTTAGGTAAATGATATAAAATATTTTAATTTCTTATGTTTAATAATTATTTTCATCATTAAAATAGATTATTAATGGAAAAAATCTTTGATTTTAGCTATATAGGTATGCAGAACTTAGTGGTATATTTGAGTTTGGCTAGTGTTTGAGCAGAGTAAAATACACTTATTCAGATATTTTAACAAGTACTGACCATGAAAAGTAAATATGTTAATATCTTTATACACTAGTTTCCCATCATCTGGGATCTTCTTTAAGTTTGAGGTGGATACCTCAAGGGAAAGAAAGCAAAATCTACATGACTTCCTGGTACCAAGTAATATATTTCCTCTTTCCTTCCTTCCTTCCTTCCTTCCTTCCTTCCTTCCTTCCTTCCTTCCTTCCTTCCTTTTTCTCCCTCCTCGTCCCCTTCCTTCCTCTCTTTCTCCCTTCCTCCCTCCTTTCCTTCTTTCCTTCCTTCTTTGTTTTCATGATTATGTGTATTTAAAACTTCCAACTAAATTAACAAAGAAAGTCATGGAACTCTTCATAGGTGGGAAAGAACACATTCTGCAAAACTAAAATAGCCTTATCCTTAATTTTTATTCCTAATGCAGATGAATAGATTCTTTCTCCTACTTTGTGTATTTCTAGAAGACATAAGTAGTTTTCTATTAATGGATTTTCTTTCTTGGTAAAAGAACAAGGACTAAAACTTCTGTTCTGACACTATTTCCAAAAGACATGTCAAAGAAATGTAAGAAAAACATTTTTGAGAGTAGTTCCTAGATATGGTTCAACAAAAGAGCTAATAGAAACTGTTCTAATTAAAATTTTAGTGACTATACTCTATTAAATTTTGAACCACAATATGAACTCATAAATTCACTTGTTTCAATTGTTTTTATTTCCTTTTTTCTTTCTAAAAAATCTTAATATCATATCAATAATAATATTCAGTTACCTTTGACAAACAAGCGTAAAGACTTCAACACTATAGTAGTGGGAAAAGAAAACATCTATGGTTCCCGTAAGAGAAGATGATTTAATAAGCTATGTTGTTGCCAACTAAAAGAACATGCAACCATTAAACATTATTTTATAGAAAATTTGAAAATACATTTATAGTTTATTGCTATGAGAAATGTTTATCACAAAATATACTATTATATATGCATATATACTATATATGTGTGTCTTGCTAAAGACAATTGACATAAAATCTAACAAAGGCACATTTAAATTTTAAAAATCAAATCATAAGTACAAAAAAGTAATACATGGCTAAAGGAAACATTCTGAGAGATTTTAGGTCAAAATTTTACCTTAGTTGTCTGTCTGTAGAATTTTTTTTTTTATTTTAAATTTCCTACCTTTTCTTTTCCAAAATTTCTCAGGCCTCTTCTCTAATCAAAGAATTATTCACACTGAAAGAAAAATAAATAAATAAAAATTGAAGGAAATATTTATCAATTTTTAAATAAATAAAAGTATCTAATTTCTTAAAAGGAAAGTATAAAGTATGTATCATTTACTCCCTCATGTCTCAATGAAAATAAAGACTAGTATCATTCATCTTCCTGACTCTAAATATTCACAAATGTTTTGTAAGTTTGCTTTAACTTTTAGGCAGTAAGTTCAAGCTATCATTACACTTTTTTGAAACAACCAAAGGCTTTTTAGTATTTTTTCTCATACTACATTTTTGTAATTAAATTTTTCCTGTTTTAACATATAATTTACATGCAATAACATTTATTCTTTATATACTATATATATATTCTATACATACTAATATATAGTTTTGTGAATTTGGTAAACGTATACAACCATGTAGAATCAAGATAAAACAGTCTTATCACTTTTTCAAATTCCTCCACATTCCTGTGTAGTGAGTCCCTTCTCCCATCCCTAGTCCATCATTGATCTGTTTTGTGTTTTTATAGTTTTGCCTTTTCCGGGATGTCATATAAATGGAATAAAGTGTATAGCATTTTGGCTCTCTCTTTCTTCATTAAACATGACTATTTAAGGTCAATCTATGTTATTGCCTGTGTCAGTACTTTTTTCCTTCTTGTGGATTGGATTTCCACTTTCTAAATTCACTCTCAGGTTGAAGAACATCTGGATTGTTTCCAGTCTTTTGCAATTATGAATAAGGCCCCTGTAAATATTTGTGTGCAGTTTTAGAGTGAACATAGGTTATGTTTTCCCTTGAGTAAATGTCCTGGATTAAGGGTGCTTAATCCCCTTAATCCAGGGATCAGCACCCTTAATCAGTTCACACTTAACATTATAACAAAATTCCAAATCATTTTCTAAGGTTGTTGCTTTCTTTCTTTCTTTCTTTCTTTCTTTCTTTCTTTCTTTCTTTCTTTCTTTCTTTATTTTTACCTACAATTTATGACAGTTATAGTTGTTCTGCATCCTTGCCAGCTCTTGATATTATCAGTTTATTCTTTTTCTTAATATAAGCCATTCTAATAGGTATGTAGTGATATCATATTATGGTTCTAATTTGTATTTCTCCAATTACTAATGATATTGATCATGCATTTTAATGTTAGATACATATGTGTTTTTTCTTTCTTTTTTGCATTTTCCCTTCTGTGTCTCTCCACTCAAGAAAACAGTTTTGTGTTTTATTACTTCATGGAAGGTGTTTTATTGGACTGAAAGCAGAAGATATTTTGAAAACTTAAGGCCTTCCTCCCAAACTTAAAACTCTTGAAAAGAATAGGTTTTAAGGAGGTAAGATGTCTCTTTCACTGCAGGGGTTTTCTTTGGGATAGAGCAAAGAGAGTTTCGTGTTATCCTGAAAAGTTAGAACTGTACTAGGTTCTCACAAAAAAAATCCAAGGAAGATGCTGAGTTCGAAAGAGGATCATCTCTGTGATACACTTAGACAGGTGAGGTTCTATAAGCACCAGGCCTCTCAGTCTTGTAAAAGATCCCAGTTTGCCTAGTGGTGAAAGCTTCTGAGCTGCTACACCTGCCGACATCAATATTAACTTGGACCAGTATGTTTTGGCTGCACCTTGGTGACATATATACATGGATGATTAAAGGAAAAAAGAAGTTCCTTCTCAGAGACTTTGTATTCGTAAGATTCCAGAACCTTGACAAGACCCAGGGGTTTGGAGGCGGGTGTGCTCCGTGAAAGCATCTGGTTGAATTTTTCACCAACCTGAAAAAGTAAAAAATTAAGCTTATTTATAGAAAATAAATGAGTTCTTATACTGCAATTTATAAACTGAAAGTGTATATCAGTAACTAACTTATTCTCACTTTAGCCAATGGTCTCAATTTTTTTCTTCTTTAATGAGAAATTTACTGATCAGTTATATTTTGCCCACTTTAGTGAAGTGACAATTGCAGTCACAACAGTGTAATCCAGTCATGCATGAACTTTTTTGAAGATTATACTTAGTGTTGGTTTATTAAGCATTATCTACACTATACCTTCCTTTTCCTGTGTCTGATTTGAAGCTGTCAGATATGTTCACAAGAGGAAATGAGGGTCAAAGGATTAAAGTAGTGATTTCTGTCACTTAGAGTGCATCCCAAAACAGTTGTTAATTATCAGCGTGTGACTCCTTTAGATCATGGAGACAGTGTTACTGAAGAATACTTATTGAAAGTAATATAAGAAACTTCTCTGTTTTGACAGTATAAACGTTTCTTACATCCTGTTGAAATCAGAAATCATGCTACTTTTCCTAAATAAATAAAAAAAAATGATGTCTGAAATACTCTTTATACCAAGCAGCTATTTTTGGTTAAGTATTTAATTACAGAATTGTGAAGAACACTTTGCATCTTAGTCTTTCATATTTCCTTACCATTTTATAAACTATTAATTTTATTTTTAAAAATATTTTATTTCTTTATTTGAGAGAGAGAGTGACTGAGAGAGAGAGAGAAAGAGAGAGCAAAAGTGTGGGAAGGGGCAAAGGGAGAGGGAGAAGCAGACTCCTCACTGAGCAGGGAGCTAAATGTGGGGCTTCATCCCAGGACCCTGAGATCATGACCTGAGCCTAAAGCAGACACTTAACTGAATGAGTCACCCAGGCACCTCTAAACTACTATTTTTAAATCTTTCTTTTTTTAAATTTTTATTTATTTATGATAGTCACAGAGAGAGAGAGAGAGGCAGAGACACAGGCAGAGGGAGAAGCAGGCTCCATGCACCGGGAGCCCGACGTGGGATTCGATCCCGGGTCTCCAGGATCACGCCCGGGCCAAAGGCAGGCGCGAAACCGCTGCGCCACCCAGGGATCCCCTAAACTACTATTTTTAAATAAAAACAAATTTTGTGAACCTAGAACTGCTCCAAGAATGGTATATATTTAGAGAACAACTTCTAAGAAAAAAAAATCTTTGATAGGTATAGAAAATTTCCTACATATAAAAAGGACAAACATTGTATGTTCTCATTCATTTGGGGAATATAAATAATAGTGAAAGGGAATATAAGGGAAGAGAGAAGAAATGTGTGGGAAATATCAGAAAGGGAGACAGAACGTAAAGACTGCTAACTCTGGGAAACGAACTAGGGGTGGTAGAAGGGGAGGAGGACGGGGGGTGGGAGTGAATGGGTGACGGGCACTGGGGGTTATTCTGTATGTTAGTAAATTGAACACCAATAAAAAATAAATTTAAAAAAATGGCAAAAAAAAAATAAAAATAAATTGGATTTTACTTCATTTCGTCATCTCAATTTAATTATTACATTAATACCCCTCTGTTATAATGGATGTATAACATTTCCATATGTTCTGTTCTTTTCTTGTAGAATAACATACATAATTAAAGTTTTTACTCTGGGGCACCTGGGCAGCTCAGTGGTTGAGCATCTGCCTTTGGTTTAGGTCATGATCCTGGGGTCCTGGGATCAAGTCCCACAACAGGCTTACTGCAGGAAGCCTGTTTCCCTTCTGCCTATGTCTCAGTCTCTCTCTTTCTCTCTCTGTGTCTCTCATGAATAAATAAATAAAATCTTTTTTTTTTAAAGTTTTTACTTTAATGGCAAGCTGAGTCTTAAAAGTGAATTTGCATTTAACACAAATGTTATTTGGGCACACTAAACAGTGAAACAAATTCATTCAAATGATAGGAAATTAGATGTTTGCCTATTATAAGAGTGAATTCTTTGTTGGAGTTTTCAAACGCTAGTTCACAGGCAGGCATCAGATTGGCCACGTAAAAATAATGTAAAGCAGTTGTAAAATGAGTGTGGGGGTGACTCCATTGATTAAAGCATCTGACTCTTGATTTTGGCTCAGGTCATGATCTCAGGGTCCTAGGATCCAGCTCAGCACCTAGCACCCCACACTCTCCTGCTCACATGCATTCTTTCTCTCTCTCATTAAAAAAATAATAAATAAATAAATAAATAAATAAATAAATAAATAAATAATATTTTTAAAAAAGAAGTTGCTAAAATAAAAGATTTCTGCTCCCTGTACTTAGTGGTTGTGATTCAGCGGGATTGATGCGAGTAATAAGAATTCCAATATTAATAACTCTTCAGTCTTTAAACTCTTTGGATGGTATTGATAAATTATCACTATTTACTTTTTATTCTGCACTTGTAAGGAATGCCTTAAACCAGGCAGGTTCCCAAAGTTGTCTGTGATGCAGTACCTATTCTGGGTAGTAATCTGAATAAAACATACTTTCTGAAATAGAAAATAGGAAGGACATCTTCCTTTTTATGTCTTATAATACACTAAACTCCCAACTATCTATTTGTTAGAATTAGTTTCCTGAAAAGGTCTCCCAATTGCTTCTAAGAATTTCACAGGTTTTCTTATCTGTGTGCTACAAACAAGTCTCTCCAGGTTTTCAGTTGAGCTTCTTCCCTTCCTTCCTTCCTTCCTTCCTTCCTTCCTTCCTTCCTTCCTTCCTTCCTTCCTTCCCTTTCCTTCTTTCCTCCCTCTGTCTCTCTCTCTTTCTTCATCACAGATGCTGCTGCTTTTGTGTCAGTGGCTAACACTGAAGTCACTTTGTTTCCATTGAGGTGACTCTGGATTTATTGGTTTTATCTAGGTGCTGTTCATTCACTGAGCTCTCTGGAAGATCCAGTGATACCATCCTAGACTATGCCTGCCCTAGAGCCTCACTACCTCTATGCTGATGATGCTGCCTTTTCATCACTGTGAATGAGTGGAAGCTTGGAGCCCTTGCTTGTTCCTAGCACCTCTTCAGATGGCCAAGAGCAGAATTCCTACCCTCATCAGAATTACTCCAGGCCTCCTGACTCAGAGATCACTTCAAAGCATCAGTAGGACATTAATTCTTCCCAAGAACACTATTTTTTGGGATATTGGTTTCTTTAGACAAAGCCCCACTAATTTGACCTTGAAAATTTTGTCTGAGTCAATCACTCACAACTAGATACATATTGTTATCCTGTAATCCAGTAATATGGGGAAAAACCCACAAACAATGTAACATATTAGTGAATGTGGTTTTAATAAGTGAAAGTTAATAAAAGACCTTGCCGGACCTAGCTCTTGGACTTTCCAGCATCCAAAACAGTGAGTAAATAAATTTCTGTTGTTTACACCACCTGATCTATGATATTTTGTTATGGTAGCCTGAACTAATAGAACCTCTATAAATCAAATTTTACTCCTTCCATACTATCTTTATGTATTAACTTTTAGCTGCAATTCTCTCCAAAAGATACTGTAAAATGACTCTAGCCAGTCAGGAAATAATTACAGTTTCAGAGAAGCACAACATTCATGTTTGGTACCTTTGTCTCCCTCATTACGTTTTTCCATCTGACTTTGTTTCTTTCTTTTGCTCTGTTAGAAGATCAAAAGGTGATGAGGCTCCTGAGAATCAGTCCCCACCAATACTTTTCAGAGAAAGTCCTTCAGAAAAATATTAAAATATTAGAAAAAAATTTTATTAGGAAGGAAATTGACAGATTCTGAAGTGATGATAAATGGCAGACAATACCATCAAAAGCCCAAATAATTCACTCTTTGAGTCAGAAATCTGATTTCAAAAAGTCTTTTAGGAAGATGATAGTGTAAATATGGGGTAAAATTCTATAGTGTGAGGAATTGGAAATAAATAATAGTTATTAACATTAAATATAATTAAATTACAAATCTTTCTATGAGACTAGAACTGAGCCTTTAAAATGCCGCTCTTATTTTTATGGTAATAAGTAATCCCCAATTTACTATCTATTTTTGCATCTAATGGTATTTAATAGCACAATAATTATTCTTCTTAAGATTTAGAACACAATTGAGTAAATATTTAATTTACTGCATTATTTGTAAACTTATTTTTAAAAAGATAATAACAAATTACAGAATGATTAAAAAACTCACTAATATACCTCAGGAGAACTATAAACATGGTATCTCAGAGGGAAAAATTCAGATAAGCTGTTTAATCCTATTTCAGATAAGCACATTGCTGAAGTCAAGATTATTTTAATAATTATTTTAAATGATCTGATTCTAGATATTTTCAATTGTTTATCTGTTTTTTCTCAAAGAATGCTACAATGAAAAATGTTTTAATTTTTAAAGAAAATTTGAAAGTGTTGACTAATAAAGTTAATTCCTGCTTGAGGAGGATCTATGAGACTAAATACCACTTTGATTGTAAAAGAAAAATGAGAATTGAATATTGTCACTTTTTCTGGATCAAACATCAAAACTATCAAAGACAAAACATTATTGATTCAAAGAAGACATTGACAAACTTTCAGAAGGTAGCTTTGATGGTGTTTATTTCTTTTAGCTATCTTTCTATGTTGGGACAACTATATGCTCATGAATCTTAGTGTTGCAAATTCATTTCTGGAAGAGAAGGGCTTATGATTGAAAGTAGCTATCAAAAACCTGGGTTTTGGGTTAGAACTCAGATCTACTTTTGTCACATCTCTAACTAGCTCAGGTCTCAGGGTAACTCATATAACCTCTCCAAGTCTCATTGTCTTTAAATGGTACAGTGTTGTGAGAATTCCATGAGGTAATGTATTAAAGCACTCAGCACAGAATTTTACAAATGGTACATATTAGTTTAGTTACCTGTAAGAAATGTTAGCATAAGCCATTTTCATTAGACAATTATGTTTTTCATGGCAAAAGAAAATTATCTTCCTGGACAAAAAAAAAAACACGTTAATAGGCAGAAGAGATGTTGAGATAGCACTTTCAAAATTTCCTTTAGAGTAGGGAACTGTAGAGTCACATAGAAAGTGGAGGTGTTAAAATCTGGGGAGATGAAGGGAGCTTCAGAGAAGATCTTCTTTCTTCAACTTCCTCATTCACCCATCCCGTCTTCTTTCTGTGTGCCATTATCACTGATGTCTTCTCAGATAATTGTGTCAACAGAAAGATGTATTGGGATTTGAACACATATTGGTTTATTTTTCAACTTGTCAATTTAATGTAGACATGACTACTTTTGTCCTCCTGTAAAGATAAATCCAAAAACTTGTCCTAAGTCAGTGCTATTGAGTTAACTTATTTTCTGAGGGCTATGGTAGATATTTCATTTTAAAAACTTCACAAAGGAAAGTGATAAGGAAATAGTCATATTTTCATCATATGTATTTATAACCTCTTTCCTAAAGATAATTGAAACAGTCAAGTACTTGTAGGCATAATATATTCATTATTATCATTTGTTCTCTGACTTTTTCACCTTAGAATCAACATTTTTGACTAGTAAGGCATTCAATGTAGATATAAATAAAATAAAAATTTATTTCCAATGTTAGTTATAGTCCTGGTGCATTTTATTTCCCTTGCAACCACATTTTCTATTCCTCTAAGTAGGCATAACAGTTTTGTCTGTGATTTCTTCCTACAGCAATTCTAGGACCTGTGCTGCAAGTAATCTGCTTCAGTAAGTTGGTGGTTTTTCTACTTCAGAAACCTATTTTCACACAGAGACAAACTGGAGCTATGGTAATAAATTTGCTATTTAGATAACATTTCTGATGATGGATTTATCAGAGCACCATATGCCTATCTGAAATATTCCTTGTCAAACATGTAATTTTACCTCAAGAAATGTGTATACATATGTTAGGTGCCTAATTTCTTCATACAAAAAAGAATTAGGTGATTTTTTTAACCTCTCTAAATTTCAGATTTTCTACTTGTCATAAAAGGCAAATAATAGAGTCTAACATGTAGGGTTTTTATAAGGATTCAATGAGATAATTTATAGTATTTATAACACTTTGCAGAACACTTGACATATAGCAAACTCAGTAAGTATGCTAATTATTGCTACCATTATCTTAGTGTTAAGCACCCATACTGAACAACAGTGATACAATGTCCAAGTAGGTTGTCCTTAGGTTTTGACCACATTTTCCTTGAACATGAGTCACACTTTCTTATTCCTTTTTGTGTTTAGCAATTTTTTTATTGTACTGTGGACATTGTGTGATTTATTGTAGGGAGTCTGGTTTAGATTGTACTTCTGTAAAGAGTATTGAGTTATTTTCTGATACCCAGTCAATTTGTCAATAGATTCTTTTGGTCTTGTCCGGCTTAGCTTTATTCTTTGTTAAAGTAGGTCTGTTTTGGTTTTGAATTTGGTCCTAGAGTGAATCCCTAACACTAAAGTATGATTTTGCACTTAAAGGTTGGCTTTGGGCAACCAGGGTGGCTCAGTGGTTTAGCCCTGCCTTCAGCCCAGGGCCTGCTTCTGGAGACCAGGGATCATGTCCCATGTCAGGCTCCCTGCATGGAGCCTGCTTCTTCCTCTACCTGTATTTCTGTCTCTCTCTTTCTCTCTGTCTCTCATGAATGAATAAAATAAAATTAAATTAAATTAAAAAAGGATTGACTTTTCTGGAGTCTCAACTGTATGGTTATGGTACTCAGTGCAGTCTGTTGACCTGGGCTCAAAATCCAATTGTCTCTCAGCAGTGAATTCTGGCATTAGATCTCAGTCCTGCAATAGGAGTTTCTTTTAAGCTTCATGAAGTCTAGCCCTGGGCTTGTGCAGTCAGCTCTTAGGCCAAGGACTCATTGTTTTTTGTTTTTTATAAAGAGTTTTATTTATTCACTCATAAGAAACAGAGAGAAAAAGAAAGAGAGAGAGAGACATAGGCAGAGGGAGAAGCAGGCTCCATGCAGGGAGCCTGATGTGGGACTCAATCCCAGGACCCCCCGATGACACCCTGAGCCAAAGGCAGATGCTCAACTGCTGAGCCACCCAGGTGTCCCCCAAGGACTCATTGTTAATCTTCATTCACAAAATACTCCTCACTGAGAAGCTTCCACTCTCAGGTTTATCCCCCCATAAATTGCAGTTACTTAAGCAACTTGGAACTCTGATCTCTGCCTCCTCAGCTCAGTGAAACCATTATGTCACTTGGGATCCTATTTACTACTCTGTAGAAAGAAATGCTGTTAAAAAAGAAACTGGAGTGATCTTGAGTGATCATGGAGCTCATCTTGTATATTTTCTTTTTCTCAAGAATCACTGTCATACAGTGCCTGCTTTTTAATATCAAAAGAATTAAACATTTTGTCTAGTTTTATAGTTGTTTTAAAGGCAGAGAAGATCCAGTGCCAATTATTTAGTCATGGTTAGAAGCAGAAGTCACATATATGCATAGCTTTAAATAAATTATGCTATTGAAATTGACATTATGGCTTTTTTGAAAATGTATCCCATTTACAAATATCAATCATCTTTCAAAACATCTTAGAATAGCATGTTAAAGCGCTGTGACCACATTTTAAGATCTTGCTGTTACTCTTTTCTTTGTTAACCTTTTACTTAGAGAGATATATATTAGAGACACTATAAAATTTATCACTTAATCTGGAAGTCTTTTGAATGTGAAAGAATGAAGTATTCAAATTTATACTAAAGTAGAAAAGCCCAGTGTAAACTGTATGGTCACACCAGTTAGCATCCAATGTTTTAATCTAAACTATTAACTAATGGTTGAACACAAAATTTATATTTTCATCCTGAATATCTCTCCAATACCAAATATGTTTATTCTAGAGTTTATATGAAATTATTCCTAATAGTCTACTGAGCAAATTTTTATACAACAAAACTAAACTCCATTTCTCTTACTTCTATCCTTGTACTAGAATAAACTCCTTTCTCTTGCTATTTTCTAATTCACTTAATGATCCCACTGTTCATCCACTAATCAAACTAAATTTTCTGGAAATAATATTACATTTTTTGTTCCTGTACTCTTATACCTCCACTTGATATTTATGTTCTATTAAGTCTAAATTCTTGAAGATTTGAAGTTTTTCTTCCCAAAGATTCTGTGACGGCTTTCCTACAAATCCTTCTCTCTGGACTACTGATGTGGTCTCTGAATTGATATCACACCCCAACTTGTAAACATTTTGCTTATTTTCTATTTTTTTGTTGTTATAATAGTCTTTCTCAATATAAATCTGATCACATTGGTTGTAGGCTTACATGTTTTAATGGCTTGCCATCTTCTACTAAGTAATGTTCATAGTTCTGTCTTGACAAACATGATTCAACTTGACTTTTCTGTCTTCACTTTTTTCCTATGATTCCTTGAATCTAAAATATCAATTATGATAAAACATTCATCATTTGCTACCTTTCCAAGGAGTGTTTTTCCTTGTCCTCATGTCCCTTTCTACCTTCTTTATTTGTAGACCTAGTTCAAGCCATATATTCTCTGTGATGTTTTTCTAGACTCAACCTAACACAACCACCTTTCAAAGTGTTAATAGCAATCCTTCCTTTTACAAAATTCCACAGTGTACAGACTTCTATCATATTATTTACATATCATTTTAATGTTCTTTTTCTTTTCTTACTAACTTATAAGACCTCTGAGGATAGGGTCTATATCCTCTTCTATATCCTTTGATATTTGTAATATCAAAAATTATTAATTTTATCTAACATATATATTAAATTTAGCATATTTATTTAATGATTTCACATGTATGTTTAAAATGCAGGGTAGCTGGGACACCTGGGGGGCTCAGCGGTTAAGCCTCTGCCTTTGGCTCAGGGCATGATCCCAGGATCTGGGATCAAGTCCCACATTGGGCTCCCTGCAATAAGTCTGCTTTTCCCTCTTCCTATGTCTCTGCCTCTCTCTCTCTGTGTCTCTCATGAATAAATAAATAGATCTTAAAAAAATGCAGGGTAGCTTTTCCCAGATTTATTTCAAATATTCAATTTGAGGATCCTCCCCCGAATTGATTAGTATTTGCAGGAAGAAGGACCTGAAAAGTAAAAGTAGTATACGGAAACTAAATGTCTGCCACATAAAACAAAAACAAAAGCAAAAAGTCCAATCCTTCATACATATCAAAATATTATCTTTAGGCTTTTTCTAAACAAAAAAAAAGCAGGAGAAGCAAAAATGTCTCTCTACCTTACTTAGCAATGTACTTCCCACATGTTGAGAGTGATCTGAGATATTTGAAGTTTTTATGTTGGGTGTAGGATACTTTTACAAACTTTTATAATAATTGGTTTTAAATCTAGTCCATATAGTATTCAAAGAATGTTAGAACAGGATGAGACCTTACCAGTCATCCAATGTAGTGTTTCTCAATCATGTTTAATCACAAAAATTTTCTGGGCCACTGATTAAAATTATAGCTACAAGACATCTCTTCCGGAGTTCAAGTTGTCATATTTGGTTTGGTGCCCAGAACTTTATACTTTAAATCAACGTAAGTCGCTTTCCTAAATTTCTGTAATGATAAAATTATTTGGGATTCTCATTAATCATGCAAATCTCCAAGAGAGTAAGACTTATTATATTAGAAGTCCATGGGAAGAGCCTGTGAATATATATTTTAACAAGCTTCCTAGGTATTTCTCATCATCAGGGAAGTTTGGGAAACATTGATATATTGAATCAGTTAATTTTTTAATTTAATTTTTTTAGTTTATTTTATAATTGAAGTAAATCTACAAGTTTAGTGTAATACAATAAGGGAGTAGGAAAAATCAGCATTTTTGTGAGGAAGATATTTTGATTTTTATTACTTCTGAAGATTAAGAAAATTAGACTTAGAGAGTTAACTGCTTGCCAAAATAATAACATCTAGAAAATAATAGAGTGACAATTTGTGCCCAGCTTTTCTGATTTTATGTTACTCTTTCATAATATATCATCCCATGATGGAATTAATAGCCACAAGGTACAAAAATTTCTTACTATTAATGTAATACTGAAGTATAATCACAAAAATACTATAAATTAATGACATGGCTCTTAAATAGGGGAAGAGCAGGTAAAATCAGAGCCAGCAGGCTGGAAACTGTGTATAGGAATGCTATTTGCATGTGTGGGGAGGGCAAGAGTTTGTTTCCTTCTGTTTCTACTTCTTCCATAAGGAAAGGAAACTTCTTCCTTTGCACAATTCTCCATTCCTTATTCTGCACTTACTAATTCTTTTTCTAGGTGAGAGATCTGACCAATATAATTGGTCAGGATCTGAGACATTCTATAAGTCACTTTTCACAATTTAATTGTATTCTTGCAAGGACAGTTGCTGCAACTATGGGATCAGATCTCTTTTCTAGCGTTCTTGGCCTACTGCTAATTCGTTAAGCAGACTGCATAATCTGCCTCAGAGATCCAATCTCTATAGTCTAAATGGAAAGAGTAAGACAGTCGTCGTAGTCTATTTATGCTACTATAACGGAAACATGACAGAGTGGCTTAAACACAAAACATTTATTTTTCACAATTCTGGAGACTGGGAAATCCAAAATCAAAGCACTAGCAAATTAGGTGTCTGGTGAGGACCAGCTTCCCTGGTTCAGAGATGGCTATTTTCTGTGTCCTCATATGGCAGAGGTAGTGAAATCTACTATAATATTTAATTCAACAATTTAGTTAACACACACAATATTAAATAATATGCTCTAAAATACTGTCATGTTGTGGTACTATATTTCTTCAACCTCTTCACAAAACCCATGCTTTCAGGGAGCTCTCCTCTGCTTGCTAAATGGGATGATGACCGATTCCTAAATTGTTTGACAGAGCCAGTTGGATCTTCATATCAAAAAACAAACAACAGGGGGATCCCTGGGTTGGCTCAGCAGTTTGGCGTCTGCCTTCATCCCGGGGCAGGATCCTGGAGTCCCGGGATCCAGTCCTGTGTCGGGCTCCTGGCATGGAGCCTGCTTCTCCCTCTGCCTGTGTCTCTGCCTCTCTCTCTCTCTCTCATCATGAATAAATAAATAAATAAGTCTTAAAAAAAAAAAACAACAAAGAAACAAAACCTGTGTTTTCAGAGTCCATGTATGTTAGGGTCTTAATAAATTCTGTCTCAAGGCACATGGGAACTTACTTGCATTACAATATCACAATTATGTGATTTCTTACATAGGCTTATATTTATACTCTACATAAAATAATCACTTACTTTATTGTTTTTCCTCAATTTTTTTATTGTAGTAAAATACACAAGCACAAAATTTACCATTTTAACAATTTTTAATTTTTTAATTTTGTTAAAAATTTATTTTTTCATTTGAGAAGGAAAGAGTGCACTCACATGGAGGGAGGGGCAGAGGGAAAGAATCCCAAAAAGACTCCTTGCTGAGCTCAGAGCCCAATGCAGGGCTCAATCTCATCCCTCTGAGATCATGATCTGAACTGAAACCAAGAGTCAGACACTTAACCAACTGAGCCACCCAGGCACCCCACCATTTAAGCCATATTTAAATGTATAGTCGGGTGGCTACCATCACCATCATTCATCTCCAGAACTCTTTCCATCATATGAAACTGCAAATCTATACTCATTAAAAAATAATTTCCCATTGTCCTCTTCCTCAGCCCTTGGCAAACACCATTCTCCCTTCTGTCTCTGTGATTTTGATGACTGTAAGTCCAGCATATAAAGGGAATCATACAATATTTGTCTCTTTCTGACTAGTATATTTCACATAAAATAATATTCTCAAGATTATGATTTGTCTCTTTCTGACTAGTGTATTTCACATAAAATAATATTCTCAAGGTTTTGTGGATAAATCTCAGGATTTATCTATTTTGTGCCCCATATGTCAAAATATTCTTCTTTTTTAAAGCTGAAAAACATTCCTTTATATGCATACACCACATTTTGCTTATTCACTCCTACACTGATGGACATTTGGATTGCTTCCACATATTAGCTATTGTGAATAGTGCTGTGATGGACAGGGGAGTACAAATTTCTCTTCAAGTTTCTACTTTCAGTTTTTTGGAATTATATGTCCAGAAATAGAGTTGCTAGTTCATACACTCATTGCATTAAATTTTTGAGGAACTTCCCATATTGTTTCCCACACTGACTATATCATTTTACATTCCTACTAACCGTGCATAAGATTTCATTTGTCCTCTATCTTTGCCAACTCTTGTTATTTCTTGTTTTCTTCCTTTTTTTTCACAGTAGTCATTCTAATAGCTGTGAGGTGGTGTCTCATCATAGTTTCAATTTGCATTTCTCTAATAATTTGTGATGTTGTGCAACTTTTCATGTATTTATTGGCCATTTGTACATCTTCTTTGGAGAAATGTCTGGTTATGCCCATGTTTTAATCAAGTTGTGTTATTTTTTTTATTATTGAGTTTTAGGAGTTCTCTATATATCCTAATATTAATTCCTTATTGGATATTTTCTTTCATTATGTGGGTCACATTTTTATTCTGTTGCTAAAATCTTCTGTTGCACAATTTAAAAAAATTCATGAAACCCAATTGTCTGTTTTTTATTACCTTTAGTATCATTTCCAAGAAATCATTGTCAAAGCCAAAGTTGTTTAGATTTTTTCTAAGAGTTTTGTTTTAGGTCTTACATGTAGGCTGTTGCTAATTTTGAGTTAATTTTTATATATGGTGTTTGGTACCATTCAACTTCATTCTTTTGCATGTGAATATCCAGTTTACCAGCACCATTTGTTAAAAAGACTCCTTTTTCCATTGAATGTTCTTGTCATCATTGTAAAAAAATATTTGACCATACATACAAGGGTTTATTTCTGGGCTTTTCAGTCTACTCTATTGTTCTATATGTCTGCCTATATGCCAATACCACACTGTTTTGATTACTATAGATTCATTGTCAGTTTTAACATCAGGAAGTGCGAGTCTTATAGCTTTGTTCTTCTTCATAAATTTTAGATAGGTCTTTCTATTTCTGTGAAAAATATCATTGGAATTTTCATAGATATTGCAATGAATCTATAGATTACTTTGGGTAGCCTTATTGTAATACTTCTAACCCATGAACAATAATAGTAAGTCTTTCAATCCATGCACATGGGCTGTGTTTCCAATTACTTAAGTCTTTAATTTCTTTCAGCATTGTTTTATAATTTTCTTTCCCCTTATAGGTTAATTCATAAGCACTTTATTTCTTTCAATGTTATTAAAAATGGAATTGTTACTTCATTTTCATTTTTAGATTTTTCATTGCTTATGTATGGAAATGCATTTAATTTTTGTGTGTTTGTATCTTGCTGTTTTCTTTCTTTTCTTTTCTTTTTTCTTTCTTCTTTTTTCTTTCTTTTCTTTCTTTTTTCTTTCTTTTCTTTCTTTCTTTCTTTCTTTCTTTCTTTCTTTCTTTCTTTCTTTTCTTTCTTCTTTCTACTTTCTTTCTTTTTCTTTCTTGCTGAGTCCTTAGGATTTCCTACATGTAAAACCATATCATCTATGGTTTATTTACTCCTTTTTTAATATAAATTTATTTTTTATTGGTGTTCAATTTGCCAACATATAGAATAACACTCAGTGTTCATCCCATCAAGTGCTCCCTCAGTGCCTGTCACCCAGTCACCCCACCCCCCGCCCTCCTCCCCTTCCACCACCCCTAGTTTGTTTCCCAGAGTTAGGAGTCTCTCATGTTCTGTCTCCCTTTCTGATATTTCCCACTCATTTTTTTCTCCTTTCCCCTTTATTCCCTTTCACTATGTTTTATATTCCCCAAATGAATGAGACCATATAATGTTTGCCCTTCTCCGATTGACTTACTTCACTCAGCATAATACCCTCCAGTTCCATCCACGTCGAAGCAAATGGTGGGTATTTGTCGTTTCTAATGGCTGAGTAATATTCCATTGGCTTTACTATTCCTTTACAATTTGGATGGCTTTATTTCTCTTTTTTTCATAATTGCTCTGGTTAAACCTTCCAGTACTATATTGAATAGTGACAAAACTAGTTATCCAAGCCTTATTCTCAATCTTAATGAAAAAGCTTTGTTTTTCACTACTGAGTATGATTTTTATTGTAGGTTTTTCATATATGGTTTTTATTATGTTGAGGTAGTTTTCTTCTAATCTTAGGATGTTTAGTGTTTTATCATAAAGAGATGTAGAATTTTGTCAAATGCTTCTGCATTAATTGAGATGATCGTGTTTTTTCCCCTTCATTCATTAATGTAGTATATTACATTGATAATTTTTTGTATATTGACTATACTTGCATTCCAATAATAAATCCCACTTGGACATTATGTATAATTCTTTTAATGTACTATTGAACTCAGTTGGCATTATTTGGTTAAGTATTTTTACATCAATATTCATGAGGATTATTTCTCTATAGTTTTCTTTTTTTTTTATTTTTCTTTCCTTCCTAAATGTTAATTTTTTTCTCAAAGAACCAACTTTTGGTTTCACTGATTTTCTTATCTAAGTATTTCCTTCTTTCTCTTGTGATTTCTTGTTTTATCCACTGATTATTTTAGAGTTTATTCTTTCATTTTCAAATATGTGTGAATTTTCCAGTTTTCCTTCTGTTATTGATTATAACTGTCTATATCTCTCTTCAATTCTGCCCATTTTTGCTTCAGGTATTCTGGTTGTCTATTCATAGACTTGTAAATGTTTACAATTATTATATCTGCTTGCCACTTTGGATCTTTTGCTAATATATAATGTTCTTTGTCTCTTGTAAATTTATTTACTTAAAGTTTTTTTTTCTAATATTAGTATAGCAACCTCTTCTCTCTTTTCATTATTATTTGTATGGGCTAACTTTTCCATCCTTTTACTTTTAGCCTATTTGTGTCCTTGGATCTAAGGTGCTCTTATAAGACAGTATATTGTTGGATCATGTTTTTTTTTTATTCATTCTTCCAATTTCTGTCTTTTGTTCAGAGACTTTAATCAATTCCACAGAGCTATATTTGTTAGGGAAGAACTTCTGTTATTTTGTTTTATGCTTTCCATATATCTTATAGCTTTTTTGGCCCTCTTTTCTTGCATTGTGGTTTTTTTTTTTTTTAAGATTTTTTTTTATTTATTCATGAGCGACACAGAGACAAAGAGAGAGAGAGAGAGAGAGAGAGGCAGAGACATAGGCAGGGAGCAGCAGACTCCATGCAGGAAGCTCAATGTGGGACTCGATCCCAGGGCCCCGGGATCACATCCTGAGCCAAAGGCAGATGCTCAACCACTGAGCCACCCAGGCATCCCTGCATTGCGGTTTTCTTTTGTGATTAGTTGACTGAAAAATGTTTAAAATCCTTTCTTATTTCATTTTGTGTTTACTCTATAGATGTTTTCTTTTGGGTGTCATAGGAATAACATCTAACATCCTAAAGTTATAACACTGTAATTGGAATTTATACCAGGTTAATGTCAATAGCACACAAAAGTCTGTTATTTTACAGCTCCACCTCCATCCCTTATTAGTTGTTGATATCATAAGGTCACATCTTTATACACTATGTGCCCCAAAACATAAACTAACAATTATTTTAAATGCATTGGTCTTATGTAGAAACAAAATGTGGAGTTACAAACCAAAGTTACAATAATACTAGCTTTCTGCTGTATGTATATATGCATACAGAATATTAATGTATTAGTCTCAAATCATATAGAAAATGAAAAATGGAGTTACATTCTATTATTTCAATAATAGTAACTTTCATATTTTTATCTACCCATACATGTATCTTTACTGAGATCGTTATCTTTATTAAAATTATTGTCTAGTATCCTTTCATTTTATTCTGTGGGTCTCCCTTTAGCATATCTTGTAGGGCAGGTCTAATGGTAACAGACTGTCTCAATTTTTGTTTTTGTTTTTATTTTTGTTTTAATCTGTGAATGTCTTAATTCCTTCCTCACCTTTTTTTCTTTTTTTTTTTAAGATTTTATTTATTTATTCATAGAGACAGAGAGAGAGAGAGAGGCAGAGACACAGGCAGAGGGAGAAGCAGGCTCCATGCAGAGAGCCTGAGGTGGGACTTGATCCAGGGTCTCCAGGATCACTCCCTGGGCTGCAGGCGGCGCTAAACCGCTGCGCCACGGGGGCTGCCCTCCTTCCTCACTTTTGAAGGAAAGTTTTGCTGAATATCAGATTTTTTGTTTGACACTCTATGTTTGTTTTTAGCAGTTTGAACATATCACCCCCTTGCTCTATGGCTTCCAGAGTTTCTGATGAGAAATCTGCTGATAATCTATTAAGGATCCCTTTCATGCATTGTGTCATTTCTCTCTTGTTGCTTTCAATATTATCTCATTATCTTTCAAAAGTTTAATTATAATGCATTTTGGTGTGGGTCTCCTGGAATTTTTTGAGCTTCTTGGATGTTTCTATTCGTGTCTTTCAGGAAATTTGGGAAGTTTTCAACAGTGTTTTTTTTTTTTTTTTTTAATATTCTCTTTCTGGGACTCCTATACTGTGTATAATGATTTATTTGATGTTATCCCAAAAGTCCTTTAGGCTTTATTCATATTTCTTCAATTTTTTCTTCTAATTTGACAATTTTTATTGTCCGATCTTTGAGTTTACTGAGTCTTTTTCCTGCCTTCTCAAATCTGTCTTTGAATCATATTAGTGAATTTTTCATTTCAGTTGCTATTTTTTTCAGCTTCAGAATTGGTTTTTAGGCTTTTTTTGGAGGGCATGGTTAAGATTTTCTATGTCTTCTCTAATATTTTCATTTTGTTCAGACATATATCAATATATAAATTTATATACTTTACTTTCTCTATACCTTCCTTTCATTTTTTGAGATCTTTGTTATAGTTGTTTTAAAGTCTTTGTCTAGATCTGTCATCAGGCTTTTTGCAGGAATGGTTTGATAATTTCTTCCTTTGAATGGGCTATGTTTTCCTGTTTCTTTGTATGTTTCAACTTTTTTATTTTGAAAACTGGATAGTTTCATTAATAATGTGGTCACTCTGGAAATCAGATGCTCCTTTTTGTTGTTGTTGTTGTAGGCCATTTTAATGCCAAGGATTAGCCAAAGGGGTAAAATTTTCAAGTCTTTTCTGATTCTGTACCTTTTTCTGGCAAGCAAGATGACTTTATAATGTCATTCATAAATGTTGTTGCTTTTAAAAGCCACCATCTTTAATGACTATCTCCAGAAAAAAGGGGAAAAAATGAGAAAAATGGAGGAGGGGAATGGGCAGAGGGGAATGGGCACTAACCTGGAAGTCACTTCAGTCAGTGGGGGAGTGGCTTGCAACAATTACAGAAGGTACAATAGATGACTATTCATCTCCCTGTCTGTACCTTTAAGATCAGAAGGAGAAATCACAGATCAAATCTTTGATATTTGGAGCACGAGATTCCCTGGCTTTCACAAGCCACAAGCAAACTGCTACTAGAACATTTATACAGCTGCCTATCATGGGCCTGGGGGTGGAGGATGGGTAGTTACTGTACTAACCCCTGAAATTGACTGAAATTAACTTTAACATTCAAGCGTTCTCCTGGAAAGTAGAAGCCTTCAAAAGACTCCAGAGTTCCAAAATGATTACATCAGATTTTGTCAGTGAATTTTTGTCTAGATGTGAAGAAAAATTTATAGTACATCTTACTCTGTATCTTCACAGACTCTTCTCTATGTTGTTGTTTCTTGGGGAGGAGCAAGACGGCGGAAGAGTAGGGTCTCCAAATCACCTGTCTCCACCAAACTACCTAGAAAACCTTCAAATTATCCTGAAAATCTATGAATTCGGCCTGAGATTTAAAGAGAGACCAGCTGGAACGCTACAGTGAGAAGAGTTCGCGCATCTATCAAGGTAGGAAGACGGGGAAAAAGAAATAAAGGAACAAAGGCCTCCAAGGGGGAGGGGCCCCGCGAGGAGCCGGGCTGAGGCCGGGGCGAGTGTCCCCAGGACAGGAGAGCCCCGTCCAGGAGGAGCAGGAGCTGCACCGACCTTCCCGGGAGGAAAGGGGCTCGCGGGGAGGTGGAGCAGGACCCAGGAGGGCGGGGATGCCCTCGGGCTCCCCAGGACAGTAACAGCAACTCCGCGCCCAGGAGAGTGCGCCGAGCTCCCTAAGGGCTGCAGCGCGCACGGCGGGACCCGGCGGGACCCGGAGCAGCTCGGGGGGCTCGGGCGGCGGCTCCGTGGAGGGGGCTGCGCGGCCCCGGGAGCAGCTCGGAGGGGCTCGGGCAGAGGAAGAGGCTCCGTGCGGAGGGGGCTGCGCGGTTCCAGGAGCAGCTCGGAGGGGCTCGGGCGGCGGCTCCGCGGAGGGGGCTGCGGGCCCGGGAGCGCGAATCCAACAGCGCAGGCTCCGGAGCACAGGGCGCCCGGACACAGCCCAGGATCCCGCCTCCCCCGGGACAGGCAGAGGCCGGGAGGGCCCAGGACAGCGAGGACGCTCCTGCCCCAGCTGAGCAGATCAGCGGCCCCGCCCCGGAGCCTCCAGGCCCTGCAGACGGAGTTCCTGCCGGAGCTGACTCCAGGTTTCCAGAGCTGCCCCGCCACTGGGGCTGTTCCTCCTGCGGCCTCACGGGGCAAACAACCCCCACTGAGCCCTGCACCAGGCAGGGGCACAGCAGCTCCCCCAACTGCTAACACCTGAAAATCAGCACAACAGGCCCCTCCCCCAGAACACCAGCTAGACGGACAACTTCCAGGAGAAGCCAAGGGACTTAAAGTACACAGAATCAGAAGATACTCCCCTGTGGTTCTTTTTTTTTTTTTTTTTTTTTTTTTGCTTTTTTGTTTTTTTGTTTTGTTTTGCTTTTTGATTTGTTTCCTCCCCCACCCCCCCTTTTTTTTCTCCTCTCTTTTTCTTTCTCTTTTTCTTCTTTTTTTTTCTTTCGTTTTTTTTCTCTTCCCTTTTTTTTCTCTTTCTCTTTCTCTTTCTCTTTCTCTTTCTCTTTCTCTTTCTCTTTCTCTTTTCTTTCCTTCTTTCTCTCCTCTCTTTTTCTCTTTTTCCCAATACAACTTGCTTTTGGCCACTCTGCACTGAGCAAAATGACTAGAAGGAAAACCTCACCTCAAAAGAAAGAATCAGAAACAGTCCTCTCTCCCACAGAGTTACAAAATCTGGATTACAATTCAATGTCAGAAAGCCAATTCAGAAGCACTATTATACAGCTACTGGTGGCTCTAGAAAAAAGTATAAAGGACTCAAGAGACTTCATGACTGCAGAATTTAGAGCTAATCAGGCAGAAATTAAAAACCAATTGAATGAGATGCAATCCAAACTAGAAGTCCTAACGACGAGGGTTAACGAGGTGGAAGAACGAGTGAGTGACATAGAAGACAAGTTGATAGCAAAGAGGGAAACTGAGGAAAAAAGAGACAAACAATTAAAAGACCATGAAGATAGATTAAGGGAAATAAACGACAGTCTGAGAAAGAAAAACCTACGTTTAATTGGGGTTCCCGAGGGCGCCGAAAGGGACAGAGGGCCAGAATATGTATTTGAACAAATTCTAGTTGAAAACTTTCCTAATCTGAGAAAGGAAACAGGCATTCAGATCCAGGAAATAGAGAGATCCCCCCCTAAAATCAATAAAAACCGTTCAACACCTCGACATTTAATAGTGAAGCTTGCAAATTCCAAAGATAAAGAGAAGTTCCTTAAAGCAGCAAGAGACAAGAAATCCCTGACTTTTATTGGGAGGAGTATTAGGGTAACAGCAGACCTCTCCACAGAGACCTGGCAGGCCAGAAAGGGCTGGCAGGATATATTCAGGGTCCTAAATGAGAAGAACATGCAACCAAGAATACTTTATCCAGCAAGGCTCTCATTCAAAATGGAAGGAGAGATAAAGAGCTTCCAAGACAGGCAGCAACTAAAAGAATATGTGACCTCCAAACCAGCTCTGCAAGAAATTTTAAGGGAGACTCTTAAAATTCCCCTTTAAGAAGAAGTTCAGTGGAACAGTCCACAAAAACAAGGACTGAATAGATATCATGATGACACTAAACTCATATCTCTCAATAGTAACTCTGAATGTGAACGGGCTTAATGACCCCATCAAAAGGCGCAGGGTTTCAGACTGGATAAAAAGCAGGACCCATCTATTTGCTGTCTACAAGAGACTCATTTTAGACAGAAGGACACCTACAGCCTGAAAATAAAAGGTTGGAGAACCATTTACCATTCGAATGGTCCTCAAAAGAAAGCAGGGGTAGCCATCCTTATATCAGATAAACTAAAATTTACCCCAAAGACTGTAGTGAGAGATGAAGAGGGACACTATATCATACTTCAAGGATCTATTCAACAAGAGGACTTAACAATCCTCAATATATATGCTCCGAATGTGGGAGCTGCCAAATATATAAATCAATTATTAACCAAAGTGAAGAAATACTTAGATAATAATACACTTATACTTGGTGACTTCAATCTAGCTCTTTCTATACTCGATAGGTCTTCTAAGCACAACATCTCCAAAGAAACGAGAGCTTTAAATGATACACTGGACCAGATGGATTTCACAGATATCTACAGAACTTTACATCCAAACTCAACTGAATACACATTCTTCTCAAGCGCACATGGAACTTTCTCCAGAATAGACCACATATTGGGACACAAATCGGGTCTGAACCGATACCAAAAGATTGGGATTGTCCCCTGCATATTCTCGGACCATAATGCCTTGAAATTAGAACTAAATCACAACAAGAAGTTTGGAAGGACCTCAAACACGTGGAGGTTAAGGACCATCCTGCTAAAAGATGAAAGGGTCAACCAGGAAATTAAGGAAGAATTAAAAAGATTCATGGAAACTAATGAGAATGAAGATACAACCGTTCAAAATCTTTGGGATGCAGCAAAAGCAGTCCTAAGGGGGAAATACATCGCAATACAAGCATCCATTCAAAAACTGGAAAGAACTCAAATACAAAAGCTAACCTTACACATAAAGGAGCTAGAGAAAAAACAGCAAATAGATCCTACACCCAAGAGAAGAAGGGAGTTAATAAAGATTCGAGCAGAACTCAACGAAATCGAGACCAGAAGAACTGTGGAACAGATCAACAGAACCAGGAGTTGGTTCTTTGAAAGAATTAATAAGATAGATAAACCATTAGCCAGCCTTATTAAAAAGAAGAGAGAGAAGACTCAAATTAATAAAATCATGAATGAGAAAGGAGAGATCACTACCAACACCAAGGAAATACAAACGATTTTAAAAACATATTATGAACAGCTATACGCCAATAAATTAGGCAATCTAGAAGAAATGGACGCATTCCTGGAAAGCCACAAACTACCAAAACTGGAACAGGAAGAAATAGAAAACCTGAACAGGCCAATAACCAGGGAGGAAATTGAAGCAGTCATCAAAAACCTCCCAAGACACAAGAGTCCAGGGCCAGATGGCTTCCCAGGGGAATTTTATCAAACGTTTAAAGAAGAAATCATACCTATTCTCCTAAAGCTGTTTGGAAAGATAGAAAGAGATGGAGTACTTCCAAATTCGTTCTATGAAGCCAGCATCACCTTAATTCCAAAGCCAGACAAAGACCCCGCCAAAAAGGAGAATTACAGACCAATATCCCTGATGAACATGGATGCAAAAATTCTCAACAAGATACTGGCCAATAGGATCCAACAGTACATTAAGAAAATTATTCACCATGACCAAGTAGGATTTATCCCTGGGACACAAGGCTGGTTCAACACCCGTAAAACAATCAATGTGATTCATCATATCAGCAAGAGAAAAACCAAGAACCATATGATCCTCTCATTGGATGCAGAGAAAGCATTTGACAAAATACAGCATCCATTCCTGATCAAAACTCTTCAGAGTGTAGGGATAGAGGGAACATTCCTCGACATCTTAAAAGCCATCTATGAAAAGCCCACAGCAAATATCATTCTCAATGGGGAAGCACTAGGAGCCTTTCCCCTAAGATCAGGAACAAGACAGGGATGTCCACTCTCACCACTGCTGTTCAACATAGTACTGGAAGTCCTAGCCTCAGCAATCAGACAACAAAAAGACATTAAAGGCATTCAAATTGGCAAAGAAGAAGTCAAACTCTCCCTCTTCGCCGATGACATGATACTCTACATAGAAAACCCAAAAGTCTCCACCCCAAGATTGCTAGAACTCATACAGCAATTCGGTAGCGTGGCAGGATACAAAATCAATGCCCAGAAGTCAGTGGCATTTCTATACACTAACAATGAGACTGAAGAAAGAGAAATTAAGGAGTCAATCCCATTTACAATTGCACCCAAAAGCATAAGATACCTAGGAATAAACCTCACCAAAGATGTAAAGGATCTATACCCTCAAAACTATAGAACACTTCTGAAAGAAATTGAGGAAGACACAAAGAGATGGAAAAATATTCCATGCTCATGGATTGGCAGAATTAATATTGTGAAAATGTCAATGTTACCCAGGGCAATATACACGTTTAATGCAATCCCTATCAAAATACCATGGACTTTCTTCAGAGAGTTAGAACAAATTATTTTAAGATTTGTGTGGAATCAGAAAAGACCCCGAATAGCCAGGGGAATTTTAAAAAAGAAAACCATATCTGGGGGCATCACAATGCCAGATTTCAGGTTGTACTACAAAGCTGTGGTCATCAAGACAGTGTGGTACTGGCACAAAAACAACACATAGATCAGTGGAACAGAATAGAGAATCCAGAAGTGGACCCTGAACTTTATGGGCAACTAATATTCAATAAAGGAGGAAAGACTATCCATTGGAAGAAAGACAGTCTCTTCAATAAATGGTGCTGGGAAAATTGGACATCCACATGCAGAAGAATGAAACTAGACCACTCTCTTTCACCATACACCAAGATAAACTCAAAATGGATGAAAGATCTAAATGTGAGACAAGATTCCATCAAAATCCTAGAGAAGAACACAGGCAACACCCTTTTTGAACTCGGCCATAGTAACTTCTTGCAAGATACATCCACGAAGGCAAAAGAAACAAAAGCAAAAATGAACTATTGGGACTTCATCAAGATAAGAAGCTTTTGCACAGCAAATGATACAGTCAACAAAACTCAAAGACAACCTACAGAATGGGAGAAGATATTTGCAAATGACATATCAGATAAAGGGCTAGTTTCCAAGATCTATAAAGAACTTATTAAACTCAACACCAAAGAAACAAACAATCCAATCATGAAATGGGCAAAAGACATGAACAGAAATCTCACAGAGGAAGACATAGACATGGCCAACATGCATATGAGAAAATGTTCTGCATCACTTGCCATCAGGGAAATACAAATCAAAACTACAATGAGATACCACCTCACACCAGTGAGAATGGGGAAAATTAACAAGGCAGGAAACCACAAATGTTGGAGAGGATGCGGAGAAAAGGGAACCCTCTTACACTGTTGGTGGGAATGTGAACTGGTACAGCCACTCTGGAAAACTGTGTGGAGGTTCCTCAAACAGGTAAAAATATACCTGCCCTACGACCCAGCAATTGCACTGTTGGGGATTTACCCCAAAGATACAAATGCAATGAAACGCCGGGACACCTGCACCCCGATGTTTATAGCAGCAATGGCCACGATAGCCAAACTGTGGAAGGAGCCTCGGTGTCCATCGAAAGATGAATGGATAAAGAAGATGTGGTTTATGTATACAATGGAATATTACTCAGCTATTAGAAATGACAAATACCCACCATTTGCTTCAACGTGGATGGAACTGGAGGGTATTATGCTGAGTGAAGTAAGTCAGTCGGAGAAGGACAAACATTATATGTTCTCATTCATTTGGGGAATGTAAATAATAGTGAAAGGGAATATAAGGGAAGGGAGAAGAAATGTGTGGGAAATATCAGAAAGGGAGACAGAACGTAAAGACTGCTAACTCTGGGAAACGAACTAGGGGTGGTAGAAGGGGAGGAGGGCGGGGGGTGGGAGTGAATGGGTGACGGGCACTGGGTGTTATTCTGTATGTTAGTAAATTGAACACCAATAAAAAATAAATTAAAAAATAAAAATAAAAATAAAAAGTAAAAAAAAAATATGTTGTTGTTTCTTTAAATTAAGAAGTTTGTATACAAAACACCATGCTTGTGATTGTATCACTAAAATAACTAGTAAATCTGTTTGATTTGTTTTCCTTTTAAAAAACATTTCTGTCTGATGATCTCCTGAACTATTCTCAATTCAGATTGTCTTTCCCAAACAGTACTTTGATATTCAAAATAAAGTAATATGGAAGAAGTTTTGTAATTCTGTAGAATTTGAAGAATCAATATGTAGAATATATGTAGAATATATATTAATATACAGAACATATATTCTAATTCTTTAGAATTTGAAGATTAACATATAATATATATAATTAATATTAATATAAATCTCTCAGATTTTATTCACACAAGATATCTTTTTCTTAAAAGTACACAGGTATTACTTTATTTCATGTATAAATTAGTCTAGTGATTTTAAAGTTGTAATTTCATTTAGAATAGCTTATACTATATGAAGAATGTTTATTATAACAGGACAGAGTTGTGCTTATTTTTCAATAAAAGTTGTAGTGCTGCATATTGTTATTTTTCTTTCACTTTTTAAAAATTTCAGATTTATTGTGGTATAAATGATATATAAGATAGTAAACTATTTATACTTACATCATAGTGATTTGTTATGCATATACATTATAAAAGGATCCTCTCATCTAATTATGTAACACAGGATTGCTTCACATATTCACTGTTTTTGGTGGGAAGATTTAGATTCTATTTTCTTAGTAAACTTTAGTTATATGATACAGTATTATCCACTATAGTTACCATGTTATACGTTACATTCCAGCCCTTATTCTTCTTATAGAGAAAAGTTTGCACCCTTTTACCAACCTCTTTCTTTTTTCTTTTTTTTAAAGATTTTTTTTTATTAATGAGAGAGAGAGAGAGAGAGAGAGAGAGGCAGAGACATAGGCATAGAGAGAAGCAGGCTCTCCACAAGGAGCCTTTTGTGGGACTCTATCCTGGACCTTGGGATCACACCCTGTGCCAAAGGTAGATGCTCAACCTCTGAGCCACCCAGGCGTCCTATCTCTTTTTTTCTTATTTTTGATGCCTTCTGACAACCATTGGTATTTTATGGAATTTTGAATGATAAGGGAAATGCTGAATAGTAAAAGAAATAGTAGGGGGATCCCTGGGTGGCACAGCGGTTTGGCGCCTGCCTTTGGCCCAGGGCGCGATCCTGGAGACCCGGGATCGAATCCCACATCGGGCTCCCGGTGCATGGAGCCTGCTTCTCCCTCTGCCTGTGTCTCTGCCTCTCTCTCTCTCTGTGACTATCATAAATAAATTTAAAAAAAATTAAAAAAAAAAGAAATAGTAGGAAGCTGCTTTGTTTATTTACATATTGTGCACAAAGATGGCTATTTTATGTGCATAGATATATTTTTTCAAGTAATTGTTCATTCCTAACCTGAGATGTAACCGAAGTTTAAAAATTGAGGGGTAAATTTTTGTAACATTTGATTAACATTTTTATTTTTCCCTAAGTTGGATAATAACCTCCAAAATTTGTGTAGATTTTTTTTCACATTATCAAGTCTTGTTATCTTCTCTAACCTTGAGTATAGCAATCTTTGTTGGAGCAATCAAAATATCCTATTGTCAATGCTTACAATCAGTCCTAAAGAACTGATAGGCTCTAATATGCATTTCAAGAAATGTCTCCCAATGATAAAACTCTATTATGAAGTAAATTTTTAAAACACTATTGCTGCTCCTTCTGTTGAATTACTACTATTTAGAAAATCAATATTGACTTATGACTTTCTAGCATAGTTGAGACTGAATCCCCTGGTAATTAAGTGTAGAGATATTTCTTACCTAGATCCAGAAACAGAAAGAAATATACAGCAAAGAAAAAATTAAAGTGACAAAAAAATGCATATGGCATGTTAATTTACTCCAATACATATAATTTACTATTGGTTGTTAGTGTGTCTTATGTTTTTTGTTTTTTGTTTTTTGTTTTTTTAATTTAGAAATTCTTTCAAATTCTTTTTGTTGTCTATTCTAACTACAAAATTGTGTGTGTTTGCCACTATTAAATATTTCAAATTTTTTAAACAATAAGAAAATTGTGGTACTGAAATGATGTTCTTTCTCATTCTCTGTCATTAAGCAAGTTTGTGTAATGCCTAATCTCAAAATTACTTTATTTGCTAGAAAAAGCAATACACTTTCACATATTGGGCATGGATATGAGAGATAAATTCATGAGACTGAGGTTGGGTCTTAAGCAGCATAAGCTCATGGAATTTTAGAACTAAGAGATATCAAATTCAATTCCTTTATTTTAAAGAAACACATTCTGAGGCTTAGAAAGCTGAAACTTGTTCACTTATATTCAAGGTTAGACAGTTATTAAGGCTTAAGCTGGATTTCAGAGAAAGACAGGATTCAATGACATTGGGTTTAAAAAAGCTAAGCAAAATAAAACATTTCAGAGCTCTGGAAACCTGTGAGCAAAAAACAATGAGTAGTACTTTTACCGATGTCAATGGGGATAGCTTTAGGTAAAGGTATAGGCAAGAGACTTGGAATATAAACTCAAGTATTTATATAGTCACAGAACACACAACAATCATATAAATTGATGTCATGGACCAATATTTTGTTTCTCCTTCCTCTTGAGATCTAGATAAAATTGCCTTCAAATACTCCTCCACCCTTTATTGCCATAAGTAGGCCCAGAGTCCACACCACAATTTCTATACCTTCCTTGAAAGCTGAATTTCATATAATTATTTTTGACTCTACTCTGGATTCCCTTTGAATTAGTTTGGGTTGTGCATGTACCACCTCTTTGTATTGTTTTCTCAATTTCCACATACTCATAGACATACACATGCATACAGACATCCACATTGGCGACCTCAATTCTCTGTACTCCAAATCTTTTTCCCAAAGGAATCCATTTTGTCATTTTTCACTATTTCTTCTCCCACAAAAAATTTCACGTGTAGATCTATTTAGTTAGTATTTTATTATTATTTACTCAAAAGGGTCTCAGCTCTCTACATAGATCTTATCTTGCAATTTTCCCTTAGGAACACACATGGAAGTATTTTGCTATCAGTTTAATTTTGAAATATTTTGTATGTTACTTTATAAGTTATGTGCATAGCTTGATTTATTTACTGTGATTATACTGTTGGACAAGAGCTTTCTTGTGTGTTTGTACATATGAATCCAAGAATCCAAGTGCACCTTGCATTTTTTCTTAGCAAATTATTGTTATTGTTTCTTTAGGGTGACTTCTTATACTGCAGTACTTGTTCAAAGGGATGCATATACTTTGACAGACATTATCACTAATTTTTGAAAATTTTTACTCATTTTTCACTCTATCACATGTATATGGGGGTAAGCTCACACTAATAAAATGAAGTTCTTCTAACCTCTTAGGTGAAAAATAATATTAAATTGTTTGGTCATTTCCTTTTCTATACAGTATCCCTTTTTCCTGTCCTTTGTCTGTTTCTTAATTTGGTGGTTTTTCTAAATCATTTCCATAAGTTTCTCTAAATTAGGGATGTAACCTTATTTCTGCCATGTCTTTGAAAAAATATTTTCCCAGTACATTCAGATTTTTGATCCATTTTCAGTTAATTTTGTATATAGTGGGATCTTTATTTATTTTTACATCCTGATTTTTCATGAGCTGAGTTATAATTTACATTTTCTTATTGTTTATTTTTTTTATATTCAGTAATTCTTGTATTTCTGTGATTTATGCTTTATGAATTTTATTGATTAACTATTATGATATTTATGATGCCTATGCACATTCTGGACTGAATTGTTGATTACTATAAAGTGAATCTTTTTGTATCTTTTAACATTTTATATGAATTTTGATATTACTATCAATTCTGTCTGAAATCTGTTAGTATTTGTCTGGAAAGTCTCCTTCCAATATTTTTCTGTTTATTTTTTTCTTTGTGTACATCTCTTATAGTAAAAAGGTACATTCTTGTCTTTTCTTCTTTTGTGTGTGTGTATGTGATTCTCTTTTAACTAGATGAGAACATTTAATAATTATTTATTGTTGCAGTGTAAATCAAGGTTCTCCAGAGAAACAGAACTGATAGGGTATATATAGATAGATATGACATATAGATTTATTATAGGAATTGATTTATATGATTATGGAGGCCAAAAAGTCCCACAGATTGCTATCTGCAAGCTGGAAAGGCAGGAACTGGTAGTGTAATTCAACCCAAGTCTGAAGGCCTGAAAGCAAGGACCTAGATAATGTAAATCCCAGATTAAGTTAAAAAATCTGAGAAGCTGGAGTATAGATGTCTGAGCATGGAAATAGGTGTCTCAGTTTTAGCACAGAACAAATTTGCCCTTCCTCTGACTTTTGTCTTCGTCTGACCCTTATGACCTTCCCTATTCAGTCTACCAATTCAAATATTAATTTCTTCTGGAAACTCAGACATGTCTAAACATAATTTTTTATCAGCTTTCTGATCATCTCAGCACAGTCAAATTGACACATAAAATTAACCATCACACTAGGTATTAATTGTGTCACCATATATTTCCTCTTTTTATTTATTTTTTCACTTTTATTATGCTTTTGATTTCTTTATACATTTATGTATTAACCCTTTGGTAGTAAGAGTTGGTATATTTTAACTGTAATTTAATATAATTGTTATCTTTTGAGCTTTATAAAAATTAACATTATATTTTCTTAATCCAGTTGATTAAACACTTTTCATTGATATTAATTTACAACTTTGAAAGATGGAAATGCTAAAATACTAATATTTCCTATTACTTTCATTCCTTCCTCAATTTTCCATTCTATTGGTATTTTCTTTCTTATCAAAAGTTATGATTTGCATAATTTATGACTTAAATCATACACTTAAATGTTTTGGGGGCACCCGATTGGCTCAGTCCATTAAGCATCTGCCTTCCACTTAGGTCATGACCTCAGGGTCCTGGGATTGAGGCCCATGTCAGGCTTCCTGCTCATTGGGGATCTGCTTCTCCCTCTCCCTCTGCCCCTCCCTCCTGCTTGTGATTTTTCTCTCTCTTGAATAAATAAATAAAACCTTTTAAAAAAATCTGTTTCTTAGTTTATCCACCTTCATCCTTATCTCTTGAAACTGGTGATTTCCTTCCCCGTATCAATTCTGCCTTGTACCACATATCAGTATGGCACAAAGTATGCTGTATCTGCACTCAGGTATAGAATTTCCTTTGTCTATACATGTCAATGAGCAAATCTCTTTTCTTTTGATGGTATTAGTCTAATAGCGAGCAGATGAGTTATGTCATCCCAATCTTATTGTGAGAAAAGATTAACATTTTGTGGTTGTGGGAGAGATTTGCTCCGACTTTCCATTGTCAAGTGTGAGGGCCGGAAGGGAGGCACATGACTTGGATAGCTCTTCACAGTTTACTTACAAGTATAAGCATACATAGACTTAGAATTAAGCCAATGCTAATTATTATAAAATAGAGTGACAAATACCATAGGTCTTTGATTATTAAGGTGCTGATTTTACTTGTTTGGAGGCTTCACTTAATTATAAAATTCTAGATATGCAAAATAATAATGTCCTCATTTTAAAAGTCAATTTAGATGAGGTTTGGTGACAGTTATTACAGACATATTAGAATAAAACTATTCACATTCTTCTTTACCTTTACCTCTAATTTTTTATGTTTTAATATTTACCTTGTCAGGATTTTAAACTTCAAATTGATCATTGAATGTCTTATTTCTCACAGTTGTTAGCCATAGAACTGTCTTGAACATAGATTTGATGATTCCTCCCTGACTTCCAATTGAGATGTCCCTTTACATTTAGCTGATGGGATTCCTTCCCTGAATGGTGTCTTTGCTTTGTTTTTTTTTTTTGTTTTTTGTTTTTTGTTTTTCATTTGTTTATTTATTTTTGTGTGTGTGTGTTTTTAAAATATTTTATTTATTTATTCATGAGAGACAGAGAGAGAGGCAAAGACATAGGCAAAGTGAGAAGCAGAAGCAGGCTCACTGTGGGGAGCCTAATGTGGGACTTGATCCTAGGACCCCAGGACCCCAGGATCACAGCCTGAGCCAAAGGCAGATGCTTAACCACTGAACCACCCAGGCATCCCTGTTTATTTTTTTAATATTAAGAAATGCTCATAGTTGCTATACTCCTAAGAATTTATGACATTTTTATATTTGAATATTGAATATTGATTGGAAAATTCATCCTTCTTGGGGGCATTATATAGTCCTTGCTTCATGTTGTCTGGAATCCCATTGGGCTTCAGATAGTTCCTTAAATACAGTGATGCCCCACAAGGGGACTCCACTTAATTTAAATTCTCCTTCTCTTTCCTCTGTCCCAGTGGGAACTTCTACTTTCTAAAAGAAGGTCATTTTGCTGCCTGTGTGAAGAGCTGATGTAGAGAAGGGATGCTCATCAGGAGCTCTCAGCATGAGTTTGCTTCTGCCTCCTGCTTGCCTCTCTTATCTTCTCATTTGTTTTCTGTGTCACTATAGTTCTATTTAACAGTGAAGATAATGAGCTCTGGGCATTAAGGGTCCTTCTGTTTTTTATCACTTGCTTCCTTCTAGGCAGGGAATTCCCAACATGTCTAAGACTAGCATTTTGGTGGGTTTTTTGTTTTTGTTTTTGTTTTACAGTGAGACTATTTCTTCCATTGAAACTTCAATGTGTTCTCTTAGGGGCTGCTCTTTGTATGATTCTTTCAAGAAAGAAATTCCTGGGCAATTTTTCAAGAATTAATTCTAATTTTTAGTGTTCTTGTGAAGGATACATATAGTATTGTGTGGGGTTGTATAAAGGTGAAACTTATCAAGCCACACAAAATCTCAGAAAACTAGGTTATTCATTTGCTTCTTGACCAGTTACCTTTTATTCTTGATTCTTTATGTTTGTTTCTTAAGCACGTCAATTGTTGGCATAGGCTGAGTGTTATTGAGACCTGGTTCTACTTTTCCATCTCAAATAACAACATCTAGTTTTTGTAATAAGATCAAAATGCTTTGTTGAAATGACTATTTGTAATTGGAAAGAGAAAGGCAAGCATAATAAGTGCAATTGTGCCAAAGTGTGTGAAATGGATTCTAGTAGAAATATTTTATTCATTTTCTCTCAGAAATTTGTGAGAATACTTGGCTGAAATGCCTGAGGAAATAATAATTTTTTTAGTTTGTCTGGATTTTATTTCTTTTTACGTTTTTCTAGAGAGGAAAAATCATAAACACATCATGTATCTTTGTTTTTTTCATGCTTTTTTTAGGATTATCTACTTCTTTCTTTTTGTTTTTTATCATTAATGTCACAGTAAGTTTGAAATAGAAACAAAATAACCAAGTACCATGTGTAAAGTATCTACATCATTTAGATAATCATAGCCATAATAACTACACTTTTAGTGCTTAATATTTGTCAGATACTGTTTAACGATTTCCCTTTATCAAATGCTTTGATCCTCACAAAAAGTATAATTTATAGATATTGATGTTTCTATTCCTACCACATAGACCATGAATTGACAGTTTGAGACCTTTTCTAAAGTAAGTAAAAATGGTTTAATGGGAGAGTCATGATTTGACTTTGGAACTGTATGATTTGATCCCAAATAAACAAAAATCCAAAGACCTAAGGAGTACTAGAGGGGAGAGTATGAACAAAATAGTGATTGCCAAACAATTAAAATCCTTTTTTTCCATTAATATGTCACAGGTCTGAATAATATGTTTGTCTCAGCTAGAAAGTTATAAAATCAGAAATTCTATCTGAGAAGCTTGGGGTGGTCCATAGGCCTTTAGGAAGAGGGATTGCATATGGCTGAGTGAGGCTGAGGGGAATTTTCTCCCTATCTTTAAGAACAAGTGCAAACTTTTCTTGGGACCAGTCTGAAGGAAGGAATAAACTTCTGACACTAATGGAATTTTGTGCGGATAGAGGAGGAGAAAGAAACAAAAAACAGCTTGTGCAATGGAGTTCTAAGAAAGGTTGGAGATTGTATGAAAAAAAAGAGTGCATTCCAAGACTCATAAACATGGTTCCAAAGGAATGATGTATCTACGTTTGGGTGATGCTAATGGATTATGCAGCTCAGGCTTCATCCTCACTCTGCATTCTATATCCACAACATTTAATATTTGCATTAATAATTCTTTTAGGTTCATTAATTTTATGAATATAATATATTTTTTCTGTAAATCAGATAGTTAAAAGAATACTCATTTGTAAGAGATGTAGTGGAAATAAGATACAAATTATTAATCCACAAAACCAATTACCTGGACAAATTCATGTAAATGAATACATTCAGCCAAGTGTTATGTAACTATTAGTAAAAAGTAGCTAAATTTTGCCTCTGCAAATGCCTCAAATCTCCTTTCAAAATACAGAAATAATTCATTTTAAAGAAGTCTGCCTCTCTCTAATATTGTGGCACTATGACTGCCTATATTACTTATGCTTCCAGGAAAATTTCTGCCTCTGTACATAGACATTGCATTAACAATGTTTCAAACTTCTGTAAATTTGATGTTTTACAATCTACCGTACATGTGTATGCTGGAACTTTTGTTCTAGACCACTCAATAGTAATAACTGAGTCACCTTGTCATAGCCTCTTGCCTCTCTTCTTACCCCCTGCTCCCTGAGAAGGAATCCTCCTCTAAGAGGTGTGCTGTTTCAGATACAAACCAGACAATCCAGGACCCACCTACAACCACTTCCTTTACTGGGCTTTCGCTGGGCCACTATCCACCTATCCTGATTACCCCAGGGCCAGGTACCAAACAACTAGGAATAGCCACTATGTCCCAGAGCCTGCTGAAATTATTCAAGCTAGCCAAGCCTGAATCTGTTTAATCTGCACTGTCCACTCCTTCCAAGGACATAGCAATAAATACTTGTCCAAGATCACTGTCCCTTACTCTCCTCTTGCTCCTGATGAACCTCAGTGCATTCTCATGTCTCCCCCTCCTATCCAACCTATGGCATGGGGTGCTCCTTCTTCTTGGGAATCATGAGTAACAAAATATCTTTTCAACGGAAATGTTTCCTCATCTGTTGCCCTTACCACACCTTAAATACTCTATTAATATTCCATATATACATATACCTATATACATATACATACATATATATACATATATATACATATATATAAATATTGAAATGTAGTTGACACATAATGTTACCGGAGTTTTAGTGATTCTGTAAGTCTATATACATTATGCTAAGCTCACTTTTAAGTGTAGCTACCTTCTGTCATCAAACAATGCTATTACAGTGGCATTGACTATATTTCCTATGCCTTATATTTTACCCCCGTGAGTTATTCCATAAGTGGAAGCCTATAGCTCCCACTCCACTTCACTCATTTTGTTCATATTTTCACTTTCTCCCTCTAACAACCATCAACTTGTTCTCAGTATTTATGGGTCTGTTTCTCCTTTTTGTTTGGGTTTTTTGCTTATTTGTTTTGTTTTTTAGATTTCACATATAAGTGAAATCATATACTATTTGTCATTCTTTGTCTGACTTATTTCACTTTGTATAATACCTCCCAAGTCCAACCACTTTGTTGTAAATGGCAAAACCTCATCCTTTTTTATACCTGTCATATTTCATTACATACATATATCACAACTTCTTTATCCATTTTTCTATTGATGGACACTGGGATTGCTTCCATATGTTGGCTATTGTAAATAATGTTGCTGGAAACATAAGAGTACATATATCTTTTTGAATCAGTATTTTTATTTTATTTTGGTAAATATGCAGTAGTGGTATTACTGGATCATATAGTATTCATATTTTTAATTTTTTTGAGGAACTTCCATGCTGTTTTTCACAATGAGTGCATCAATATACATTTCCACCAGAGTTACATGAGGGATCTTTTTTTTTTCCAGATTCTCACCAACACTTGTTCTTATCTTTTTGATTCTAATCATTCTGACAAGTATAAGGTGATATCTTATTGTGGTTGCGATTTGCATTTCCCTGTTGATTAGTGATATTGAATACCCTTTCATGTGTCTGAGAAGAAATGACAGGCCGTCTGTCCATCTTCGTTGGGGTAAAAAAATGTCTATTCGGGTCTTCTGACCATTTTTTAATAATATTATTTATTTTTTGTTTGTTTCTTTGTTTTTGGTGTTGAGTTGTATAAATTCTTTATATATTTTGATACTAACCTTATCATTTGCAAATATCTTCTACCATACAATAGGTTGACATGTGTTTTGTTAATGGTTTCCTTCACTGTGCAAAAGGTTTTTTTATTTTGGTGTAGTCTCAATAGTTCATTTTGCTTTTGTTTCCCTTGCCTGAGGTAATAAATCTAGGAAAATGTTTCTAAAGCTGATGTCAAAGAAATTACTGCCTATGTTTTCTTTCTTTTTTTTTTTTTTAAGATTTATTTATTTATTTATGATAGACAGAGAGAGAGAGGCAGAGACAAAGGAGGAGGGAGAAGCAGGCTCCATGCCAGGAGCCTGATGTGGGACTTGATCCCGGGACTCCAGGATCGCGCCCTGGGCCAAAGGCAGATGCCAAACCGCTGAGCCACCCAGGGATCCCCACTGCCTATGTTTTCTAGGAGTTTTATGATTTAATACCTCACATTTAGGTTCTAATTCAGTTTGAGTTTATTTTTGGGTATGGTGTATGAAAGTGGCCTGGTTCCATTCTTCTACATATATTAGTACACTGCGATTTAAAGAAGCCATGTAGCTGCTTTTTCCTTTAGACTCATAGACATTTTTGACTTTTCTCTGCATTCTTTGCCTCATTAACATTTTCTTTGATACACGGTGGTTAAAGGTAGTGCATGTGAACTCTATTTTCAGGCAAAACTTAAATTTTTAATTAAATTTTCATTAAGATAATCAGAGATTTTGATGAAGTTGTGAATAATAATACAGAGATATTTGTACCCATTTTCCAGTTTTCTCCAATGGTAACATTTTGTAAAACTATAGCACAATATCACAACACTTGACATTGATACAATCCTTTGATCTTATTTTCTTTTTATAAAAAATATACTATGTAGAGGTGACTGGGTGGCTCAGTCAGTTAAGCATCTGCCTTTACTCCATGTCATGATCTCAGGGTCCTGCTTGGCAGAGAGTCTGCTTCTCCTTCTCCCTCTGCTCTTCCCCCACTTATCCTCTCCCCCCTCTCTCTGTCTCAAATAAATGAACAAAATCTTTAAAAATGTAAGTACTATTTCATCATTGTCCTAGATAAAAGTAGATATCCTAAAAATGAATGGCATAGCACTTCCTGTGAAAGCACTTCTTATTTCACTTCACCATCATTTTTGCAGCAGATAAGAAATATTTGTGTTTAACATTTGTATGTTTAAGATCTTGGCCAAAATGCATTTCTGTAATTATTGGCTGTCTCAATGGTTGTTATTATAACAGCATTGATTATCAGGATTGAAAGGCCAATATATACATTGAACTATCATGTGGAAAGACTAAACTTTTCGAAACTGTATTCAGACATGGTTTGAATTTGTGCATTGACATTGCCTGGGAACCAATTCCAACTTTAGGCATTTATGTCTATGATTAATTATTGAATCTTCAGGTGTTTAACTTTTTTTTTGTTTTTGTTTTTTTTTAAGTCGGCCACAGACCCAGTGTGGAGCCCAGTACAGGGCTTGAACTCATGACCCTGAAATCAAGAACTGAGATCAACCAATGGAGCAACTTTGGTGCTTCAGGTGTTTTGACACCTTGATTTCATAACTCATTGAATCTAAACTTGTTGTTGCCATGAAACCTTACCATTCCATGTTACTTTTAATTCCAAGAGAGGGAGAAGAAAACTGAATGGTTACTGAAAATAGAGGAAAGCTCTATTTAGTGCTTTTACTCAAACTATACTAGGACTTCAATGCTAAAAATAAATTCCTCCTTTCTTAAACACTTTAGTTTCAGTATTGTGCCCTTATGTTTTGCTTCTTTTTTTCCATTTGGGCTACTCATTCACACTATAGTTGATATATTTGATCTCACAGATTAAGGAAAATGGGAAGAATCTCCACTTTATTTTATTTTATTTGGAAATAATCTCCATTTTAAATTGTTCTTTTGATAAGATGTAACCATATAAGTAACAATGCCAATCTAAAAGCTAAAGTTTTCTCATCTAATCATTTTTGAATATTATTTATTGAAATGAGTTTTTCTTTGCTTTATATGAAACTAACAGAGGATAATTAACACTAAAATACTTCCAAAAGCTGTTATTACTTTTTTTCTTTTCTTCTTTTTAAAGATTGATTTATTTTAGAAAAAGAGAGAGTAAGCAAGAGAGAATGCACAAGTGAGAGCAATGGGCAGACGGAGGAAGAATCTCAGACTACTTGCCCAGTGTGCACCCTGAGGCAGGGCTCAATCTCAGGACCTTGAGATAATGACCCGAAATTAAGACTTGGAGGCTTAACTCACTGCACCACCCAGGCACCCCATTACTGTTTTTCTATACTGAATGACAAATGGAAACTATTAAAATGCTTTGTTCTGCTTTTGTGTTCCCTTGTGGATTTCTCAGCATCTGCTTTCAAATATGGTGAGAATGTAATTGAATATACATGATTTAAATGACCTTAAAATAAATGTGTGCATTTTGGTAGCCTCTTGTGCTTATAATTCTACTCAAAAGCTAGATCAAAGTTTTTTTTAAAAAAATACTACCTTTGAATAGAATTGGCTATTAGCACCATTTGATGTAAAGGCAACAATATCTTTGGGAAAAACAAGTCAAGACAAGTAGCTTACTTACATTATTCTGTTTTCAAAGTAAATAACTATTTTAGGAAATATTCTCTTCTTAGAAAGCTTTAAAATCAGAAAGAGCCAGATTTTAGATACTTACTTTCTCTGAATGCTATCTATGGACCCATTACAGTTCCCCACTGTTATCGTGCTTTAGTCTTTTTTTGGGGGATTGATAGAAACAACATCTATGGAACCCCACACATTCAAAGCCACATGTACTTGTAATATCCCTTATGGACATTACTCCTTACTCAACAGTATCCCTCTTCAAACCTGGTTAGTGTATGTTTAATATAGTGCCTCAAAGCAATTCAACCAAAGTGTTTGTTTTTTTTCTCTATACATTAAGCTAGTAAAAAGGTTTTATATTACATCTGTGCTGAAACTTTTTAGAGTTCAGTTCTGTTTTATATACTATCCTTATTCCAATAAAGTTGTTTTTCAGTTAGGTGCTTAGAATAATGTGTTCTATTTAATTTTCATTTAAATTAAAAATAAATAAATAAATAAAGGAGTATCTCCTAACTACTCAGAAATTTCTTAGTTGCTACACTAGACTTCTATATGCAGTTCATATCTTTTAAAGTTAATGAGCTCCTACATATTGGTAGTTAGTTGAATATTTTTTTCATGGTTAGAATATTTTGTGTAGCACTGAAAATACCATTAAGCCACTTAGTATTTTAAATGGAATCATCTTAATGGATGCCTTTCAAAATATTAAACAGTTTTCCTGCTTTTCTAAAAGCCTGGGTGGGAGAGCAGAATTGAATTGAGATGTTCGAGTCATTTTAAAAGTCATTGAACATGGATCATTTTGGCAGATAGGACAGCTTGAACTGATGCAAAATAAATCCCTGTTACTTGAAGACAAGATACTTGGTAAGTATGAGAGAATTCCTTTGTCCTAGATAAAAAGAAAGATATATACACCACTGAAAGTATGTTCTCTCTTTAGTTCCTTTCAAAAAGGGCTAAATGGATTTAAATAGCCCAAAGTATTGAGTACTTTCAGAGAAGACTGCAGAGATCATGCTGATCTAATTAGAAAAATTGCATGCTTTTTATATGCCGTTTTCCTTTTTATTAGCCAATTGGAAATAATATATTATCAAAGGGAAACTCACATTTCTTTTTATGTAGTACTCTTGCCCTATGTTCACTAGCTCTGATGCTGCAGTATAATAAGCTTTCTGAATATGGACGAGCCCCTTAATTCTTTGCTCCAGTTCACTTTTTGGATAAGGAAGATAGCATCCCACCCTACTATTTAGTAAATTACCACTCAGAGGAACTGAATGCCACCCTAGAGCATTAAACCTCAAAGACTTAATGCACTTTCATAGAACTAACTGAGAGTTATTTGCACACTGGAACCTTTAGGCAAGCTGGGAAAAAGAGAACTAATGAAGGTGTTCATAATGCACTTACGTTGTAAAGTATCAGGATACTTTTATGCAACATTGAATGATAACACATGCAGAGTGTTTTGGGTAATTTTACCTAAATAGAAAATTTCTAAACAATGATATACACTGTTTCATTTTGACCCTTGTTTTGGGATACTGCTTAGCACTATTGATGAGCCATCTGTGCCATAAGCTCTCTAGATCCATATAAGTCATGCTGATCAGACTCAACTGCTCCCTGGTGCCCATTGGTTTGGCTTTTTTTTTTTTTATTTCCAAACAAATCCATTTTAAAATTTTCATATTGACTGTACTAAAAACTCCTCGTACTCTCTTCCCAAATCACACATCAGAAAATGAATTCATTACCTGCACTACTGAGCTTACAGGCATCAGTGATAACCTATTTCAAGTAACCCCTCTTTTTTATGTAAAACCTTGTGTAGATCTTCATGCATGCTTTCTCACTTTCTTCATCTCTTTAAAAAAGTTTCCTTTCTTCTTTTGAATAGTGATTCCTCCTCCTCTTGGTGATGTCTCCTTTGGTCTTCACTAGATCCATCAAACATGTGCTTTAAACAAATTTTTACATTCTTTTTTCTTTTTTTACATTCTTTACAATATCTCTTTTATGCATATAATATTCTCACCACACCACTCCTAAAAAATGCTTCTTCATTCTGACTATTCTCTTTACTGCACTGTCAGAGTTACTGCCTCATGGTGTCACTGGTAACAGAAAAAATAACTATAATCAATATGGAAGTCAAGCATCAGGTTTTGGGTGCATGTCTTAACAATGATTTAGCCTGATTCATAAATGTCATTTTCATTTAGATAACATAAAGTTTGGGAAACTTCCCATTGCTGAATCTTATTAACTGAGCAGTGATGAATAGATAGATTAATGAATGAATGAAAAATAAATAGGATTTACTTTCAAAAGATTTGGTCTTGTGTCATGACAGTACCAAGGGAGAAACTTGTAGCAAATGTTCAAAGCCAGAGGAAGCTAGATGTAGGGAGTTATTTGTGTTGATTACCTTTTTGTATGTAACTTACTCATAGTGATGTAGCAGAGAAATTGGGTGGTTTTATTTCTCTATCGTTGCAGAAATTCCCAGGTATCACTGTAGAGGTCCCTTCACAGATCTTATTTTGGTGCAAGGTGCCACCCACAGAAATACTTAGGATTCTATAACTAGGAGTCTATATATTTCAGATCAGCTTTGACTCAAATATTATTTTTAGACCAACTTTACCTCAAATGCAAAGTCAGCCTCTGAAATCCTGTCTTCTACTTCTGCTTATTTTAGCCTTCTAGAACTACCAGGGCCAGAAAGGGAACTTTAAGACTCACTAATTTTGGTGGATTGACTTCAATAAGGTTCCCAAATCTTCATTTACTTCTCTATTTAGACCCTTTCCAATGTGACTGTAGATTTCCCTATCAAGAGGTAGAATCTATTACGCCACGCTGTGAATTGGGCCGATTTGTTGACTTCTTTGACCAACAGAATTTGGTAGAGATGACCATGGGCTAACTCTGGAATAGCAACAAGAGACCTTGCACTTTTTATGCTTTAAAAAAAAAAAAAAATACCATTGTCATGTGAACAATCCCAGCTGGCTGGGACCATCCTCAACAAGCCATAATAGACTATGGTTTTGGTGGATGATTCTTTCCTTCAATGAATATTTATGAGGTTTAGTTTTATCATCTCTAAGATTATTGTAATAATAATCTTAATAATATATATAAATAATAATATAAATAATAATAAATAATAATTTCTTTGTGGATTAAAAAAATAAAAATGCAAGCATGAGCTACATAGTAGGCATTCAACAATAATTTATTCTGTTATGTTACTTTCTCTTCTTCTGTAGATGTTTGACTGTTCTAGTTGATTATTCATTTCTGCTAAACTCAGCAAAACATGTACTGAATGTCATTGCCTCACTCTTAGCTAAGTTCTGAGATTCCAAAGATAAATAATACATGAAACTCGTGCTTAAGAATCTTATAAGCGTTCATGCAAACTATTAATTAATTCTCTGTACAGTACAGGCTGCTTTGCCAAGAATCTCTCAGTTTCCTTTTGTTGCTAATTCTCCAGTCTTAATCTTTATATTGCCATGAAACTGTTTTATCAAAAGACAAAACTGACCCAATCACTCCTCTATTTAACAAGATAAAAGTAAAAAACAAAATGATACTGATCTCTGATTTGTTTCATGTTTCTAAAGATTACTCTATAAATTTCTTATAGCACACGCAGTTTTCCAGTCTTGTAAACCATCCTCTATCTCCTCCAAACTTTGGGCTCCTCATTAGTAAAACAGACATGAAATCTCCTTCATATATAATAATCAAATGTGATAAAGCATTGAAATCACTTAGAATGTCATGTAAGCACTCAGGGAGAAAGTATCTACTTCTACTGTTTTTAGTCTATTATTCCAGTTGCGTTGCTACTTCTCTCACCACCTCTGCTGTTAGCACTACTTCAGCTGACTTTATCTCTATTAGTTGTTAACAAAGTCTTCCTTTTGCCAAGGTGAACTTTCCATAATCTTGACAAATTATGCTCTTTAATTCTATCTCAAGAATTATCACAAGCTATTTCCCTTAAAAATGCTTTCTGATCCTCTTTCCACCTTGTGTTTTCTATTCATCATCAAGAATCAGTTCAAATATTACTCCCTTGGTGAAGTGTTACCTCATTCCCTGAGGCAGAGCTATATATATATTTCTTATGACCCATAGTTGTTTCACCCTTATCTCTAAAATGTCATTTATCAGGTTATCTTGCAATTTGTTTATTTTCATGTATTGCCTTATGTATATCTTAAGGACATGCACTTTTTCTCAATAATTTTATTTCTTTAGAGTCTAGACCAAATATTTGTTCAACAAATATTGAGATAATTAATATGCACACTTGAGGATTATTCTAAAAAGCATCTATATTCTTCTACTAGTGCTTTAATTTAGGCTTTTCTTTTATTTATTTTTTTCTAACTGGACATAGCATTTTTACATTTCTCTTATTCCTAGGTCTCTTTTGTTTTAAAAAGGAACTTACTCGTAATTCCAGAACTATAAGGTATCTCTCTTTCTAATACTTCAAACAACAAAAACCACATTCCAATATAAATAATTTCTGTATATGTTTTAAGACTTTAAAGTGTTACATATAATTTATTTCTTTAAGATGACGTCTTATTGTTGTTAATGGGCAAGTATTCATGCATTATCCTGATTCTAAAATTTCCAGATTTTCAATATAAAGGATGAATAAATGTGTTAGTACATAAGACAAATTCTACTGACATAAATATCTGGTTTGGCTTTGACTAAGAATTTTTTAGTAGGCATTGACAGAGATGGCTCTCATGTTCCCTTCAACTTGACTAAGCTTTAGATAGACTTCTTCCTGATTATAGGTCACTAACCTCTCTTTTCTGAGAGCTTGTACTTTAGGGAACTTGCAATTATGAAGTTTCTCTACTACTTTGAAATTTAAATTTTCCTCCAGCTGCTTGCCAGGAACTCAAATCAGGAATGTCTTTCTTAAAGACCTGAGGGTCTTCCTTTTGAAATGTAATTATCAAGAAAGATAAGGCTACCACATGCCAGCATCTATGGGAGGGTACAATATTATCTTTATTAATATTAACAAGCCAGCTAGCAAACACAGATAGTTTAAGCACATGGACCAACCAGTTCTTTCTTACTAGCTCACCCCATTGGTAAGAAACTCTCCTGCTTCTTGTTTTAGTGGAGTTGAATTTGCTTCTCTCCTCTATTATAATAGTTTGGACCACTATTACAATAGTCTTCAATTCAGTTGTCCTCACCTGTTTAATTTGTCTGGTGCAGCTTCTCTTTGATAGCAGTTTCCATACATTATATAAAAAAAGAAGTTTTAGATTTCTAGTTCATGATATGGATATATTAGTTTTCTATTGATGCAACAAATTTCCTCAAACTTATTGGTTTCAAACAACACAACTTCATTCTTTTATACTTCTGAAATCAGAAACCTGAAATCAGTTTTATTGGGATAACAATATCCTACAAGAGCTTACCATGACCGGTCCACTAGCTCTTCCAAGGCAACATCAGTCTCCTTGCTCTTCCTCTCACATGCTAGGCATTCCTGCCTTGGGATATTTGTTCTTTTTCTCTCTACCAGAACACTTTTTTCATATAGCCTCATGGCTCATTGATTCTCTACCATTAAGTCTTTGTCAAAAGTCACTTTCTTAATGAGGTCTTCTCAGATCAGATCACATGATTTAAAATTTCACCCTGCTCCCATATTATTTGTTTTTTTATTTACATATTCACTTACATACATCTTTATTAGTTTATTTAAATGAAATAAAAGGTTCATGGTGTGAAATATATAAGTCTTAAATACTTCACACAGAAATCCTCTTGCTCTTATCAATCATATGTACCTCCTCCCTGCCCCAACAGACAACCACTGTTCTCGTTTCAATCACTATAAATTAATTTTTCCTGTTCTTGAAATTCATTAAATAGGATCTACAAAATGTACTTTTTTGTGTATGGATTCTTTTATCAAATATTTTTGAAAGTAATTCGTGTAATCTGATATATTTGTGGTTAGTTTTATTTATTGCTGAGAAATATTACATTGCATAATCATACCACAGTTTAATTATCCATTCTCCTGTTGATGGAATTATAGATTGTTTCCAGTTTAATGGAATTATGGATTGTTTTTAGTTTGGGACTTTTTAAAATAAAGCTGCTGATAACACTTTTGTGTATTCTTTTTGTAAACATAGGTTTTTATTTCTGTTGTATAATCACATGTATTAGTCACAGTTCTCCAGAGAAACAGATCCAAAAAGATGTGTATCTATATTCAGAGAGATTTGTTTTAAGGAATTTGCTTACAAGGTTACAGAGGCTTGGCAAGTTCAAAATCTGGTAGGTAGGGGCTACCAGGCTAGAGGCTCAGGGAAGAGTTGCAGCTAGAGTTGTAAATCAGTCTGCTGGTAGAATTCCTTCTTACTTAGGAAAGGCTAGTCTTTGTTCTATTAAGGCCTTCAACTGATTGGATGAGGCCCATCCACATTATAAAGGATAATTTGCTTTACTCAAAGTCCACAAATTTAAGTGTTAATCTCATCTGAAAACACCTTAACAGAAATACTCACAATAACATGTAACTAAATAGCTGGGAACCATGGCTCAACAAAATTAGGGACCGCAAGTAGTTTTATTTTTCTTCCTTCCAATACTTATAATTTCTATTTTATTTTTTGTTACCTAATTGCATTTGGGCTATTAGCCTAATATTGAATAAAAGAAATGAGATCAGGCATCCATATTAAGATATTTTCTATCTTAGAGGGAAAAGTTGATATCTTGCCATTGTGTATAAATTGGCAATACATTTTTCATAAATACCCTTTATCTGATTGTAGATAGAGTCCTAATTTGTGAGAATTTTTAAAAAATAATCAATGGATATTAAATTTTACCAAATACTTTTTTATCCATCTACTGAGATGATTATCTACTTTTTTCTTTATTCTATTGATGTAGTGAATTGCACTGATTGATTCTAAAAATTAAAACAACTTTCACTTCCTGAAATAAACCCCAGCTGGACAAGATGTACTGTCTTCTTTTAAATATGTATTTGTTCTACTTAATTTGCTGATGCTTTGTTTTGGCATTTAGGTTAATTAAAGACAATGCTCTGCAATTTGTTTTTGTTTTTTTGTAATGAGTTTGAGTTGATAGCATTTTCCTCTTCTTTTTGAGGAATGAATCTTCTATGATCCTGTGTACTCTTCAGAATTCCCCACTCTTGGTTAAGGAATTGCGTCAATGTAGGAAAATTGGATTTTCTTCCTAGGAATATAAAATTAGGACTCAGAGAATAAAGAATACTGTCAAATTTCTCAGTAAGTGCTGTGAAGATGAAGAATCTGGGTTTGAGTCATTGGGGAACCCACCAATCAGAAAGATAGATAGAATTAGAGAAAATGACCTTGAAGCAGAGAGAGAGAGAGAGAGAGAGAGAGCATGGGACAAGAGCAAGAGAGATACTTTCTACTTTTAAGGTCCAGTGTCTCTGAGGAACTTTCATTTCATAAAATTCCTCTCAAGCCTAAAATAAATTCTCTTTTATGGGATGCTAGGGTAGAAGAACACCACCAAAGTAAGCTTTGGTTGCCATTTTTATGTATCTATTTATAGGCCTTTTAAAAATTAGGTTTGATTTTGGAAAATACAATTTGAAAAGTGTGGGAACTAGAAATAGGGAGGCTGACAACCATTCTGGCAGCTTGCAATAACTTATTAATATTCCATTTCTTTAATCAAACAGCTGTCTGATTTGAAATTTTTTGGAAAGCCTGGTTAAATTTTATTAACAGCACTATATTATGTGCACAGTATGCTTTATTATATATACAAATTCAATATGTAACCTTTGTATTTCATAAGTATATTTTTGTCCCTAATGGAATCTTATAACAAAACACTTTAAAAAGCTCTGAGACTACTGGGTACTCAAACAACTTTAAGTTTAAATTAACTTAGGAATTGATTTCCACTTCAAGCAGTGTTTTACTAAATGCAAAAGTATAGATCGGAGCACTTCTTCAAGAAAGAATCTTCAAATTGATAGGTCTAAATTTTACCCTTTTTCAGCTTACCACTGTTTATACATGAAAAGCTCCACGACATCTAATTTAGTGGTAAATGCAATTACATAGATCTCCAAGGAAATTTCTTCTCTAGCTAACAGGCAAATAGTGAAAACTGCCTCTTACTCTGGTGGCTGTTTTCTACCCTCATCATTTAGAATGGGCAGGGATTTGGTAAAAGGAAAAAGAGTTGCTCCTTTATATCCCAGGAGAGAACTCTGAAAGAATAATTTGGAAGAAGAAAAGAAAAGAAGAAAGAAAGAAAGAAAGAAAGAAAGAAAGAAAGAAAGAAAGAAAGAAAACAAAAAACACCTGAATTTGGAATATTTATATATTTTAATCATGTTGGGTCTGTTCTTTGTTCACTTGTGATTTCCTAAGTAATGACATCTCTGGTTAGTGTTAATTCAGCAGAAATCTTATTATTATTCTATACATATACTTTTTCTAGATATTTTTGTATTTTTCTATAGCATAAATAGCTTCTGTTGTCATGAGGGCTATTGGATTGATTTATTTTGCATTAAAAATATATGTGCATGTGTATATATTTATATATTTGTGTATACATATGTATATGTGTGTATATGCATGTGCATGTATATATATGTATGTATATATTCTTCTGAACTTTCTTTGGAAACTAGTATGTTTTATACTTAATGTTTTAAAAAACCCCACATATTGGTGTAAAAATATGTAGAAAATAATTGCCAACTTTCTTTATAGGATTTACTTTTTGGAAGAAATGAATTGATGAAATGATTGCCAGTGGATGTTCCCTAAATGAATAATTGTTCAATCCACTTTCACTATTGAATTTAGATGTACACTGGATATTATTAAAAAAAAAAACTTTTAGATTTAAAAAAAAAATTCTTTCTGCTCCAAAATTGAGCTTTTTTCCTTTGAAGAGGGACTGGTACCTGAGAATTTGGATGGAAGGGAAGTGGGGTCTTGTGACTGCAGTTCTTCTTCTCACTTCAATCTTAAGCAAAAAGTCCACTCTTATCCTCTTTTTCAGAAAAAGAAAGAAAGATGAGAAGTTACATGTACTTCTTATTGAACCCTAAGACACCAGAGTGTGTTTTCACACCAATTAAAGGAAAAGTTGCCAGTCTTTCGCCATTTTGATCAGAAGGCCAGTTAGGCTAAGATTAGGGATGTTTCTGGCTGTGGTGTCTCTGGGAAGCCTAGACGCAGATCAGATATGTAGTTTGTACAGGGAACTTTGGTAATAGGGAAGCGCAGTAGAACATTACCATTAGGGTTGGAATTGCAGAAAGCAGAATGACTCATTATTTGAACCTTGGTCCATTTCCTACTCAGAAAGAATAACTCTCCTCAAGTTTCTACTTCCTCTCCTAACATGAGATGAAAAAGTGAGGCTTTTAAGGAGTCAGGAAACAAGTGTATCATATACAGCAATTTTTAGTTCTTTCATTGGATAATTTTATCCTTATAACAAGTTCCAGAGAAACCTAACATTTAAAAAGTGTGGATTTCAGTGATTTGCAGACCACACAAATCTTCAATACCACTGTGTTCCTTTTTTGGAAAACTTTTATGCTGAACTAATTTTAAACTTCTAGAAAAGTTGCAAACATTGTATTTCTATTTACCGCTAAACCCAGCACCCACTTATGCTAACATCTTATATAATATTGTAAAACCAGGAAATTAATAATCTCTGTTCAAATTTTACCAGTTATTTTAATAATGTCCATTTTCTGTTCTAGAAGATTATCTAGGATGCTGTGTTACATTTATTTATTTTTTTAATTAATAAACTTTATTTTTATTTTTATTTTTTTTTAAGATTTCATTTATTTATTCATGAGAGACACAGAGAGAGAGAGACAGAGACACAGGCAGAGGGAGAAGCAGGCTCCCTGCAGGGAGCCCAATGTGGGACCCCATCCCGGGACTCGAGGATCAGGCCCTGGGCTAAAGGCAGGCATTAAACCACTGAGACAGCTGGGGATCCCCTAAACTTTATTTTTAGGACAATTTTAGGTCACAGCAAAATTATGTGGAAAATACAGAGTTCCAATATACTCCCTGTCCTCACACATGTCCAGCTTCCCCCATTATCGTCATTCCTCATCAGAGTAGTACATTTGTTACAATCCATGAACCTGGGATCCCTGGGTGGCACAGCGGTTTGGCGCCTGCCTTTGGCCCGGGGCACGATCCTGGAGACCCGGGATCGAATCCCACGTCGGGCTCCCGGTGCATGGAGCCTGCTTCTCCCTCTGCCTGTGTCTCTGCCTCTCTATCTCTCTCTGTGACTATCATAAATAAATAAAAATTAAAAAAATTAAAAAAAAAATCCATGAACCTAAACTGACATATCATTATCACCCACAGCCCATAGTTTGCACTAAGCTTCACCATTGGTATTGTGCATTCCATGAGTCTGACAAATATAAATGACATGTATTAACAAATAGTTTCACTGTCCTAAAAATTTTCTATTCTCTATTTATTCCTTCTACCTTCTTAATCCCTAGTCTTAGTTTTGCTTTTTCCATAATGTCGTATTGTTGGAATCTTACATCACATCCTTTTTCCAGATTGGCTGTTTTCACTTAATAAAATGCATTAAAGTTTATTCTATGTATTTTCATAGTTCCATAGCTTATTTCTTTTTAGTGCTAACATTTCATTGTCTGGATGCATCAGTTTATTAATCCATTAACCTCCTGAAGGATGTCTCGGCTACTATCATGCTTTGGCAATTATGAATACTATAAACATCCTCATGTGAGTTTTTGTGTAGACATAAGTTGTCAGTTCATGTGGGCAAATACCAAGAAGTGTGACAGCTGGATTATATAATAAGCATATGTTCAGTTTTCTAGGAAACTGCCAAACTGTCTTCCAAAGTTTCTGTACCATTTTGCATTTCCACCAACAATGAATGAGAGTTCCTGTTGCTCCATGTCTTTGCCAGAATTTGTTGTTGCCAGTGTTCTGGAGTTTGGTCATTATAATAGGAGTATTGTGTTGCATTTAGTTTTTATTTCTCTTTAGTGTCCTCCAATTTAATATTTCCTCAATCTTTCTTTTCCTTTCATGATCTTGAAACTTTTGGAGAATTATTAGTTATTTTGTAGAATGTCCTGCAATGCAGGTTTATCTGATATTTTCTCATGATTGGAATGAGGTGAATTTATGCTGTTTGACAATAATACAAAAATTTCATCTTACCAAAGGGTTTATTAGGTTAATATGATAGTCTTATTATCATATTATGGGATATTAAACTTGCCCAATTGGTTAAGATGATGTCTGCTATTTCTCGACTATACATTACTAATCTTTGTAGCAAAGAAATATATCTTAGGGGAAATACTTTGGAGCCATTCAAACCATGTTTCTCTCTAAGCTTCCACTAAGTATTAACATCTATTTTTGGATCAGTGACTTAAAACCCAATATTATTGGGACGCCTGGGTGGCTCAGCAGTTGAACATCTGCCTTTGGCTCAGGGTGTGATCCCAGGGTCCGGGTCAAGTCCCACATCAGGCTCCATGCAGGGAGTCTGCTGCTCCCTCTGCCTGTGTCTCTTCCTGTCTCTCTCTGTGTCTGTCATGAATAAATAAATAAATTTAAAAAATATATTATCAACATTATCCTTCCTCATTAGTAAGGATATGGAAGATAGATTGGACAACTAGATTTTGTCCTGAGCTGTTGTGTGAATCAGAGGGAACTTTTATTTTTACCTTACTTTATTTATTTATTTATTTTTTTCTGGGGGACATGCGTAGAAAATATTGAGAATTGGGAATTCATTGTTGGACATTGGGCATGCAGAATTTTGACTATTGGACAGTCAAGTAGAGTTGTTAAGCATGGAATTTATTAATCAAATTCTTAGGGAGATATTAGGGCTGCAGATAAACCTTGGAGTTAGCAAAATGTAAATGGTACTACTTGTAAGGACTAGATGACATCACTTGGGGAGGAAGTATTGAGAGACCAAAAAAATGTGGATTAAGCACATGCCAACCCAATATTTAGGAACAGCAGAGGATGCTGAGAAGGAGCTGCAAAAGGTGTGGAATTAAAATAAAGGGTGTTTGAAATGCCAGAGCTAAAGGAAGAAAGGATTTCAACAGGGGATGATTAGTCTACTTTGTCAAATGCAGAAGAAATGGCCAGCAAAATGAAGATCAAAAACAAACCATTGGATTTAGCAAGATGGTGTTCATATACCTAAGGTAATATACTGCAGAGCTGACTCCAACTTACTTTTTCCTCTTTATCCTATCATCCTGATGGCTTGCTTCTTGCAAAGACACCATATCATTATATTTCACTTTTAACCAATTTTCTCTCCTATTCCAAGGTTTCGGGTGGGTTCAGGACACACTCGTAAGAAACTGACACTCATTCCTTCTGGAATGACAGCTTTTGTCTTTGTCGAAAGTACCATCCACTTTTGACCAATGTATTTCCCAACACCTGAAGCTTTCCATAAACCAGGTTCAATTTTCCTGCATTGGACAACCTCTTTTTCATAGTTTTTACTTTATGCTTGTTTCTATTTCCTAGTTTCATTGAAGATTCAATTTCCTTTTCTGTTTATTTTCTTTTCTCTCTTTTTCTTTTTATTGTAGGTTTCAAAGAAAGAAGAGTACCATGACATCTTTTACTCTCTGTCCCTCCACCAATATGCGATAGAGTTATAGAAAACAAAGCTCTACATTGTTTTTCCCGACTACGACATGTCACCAGAGATAGAACCTGGAGCTTAGATATAGAAGTTCAATAAACATTTGTTAAGTGAGAGAATGCTTATTGAGAGTTCACTTAATTTAAAATCACGTTTTAAAATAGTAGGATCTCTAGTTATTTTTAAATAATGTAGTATTCTCTCAAATATATGAAGTTCATTATATTTTTCTAATTTTTAAATTCTATTTGCTCTATAAAATATTTTTGGGGTGTTGTTTCTGTTTTGATAGTACCTTTCTTTCAAGTATTGGTTTTCTTAAAATGTTCAGTGATTCAAGGATATCTGCTAGTCTTTATATTTGAATTGTCCTAATTATCCACATTTTTTTTGTTTTAAAATGTATCCAGTCTGGGGATTATGGGATAGAGAAAGATACACTATCTGGATGGATATTTTTTTGCTTTTCCCCTGGAATGTGTGTGGCCTTCTATAATTCTTATCTTTTCAGTTACAGAGCTAATATTCAATTATTTAATCTAAGGCAAGTACTTCTGCTTCCAGTTACTTAGCCCAAATGAGGAATGTGTTAGTAGTCAACACTCCTTACTGTTTTGACTTGTTGATTAATTAATCAGTTTGATGAATGCCCCCAGGCCTTTTCATCTGGGCTTGGAGCTTCATTGAACTGCTTTTAATTTTCTGTACCATTCAAGTGGAATTTCTAGACTCATTTTATCTATCTTCAAGATAGTTAAAATGCATTTTCTTGTATGTGTTAATATCAAGTAGGAGTAGTGTTTCTACAGCTAGGAACAGATGTTAGAAACAACAGAGGCTTAAACAAGAAGTTGGAAACATCTTACAGAATCTAGTGTCTAGGAGTCCAAGTGTCTAGGTTTCACAGTGTTTTCAGAATCTCAAGCTTCTCTTGCTTTTGTGTCCACTATACCTAGCTTCTCAAAGTGCAATGGTACATTGGAACTCTAGTCATTATGCGTACATTTCAGGCAGGACGTGGGAATGGGGAAGACAAGAAGAATGCATGAAAGTGGTCTATACTCTTCTTAAGGAACTTTCTCTGAAGTCTCATCTTACAAGTTGCCTTATGTTTCATTGATTATATAGCTAGGTGTAAGAAGTTAGTAAATAGAATCATATGATATAGTACTACTTAAAGTGTGATCTGGGATGAATGCTGGTATACAAAATGTTGGCTTCTCTTTTATGAGAAGATAAGTAGATAAAGTGAGAAAAAGTAATCAGAAACTTGATAGAAATTTGAAAATAGTGCAACATATTAATTGTATTTTACAAAAGAAATGACCCACATCGGATTAGAAAGTAAAAATAAAATGAAAAAAAAAAAAAAAAAACCTGGTCCTTCATCTACTTTGATGAAGAAGCAGTGAATGGGTATTGGGAATGCAACTAGCCACCTCTGACACAGTCATATTCTCTATCAGGCTGCTGACAAAGGACAGAGAGTGGAGGCTTCATATGTGGATAAAAACACAAGATTCTCATGTGAGGAATTTCCTCATAGTAGCGACTCTGGGACTTGACAATTTCTTTCCAGCTTTTTCCAAGAAGATTTTTACTGGGAACATCTAGATTTCTGGGTTCATAAGAGGCAGAGAAGAAATTCTCAACTGTATTACACATAATTGGATTAAATAATAGATCTTATAAAACAAAAGTGTAGGGAATGGGAGAGGGATATATTTAGATATACATAGAAAAATTAAGGGAAAGCTGTTGTGTTACAGATCTATATAGTATGTTATGGAACTCTTAAAATTTCATATTTTCCAAGTATGCCTTGAAATCCCTAACATGTATGCATGGAGTAGAAATCAAAGACCTATTTGAACTAACAAATGACTTAAAATCAATCTGTAGTAGGCTCTATTTTTTTAAATTTAAGAATGTGTTTTGGGGTCTTTAGTTAGGAAAAAATTCCTTATTAATTTAGGTTAAATACCTATTTGTAATAAATATGTTTAATATATTATTTAGGTTAAAATACTCATATTTATAATAAATCAGGATAATAACATGATTTATTTAATTCTGACTAGTTAGTATTTATTCCAGCATACAATATGTATGCTTAATTTACATTTTTTTTTTTTTTACTTCTCATGATTTCACATAAATTATAATGTAATATCATAATAGTAACCCAACTGAGGGTGCTATTGACTGAATTGCACCCCCTCAAAATGTATATGTTGAAACTCCAGCCTCCAATGTGACAGTATTTAAGGTAGGGACTTTGGGATGCAATTAGTCATTAGGGTGGAACTCTTATTAGAAAAGCTATGTAAGGACACAGCAAGAAGTTAGCCATCTCCAAGTCAGAAAGAGCTCTCCTCATAGCTGAATCTGTCAGCACCTTGATTTGGGACTTCTTGATCTTGGGCTTCCCAACTATGAGAAACAAATTTCTGTTCCTTAAGCCCCTGTTAATGGCATTTTGCTATAGAAGCCTGAGTAGACTAAGGCAGAAGGTTAAGAAAGAAGTAAAGATATCTTCATGAAGTCAAGATATTCAGTGAGTGAAAATTATATATATATATATATATATATATTTCCATTTTAATAGCATTTTAATTAATTAATTTTTATTGGAGTTCAATTTGCCAGCATATAAAATAATACTCAGTGCTCATCCCATCAAGTGCCCCCCCTCAGTGCCCGTCACCCCATCACCCCCACCCCTGCCCACCTCCCTTTCTACCACCCCTTGTTCATTTCCCAGAGTTAGGAGTCTCTCATGTTCTGTCTCCCTTTCTGATACTTCCCACTCATTTTTTTCTCCTTTCCTCTTTATTCCCTTTCACAATTTTTCATATTCCCCAAATGAATGAGACCATATAATGTTTGTCCTTCTCCGATTGACTTATTTCACTCAGCATAATACCCTCCAGTTCCATCCACGTTGAAGCAAATGGTGGGTATTTGTCGTTTCTAATAGCTGAGGAATATTCCATTGTATACATAAACCACATCTTCTTTATCCATTCATCTTTCGATGGACACCGAGGCTCCTTCCACAGTTTGGCTATTGTGGACATTGCTACTATAAACATCGGGGTGCAGGTGTCCCGGCGTTTCACTGCATCTGTATCTTTGGGGTAAATCCCAGTAATGCAATTGCTGGGTCGTAGGGTAGTTCTATTTTTAACTCTTTGAGGACCCTCCACACACTTTTCCAGAGTGGCTGCACAAGTTCACATTCCCACCAACAGTGCAAGAGGGTTCCCTTTTCTCCACATCCTCTCCAACATTTGTTGTTTCCTGCCTTGTTAATTTTCCCCATTCTCACTGGTGTGAGGTGGTATCTCATTGTGGTTTTGATTTGTATTTCCCTGATGTCAAGTGATGCAGAGCATTTTCTCATGTGCTTGTTGGCCAGGTCTATGTCTGTGTAGACATATGCTGTATGAGTTCTAGCAATCTTGGGGTGGAGTCTTTTGGGTTTTTTATGTAGAGTATCATGTCATCGACGAAGAGGGAGAGTTTGACTTCTTCTTTGCCAATTTGAATGCCTTTTATGTCGTTTTGTTGTCTGATTGGTGAGGCTAGGACTTCCAGTACTATGTTGAATAGCAGTGGTGAGAGTGGACATCCCTGTCTTGTTCCTGATCTTAGGGGAAAGGCTCCCAGTGCTTCCCCATTGAAAATGATATTTGCTGTGGGCTTTTAGTAGGTGGCTTTTAAGATGTTGGGGAATGTTCCCTCTATCCCTCCACTCTGAAGAGTTTTGATCAGGAATGGATGCTGTATTTTGTCAAATGCTTTCTCTCCATCTATTGAGAGGATCATATGGTTCTTGTTTTTTCTCTTGCTGATATGATCAATCACACTGATTGTTTTATGAGTGTTGAACCGGCCTTGCATCCCAGGGATAAATCCCACTTGGTCATGGTGAATGACCTTCTTAATGTATTGTTGGATCCTATTGGCTAGTATCTTGTTGAGAATTTTTTTCATCCATGTTCATCAGGGATATTGGTCTATAATTCTCCTTTTTGGTGGGGTATTTGTCTGGCTTTGGAATTAAGGTGATGCTGGCCTCATAGAACGAATTTGGAAGTACTCCATCTCTTTCTATCTTTCCGAACAGCTTTAGTATAATAGGTATGGTTTCTTCTTTAAAAGTTTGATAGAATTCCCCAGGGAAGCCATCTGGCCCTGGAATTTTGTGTCTTGGGAGGTTTTTGATGACTGCTTCCATTTCCTCCCTAGTTATTGGCCTGTTCAGGTTTTCCATTTCTTCCTGTTCCAGTTTTGGTAGTCTGTGGCTTTCCAGAAATGAGTCCATTTCTTCTTGATTGCCTAATTTATTGGCATATAGCTGCTCATAATATTTTTTTTAAATCGTTTGTATTTCCTTAGTGTTGGTAGTGATCTCTCCTTTCTCATTCATGATTTTATTAATTTGAGTCTTCTCTCTCTTCTTTTTAATAAGGCTGGCTAATGGTTTATCTATCTTATTAATTCTTTCAAAGAACCAACTCCTGGTTCTGTTGATCTGTTCCACAGTTCTTCTGGTCTCGATTTCATTGAGTTCTGCTCGAAGCTTTATTAACTCTCTTCTTCTGCTGGGTGTAGGATCTATTTGCTGTTTTTCTTCAGCTCCTTTAGGTGTAAGGTTAGCTTTTGTATATGAGTTCTTTCCAGTTTTTGGATGGATGTTTGTATTGTGATGTATTTCCCCCTCAGGACTGCTTTTGCTGTATCCCAAAGATTTTGAACGGTTGTATCTTCATTCTCATTAGTTTCCATGAATCTTTTAAATTCTTCTCTAATGTCCTGGTTGACCCTTTCATCTTTTAGCAGGATGGTCCTTAACTTCCACGTATTTGAAATCCTTCCAAACTTATTCTTGTGATTTAGTTCTAATTTCAAAGCATTATGGTCTGCAAATATGCAGAGAATGATCCCAATCTTTTGGTATTAGTTAAGACCTGATTTGTGACCCAGAGTGTGGTCTATTCTGGAGAAAGTTCCATGTGCACTTGAGAAGAATGTGCATTCAGTTGCATTTGGATGTGAAGTTCTGTAAATATCTGTGAAATCCATCTAGTCCAGTGTATCATTTAAAGCTCTTGTTTCATTGGAGATGTTGTGCTTAGAAGACCTATCGAGTATAGAAAGAGCTAGATTGAAGTCACCAAGTATAAGTGTATTATTATCTAAGTATGTCTTAACTTTGGTTATTAATTGATTGATATACTTGGCAGCTCCCACATTCGGGGCATAAATATTGATGATTGTTAGGTCTTCTTGTTGGATAGATCCTTTAAGTATGATGTCCCTCTTCATCTTTCACTACAGTCTTCAGGATAAACTTTAGTTTATCTGATATAAGGATGGCTACCCCTGCTTTCTTTTGAGGACCATTTTAATGGTACATGGTTCTCCAACCTTTTATTTTCAGGCTGTAGGTGTCCTTATGTATAAAATGAGTCTCTTGTAGACAGCAAATAGATAGGTCTTGCTTTTTAATCCAGTCTGAAACCCTGCGCCTTTTGATGGGGTGATTAAGCCCGTTCACATTCAGAGTTACTATTGAAAGATATGAATTTAGTGTCATCATGATACCTATTCAGTCCCTGTTTTTGTGGATTGTTCCCTTGGACTTCCTCTATTACAGAATCCCCCTTAGTATTTCTTGCAGAGCTGGCTCGTGGTCACATATTCTTTCAGTTTGTGCCTATCTTGGAAGCTCTTTATCTCTCCTTCTATTCTGAATGAGAGCTTTGCTGGATAAAATATTCTTGGCTGCATGTTCTTCTCATTTAGGACCCTGAATATATCTTGCCAGCCCTTTCTGGCTTGCCAGGTCTCTGTGGGGAGGTCTGCTGTTAATCTTTCTCCCCATAAAAGTTAGAGATTTCTTGTCTCTTGCTGCTTTAAGGATCTTCTCTTTATCTTTGGAATTTGCAAGCTTCACAATTAAATGTCGAGGTGTTGAACGGTTTTTATTGATTTTAGGGGGGGATCTCTCTATTTCCTGGATCTGAATGCCTGTTCCCCTTCCCAGATTAGGAAAGTTTTCAGCTATGATTTGTTCAAATACATATTCTGCACCTCTGTCCCTTTCAGTGCTCTTGGGAACTCCAATTAAACGTAGATTTTTCTTCCTCAGGCTGTCATTTATTTCCCTTAATCTGTCCTCATGATATTTTAATTGTCTCTTTTTTCCTCAGTTTCCCTCTTTCCCGTCAACTTGTGTTCTAGTCACTCACTCATTCTTCTACCTCGTTAACCCTCGTCATTAGGACTTCTAGTTGGATTGCATCTCGTTTAATTACTTTTTAATTTCTGCCTGATTAGATCTAAATTCTGCAGTCATGAAGTCTCTTGAGTCCTTTATGCTTTTTTCTAGAGCCACCAATAGCTTTATAATTGTGCTTCTGAATTGGCTTTCTGACATTGAATTGTAATCCAAATTTTGTAACTCTGTGGGAGAGAGAAATGTTTCTGATTCTTTCTTTCTTTTTTTTTAATTAATTAATTTATTTATGATAGTCACACACACAGAGAGAGAGAGAGAGAGAGAGGCAGAGACACAGGCAGAGGGAGAAGCAGGCTCCATGCACTGGGAGCCTGACGTGGGATTCGATCCCAGGTCTCCAGGATCGCACCCTGGACCAAAGGCAGGTGCTAAACCGCTGTGCCACCCAGGGATCCCTGATTCTTTCTTTTGAGGTGAGTTTTTCCTTCTAGTCATTTTACTCAGTGTAGGATGTCCAAAAACAAGTTGTACTGGGAAAAGTAGAAAAAGAGAGAAGAGAAAAGAAAAAGAAAAAAAGAAAGAAAAAAAAAGGAAAAAAAGAAAAAAAGGGGGAGAAGCAAACAGAAAACAAAAAGAAGGGGGACTATCCTCTGATTCTACATACTGTAAATCCTTCGACTTCCCCTGGAACTTTCCAGTACTGCTTGCTTTTCCCCTGTCCGTCTAGCTGGTCTTCTGGGGGAGGGGTCTGCTGTGCTGATTCTCAGGTGTGAGCACCTGGGGGAGCTGCTCAGCCCCCTGCCTGGTGCACAGCTCAGTGGGAGTTGTTTATCCTGTTTATCCTGTGAGGGCCACTGTGAGGCTCAGTGGGGGTTGTTTACCCTGTGAGGCCCCAGGAGGAACAACAGTGGTGGCGGCCAGCTCTCCAGCCCTAGAGTCCGCTCCGCAGTAGTGCAGCAGCTCCCAGTCCAGCTCCCAGTCTACAGGAGCCTGGATGCTCTGGGGGCCGCGGCACCGATCTGCACAGCTTGGGGCCACCGGGAGGCAGGAGCTCCTCGCTGTCCTGGGCCTTCCCGGCCTTTGCCTGTCCCCGGGGGGAGCGCCGGATCCTGGGCTGTGTCCCCCGTTGCCCGGGGCTCTGGGGCCTGCGCTGCTGGAATCGAGCTCCCGGCTGCGCAGACCCCTCCGCGCAGAGCCACCGGAGCCGCCCCCGAGGTGCTCCTGGGCCCTGACGGGCGAGCTGCAGCCCTTTAAGGAGCTCGGCCCCAGGGGTGTGGGGCTCTCCCTGGGGTGCAGGTGCTCTATTAGTGCCCCTGGGAGCCTGAGGGCATCCCCGCCCCCCTGGGGTCCTGCTCCAACTCCCTGCGAGCGCCTTTCCCTCCGGGAAGATTGGTGCAGCTCCTGCTTCTCCGGGACGGGGCTCTCCTGTCCTGGGGACCCTCGCCCCGGCCTCAGCCCGGCTCCTCGCCAGGCTCCTCCCCCTTGGATGCTTTTTATTTCTTTATATTTTTTTTCCATCTTCCTACCTCGATAGAAACGCAAACTCTTCTCACTGTAGCATTCCAGCTGTTCTCTCTTTAAATCTTTTTTTTTTTTTAATTTTTTTTATTTATTTATGATAGTCACACAGAGAGAGCGAGAGAGGCAGAGACACAGGCAGAGGGAGAAGCAGGCTCCATGCACCGGGAACCCGATGTGGGATTCGATCCCGGGTCTCCAGGATCGCGCCCTGGGCCAAAAGCAGGCGCTAAACCGCTGCGCCACCCAGGGATCCCCCAGCTGTTCTCTCTTTAAATCTCAAGCTGAAATTGTAGTTTTTCAGGATGATTTAAAAGTTATCTAGGTAATTTGGTGGGGAAGGTGACTTGGGGACCCTACTCTTCTGCCATCTTGCCACCTCCCCCCCCCCCCCCCGAGTTAACATTATATTGAGGTACATTTTGCTTAATATTTTTTTCTTCCTACCATTAATACATGTGTTTGGGGGAACAAACACTCAAATGCAGCACATATCTGAACAGAACATTTCTGTGGAACAATATTTTATAATCACCTGCCTGACTTACTCATAAACTCATGTTTCTTTAGCAAATTTACTCATGTTATTCACCTGAGTTTTGTCTTGTGGTTAATTTGTTAAGACCGGTCCATTGAATTATACAGACTTTATTCTCTTATTCTTTTGCTAATTTTGAATGGAACCGTAAATATATAAATATTTTATTAAATATGTAACTTCAATATTGCAATGTTAGAGTATATGTTAAAACCTTCTAGATTTCTTTGTTTTTCCAAAGACCACATATAATTTTAGGATTGAGAGCCAAAATTTAATCAAATTACAAGATTTCAACATTTAGTCACATTTTAGTCATATTCTCATCAACCTTAATTCCAAAGATTAGATGGAGAAAACATAATATTACAACCTGTTCTTAAAAACTGAATAGCCTAGAGGTATGTTTTCTATTTTATTTTGATATTTCAATTGGGTATTCCAATTTAGTCATGCTTGTGATTCATTGTAAAGCATTCTCTATTTGAAACACACTCCTGTCCTGAGTAAATTTGCTTGAACTTTTGTCAATTACATAGGTATATGCTCATATTTTATTCTTTAAAGTGAATTTCAGGACTCAAAGAGCAATTTCACCTATAACTTTTGAAGGTAAAGACCCTTTAAGCATAGTGTGTCCCAATCCATGAAACACACAAGTAGTTCCCAATGAATTGGGGCCTAAGTAAATGATATGTACATGCATATATAGCATTAAAGGAAAGGGAAATTCAAATATCCAGGTCCTAGCAATGAGACCTGCTATTACAGCAGATAAAATGATATTGAACAATAGAGTGAGCAAAGAGAATGACTTCTGGTAACATAAAGCATAGTCTTTTGATATCCTGAATTCATTCCATATTATTTAAAAGTGGACTTTAGATACTTTTATAATGTAGCTTAAAGAATGATTTCAAAAAAGCAAAAAAAAAATTTGCACATATGTTCATCCTACACATGATGTTTTTCAAGAGTCCTACACTACCTGTGATCACCTGATATCCACCTGATGTGACAGGTCTGATCGTTCAGTAGTAACACATTTTATTTATGAGTTTTATTTATATTCTAATATATTCTCTTTTCTATTTTATTTTCCTCAAATTTAGCTGACATTTAGTTGGTATATTTATTCTTCCAGAAAAATGTTAAAATACACTTTTCAGCTTCAAGATAAAAATGCTAGGAAGTATTAGGTTTTGTGAAGCTCTATAAATATCATCACTAATGGAGAAAACACATTAAGCAGATAAAGTGCCATCTTTATTATCAATAAAGGCTAGTGGAAGGATATGTTTTAGATGTTATAAAATAATGAATTTCCTAAATCTATGTCCCAGAATTAGACTTACCTAAGCAGTCATTGATGGTGCTAGGAAACTATGGGTGCCGTAGGCACAGAAAGTATGCTAGTTAGCTTATTGCAGATAACACGTCAGATAACACATACTCTTTAGGGGCAAATCAATTTAAAGAAAGACAAAGGGTATATGTGTGGTCCAATCATGCCTATTTCCTTAGCCTAAATAAGCTCACTCAACAGAAAATACTCCTTTCATCGGTAAGTGAGGTGGCAAATTGATACAGCAGACATGTTAAGCTAATGAATATTCCCTCCATATTGAAAGACAAAGGAGCAGGAAATATGGTTTCCCTTTCAATAGTTGGAATAAAAAAAAGATATATGTTGTTTTTATGTGTTAATTTAAGATGACTTTAAGTATTTCTTTCTTTTTTTTTTCTTTTTTTGACTTTAAGTATTTCTATCCTGTTTTCCTGCCAAATTAAATTATATCTTTTAATTTAACTGAGTTCTGTAACCTTAAAAGTGAGCTTGAAAATATTTGTTAAAAGATTTGAGCCTGCCGCCTTTCATTTTTTTTTTCTGAGTTCTGTAACCTTAAAAGTGAGCTAGAAGATATTTGTTAAAAGATTTGGGCTTGCCACCTTTAATTTTTTTCATTTTATTTATTTATTCGAGAGAGAGAGACCGAAGAGAGAGAGAGACAAGCAGAGGGAGAAGCAGGCTCCATGCAGGGAGCCCAGTGTGGGACTCAATCCCAGGACTCCAGGATCACGCTCTGGGCCGAAGGCAGGTGTTAAACCACTGAGCTGCCCAGAGATCCCTTTAAGTATCACTTTTTAACAAATATTGATCATTTTATGGTTAACAATAGTTTAGCTTTCTTATTTTTCTTGAGTTACTTATAATTTATATTTCCCTAAATATTTCCATTCCCATTCCGATTTAGTCTTGATATTAAAATCTATTGGCATAGAGTTGTATATATTTCCCATAAATCCTTTAATCTCTTCCATATCTAGATGCTATTTACTTTATTCTAATTTTAATTCCCAGTGCTTAGATCCTGACAGATGATAGGAACATAATAAATAGGTATTGATTAGATTTGCTTTCAGAACTGTATTCCAGCATCCATGAAAGGGAATGGCACAAATTTGATCTATGTTCCTTGGCATTGGCTTAGTTCTCATAAAAGAACTAAGATTTCATACTAATTATTTATCCTACATTGTATACCTGTCAAGTACTATTGTTAAAGGCAAAAATAATTTTAGCAACAAGGATATTATATGAGAAAATGGAGTTTAATGATAAAACATTTATGAAACCAATGTAATTGTGACAATACAAATAATTTATTTTGCCGTCTACTGAATGTGCTGAAGAGAAGTATTGAAGATAGACCCTGGATACATGTGACATATTTTTCTCTCTACCTTCCATTAAGAATGTTAACATAAAAGGCATCTAATATTTTATCTCAAATTCACAAGTTGTTTTGTGGAATCATGAAATGTGAACTCACTAGATAAGAAAATATTTTTTTCACATTTCCTTTCCTTTCTTTCTTTTTGAATCTGTGTTTACTTTGTTTTACACTTATTCTTATAAATCATAATTTGGTATTCCAGGTGGTCAAAAATCAAGATGGGAAGGGAGACATTTAAGATATTAGAGGGATAAAAAGTAGAGATAGAGAAAGAAAAAAGAAAGAAAGAAAGAAAGAAAGAAAGAAAGAAAGAAAGAAAGAAAGAAAGAAAGAAAAAGAAAGAAGAAAGAAAGAAAGAAGAAAGAAAAAGATTTATTTAAAAAAAAAATCCCAGGCCACTCAAATATAAACACAAAGTTTCTCCCACAGGTACATGGATGTATGAAGGATGGATCCTAAAAAGTACAATAGACCTGGGAGTGCAGATGATATCCAGAATTAATTTTAACATGGTGCTAATTATTAAGCTATTGTAGTTCAGCTCCACACTCACTTCCTCTATTCTCTCCTTTCTGAGGTTGGTGCTGGGACTCTTCAATCTACACTTCTGAATTGCTTGTTCATTCTAGGTAAGGCTCTCCTACTAATCAGGACAGTCAGACTGGACAAGGGAGATGGGATTTGCTCCTTCTTGTCTGTTTCCTGGTGTTTCTGTCATCCCAGTGGATGTCACACATCAGCAGTGCTTCTTCACTCACTGCAGTGACAGCAGGGCCTTCCCAGTTTGCAGTTTTCCAACATTCTCAAACCAGCTTCATTGTTCCCCGCTCTATGAGAACCAGCACCAGCCAAGCAACGCCTTCTCTTTGGACTTCAGAGTTTCAGGTGTATGGAGTCCCATTTCTGCATTTTAATGATTCCAATATCTTCTCTTTGTTCCCTCCCTTTGTTTCTATGACCATAAGGGTGTTTGTTGCTTCCTGCAGTTGCTACCTCCTTGATAACTTACATTTCTCTCTTTACCCTTTTAGTTACATAAGCAACAACTTATGAGGTTACTAATTCTTTCTCTTTAGTTCTCTCTGTTAATATGGTGTGGTTTCTACATTCCTACTGGACCCTGACTGATAGAAACAGTGATCCAGCCATCACGAAAATTTGTTTATCATCTTATTTGCCTTAATCATTTACTGAACTATCCTGTTGTGGAGAGTTTTGTGAATTTCAGAATCAGGTAAACTAGAGTTCAGCCAGGCTCCACCACCACCTTGCCACTGATTGGAGATTGATGATTAGTGGGATTTGGGAGAAGTTACTTTCATCTTTCTGAATTTCAGTCTTCTCAACTAAAACTAACACCTACTCCTGGGTCTGTGAGGATTATATGAGATAATGTTTGCAAATCATGTAGGATGTGCTCAGTAAATGATACCAATGATAATTATGATGAAGGCTGTGTTCAAGCCACAATGATATATTTCAATGATTCAGAAGTAAAGTTTTATACTTAATTGACCTGTCTTATTTTAAGGCCTGAAATTCTAGCATCTATACTTATCAAGTGATACGTCAAAGTCACAAAATTAATGACAAATATTGGACTCCTGATTATACGTAGAGACTTTAAACATGTTCATCCACTAGAACCTTTGAAGTAACATGTCATTTCACTTAAGTTTATCATTCCATAGTGGAATCCTGACAGCAATACTGTAAGTTAAACACTGACTGACAATATCAAAGATTGTGATATTTTATAGGAAAGTAAAGGTTGATAATAAAATTTATTTTAAAAAAATGAAATATTTTATTTGAATGATATCTGTATTAATCTATCACGTGAAAATAATTCCTTCATCAGAGAAGCAGTAGGGTACATTGTTTAGACATGGACTTGGCATAAGACTGCCTGGACTCAAATCTAGACAGTACTTTGGCTGGCTCTGTGAACATGGACAATTTATTTGACTTCACTGTCTCCATTACTTTGGTTATCAAATAAGGGCCATCATTCCTAGCATATAGGTATAAATAAACTATTACATATAAAGCGCTTAGAACATTGCTTTTCACACTGAAAAAAATTGCATTCTATCAAATTTAACATTCACGTAGCAATTGGTTACTAGAAAAATGTCAAGTTCTTGCCCTTTTTTAGTGCTATAGAAAATGTAGCTTTAATTTACAAGGAACTTCAAGTAATTACTTGGACTACATGTAATTTATAAAACACAAGGCTACTACCTGGAAGGCAATTGCTGCTTTCCTACTATCTCCTGGCATTGCACTATAATAATTCTGAATTATATGGGATTGTAATTACATGTGAAGTTTCTATCAATAACTAAATATTGTACTGTAATTAAAATAGATATTCAGGCTGAATTAGGGGATGAGGAATTGGTTGTTCCATTAACTTGGCCTGGTGCAAACTATTTTTTATCCCGTTTTTAAAAAATTTCCTAGGCGATGGCCCTTAGCTAAGAAGTAATCATTCCTCATAAACAGTATATTGATCATAAATATGTTCCAATCATGAAGAAAACAATACAAATGAAAACTTAGTGAATGGTGAGCTACATCATGAGGAAAATGCATCCATTTGCTTTGACCACCAAAAATGAATTTGAACTGAATACTGACTTCTCTTTGGAAAGATGGTTTATCTTAGCTTAATCACAAAAAGGAAGACAGTGATAAAAGAGAGGAAAAAAAGAGCTGAGATGAGTTTTTCCAGAGCACAGAAGTAGGTAAAGTTGATTGATAGCTAGTGTTACTCTCAGTGTAAGGCTCCATCAATATAATTAAATTAAAAGTGAAGAGTTGGTTTGGAATTTTCTCATCACTCCTCAAAATCACAAGGGAGTCTGTTAACAAAGCTGCTTTCTTACACACAAGAAAGTTCAAGGGAATTGAAACAAGTAAGGCCAGAATCATGAGACTGTCTGGCTCTTTTGTCTTCATTATATTTCATCAACTCTCTGATATAAAGCATGTGAGTAACAATAGAAAGGCCACATTTCATATGAATAAGAAATCTCAGTGTCTTTATCTGAGTTTGGATGTAACTAAAGAAATTTACATGTCAGTCAGGAATTAAACTTCCTGTATTCAGACAAAAAAAAAACCTACTATGTTCTAGGCTAGGAGCGATAGGTAGAGAATAAGACAAGCCCTTCAGAAAATTTATATATTTTAATATTAGACCATTTGGAATTTCTTAGAAATAATGAGTTTCTGCCCTTGGGTACAATAAAACTATCTGTAGAGGAATAGAGCAAGGAATAAAGCAAAATAGAAATACTGGGGGAAATTCATGAATATTCACTATCACTAGTGTTAGTCAATCATGTAGTGAAAGTTTCAAAAAAGTAAGATCATTTTAGGATGCATTAAAATATCAGAAGTATATGGATAATAGCCATTTCACTGTATGGTAGGCAGGGAGAACACATCCATGTTATCCATTCAATTCTAGGAACAAATATGCAATGTATATAATTGCAACCATCATAAAAGAAAAAGTTAACAAACTTATGAGTGGTAAAAATGTCTACTCTAATATTCTTGGCCCATGTGGAAGAAGAGTTGAACTTCATTGGCTCTGGAAGACAGACAAGGAATAATGAGGAAAAGTTATAGGTAATAACTGATGTTAAGCTTAGATACTCTGTTCAGAATTGAGGTCACACTTCGGTTGTTGGGAGTGATGGTGGCTCTTTGAAAACTGTCCTAAGCTAAAGAGAGTCTACTCATTCAGTGTTATGTTCCCTTCCCACAGACAGCCCAAATCCCATGGATAGAAGATGATGGGGAGTTAAACCCCTCTATCTTCCTCTACTCAAGGCAGGGCAACTTAAAAAGGCCAACTTTAGACCTCCACAAGGGATCAACTGAATGCTTATTACCACAGTTAAATTCCTCTCTCCACCAAATCTATTTCCTTTACTTTCTAAGAGGTGTTGGTTTAGGGGGCATTTTGTCATGAATCTGCACACAAATCTCCATCTCAAAGTCCATTTCTGAATTTAGCTTAAAACATGGAGAGATCTGGGATTGACATTAGGGAGAGATTTCTCACAAGCAGAATTGCCTTACAATAAGTAGCTTGGACTACTTCTGGAGGCTGTGTGTTCTCCATATTTGGAGATAGTCAAGTAGAGACAAGAGGACTATGAATTAGTATTGGTGAAAAGAGAATACTTGTTCCATGAGGAGTTGGAGTAAGTCATTTTTAAAAGTGCCTTCAGCTCTGATTGTATAACATGATTCAAAAATAATAGAGCCATTCCCTATAAAATCTATGTCAATGGCATTTCTTATACTTAGGTCCAAGTTATTTAGTAGGGAAGACAATCCTTTACACATCTTGGGTTCCCACTTGATTCCTGGAAAAATGTGTAATTTATAGCACAGTCCAAGTTTCTTTAAACTCCTAGTACAATGCAACAGAAAGAAGATTAATATAAGGGAAAAAAAAACCTCAACAATAAAGAAGCAACTTGGTTTGTAAATGGATCAAATATCTTAACTGGTACTTCACCAAAGAAGATATACAGGTAGGAATTAAGCAGGTGAAAAGATGCTCCACACTAAATGTCATCAGAGAATTGCAAATGAGAACAACAATGAGATACCACTATACCCCTATTAGAATGGCCCAAAATTTAAACACTGACCACACCAATGACCATAAGGACATGAAATGACAGGAACTCCCATATTAATAGTGGGGATGTAAACTGTCACAAGCACTGTAGGTGACAGTTTGTCAGTTTTTTTAAAAAAAACTAAACATACCCTTATCATTTTAATCTAGCAATTGTGTTCCTTGATATTTAATCAAAGAAGTAGAGAACTTACATCTACACAAAAATCTGCAGTTTTATTTATTTGCTCAAACTTGGAAATAACCAAGGTGTCCTTCAGTAGGCAAATTACTAAGTAAACTGTGACACATCCAGTCAATTGGATATTACTCAGTGCTAAAAAGAAATGAGCTATTAAACCATGAAAAAACATGAAGAAAACGTAAGTGCATATTACTCAGTGAAAGAAGCCAATCTTAAAAAGCTACATGCTGCATAATTTCAACTATATGACATTCTGAAAAAGATAAAACTATGGCGATAATAAAAAGATCAGTGATTTACAGCAGGTGAGGGAGAGGGATGGATATGCTAAACACAGAGAATTTTAAGGGCATAGTTTATTATGATGGTATATGTCATTATACATTTGTCTAAACTTGTAGAATGTACAATATCTAAAGTGAATCCTAATATAAAGTATGGTCTTTGGATGATAATGATGTATCAACGTAGATTTCTCAATTGTAGCAAGTCTACCACTCTGGTGGGGTGTGTTGACAATGGGGAAGGCTATTTATGTGTGTATGGGCAGAGGTTGCATGGAAAATCTCTGTATCAAGAGATTGTATCAATCAGAGCAATCAATCTGTCTCTGTATCAATATCTGCTCAATATTGCTGTGAATTTAAAACTGCTCTAAAATAAAATTTATTAAAAATATACAGACAAACATTTGGTTATTCTAATCTTTTTAATTATATCCCAGGTTGTAAATAGTCTTGGGAGTCTTGGGTTGTAAAAAATAGTCTTGGGAGTCTTGGGTTGTAAAAAATCTTGGGAGATCCATAAGACCTCTTGTGCTGACTCTAAACCAAATTTACTGCTTCAAACTCACCTCTAATAGGGAATTTTCTAGTAGAATTTTACTTTCCTTTTGCTGCCTGGAAAATGATCCTCTTTCCATATAGAAGTAATGTTCAACATATGAGGCAGAGATTGATTGAAGTTAAAAATGCCAGATATTGGCTTACTCAACTTCCTTTGTAGTGAGAGTATGATCATTTGACCCAGGTACCACCCATCAGGCATCAATCCCAAACTTTGATCCAAACTTTAACCTAAGATACCAGGAAAAGCCAGGCAACATGCTAATGGAAAATAATCCCATGGAAAGACCAACGTCTCTAGCTCTATCCAAACTCCTTTGCTGTCTCCTCGTCTATAACTAGAAACCCAGCCAATGCCCAAGTGTATCTCAGGAAGCTACTTACAAGCAAATCTGGAGAGAATAGATCTCTCCTACCCTTAGTAATAAGATTTTGCTAACTTAAAAGGTGGAAAAACTTGGAGAATACTTATATAAATGGATTATGGTGTGCTAGACCAGAAAAAGAAACAAAGTTAAAAGATTGCATTTTATCAGAAATTTTGGATTCAGTGTGTCAGTTCAGTCTAGAAGTGATTCCTAATATTTTCCTAGCTGGTTTTTCTAAAATATGAACAAAATGATGCTCATGCAAAATAAATTTGAAATTAAAAAATCCTAATATGGTATTGTAGGTCTATCCTTTATTATGTTAATTAGCTGGAAGTTCAACTGAAACTTCTCATCAACATGGGAATTTAGGTATGGGATAATATACATGCATATGATGAAATCAGAAGTAAATTGTCAGAGATTCTGAAGACGATGGACTTAATGAATATTCCAGAGTTCATATGAATGTTAATATAGCTCATCCAAAGCAAAATGGAGGTTGTGATATGCTATATCTGCTAATGACATAGAGATATATTTTTTAGAGCATTCTTTGGATTTCAGAGGCATCATATATCACATTAGTGGCTTTGACTCATTATCAAAACCTGAAGGCCTGAGTGGAGTTTAGCAAAAGAAGACTTTACAGGTCATCAAATCTGTAAGACAAGCTTCTTTGCTGCTTATCTTTTAGGATACAGCTTCAATGGTAGTCACAGTATCTGTAGCAGATCTGGGTGCTATATGGAGTCTTGTTGCAGAGTCATAGCAATGGCCTCTAAAAAAGTGAAATAATGTCATAGTCATACTCAACTGTTTGCTTGTTTGTTTTATTGTTGTTGTTGGTAGTGGTAGTAGTGGTATTGCTATTGCTTCTATTAGAGACTGAAGGCTAGATTATGGGACACAGTTCAATAGGTAACATAGACATTTTCCATTTGCTCCACTAAACCCTAAAATTGAGCATTCCCAAACAGCTCCATCATCAGGTACCAAGGATCTTTAGGAGATGAAGCCCCCATACATCCTGAAGTTATAAGTACAGGTGCAGGAACAGGTGATTCATATTTCTAATATATCTATATCTGACCCACATTGGAAGCCTCAAGAGTTTCCTAACTAGTTGTCTGAGGAGGAAAATGTTGAAACCTCATTTACATACAGGCCTGCATTTTGGCACCAGTCCAGGGAGAGAGGAGAGAAACAGTCAAGCTCCATACATCTCTCCCTCCCTAAATGTAATCCTACTTATAACTTATTTTTAAAACTATTTGTCTTTGTCCAACAGAATGTACAATATATGAGCACAGGAATTTTATTTGTGGTATCTACAGTGTCTAAAACAAAGTCTTGTACAAATTAGGTATGAGTGAATGAGTAAATGATGCATATTTGAATTAAAGGAAAATATTTCAAAAAGGATGAGGGTCAAGTGAATGATGGAGTGAGTTTGGAAATAAATGATGAGAAAAAATATACTAAGAAAAAATATAGTAGTGTATAAAAAACTCTTGAAGGTACCAGATGTTATGGGGGCTGATGCTATGAACTCTCTATTCTCTATTCCAGCATCTGTCTGCTCTTGAAATAACTTCTAGTTTAGCACTGAGGGGAAAGGAAAAGCAGTTGCACTGGTTTCTGCAAGAAATGAACTGTTTGCATATATAATTCTTATAATGAAAGAAAGATATAATGGATTTATGCAAAAATAGATATAGTTGGTTATGAAATGACATGTTATCTTGTAATTACTACATCCTGTGGATGGGCGGCATATAAGAAATGTAATTGCAATAAGATACAGACAGTGATATTACTTCCTTCTTGTTCAGCATTGCCTTTGAAGATATGTATGAGTTGCTAACAAATGACTGGCTCTGGACTTGAACAATGCAAGCCAGAGAATGAACAACATACCCAAGCAAGTCATGCTGATCGGGTACAGCTATTCCATTTTCTCTTGATCACTCTACTGTGTAATTAATGGATAGGGTTCCTAAAGCATGGAGCATAAAAACAGAAAATATTTTACATGTCTCCCAGATATACATGGTCACTCTCTTTTCAGAAAAATCAGGATAAAACAAAACAAAATGCCTCATGTAAATGTCTCAATTAAAGCAATAGAATTGATGTTTTTCAAAAAAATCTAATTTTATTCCGTAATAGACTATGATTTGGCAAATAGTTAAAGCTTTCACATTTTTCAGATAATCATTAAAAATGGGACTGTGTTGGGACCCCTGGGTGGCTCAGCAGTTGAGCATCTGCCTTCGGCCCGGGTGTGATCCTGGAGTCCTGGGATTGAGTCCTGCATCGGGCTCCCTGCATGCAGCCTGCTTCTCCCTCTGCCTGTGTCTCTGCCTCTCTCTCTGTGTGTCTCTCATGAATAAATAAATAAAATCTTTAAAAATAAATAAAAATTAAAAAACATGGGCCTGTGGCTGCCATATTAATTACTGTATAATGGAAGAGACAAACCCAAGAATGGTGATGAAAACCATAATATCCAGAAATTTTCTTCTACCTCTTCATCCAGTGTTTCCTGGAGATAAACTCTCAAATCCAAGGCAGGTATTTATATCCAACTTTATGTATGTATCCAGCTATATGTGATGTTTAAAAGCCTTGAAAATTATATCTGCCACCCTATCCACTCAATGACCCGGATATTGTTGATTATTATTGCACAAGGCTGACCTTGCATTAGATCCTACTAGCTGGAACAAGTCTTTGTCAAGTTTCCGCACTCAGTGCCATATTTGAAATGTCAAACTTCCAAGTAATTATAGAGATAATTGGAGAAAAATTCACTGATATTTAAGATCATCACTAGACAAATACATTTACATATTTTCCAATTTAGAGAAAATAAAATAACATTTATATTTCTCCAAACCAAGTCTTTAAATGACTTCTGTAGTTGTTTTAGTTCTTAGTCAAGCAAAAGACCCTGTGTTTTTTACTCGAACAGGCCAACTGTATGAGGAGGACTTGACAGTGCCCTTTCTTTTCTTAGAGGCAATGTTTACAGTACTATTTATGGAGATGAAATCATATATGCCATTTCTATTTGAAGATTTGCTTGAATTGCAAGTACAGTGAAATAGAAGCTTTGTTCTGTGTTTCTCAAGGACAAGAGGTCTAAATTTTCTTATTTTAGTTTCTGAGATTGAAATATGTCTCTCAGTCAGTATGTACCTTTAATGTGGTAGAAGTTGTTTTTATGCAAAAATTATTATTAAATCAATAGTGTCTTTTATAATTGAATGTATTTTGGAATCAAGAAAATGTGGTATACAGATAGAGGCCAAAAATGCACTTCATATAATTGGATGATTAACCTTAAATGTCTTTTCATTCACACAACTACTTTTAGTTCTGCATTGAAGATCAGTTCTTGATATAGAAGCCACACAGGGGAGTTAGAAGGTGCCTGGCAATTGTACAGTCTGTCTTACTAGTGGCTGAACCAGATGGAGGACAGATTAGCTCATTAATATTTACACGATTTGTCCAAAACCAGACCCCAAATCTCCATTTCATCTGCATTAAATCCTGACTTTATTCTTAATCTTCCTATGAATTGGCATTTCCTCATGTTGTCTAAATTAATGACTATATAATGTTAATTTTAAATACCTCTGATTTCAGAATAAGGATATATGTGATCTTTCTCATATCTGGACATCAGCTTTTCTGAAGAAACATTGGCATATCTGTACACTTTTAAAATCTGCAATTAAGCTAAGTAGGAATGACTCCCTCTAGGCTTTGATCTCTGACAATGCAATCTTTGCCTAGATCTCTTAAGACAAGACCTAGTCCTTCTTGAGCTTAGCATGAGGTAAGCATATATTTAAATAAGATGTTGATAATAAATATTTAAAGCCTACATGTTTATTCCCTTGCTAGGATCCCAGAGGTTGACGGTCAAATACAGCTATCTCTACCTTCTTCCCCAAATGGAAGATTGGAGAAATCTCCTTTTTGGGAACCTGATGAGTCGAAAGAAAGAAAGAAAGAAAGAAAGAAAGAAAGAAAGAAAGAAAGAAAGAAAGAAAGAAAGAAAGAAAGAAGAAAGAGAGGGAGGGAGGGAGGGAGGAAGGAAGGAAGGAAGGAAGGAAGGAAGGAAGGAAGAAAGAAAGAAAGAAAGAAAGAAAGAAAGAAAGAAAGAAAGAGATATTGAGGGTTTCTTAATGAAATGGACCAGTCAGATCCTGTTAGAATGTTAGTTCATAGGTATAAAAGGAGCTTATCCAAACTTAAATGTGAATGAATAGCCAGTGGTTACTGGGTTGAGGAAAATGTCCAAAATAAAAGTTCTAGACATAAGCAAAGAGAAAAAAATATCAGTGAAACAAAGGAAGTATAGAAGAAGAAAAATTTTCAAGCAGATAGGTGACATTTCAGTATCCTTCAAAATGGATTAATATAGGTCTAAAAGAATGCATTCATTTATAAAATTTCAAAACACTGGGGAAAGAACTAAAATTTCTGAAAAGGGAAAATGAAATGTTCAAGAAAAAGAGAAGCTTAAAATTCTCAACAAAACTAGAAGCCAGAAGCCAATTACAATGCTTTCAAAATTTTAAGATGCATTTCTAATTAAAATGCTTTGCCCAATCACTTTATAAAAAGTAAATTAAACATGAGATAGAATGTAGATCAGTTGTAGACATGCAAGAGCTCAACAAATTTACCTTATATATACCTTCCTCAGGAAGCAAATGAATATTCCTCATAAAAAGTTGCAATAACTCAGACAGATAGACAAAAGCTCTTCAGAAATTAAAATGCAACACTAAAAATAGGTGAGATTTTATATATATATGTATATATACACATATATAATATACAGAGAGTACATAATATATATTAATATACAGTATATAATATGTAATAGTATATAATATATAATAAAACATATGCTAAATGTAGTATATATAAGTTATATTATATAATATACATAGCCCAAAGTGAAATTAATCAGAAACTTGGCCAGATTGAAGAGAGTCAGGAAGCTCCATTGGAGATTTCATTAAAAAAACATGGAATTAATTGAAAAGAATGAGTCTGACAATTTTGAAAGGAATTTTGTTTATTTATCTATTTATTTACATCATATTTTGAGAATAACTTATTATAAAGATGTATTTACTTGAGAGAGAGAGAATGAGTGGGAGCAGCAGAGGAAGAGAGAGAATCCCAAGCAGACTCCATGCTGAGCTTGGAGCTGAATGTGATGCTACATCTCATGGCCCTGAGATAATGACATAAGCGGAAAGCAAGAATCTGATGCTTAACTGACTGAGGCACCCAGGTGCTCCTGAAAGGAATATTATACAATTGAGAAGACATTAGTGGAGAATTGATAATAAATAGATGGAAAACAAATGTATAAAACAAGAAAATTACTATTTTGAGGCAATGCAAAATGAGGAGGAAAGGAAAAGCAATTACAGCATAATGCCTTACATGTTTGGATGTGACTAGTGTTGACATAGCCATATGAAAGTACACATTGAATACTGATCTAGGTAGATTTTCTTAAAAACGATTTTCTTTATTCATAAGAGACACAGAGAGAGGTAGTGACACAGGCAGAGGGAGAAGCAGATTCCCCCTGGGGAACCTGATGCAGCACTTGATCCCAGGACCCCAGGATCATGATCCATGTCAAAGACAGACACTTAATCACTGAGCCACCCAGGTGTTCCTGATCTAGCTGAATTTAATATACAAATACATTAGGTGGATGAAATGTGTCTGTGTATTTTGTGGAACAGGAGGTTGAAGCAGAGCTCAATTCTCATCTTCTGAAATGGAAAGTCAAAAGCAGAACTTACTGAAGAAGAGAGAGAAGAGATAGAAAAAGAAAGGAAAGAAACAAAGGAAGGAAGGAAGGAAAAAAACAAGCAAGCCTCATATTATTTAGATATATTTCATTCAATAAGGAACTGTGAAATGACTTTCCTTCTTTTTTTCCTATTGTTAACAACCTTTGTAAAACAATTAGATTCTACAAATATATGACAATAAATATCAAACTAAATTAAATAGTAATCAAATCTATGATAAAGCATTTAATAACACATACATTTACCTTGTTGTTGCTATTAAGACTCTTTTCCACTTATCCTATTTCCATTTAGTGATCATGGTTTTATACCCTGCTTTGAATTTGTACAGTTGGGATTAGTTTTGCCTACGTGTGGCAGACAATCTAAAGTAATTACTACTTAAGCAAGACGTGGACTTTTATTTATTTATTTATTTTTATTTTTTTTTTTTATGATAGTCACAGAGAGAGAGAGAGAGGCAGAGACACAGGCAGAGGGAGAAGCAGGCTCCATGCACCGGGAGCCCGACGTGGGATTCGATCCCGGGTCTCCAGGATCGCGCCCTGGGCCAAAGGCAGGCGCCAAACCGCTGCGCCACCCAGGGATCCCTGGACTTTTATTTAAACTAAATTCAGCGCTGGGGCTCCTGGATGGCTCAATCATTAAGTATCTGCCTTCAACTCAAGTCCTGATGCCAAAGTCCTGGAACTCTTTATCTGGCTCTCTGCTTAGCAGGGAATCTGCTTCTCCCTCTCCCTCCGCCCTTATCTCCTGCTTGTGTGTTCTCTCTCTCAAATAAATAAATAAAATATTTTAAAAAATAAACTAAATTCAGCACTAAATACTATTCAATCAACATGATAGTATGTAGCCATCAGAGAAAAAGGAAAGAGGGATAAACAAAGTAGCAAAGGATTTTGTGCCAGCTTATTCTTGTGGATGTTTCCTTGAAGTAAAACAACACATTAGCTTAAACTTCATTGCCCCAAACTTACTCACATGGTCTCACCAGCTGAGCTAGTGAGCTAGGGAGCCTAGAAACAGATTCCTTTTGCTTATTACATACTGCGTTGAATGAAACTGTTTTTTTTTTTTTTTTTTTTTTTTTTTTTTTTTTTACTAAAAAAAAGAGAATGGATGATGGGTTAGGTAATAAGTATTTTGTCACATATTATGTTTCTCTTTTGAGATATTTGAATTCTTTTTTCTATAAATTCAATACTTTATAAATCTTTTTGTATAAAAATGATGAGCCAGAACTTTAAAATACTACCTGGTGGCACTGCTATGTTTCTCTTTGGAATCCTGAAGTTACACAATTAATCATCAGAATGTGATGAGAGTTATATACATCTCATTTTTTTTTTTTTGGGCTTCCTAAAAGAGAACAAAATGGCAAATATACTTTCTTATTCTTATAGTGCCTCTCAAACAGGTTGAGAATATGAAATGTTCACAGAATAACCCAGTAGAAGTTGCTCACTTTGTTCTCCCATTTTGCTGATTAAATGAAAAAAAAACACTCCAATAAATGAACATTCAAATATTATTTTATGTAATAAAAATATATATTCTCTTTTCATTCTCAACAAATTACACCCTGGAGTGCCTGGGTGGCTATGTTGGTTAAGTGTTTGCCTTTTGGCTCAGGTCAAGATCTCAGGATCCTGGGATTGAGCCTTATGTCCTGCTCTCTGCTCAGTGGAGAGTCTGTTTCTCCCTCTCAGTTTCCCTCTGTATTGCTCTCTCTCTCTCTTTCTCTAATATAAATTAATTAACAAAATCTAAAAAGAAAAAGCCTCCTCCCCCCCAATTCCTGCCTTTTTATATGGGACTTTGAGACACAATATCTTCTACTTAGATATAATATGTTGATCCTTTATTTTATTTTGTTTCTGGTATACAAAACAATGTGGTACTCACAATTACTTTTCATCTTTTTAATATAGCTGAATAAAAATTTGTTTCTCAAAGCTACATTATGTGAACTGATAACATTGATCCCTGTGATTTAAGAGATCAAAGTTATTGAAAATTCATATGAAATGATGTATGAGAAGAAATAACTACAATAGCTTTTGTTTAAATTGTAGAAAAATACAAATAATATAAAATTTGCCTTTTTATCATTTTTAAGAGCACAGTTCAGTAGTGTCATGTATATTTACTTTTGTTACACAGCCTGTCTCCAGAATTTTTCATCTCACAAAACTGAAAATCTATACTCATTTAACAACTCCGCACTTCTCCTTACTCCCAGACATTGGCAGCCACCATTCCATTTTCTGTTTCTATCAGTTTACTCTAGATATTGAAATTTAACCATGCAGTATTTATATTTTGTGATTGGCTTATCTAACTAAGCATAATGTTCTCAAAGTTAATCTGTTGCTTGAAGTATTAGAATCAAGGCTTTGTTATTAGAGCTTTTTTTTTTTTTTTTCTTTTTGGCAATATACTCTATCTGAGAAAATATTTCTTTTTTTAAAGATTTTATTTATTTATTCATGAAAAAGAGAGAGAGAGAGAGAGAGAGAGAGAGGGAGAGAGGCAGAGACACAGGCAGAGACACAGGCAGAGGGAGAGGCAGACTCCGCAGGGAGCCTGACATGGGACTTGATCCCAGGTCTCCAGGATCAGGCCCTGGGATGAAGGCAGTGCTAGCTAAATCGCTGAGCCACCCAGGCTGCCCTGAGAAAATATTTCTATACTTAAGTTTAACTTTTGATAGTTAATATCCCCAGTGATTAATTGGTTGAACTTATGAGATAGGTAACAAACAGCATAGCTTTTCCACTTCTGTCTTTTTCCTCTGTAATTTACAGCATTTATTTTTTCTTTTATTAAAAAACAATTATTGAGGCATAATTGATACATAAGGAACTACACATATTTAATGTGTACAGTTCGATGAGTTTGCACAGAAACAGTTGTGATACCATCACTGCAATGAAGGTAATAAACATATTAAACACCTCCCAAAATTTATTTGTAATCCTTTGTTCATGTGTTTGTTTTGTGGTAAAAACACGTGACACTAAATCTAGCCAATTAACAAATTTTGAAATGCACAGTTCTGTACTGTTAGCTATAAACACTATGTTGTACAACCTACTGAAGTTATCCATCTAGAATTATTTTAGATTATGTCTATATCTTAGCAATTGTGCCTGATGATGCAATGAACATGGGGGCACACATATCCCTTCAAGATCTTGATTTTAAATCATCTGAACATATATTCAGAAGGAGGGTTGTTGGCTCATATGGTAGGTCTGTTTTTAATTTAAAATGAATCATGTTATTTGTTTTTTTGATATTGAGTTGTAAGAGTTCTTTATATATTTTTGAATCTAACTTCTGGTCAGATACATATTTTCTCATGGGAAATATATTCTCCCAATCCATAGATTGCCTTTTGATTTTTTTATTGGTTCCTTTGCAAAGTCACTTTAATTTTATGTAGTCCTTCTTGTCTACTTCTGCTTCTATTTCATATGTTTTTGTGTAATATCCAAGAAATCATTGCCAAGACCAATGTCAAGAAGCTTTTCCCCTATATTCACATGCAAAGGAAAACTGTTAGGACCAATAGACAAATTCAATAAAGTTGTTGGATATAAAATCAACAAAGATCAATTGTGTTTCTATACACTAACAATAAACCATCTGAAAAGGAAATTAAGAAAACAGTCTCAATTACAACAGCATCAAAAAGAATAAAATATTTATTAAAAAGAACTTGACTAGGGAAGTGAAAGATTTATACACTGACAACCATAAAACATTGATGAACAAAATTGAAAAAGACAGAAATAAATGGAAAAGCATCTCATGTTCACAGACTGAAAGACTTAATATTGATTATGACAATATTACTCAGTGTAATTTACACATTCAATGCTATTTCCAAAAAAAAAAAATCCTAAGGCATTTGCTACAGAAATTGAAAAAATAATCCAAAAGCTCACATGGAACTACAAAACACCCAAAATAACCACAGTAATTTTGATAAAGAAGAACAGAGCCAAAAGCATCACACATCTTGATTTCAGACTATGTTATGATGTTATAGTAATTGAAATAGTATGGTACTATTATTAAGAGATAGACCAATAAAACTGAATAGAGAGCCCAGATATAAACCCACACATATAGAGTCAACTGATGATTGATAAAAACACAACAGGATAAAAGCAAAAGTACACAACAGGAAATGATAGTTTCTTCAACAAATGTTGCTGGAAAAATTGGATATACACATGCAAAGAAAAGAAAAAGAACTTGAACACTTACCATACACAATGCACAACAACCAACTCAAAACTGATTTATTTTATTCAACAATCTGAAGGGTTTTTTAAGAAACAAATGTTCAATATAAGGCATTACTGTCTCACTCATTATCTGGTGACTAGACAATGAAAGACATTAGGATGAAAGCAATTTCAAAATTCAAATATTAAAATAGTCCCTCTAGAACAGTGCCAACTCATTGTATGAAGCCAGTGTTTTCTGATATCAAAACCAGATTAAAAAAAGGAAAAAGAGGGGTGCCTGGGTGGCTCATTGTTTGAGTATCTACCATCAGCTCAGGGCATGATCTTCGAGTTCCGGGATCAAGTCCTGCATCAAGCTCCTGCAGCGAGCCTGCCTGCTTCTCCCTCTGCCTCTCTCTCTCTCTATGTATCTCATGAATAAATAAATAAATCATTAAAAAAAGAAAGAAAAGAACAGAAAAGAGAAACACAGAAAGAATGAGATCAATATCTCTGATGAATACAGATGCAAAAATTCTCAAGAATAGATCATCACACTAAATTCAAGAACACATTAAAAGGATTATAAGCCATGTCCAAGTAGGATTTATTCCTGGGATGCAAGGATGTTTCAACATATGCAAACTGATACATGTAATTCATCATCTGAATAAAATGAAAGATAAAGATATCACAGTAGTCTCACTGGATGCAGAAAAAGCATGTGACAAAATATGACATCTTTTCACGATAAAAACACTTAACAGATCTGATATATGAAGAATATACCTTGACATAATAAAGGTCATATACGGCAGACTCACAGCTAATATTATACTTAATGGAGAAAGTTGAAAGGATTTGCTTTGAGATTAAATATATGAGAAGTTTCCCACTCTCACCACTCCAATATAGTACTAGGGGTCCTAGCTAAAGCAACTAGGCAAGAAAAAGAAATAAAAGGTATTGAAATTGGGAAGGAAGAAGTAAAATTGTCACTATTTGCTGATATGATTGTATAAATAGAAGATCCCAAAGTGTCAATAAAAACTAATGACAAAGTATCAGAAAAAGAAATAAAACTATCCCAATTGCAATAGCATCAAAAATAATAAAATACTCAGGAATAAATCTAAATAAGGGATTGAAAAAAACAATTAGCAAAAATGAAATGGAAGACTGCAGAATGGAAGAAATATTTTGCAAACCATATATCCAATAAAAGGTTAATATCCAAAATATATAAATATCTAACACAACTTAAGAACAAAATAAAACAAAAAACTAATTAAAAATGGGCAGAAGAAATAAATAAACATTTTTTTTCCAAAGTGGAAATCAAAATGGCCAAAGGGCACATGAAAATATGTGCAGCATCACTAATCATCAGGAAGATACAAATAAAAACTATAATGAAATATCATCTTATGCCTGTTAGAATAGCTATCATCAAGAGGGGTGCCTGGGTGGTTCAGTCCATTATGCATCAGACTCTTGATTTCAGCTCAGATCATGATCTCATAGTCCTGAGATTAAGCCTCCCCTCAGGCTCTACACTAGGCATGGAACCTACTTAAGATTCTCTCTCTTTCCCTCTGTCTCTCCCCCATTGCTCAAGCATGCTTGCATACATGCTAGTGCTCTCTTTCTCTCTCTAAAAAAAAGAAAGGAAAGGAAAATAAAAGAGAAAAGAAAGAAGAAAGAAGAAAGAAAGAAAGAGAGAAAGAAAGAAAGAAAAGAAAGAGAGAAAGAAAGAAAGAAAGAAAGAAAGAAAGAAAGAAAGAAAAGAAAGAGAGAAAGAAAGAAAGAAAAGAAAGAAAGAAAGAGAAAGAAAAGAAGAAAGAAAGAAAGAAAGAAAGAAAGAAAGAAAGAAAGAAAGGAAGGAAGGAAGGAAGGAAGGAAGGAAGGAAGGAAGGAAGGAAGGAAGGAAGAAAGAAAGAAAAAGAAAGAAAGAAAGAAAGAAAGAAAGAAAGAAAGAAAGAAAGAAAGAAAGAAAGAAAGATGGTAAGAAGTCCTGGCAAGGATGTTGTGAAAAGGGAATCTTTATACACTGCTGGTGGAAATGTAAAACAGTCCACACCACTGTGGAAGACAATAAGGAAGTTATTAAAAAATAATTAAAAGTAGATCATCCATCTGATTCAGCAATTCCACTTCTGGGTATAATATTAAAAGGAAATGAAAACAGGATTTTGGTGAGATATATGCACAGCCTGTGTATTGCAGCATTATTTACAATGGCAAGATATGGAAACAACCCAAATGCCTATCAACAGTTATCCAAAAAAAGATGGTATGACACAGTAGGACGTTATTTAGCCATGAGAAAAAAAGGAAACTCTGGCATTGTGACTACATGTATGAACCTTGAGGGCATTATGATAAGTGAGATTAAGTCAGAGAAAGACAAGTACCAAGTACTACATGATATCACTTTTGTGTGGATTCTAAGAGTCAAATTTGTAAAAACAAAGAGAAAGCAAAGTACTGGTTACCAGGTGATAGAGGATGGGGGGAACAAGATTGATGGGTCTAAAATGCAAATGTGCAATGAGTAGTAAAAAAGCCACAGAGATATAGTGCATAAGATAATGAATATAGACAATAATACTGTCCTATAAAAATATAATATGATAAATATTGCTTCAATGGAATCATTTTATGGCATAAAAATGTATCAAAGTAATACACTGTATACTTTAAACCTACAAAATGTAACACATCAACTTTATCAAATAATTTTTTTAAAACAAAATCAAATAGTCCCTTTCAAGCTTTGAAATAGTTTTTACAATTTAATGTAAGGGAAAGATAATCTAGAGACTGTCTTTTTCAATTCATTCTCTTCCTTAACCCTCATTTCCTAACTTGAGAATCTTTTCAGGAACAGCTAACTGCTGAAACCGAGTTCTGGAAATTTCTAGCTAAATGCTTGGAGCTCTACCAATGCTGTTTGAATGTGACAGGAGGGCTGACGCTTACCTGTGCATTGGTTGTCATAAGTCTGTAATAAGCAGAAATTAAGGAGTAAGCATTTAAAAATATTTATTACATTGTTATTTCTGTAAGATAATACTTGTAATGAGTGGATTTGTCTCACTGAATCAGGTATAGACTCATCCACATGTTGTTCAACTTGCCTGGTGAGGCACATGGGATATAAGCTGCATTTTAGTTGGGCAGAGTAGGACCAAGGGACAAAATGTGATATTTTAAGGTTAGTTTATCAAGAATAATTCAGTAAAATAAAAGGAAATGTATGACTATTTATTTTAAAGATTACTTAAATTTTCATCAAACATTTTAAATTTATAGTTTACCATTTGGGATAAATTAAATAATTAAGTTTTAATCTTGATTTGCAGATGGTAAAGATTTAAAGGATATTTTTGTCAAGAAATGATGCTTTTCCTTAAGTAGTAGTATATATCACGTGGTAATAATGGCAGTTATTTCAAGAAATGAAGAAGAAATTTTAGGTCTAATTTGCACATGGTAAAAGAAAACTCACTGGACTTTTTTTGTTAAGAAATTACACATCTTTTCTTTCACTATAATAAATAGTGATAATGGAAGTTGCTTCCCAGAAATGAAGACTGAGAAAGGTCAAACTAGTTTTAGCCAGAACTATTGTCTCTCATATATTAAATTTATTTTATAGCTGTAATTTGCGATGAAGTGATAAAAAAAGTCTGATTTGCTGAGATGAATAAGCTACTGAAGCAACTAAACCATGAACATTTAAGCGGCATTTACATATAACAACATGAAGAAATAAATCCAAAACCACCAGAACTCTTTGAAAGAAACAGTATAGAAATAAGAAAAAAAAGACAATAGCACATATCCAGTATTTCACACATTAAACATTACTGCTCCGCAGGTTTTAATGTGACATTTCGGTTTCCTAAGAAGAAAAACACCGTATACAATTACCGAGAAACCAGGGAACAATTGTATCAAAGAGTTTATCTGGGAATGCTACTCTAGCGAAGCAGGTGACTCAAGTACCACTCTCCAATAAAACTGTAACTTGACGTATTTGAGAATTGCCTAATGATATGAGACAATGTATAGACAAAATAGAGCTAACAAAGTATTTTTTATTATAACTTGATGAATTTGCGATGCCTGGGTGGCTCAGCTGGTTAAGCCTCTGCCTTCTGCTCAGGTTATGATCTCGGAGTCCTGGAATCCAATCCCCCATTGGGCTCTCTGTTCTGTGGGGAGTCTGCTTCTCCTTTTCACTCTCCCTCTGTTTTTTCTCTCTCTGTGTCTCTCAAACAAATAAATAAGTCTTAAAAAAAAAAAAAGAATTTGTGCAATCTAAATGTTAGGATAGTATGACTGAAGAACTTTTTACAGGCTAATTGCTGAACAAAATTAGCCCTGAGTTGTGTAAAACTGAAAGATAACATTGTTGACAAATGTAGTTTAAAATTTTAGTTCTCCGTAGGAGTATGTTCTGTGGGCTGGTGACCCAGAATAAGGAGCTTGTGTCACAATGTAGACTGAACACTTTCTTCACAGAGAAGTGTTGCCAAAAACAAAAACAAAAACAAAAACAAAAACAAAAACAAAAAACAACCAACCAAACAAAAACAAAAACCCACCTGTGAACTATACAGTTGGTTTATTTATTTATTTATTTATTTATTTATTTATTTATTTATTTTTATTGGGGTTCGATTTGCCAACATAGAGTATAACACCCTGTGCTCATCCCATCAAGTGCCCCCTTCAGTGCCTGTCACCCAGTCACCCCATTCCCCCACCCACCTCCTCTTCCACTACTCCTTGTTCATTTCCCAGAGTTAGGAGTCTCTCATGTTTTATCACTCTCTCTAATTTTTCCTACTCATTTTCTCTCCATACAGTTGGTTTTTGTCTGAATTATGTAAAAGCTATATATGTTATATTGTAAAATAATTTTAAATTATTTGATAATATGGATGATGATCATAAACAACTGATATTCAATGTAGAAATATGATGGTTAATTGAAAAACTGTTTTATTGATAGTGCTTGATATATGCAACAAGCTAAATTATTCTTCAAAATAAACTGGTTTAGTGGCAGCTTTTTAAGGAGTAAACTGGACAGGTAGACTTGCTTATCAGTCTGATATATTTGGTATGTTTAATTATTTATTACTTCCATGCAGTGAAGTAGCCACATGTTTTCAGTGACAAGTCAAGAATACATAGAAAAGTTAAAAGTTGAGAATAGTATTTATAGATTGTTGTAACACATTTTATTATTTACTAACGGTTATAAGTGAAGTGAATGATGATTGTGATGTTGGATATTGTTGATGAACACCTTAACCATTTGATACATCATTTTTATTTTCTGTCAAAATGAAATCCATACATAGGAACCTCATGGATCCAGATTTCATTTCTTTCACTGGAAGGTAATTTAAATTTAACTATGAAATCGATTTTATAAGATACATCTGTGAAACTGACTACTGATAGGAATTGAAGATAAATTTTGAAAATATAGCATCACTTGCATCATTTTGTATGAAAATTAAAAGTAAATGTATTGAGCTCGTTGAAAGTTTTTTTTAAAATTTCTCTTATTTTTATTAATGTACTTCTGTGAGACTGGTTATTATGAGCATTATTCAAATAAAACACAGCTATATTTTAATATATATTAGTCAATGCAAATAATGTTGTCATCAATTTAACTTAAATTAAAAACCTTAACATGTAGAAATCCAAGTCCTTTATCAAATTAAAAACTTTAAATATTGGTATGCGCATTGCTCATTCAAAATGTGTATAACCAGTGAATATGAGGACTTGCTTTTAACTTAAAACTTTCTATATACTTATGACAGAGGAATAACAAAAATTTTAAGTATAGTAGTAACTATGTTAATCTGTTTCAGATGTTATATGTAGTGTTACAGCTATTTTCCCCTTTGTTTTACCTGTTCTAACTACATTTATTAAACAGTGACTACTGAATCTAATAAAACATTTAGATTGTGTATTCTGTAAGTTTTTATTTTTTATTCCATTTTTATGGTAATTTTATTACAGTGTATGGAAGTATTGGAAGTAAAAATCACCAGCCTGTCACTAACAATAGTTTGAAAAAGAAACTGGGCTATATGAATAAGCCTTAATCTTCAGTGACCTTTTTTTGTCTGTTTGTTTTCCCCCACAGTCCAGTCCCTTGAATGCAGACACCCTTTTTCCTAACTGGTCTTTAGAGCCAGGTCAAATACATACTGTCACCCATGGCTTCTCCTTGATGTTTCTCCTATATACTACTCAAAACCAGTGAATTGCTTTTTCATCATTATTCTATACATACTTTTTCACCTTAATTGAAAGTAATAATTACCATTTGGAGCATTTTCTAGATACTCAATACTATGTTACATTTTTAAAGTATAATCTGATTTAATTCTTATGTTATTCTAGTAAAAGGTACATGTTGTATAACCATTTTATAGACAATACCTGAGCATCAGAGAGATTAAACAACTTGCCCAAATTTGCACAAAGAAAAAAATAGAATTGGAATCTCCTTTGGTCTGAATCTGAAATTTTAATATTTTGATATAGTCAATTTATTATTTTTAGCAAGTAATTTCCGATCAGTACACATTGTTAAAAAAATTCCTATGAAATAAATGAATCATTCAGTGGATGTAGAAATGAATATGCATGATCTGAAGTAGTGGGAACTTTAGCTTTGTTTATGCAGAAACATATAAATCACAACTGCCATTTTCTATGGTGTTTTCTCAAAATTGGTTTTATTTTCATTAGGCATCATTAACACAGAAAGTTATTTTGATCAACTTGAAATTAATATAAAAAGATACAGTTAAGTGAGTAACCTATTGCTTAAGTTCATTGTTATGTGCTAAAGTGCATGTATAAAAAATGAGATGCATAGTTTGTTCTGGGTGAAAACAAAAGTAATTGCAATTATCATTTAGGAGGCTTTTATCTTATAAATTGGAAATGGATAGATAGTGAACGTGGTAATTCTGGTCCCAATTCAGATGACTTTTCGATGAATGTCTTAAGGGCATACACTTTATCTTTCTCATGGTTGTTCCGTTTAGAGTCTACTGTAAGGACAAATACAAATTACAAGTCAGAGACTTAATTTTCCCAGTTGAAAGTAATGGAAGCAATGATTCTTCTTTCCCTTTTCTTAGAGCACTTACTTTAGAAAATTTTGAAGTACCTTCTGTCTTTGAAATGTATATATTTTTTCCTTCTGAAAGGTGAATAGGTCTTTTGTAAATTTTCTGGCCACAAGTGTCTTTTTCAAGGAGTAGGAGCCATCTTTTTGAAATGCAATCATCAAGGAAGATATTGCCTCCATCTCCCAGTTTCTGTGTTTGAGTAAGAGGCTCACTTTGGTAAACACTTGGCTCCAAATTATAAAAGTACCTCCTGCAATAAAGATACGAAAAGTTTATTTTTCCTCTGTATGAAGCCAATTAACCAACACAGATGGTCACCCTAATTACCCGGTAAAGTTAGAATGAACTATGTGTGGCAAATTGTGCTGTCAAGTCCTCTCAGTTAAGACTTTAATCTCTCTATCATGTATCTTGAAAACATGTTTATAATGGGTTGTATCTGTTTGGTTCTATAAAAAGGTGATATTTCTTCCTGTTTTTGCAATTTCTTAGTGGATTGCCCATGATGAGCATGGCAGTCTGGTTTAACGCTTATTCAATAATAAAAGTGTTTTCTTTCTCTATTAGTTTTATGGAGAGAATTTCTGGGTTGGGAGAAGATTTTATTTTTAATGATATTTCCCAAACACTAGCCATATGCCTTGCATAGAGAGGACACTTAGTAATAATGTGAATGAATTTAATTTTGATTTAGCTGTTCACTTGGCACATAGAGAAAATAATAATTGCATAATTATAAGTGTTTTTGCATTGATATTTTATTTGATATTCAAGGGCTACTCTAATTATGGCCCCACTAGCTCTGTGCTCCTAAGTCAAAAGAACTGTCCTAGATTCTACCTATCATAACAAATACAAATATAAATACAAACAAAATACTTGTTTTTCTTTTCACAACCTATTTCTGAAAATGTTTGTTCTAGTGGAATTTTGTAATCAAACTTTTCAAACCATTTCTGATTTCCTAAACTTCCAATACTTCACCTTATATTCAAATACATAGCTTCAGATCTGGCACCTGATTATGCTTCTTTAGTGTTGGCTTTTGTTTCTTTCCTTGAATAGCAGTGACACTTGCTCTTTGGATTATGTCTGTTTTCTAATATCATGCTTGCCCACCCACTGCAGTAAAGATCTACTTCGATCCTTAAATGTCAGTGTTCTTTCAAAATTTCTAAACAAGAATCAGAAGAGGATTTTCAATAATAATTAGAATAATATATTTAAAAATAAGGAAATTGAGATTTAAATCTAGTCTCTCAGTTCTTGAACATCTAAACCATAGCTAGAGAGCAGGATTTTCACAAATATACTCATCGCTTTATTTGCTTTCCAGTTTTTAACTGGAAGGCATAATATGGTTTGCAAAGCAGACAAATGTTTAGATCAAATGTACACACTCTTCTAAGTATAACCTGGGCCAACTATCCCCTAAATGTGTTGGCTTGTTTATTTTCATTACAAAATTCTGTCAAATCCTTAGTAACAAAAATGAACAAAAGAAAACAAAGTCACCTCTAGGCACAGTAGAAAATCAAAACACTAATTAAAGAGAAAACACAAAGTAAGTATTAATTGAAAATATCTTTTTGTGGCATTTTTTTTCTGTTGCAAAGGATTTATTGTTAGCTTTGGAATACTTTGTTTCTATTATTTGTAAAGAGAGACAGTCCTCAGTTTATAAAGTAGACCTTGACTATTATTAACACAGATTTTAGGTTTCCTGAAGAGGGAAATTTCTGAAAGAGGTAATTGACATAGAATACCTACTAAATGATTTTTGCTTAGTGAAGGTATTAATTATATCTATCTATTTTTATTTATCTCATTATCATCATCAGCATAATTTTGTAAAGAAAGGACACCTCCACCAACAAAAAATATAGCCTCAGGATGTAGCAGATAGGTCTAATTTGATTAAATTTAACTATTAAAATTTAATTGTTTTTCAAATCTTTAACTTTTTAATTAGTTTTTATGTTAATGAGAACTTCATCATAGATTCTATATAGGCAAAGCAGGTAACTATCACTTCTTTCTTAAACTACTCCAGTTACTTTTCTATGATATTTCTTGCTGTCACTCTTTGTCCATATTCTGCTAATCATTTAGGCACAGCTTTAAAAAACAAACAATAAACTGAGTTATCTATTTCCAAACTACAATTTTAAGAAAAAAAGACACTAATAAAATGTTTTAGGAATGTGTTAGGAAAAAGGTAAATGGTCCCAATTCAGTAGACTATTTGGTCATAAAAGGAATAATAAGAAATGCAGCTAACAGATAAGAGCAATGATAGGAATTTGTCCAGAGTTAATAGAAAATCTCACAAGTTTTGGGATATAACATGCAGAGGCATCTGAAACATCAAACAAGAAGGACAAGGGGATATAGGAAATAGGAAGGCTATGACAAACATTTGTTATTTTTGACTGTCTAAGATCTAAACCCCTTTCTGTTCCATTTTGGGAATCCAGACTCTCTTTGATCTTGCTGCTCTAAAAATTATTTCTTAGCTACATGACATGGTTTTGGCATATTCCAGCCAGAACTTCCACTCCTGAAAAAGCTATTCAAAGGCAAAGAGACTATTATTATTCATTCCTCAGGAGAATAACTTTCCAAGTTGTAGCCACAGAGTTAGATGAAGTTAAACAAAATATGCCAATGTACAAGTTCCTGAGAGTTAGAAAGGGAATCAAGTATATACAAACACATTTGGAGTAGTAAATGATGTTAGGGAAAATTTTACTACAGTTTGAAGATTTATGTGACTTGAACCTGAAGGGTGTGGATACACAATGCTTACCCCTCTGAAAGAAATAGAATTTTTTTTTATGATGTTTGTTGTAGGATTTAGTGTGCTCTCCTTATTGAGGGCAATTTCTAGACCAGTGCCCTAACTGAGGGTCTTTCTTATTATTATGAAACCAGTGAAATAGATGGAAACATCAAGTTGCTTAACATGAGAAGACAAGATTTTATTTTGTCCATATTTAGTAAGTATATGTTAACAATGAGAAATATAGGGGTGCCTGGGTGGCTCAGTTGGTTAAGCATCCAACCCTTTATTTCTTTTTTTTTTTCTTTTTTTTTTCTCTTAAATTTATTTATTCATGATAGTCACACAGAGAGAGAAAGAGAGGCAGAGACACAGGCAGAGGGAGGAGCAGGCTCCAAGCACCGGGAGCCCGATGTGGGACTCGATCCCGGGTGTCCAGGATCGCGCCCTGGGCCAAAGGCAGGCGCCAAACCGCTGCGCCACCCAGGGATCCCCAACCCTTTATTTCAACTCAGGTCATAATCTCAAGGTGGTGAGATCAAGCTCTGCATTGGGCTCCCTGGTTAGCGGGGAGTCTGTTTGAGATCCGCTCTCTCCCTCTCCATCTGCTCTCCCACCCCCTCCACCAGCTCACATGCACTCTCTCTCTCAAATAAATAAATAAATCTTAAAAAATGAGGAATAAAAAGTCATCATTAGAGTGATGTTATAAACCCAAATTATAGCATTCATTACTGTGTTAAGGAACAATACACTGATTGTTCTGGGAAAATACATCTCTGATTTTAATGTAAATCAATAACTGAATGACTTAGACTTTTAGTTTCTTTTTTAGCTTAAATTGTTCTAAATTTATAAACAAACAAAATCCTAGAGGAGAACATATGCAGTAACCTCTTTGACATTGATCATAGCAACTTCTTTTTAGATGTCTCCAGAGGCAAGGGAAACAAAAGCAAAATGAAACTATTGGAACTTCACCAAAATGAAAAGCATCTTCATAGGGAAAGACAAAAATCAACAAAACTAAAAGGCAACCTACAGAATAGAAGATATTTGCAAGTGATATGTCTGATAAAAGGTTAGTATGCAAAATCCATAGAGAACTTATCAAACTCAACACCCCCAAATCAAATAATCCTATTAAAAAATGGGCAGAAGATGAATAGACATTTTTCTAAAGAGAACATCCAGATGGCCAATAGACACATGAAAAGATATTCAACATCACTCATCATTAGGAAAATACAAATCAGAACTACAATGAGATGTCACCTCACATGTGTCAGAATGGCTAAAATCAACTACATAAGAAACAATTGGTGTTGGCAAAGATGTGGAAAAAGAGGAACCCTCATATATATATATACATATATATATATTTAAGACTATATGAATATACTATATATACATATACTATATACATATATATGTAAGACTATATACATATATAAATAGTCTGATATATATTATGATATATATATATATATATATATATATATCAGCTGTAAAAAATAATGAAATGTTGCCATTTGCAACAATGTGGATGGAGCTAGAGAGTATTAGCTAAGGGATATAAGTTAGAGAAAGACAAATGCCATACAATTTCATTCATATGCGGAATTTAAGAAAGAAAAGAGCTGTACATAAGGAAAGAAGGAGAGAGAGAGAGAGAGGCAAACCATAAAACATACTCTTAACTACAGAGAACAAACTGAAAGTTGTTGGAGGAGAAGTGGATGAGGAATGGGCTAATGAGTGATGGATATTAAGGAGGGCACTTGTTTAATGAGCCCTGGGTGTTATACACAAGTGATGAATCACTAAATTCTCCTGCAACTAATATCATACTATATGTTGACTAACCAGAATTTAAATTAAAACTTGAAATAAACAAAATAAATTTAAAATTGAGCAAAGGGCAAGAAGATAGAGAAACTAAGAAACAGACTCTTAACTATAGAGAACAAACTGATGTTTACTAGAGAGGAGGTGGGTGAGGGGATGGATGAAATAGGTGATGAGAATTAAGGAGTGCATCTGCTGTGATGAGCACCCAGTATTGAATGGAATTGTTGAATCACTAAATTGTACACCTGAAACTAATATTATACTGTATGTTAACTAATTGGAATTTATGTAAAAACTTAAAAAAATAAATTAATAAACAAATAGCATTGAAATATTTAAGGAGATCTAATTAGTTTATTTATAGGCTTAGTGTAATTGATTTATAAGATTGACCTAAGTGCTTGGGAAAATTTAGTTTGGAAATGAGACAATTTAAATAATTAAAAAGAAACCTAACATATTAAAATTATAAATACATTTTAAATGTTAATTGAATTTAGTTAATTAAGATTGCAATGGGACCTGACATTAATCAAAGTTACCTTAAAATTGGATATTAAAATTCCCTTGATTTAGAAATAGAGTAATTCAGTTTTTAAGTTAAACATTAAGGTTTAAGAAAAAAGCTAGATTAAAATTCTAATTTAAAAATTGACTAGTATTTTAAAATAGGTGCGTGACTACTTTTTTTCTGTGTGCAAAATCCAACTTTGAATACAACAGACAGCACATATTGATCTCATTCATAGTAGCTGTGGTAGCTGTGTCCTCATCTCATCTTGCCTCAGATACATCATTTTGGCTATTCAATATTTTCTATAAGAAATTCAGTCAAATTCAGCAAAAGTGATTTTTTTTTAAGAATCGAATTGGAGGGTCATATTGTCCACTGTGCCATCTCCTAGCTTTCTGACTCTCCTCACCTTGGTTTTATGGTCTTTATTTTATTCTCTGGTCTTCTTCATATCTCATACTTTGACACATGGCCATCTATTTAAATATATGAATGCTGACACTAGCTCTACAGTGTTAAAATGATTACTTACTTATATTTCACAATGAATAATTTTGCACTGGTATTACTTGTGTTGGCTCACTACATGAATCACTAAGATGCTAGTAATTTGATGACTGAAAATATTTCATTTTATTTTAAGAGCACAGAGGCAGACATCTGAGTTAATATTACCTTTTACTTCAAGGCAAATTATCATTGGGCCATCCTGATCTTTCATTACTTGGTTTATTAGTTTGGTTTTCTTTTATTCATTCATTCAGTCTATTTTTTATATTCTACTCTCTTCTTTCCAATTTAACTATAAACAATGATTATTCTAAGGTGTTTTGTATTGTTTGCATATGCTAATAAAAAATTCATATTGCTATCACGAGTATATGTGATTTATATATGTATGTACGCATATATAACAATTTCTCACTATTATATCTGACTATATATGGTGATATAAATTTGTGTGTATATAGATTACATGGTGATATGTGTCTGTTTCTTAATTTTATTGTCTTAGGTTTTAAAGATCTAGACATATTATTATGTGTTGTTATGTACATATATGTATACCTTTCTTCTAATTGTTGTATATTATTTCAGCATGTGCATGCAGCCTGTTTTTTCCATCTCTTCTCTTAGGGCAGCCAAGTTGCCTCCAGCTTCTCATTTTCATAAATACTACAATAAGGACCATCTTCACAAATGTCCCCTATAAACTTTACTGAGTATTTTGCTAGGCCATAGAAGTGCATGTAACCTAATAAAAGTATGTTGCTGGTACTACTATGGTTTCTTGACATGTGAAATTAAGTGACAGTCTTATTTTAGTCCTTAAGTGGATATTTTCTAGATTCATACTATTCATTTCATTGACTATCAACTCAGATTATTGAAGTTATTGATTTAATGATTCTTAGAATATTCACCAGTTGCTTTTAATAACGTATAAGACATTAATGTGACTGTAAAAACATAAATGTTACTGTAGAATAATTTATAAATATAGAAAGATAGATATATATTCAAATCTTCATAATCATATCATCTAAATAGATATGGAAATTCTCTAGCTTTAGATGACTAAAACTTATCCTCATTAACACTCATGCATGCTCACACACACGTTTTGATTAATAGGCTGGTGATAAGTTCAGGCATTGTTTGATCTTGGGTTTCAGTCTTTAGGCCCCCATCCAACTGTTTTTCTCCATTTTTAATCTCTGATTCTCTGTAGTGGGCATCTTTTTTGCATGGTCCTATTTGGTTCATAAGTATATTTTATTTAACTCTATTAAATATTACATTTGCTAAATTAAAACTTTTTTCACCTTATTTTCAATTTATCACATTTTCTTTTTTTTTTTTTTAAGATTCTATTTATTTATTCATGAGAGACACAGAGGGAGAGGCAGAGACAGAGGGAGAAGCAGGATCCCTGAAGTGAGCCTGATGTGGGACTCGATCCCAGGACCTCAGGATCATGACCTGAGCCAAAGGCAAACCCTCAACCATTAAGCCGCCCAGGTGCCCCTATATTGCTGGTTATTTTATTGACTTATGATCATTTGCTATCTTTCTCTGCCATATTCAACACTCATTAACAATGGGTTCTTCAAGTCTCACAGTTGGGTAATCCTTCAACTTTGAAGGGTCTCTTCCTTTATTTAATTTTCCACGTGCTATCATGTTTATCTGACAGAGAGTAGGGATTCTGTGAGGATCCAAGAGTTGGCTTACTATTACAAACACATTATGCTACACTGATTCAGTCTACTTAATAATTTACTTCTAAATCCTCTTTGATTTATTGTAAAGGAGAGATCAGGGTTTTGAATTAAAAATGTACATACACAAAATTTGAGAGAAAGTTTAGAAATTAGCTAACATTCATCCATGCTACAAAACAGATAGCAAATTTGAGGCTCAGAGAAGGTCAATGTGTTGCCAAAACTCATATAGTAAAGTAGGAAGAGAGGTAGGATTATAAAGGATTAACTTCCAGATCTCATTTTTCATCCATAACTGTTCTCATCCTTATCCTTCTCTCTCATTGTTAGTGCTAGAAGTAATATTAGACTTGAGGGATGGGAGTTTGGTTCCTCGAGGCAGCAAGAAACTTGAGCAGAAGTATATTGGAGAAGACAGGAATTCTGAGACAAACTTCATTGTGTGAAATTACCCATAACTTTAACTGAGTAGATTCTCAGTAGGATTTTTCCCAAAGGCACATTACTTAAAAGAAGGAGCAATTCTGTTCAGGTAACTTTTGTGCATTGCATGGTGAAGCAGTGACTTCTCCTAAGTTCAACTTTTATATCCTTGTCAGACATTTAGAAATAAGAAGAGGCATTTAAAGATTATTGAAATGAGTGATTGGGTTCATTATATTGTTGTTATTTTTCTGATAATTGTCAAACATAGTCTACTCTTGTCTACTCCAGAAGCCTTATTTTGAGAATAAGCTATACCATTTTGAGTGTACTGGGAGAAAAAGACAAGCAAAAGATCATGCAAAAATCAATAGTTCTTTCTCTGTGTCATCTTATTTATGAGACGGATGTACAAGAGAGGTCAACCAAAGCAGAAGTAGGATCAATAGGTTTGCAAATTTTAATTGGGTCTTCTTTGGTTACTGCAAAAGAATCCTGTGTGTCCGGTTCTTTTGAAGTTAAATGAATAAACTGCATAGTTTTAAGAGGGCAGTAACTTATCTTTCCCTCGAACTGCTTTCCCTCAAGATTTTTTTTTTATGTATTGAGTTTAATAATGTGTAGAATTATTTGGAACTGGAGTAAACTTCTATGCATTCAATTAGTCCTCTTTTCTCTTTAGAAGAAAAGCAAATGAGCAGATTCCTTTATTAAAGACAGCTAATACAATCTTATTAACATTTTATTTTTTTCTATATTTTGTGTTATTTTATATCAGTACTGTCCTGTGCCTTTTTAAAAATATTTTCTCCTTTTTTTCCTTTAAGATTTGTTTATTTATTCATGAGAAACACACACAGAGAGAGGCAGAGACACGGGCAGAGGGAGAAGAAGGCTCCCCATGGGGAGCCCAATATGGGACTCAATCCTGGATATGGGGATCACGTGCTGAGCTGAAGGCAAATGCTCAACCACTGAGCAACCCAGGCGTCCCTATCCTGTGCCTTTAAATGTATTTATTTTATTTACTGAGATCCAGCTCCTTTGATCTTTAGTGAAGTCCAAAATATTGATTAGGGAGAGTTTAGGAGGTTTTGGTTAGGAAATTCTGAGGTTGACTAAGGAACTAGCATTTTTTCAAGCAACTGTATTGACCAGAATTTTCTTAGATTCTTTATATACATTATTTCAAATGATTTTCAAAAAAAAAAAAAGCAAAAAAACAAAAACAAAAAACAAAAACAAAAGAAAACCAAACCAAAGCAAAACCTCCATAGGAAGTCTTTATCTTTATTTGTAGATATTTTTAAAAGGTCGGGTCACAGGTATAAGCAGCTGTGCTGGCATTTGAATACCCGTGGGTGATAGTAAGGTCAATGGTTTTCCCATTTTAGTACAATATCTAAAATTTTACTTAATATATTAATAAGTTTGGTATGAAAATGGGTTTCCATATTTTGATAAGATTATGTTGTAATAATCAAAGTCATAGAAGATTCTTTACTGCTGGCCTTCTCAGGGCATTTACTATACTTAACATCAAAGCAAGTGTATTGCCAGACTCCAGGTGTGCACTATTTCCAAATTTATTTGACTCCAGATATCCAATGGGGAGCTTTTTAGAAGATGTCCTTCCTACTATACATCAGAAAATATATGGGGGAAATTATTTAAGGAAACCTATCATTGTCATGTTTATGCTCCTTCAGTAATGGTAAATGTTCTCAATAGACATTGAAGCAATGAAAGTTTTCTGAATGATTGTTTAGTCCCCACCCACAAATCTCATGTATTGTGCATTTATGAATATGATCTTGTGTCATGGCACAATCTTCCCAAAAGATTTATTTACATGCTAGGAGGAAAAGTTGTAAAAACCTGACTATTTTCTTCTTAGATATTATGAGCTATGTTTGACAGAGTTGGTCAAAAAAGAAAGTTAAAATTCTGAAAATTAGTGAACAGGGTCATGATATTGTGTTTTACCTTAAACTAGGGTAACAAAATCTAACTAAATGTCATTGATCTTACTAACCTGTTGTTCCAAAATAAAGCCATAATTTAAAAATTCAAATTATACAAGTCCAAACCCAAATAAGAAATAATCTTAAAAAATGTCTCCACTCATTTTCCTCTATGGTATTGCCTCATGTGTGCTCAGAAATATATCTTTCATAAGTTTTTCCACTAATACTGGATTACTCTGCAACCCCACTACTGCCTCTGCTGGTGATTTCTCATGATGCTGCTTCTCTGTGGGGCACAGATGTCCTGTAGAAATCACTGATGTTCCACACTTCCTCAGATTCTCTTACAGATCTCCTCTCTGGATAACTCTCAGGCAAGCTATGGTACAAGACAGCTGAATTCTAGCCAACAATTGCTTGATCATTTCCACATTTAAAAATCAGGGCAAATCAAGCCCTGGAGAAGGGAATGTATCCCCTTTTTGCTAGGTGACCATTGCCCGCAATCCTCATTTTCTACCTTCCCCGTCCTTTTTCCAAGTTGATTAACAATGAAAATAGCTCTTCATTTAAGGGGTAGGATGTAGTCTGACTCTATGAACTTGTTCTGCTCTTCAGAGAGACTACTTCTCTGGACTTCTCTAACATTCATGTTATCTAGTCTTCTTATCTTGTGTAGATTAGATGTGTAGATGGTGTGACTCAGATAAACACCAACACCACTCTAAGGCAGTTTTGTTTTGCTGTTGTTTTTAAGATTTTATTTATTTATCTGAGAGAGAGAAAGAGAGAGAGAGAGGGGGAGAGAGGGAGAGAGAGAGAACAGGGAGGAAGGGCAGAGAGAAAATCAGACTCCCCAATGAGCAGGGAGTCGAGTGGAGCTCCATCCAGGACCCAAGGATCATGATCTGAGCCACCCAGGTGCCCCCAGTTTTGTTTTTTAATGATTTCTCTTTCATTGTGAAAATTATCACTTTGATATTACCTTCCCACAGTAAGAGTATCTGTTCTTAAACTCCCGTGTTTTAAAGCTTAAATAAACTGGCTAAGTAATAGCACATACACCTGAAGACAACTTTCCTACACTCCTCCAGAAGTAACAACATAGCAGAGGGATGTCTTAAAATCTACACAGGGAAAAAAAAAAAGGTAAAGAAAAAGAAAACTCACCCAAGGCTGAGTCTGAATATGTGCTTATGCCCTTAAGAACTATCTATTATTAAAAAAATAAATTCTTGTGCTCCATTGAGAGGGATTCTGATGTAGTAGGTATGAAATGGGTTTTATGAATCTGCATTTTCAAGTATCACCATATGATTCTAAAACTGGAGATCTAAAAATTAAGTTTTAGAAAATGTATTAGAAAATACAATCAGTTTCTGGAGTGCTAAAATGTAGACTCCAGTAAAACTAGTATTATTAAGGAGATAATGTAGCTTTTACAAATAAAACTTCTCTTTTCATATGACTTCATCTAGACATTCTCCACACACAATGAATTGGTGCTTGTTTAATGCCAGCCTAACCTGAAGTGCCTATTCTGCTGCTTCTATAGTTTCCATTTTCAAAAATTAAATAGTGAAAAGTAAAAAAAAAACAAAAAACAAAAAAAAAACCCCTCTTTTCTCAAACAAACAAAATGAAAACATTCTTGGAAAAACTAATGCAATGTTAAAATTAGATCACTGCTATGGCAACACTACTTTGCTATCTCATCCATTTCCATACTAAACACATTGCTGCTAGTTTCCCACCTCAGTCTCTTAGTTGACACCTTAGGTCTCTAATATTCTTAGTGAATACTGTTTAGTGTTGCAGTGTTAAAGTGTTCTACAGTATAGCTACTACTGATAAATCCAACAATACTTCTCAGTCTCCTATGAACAATTCATATTAGCCTTTAGCCAAATGGTTCTACTAAGTTTCCCTTTCATACTTCATATACAATTCTAACTATACATCTTTTTACTGCGATTTTCTGCCTAAAAGACTCTCTTGTCATCTAAGTCCAAAACGTCATTCAAAAGTCATTATAAGTTTCACTATTTCTGTATAAATAATCCATCTTTAACTGTTGATTCTCTAGTGAATTCCTAGTAGAATTGCTTATGTGAACCAAATTTAGGATATAACTGATGTCATTTTATGCTAGCAATTATCAGATGTAAGCATAAGTATATACTATGCATTCTAGTATATGCATTTTCTTCTCATGCACATTCAGTCTGTTTACTTGAAGGCTGAGTCATGCAAACTATTTACCTGCTTTTTCCTCACTCATTTTTGTATCACGAGTAATTTGTACAGGGTAGACAAACACTGTGTATAAATAATAAATGAATAAGTTAGTATATGACTGTAATGTTTATTTAAAGGGATATGTTTTCTCTTAAATTTAATACTTAGATAATATAGCTTTCTCTATGGAAAAATAACATATTTTTACTTGGATGAGACATGAATGATGATCATTACTAAAATCAACAGAATTGTCAGTGTCTTAACGGCCCAGTTGGAAATTTATAGAGGAACTATTTGTTTCAACAGCAAATGTTTTCCACTTGAGAAGTGTTAGCAGATCCTAAGGCATAAACATACACATTGGAGCATGAAAGAAGTTTTGTCTGCAGTTTGTGTGTTATGATTGTGGGAGTTGTTATGGCAGATGACACTTTTGCTTAACAAAAGCTGTTACATTTTCTTGGATTCTCTGCTAAATTTGGATATCTATGCAATTCATTTTTATTCATAGGGGGCTATTTGGTACCTTTTGAGATAGACCTTGTCCATGTGAACCACTATAACTCACATGGAGCCAGAATCATGAACTTTTAAAAATCTTTGGAATTACTGAATTTGCTCCAAAATGGATCTGATTACCATTTATTGAACTATAGACATCTAAAGGAGTTCTATAGACTAGAGTTCTATTAGGAAGGGCATGCTGAGTGAAGTAAGTCAATTGGAGAAGGACAAACATTATATGTTCTCATTCATTTGGGGAATATAAATAATAGTGAAAGGGAATATAAGGGAAGGGAGAGGAAATGTGTGGGAAATATCAGAAAGGGAGACAGAACGTAAAGACTCCTAACTCTGGGAAACAAACTAGGGGTGGTAGAAGGGGAGGAGGGCGGGGGGTGGGAGTGAATGGTTGACGGGCACTGGGGGTTATTCTGTATGTTGGTAAATTGAACACCAATAAAAAATAAATTAAAAAAAAATGGAAGGGCAGAAGTAAGGTTATTCGGAGAATAGTTACAGTGTAGTGAGGTAAATGAGAGAAAGTTTGCTGTTAGTGGGAAAAAGTAGCCTAGAGCTAGATTTACCATATGCAAGAATTTGTTATATACTACAGAAGGCAACAGGGAAAGGAAGAATTATTCTTTAAATGGCCTTGGGACAGCTTATTGGCAATGTTGAGAAAAAAATACAGATTTTGTAGTAAAGGGTACATTTTAACTGGTTTGTGTATGAAATTATTGAAAAATTATGACATGCAAATAATTATTTGTGAAAATTTGAAAAGAAACACCTATCCAAAATCTGAAGATGAGAGGTCAGAAGATAAAAGAAGGAAATTTGACTAAGTTAAAATAGTTTTTGAAGGTCAAAAAAGTAAATGCAAGAATAAATATATGCATTATAAACTTGTAATCATTGTATAAGAGTTTTATTCAAGTCCTTAGACCTTGATATTTAAATGAATATAAAAATATAATTTGACTTTCCTTTAAGAAAAAATTAGAAAAAAGAAAGAAAAGAAAAATTAGAATAACACATATTTGATTTTGACCTTAGGAGAAGGAATTATATTAAAGGAAAAGTGTAGAACAAACCTCTTGGGCCTAAAATATATCAAGATCTGTTTTTACACTATGCTGTATTTATTTTTGTTACTACAGAGTTTCAGGGGATATATAGCATCTAGGATATTAAACAATCAATTAAAAAACTAATCAAATAAATAAATAAATAAATAAAATTTAAAAACTAATCAAGTTAAACAGGTCCTCAAATAAAACTGAGCTTGTAAATTTTAATATGGTGGTGTATATCTTTAAATATTTTAATGCATAAATATATATGCATAAATAAGGTGTGTTTACATTAAAGAGAAAATATAATTTTAAAAAGTTTATTATTTGTTCCATGATTACTCATAATTTCTCTCTACTTTTTCTCTCACCTTTAGTATCATTCTCATGCTGTCAATTCTTTATCAGATTCACAAAATATGTTTAGATTATTATGTAATGCCATAAGCATGGCTAGGGTAGTAGTTTATGTTATAAAAATCTTTTTTATTCAAAAATTTTAGTTCACTATTTCATCCAACTATGAAATCCAGATTGTAACTTTTGGCATTTGAAATAATAATTTGTGTGATGTTAACTTGCATAAAAATTTTAAAATAATTTTGATTATTTCTGATAGTTTCTAAATCTAAATAAATATTACTTGAATTTGCATTTTTATATTAACTTGAGCAAAGGCTATAAAGCTTTAATTCACTAAAGGGGAATTATACCTAACACAAACATGTGGAAAATATTGAACAATATTTGTTACTGGAAAGATCCAAATTAATATTTTGTTAATATAAAATGTTAAACAGTAAAAAAAAATTAAAACTAATAATCAACATAGAAAAGGTTCAATTAAGGGTAACTGACCATTTCTTATATTTTTATAAAGTAATTCTTTTTAGAAAATATAGAAACATGCACCAGGTAGAAAACATTATTAAATGGCAATCCTATCACTCAGATGTACATTTTTACAAGCTGCTGTAGAGCTTTCTAAAACAATGCATAGGGATGCCTGGGTGGCTCAGCTGTTGAGCATCTACCTTTGGCTCAGGGCATGATACTGGGGTCTGGAGATCGAGTCCTGCATCGGGCTCCCCACAGGGAGCCTGCTTCTCCCTCTGCCTGTGTCTCTGCCATTCTGTATCTCTGTATCTCTCATGAATCGGTAAATAAAATCTTTAAAAATAAAAAAAATATAAAACAATGCATAGCTATATAGTGTATATATTGGTGTGTGAGATGAATAGGTGCACAAGAGAAAAATCCAATAGAGAGTGCTAAAACATAAAAACAAAATCATATTGTTTACTTGATTAACAGTTTGTATGTAGATCTCCAGCTGTAGTTAAGCAGATTTATGAAATCAGGTATTGGGTCACTGTCTATGATTTCCTGAACTTTTAGTAATTTCAAATCGTATGGCTCAGCTTCCATCTTATATCCTTTGGATTTCAACTAAAGATGGTAAGCCAGCAGGTAGCCAATGTCATGAATGAGCTTTCTATCTTTACTCTTAAGAGACTGTAAAATACTTTCTCAGAGGTCCCAAATATATTGTCTTCAAGACTACCTGCCAGAACTAGGTCATGCAGACATACTAGTTTATAGGAAAGTCAGGGAAACTTAATGTTGGAACTTTTCAACCCTTTATAACATAGGAAAGTAAGGGAATATAAAAACGTTTTGGGAATCACTTTGCAGGAAACCAAAGGACAGCGTCTACCACAGCGAGTATGAATATGTGAACATGGACCCTATTCATGTCTGAGTGTTAACATACATGCTTTAGCTAAAACTAAGTGAAGATAATTCTAAGCAATTCATGCTTTCAACACAAATATTAATTGTTGGCTAGTACTTTGTTTTATGTATGCACTATTATTTATTCAAACCATTTCCTATGAGTTGGTTTCTTTTACTGCCATTTTTAAAATAAATATTTGAAAGGAAATTTTGATACATATATATCATTATATTATATATATATACATATATGTATCATTGATACATATATATCCTAATTATTAAAGGATTAATTACTGTTAATTACATTGCTGAATAAAATTGTATGAGTAATAATTTTTTGGTTTAAAATGTTGTATAGGTTATGTAAACTTAGAGTAGAAATTTTTGAAACTACAAATGCATAAAATCAGAAAATAAAATCTACACAGTTTCATCTCCACATGGTTATAAATTTACTACAACTTGTCCCTTCTACTGATTACAAGTAAAAATTATAGCAAATAAGCAAAACCCTAAACAACAACCACCTGAAAATTATGGAAATAGACAAAAGTAGCAATATTGGAAAAGAGTAAAAACTTGGAGAAGTGACCTGTGTAAGAGTGACTTTTCTGCTTTTGTTTGTGTGTTTTGTTGTTTTTGCCCTGGGATTTTGCTCCAAGCACAGGCTTCACACAAGGGGTGATACGGTGGCACAAGAAGCTTAAATCCAAGAGAGTCCCATATGTCTTGCCAGAGAAACCAGGAAAAAGGACTTCTGTGTGCTGAAGAGCATATGGAAGATTCTAGAGAGGGGACTTTTCATGTTTGATTGACACAAATTCCTGTCTAACCCATGATCTACACATGTGCAGCCCAAATCCAAACCAGCGGAATCAAGTCTTAGGAACAGAAATGGTATTTGTCATATACGCTCAAGTCTCAGATTGACTTTTAAACTGTGCATGCTAAGAGGGTACATGCTAAGAGGGTACCTAAGTCTAGGTAACAGAAATGAGATTTGAACCACTGCCTACAAAGACAGGAGAGAATATGCAGTCTAATGTAACCAGATGAATGCCCACAAAAATAAAAATATTGATATTCTTCAGATACTAGGACTCCGAGACTACACAATAGAACATTCACAATATTCAGGATACAACCCACAATTCCCACCATTCGAGGAATCAGGGAAATGTGGCCAATTTTCAAGAGGAAATTAATTGACAGATTATCAGTCACAAGACAGTTCAGATGTTGAGGCTGTCAGGGAAATTTCAAATCAGATATTATAACTATGCTCCATGAGATAAGAGAAAGCACATGAGCAATAAATAAATCTATGAAAATCACCTGTGGAGAAATGGAAACTATAAAAAGAAACAAATAGATCTATTTTTAGAACTAAAAAGTGCAATATTTAAAATTTGTTGAAAAGTCTCACTGAAACTCAGCAGCAGAATAGAGACAGCAGGGAAAAGAGTCAGTAGACTGGACTTATTCAATATAAAGAACATAAAGAAACACATTAAAAAAGTAACAGTCTCAGGCAGGCATCTGAGACAAAATCAAGAGCTATAACTTGCTTGTAATTGGAGTTCCACAAAATAGGGGAAAATAATCAGACAGAAAATAAATCAGAAAAAAAATAATGGCAGAGTATTTTCTAAATTTAGCAACAGACAAATTTATAGATTTAGAAATCTCAATGAACTTCAAATCAGAGGAACTCAATGAAATCATGCCTGAGTACATTAAAATCAATTGTAAAAGATAAAAAAGGAAAAAATATTTAAAGAAAATGCATATTTGGAAACAATGATTTGAGAGCCCACAATTGCTTCACCAGAAGTGATGAGGTCATGAAGGCCAGAATAATTTCGAACAACTCTGGAACTGACCTAACAAAATTAAAAGTGATGTTTCAAAAGCAGGAAACTTAACTGCTGCCAGAGCAAAACTCACAAGGTATAAATCAAGAAAAATAAATTTACATTATCAGTAACATAACATCCACGGTATATGGCATACAAAAGAGTGAGAAAATTTGACAAAGACCCAGGAAATAAAAGTCAATAGAAACTGACCTTAGATAATTTACATATTGAATTAAAAGATAAAAAAGTAATCATTTTACTATATTAACAGACATAAATAAAAATATGGTCATTATCTATGAAAAAGTTGGTAATTTGGCAAAAAAATTGAAAGTATAAATATTAATCCGGGCACTTGGATGGTTCAGACGGTTGAGTGACTAACTCTCAATTATAGCTCAGGTCATGATATTGGGGTCATGAGATCGAACCCTGCATTGGGCTCTGTGCCAGCACAGAGTCTGCCTAAGCTTCTCTCCCTCTTCCCCACTTGAGCTCTCTCTTTCTCTCTCAATAAACAAATAAATAAATAAACAAACAAACAAATAAATAAATAAAATCTGTAAAATAATCACATGTAAAATTAAGAATTATAATCATGACTATTTTTTATTATACTGAATGGAAGATTGCATTCCACAGACACAGGAGAGTGAGAGAACTTGACTATATAGGTCAATAAAACTACCTAATCTGAAGAATATTAAAAGAATTTGAAAAATATATGAAAAGAGAGTGCGTTGTGGGACTAGAGAAGTAAGACATATATATATGGAAATGATATGCATTATAGCTGACTTCTCAGGAGAACACTTGGTGGAATGAGCACTGAGAGTTATATGCAACTGAGGAATCACTTATTTCTACCTCTGGAACTAATACTACACTATATGTTAATTGAATTGAAATTTAAAAAAAATAAAATTATAGAAAATAATATATATACTCAATGCAAAAAGCTAGTGTATAAAGTCTGGAAGAATTTTAATAATATCATGCAAAATAGTCTTAAAGATAAGTATTACCGGAGAAAAACTGGTACATCAGTAAAGATATAAGGCTCAATTCTTTAGGAAGAATGAACAGTCATACATGTATCAATATCAAACAACAGAACCTTAAGATACAGAAAGTAAAACTGAGAAAACTGAAGGCAAAAGCATGCAAATCCATTATCTGAGCTGGACATTTTAATATCCTATTAATTGATAAAAACAAGTATGGAAAAAAGTCAATAATAATAATAAAAATGTGAACAAAACAATTAGCCACCTTGAACTAATTGTTATTTTTGGAACACTTCACACAATCAGGACAAAATGCTTGTTCTCTCAAATTCATAAATAATGTTCACCAATATTGATCATATGGTGGAGTATAGAATGTGTTTCCATTAATAAGCCAAATATTACAGAGAATATACTCTAAGAGTATGAAATCAATTATAAATCAAGAAGCACATTCAAGTAGAAATCAGTAATATTAAGATACCAAAAGTCTCCAGATATATTAAAATAAATAACACAGTTCCAAACAACTTATTGGTCAAAGGATAAATCACAAAGGAAATCAGAAAATAGGGACACCCAGGTGGCTCAATGGTTGAGCATCTGCCTTAGGATCAGGACGAGATCCCGTGCTCCCCCATCGAGTCTCACATTGGGTTCCCTGCGTGGAGCCTGTTTCTCCCTCTCTGCCTGTGTCTCTGCCCTCTCTGTGTGTCTCGCATGAATAGATAAATAAAATCTTAAAAAAAAAGAAATTAAAATATTTTGAACTATATTCTGAACTGTTTGGTAATTAAAATGCAAAAAATCAAATTGAGAGATTCAATTTAAGCAACAGTCAGAAGGAAATTTATGCTTTAAATGCATGTTTGTTCCTTCAAAAGGAAAACAAACAAACAAACAAAATTGAATTTAATGACCTAAGGTCCCACCCCGTGAAGCCAGACTAAGGAGGCAATATTTTTTTAAAGATTTTTTTTAAGTTTTTATTTATTTATTCATGAGAGACAGAGAGAGAGAGAGAAGTGAGAGAGAGAGAGAGAGAGAGAGAGGCAGAGACACAGGCAGAGGTAGAAGCAGGCTCCACGGAGCCCAACATGGGACTCGATTCTGGGTCTCCAGTATCACACCCTGGGCAGAAGGCAGCACTAAAACACTGAGCCACCAGGGCTGCTGGAGGAGGCAGTATTAGCTACAAAATATATAGAAGAAAAGAAGTCACAATAAGAGTAGAAATAAATTTAAAAATGAAGCAAATAGAAGGGATTAAAGATGTTTGGTTTTTGAAATAATGAACAAAACTGGCTAACTCTTTTTTTTTTAGATTTTATTTATTTATTTATTTATTTATTTATTTATTTATTTATTTATTCATAAGAGACACAGAGAGAGGCAGAGACATAGGCAGAGGGAGAAGTAGGATCCCTGTGATGAGCCTGATGAGGGACTCAATCCAAGGACCACAGGGTCACACCCTGAACCATAGGCCGACTTTCAACCACTAAGCCACCCAGGTGCCCTGAAACTGGCTAACTCCTTAACAAGACAGATTAAGATATACAATTTGTCATGCAAAACACAAATATGTAGTTATACAAATGCCAATCATAAGAAAATTAAAGCCTACTTATTTCAAAAACATTGTGGATAATACACCACAAAATATATCATAAACTATTAACTTAAAAATCAATAGAGATTTATTTTTCATGTACTGAAAGGTTTTCCTTACTATCATTTAAAATGATGGCATAGAATTTACTACAATAACTGAAACACAACTATTTCTTTTACAAATTTTATAGGAAGAAACATATCTCCCTAATTCCTTGTTATTATAATAAATAGTAATGTAATATGTATTTTTCTTTCTGTATTAGTGTATGCAGTCTTAGTTTTCCTTTGGGTAAAATTATGGAAAGAATTCACTGGCTTATGGACTCAGATGCATATTACCAAATTGCCAGTGAAAAATGATTATAAATGTTTAAAGTTGTTTTAGCATTGTATAAGCATCCTCACTTTTCTTAAATAATATTACCTTTGTCTTTTATTATTTTTTTTTAAAAAACTTCCATCCTGATAAAATTGATAGTCTGTTAAATTTAGTCTTGCTATTCTTTGATTACAAAAGAACTTTAAAAATAGACATGATTATAATAGAAGCACTACAAAATACAGCTAAATAATATATTTTTAAAATAAAATCCTACTTTCCATCATTAGCATTTTGGTGTAGTAAGTTTCAGACATTTCACTACATTTGTCTTATTAAACTACTTGAAATTATCCACCTCCTGTCCACTTTCCTCCCCCTTTGAAGGCAGACTGTAAACACTTACATCAAGCTGTGACAATTCTATACTCTCTTCAGAAATTGCCAGTCAGTGCTCAGCAATGAAATTTGGACTTGGGGGACAAACTTTCCATTGTGCTTCATGAAAAAAAGGAGTTTTAAAGGGAAGAATAATAAAAGCAGAGGTGAAAGAGATACAGAGACTGGTAGGTAGTGGTCAAGGGAGAATGATGGAATCAACTTGGTTGCAAGATCTGTGTAACCACTAAACTAAGCTTAGATCAAATTATCTGTGCCCTTGATGGTCATACTAATCAGTCTTCATAGTCAGCATTCCAGCTGTGATAGTTATCAATAGCCTGGAACCCCCTGGAGATGGTTATACTACCACACACCATTTCTACATTGTAACAATTCACCAACTGGTAGCAATTGGTTCTATAATTAGTGTTGATAATTCTCCCTAGAGAAATTGTTTTAGTTATATCTATCTCAAATTATATAGTTCCACTGAATTTTCCATCAGCATTAAAGGAGTTTTTTTTTTTTTTTTTTTTTTAGAGAACAAATTTGACCAACATTTTTATATTCAACCACATTTAAAATGTGGGCTATAAAAGTAAGTGCTTTAGTTTAAACACAAGTGGAAAAATAATTAAAGTTACACTTTGGAATGTGATATCTACAGAAGAAATAATACAATTTAGTAAGAATTACTGGAGACATGTATTTCTATCAACTTTTAACTGATTTATTTGTAATTTCCTATAGTGCATGTAGAGAAATGTGTGTGCTTTTATATAACAAAATATGTGGAACCAAATAAGTAATTTAGATCAACTTGTTGTCTTATAACAAGTTAATATTTGTGTAAGTCATATTAAAATATAAGTATATAAATAATAAATATGTAGTTAGAATAAAGTTCCCCAAGTTTTTGTCTATGAACTCTTGTTCAAGTAATTTAGAAACGTACTTCCATATTCATGATATATATTTTTTTCAGGTTGGGGTTTTAGAATAGACATTAGATTATGGGAAATTGAAAACATTTATTAGTTTTAGCATGGTAAATCAAAATTGGAGAGTCTGACTTAGAATTGTAGCTAGGAACATTTATTCCTTGCTGCCATATATATTTATACATATATAAGTTAGATCTTGGTGTCTGCCCATGAGGAAAATTATGTTTATAGAGTACAGTAGACAATACTGACTTTATCCAATAGGATATGTTACCTTTCTCAAATGAAACACATTTAAAAAGACAAAAAGAGATGAGTTTTATAGTTGTGTTACTAAGAAGGCAGGTTCTCAGTTTTGCCCAAAAGTCTTGGAATTGGGTTTGTTAAGGTATCCAATTTTCAGCAATTCAAAAAAACAAAACAAAACAGGAAAAGGGCAAGGCATTTGGGAATAGTAATACTGTTATGCTTTAACTCTACTAAACAGAAGAGCATGAACCAATGCATTTTAGTTATTACCACTCCACCAATGAATTAACTTCTACATTGGAAAATGTACTTCTACATGGGAAAATATTACAAATGTAATAGATGAAAAGAAAGATTGGAGATGTTTTTCATGTAAGAGGCATCATGGAAAAAAGGACAGAGTTGAGAGAATCTACAGACAAAAATGAACTGAGTCATCACAAGTACTTCCTCTTCTTTGGTAATATTGTATTTAAACCCAAGGAAAATCAATGTCAAACAATAACTCACTAGATGGAGCTATTGTTAATTGTAATCAAAATTAAACCATAGCTTTCATAGCATAATTGTTAGGATCAACGGATGACCTAAATATCATGAAGGACACCAATAACATAATGGCTTTTAAAGACTATGTCTTACCATATGAACCTAATTACTGAGGATGACATGAGGAACCTGGTAAATCTATGGGATGAACAAAAATAATAGTCTTAGCATACATCTGAATCAAATTTGTGTGCACAGGCACACACGTGCATCTGTTATGTATGCATAAATGAAGACCCCCAAACTGTATCAGTGTTAGAATCAGATTTAAATCCAGTGATTTGGGGCTCAGAATTCCTTTCAATATACACTACATTATATCACATTCTGTTCCTAAGTTAAGTCAAAATTGTGTTTTTTCTTCAATGCATTCAGAGCTTAGACAGTCTAAAAGACTTACTACTTTTCCTAAAGTCATCTCTTTAAAACTGCCTGATAATATGAGAACCTGAAACTTCATAAATAAAATAGTTTACTGACTTAAGTGATATTATAGAAATTTTTTTCTTGTTGGAGATGTGCTGAGATCTTGAGCTCTTCTGTCACCAATTCATTTGAAGAAAACATAATATTTTTGGAGAACCTTGATTTCATTAGAAGTACAATGAAGGTCAAAGCCAGTAAGGGACTCAGATGTTAAAATGTGTTCTTTTTTATTTCATGAAACGAGCTTTGCTATAACATACCACCTTTAACAATGAATATGAATGTGGGATCAAAGTAACAGTGCTATATTTTAGAATGATTTGCTTGGCTTTTATTATATTTTAGGAAGAAAACTATTCTTGTATAATAGGAGGAAGAAATTAAAATGAACAGAATGTGTGGTGTACCATTTAATGTTTAGATTTCAGAGAGATTTTCCTTATCACTATTTAGAAATGGATTATATTTTTGCTTTTGTATGAAAAATGTATCGCAAGCCTTATTAAATTTCTTACAACTTTCACAGTGAATGTCAGCAAGTGGTAAGGGTCTCTGTTAAATAAATAAACAAAAAAGTACTCTCTATTTTACTCATTAGTTCCCAGGCTGGCCTTCATAAAGTCTCTATGGGTGATGGACAATAGGTTTTGATGTGTGAGATGTCACCTTGGTAACTCTACAAGGTTGCTTTAGCCTACAGCATAGGTTATGATTACTTAAAATGATATCATTTTCATTGCTTTATGTCACAAAGAAAGTTAAGTATAAAATTGATTTTAAAACTTAAATTAGCATGGCATTTCTTTATCGGATAGATAAAGACTGAATTCTTTATTCTCATCCTATACATTTGTTTATTACATATCAATGAATTAATCATTCATCTGACCAAAGGAAAGACAAAAAGAAAGAGTAGAACAAAAAGAAAGTGTAGGACATAAAGATGGAGGAATTTATTTAGGCTCCTTGAGAATGTTTAGCATTATGCTAAACATGTTTTTAAAAATTCAAAATAAATAATTTAAAAAAAATCACTGGTTATATCCTGGTGTCAGAGAGGCTATATCTTGTTTGCTGAGAGGGCCTAATTTATTTAATTTAAAAAAATGGGAAAAAAGACTTCCAGTTTGAGCCCCAATGTGGAAAGAACTTAGAGTTGCCGTCACTGTTTACAATATAACAAATCTAAACACAGTAAAAGTCAATAACTTTTTATACTCAACAGAGAACTTAAATTGCTAGGCCAACTTCCTCTCTGAAATCCAAAAGGAAAATCAATGTCAAACAATAACTCACTAGATGGAGCTATTGTTAATTGTAATCAAAATTAAATCAGAAGCCACTGGGGTCATATACTGGTTGTAACACTAAATCTTAATTTTGACCAACTCTCAGAGGTTGAGTATAGACCAACATGAGAATGAGACATTATGGGAGTCACAGTCTTGAGGAGGGTTATTACTTTCTCAGATTTTACCTCCAGGAGTCCCACTGAATTCTCACAGTCAAGATTCAGAAAAGATCCCCTTAGAGCTCAGATACGAGAGAAGATTAATCATTGTGAAATATGCCCACAGAGTTCTCCATAACAGTGGCCTACTCCCCAAGGAAAACAGGTTACCAGATTATAGACAATGATTCAATTATAAGACATTCTGGATGGATACAACTATAGCAATTATAATAAGACAAGGTTGCCTGGTTCTCAGGTGATGGAAGGATTGAATAGGTGAAGTATAAGGGAGGTTCTAGGGTGAAATTTTCAATACAAGGAGTGAATCTCTGTATATACAAATTTAAACATATCATTTAGGAAGTCAAAGGAATCTAGGATGGAAATATAAAGTGCAAGAAGGGGATACAACTGTATAACAAATGTATAAAATAACCCCACTGAAAGGGATGGAGTAAAAATGTAGATCTAAGTAATATAAGAAATAAGCAGAGTTTGTAAGATAAAAAGCAAGAGACACCTTATCCAAGTAGTATACTCCAGTTCATGATGTTATTTCCCAGGGGAGTACAGGATAACAATTCTGATACCATTATACATGTGTATGGGAACTGAACAATTAAGTAAATGAATGGCATATTGTGGGAGCTACATTTCTCACTGTTAGAGAATATGAGGTTATGAGGTTACAGTTAAGGAGGAGGAAGAGACTGGAATTGTCCATGTTGTAATGGGTTAAAGTTGGAGACATCAGTATGAAATCATAATTAGCTATATATATTGATACAGTTGATTACATAGATTAAACTTTATAAATATCTGAGTATATATATATGTTAGTATACGTGCATGTATTTAATATATTAGTACGTGCACATATATTTTCTCTCTCTGTTTGCTGAGAGGGCCTAAAAACAAGAACATCCTTATCAAAGGGATCCTACCAAATGCCAGACCTTAGTTTCTAATGCCATTCAGAAATAAAAGGACCCAAGGATTCTTGCCCAAATGGCTGATTCTAAGACTGGATAAGGACATACAAAATCAGCATGAAGCATCTTGTGGTGCTTGAAAGGAAAGAAATCTCCCCCTCCCCTGAAGAAAAAACACAACTGGAGAGAGCTAAGATGTTGGCATAGTGGGAGGATCCTGCACTCCTCTCGTCCCTTGAACACAACTAGGTACCTATTAAATCATTCCAAATACCCAAGAAATCAACCTGAGGACTGACAAAACACACTCCACATCTAGAAGAAGAGAAGAGTCCACCTGGAGGAAAAAAGCAAGTGAGGAGATGTGGCATGGGAGAGAAATGGATTGTGGGTCCTACAGAGGGCAGGGAGCCCTGGTCATGTAGAAGGGTGTGAGAGAGGAGCACACAGGGGAATACACAAGGAAAACATTTCTCCAAAGCCATTGGCTGGGAAAATAAGAGGGGTTGATTTTTGTGAGTTCTTGCAACCAGTGGGGCTTGAAGACTGGAATTTTAAAGCTTGGCAGGCTTGGCTGGGATAGAGCCCTTAGGGCACTGTCTGCTCCTGGAGAGAGGCAGGTAAGTAACTTGGGAGCCAGGGCATGATCTGAGGAACACCTGGAGCACACTGTGGGAAGATTATCTGCTCTTCTTGGAGCACATCTGTGAGAGGCAGCATTCACAGAGATGCCTCTCCTGGGACAAAATTGCAGGTGGGCACCATGTCCCTACCCCACCCCTCAGCATTGGTGCAGAGCCACCTGCTGAGGGCCGCTAGTTCAGAGACTGGCTACCTAGCCTACTTGCTCCAGCTCTCATACCTCTGCACTCTGGCATGACTCCCCTTCTCAGTAGAACCTCCCTCAGTTCCAGCAGAGGGAGACCCAAGACAACAATGCAGGCCCCAGTGCAAACCATGTCCCTAAAGACAGGAGTTTTCTTTTTTTTTTAAAGACTTCATGTATTTATTCATGAGAGAACAGAGAGAGGCAGAGACACAGGCAGAGGGAGAAGCAGGCTTGCAGGGAGCCTGACGTGGGACTTGATCCTGAGACCCCAGGGTCATACCCTGGGCTGAAGGCGGCGCTAAACCGCTGAGCCACCCGGGCTGCCCAAGACAGTTTCCAAAATCAGTAGGCTTGACTGGCATGGAGCCCAGAGTGGGCTGTGCTTTTCCTGGAGGGAAGGCAGGCCAAAACTGAGAGACAGACAGGGTGAAAATGGCAATATGAAAAATGCCTGGAACACACAGTGAGGAGAATATTCAATCTTTTTAGAGTGCTTTCCTGAGAGCACAGAAATCCCTCTCAGTGGCCAAAGAAGCTGGTTGGTCCCAATTCCCTCCCCCCTCCCTCAGCATAAGCACAGAACCAACTGTTCACTGCATAGCACCAATCCTGGCTGCCTAACCTGCAGGGATATTTTTCTTTCTTCTTGTTGTTGTTTCACTATGAAAAATCTTTTATTACTATCTCTGGTGGCAAAATAACATTTTATACAAATAAATCACCTAGTTTACTTTGGACACAGAGATAATACAAACTGGAATGTGGATCTTAGGTGAAGGGGAAAGAGGACTTTGGAAGGACAAATCAGATCATTGATGTTTCTTATATTCTGTGAAAAATAGATTTACACGGGAAAAAATAGACTTTCACAACTTCAATGACTTTACACAATCCTTTGTAAAACAAGGGGTAAATCCACCTCCAACAGATCCTTCTTGTGGTGAATATGTTCTGTAACATGGAATGTGAGGGAATGATGAGTTGACCATCAGGCTTTTACCCCAGGTACAGCAAAACCTCTGCATCAGATATCCTTGTGTCCTGACAAGGACTCTATGCTGTGGTTCTGGGGACAAACTGTCTCCAGTCCCCAAAACTCACAGCCATCATAGTGACAACAGCCACCAAAAGAAGTGACTTGACATAAAAAAGAAAAAAAAGAGTACCCTGGAGCCTACTCGGGGTGGCAGGATAACCCAGGTCTTACACCCTAGCACTATGCTAGTAGTGCTCTTTTCATTAAAGTTTGCCTCAGTCCCAGTGAGGAGGGCCCTTTCCTAAGAATATTAGCAGAAAAACCTGCCCACACCACATCTCCTGACCAGAGGTTTCTGCAAGGCTTCAGTACTAGGAGAAGTAGCCCCAGGTCTCATTTAACAAGCCAGACTTACAGCACACCTACTTAAAATTCACCACACTCTGGCCAAGGTTCACACACTGTCCACTGCAGACAAGGAGAACCTCTGGAGATGACTGGCCTGATGGATAGAACAGCCAAAATATAGCAGCAAAATACCTGCAGCACACACCAGAGACACTGCCTGAAGTATCAGGCCCTGGACAATATAGGACCTCTTTCTCATAAAGATGTTGCTCTCAGAGACAGGACACATAATAGGCTGTTTTGTTTTGTTTTGTTTTGTTTTGTTTTGTTGCTTTTAGAGAAAGAGGGAGAGAGAGGTGGGGGTGGGTAGTGGGAGAGATAAAATCTCAAGTAGGCTCCATGCCCAGTGCAGAGCCTGATAGAGTACTTAAACTCACAATCCTGAGATCACAACCTGAGCCAAAATCAAGTCAGATGCTTTACTGAATAAGCTACCCCAACAGGCTTTCCTAACACAGAGAAAAAAGCAAAGATGAAGGCAAAAGGCCAAGACAGAGAAATTCATCCCAAATGAGAGAAGAAGATAAGGTCACAGCCAGATATCTAAGCAAAACAGATATATAAGTAAATGCTTGCTGGAGAATTTAAAGCAACAATCACAAAGATACTCACTGGGCTTAATAAAATATGGAAGACTTCAGCAATACCCCTACTGAAGAGATAAAATAGTAAAAACAAATCATTGAGAAATGAAAAACAAAATAACTGAGATTGGAAACAGACTGGATGCAAAGGAATACAATGCTGGGAGAAGTAAAGAATAAATAATGATATAGAAGACAAAATAATGGAAAATAATGAAGTTGAACAAAAGAGAGAAAGAAGAATTATGGAACATGAAAACAGGCTTAGAGAACTCAGTGACTCCATCAAATGTAATTATATTAGTATCACAGGAGTCCCAGAAGAAGAGAGGGAAAAGGGGCAGAAAATTTATTTGTGAAAATAATAGCTGAAAAGTTCCCTAACATGAGGAAGAAAGCAGACATCCAGATCCAATAGGCAGAGAGAACTCCCATCAAAATCAACAAAAGCAGGCCAACACCAAGACATACTACAATTAAATTTGCAAAATATAGCACCAAATAACCTTAAAAGCAGCAAGACAAAAAAAGTCCTTAACTTACAAGGGAAAACCATAAGATTTCTGCAGATTTCTCAACAGAAACTTGGCAAACCAGGAAGGAGTGACAGATTTATTCAACATGCTGAATGGAAAAAATCTGCAGCCTAGAATACTTTATTTAGTAAGGCTATCATTCATAACATAAGGAGAGATAAAGAATTTCCCAAACGAAAGCAAAAGGAGTTCCTGACCACTAAACCAGCCTTGCAAGAAATATTAAAGGGAACCTTTTGAGTGGAATATAAAGACCAAAAGTGACAAAGACAAGAAAGGAACAGAGAGGGATCCCTGGGTGGCACAGCGGTTTGGCGCCTGCCTTTGGCCCAGGGCGCGATCCTGGAGACCCGGGATCGAATCCCACATTGGGCTCCCGGTGCATGGAGCCTGCTTCTCCCTCTGCCTGTGTTTCTGCCTCTCTCTCTCTCTCTCTCTCTCTCTGTGACTATCATAAATAAATAAAAATTGAAAAAAAAAAAAAAAAGAAAGGAACAGAGAAAAATCTCCAGAAACTACAAATTAACAAGTAACAAAATGGCACTAAATAGATGTCTACAAATAATTACTCTGAACGTAAATGACAAAATGTTCCAATCAAAAGTCATAGGATGTCAGAATGGATAAAAAAACCAAGATCCATCTATATGCTGCCTAAAGGAGACTCATTTCAGACCTAAAGATACTCAGTTGAAAGTGAGGGGATGGAGAACCATTTATCATGTGAATGGATGTCAAAAGAAAGCTGGAATAGCCATATTTATATCAGACAAACTAAACTTTAAAATAAAGACTGTAACAAGAGATGAAGAAGGGTACTATATCACAATAAAATTGACTATGCAACAAGAAAATCTAACAATAGTAAATATTTGGCACCCAATGTAGGATCATCCAAATATATAGAAGAATTATTAACAAACATAAAGAAACTCATTGATAATAAAACAATAATAGTAGAGGACTTTAAAACCCCACTTACATCAATGGACAAATCATCTAAGCAGAAAATCAACAAGGAAACAATGGCTTTGAATGACACACTGGAACAGATGGACTTAACCGATATATTCAGAGCATTCCATCCTAAAGCATCAGAAAAGACATTCTTTTCAAGTTCATATGGAAGACCCTCCAGAGCAGATCACATACTGGGTCACAAACCAGGCCATAACAAGTACAAAAAGAATGATATTGCACCAGGTATATTTTCTGATCGCAGTGCTATGCAACAAAATCAACAAGAAAAATATTGGAAAGACCATAATTACATGGAGATTAAACAACATGCTACTAAAGAATGAATGGGATTAGTCAGGAAATCAAAGAAGGAATTAAAAAATACTTGGAAACAAATGAAAAAGAATACACAATGGTCCAAAATCTTTGGGATGTAGCAAAAGCAGTCAGAAGAGGGAAGTATACAGCAATACAGGCCTACATCAAAAAGCAAGAAAAATCTCAAATAAAGGAACTAAAAAAGAACAACAAACAAAGCCTAATGCCAGAGGAAAGGGAAATAATAAAGATTAGAACAGAAATAAATGATATAGAAACTAAACAAACAATAGAACAAAGCAACAAAATCAGTAGCTTATTGGTTGAAAAAATTAACAAAATTGATAAGCCCCTAGCCAAACTTATCAAAAAGAAAAGAGAAAGGACCAAATAAATACCCAAATCAGAGAGGAGAAATAACAAACAACATCACAAAAATCCAAAACCTAAAGAATGTTATGAAAAACTATATGTCCACAAAATGCACAATCCAGGAGAAATTTCTTGTAATGTATAAACTACCATAACTGAAATAGGAAGAAATAGAAAACTTTAACAGACTGATAATGAGCAAAAAATATTGAATCAGTAATCAAAATTCCCCCAACAAACATAAGTCCAGGACAAAATGGCTTCACAGGCAAATTACACCAAACATTTTAAAAAGATTTAATACTCATTCTTCTCAAACTATTTCAAAAATAGAAATGGAAGGAAAAGATCCAAATTCATTCTATGAGGTCAGCATTTTTCTGATACCAAAACCAGATAAAGACACCACAAAAAAGAGAACTACAGGTCACTATCTCTGATGAACATAGATACAAAAATTCTAAATAAAATACTAGTAAATCAAATCCAATGGTTCATTAAAAGGATTATTCACCATCATCAAGTGGGATTATTTCTGGGCTGCAGGATGGTTTAAATACAAATCAATGTGATACACTGCAGTAATAAAAGAAAGGGCAAGAACCATATCATCATTTCAACAGATGTAGGAAAAAACATTTGACAAAACACAACATCCATTTATGATAAAATCCACAACAAAGTAGGGTTTGAGTGAACATACCTCTATATAAAAAAGGCCATATATACAAAACTCACAGCTAATATCATCCTTAATGGGGAAAAACAGAATTCTTTCTTATGGTCAGGAAAAGACAGGGATGTCCACTTTTACTACTGTTATTTAACATAGTACTAGAAGTCCTAGCCACAGCAATCACAAAGCAAAAAGAAATAGAAGGCATTCAAATTAGTAAGGAAGAAGTCAAACTTTCACTATTTTTAGATAACATACTTTATAGAAAACCCTAAATATTCCACCAAAACATTGCTAGAACTATTACATTAATTCAGTAAAGTTGTAGGGTACAAAGTCAATGTACAGAAATCTGTTGTATTTCTATACACCAAAAATGAAGCAGCAGAAAGAGAAATCAAGGAAATTAATTGCATTTACAATTGCACCAAAACCTATAAGATACCTAGGAATAAATCTAACCAGAGAGGTTAAAGACCTATACAATGAAAACTATAAAATATTGATGAAAGATATTGAAGATGACACAACGAAATGAAAATATTTTTCATGCTCATGGATTGGAAGATCAAATGCTGTTAAAATGTCTATATTACTCAGTGAAATATACACATTTTAATGCAATTCCTATGAAAATATCACCAGCATTTTCACAGAGCTAGAACAAACCATCCTCAAATTTATTTGGAATCACAAAATACCCTGAATAGCCAAAGTAATCTTGAAAAAAGGAAAGTAAAGCCGGAGGCATCACAGTTCCAGAATTCAAATTTTATTACAGAGCACTAGAGATCAAGACAGTATGGTACTGACACAAAAATAGACACATAGATCCATAGAACAGAATGAAAACCTAGAAATGAACCACAACTATTAATCTTCAACAAAGCAGGAAAGGATATCCAATGGAAAAAAATACAGTCTCTTCAACAAATGGTGTTGAGAAAACTGGACAACAACATGCAAACTGGACCACTTTATTACATCAAATAGGAAAAATAAATTAAAAATGGATAGAGACCTAACAGTGAAATAAGGATCCATTAAAATCCTAGAAGGTAACCTCTTTGACATCATCTATAGCAACTTTTTACTAGATATGTCTCCTGAAGCAAGGAAATAAAAGTAAAAAGAAACTATTGAGACTTCATCAAAATAAAATGCTTTTGCAGAGCAAAGGAAACAATCAAGAAAACTAAAAGGCTACTAACAGAATGGGAGAAGATATTTACAAATGACATATCTGATAAAGGGTTAGTATACAAAATATATAAAGAACTTATCAGGGACGCCTGGGTGGCTCAGGTGTTGAGCATCTGCCTTTGGCTCAGGACCTGATCCCAGGGTCCGGGATTGAGTCCCACATCAGGCTCCTTGCAGGAAGCCTGCTTCTTTCTCTGCCTGTGTCTCTGCCTTTCTCTCTGTGTCTCTCACGAATAAATAAATAAAGTCTTAAAAAAAAAGAACTTATCAAACTCAACACCCAAAACCCAAATAGAAAATGGGCAGAAGACATGAGGAAATATTTTTCCAAAGAAGAAATCCAGATGGCCAACAGACACGTGAAAAGTTACTCAATATCATTTATCATTAGGGTAATACAAATCAAAACTACCATGAGATATCACCTCACACCTGTCAGAATAGCTAAAATCAACAACACAGGGAAATAACAGGTGTCAGCAAGGATGAAGAGAAAGGGAAACCCTCTTACACTGTTGGTGGGAATGTAACCTGGTTCAGCCACTGGGAAGTTCATCAGAAAGTTAAAAATAGAACTACCTGTGATCCAGCAACTGCACTAGTCAGTATTTGTCCAAAAGATTAAAAAATACAGATTTGAAGACAAACATGCACCCCAATGTTTATTAGGAGTATTATCAACAATAGCTAAATTATGGAAAAAGCCCAAATATCTATCAACTGATGAATGAATAAATGGATATGGCATATGTATAACATATCTATAAAATGTGGCATATATATATATATATATATACACACACACACACACACATATATAATGGAATATTACTCAGCCACAAAAAGAATGAAATTTTACCATTGCAATGAGTGAATGGAGTTAGAGATAGAGAATATTATATTAAATAAAGTAAGTCAGTCAGAGAAAGACAAATACCATATGATTTCACCCATATGTGGAATTTAATAAACAAAACAAATGAGCATGGGGGGAAAAAGAGAGAGAGAGAGGCAAAGCAAGAAACACTATCAACTATAGAGAATAAACTGATGGTTACAGAGGGGATATGGGCAGTAAGGAGGGATGGATGGAGTAGGCAATGGGGATTAAGGAGGACACTTGCTGTGCTGAGCACTGGCAGTTGTATATAAGTATTGAATTACTAAATTCTACACCTGAAACAAATATTACACCTATGTTAACTTTCTGGAATTTAAGTAAGAATTTGGAAGGGAAAAACAAACAAAAACTCATAATGATGAGGTAGGTCAAAGGAACTATGAACAAACAGAAAGGTGCAAATAGCCAAAGATGGAGCAGTTTTAGCAACAAAATAAAAGGAGTATTGGATTTTAAGCCCAAGCTTATAAAATAAATATTCATGAATTCATACTAATAGAAACAAATGGATGAATATATAAATGGGGAGAAAAGACAAATTTCCCATGTAAAGCAATTTCAAATTATTTATGCAGTTACATCTCCCTCAGTGAGGCAGGGCCTAACTTCTCTCTATAAGTATGGGCTGTACCGGGTGACGTTCTTCTAAAAAGTACAGGATGGAAAGCAGGGAGGGAAGAAATATTACAGTGGAGTAGCCTGAATAAACCCTACCACAGCCAGATAATCAAGGTCAACATCAATACTGATAAGTCATGGTGGTGTGATGCAATGAAAATGGCACTTTACCTTTATGGACTTCTTCTGAAAGCCATTTCTCTATCATCTCTATCTATCTATCTCTATCTCTATCTCTATCTCTATCTCTATCTCTATCTCTATCTCTATCTCTATCTATCTCTATCTCTATCTCTATCTCTATATCTATATCTATCTTCTATCTCTGTCTCTATGCCTATGTCTATATCTATGTATCTATATATCTATCTATATCTATATTTATGTATCTATTTATCTATCTATCTATCTAGCCTAATCATGAAAAAAATCAGAAAAATCCACATTGGTACACATTTTAAGAGGAGGCTGACCAGTACTTTTCAAAAGCCTCAAGGTCATCGAAATCAAGGAAAGTCCATGTTGTAGTCAAGAGGGGACATGGCAACTAAATGTGATGTGGTAAACTAGTTGAGACACTGGAACAGAAAGAAGAATTTTAGGGAAAGAGTAAGGAGATTTGATTCAATTATGGATTTGGTTAATAATAATGTTTCACTACTGGTTTATTGATTTTGACATATGTACCACGGTAATATAAAATGTTAATAATAGGGGCAAGAGAGAATAAGCTATATTGGAACTCTGTACTACCATCTAAAATTTTTAGTATATCTAAAATTCTAAGATAAAAAGTTTATTTAAAAAAATGGAACATAAGATCATCCCCCAAATGCAGCTATCTGGAATAATATAGACAAGCCATATAGCTAATGTAGGGTTTCCCACATTGATTGTTTATATCCCAGATATTCATTTTAGTTTTTATACCATATGGAGGCAGCCTTTGTAATGTCTATAGTGATGTAGCAATGTGAATTAACTTTCCTAAGACTATATACCTTTTCTCAAATTTCTTTTTTAAAAAAATTATTCATTTATTTTGGAAAGAGAGAGAGTGCACACAAGTGGCAGAGGGCGGGGGGCAAAGGGAAGGAGAGAGAATCTTAAACAATCTCTCCGCTGAGCTGGGAGTCCAACTTGGGGCTTGATTTCATGATCCTGAGATCATGAACTGAGCTGAAGCCAAGAGTCAAATGCTCAAGTGACTGAACACCCAGGCACCCCTCTTCTTGCAAATTTCATACACAATCTATGCCCTAATACTTTCTCCATTTTCGCCACAATCCAGTAGTGTTAAATTTTTATCTAGAACAGGCCAGGTTATTTGTTTCTTAGGGCATTTCCATTTGCTGTTCCTTTTATTCTGAATGCTTTTCTCACAGATTTTGCCTTTTTGGCACTTTATCATTAGCCATGTCTCAGCTTAATTATCTCTGCAAAAACCTTTTTATCTGACCAACTACTCAAAATAGCAACTTCTTTTCATCACTAGCTGAATTCTATTACTCTGATTAATTTTTCATAACATTGTCACTATCTAAAATTATTTTATTCCTTTGTATATATATATTTTTACCACTGAAATGTTAGTTTCATGAATATAGGGATTATGTTATTTAGTTCACCAATGTGCTCAATAATGCATTGTTCTGTGGAATAAAGACATATGTAACCTCAATATTGTCAGTGGAGGGTTAAATATATACAAATCACAAAGGACACTTGGCCTGCTGTTCATTTAGAAATCTTCTGATCAACTGGATTACTTTCTGAAAAAGGTGAGATAACTGGTGCTATTCTCATATTTGAATATATTCTATATTTGAATTTCAGAATAACATAAGAAAGATAGAAAGAATCTCTTTTCTCACTAGCAAAAACAATAGGGCAATGGATAGAAACATTCCAAATTCAAGCCCAGTAGGTAAGTTATCTCCCAGGAAGGATACCTAACTGTCATGCATATGGGATTTCAATGGTTTGGGTGAAAGCTGTATTATTCCTCCCTGAAGAGGGCTCACACTAATTATCTCATTATTCTGGCAAATCCAGAGATCTTCCACAAGCTTATAAAGTTCATTCACACATCTTATCCACATGCCCTGTCTAGGGCAGGATATTCGGGCAGCAAATCACCAGCCAAACCAAGGGGGAGGAGCCAGAGATGTAAAGGGTAAATGGGGAAATCTTTTTGCTCTTACTCTACTTGTATGTAGTCTCCAAGGAGAAGGAATTCTGAGCACTTCTCAAACTCAACATCTACAAATTATCACAGAAATTGCCTATCTGCTCAAGAAAGGGTAAATTGCTATTTTAGTGTGTTTGCAAATGGGTTTTGTAAAGCAAGATTGCTTAATGTTTCTGTGTTTATATTCTGTGGATATATTTAATAATTGATATATATGCAATAACATATAATTTTCTGTTAACTAAATCTCTTAACATACTTTTGCAGCCAGAATTTTGCCCTAAATCAAAGATAATCCTGGGAGTGATATAAAGGAGAAGTTGATAACAGGGGATTTTTTTTTTCTCCCTAATGGCTTTCTTTTTAAGTAACTAAGTGGAGGAAATCAGAAAAGATTACATGGATTATGATGCTACTGATACAACATAGTTCTGAGTTTTAGAAATTTTCTTCATCCCCAGGGCTCAGTTTTAGCTGATGTAGACCAGACCAATAAAACTTTTATTTTCTTGATATTACCTGTAAATGTAGGCTTGTTTGAGAAATGAAAATATTTTTTAAAGTTCAATTGTAAAAGATAGCCCATGATTATACCACTTTGAAATAAGAAAGTAAGAAAACTTTTTACTCCGTATTCATGTTCCAATTCATGCCCTCTCTTTTCTCTAGATTTACATATAAATTTCTCAAAAGACTTTGCTACACATCCTTTTGCATTGTCCTCCATTGTTTCTTTAATCCATTCTAATCAGAGTTTTGTTCCAGGCACTTCTCTGTAACAGCACTGACAAAATAACCACGTGACTTCAGGCTGCCAAATCTAACATCAAATTATCCAGCTATTGCCACGTTAATGCTGCACAACAAACAATCTCAGACCTTCAATGGCTTACCAAGAAAGACGATTCCCATGTTCATGTGCTGCAGACTGACTATCCTAATCTAGATTGGGCATGGGTGGGTGGCTCTGCTTTAGCTTGTTTATGTGTTTAGATCTGGTTCACACTTGCTATTACATTTATCACATCCACCCTGGCCCAGCTGGGTGGAAATCCAGAAAAATATCCAGAGCATATTTTTCTCATGGCAAATGCTGAGATGTTTTTGTCAGGGTGAGTAGCAGGAATGAGAGAGATCAACCACACTGTGCAAACCTTTCTGGCAATTTGAACTTGTTATTTTATTTCTTGAAGCTGTCCAGAATGTTAGTTTCTTCTCCATCACTCCATAGGGATTCTGTTTCTCATGTCCTGCATATCCTCTTATAGTAGTGGTGAGTCCCTCCCCTCCATTCTCAGGGCTTGGTCTTCCCAGTTCATTATAGACAATTGTAATACATGTTTCTACTTGCAAGTCATAGGATGCCAAATCTAATTTTTAAAAAATACTAATTAAACTTTAAACCTAGACCAGAAACCAATACTAGATTCTAAGTCTGTTGCCCTCAATCTACTCTGACATAATGTTTTCAAGTTACGGTTTTTTGAAGCAAAGGACAACCAACTCTAATTTTTTTTCTGACTCTAATTTAAACATATAAAGAATATATTTCAAAAATACCAGATTTCTCAAAAAATTTGTCAGGATTTCTGGAGCAAGTTTCAGCAGAGTCAGGACATATAAAAAATGTGAAATGTTTATTATTCCAGTCATTTTTCTTCTCCTCCCCCTCCTTGCTAATCAATTAGATATTCATATTATAAAACTAACATTATGTCACTATTATTTTTGTTTCAAGCAAAGTTGAATGAATTGTTATTTAAATTCTTTGAATTTCCTCAAAAGCTAGTACAATATAGGGACTCTTGAGACATCAAAATTCTGGTAAATGTATTGGGAAGTTTAATTTTTTTTGCTGTTAAGAGATGTCTCAAAACCTACACAACAGATAAGAATTCACTTTCTGAAACCTTTAACACAATTAACTCTCCTACCCACTTTGCTTATTTTCAATTGTATTTCTTTGTGCTAAGTAAAATTTAAAAGTTTTAAACATCAAATAGTAAATCAACATTATTCTTTCCTAAGCATTCTGCTATTTTTTTTAAATGGGACAGGTTGCTCAGCACTTCTGTTCAATTAAAAAAAATGCGAGTCTGACCTGAAATATCTGTCTTAAACTTCATAAATGGCACAGACATTTTGCAGTGAGAATAGCATTGTGTTTCTGGGTCAAAGTTAGATACTACTAACGTTTCTCTTATTTATGGAGGAAAGAAAAGACGGCACTGCCATATGCTTTAATCATTTACGTGAGTTGCTTAACAAAAATTTGAAAGGCCTTTAGGCTCAAGCAGTATCTGCTGCTGAGCATTCAATTGCAATTGCATGCTTCCTAACTGAACTGAAAAACAGTCCACATCTCAATTTCCATTTCAATTTCCTAAGCTTGATAACTTACAGTTACATTTTGAGTAATTCTATAGCAGGGCAAAGGAGATGGATATTCTGGAAATACTAATAATTTGGTTTGAAAGTCAAGTTGAAATTTATTTAATGATATTTGAGAATCTTATGCCTTATCGGTATAACTAAAGGATTGGGTGTATTATCTTCTTAGACTGTGTGTACATGGAAAAGTAAGCTATGAAATCAATTATCCTGTCAGTTCATATTAACTAAGCATTTTGCTTGATTGGGCTATTGGAACTTTTTTAGTTTTAAATATTATTTTTAGTTATAAATATAATTATAATTTTCTATGTTTTCTACTTAGTTTTTGATTAAGTTTGTACACAAAAAAAGAGACTATGCAAACCTTAATAGATTGACCCACTGTACTATGTAACCAACTAATGTAGAGGCCAAAGCCAATGACATTGAATAGAAACAATTGATAATTAAGGTATAAAACTGGTTTTATATATTCTACTTTTATTTTAGATTATATGAATTTGGTTAAAGAATAAGGATATAGTTATTTTAAGGAGTGCTATTGTGTGTCAAATTTAATACATAGAAATATTAATACTTTCTCTTTTAAAATAATTATCCATGAAGTCAACCACTCTAACTCACCAGTTTGGGGTTTTGTTTTGTTTATTTTAACATATAGACATATAATTGGGTGTATATAAAACACATAGGGATGATAATATATACTAGCACTTTCACTCAATGTTACTTATGTGTTAAATATTTTCTACATTTGAATATCCTCATAATTACTACCTTAATGGCTACCTAATTATCTTGATGTTAAATTATAGTTTAAACCATTTCTCTAAAATTGCTTTCAGTTTCTTAAAATGGTTTGTTACAGATGGAGAATCCTGTGTTGAATAATAAGGATAATATCTTAAGTGTGGAGTTGTTGATATATAGTGACATTTTCTCATCTTTTCTGGGTATCCTCACTACATTTTACACGTATTTTAGCATTTTACCTAAGCACGGTGTATATGCAGCACTCGGTTTTATCACCTAAAAATGATATTGGTTGTGCAATTACTTCTCAGGTGAAAATTTTCATTTCTTTCTCCCTTTTTCGTTTCTTTCTTAAACCTAGTCTCACTTTGTCTAACCTCTTCCACTCTCCTAGTTATATGAAGAAAATCTTCTCTCTCTCTTTTTTTTTTAACGATTTTATTTATTTACTTGAGAGAGAGAGAATAAGCAGGACGGAGGGGCACAGGGAGAGCGAGAAGCAGACTCCATGCTGAGCCAGGAGCCCAATGTCTGGCTTCATCCCAGGACCCAGGATCATGACCATGTCGAAGGCAGACACTTAACTGACTGAGCTACCCAGGTGCCCCAAAGAGAATTTTCTAATTGGATAAGGGCATAGCTAATAGTGTATGGGGTTATTGTGCATTTGAGTTAGGATGCCCATCTGCTGTTCTATATCTTATAATCCTTTTTTCCTATGTTTTATTATGACTCTTTTTGTTCTAAATTCATATAGCTGGGAGTGTGTGTGGATTCAGGGTGCTACTTTAGGACTACTTTAGGACAGCCATTTTTTTTTCTCACTCTCTCTGCTGTATACCTAGCATTCCCTTGAAAATATTTAAATTGCAGTGGGGAAGGAAAGAACAAAAAGCTTGTCTTAGGACATAATTCTAACTGGTGTGTTTAAATTCTACCTTTTACCATGAATTTTACAACTCAATAATTGAATATATTAAATTAATGGATAAAGAAAAATGCATGTATTAATTAATGTATTAATTTGGCTCAACTAGAGCACTTGTATAGATCTGATATGTTTCTTTTTTTTTTTAGCAAGCCATTATCCTGCATTTATGGGTCGTAATAGTATTAGCCCCTGGATTATTTACAACTGTCCATATCCATGTTCTTAGAAAGACTAAACTTCATTTATACTCAGCTTTGCCATCTGATTTTTTTTTTTTTTTTTACTATGTGAGACAAAAAAGGACTTGAAAAGTACTTATACTCTGGCATTTGTCATACTTTGTTGTTCGGTGAAAACTGTGACCACCATCATGAAAATAAGCCCAGACTAGTCTGCTGGAATAACACTAGGTGATAGTACTAACTTTGGACACATGTGCTAGTTTACTCTAGACAAATCAGCCTATAGTTGACTGATGATAAATGTGTAAGTCCAAGCATTATCAATAGAAAAACTATTCAACTAATCCAAGCCTATACTTAAAACCCACATTACTGTGAGCTAATAAACGTTTCAGCCATTAAGTTTGCTACACAGCAAAAGCTAACAATAATATCCAGCTTAAGTTGTTTTGTTACCATAATACTACCGTATCCACAGAGTGCTAGGATTCTGAGCTGTTTTAAGATATTTACTCAATAGTGACTAATGGTACTAGATGTTAACCTGCTTGTATTTTTTTAAATAGTCCTGCTGTAAGGAAAGTCCTGGAAAAAATTACCAGAATCGCTGCCAGCAATAAGGCATTTTTTTGCATAAGAAATGTATTTGCCATGGTCTCATAGGTTCTGTTGCCTCTAGTGAACCAATACATTAGCTAACATAAAAATATATTAGAATAATTGAGTACCCTACACATTATATACAATATCAGCAGGATGTTATTCTATGGATGAATTTCTGTGATTGTGATAAATTGGGGAGTATTTAATAGATATGAAGCTTGAATTTGCTGGTTTATGATGTATGTAGATTCTGCATGTCAAAATGCACAGTAATGATCAGTATTTTATTTAAAGTATATCAATTGTTCTAGATTTTTTTCCACTTTTTCATAATTCTAGTCAAATTTATTTATTTATTTATTTATTTATTTATTTATTTATTTATTTATAAGAGAGGGAGAGAGAGATATAGTGCAAGAGTGGGAGTAGGGGAGGAGTAGAGGGCAAAGGAGAGAGAATCCCAAACAGACTCTACTTTGAGCCCAGAGCTGATGCAGGGCTAAATCCCACGACCTCAAGATCACAACCTGAGCTGAAACCAAGAATTGGACACTTAACTGACTGTGCCACCCAGGGCCCCTAATTTTAGTTAAATTTGTAAAATAATCATTATACTTTTTGTATTCGATTCTATGAATTAAATAATTTATAGAAGCATCTCTTGGGTATTCACAACTATGTAAAGTAGTCATCTACAGAAAAACACTCTCATAGTCTATAACTCTCTAACACGATAAAATAAAATAAGTCCATGTAAAAATTCACTCATGTGAAGAAATATTTCTGTAGGGAATTGTTGCAACTGTGATTTTCTGAATAGGTGAAAATAGCATTCAGTTTTAACTAGAAACAAATGTTGTATTTAGAGATAAATTCTCGGTTTGACATGCTAAATAGACTCCAAAGTTTTGAAGTTTGTTTCCAGTCTGTCAACAACCTTGATTGAGTGCCTGCAACATGTGGAGCACAACACTGCTTGAGGAGTGAGCATCTATACCACACAATTTCATGATAGGGGATGCTAGAATGCAACTCTTTCCCATGGAGATTTTGCATTTCTTTTATTTCTCCTAATCACTCCATATGCTTCATGTTCTGTTTTCTTCTCCTAGACTTCCTTTTTCTATTTCTGAATATCCCAAGGCGAGGGAAACCTGGGTGGCTCAGTCACTTAAGCTCAGGTCATGATCTCAAGGTCATGAGATGGGGGTCTCAAGTGGGGCTCCATGCTGGGCATGGAGCCTGCTTGGGATTCTCTCCCTCTCCCTCTGTCCCACTTCTGTACTCTCTCTCTCTCTCTCAGAAACAAACAATAAACAATAAAAAAAACAAGGTGAAAAAGAACATTTCACTTCCTGACTGTGCATTTTCAAGAATTTCAATCATCCTGGTGTCCTCTGGATTGCTTTCATCTTCATAAGCCCTATCTAATTCCATTTTCGATTTAACACATTATTAAAACAGGACATAAAATGGGCTAGATAATCTGTAACTGAGTTACCATGCATTGAAAGAAATGTTCCTTTAATTTTAGATAGTCCTAGAGTTTGATTTAGTTTGGTTGTGAATAATATTTGCATAATCATAATGGTGTACATGTTGGTAATGGGTTTCAACTTTAGAACCTATGGAAGAATCAATACTTGAAACAGTCTTGGTTGCAATAAAGAAAGTAAATGTGAAATACGTTGGCAATTTATTTTTTAAGATTTAATTTATTTATTTGGGAAAGAGAGATAGTGAGAGAAAATACAAGCAGAGGGGAGAGGGAGAAGCTGACTCCCCACTGAGCAAGGAGGCAGACATGGGCTGGATCCCAGCACCCTGGGATCATGGCCTGTGCCAAAGGCAGATGCTTAACCAACTGAGCCACCCAGGTGCCTCTATGTTAGCAATCTAAAATGTAAATGACAGAAATGAGAAGGGAAATGGAAGATATAAAGAGCAGGAAGAACTGATATAGAAATATGATGACCTTCATTTTCCAGTTTGAGGATATGGTGAATTAAGAAATACTGTTGTAAGTTAATGAAACAATTTATAAGATGTAATGAAAGTGTTTATATAACTAGGTTATGTTATCTTATGGTGATATATTTACATTATACTAACTTATACTAACATTATATTATCATATTTTTCTCAAAGTGCTAAGGTAATCTACATGAAAGTAAATTAAACATAGTATAACTATTGACTGTGAAAAGATGTCAAGGGAAAATAGTGGTCAGTTTGACTCAGGTTTTTATCTTTAATTGTTTGGAGCCAGTGGATTTTTTGTTAAAGCTGGTAAATTACAAAATAGAGAGAACAACATATAGAGTTAAGTGAGGGCCATCAGAGATGTCAAAATTACAAATATTGAAAGAATTGCCACTGGGGAGTGAAATGGGAGGTGCTCTATGATGGGCTGTGATATCTAATTTGACACATATGTATTTATTATTTTTTTAAAGTTTTTCAATGTTTATTGAAGTACAGTTTACATACAATATTATATTAGTTTCAGGTGTACAACATAATGATTCAACAACTGAATGTATTACTCAATGTTCACTATGATAGTGTAGTAACAATTTGTCATCATACAGAGTTATTACATTATTACTGACTGTATTCCCTATGCTGTAGTTTTCATCTATGTGACTTATTTATTTTATAACTGGAAGTTTGGGCTTTTTAATCTTTTCCATCTATTTCACCACTTCTATCTCCTCAGCAATCTATCTATCTATTCTCTGTATTTATGAGTCTGTGTCTGGTTTTGTTTTATTTTTAGATTCCATATATAAGTAAAATCATGGTATTTGCCTTTCGTTGTCTGACTTATTTCACTTAGCATAATATCTGTAAGTCCATCCATGCTGTCATAATGAGAAGATTTTACTCTTTTTTTATAGCTGGTTAATATTCCATTGTGTGTGTGTGTGTGTGTGTGTGTGTGTGTGTGTGTTTGGGCACATGTGTGTGTTTACATACCACATCTTCTTTATCCATTTATCTATTGATGGATGCTTGGATTGGTTCCATGTTTTGGCTATTGTAAATAATGCTGCAATAAACATAGGGATGTATATATCTTTCAAATTAGTACTTTCATTTTCTTTGGGCAAATACTCAGTAGTGGAATTTCGGAATCATATGGCATTTATATTTTTAATATTTTAATGAACCTCCCTATTGTTATCTGCAGTGGTTGCAACAATGTGCATTCCCACCAACAGTGTGTAAGGGTTCTCTTTTTCTCCACATCCTAACACTTTTTATTTCTTGTCTCTTCTATTAACTTTTTAATTTTAATTCCAATATAGTTAACATATGGTATTATATTAGTTTCAGGTGTACAATATAGTGATTCAGTAATTTTATACATTACTCAGTGTTTATTAGAAGTGTATTCAATCCCCATTACCTATTTCTACCAAGTCCCACTCACTCGTCTCTAGTAGCCATCTGTTTATTCTCTATAGTTCAGAGTCTGGTCTTGATTTGTCTCTTCTTCACTTTATTTTGTTTCTTAAATTCCACACATCAGTGAAATCATAAGGTATTCGTCTTTCTCAGACTAATTTTGGTTAGCATAATACTCTCCAGCTCCATCTATGTTGTTGCAAATGCAAGGTTTCATTCTTTTTTATGGCTGAGTAATATTCTGTTGTGTACATTTACATTATATCTTCTGTATCCAGTTATCTATTGATGGACACTTGGGCTGCTTCCATAATTTGGCTATTGTAGATAATGCTGCTATTAACATATGGGTGCATGTAACCTTTTAAGTTAGTCTTTTTGTATTCTTCGGATAAATATCCAGTAGTACAATTACTGGGTGATAGGCTAGTTCTATTTTTAATTTTTTGAGGAATCTCCATATTATTTCTATAGTGCCTGCACCAGCCTTCATTCCCACCAATAGTGTAAAGGGGTTCCTTTATCTCCACCTGCTTTCCAACACTTGTTTCTTGTGTTTTTTTATTTTAGCCATTCTGACAGATGTGAGGTGACATCTCATTATAGTTTTGATTGCATTTCCCTGATGATGAGTGATGTTGAGCACATTTTCATGTGTCTGTTGGCCATTGGGGTGTCTTTTTTGAAGAAATGTCTGTTCTTCTGCTCATTTTTTAATTGCATTGTTTTTTGAGTGATGAATAGTTTAAGTTCTTCACATATTTTGAGTACTAGCCCTTTATCATATATGTCATTTGTGACTATCTTCTCCCCTTCAGTAGGTTTCCTTTCAGTTTTGTTAATAGTTTCCTTTGTTGTGCAAAAGCATTTTATTTTGGTTCAATCCAGTAGTTTTCCTTTGTTTTGTTTTTTTTTTCCCTTGCCTGAAGAGGCATCCATAATTGTAGAAACTCTGAGATTGGCTATGATATTTGATTTGACATCATCTGCTACTTTTTATATCAGATATATTTAAGACAAAAGCCTCCCCAAACAATAAATAATAACATTGAAGTTTTTGTATAATTTTACTTTTTTTTAATATTTACTTTTTTAAAGATTTTACTTATTTATTCAGGAGACACAGAGAGAGAGAGAGGCAGAGACACAGGCAGAGAGAGAAACAGGCTCCATGCAGGAAGCCTGACATGAGATTCGATCCCAAACCTCCAGGATCACGCCTAGGGCTGAAGGTGATGCTAAACTTGCTGAGCCACCGGGGCTGCCCTAGTTTTACTTTTCTTAAATATTTTTTCCCTCATATTTCCCCAGCCTTTTCTTTCCACCAACCAAAATATGCAACAAAATATGTCATGTTATTCTTAGTAGAAATATTACTATCAGTAAAACTTTGAGATACAATTAAACTTTTCAATTATTCTTTTTTAAACTTTTCAATTATTCTAATTAAAGTAAATACTTATATTTATTTGAAATGGTTATAATAATATTTCTAGGAAAGAAGATAATTATTTACTTCAATTAATTTCATAGAGTATTTTACTTGTTTATTTAAGTACTTGCTAATACTCTCTTCTGAAAACTTATCTTTTTTGCAAGCACATTTTACCTCAGTTTCAAAATAAAGTGTTATTTTCCAAAAAGTACTAGAAGATATTTTCAAAGGACTAAGAATCAACTTATTTTTACTACACTTCTATATAGCAAACTTAATAATAAAACATTGTTATTAGAACTAACATAATCAATTATAAGGTGCACTAAAACAAGAAAAACTCAAAACACTGAGAAGACAGGAGGTCCTAAATAAATTATGATTGTTATTGATTATGAGATATGTCAGTATCTATTTAATACAATATAACAATTAAAAATGTGAATCTTGGGGATCCCTGGGTGGCTCAGCGGTTTAGCACCTGCCTTTGGCCCAGGGCATGATCCTAGAGTCCTAGGATCGAGTCCCGCATCAATCTCCCTGCATGGAGCCTGCTTATTCTATGTCTGTGTCTCTGCCTCTCTCTATGTCTCTCATGAATAAATGAATAAGATATTTTAAAAAATGTGAATCTTAGAACAATGGTATTAAGAAATACAACATATAGAATTTTTTTTGACAGACATTTTAAACGAGCTCATCTTAAGCTTTGCACAGTGGCAGTAATCATAGCCAGTGAGGTTTATCTGAGGCATGATTATTGCTAACTGAAAACTAAAAGGACTCAACTCACTAGAAACACAAAACAGCCACAAATGCTACCACACATGTAATTTTAAAGTTCCTAGTCACCACTTAAAAAAAAAAAAAGAAAAAATGGGTGAAATTAATTTTAACAATATATTTTATTTAGCTCAATGTATCCAAAATATTATCATCTTAAAATGCATTCTTTGTAAAAAAAAAAAAAGCAATGAGATATTTTAAACTTTTAAAATGTGATTTGTAGTTTACATTACAATATATTCCAATTGGCACTACCCATATTTCAAGTGCTTAATAGTCACATGTGGCTAGTAGCTAACCTATTGAATAGCACAAATGTAGATTATTTCCATCATCATAGAATGTACCATGGGGCAATACTGGCATGAGGAGGCAATGAAAATCAGATAGACATTAGTAGTGAAATATGATAAATGGTGCACACAATACAGGCAACAAACCCAACCTTGGTTGATAGTATTCCTAGAAGTGACATACCTGCATTTTCCATACATGATAATATACACAGAAAACCACTGATTAATTTGGGTTTTTTTTTTAATATTTATTTATTTATTCATGATAGACATGGAGAGAGAGAGAGAGGCAGAGACACAGGCAGAGGGAGAAGCAGGCTCCATGCCGGAAGCCTGACGCGGGACTCGATCCTGGGACTCCAGGATCGCACCCTGGGCCAAAGGCAGGCGCTAAACCACTGAGCCACGCAGGGATCCCCTAATTTGGGTTTTGATATTTATGTTCATTGATATAGAAATTTTTCCTTCAGTTGATTATTAACAATGAAAAATTATGATTATGAATCTAATGTCCTAAGCAAGTTATGGGCAAAACTTATGTCAGTGCTTCCAATATGGTTTCATTCAAAATGCGTATAGAAAGTCAGTTCTTATGTGAGGGTTTATCCTTAATATCAGCCTGATACATTGTGTCAAAATTAGTATATTTGGGACTTTTTGGTAGTATATGTTTGTGAATATAGGTGTGCATGTGTGTGTGTGTTTAAGCTCTAACAAACAGATCCCAGAAACCAGTCATAGAAGTAAAACTAAAGTGAGGATGTGTGATTCTAACAGACCACTAAACCCAACAACACTGGCTAAACTGATTTCTACATTGTCTTCATTTATTTATTATTTTTAGTTTATTTAAATTCAATTAACTAATTAACATGGTGTCTTTAAAATGTGCTTGTCTAAATGGCTTAGATAATTGCTAAATCATTTATTCCTGTTCTTTATTAAAGCAATATGCTTAAATGGAGGCTGACATACCTCCCTCATATTCCTCTTGTAAGAGAATTACTATTATAACATAAAACAATGAAAAAAATTTACTGAAATTTCAGTAAAAATTTCAGTAAATTTTTTTCTCATCCAAATTATGCCTGTCTCTAAATTTCAGAAACAAGTTAAATGTATATTCACAATCCTTACTCCTAGAATCTTGAGACTATAGGAGCGGAATTGCTAAATAACTGTCAAGTAATTCTCTCTTCTGGAGTGTTCTCCCCCCACTCTGCCTGTAGGCAGGGAGATGGAAAAAATATGATTCAAAAAGAAAGAAATGAATAAAGAAGATAAGGAGAGAAAAATGGGTGTGTGTGCATGCGTTTGTGTGCATATATGTGAAACAGACAGAGATTGATAGAGATCAGCATAGGTTTTGAATGGGGTGGCCCTGGGGGTAGAAGTTTAAATGAATCTTGGCTTCCTTGATTCATTCCTTTAATCCTCAAGGTTTCAGCAGCTCCAACATGATGGCTGGACTCTTATTATTAGTTTACTCAAGAAAAAGACATTGGAGAAAGAAGGGTTTTATGGCTTTAGACTGAGTAAAAAGAATGCTACTGTCAGTTTTCTATCCAGCACTATTTCTAACTTATTTAACTTGTTACCATAGTCATTAATTTCTCATGTGTAACATGGCTATTTGCCTGAAGAAAAATACAAGGGTACTACATCATTGAATTTCTATCATCTATTATGGATGTAATATTTTCAAATAATTCCAGAAGGCTAGTTAAACATGACCTCCCTCAACTGAAGCAGCAGTGAGTATTTGTCATGACATTTCCCTTCCCATATGGAGTTTCCACAGCACCTCTTTAATGGATTTCATTATTTTCCCTGTTCCTTTAATTAACTTTTCTCCTAGTTTTAAATAAAATTAATTGGCAGAGGTTGATGAAGGAAAAGATGAAAATACAACATAAAGGAAATGAGATGTTGACAGCAGTTTTAAACTCTTTTAAAACGTAATTAAAATATATGCAGAAAAACGCATAAAATCTAAGTGCACAACTGAGAATGTATTATATAGTAAGCATTCCTATAACCACTTTTAAGGTCAAGAAATAAAAATTGTTTTATGTTAAATGTACCTATAACCACTCTCAAGGTCAAGAAATAAAATGTTATGAGGAGCCTGAAAGTCCCATCTCAATCACAAACTGCTCTTTTTTTTCTAAAGGCAACACTATCCTCAATTTAAAGATAATCACCCCTTCACTTTGTAGTATTACTACCTAAGATACATACCTAAATGAAATAATTTGATTCTATTTTTGAGCATTATGTGAATGGAATTACACATTATGTATTAATTTAGGTCTGGTTTCCCTTGCTCAATATTATACTTAAGAGATTATATTATTGTGTATATCTGTAGTTCTATTTTCTTTTGATTGTTGTAAAATATTTTCGGGATATGCATATACTGCAGTTTATATATCAGTTTTCCTTCTAATGGGCATTTGGGTAATTTCAAGTTTAGGGATTTTATGATCAATGCTGCTATGAATATTCTTGCACATGTCTCTGAGTTCACGTATGAATACATTGCTGCTGTATATATATATACCTAGGAGGAGAATTGCTGAGTTTTGCATGTCTTTAAATTGCTAAATAATATCAAACTGCTTTCCAAAGCAGTTTTATCCATTTACATTCCCTCAAAGTAACGGTTGAGTTTCTCTACATTCACACTAACACCTGGAATTTAATTTTATCCCTTCTTTTGGGTACAATTTGTTAGACCTTTAAGTTGCTTTTCCTTGATGACTAAAGAAATCGAACTGCTTTTCAATTGTTGATTACACATTCAAATTTTTTCTTTATTCAAATCTCTTGCATTTTGGGAGGGTCTGCTTATATTCTTCTTATTTATTTGTAATTCTTTATATTTTTTTGGTTATAAGTCTTTATTTGTAAGATATTTAAAATATGTTTTCTGACTTTAGCTCACTTTACTGTGATCAAATTTTATGACCAAATGTTGATTTTGATGAATTTTATGATTAGTTATTTTTGTGTTGTTTAGAATATTGATATACCTTGAAGTCATAAATATTAACTCTCCATATTAACTTTCAGGTCGTTAAGTGTTTTGTTTTTTGTATTTTGTTCTATGTCCACATGGATATTATTTTTGAATCATGTGAGTTGGGGTTCAACTTTCCTTTTTTTCAGATAAGGACATCCAATTGTCTCATTATATGTACTAAAAAGATTGTGATTTTCCACGTCTCAGTGATGTTCCCATTCTGTTAAATTAGATGTCTGTATGGTCTCTTTTAGGTATCTGAATTTGATTTCATTGGCCTATCTGTCTGTCTTTCCAACCATGACTAACCACACTAAGCTAAATACTGTACTTTATATGGAAGAACTGTAGAACTGTATATGATGAATGAAGAACTGTAGAACAAGTCTTGCCATGTTTTTCTTCCTCAAGGGAATCTTTTTGACCTCAATTTTTATAAATAATCTTGATAAGGTTTTAAAAATCTATTATAATTTGAACTATAATATTAATTTTGGTGAAACTGACATCTCTTAAAAATAAGACTTCCAGGGCAGCCCGAGCTCAGAGGTTTAGTGTCACCTTCACCCAGGGCCTGATATTGGAGCCACCGGATCGAGTCCCATGTTGGGCTCCCTGCATGGAGCCTGCTTCTCCCTCCACCTGCGTCTCTGCCTCTGTCTCTGTCTCTCTCTCTCTCATTAATAAATAAAATCTTAAAAAAATAAAAATAAAAATAAGACTTCCAATTCTGGACTTAGCATTGCTCTTCATAAACTTACTTTTAAATTTCTCTAAATAGTATCTCATAGTTTGTCCAAAGAGATGGTATGTTACTTTCATTTGATTAATTCCTAGATATTTTGTATTTGAAATTTTACCTGTTCTTTTTAATATTTAATTTTCAAGTTTGTTATTGCAGTAGACTAATGCAATGCATGTTTCTTTACTTTTATCTATGATCTTATAAAGTCATATTAATTTGAAACTTACTTATGTATTCTTTTGAATTTTGTACAAAGTCAGTCATGTTATTTTGCAAAGTGAAATTTTGTTTCTTCCTTTTCAATATCTGTAGCTTTTCCCCTGACTTACTTCACTATCTACAACCTTCAACATTGTATAGAAAACATAAAACTAAAAAACTAGCAGAATACTGAAGGCTTTATTACCTAAGTACAGACCAAGAATTGTCCGTTTGCCTTAGCTTCAATTTACATGTTACTTTTTTCTAACTCACTTGAAATTCCAAGTGAAAGTACAAAGAGAAATATGTGACTGATCTCAGATTGAGGATTTGCAAAAAGGGGCTGATAAAGACTGTGGAGGGGGTGCTTTGGATGGTCTGCATGGACTGCTGGCTCCACAGCAAAGCAAGTGTTCTCATTCCGAAGAACAAATCAAGCCACATATTTAGAGTAGTTGTTTACAATTCCTGTATTTAGCATAGCACTTGGTTATATTAAAATTAACAAGGAAAGTCTACCAATGTAATATAATAAATGGACAAAGAATTCAAGTAGGTATTTCACAATAGAGAATATGCATTTCCTCCAGATAACGGAGTCATCCAGGGGCCCCCAAATTAGAATGCTAATATTAATGTTTGGCAAATATATAAAGTAATTTAAATTATCCTACAATTTTTGGGGGGTATGTAAATATGAACAACAGATTTGTAACCATCTTTGACATTATCAACCACAGCCAAATATGTATGGAGCCAATGACCCAGAAATTCCACTCCTGGGTATGTAATGAACAAACATGAACATGAACATGAACACTTACATTCACCAAAATGCACTTACAAAAATATTCATAGAAGCACTATTTATAATAATAAGTAGTAATAGTAACAAAGTAACAAAACCCTAAATGTACATCAGCAGTAGAATGGATAAATAAGCAGTTGTATTTGGTGGTACAGAGGGAAATTTTATAAGACTGACAAGAATTAATTAAAACTGCAAGGTATTTTTTTGTTTGTTTGCTTGTTTTTGTTTTCCGTTTTCTTTTATTAAGTAGGCTCCACACCTGGTGTGGAGCCCAATTCTACGTTTGAACTCACAACCCTGAGATCAAGACCTGAGCTGAGATCAAGAGTCAGATGCTTAATCAACCAAGTCACCCAGGCACCCTCTAAAATTGTTGTAGTTTTGTTTTGCTGATAATATATCACTTCTCGATCTAGGTGCTGCTTACATGGATTTGTTCATTTTGTGAAAATTCATCAATCTGCTCACTTGTGATTTGTAAACTTTTCTCTATATATGTTATATTTCATTAAAAAATATTCGCTTAGAATATAAGAAGCTTGAATCAGCCAATGGAATGAAACTCCTGCTTATTTTGCAATAGCTTTGATTAGTGTCAGTCTTGACTGATGAGGTAAAATAACCATGAGACTTGTGTGCTGAATGAATTTTCCACTACTATTTATGATCCATGACCTATGTAGCTTTGGAATTGGGTGAGCTAGGTGAGCACTCAGACAGGTTCCTCATTACTTCATAAATGTCAGATTTATGGATTGTACTACATTTTTTCTTGCAAAACACTTTTTCTAATATGACTTCTAAGGCTCTAGTTCCTTCTTCCAAAATCTTCAACTCCTATTCAAATTGTCTTTGCTATATTTGTACACATATGGTCATAATGATGATGATAATAATACCAATAAGTGAAATAATAACAACGATATTACTAATAATTAAAAGTTAATATGATCCAGGTGCTGTTATAAGCAGTTTGCTATATTAATTTCCTTAATCCTTACTTCAATCCCATTTGGTACATATGATTATTTCTCTATTTCACAGTTCAAGAAACAGAGTCACAGAAAGATTAAATAGCTTGCCCAAGTTAAAAAAGCTGGTAGATTGCAAAACTGGATTAGAATCCAGGCAGTCTGCCTCTAGACTCCAAACTCCTTAGCATTACGTTATACTGCTGTATGGGCACTTTGGGCTCATTAGGATAGGCTGGACATCAGATGCTTATAGGCATTAAGGTTTAGTGAGTGTGGATAATATTTTCCCCACTTAACAGATTAGGAAATAAATATCAGACTATTTAAGTAATTTCTGCAGAACATGCACAGAACAAAGAAAAGAATCAGGATTGGAACCTAGGCTTTCAGACCAGGTCTGGAGCTTTCTCTACAAACTACAATAAAAATCTGGAGAAATTATTTCAGACTACCAAGAAAAATTAGGCAAAATTTGAAGCATTCATCTAAGATCTCAACTTGGGGTCATGGAAACATTCTGGACTTGTTCCTATGTTCTCCCCAGCTTTCCCCACTCCAAAATAAAGGTTGGGACTTGAAGTTATTTAGATCATGAAAGTAAGTATACTATCTGCTTGCTTCTCCTATCTGTTGCCATCCCACCCAAATTGATCTTCTTCTTGTGCTGTATCCTTGTGATTTAAATTACAAAGAAATTTCTTATAACCTTGAGAAAGGTTAACTGACTTATGAGGAAGGCTATAAAAAGCAGGGTCACTGCCACATTGCCCTCATCCATGCGTCAACAGATGTCAGCTAGAGCAGGACCATGCATCCCGACCACTCTCCTCTGCTATTTCTCAGGTGATGGTGAGGGCTGAACATCTTTTGTGCTCAGGCAAAAAAAGACTTGCTCATTAGAGCGGTGGGGGAGTCCTCTGGGTGTAGTAAATGTCTTCATACATTTTCCTTGAGTATAGCAGAGCATTATTCAGAATGGATGCTCTTGATGCATATAGCATGACTGACAGTTTTATGCTCATCTTTTTATGGATCCACAAAGTCATATAAATAAATATTCTATTAGATACCAGGAATCCCTGGGTAGCTATTGGGTGTGGTCCTATGAGTCTTTGTAAATTCCTCCACATCTGTGTAAGAAAGCTCACTATTTTTGAATCATTCAGGCAAAAGGAAGAGTAACTCTAATTTGCTTTTTAAAAATTTGTTTTCTGGGCAGCCCGGGTGGCTCCGCGGTTTACTGCCACCTTCGGTCCAGGTCATGATCCTGGAGACCCGGGATCGAGTCTGTGTTGGGCTCCCTACATGGAGCCTGCTCTCTCTCCTCTCTCTCCTCTCTGTTACTCATGAATAAATAAATAAAAATCTTAAACAAATTTTTTTGTTTTCTTTTCCTTTCTCTTCCTTCCTCCTTTCCCCCTCTTTTCCTTCTTTCCTACACTTACTGTAACATAGTGCATGAAGCTAAAACACATCTTTTGAATATGAAACAAGGGAGTGAAAATACTTTTTCCTACTAAAAATAATTATAAAGAAAATGTTTAAGAAATATAACTAAAGGTAAAAGTTTAATCAATAAAGACCTTAAATTAAAACAGAAACAACAAAGCTAACTTTGTATACTTAAGCATTTTATGGTTTTTACACAATTTACAGGTGAAATTAATTTTTTGAAATATGGTTCATTAACATTTTTATTGTTTGTCATATTTTAAATAATATTGTTATGTACCATTGTATAAAATTAATAGTGCATTAAAATGGTCTCATCTTAAATCAGGGACAGTTTGCTGTAACTAGAATTTTCAATTCTCTAATGATTTTTTTTTCTCTGCTATGAAGAGAAAAAAACTTCTATATTAAAATGATGTACGAGGGCAAAAGGAAATTTATGATCTAAACTTGCTGCAAATCATTTGTATTGATCTGTTTTGTTTCCATTCTGCTGAAGCTAATGGAAATCATTTGTCACCTGACTTGTCCCAGCTGATTTGAAAAAAAAAAAAAAAAAAAAACACTGTACCATTTATCAGACCAGCTGAAGGTCTGCTACAAGTGTGCTTATGTCTGCAATCACCAAATACATTCAATTTCTAGGGAAGTAGTGAATATTAGGCTGCATTGCTCAGAGGCTTAAAAATAAATTAAATCTAGATATGAACATATATATATACATAATACATTCTAATAAAGCAGTAAATAGGGAAAATGTACTAGCTAGTAGAGTACTTATAAGTAATATTTTAATAGTTTTGTATTTCAAGAGCTAAAATTAAGATATAATTATGTGATATTAACTATGGTAACATTATATACTTGGAAGTGGAAGTTAACATACCATTAGAGCAATGCATTTAAGGAAATAAAGTTCTTTTCCTGACCCATAAATTCTGAGTTTGACCCTTATCTTTAAAGAACATTTTTGGGTGACTCAAATGTAAACTTTTAAATCTTATAATTTTGTACATTTACTTACATGAAGAGAAAACTTCAGATATGTATCTGTTTTTGTATTGATAACAGTTGGCTTTGAGAAGCCAATTATATTTGTATAATTTTCAAATGCTCATAAGATATGTCATCTCTCTACCTAGTCCTTACCCTTCAGCTGAAGGTGAGAGGAGATTGGTCTCACAAATCTTTTGTGACATTCTTTCAAACTGTTAAAGAGCAGGAGTCATTGTATGAAAGATTATTTAAACTTTGTCATTATGATATTTCATGGTACCAAATTATCTTATAGTAGGACAATTTTACCTATGAGTTCAAGTCATGTAAAGCAGGACTGTAGAATCCAGACAGAGACCAAGGGAATTTCCAGAATTGCATTGTTGCTTTAATACACATAATACACATTCCTATTTATTTTCTAATGCATTACTTTTTCCCCTGTATCTCCTATTTTCTTCCCTATTACTTGAATAGTATAATTTGTTTGAGCACAGAGTCACAGAATAGACATTTATGTCTTAAAATTTATGATGCTGAGAGCATAATTCATTCACTCATCCACTCTTTACATTCAATAAATGTTTTTCAAATACTTCTAGGAAATAGGAACTCTGACAGATTTGAAAATACAACGGTGTAGAAAAAGGAGACACTGCCTATATTATTTAAGAATTCAGATTTGAGCGAATATGATAATGTAATTAATTTTAGAAGTTTTCCTAACCTGATGACAAGTTCATGATATAAGGCATCTTAGTAAGAAAAAAGAACAATAAACTAGCTTAGGCTGGTCTTGAAATTTGGTCCTCTTAGTCATCTAATTATTTTGGTCTAAATTCTTGTATAGGTTGACTATGTTTTTTTTTTTTTTTTCTTTTCCTTTTCTGTTTTGTTTTGAGCATATAGAAAGTTGTGAGCCCTTGAGGAAAACAGTTTAAAGTTTTGCATCTTAAAATCTGTTAGATGTTCAATTCATATTTGTTGAACACATGAACGAATGAATTAATGAATGCTACCATTCCCCCCTCAAACTTAGCATTTCTTTGCATTTTAAAATTACAGGGGGAAATCAACAACATTTACAAAATTGTGCAGTTATGCTAAGTAAAGCTTAAAATTCATATTAATTATTTGATAACATTTTTGGATACTGAGGTCCTATTTCTCATCACTCCAGTCCAACCTATAAACAGCAGATTAGAACTATCAGTATCTTAGTCTGAAATTATGCATTTATTCACTCATTTATTCTTTTTAAAAAAATATTAAATTTTATTTTTGTTTTTTTCTTTGGTTTATTTATTTACCTGAGAGAGAAAGAGCAAATGGAGGGAGAGGTGGAGGGAGGGGCAGAGAGAGGGCAGAGAGAATCCTCAGGCAGACTGCCTATTGAGCATGGAGCCACTCTGAGGCTTGATCCCAGGACTCTGAGGTCATGACCAGAGCTGAAATACAGAGTCTGCTGCTTAATCCACTAAGCCACCTATGCACTCCTTAAATTATTATTTTAAACCTCTACACTTTCTAGTTGCACCAGGTACCTGAGTTGGACAAGTCAGGGCAGTGAGGCCACACATCTCACCTTGATGCCACAGGGGTCAGGTGACCCCACAAGACTTCATGCTGCCTGCCCATGAGGGAGGTCACTTAGGTGCTTCCACAGACCCTTCTACCACTGGTACCATTCACCCATCCCTTCCCCAAAAGCCTCAGGGGTGGTTGATCCCCTCTTGCTTCCATACCCCAACTACCCTTTCCACTCTGTGCCTCCTTGAACCCTTGATCTAGGCCCCCATCACCATAGGGGGCAGAGGTGGGGTCTGTGGTAGGAAGTGGAACAAGAGTTGGCAGGGTGCATGGGAAGGGATGGCAGAGATGGAGACTGCCAGACTAGGCCCAGGCCTGGAGAGCAGATAAATTTTTGTTTGAATTCCAGTTAGATGACATACAGTGTAATATCTGTTTCAGGTATATAATATAGCGACACAACAATTCCATACAATACACTGTGCTCATCACAAGTGTACTCCTTAATCCCCATCACCAGTTTCATCCATCCCCCTCCACCTCCCCTCAGGTAACCATCAATTTGTTCCCTATGATTGAGAGTCTGTTTCTTGGTTCTCTATCTTTTTTTTCCCTTTGTTCTTTTGGTTTTTGTTTTTTAAATTCCATATGTGAGTGAAATCATGCAGTATTTGTCTTTCTCTGACTGACTTATTTCACTCAGCATTATACTCTCTAGTGCCATCCATGTCTTGAAATGGCAAGATTTCATTCTTTTTTTATAGCTGAATAAAAATATTCCATTATACATATATACTACTTCCTCTTTATCATTTCATCTACTGTTTCCATTTCTTGGCTATTGTAAATAATAGCCAATACACATAGGGGTGCATGTGTTTCTTTGAATTAGTGTTTTTGTATTTTTTGGGTAAATACCCAGTAGGGCAATTACTGTATCATAGTTTTCTTTTTAACTTTTTTTTAACTTTTTAACTTTTTGAGGAACCTCCATACTGTTTTCCACAGTTGTTTCACCACTTTCCATTCCCTTGAGCAGAGCAAGGTTTCCTTTTTCTTCATAACCTCACCAACACCTGTTGTTTCTTGTGCCATTGATTTTAGTCATTCTGACAGGTGTCAGATGGCATTTCATTGTAGCTCTGATTTTCACTCCCCTGATGATACATGGTGGTCAGCATTTTTCACATGTCTTTTAGCCATCTATATGTCTACTTCGGAGAAATATCTGTGAATGTCTTCTGCCCATATATTATTGCATAAATTCTTTATACATTTTAGATACTAATCCTTTATCAGATATGTCATTTGCAAATATCCTTTCCCATTCAGTAAGTTGTCTTTTAGTTTTGTTGATTGTGTCCTTCACTATGAAGAAGCTTTTTCTTTGTATGTATTCCCAATAGTTTATTTTTGAGTTTGTTTCACTTGCTTCAGGAGACATATCTAGTAAGAAGTTGCTACGGCTGATGTCAAAGAAATGACCTCCTGTGTGTTCTCTTCTAGAATTTTTATGGTTTCTGATCTCACATTTAAGTCTTTAATCCATTTTCAATTTATTTTTGTGTATGGTTTAAGAAAGTGGTCCAGTTTCATTCTATGCATGTTGCTGTTCTGTTTTCCCAACACCATTTGTTGAAGAGACTTTTTTCCCATTGGATATTCATTCCTGCTTTGTCAAAGATTAATTAACTATGTAATTGTGCATTTATTTCTAGATTTTCTCTTCTGTTCTATTGATCTGTGTGTCTATTTTTGTCCCAGTACCATACTGTTTTGATTAGTACAACTTTGTAATGTAACTTGAAGTCCAGAATTGTGATGCCTACAAGTCCAGAATTGTGATGCCTACAGTTTTCTCTTCTTTTCCAGGATAGCTCTCACTACTCAGGTTTTTTTTTTGGGGGGGTGGGGGGGTCCAAACAAAGTTTGGGAGTATTTGTTCCAGTTCTGAAAAATACCAGTGGTATTGTGCTAGGGATTGTATTAAATCTGTAGATTACTTTGGGTAACAATATTACCCAAGGCATATTAACAATATTTGTTCTTCCAATCCATAAACATGGAATATCTTTCCACTTCTTTGCGTCATCTCAATTTCTTTTATCAGTGTTTTATAGTTTTCAGAGTATAGGCCTTTCACCTTTTGGTTAGGTTTAGTCCTCAGTATCTTATAGTTTTTGATGCAATTGTAAATGGGATTAATTCCTTGATTTCTCTCTCTACTGCTTCATTATTGGTGTATAAAAATGCAACAGATTTCTGTACATTGATTTTGAATTCTGTGACTTAACTAAATTCATTTATTAGTTCTAGCCAATTTTTTGATGAAATCTTTTGGGTTTTCCACATATAATATCATGTCATCTGCAAATAGTGAAAGTTTTACTTCTTCCCTACTGATGTGGGTGCCTTTTATTTATTTTTGTTGTGTGATTGCTGTGGCTAAGCTTTCCAGTACTGTGATGAATAAAAATGGTAAGAGCGGACACTTGTCCTTTTCCTGACTGAGGGGAATAGCTCTTTGTTTTTCCCCATTAACAATGATGTTAGCTGTGGGTTTTTCATATATGGCCTTTGTTATGTTGAGATATGTTTCCTATGTTTTTTGAGGGCTTTTAGCATAAAAGGAAGTTGTACTTTGTTAAACACTTTTTCTGTGTCTATTGAAATGATCATATGGTTCTTATCCATTCTCTTATTGATGTGATATTTCATGTTGATTGATTTGTGAATATTGAACCATTCCTACAACACAGGAATAAATCTATTCACTCAACAAACATGAACCACTTGCTAGTAGTTGAGTATAGTAACAGGGATACAAAGGTGAATTGTAGAAGGCCTTGCTTTGAGGAACAGAGGGTAGTGGAGGACACCAGTCATGTATAGGAAAAAAATATATATATACACAATGACATAATTTGTCACTTTTTAATAAAGTTATAAAAAATTCTTTGCTTATAGAAAAAAGGAAGCAAATAAAACTCCAGAAAATCTTTGTAGAGGAAAAGGGAGAGAAATTGTTAGAAAAAAGACATGGAAGTTATAAAGACATAGAAAAATATGGGATATTCAAGTTAATATGAAAAATTCAGTTCGGTAGAAGAGGTATTTTGTAGTCAGATGTTGAAGGACACTTAAAAAATGCCAGCTAAGAAATCTCATATTTCTACTCAAGGGAACAGGATCACCAGAAGTTTTGAAAAGGAGGAAAAGAAAAAAAATATCATTATTATGCAATTAATGAATAAAAAGGGATTATATGATTAAGTAACAATTTAGAAAGTAGAGAAAAAATGCAAAAACAAAATAACAATGACTATATCCATTTTACCACCAACCTAAAACCTATAACAGAGAGATACTCTGTGCTAATATTTGGAGTATATGTTATTGCAGAATATGCTTCTAACAGGCAATTCCAACATATCACTCTTTTAGTATTGTGATACAGAATCATATACATGCTCTTTAACCTATAACTGCAATTGATAATGTATTTCTATACTATTTGACATGGAAAGATATCTTAATGCCCATTAATGTTAAATTTGAAAAGCATATTTTACACGTAAAATGTTAAATGATTAGGGGTGTCTACATGGCTTGGTTGGTTGAGTGTCTGACTCTTGGTTTCAGCTGGGGTCATGATCTGTGGATCGAAGGATCAATCCCTGTGTCAGGCTCCACACTCGATGAGGAGTCTGTTGGAGATTCTGTTTTTTCCTCTCACTCTCTGACTCTGCCCCTACTCCCTACTAATGTGAGCTCTCTCTCTGAAATAAATGAACCTTTAAGAAATGTTAAATGATTAGAAGATGTAGTCTCATGAAGAAAATACACATATAGTGAAGTTATAGTAAATAAACCAGTGTATTTAAATCATGTAGATAGAGACTCCTGAGTGGCTTAGCGGTTGAGTGTCTGTCTTTGGCTCAGGGCATGATCCCAGAGTCCTAGGATCAAGTCCCACGTTGGACTCCCAGCATGGAGCCTGCTTCTCCCTCTGCCTATGTCTCTGTGTCTCTCATGAATAAATAAATAAAATCTTAAAAAAATCATGTACATAGATCAATGATAGATAACATAACTAAGAATTAATAAATGTATGTACCCAGATATAAAGACATGGCATGGAATGTGGAGTGGGTGGAGATTATTTAGAAAAAGCTATTGAGACAAGTGGGTACCTATCAGGAAAAAAGGTAAAGTTTATACATACCTTACACAAAAATAACTTCCTGATGGATCAGAGATGTAAACACAAAAACAGAATAAGAAGCTCTATAAGTTCTAGAAAAATATGCAGGAACTTTTTATTCCTTAGAGATGAAAGGCTTTCCAAATATGACACAAAACTGAAAAATCAGAAAATAACATATTATTTGCCTATATCTCTAAAAAATATTTATTTGGCATTTAACCATAACTGAACATACAAACAAAACCTCCAAATCCTGAAAATGCTTGTAAGTACAATGCACAAATAATTAACATCCTCAATATAATATTTTTTGAAATGATATACATATATATTTTAAGATTTGTTTATTTCTTATTTTTGAAAGAGAAAGAATTCAGGGGAATAGGCAGAGGGAGAGAGATACTCTCAAGCAGACTCCCTGCTGAGTGCAGAGCCTGATGAGGGGCTTGATCTCACAATCCTGAGATCATGAGCTGAAATCAAGAGTTAGATGTTTAACAGCCTTCTCTTGCTGTCTTTCTTTATGAAACTCTAGGAACCATTTCTTACATTTTCAAGCTTATGAAAAGTTCTTATTGAAGTATGTCTCTAAAAAATCTGCACACTATAGATAGTGCGTATAGGCACTATAGATAGTTCAATAAACTATCACAAATGTAACACTTTTAATAATCACCGCTCATAAGAAATAGAATATTACCATTTTTCAAGAAGTTTTCTTTGTGTCCAATACCTGACATTACATTTTTCAGGAGTAACTAGCCTTCTAATCTCTTCAGTATAAATTAATTTTGTCTGTTTTTATCTTTATATAAAAAGAATCAAAGAATCATACACATGTACAATTTTTTGGCTGACTCTTCTATGAATGTGAAAATCACCATATTGTTATGAATAGTTGTAGATTGTTCACTATAATTTCTGAATGATATCCATTATGTGACTACCACAGAATACATTCATTCTCCTATTGGTATTTAATGTCCTACCTTTCCTATCTACTGCTTTAATGTCATGTTTTGCTATACACCAATGGCATGACCTTAAGATAGTTTCTATCAAAGCTTTATGCTCTAGAATTTACCGTTTACTTGCTGATCTCTGAATCACTCCTTATGCAGAGAGAATATACTTTCTTATTTTGGTGTTTCTTTCTGGCAGCTGGATCAAAAAGACAGTAGCTAAGGATCCTGCAAATACCAGCCTTTTTGATTTAACAGTCTTGTCTTTTTCAGTCCTCAAGTGATCAGATACAGGAATTGTTAAAGCTACGTGGAGGTGGGTTTTAACATAACTTACTGGAAAAGCCACTCCCGTGCAGCACTCAGTTCCTGCTACTGAGTCCAGGCTAACTTTCTAAATCAAGCACATTTTCTACATCATGTAAAACTTCCATACAACATATTCTAACTCCAACCTACCCTCAAACATCTTATTACATTTTTACCAGGAGAGGATATGAAAGAAAGGGAGTTGTATGCATACATTTTCAGAAATATTAAAACAGATATTTCCTTGCTGGAACTAGTAGAAGGATAAAATTACTCTAAGAGTTGTGAAGGAGAAAGATTCTTCCTTAGATGTGCTCAAGAAATTTAAGATATACCTAGGATTTAGACCAGGATAGAGACAGGGACATACATTGTCTCCAGAGTCCTGGAAGTATTAGAAGTACTTCTATACTTCTATTTGTATAAAACTATTTTAATCATTCTTCTTCAAAAGCTGTTGTGCTCCCAATTTCATAAAGATCCTCTAAGGAGTCTCATTATTTCATTTTAAAATACATTATCCATCTAATCATTTTGATGACTCCAAATAAATGTACATTCTGTAACATTCTGGCACCTTTATGACTCATTTGTTTGTCAACTATATTATTTAATTTGTCTGAAAACTCAGCTGTAAAAAAGAAATCAATCTATTTTTTTAAGATTTTATTTATTTATTCATTAGAGACACACACAGAGAAAGGCAGAGACATAGGTAGAGGGAGAAGCAGGCTCCCTGCAGGGAGCCCGATGCGGGACTCGATCCCGGGACTCCAGGATCACGCCTTGAGCTGAAGGAAGACACTTAACTATTGAGCCACCCAGGCATCCCGAAATCAATTCTATTTTTGTAGAAAGAGACAGAACTGGCATGAAAGAAGGTGCTGCTGATGGAAGAGTCAATGAGTAATAGCTACTCTATGCATATTTGAGACTTTACATTTGCTTTGGCTAAGAAAATATTAAGATTTTCTTCTACCCAATATTTTTGGGAAAAACTCTTTTCTACAGTCTTCATAAGAAATCAACTTGAAGTGTCTTTGAGAAAAGTGTTATATCTAATGTCTCTTCATACCAAGTACATTCTTTCCCCAAGAATTTTATGATTGTAATATCTCCAGTACTTAATGGATAACCACATTCAAAGTATTGCTTTTTAATGACATTACTTATGTCAATTGGCAGGTAACTGATTGCTGGTGGATACTGATAATGGCACTATTTTTTAAGTCCTATGGCTTCTGCTTGGCAGTATGAAATCATTTCAATAGCCCATGCTCCTAAAAGAATGTGAAGGACATTACAGTGATGGTCTTTCAGTTCTTTGGTTCCAAGAGTCAGTGCACAACATCTTGTGAATGCCAGTGTCTTTCATCTTGGGATTAGTTTTTCCTTCTGATGCTTTCAGAGCACTCATTTAAAACATGTAAGTTTCATCACATGAGATTACAAAGAATCCATTTCAATGCATTAATTTCAATTTAAAAATTTTTTTTTTTTACCATCCATGTTTGCTTGTGAATCTCTGAATTTCTAGTATTGGTAATGATATTTGTCTAGATATAGTCTATGTTTTAACTCCAAAACTTTGGCTCTGTTACTTTGGGTGGTACTATAGTTTGAAGGGGAAAAATATGCATGTAGCACAGTAAGGATAAATTTACTAGCCTCATTCTGTAGGGATGGGCAAGAAGGAGGACAGGAGGATATCCTGGAGAGTCAATGTTAATTAACTTATTTTATTAATTATTCTAATTTTGACATTTAGCACTTTTATTCAACTACACATTAACTCAGTATTTGTATGTTCAATATGGATAATTATAAATATAAATCCATCCTCTGACACAATATAACCAAATTCATTGATCATTTACTCATCGTCCCTAATAATGTAAAGAAAGAAAAAAGAGGTCTGTGAAACAATTAATTGTTAATCATCTATGAAACAATGTTTATCACAACATCTGAGATAAAGTTGTGTTTAGAAATAATTTCTTGCCCTTACTTTAAGGTTCAGTGATGCAAAGCAATCAAAGGATGTTCACAGAAGTTCTTAGGGATAAAAACTCTCCTTCCTCCTCTTTCTCTTGTTCCTGCTTCTCTTCCTCCTTTTTTTTTTATTTGATATTTCGATAAAGTCTTCATGATTCTCCTTTTGTAGATGCATTGTATATTGATTATTGCAATATCTCTTCTAGTGGGATCTCTCACTAATTATGTGAAATTCTCCTGAGTTATTAGTCAAACTTTGCCCTGAGACTAGACTGTAATGTAGAGTTGCTGCATACAGTCATGAAGGCAGTTTCCAGAACAAATTCAGGATGGATTGTCACATAGACTAAGAAAGAATTTGACAATATTTTGGCTCTACAGTAATTTCTTGGGCTCTGCTTATAAAAATAGTTTAGCTGGTCTATAGTTTTGAAATGCTAAGTGTGTTACTCCTTGGAGACTCACAAATCATACTAGTAAATTACAAACTTCAGAAGGTCTATTTATGATTGAGCTTTTTAGATGCTTTCATTTGGTTAAATCTATGTAACTTGGGTTTTTTGTTTCTGAAATTATTATTTATTATGTTTTTAGGGAACAGCTTTGAATATATCATGGAAGGCACTATGGAAAATGCTAGCTTCTGGTTATAATGGCACAAATATCAGTAATTGCTAAAAGTAATTGAATATTTCTTTTGGGATAGTCATTATGTTAAGTGCTTCATATGGATTATAAAATTTAATTTTCTTCAAGATCTATAAAATTAGTTCTTTTGTTATCACCAACTTATGGGAAAATAGACAGAAATATTGCCCAGGATTACTCAGCTAGCTAAGAAGCAGGCCCCTTATATGAAATGGAGCGGATCTTAGATGGTAGCATAATTTTAAAATGTATAGTATAAAATTTGCTATTCAGTGTGATCCATGAATCACATCTGCAAGCTTGTTAGAAATGCACTAAGAGTAGATGAGTTATAGTTTTTGTCAGTATTATCTGGGCAAAGGTCCTTGGAGACAGTTTTTCTTTCCCAATATCCAGAAAAGCGACTCTAGGGATAATCCTTGAGCTGCTGTACTATTTCTTTTCCTTTTTTTAAAAAAAAAATTTCTTTTACCTGGAATATGTGTTTGAAATCATAAGGCAATAATCAGAAAGAAAAATCAAGACAGTAAGAATTATAGGAAGGTAAGGTTAAAGCAGTCTAGGATACTAATGACATTAGGACACAATTCATATCCTGAGTTGTTGACCTAGGGCATGTTTATAATATAAGGAAAATAAATCCCTATTTCATTTACTTATCATTATCAAGTTTACATCACTTTTAGCCAAAATCATCTATCTGTGCTATGAGCATTGTGATTTTGGCTCTCAAGTAGTTTACTTGTAACTTAGGACATTAGACAAACTAATTTGTAACTTTAAAGCAAAGTTGAACATGTCAAATGAATTAATTGGTTAGTTGTATAATATAAAGTATCCATCAGTCCATATCAGAATATTATCACTAAGTGTTAGAAGAATCAGGAAGGGCTTCAGAGGAAAGATGGATCCCTGGATTGATTTTATATGATGGATATACTTTGGGTGGGTTATGGAGAGAAGAAATGACTTTCTTTGATTTGAAATACAATCAATAAGGAAAAGCATGTAGGAATGGGCTTCTTCCCCCTAGTATTACACTATATAATAGTGTGAAATGGGAGGTGAGATGGAACCACAAAATGGATAGCTTTTAGATCCAGCCATAGGAATTTAATATCATAATCCTATTGGACATTTTAGTACTTCCATAAATGAAATGAAGTAATCTGCTATAATGTTGATTTAAATTTTGTATTAGAGCAATTTTACACAATAAAATTTTATCGAGTGAAACTTTACTGCAAACAGTATAATAACCATTCTTATTTGAATAGAGTATCACTATTGATTCAAGTACTCTTGATAGTTGTGTACAATGGTAACAATTTTACTATATATATATATAATATATATAATTTAGTATCATTTGGTAAATATCTGCTTCATTCTGTTTTTATGTTTTTTGTTTTTGTTTTTTTTCTCCATTCTCTGTTTTATCTAGGAGGTTAACGAATAGGAAAAGAAAAAAATCACTAAGTCCCTTATAGTATGAAACACACACATAGGATATAACATAATGCTATACCTAATTCTTTTTAGTCATATACATATTATAGGTGTTCTAACACTTTAAGAAAGACAGAGAGGAAAAAGAAAAAGCATCTGTCTAGTGGTCTTGACATACATTTAAATAAACTGAAAGGGATTATATTGGCTTAGCTGAATAAATGGACATTGAATCAGTGTTGATTGACTCTATCAAATAGATATTTTTTAACACATACTGTGGTTCAGGTGTTCATTCAATACTAGGAATAAACATTAAGCAAAATGCAGATTTTGCTTTCAAAGAAAGGACATTATAATAGAATTAACCAGACCATAAATAAATATCCAGAAGTGATAATAAGTGTTAAGAACATCAAAAGAGTAATGTGATATGGAGCAATAGAAGGGATGTAATTTTTTAAAAAATATTAATAACGATATGAAAGAAAAGAAGGGAGTGAGGAATTTAGATATTTTAGGGAAAATCTTAGGAACAGAAAAAATCAAGTATTGTTAGGGCAACATGAGCATGGGAAGAATTATAAATCTTGAGGTCAGAGAATAATCAGAAGTGGAAGTTGTACAGTCGTTTAGGCAATGATAAGAACTTGCATGGAGCAAAGTGAAATAAATTGAACAACTTTGAGTAAAGAAGTGACATAAGTTGATCTATGCCTAAGATGGTCATGGTGGCAACTATGTGTAGAATAAGGCGTGTATAAGGGGCAAAGATGGAATTTGGAGGCCAGTTACAATGCACTAACACAGATGAGCCGTAATGGTCAGTTTGCACTAGGATGATAGGTTAGTGAAAAATATTCAAATATTTGATATCTTAGGAAAAGCTGACAGAAGTGTTGACAGATTTTGGGTGGTTGGTCTTAAAAAAAAAGGTATCAAAAATAGATATCGTGATATTTATTAAATAGCCACTAGAGATGTAGAACAGGCAATTTGGATATAGTTCTGGTATGTAAAGGTGAAGCAAATATTGGAAATATAAAATGAGGTGTTCACAGCATAGGACTGGCATTAAATTCTAGAGACTCTATGAGGTCTCTTAGGGCACAAGGGAAGATAATGAAAAGAATAGGGCTAAGAACTGAGCTCTAGGACTTTCTAATATATTGGGTTGATCAAATTCAGAGGAACTATAAAATATTAAGGAAAAGTGCCTATGAAATAAAAATGAGAAGTAAGGAGAATGTTTTCTAAGTACTCTCAGAGGCTTAGCAGAAACTAGTTAAATAATGCTATTGGTTCTTGTAAGATAAGCTAGAATTGACAATTGCATGTGGTAATGTGAAGATGAAAATTACCTTGATAAGGTGATCCATGCTGTTCAGGTGCCACCACTACTTTATCAGGCAATGTCACGTCCTAGGCTTCCTTCACCCCAACTTCCATCTTATAATGGAAGTTACTGCATGGTTAGATGTTACATAATGTGAGTTTTATAATGTGAAGTTACTGTATGGTTAAATGTTATCACCCAGTTCGCTACCAGTCATGTTGCCCATGTGGTTTTGTGTGATGGAGTGATTTACTTCCAGCATCTCAACTGGAGAGCTACTTTCAAAAGTTATACTGGTACCACTGTCTTAGCCTGAGGTCCACCTCAAAAATTTGAGACTGAGATAAAGAATTTACTTTGGGACAGTGATGCTAGCTAACAGAAGTGAATTATCAATGAGATTGAAGCAAAGTGGGGAGAAGATAAACCTAATACAAAGATGTATTGTCTATCTCTTCACTGCTTTGAAAATAAACCTTTATTCCCTCCTCACCAGGAGCATAGACCAGAAATATATATTTATGAAACAATGGGAGGAGCCCTGGCTGATTGAGGAAGCATTAACTCTCTCAGACTTCTCAGTCATCTCATGTGACAGCAGAGTATCTCCAGCAGCATTTCACATATGTCTTCTGGGAATTGAATGTTTTAGGATAAATGTAGTAGGAAAATTTCTATAGAGGTAAAGCAAACATAACGTAAGTGGGTGGCCAAGAGACCTCTGATATCTTCCTTGAGAAACTGATGATTTAAATGAGATAATAATAATATTAAAGAGTTAACTTCCAGGACTGCAATGGTGGAGTGTGTGAACACACCCATTTGGATTCATGAGTAGAGAATTAGAATGCTAGGTAGTTGGAAAGAAAGGACATGTGTGAAGACCATGGAATAGGAGGGACTATGTACTATGTGAGGACTTGAAGGAAAACCAAAGTGGTTAAGATACACAAAGAGAAAAAAATTAAATTAGAAGAGGCTAGAAATATAGGAAGGAGACTAATTCCACAGAACTTTCTAGGCCATGTTAATGATTTGGGTCTCTGTCCTAAGAACAATGGACATGCAGCAGTAGATTTTACAAAGGAAGAATATATAACTACATTTGTTTTTGGAAAGTAGCTCTAGCTGCAATGTGGGAATATATTAAAGGGGGTTAAGACCAAATATAGTAAAACATAGAAGATATTTTTAGAAATCTCAGCTAGAAATGATGGTAGTTTGTACTACATTTGTAGCTAATGAATGAAGGAAAATAAATAGATTCAAAAGATATTTCAGATAAAAAATGAGAGAAATTGGCTAAAGATGGGATAGGTGAGGTGAAAAAGAGAGACATTACAGATATCTCCTAAGAAGATGTGCATACTTGACCAAGCCATGCTCTTCCCTACCCCCAAAATGCATTATAGATCCCCTGGCAAGTAGTTTGTACTGACTGAGGCTAGACTTCTGCATTAAAAGGACATCTTTGTTGAACATTTTGCACCATCTTGTCTTGCGTTTCTTACTGCTTACAGAGAACTGGAACAGGAATCCCTACATCAGGTTCTGATTCTAGGGAATTTAATCTAAGATACTTTCAGTAGTTATTTTTTTTCCTGAAAAGATTTAAGCAAATTCAAAGCTCTCTATTTTTATTTATTTATCTATTTATCTATTTTATCTATCTATCTATCTATCTATCTATCTATCTATCTATCTATCTAATCTATTTATTTACTAGTTTTCCTAACAGAACCCTGTGGTTCAACTTTAGGCAAAAACAAATTGACCTTCCATTTGGGTTAAAATCCAGTTCTTAATTTCTCTAGCAAACGACCAGTTTGTGTCTCATATATATATTGTATAAATGTTCTTAGTCAATTTGAAAAACAACAAACTGATGGACACCCATCAAAGAAAGCAACTAGGAAACGAGAATGAGTCATTTTAGACAAATGTTCTAGTTGACTTACTTTATCTAGACACATGTCAACTATCAATCCTACCAAATCAGAAAATTACAAAAATCTGTTCTCTGGAATATTATTTAAAGAATACATCACTTGTATAAAGCATGCTACATGAAAAATGAGTTTTATGGTTAAATGATTTTAAAAAGTACAAAGTTTACAAACAGAACCAGATTTGTTTGTGGCAGGACTTCTCACATGTATTAATATATTAATATAAATTACGTAAATTTAGAGGAACAGACAGTATGTGAAGACTATCAATATTATTTAAGTAAGAAACACTTGTATCTATCACAGAACATCTTATTGGCAACAAGTAATCTTGGGAAAATCATTCTAGAACTTCCTAACTAGAACTCTATTTACTAACATCACCAGAAATTTATATACCCAGTCTAACCCCTCAGTGCTCCCAATGCCTTCAAGCTTTATAATTAAATGTCATTTTTTTTTCAGTGTCTATCCGTGTTGGTATAAGTTGTATCATTTAGAGAGTGCTTTTATTTCTACTGCAAACTATACTTAAAATGTCATCACATTACTCATATCTTCTTATATCAAGATGCATACAGCAATTTCTTCTCAAAATTGATATTAGAAATATGTTTATGGTTATAAGATCAGCTCCTTTTTGAATTTGCGTTGAGTGAATTCAGTGCTAAGTGCTATATGGAATTGTTCTTACAAGTTCATTTTAGATGTCTCATAGCATTGCAGTATTATTTTTGCCCTTTTGTAATGTTTACTTGTCCTGTTTCATACTGTACTAGAAAAAGCTACTTCTTTAAAAACAAAAGAAATAGTCTTCAGTGATTTTAAAGGAATTGTAATAAAATAGTATAAACCTTTAAAAAGTAACTATTTCTTACATATATAATTTGAACAATGAAATGATATAATAGATTTGGTAATTTTATTGGGTTCTACAGAATATTATATAAACAAAACCATGTTTTATTTTTTAGTCTGAGGAATATGAAGAACATTTTTATTGAGATCCAACTGTTCTTAAGCTGCCTTACCTTTGAGGGGAAACAAATCCGAGATGAATTTCCATTAGACAAATGGTTATTATGATGCGAAATATGGCTTGCTATGACTGTGGGGACATGATTCATTGTGTTTTCCTAGTTTGAATTCACAGGGGAATGTTGAACATCTCTGAATATAAACATGGAAAACTTCCATAACATCTGCTACTAATTTCTGCCAGCTGAAAAGTGATAATGATGATGAATATTTTTGTTGATGGTGTGGATACATTGGTCTAACTAAATTAACTTGCAGACTATGGTATATAATTGAAAACACATGATTTGTAATATCACCTGGTTGGTTTTATGTGTAGTTACATTTTAAATTGTTCCAATATGTTTAAACTTTATGGTTGGTACTTTTTAAAGTTAATAAAATGCTGCAAATGGGAAATATGTTTGAGTGTCTTATGCAGTTATATTCATTTATTAATTCACCACTATGTATTTAGAAACACAAATTGATTGATAGATGTACACTTATGGCAGCTATTGAAGATAGGAAAAAAGATTAAAAGTCATTCAACTAACACATCTTAAAATACTATTCTACAATTCACTCTTAGAAACAGATTAACATAGCTTGAGCATAGGTGTGCATAAGTAAAGTCTTAAAGGGGCTAAAATTAAAATCCTTCATAAGATAAATTGAATATATTTAAATATGTAACTTTTATTTATAGGATTTCTATGGCACAATTAACTCAGTAGCTTAAGTGTCTAGTCTGATAAGTAAAACTTTAATCTTTGGAATTTAGTGTAACAAACACTATTAAAATTTATGCTTGGCTTTGCACCAGTAAACAGAAAAGAAGGGCTAAATCCTCACATACCTTTATATTTGAGAAAACTGGCAAAACTTTTATAATTTTTTTAACTGGAATATATTGGATGCTTGTGTGTTTGCCTAATAGGTTTCTGTGAATTCTCAGGACCGGAATACTAATTCACTTTAAGGGTTCATTATGTACTTGCCTAGTAAAAGGCTTTGATTCAAGTCCTTATGATTTATTATTTAACCAACATGCAATTCTTATTAAACCTCAATTAACTGCATATTTGAGTTTATTTTACAGTTTGGCTGACAAATTGAGACAGACACTATTATCCACAACAAATGCTTTATGTCTAATTTTGCAAAATTAATATAAATGAAGAGGTATTCACGACAGAGTGACAGATGGAAAATGGTAAATCTTGAAAGGTGATGATTCTGCTTTTTAACAAACTTCTTTCAAAGGCTCCATGAAAACTCAGAATAAATTTCCTTAGCTAATTATTGAAGTGGGTTCATAACTATTTTCTATTCCCTATGATTTATTTTGTTTTTTTTTTTTTTTTTTTTTTTTTTTTTTCTATGATTTATTTTGAATATGAAAAACCCTCATAGTTCTTTTTTACTATTGGTCAATAGAAAAGTAATGTAAAAAGATGTCAATATTATCTACACCTAAAGAGAGTCCTTCCACCAATGATCCTTTAAGAAACAATAGCATCTGTGATCTGTTGCTCTGCAAGTTTGTAAGTAGTGATAGCTGTTTCTGTATCATGTCACATTATTTCCCAGCACACACTCTGTGTTGACCAAAGTATCTTTGGATACTTCCAAATGCAAACTGTTGGTCACACTTTACTCACTTTCTTCATGCCACATATGACCAACCACATCAGTACTTGTCCTCAATGTCATGTGTTCAGTACTTTCTTTCTGACATACTCTGGAACTGAGTAATTCCACAAGCAGGTATGTGTTGAGTGGTTTCATTAATATTTCACCATTTTCTTCTTCCCTTCGTCTCTTTGTACTTATGTCTTCAGCCTATACTCTGTTATTTTATGCTTGTTCATAGATTAAGTAGTCTCTCATCTCTCATTTTTATATGTAGGTGTCCAATTAAAGCTCCTCAGAATATCATCTGTTTTATTTGGGCTCAGTCAGATGGGTTTAAATCTTAAATCAGGTGGGTTTAAATCTTAAATCAAGAGTTGATTTGCTATGAGACCTTGTTCTATTTATGTAACTTCTATGAAACTAAGTGTTCTTGTCCATAGAGATTCTGGTTGCTACCTCCTGATTTTTCTCTTCTTTGCCCACATATTGGCAAGTAACTCCTATAATAAAACCTTCCCCAAATAATTGCAATTTCATTGTGCCATTCATGTGTGTATGTGTTTTCTGAAATCCTGATCTTTATCCTCTCTTGCAGAACATAGAGCACCAATACTGAAAGTGTGGTCTATGGACTTGCGGCTTCAAACTGGTCACTACTAATTGATAAAGGCAGAAATATTTAGAAACCTTTATAGCAATTTTTCATTGTCATGACACTCAAACATATTATATTTCTTCAAATAATTCTTTTTCATTGTGTCAATCCATGATAATTAGGAAATTATAATAAATAAAGTAAAAGTGGTTCTCCTAAAGATAATTTGAGGACCATTAAAATAGTAAGTTCATAATTATTGAAGTGATCAGTGAATTCTTCAATATCTTATGTTACAGCGGGGTTGTTCACCTATCTGGGACAAGCATGTCAAAAGCACAAGTGTAGCGGAGACACCCTGAGAGAGCAAACTGCTGCTACATCACAAGCATCACATTTAATGAAAACAGGCTTTTAGATATTATTGGTAGACACAGAAACCAGGATTTGGTCATTTGTGCATTACTTTTAAAGAAATAAGACAGAGAAAGGAGAGAGCCCTCAATAGGAATCCAAGCTCACTAAAGTAAGTATTCATTTTATAAATTCAATTTTACAAACTTTCCCACATCTATCCATAAGCATTTACTTGTTTTAATTTTTAAAAATGTTAAAAGATGTTATTTATTCTTTTGCAAAGAGAGAGAGAACAGGAGCAAAAGAATGGCAGGCAGAGGGAGAATGAGAGGGAGAAGCATGCTCCCCGCTGAGCAGGGAGCCCAATGCGGGGCTTGATCCCAGGACTCTGGGATCATGACCTGAGCTGAAGGCAGACATTCAAACACTGAGCCACCCATGCCCCCCTTCCTTTTGAAGATTTTATTTCATACGTACTAATTTTAAAATGCTTTATTCAACAAATGATTGATTTGTTTATTAATTCCGTAAAATATTCAAGACACTATGCTAAACCATGGTACTATAGTAATAAGTATGATGACAGCTTTTGTGTGTCAGCTTGACTGACCTTGGGGTACTCAGATCTCAGATTAAACATTGTATCTTAGTGTGTCTGTGAGGTGTTTCCAGATGAGATTAGCATTTGAGTTGATGAACTTAGTCAAGTATATTGCTTTTCCCAATGTGGGTATCAGTGAATTCACTGAGGGCATGAATAGAACAACAGGCCAGGGAAAGGAAAAATTTGTCCTGTTTTGCTTCCTACCTGCCTAGTTGAATGAGGACATGTTATATCATCTTCTCTGGTCCTTACTGAGATTTAAGACATTGGCTCCCCTGGTTTTCATACCTTTGGAGTCAGACTGTACATAACTGGTTCTCCTGGGTCTCTAACTTGCAGAGGTAATATAGAGAAAATTCTCAACCTCCATAATCATGTGAAAGCCCAGTATAATACAATAAGGTAAAATCACATTCTTCTCCAGGAATTTTAATGGTTGACCACAAAGTGAATGATAAATAGCTTAACAAGTCTTTATTTTGTAGTGTGTGTAAGTAACTGGAAAGAGAAAGGAAGGGGGAAGACAGCAAGTACTTTGGCAGTCAGATCCTAGAAAGAGACATTTTCTCTACTAATATTCTAACAAGAGGATAATTCAATATCTTCAAAATATCCAAATGATATTTTTCCTCTTCATCATGATTTTTCTCCACTTAATATTTGGTTATAGAAAAAAAAAGATGCAATAATAAACTATTGCCAGCAACTTACCCCTGAACATATGTGTGCATTTCTAGATCTTTCCATGTAGTATATAGTAAGGATGGAATTTCTGGGTTATATTTTTGTGTGTGTGTTTGTCTTTAAGAGATAATCCCAGCAGTGGTTGAGAGTACTATGTGCTCAAACCTTGGACTATCTCTGTCTTTTAGTCAATCTGGTGAGAAGTGCAGAAGCATATCATTGAAGTTTCAATTTTTCTCTGGTAACTAAAGATGGTAGACACCTTTTTATACCTAAATTGGTTATTTATGTATCTTTTTTTTTTTTTTTTTTTGGCTAATGTGTCTCTCCAAAATTTTGTTCATTTTTGCTAGGTAATCTTATTGATCAGTAGCATTTCTCAGAGTACTCCATATTCACTTTCTTGTCTAATATCAGTATTGCAAAGAACTTCTAAAATCATTATTACAAAGAATGTAGCTTGCATTTTAACTCTGTTAATTGTGTCTTTTGATGAAAACTTTTTTAATTTGGATTGAAACTGCCTTACCTACTTTTTCTTTATGGTTGTTAGCCTATCCCGTAGCCTATTCCATAGTCATTAATATATTTTCTGATATATTTTACCAGGAAGCTTTATTGCTTTGTATTTCACACATTGCCCACACTCCATTTTACTTTGGTTTTACCTGACGTTTGAGGCAGGTGATTAACTTAATATGTATAATATTGGTATTTATTCTATAATTGGTATTTATTCTATACTTGTTCGTATTACAAATTCTTTTTGCTTTAAGCATTAGTTCAGATTGTCTGGTTTTGTTACCTGTCTTTTATTGTTTTGTTCTATTATTTTATAATTCTTAATTGCATACTGTTTGAAAGTGATAATTATAATTTACTTGTCAGTTCGATCTACAGTGGAGTAAAAGCAGTAATAAGATCTGGTACATGATTCAAGTTTTGATTTCTTGGTGATGTCTTCGCAGGGTGGTTGTTACCTACTTAGCAGCTATTAGAGACATTCTCTTTTTTTCTACTGTTCCAATTCCCACACTAAATGTTTAACCTCTGGGTTAATGACAGTTTTAGTTATTGCTTAGCACAAATTCAGGAGAGAGAGAGAGAGATCAACCAGTTTGTTTTTTCCAAACGGGCCCTCTGCCACTTCTTGTGTGAATTGGGCTAGGCTTCCAGCTTGCTTAAATGCTAAGAAGTCAATCCTCAATGCATTTTATCCTTTAATGCATTTGTTCCATTGAGCCTTACAATTTTTGGATATCCGAATATCTGATTCTATTTTCCTTCCATCTTTTGGCTTCTTAAAAAAATGATACTATTTTATGTTTTCCTGTGCTGCTTTAAATGTATTTGTTTTATTTACATTTAATTTGTAATTTCATGCAATTTAGGGTGATAGTTACCATGGCAAAGTTGCTTGGTCTCTACTTAAACCGACCTTCTGCGATAATTTATCCTTGCATTTTTTTGTTCCTTATTTGAATGAACACACATATGTATATACATATGCATACACAGCACACATGTATTTTTCTAAATATATATATATATATTTATTGTGTATATGTACATTTATATACACAGGCATACATATGGGTATAAATTGATATGTTTAAATTGACATTTAGAAAACTAGGTATAGTAGGTTAATTTATTTTGTGGACAAATTTTATTTTATTTTTTAAAATTTTTTATTGGTGTTCAATTTGCCAACATATAGAATAACACCTAATCCCATCAAGTGCCCCCCTCAGTGCCCATCACCCAGTCACCCCCCCCCAAATTCCTTTCTACCACCCCTTATTCATTTCCCAGAGTTAAGAGTCTCTCATGTTCTGTCTCCCTTTCTGATATTTCCCACTTATTTTTTCTCCTTTCCCCTTTATTCCCTGTCACTATTTTTTAAATTCCCCAAATGAATGAGACCATATAATGTTTGTCCTTCTCCGACTGATTTACTTCACTCAGCATAATACCCTCCAGGTCCCTCCATGTAGAAGCAAATGGTGGGTATTTGTCGTTTCTAATGGCTGAGTAATATTCCATTGTATACATAAACCACATCTTCTTTATCCATTCATCTTTCCATGGACACCGAGCCTCCTTACACAGTTTGGCTATTGTGGCCATTGCTGCTATAAACATCGGGGTGCAGGTGTCCCGGCGTTTCACTGCATCTGTATCTTTGGAGTAAATCGCCAGCAGTGCAATTGCTGGGTTGTAGGGTAGTTCTATTTTTAACTCTTTGAGGAACCTCCACACAGTTTTCCAGAGTGGCTGCACCAGTTCACATTCCCACCAACAGTGTAAGAGGGTTCCCCTTTCTCCACATCTTCTCCAACATTTGTTGTTTCCGAACTAGGGGTGGTGGAAGGGGATGTGGGTGGGGGGTGGGGGTGACTGGGTGATGGGCACTGAGGGGGGCGCTTGATGGGATGAGCACTGGGTGTTATTCTATATGTTGGCAAATTGAATGCCAATAAAAAATAAATTTATAAAAAACAAAAACAAAAACATTTGTTGTTTCCTGCCTTGTTAATTTTCCCCATTCTCACTGGTGTGAGGTGGTATCTCATTGTGGTTTTGATTTGTATTTCCCTGATGGCAAGTGATGCAGAGCATTTCTTCATGTGCTTGTTGGCCATGTCTATGTCTTCCTCTGTGAGATTTCTGTTCATGTCTTTTGCCCATTTCATGATTGGATTGTTTGTTTCTTTGCTGTTGAGTTTAATAAATTCTTTAGAGATCTTGGATACTAGTCCTTTATCTGATATGTCATTTGCAAATATCTTCTCTCATTCTGTAGGTTGTCTTTTAGTTTTGCTGACTGTTTCTTTTGCTGTGCAAAAGCTTCTTATCTTGATGAAGTCCCAATAGTTCATTTTTGCTTTTGTTTCTCTTGGACAAATTTTTCAAATAAAATGTTTTTCAAATAAACTAATTTTATATAATCTAAGTGTTTTGAAATAGTAATAGCTGAGTATTTGCCATTCTATCACTAATTAGGTGAGCAAATTCTTAAATCAACACAAACTGAAATTGATTTAGGATCAGAAAAAACGTAAAGAGCAGCACATTGGCTATTATATATATACGCATTCTGCAATCCTTTGCTATTTCTAGTAATTGACATGATTGATAGGGATATATGATTAATGAGACCAATGTTAGCTTAGATATAATTATTTCATAATATATAATGCCTATTATAGGTGTAAGTTGTCTCTGCTACTTTGGCTAATTATTTTTTAAAATGGTGTGGGAAAAACTGGCTGCTATTAGGACAGCGGAAGCTAATTCCTTAGTGTGAGGTATAATTATTCAAAGCATTCTCAGCAGGTCAGTAGTGTCATCGTTCACCTAACCAGTTATTTTTAGGACAATTCACACCATTATAACAGAGACAATTAAAAAAAAATCTCCTTTCAAATAGCATAATTCAAAGTAATGATGTGCTGCTGCATGCTAAAATTATCACAATTTATATATCTAGTGATGTGCAACTGAGAGTCAGCAGATACATTATTTTTAATTTGTCTAATTTGTTATTAATGCAATTAACAGGGAAGCAATTTAATAAATATTGAATATGCAAGGAGTTTTATTAAAAGCTGTAACTTAAATGTCTATTAACCAATAAGATCTTTTCTACCTCTCTGTTCTTATTTACCATTCGTCACATTTCTCATAAAGTGATGAATTTTTAAATTGACTATATAGAATATAATGTTACCATCAAAATAATATATTTACTATTAATGTATAATGACTTAATATGTTTGGTTAAAATAAATAAGTAGACTTGGAGACATTATTTTAATGCGACAAATACAATATAGTTATGGAAAAGCAATGGTGTTATAGAATTAATACATAATATTCTTTTTAGGGGACTATGGTTTTATGATACTAAGGGCAGTTTGAACGCGGTATATATCTGATACAAGGGCATTAACTGTATTTCATCTGTAAATAAAATGAATTCTAGAGCATCTGGTAAATTTAATTAACAAATCAAATCATTTAATACAGTAGCATAATTATGGAGGCCTGTAATTGGTGAAAATAAGCAAAGAAATAATATGTATTGAATTAAAGTACTAACCAAGATGATCAATGGAATAATGCCCCAATATTTATATAGAATAAATTAATTTGATATATTGAAGTGATTTCAAAAAATATTTACATGACAGAGACTGGCTAGAAATACTGAATTCACTTCCTGTTGCAGTACACATCAAATAGATGAAATGATCCACACTTTTTCCATATTGGTTAGTCCTTTACTTTTTTAAGAAAATTTTTATTTAAATTCAATTAGTAAACATAGTACATACTTGGTTTCTGATGTAGTGTTCAATAATTCATCAGTTTCATAACACCCAGTGCTCATCACATCACATGCTTTCCTTAGTGCCCATCACCCAATTACCCCATATACCCAACCACCTCTCCTACAGCAACCCTCAGTTTGTTTCCAAGAGTTCAGGTTCTCTCACATTTTTTTTCCCTCTCTGATGCCTTTCCTTCAGTTTTCCTTCCCTTCCCCTATGATCCTCTGCACTATTTCTTGTATTCCACACATAAAGTGAAAACATATGTTAAGTGTCTTCCCTGACTGACTTATTTTGCTCAGCATAATACCCTCCAGTTCCATCCACATAGACATAAATGGTATGTATTCATCCTTTCTGATGGCTGAGTAATATAATATTCCATGAATACACCATTCATCTGTTAATGGACATCTCAGCACTTTCCACAGTTTGACTATTGTGGACATTGCTGCTATGAGTGCAGATACTACATTTGTATCTGTGGAACAAATATCTAGTAGTTCAATTGCTGGGTCATAGAGTAACTCTATTTTTAACTTCTTGAGGAATTTTGAAATCATTTTTTCGAGTGGGTGTACCAGCTTGCATTCCCACCAGCAGAGTTGGTAAGAGGGTTTCCCTTTCTCTGCATCCTTGCCACTGTTTATTGTTTCCCGTCTTGTTAATTTTAGAGCCATTCTCACTGTTGTAAGGTGGTATCTCATTGTAGCTTTGATTTGCATTTCCCTGTGCTGTGGAACATGTTTTCATGTGTCTATTGGCTATTTGTATGTCTTCTTTAGAGAAATGTCTGTTCATGTCTTCTGCCCATTTCTTGACTGGATTTTATGTTTTTTGGGTGTTGAGTTTAATAAGTACTTTATAGATCTTGGATACTAGCCCTTTATCGGATATGTCATTTGCAAGTATCTTCTCCCATTCTATAGGTTGCCTTTTAGTTTTGTTGACTGTTTCTCATGCTGTGTAGAAGCTTTTTATCTGGATGAGGTTCTACTAGTTCATTTTTGCCTTTATTTCCCTTGCTTTTGGAGACATCTCTAAGAAGATGTCACAGAGGTTGCTGCCTGTGTTCTCCTCTAGGATTTTGATGGGTTCCTGTCTCACATTTAGGTCTTTCCTCCATTTTGAGTTCATTTTAGTGTATGTATGGTGTAATAAAATGGACCAGTTTCATTCTTCTATAACTGGCTGTCCAATTTTCCCAGCACCACTTATTGAAGAGAATTTCTTTTTTCCATTGGATATTCTTTCCTGCTTTGTCAAAGATTAGTTGATTATAGAGGTTGTGGGTCCACTTCTGGGTTCTCTTATTCTGTTCCTTTGATCTATGTTTTTGTATCAGTACCTCACTGCCTCAAATATTACAGCTTTATAATACAGCTTGAAATCTAGCATTGTGATGCCACTAGCTTTGGTTTTCTTTTTCTATATTCCTCTAGCTATTTGGAGTCTTTTCTGGTTCCATACAAATTTTAGGATTATTTGTTTCAGCTCTGTGAAAAATGTCAATGGTATTTTGATAGAGATTGAATTGAATGAATGAATTACTCTGGATAGCATTGACATTTTCACAGTATTTATTCTTCCAATCCTTGAGCATGAAATGTTTTTCCATCTCTTTGTGTCTTCCTCAATTTCTTTCACAAGTGTTTTGTAGTTTTTAGTTTATAGATCCTTTACCTCTTTGGTTAAGTTTATTCCTAGGTATCTTATGGATTTTCATTCAATTGTAAATGGTATAAATTCCTCAATGTTTCTTTCTTCTGGCTCATTAGTGTATAGATATGCAAATGATTTCTGTGCATTGATTTTCTATCCTGCCACATAGCTGAATTGGTGTATGAGTTCTAGCAATTTTGAGTGGAGTCTTTTGGGTTTTCCACATAAAGTATCCTATTATTTGCAGAGTGAGAGGTTGATTTCTTTGCCAATTTGAATGTCTTTTTATTTCTTTTTGTTGTCTGATTGGTGAGACTAGGACTATGGTGAACAGCAGTGGTGAGAGTGGGCATCCCTATCATGTTCCTGACCTGAGTGGAAAAGCTCTGTTTTTCCCCATTGAGAATGATATTTGCTATGGGTTTTTCATAGATGGCTTTTATGATATTGAAGTATGTTCCCTCTATCCTTACACTCTGGAGAGTTTTAAACAAGAAAGGATGTTGTGTTTTGTCAAATGCTTTATCTGCATCAATTGAGAGGATCGTATAGTTCATGTTCTTTCTTTTATTAATGGGATGTAATACACTGATTGATTTGCAAATGTTGAACCACCCTTGCATCTCAGGGATAAATCCCACTTGGTTGTGGTGAATACTTTTTTTTAATGCACTATTGGATACTGTTGGCTAATATCTTGCTGAGAATTTTGGCATTCAAGTTCATGAGGGATATTGGTCTATAATTCTCCTTTTTGATGGGGTTTTTGGTTTTCAATGGAAAGTGGACAAGTGCTATATATCATTTCCAAGCCAAGGTAGTTAAAAGCTTAAAAAGCTATTATTTATTCTTTCTCTCTCTCTCTCCCTTTTCCTCCCTGCCCCCACTTTCTCTGTATCTTCTCTTCTCCTTGCTCTCTGGATACAAATGACCCACAGAAGCCACTAAATAGAAAGAATCCATGTCACTGAGTTACTAGATACAGCAGAGGTCCTCATCCACCACTGAGATGTTTAGGTTCATTGTCATCAGCAGTGGATTTATCTTAACTCATGCAATTTGTATTCACCTTATATATTAAGCATAATCATTTTGAAAGAGCCCCAATTAATTCTTATTCAGTTTCTGTTCTTGGATGGGGAATTTACAAGTTTTATTTATATTGTACCAGCATCTGATACACTTTACTATTATTGGCTTTTTAAAATAAATTTATCTTCTGAATTTCAGACTTTTCAGACTTGGCTGATATCCCACTCTTTCTTTAAAAATGGAGTACTCTAGGGATAATCCTTTGCCCTCCTCATGGTCTCTATTTCTGCCCTGGATGATTTGTTTCAGGCCTGTGACTTTAACCTACATCTCAGATCCATATGTCTTGATCCCTTCCACATCCAGTTCTTAACATCTCCACTTGATCCCTAGGACATTATTAACTTAGCATAATGAAATGGAATTCTTTAGTTCTCCCTAGAAAATGTTTCTCTCAGTCTTCTGCACTTCAGCTGTGTCATTTGCAGTCATACAGTTATTTAGTACAAAACTCAAGGCATTAGCTTTGAGCTATTTCTTTCCTTCATTTCTTCTTCTGATCCATTTGGATCTTTCTCTAAAATATATCCTATCGCTTCTCACCCTCTCCACAACTCCCTGTTATAACACAATTTCTTATCTGGATTGAAGAATTCTAAGCAGTAAAGTTGCATTCTCTGATTTATAATTTTGAAAGGCAATTCTCACTAGTCTTTCTTTTCCTCTCTGGACTCTTTTAGACAATAGCAAGCACGACTTTTTAAAGCAGAAATCAAATCTTGTAAACCCCATGCTTAAAAATCCCCAGGTTATTCTCACTATGTTTTTATAAAATCTAAATTCATATCATGACATCAGTCTTCGTTTTGTAACACTAACACACAGACTGGTAAAAAACTGTGAAACACTGTCAGAACCAGTAGATGATATCATTAAATTTTAGTATGCCTTCAAAATCTAAAATAATGGCTCTGAGTTTATCAACTAGATGGGATTTAGCAAAAAAAAAAAAAATCTGAAATAATGAACCAACTGATATTTCTGTTTTCTAGATTGTTATATCATGTACATTTGATAAATATATTTTTTTCACCATTCACAGTAATGGAGGTTTTTACTTCCATGTTATTCTTGTTTCATTATTCTTTGTAATAGGCTTATCATTTCTCCCTGGATTATGGCAGTAATCTCCCAACTGAGTTCCCTGCTTCCACTCTGAGTTTATAATCCTTTTTCTCCACAGAAGCCACAGTGACCATTCAAAATTATGTATCATATCATGTCACTTCCTTCCTTGGAACTATAAAGGTCTTTCCATGGCCATTGAAGAAAGACCAAATAAAACAGATTAAACATCTTTACTGTAGCTTAAAGACACAACTTGATTTTATTTTTGGTTACTTTGCTGACATCTTTTCATGTTTTTCTCTTTTTCTCTTGTTCAACAGACTCCATCTGTACCGTTCTAAATGTTCATGGACTGTGCCAGGCTCTTTTCTGGGTTATATTTTCTGAGGCTATTCTTACTGCATCAAAAACATTTCCTCATATCTATATACAGCTGACTACTTTTTCTCATTCTTGTTGCTGTTCAGATAGGAAATTTCTAGGAAGCTTTTCTCAGTACCCCATGAAAAATAACCTTCTATCCAGTGTTCATTACATTACCTGTATAACTTATCAGAATCTGAAATCACTGCGTCTACACTTGTTTATTTGCTCATTTTATCCATGTAGATATAATCCACTGAAATTTAAGTTCTCATTCATTGTGATGCCTGCTAGCTCCTGGTAGAAGACCTCATATATAGTAGTAATCAATCAGTACATACATGTTGGCTGGTTGCTTGGTTGCATGTCTAACTTTGCCCTTGGTTAAAATCTCCATGGAGTCAAGGAATTAGTTTAAATTTCTTTCTCACATATGACATTCAACAGAACTATGTAAATAGAGCATACATTTAGTAAATATTTTGTTATACCACACATAGATCAATAGTAAGAAAAAAAATCAGCACCACAAGCCAGGTTGAGATTAGTTCACTAAATCACACTCCTCTAGTGTTGAATCTATTGTGAAATCCCCTTATTATTTTTAACTGAGCTATAGTATAGAGTTCTCCAAATATAAGCAGTTTTCAAAATTCTTACTCAAATAGAGAGTTGTTATGTCTGTGGTAAAATATTTCTTAACTGAGGTAGCATATTAGAATCATCTGAGGAGGGCAGCCCCGGTGGCGCAGTGGTTTAGCGCCGCCTGCAGCCCCAGGCGTGATCCTGGAGATCCGGGATCGAGTCCCACGTCAGGCTCCCTGCGTGGTGCCTGCTTCTCCCTCTGCCTGTGTCTCTGCCTCTCTCTCTCTCTCTCTCTCTCTCTGTCTCAATAAATAAATAAACTTTTAAAAAAAAAAAAGAATCATCTGAGGAACTGTAAAATATACTAGTATTTAGGTCCAACTCCAGACCAATGATGAACAAATACTTGAAGTTGCATTATGGGTGCTGGTAGTTAAAACACACACACACACACACACACACACACACACACACACATACACACCAATATATACTGAATATAATCAGAATTGTAAACCACTGGTTGTAGCCAGCTGTGAGCTGTGATTTTTATCTTTTATCATGGATTCAGTGTGTATTAATGATTACATCTTCTCTAAGTGCTCAATAAAAATGTTTGAATGTTATTTTCTTTTATGAACTCCAAGTCTGCATATTTACTCATCTGTGTGTCTATTTTCTTTCTGCCTTTCCTAACAGAATTCTTATTGTATGCAAAAAAGATTTCTTCAAGCCTTTATTATAAGACTCTTATGAGTAGGAAATCTTATTGTTAGTAATACTATATGCATCAAAATAGCAAGCCAAATATCTTTTTTTTTCATTATGTGCATTTATAAAATTACAAGGCATATTTGCAATTGATTTACTAAGACTAATCTTCCAAATCCATGAAAAGAATAAATGTCTAGCTTTCATAGGTGATTCACAAAGATGGGTTTCTGGATGCCTCTCATAGAAATAAATAAATAAATAAATAAATAAATAAATAAATAAATAAATAAATTTTTTTTCACTCATTTATATATTAACTTTATATTTTATAGTATATCTAATCTATGATTGTATATCAGTTACATCTGTGCAGCTTACTTAAAATGTAAAGCCTAGGGTTTACCCAAGATCTACTATGGAGTCAGCACACCTAGAAGTGGGCCTAGGTATATTTACTATGTTTAACCTTTTATTATGGAGAATTTTGAATATACTTAAAAGTAGTGAAACTGGAAAATGTATCCTCATATACTTATTCCCTAATCCCATCAATCACCAGACCATTGTCAATTCCACCTTATCTATAATCTCACTTTTTTCTCCCTTCCTGGAATATTTTGAAGCCACCCCAAACATCACATTGTTTTGCCCACAAATATTTTGGTATCTCTAAAAAATACTTTTTAGCACACCACAGTACCATTATCATACCTAAAACAAATACAAATAATATTACCAAATATATTATAAATGTTAAAATTTCTAGTGGTCCTTTCCCCTTCCCCTCCCACTTTTTATAAAGTTTGTATAAGTCAGAGTTAAAGTAAGAAAGGTCTATAGTCTTATGTTTCTTTTAATCTCTAAGTTTCACTCCATTATTTTTCTTTCAATTTATCTATTGATGAATAAACTGATTGTCCCATAGAGTTTCCACTCTCTGGATTTTGTTGATATTTTATGGGGTGAAAAATGTTTTGTTTTCTTCATATATGAAGAACATGGGAGATGTTGTATTCTTTCACCAGGAGTAGTAACATGACTGCTGTTATTTCTTTTTTTTTTTTTTTTTTTTGTAATGCTAAAATGTGTTGACAATTGATTTCCTAGGCAAGTGTAATTAGGGAAGTGAGTCTACTGTATGTCTCTAATTAAGAAATATTGTAAGGAAGATGATAATAAATGTCTTAAGTTTTGTTGTTGATGTCACAACAACAAAAGGAAGAGGTTAGTTGAGTATGTTTTAAGTCTGGCATAACACTGGTGATTAAAAAAAACAAAAGTAAGAAGGGGAGAAAAATAGAGTCCTAAGTGGGGCCAAGGAGTAGGGGGGACAATTTTAAAATTTGGTACTTGAAATTTTATTTCTATTCAAACACCTTAATGTTTGAATGGTTATAACTATAGTCATGTACTGACATGAAAGATATCAGTCAATATTTTCCAAACTTGTCTGAAAATTAGAGAGATATCTATATTTTGACTAAATGATTCTTGGGATACCCTATAGTAATACTTACTCATAATATCTGGGGAAAAGGACTGGAAATCTACATTTCAAACAATTTTCCAGAGGACTTTTATGAAGACATAAAATTAGAACACAATGGGATATACTTTCTAAAAAAAAACCCCAAAAAACAAAAACTCAGTATTTATTATTAATCAAAAAAACCAATGTGCTTGCTTTAGGTATTATAATGATTATTTTCACTCCTATAACATTGCAGATTATTTTTAAAAATATGTGGGGGTTCCTGGGTGGCTCAGTTGGTTAGGTGTCCAACTCTTGATCTCAGCTCAGGTCTTGATGTGTGAGAGTTGTGAGTTTAAGCCACACAGTGGGCTTCAAGCAGGGTGTGGAGCCTACATATAACACACACACACACACGTAGTAGGAAATGATTATTAAAACCATATTTATGATGAGGTAGCTACATTTTAGAGTTGAATTTATTCCTTCCTTACATTTAGTTTGCCCTAGATAATAATATCATTTCTTCTGAAATCCAATTCTGTAATGCATTAGTTTTACATCTATAATAAAAATGTTAAGGTAATTACTAACAATTAGGGTGACTTTCATCAAGGAGACATACTTACTACCAAGCACTCCCTCATAATATTTCTTATTACGATTAAATGGTAAATGTGTATCAGTCTTTAAGCATCTGATACTACATTTATAACTACATTGTCTCACCTGTTGTTGGTATTTAGATGTGGTATCTTGTCAGATGTGAGGGATTCATTCCATATTTTTCTAAGAAAATTAGTATTTCAAGTGAGTTAGTTTAAAATGATAATAAAATAAATATATGTGAGATAACATCATCTGTTTTAAGGGTCAGTCTTGGATAGAATATGATGCTTCCTGATTTCAGCAAATAGAAGTAGGTTATTTCTTGGAGGCATAACTATAGTATGATAGTTTTAATAAGAAGAGCTTACTTTGACCAAATCTAGATTCAGAGCTGCAGATGGTGCTCTTAATTAAAAGAGACTGGACTTTAAGAGAAAACAGTCTATACTTTTCATTTTCATAAAATTAAATCTTCAGGGTCTAACTAATTACCAATGTCCTTTTTATTCCTTCTCTTTAAAAGTAGAATAAAATTTAGTGATATTCAAAAATTCCAAAAATGCAAACCAAATTAAGGGAAACAGATAATGAGATTACTTATAATTCTAGCTTGCCCTTTCCATTTCTAGGCAGTGTGTTGATGAAACCACATGCATATATGTTCCAAAAGCTTTTCATTAAGGTTTAATACTAATTATTATGACAATGTGATAATATTTATGGAAATACAATCAAATGAATTTTATATCTAGAATGAGAGTGATTTGAGTTGGTCTTAAGGAAATATGGAGCAGGTGAATAAGTTAAGATTGAAACATTAAATATAGAAGGTATTGAGATTAAGTTTAGGGAATTATATTATTTGTATTTATTTATTTATTTATTTATTTATTTATTCATTCATTCATTCATTCATTCATTCATTTAGATTTTATTTATTTATTTATTCATTAGAAACACACACAGAGAGAGAGGCAGAGACATAAGCAGAGGGAGAAGCAGGCTCCATGCAGGAAGCCCGATGTGGGACTTGATCCGGGGACACTGGAATCAAGCCCTGAGCCAAAGGCAGACACTCAACCTCTGAGCCACCCAGGCATGCCTATATTTTTTGTTTTTAAAAGTTTTACCTTGTCTTCTTTCTTATGTTTTATTTTTGCTTTCAAGCTATACTATAATCACATTTGTTGTCCAAACTAAAATATAATTGCATATTTCAATTCTTAAATGAGATTATCAAAATTCTCTGGAGAAAATGACAGGTTAAATAGATTTATCATACTTTTACTGCATATTTTTGAAAATGGATGCCATGTTAGGTAATCAGAGTTTATTTCTGTACTATATGGAAGTTATTTGTTAATGTTCAGTGAGAACTTGCAAAAATCCTGTCATGCCATTTACTAAATAGTCTATCCTTTATCACTTTCTGGTTCTGCTATATTAAATTTGTGAGGGGTCAGAAAAATACAATGAATCACCTGTTTTTGTAAATAAAGTATTATTGGAAAACAGCAGTGCTTATTTGTTTATACAGTGGGTATGGCTGCTTTTGTGCAACAAGGCAAAATTACGTAGTTGTGGAAAATACTCTATATTTGTAAAGACTAAAACTTTTACTACCTGCCCTTTGCTGACCTCTGAATAATATATATGGTGAGAGATAAGACAGGCAGTAGAAAGAGAGGGGAGGTGGGATAAATAGGTATGATATTGAGGTCAGAAAACATATGCACATGCCCATATTTGTATGGATCATTTCTCATCATCTAGATGAAGGTATTGAGATTAAGAATTTGTTTTGAAATGTATGTGGCAAGTCTTATTTGCTTATTTGTAGCCTCTTTTTAATATGATTACATATTATATTACTTATACATTATACTATGTTATATTCTGAATTATTGATTTATATACTTTCCAAAATTTTCTTTCCTCTTTATTCTCTCATTAGTTCCTCTATTAGTGCTAATTTTACTTCATCAGATAACACAATGCAAAATCAAAGATGAAAGAAAGCATGGCCTTACAAATTATGGAAGCAACCCAAATATCCATCAACGGATGAATGAATAAAGAAGAGGTGGCATATTGTTCAGCCGTAAAAAAAAAAAAAAAAAAAAGAATAAAATCTTGCCACTTGCGACAACATGGATGGGTCTAGAAGATATAGTGCTATGGGAAATAAGTCGATCAGAGAAAGACAATTACCACATTATTTTACTCCTTTGTTGATTTAAGAAACAAAATAAAATAACAAATCAAAAAGGAGGCAAACAAGAAAAACACACTTTTAACTATTGAGAACAAACTGATGGTTACCAGAGGGGACATCGGTGGGTGGATGGGCGTTATTTACTTATTTGTAAAGGGGATTGGGAATATGCTCATCTTGATGATCACTGAGCAATGTATAGAATAGTTGACTCAGGGGCGCCTGGGTTTCTCAGTTGTGCTCTCACTCTCTGTCTCTCTCAAATTAATAAATAAAAATCTTAAAAAAAAATAAAGAATGAAGGTGCCTGCAGGACTCAATTGATTAAGCATCTGCCTTCAGTTCAGGTCTTGAACCCAGGTCTTGGGATTGAGCCTTGCATCAGACTCCCTGCTCTATGGAGAGTTCGTTTCTCCCACTCCTACTCCCCCCTGCTTGTATTCTCATTCTCTTTGTCAAGTAAATAAATACAATCTTAAAAAAAAAAAAAGAATGATTGAATCACTATATTGCATGCCTGAAACTATTATAACATTGTATGTTAACTGTAATGGAATTAAAGTTATATATATATATATATATATATATATATATATATATGAGTTAAAATTATTATATATTTGAAAAAAAAGAAAGGATGGCTTTAGTATGAGATAGAAATATTTGCAGAACTAGTTTTTCCATTCAGAAAAGCCCAGTGAACAGGGCATGTAGAATCTCTACACTTTGACTGAAGATACAGACATTGAGAGAAAATTCCTTCCCCAATCAGGAATCCTGAGGAGAAATGGAAGAGTATTTTTCAAAATACTAGTGTACCGTTGCACATGTTGAAAGAATAATAAATGTTTTCATCATTTCATTATGTAATTTAAAATATATGTATTTATTTATTTATTTTTAAATTTTATTTATTTATTCATGAGAGACAGAAAGAGACAGAGAAAGGCAGAGATTCAGGCAGAGATTGAAGCAGGCTCCTTGCAGGGAGCCTGACCTGGGACTCAATCCCGGGTCATGCCCTGGGCTGGAGGCAGGTGCTAAATGGCTGAGCCACCTGGGCTGCCCTATATAAAATACTTTTAAACAACTTTGTTAAATTATTTTCTACAATAATTTAATTAAGTATAATTAAATCATGTTTAGTTATAATATAATTATAAATTTAAAGTAATAATTTAAAAAATACTTAGCTTGTACTTCATGAAAACTTACATGAAACCTTCAAACAGGTATTTAAAACTCTGATTATAAGCTTCTCCCCAGGGAAGCCTGATTGGCTCAGCGACTGAGCTTCTGCATGAGCCTGGAGTCCCGGGATTGAGTTCTGCATTGGGCTCCCCACAGGAAGTCTGCTTGTCCCTCTGCCTATGTCTCTGCCTCTCTCTGTGTGTCTCTCATGAATAAATAAATATTTTTTTAAAAAAGCTTTTCTCCATAAAAGTATATAATATGGTTATTTATCATTGTCTTTCAAGATTCTCAAAATTCAGTGTGCATCAGAATCATCTGTGGAGCTTATTAGCATCCCCAAAGATTCTTTCCTCATGAGTTCAAACATGTAGGAGATACATGTAGGAGTTAAACAGATGGGAATGAAAATATTTTTAGCTGATAGTAATATTTAAAATTCAACTTTTAGTTTGTAGCTAAGTGAGTTTACTCATATTCCACTCCTGAATTAGACAGTCGACCCTAGTCAGTCCTTGCAGTGTGAACAATCCAGCGCTGGAGAGAGAGCCTCTCATTGTGATTTCACACTTCTTACAAACAGGCTGGCTCCAAAGACTAGTGAGCTAGTGGGGACCAGTCCCTCCTCCCAAATGAAAGATTCAAAAAAATTTAATTTCCTCCCAAGAAGAATAAATAAGATGTAAGGAGAGAATAGTAATGTCACCTTCTATTTTACATACTTCCATGTACAAGGATTAGGATGTAGGAGGGAGAAAACACCTCTATTGTCCAATTTTCTTTAATGTGTTTTATAACTACTCTGAAGCTTGAATCAGAAGTAGTCTTTAATGAAAAAAAAAAAGCCTGTACACTAGCTTTTATATTCAGATTTGCCTATGAAAATGTCGATTTAGGGCAGCCCCGTTGGCGCAGCGGTTTAGCGCTGCCTGCAGCCCAGGGCGTGATCCTGGAGACCCTGGATCGAGTCCCACGTCAGGCTCTCTGTATGATGCCTGCTTCTCCCTCTGCCTCCCTCTGCCTCTCTCTCTCTCTCTCTCTCTCTCTGTCTCTCTCTCGTGTCTATGGATAAATAAATAAAATCTTAAAAAAATTAAAAAATTAAAAAAGAAAAAAAAAGAAAATGTTGAATTATATTCTTATGATTAATGAAAGATTTGACCTTAACTATTAAGTACTGTGCTCAAGTGAAATGCATTTTTGTTTGACCTATATGAGTGAAACTATATGAATCGTTTTTATATTGAAAGCTTTGTTTGTTTGTAATTTCTAAATTCCTTCCAACAGAAATCAATACTAGATATATTTTTTAATAAGAGAAGTTAGCAGGAAAAAAATCAGTGAAAAACGTTTATTTTTAGAAAGGAATTTATTATTACCAAATAAACAGAACTTTAAAAATTACATTATGGATTCATTTGAATTCCCCTAGATGTAGACACTGACACAAGGATTCTAGTGCAAATGGTTTATTAAGGAAATGAGAAAAGGAAGGAAAGGGAAGATAGTCAATAAGGGATTCCAATGTGTGTGATGGGCTTTTGGAACTTTTACACTGGAAAGATGCTCTAGAGCCAATATAAGGCATGTACCTTGCAGTTATCCCACCCAACTACCAGGTGCATATGGTGAGATATGTGTGAACCAAGCCCTGTCAGCCATGTAGAAAAGCACTCAGATCTTGTTTATTTCCTAAAACATCTGGCCTGCCACAGGGGCAGTAAAGCTGACTCCAACAGCTGATTTGACCTGACCTGGTAAGTTGCCATAACTTTAAAAGAAAATTTTATGCTTCACTATAGAGTGTTTGCTTGATAGTTTGTGAAAATATGCCCTATCAGATCAAGGGAATTCTTTTCTATTCCTAGTTTTGTGTCATTACAAGAGGATGTTGAATTTTATCAACCACTCTATTTGTATCTACTGAAAAAATAGGATTTTTTTCTTTAACCTTTTGATAGGGCACATTATAATGACTGCTTCTTGAATATTCAACAAAACACATATCCCTTGGATAAATTGAACATGCTATTTGTTTATTATTCATTCACTATCTTCTCAAAGTTAGAATTTTTGCTTCAGTTTCCACCAGGAGAGAGACTAGTAATTTTCTGTTCTCATACTCTATTTGGCATAAAGGTTATGCTAGATTCAAGATACAAGTCAATCGTTCTTCCCCATTTGTCAATTCTTTGAAAAATTTTCAGTGTGATTGACTGTAATTCTTTCTTAAATAGTTGGTATAACTTCAGCAAAGCATTTGGAAAATTTTGAAATTATGTATCCAAAATTCAAAATAATATGCAATACTTAGGAGTTCTTTTTTCTTGTGTCATACATAATAGGTTGCATTTTTCTAGGGATTCCTCCATTTAATCTGAAGTTTCTAAGCATTTGACATATTTTTATAATTTGATTTTTTGTAATATCTGTAGATCTCTTGTAATGCTCTATTCATTCCTGACATTGATATTCAGCATTTAAGACTTTTCTCATATTTGATTCATCAATCTTACTAGAAACCAATCAACTTGATTAGGTTTTTCAAAAATAATCTGTCTTGAGATGCGTGGGTGGCTCAGTAGTTGAGCATCTGCCTTTGGCTCAGGGAATGATCCCGGGTTCTGGGATCACGTCCCACATTGGGCTTCTTGCAAGGAGCCTGCTTCTCCCTCTGCCTGTGCCTCTGCCTCTCTCACTCTCTGTGTCTCTCATGAATAAATAAATTTTAAAAAATAATAAATTGTCTTTTGTATTCTCTTTATTGTATGCTTATATTTTACATTATGAATTTCTGATATATCATTTTCACTTCTTGTATATTCTTCGGTGTTTATTTACTGTTCTTTTTCTAACTTTTAATATGGATGTTCTTTACATAATACTTTCTTATATATATATATAAACTTTAGGCTATACTATTTCCTCTGGTACTGCTTTGACTGCTTCTGATACCTTTTTTAAAAGTTTTAAAATATAATTTTAAGAAAAGTTTTAAATATATATGAAATAGAGAAAATAGTAAAATTAACACCATCCCCCATGTATATAAATTCCAGCATAAATTACTATCAGTGATTGATTGTGACCAATCTTCTCATTTTACAGCTGTTCTCTTTCCTCTATTATTTAATATTTTAGGAAGATTTAACTTTATGTTATGTTATGTCTATGCTATATATATATATATATATATATATATATATATATATATATCTCACATATGTTAGCAATCCTATTTTATAGTTGTTATGGACTATATGTTTGTTTCTTCCCCAGATTTATGTGTTGAAACCCTAACCCCTAATGTGATAATATTTAAAGGTGGGACCTTTGGGAAATAATTCAGTTTAGAGAAGGTTATGATGGTGTAGCCCCAATGATAGGACTAGTGTCTTTATAAGAAAAGGAAGTAAAGCCAGAACTTGCTCTCCCCACCATGTAAAGACACAGGCAGAAGGCAGCCATCTGCAAACCAGAGAGAGAGAGGGCTCTTATCAGAACCTGACCTTACTGGCACCCTGATTTCAAACTTCTCAGGCTCCAGAATTATTAAAATAGAATTCTGTGGTTTAAGCTTCCCAGTCTATGGTAACAAATAAAATTGGTTGCACGTTACATTTTGTGTCCAGCTAGCTTCTCCTGTTCTTCCAAAGAATCTTCCATATGAATCTTTGTCATATAAGAGCTATGTGATCTTGAAATGTTATTTTCCAAGTGTCACTTTTCTTATTTATGTACTAAAGATGAAAGCAGTAACTATTTTATATGCAGATGTTAGAAGTAAAGATAATGTATTTAAAGGCTTAAATGAGATAATGCATTGGAAAAAGCTTAGCATAGCACTTGATAAATAGGCGTATTTGGTAAATACGCAATATTGCTGAGCTTTTTGTGTTGCTATTCTTCTGTAGATAGATAGTTAGATAGATAGACAGATAGATAGATAGACAGATAGCTGGAGTTCCAAAAATCATTTAAAATTATTCCTCTGTAATTAAGAATTACCACATAAGTACTATCTAGAGCAACATTAGGCCATGTTTTTTGCTGTTAAACCAGAAGTTACATTATTATTCCTAACATGTATACAGAATGTAAACACCTAACGACTTCTGTTAATGCTTACTATAACCTATATCCTACCTTTTAGAGACTGACTAATGCTTTTATTTACAGCATAAACTTAAGCAAACAGAACTCACAATAATCAATTTTCTACAAGGAGAATTTAAATAATATAAAGGCTATTGAATAGTTTTTCTTTGTAAAGGAACTTGGTCTGTAAAATTTAAACTATTTTTTTTTCTGGTTATTTATTTGTATTTTTCAATTATGAAAAATATTTGTGTTTTGAATAAAGGCAATTTTGAAAAAATAGCATATCATAAAGAAAAACTAAGATAACAGCCAAGTAAACAAAATAAATGATAAAACAGTGAGAATTCAAGCATCTCTGGAAAAAAAAAAACAACTTCAGATGAACTAAATTGCTTATTTTTGAGTGATTCAGGATATAATCTATTTATAATTTGTATATTTGAAATTGTATTAAGTTCATCAGAGTTTATTACCAAGGTATGCTGTCAAAGATAGCATTATTTTTCATTCTTTTTTGCACTTTACTGAAAATTTTGATTATGATATTTTAAAAAGTGTGTCACTGCTAGAAGCTTCACTGATGGAAGTTGAATCTTCCTGACTTATTTACATTTTGAAGTAACTTAAAGCCAATAAAGAAAGTAGAGAAAAATGAGCAAATGCTAAATAATTTCTTATTTCAGGCTTCTTTATCGATATATTTTTTTCAGAGTTTCTCTGCAACTGATGATCCATTTAACTGATGATGTGTTTTATTGTTCTTTTATTATCACACCCTCTTTCTATAACCAAATATTAAGTAGAGATAAATGTATAGGAAGGGAAAAGTTTGCTTTGATTTCAGGCGATTTTTTGTTATCCTAGTTTTAAAATGTCAGATAATTGTCTCTTTTCCTGAGAACCAATTGTAAGAAAGAGATCTAAAATTCTGCTCCCAATGCAAACATGAAGGAGGAGGAGTTGTTTCACATCATCAACAATTCAGTTTAATTCAATTTTAACACTACTCTGACCTGGAGGTAGTGTCAGTTTCTACAGGTTAAGGCTTCAGTCCAACAGGACTGTCTTCTATCCCCCATTTCTGATACCAGGGGCAAGTCCACATTGTCATTTGTGTTTTTGACTGACTAGCTTTATATGGGAGAATCCAATGACCTCCTCCCTTTTTCAAGTCAGTTAATTTGCTACAGTGGCTCACTGGAACCAAAAGAAATATTTTAATCAGATGACAGAGATTTGTAGAGCAGGGTGTGAGAAAAGGGTGCAGAGCCTCCATGCACCCTACCCACCCACTCTGATGCCATGCTTCTAGCACCTCCATATGTTAACCAACCATGTTAACTGAACCTATCCTTTTGTTTTTTTTTTTTTAATTTATTTTTTATTGGTGTTCAATTTACTAACATACAGAATAACCCCCAGTGCCCGTCACCCATTCACTCCCACCCCCCCGCCCTCCTCCCCTTCTACCACCCCTAGTTCGTTTCCCAGAGTTAGCAGTCTTTACGTTCTGTCTCCCTTTCTGATATTTCCCACACATTTCTTCTCCCTTCCCTTATATTCCCTTTCACTATTATTTATATTCCCCAAATGAATGAGAACATATAATGTTTGTCCTTCTCCGACTGACTTACTTCACTCAGCATAATACCCTCCAGTTCCATCCACGTTGAAGCAAATGGTGGGTATTTGTCATTTCTAATGGCTGAGTAATATTCCATTGTATACATAAACCACATCTTCTTTATCCATTCATCTTTCGTTGGACACCGAGGCTCCTTCCACAGTTTGGCTATCGTGGCCATTGCTGCTATAAACATCGGGGTGCAGGTGTCCCGGCATTTCACTGCATCTGTATCTTTGGGGTAAATCCCCAACAGTGCAATTGCTGGGTCGTAGGGCAGGTCTATTTTTAACTCTTTGAGGAACCTCCACACAGTTTTCCAGAGTGGCTGCACCAGTTCACATTCCCACCAACAGTGTAAGAGGGTTCCCTTTTCTCCGCATCCCCTCCAACATTTGTTGTTTCCTGCCTTGTTAATTTGCCCCATTCTCACTGGTGTGAGGTGGTATCTCATTGTGGTTTTGATTTGTATTTCCCTGATGGCAAGTGATGCAGAGCATTTTCTCATGTGCATGTTGGCCATGTCTATGTCTTCCTCTGTGAGATTTCTCTTCATGTCTTTTGCCCATTTCATGATTGGATTGTTTGTTTCTTTGGTGTTGAGTTTAATAAGTTCTTTATAGATCTTGGAAACTAGCCCTTTATCTGATATGTCATTTGCAAATATCTTCTCCCATTCTGTAGGTTGTCTTTTAGTTTTGTTGACTGTATCCTTTGCTGTGCAAAAGCTTCTTATCTTGATGAAGTCCCAATAGTTCATTTTTGCTTTTGTTTCTTTTGCCTTCGTGGATGTATCTTGCAAGAAGTTACTGTGACCGAGTTCAAAAAGGGTGTTGCCTGTGTTCCTCTCTAGGATTTTCCTTTTGGGTTTTTATGGAGTCTTTATTATTCGGCATGATTGGTTAAATCATTGGCTATTGGCAACTGAACTCAATTTCTAGTTCTCTCATCCCCAAAGGATGAAGGGTGGGGCTGAAAGTTCTAATCTTCTAATCACATGGTTGGCTCCACCGGCAATCAGCCCCTGCCTATGGTGCTTTTTAAAAGTCACTTCAATTTCATAATAGAAACGCCTTTATCGCTCTCCTTACTTAGAAAATTTAGGTTTTTAGGAGTTCTGTGTCAGAAAAGGGGTTGTAGATCAAATATATACTTCTTATTATAAATCACCATATTACAAGCTCTCTTTGTATATCTACCTATTCTCACAGACACATGCGGCTCAAAATGATGACTTGTTAATATATTCATTGTTTATTTTTGGTTAATCGTAGAAAGTACTGAAGGATTGTACAAATTTTGTCTATTGGTATGTCACAGTGAAGTGTCACAGTGACTATTATTTGTGAATAAACCATGGCTGACTAAAAGAAAATGGATAGATGAGACAATTTATATATTAGATGTTATAAAATGAATACTTTATATAGCTCAGGCTGCTCAGTGAAGTTACCTTTCCTTTACTGTCATGTACTCTACAGTACAATCACAGCACCATTGACAAATAATTCTTTTGGGGGGATAGTATGGCCTTTGCTGTGCATTGTAGAATATTTAGAAACATCTTTGGCCTCTGCCCACAAGATGCTAGTAGTGGCAATCAGAAATGTCTCCACATATTGCCAAATTCTCCTGGGATGCAAAATTGCCCTGCTTGAGAACCTTGGTTCTAAATGGAAGCCACAAATGATTCAATTAGGACTTGAGTTCCTGTAGTTCACTAATGTCTTGAAGCTTGTGCATATTAAGTTTCCTCATTTTATGTCTGAGGTAGCAGCAGTTAGCATTCTTTCATTGTGTTCTTGGTCATTTGGTGCCCTTAATGAGTTTGCTCCCAGTGAGGTCAACAAATATACTGAAAGATAAGATGTAGAAATATCAAATGATCACTCTCAGAACTGTGGACTGACGCATTATGTAAGTGCTTCTCAAATTCTCTGTGGTGAAAGAGTTTTTTTTCTTTTTCTCTTTTACAATCCATAGCCAGATGACATTCATGAAATATAAAAAAAAAATAATAATTACAAGAAAATCTCATAGTGAATGTGCTTCCCTGTTGCAACAAGGTCAAATTCAGATTAAAAAGGAATAATTTGGTCTAAGTCAACTTGAAAAATACTTTTTTTAACTTTAGGTAAAGATTTTTTTTAACAGTTCTTTTTTTTAACAGTTCTGTTTGTTTGTTTTTGTAATATTCAGTGAAAAAGAAGAATAAAAGCAGTGATTAAAAAGTCTGTGTTCTTGTCCTTTGAAGAAAGCATAAGAAAGTCTTTTTTCCCTCCCAGTTTCACTGAGGTATAATTAACAACAACAAAAATATATATTTAAAATGTACAAGGTGATAATTTGATATACATATACACTATGAAATATTTACTACAATTAAGTTAATTAACACATCCATAACCTCATGTAGTTATCTTTTGTTTGTGTCATTAGAATGCTTAAATCTACTCTGAACTAATTTTAAGTATGCAACACATATTATTAACCATAGTCAACATGCTGTACATTAGATCTTCAGAAGGTATTCATCTAATAACTGGAAGTTTGTACCATTTCATTAGTATCTATCTCCTCGTTTCCAATTTATCCTATCTTTCAGTCCCTGGCAACTCCCATTCCACTGTGTTTCTATGAAACCAACTTTTAAAAATTTCCATTTATATGTGATATCATACAGTATCTGTCTAGCATATTTTATTTGCCACAATTTCACCTGGTTCATTCATGTCGTTGCAGATGTCAGTATTCTCTTTTTTTTAATGACTAAATAATATTGTATTGTATAATGTGCATATATTATATAGTGCATAGTATATTATGTGTAAGTATAATATTATACATAGTATTAAATATTATTATGTTGTATATATACATCACATCCAATCATCCATTCATGGACACATAGCTTGTTTCCATATCTTATCCATTATGAAGGATGCCACAATGAACACAGGAGTACAGATCTCTCTTTGGGGTCTGCATTATTTCCTTTAGATATATGCCCAAAAGTAAGATTGCTGGGTCATAAGGTAGCTCTATTTTTAACGATTTTTAGGAAACTTTAGTGTTTTCTATAATTACTATAGTATAATTTGCATTCTCACCAAAAAATGTACAGTAGTTTCCTTTTCTGTATTCGTGCCACATGTTATCTCTTGTTTTTTTGATAATAGCCATCCATCCTAACAGACATGCAGTGATAGCTCTTTGTAATTTCAATTTGTGCTTTCCTGATGATTAGTGATGTTAAACACCTTTAAATATAGCTGCTGGCCATTTGTAAGTCTGTTTAGAAAAATATCTTTTCAGGTCCTTTCCCTGTTTTCTTAATTGAATATTTGATTTTTTTTTTTAGTGAGTTGTCTGAGTACCTTATATATTGTAGATATTAACTTCTTTTAGATATAAGGTTTACAAATATTTTCTCATTCTATAGATTGCCTTTTTGTTTTATTGATTGTTTCCTTTGCTGATGTAGTTTTTTAGTTTGATGTAGTTCCATTTATTAATTTTTGTTTATGTCTTCAGTGTTATATCCAAAAAAAAATCATTGTCAAAACTAATGTGAAGGAAATTTTACCTATATATTTCTCTAGGAGTTTTAGAGTTTAAGGTCTTATTGTTAAGTCTTTAATACATTTAATTTTCATGAGTAGTGTATGATAGAAATTCAGTTTCATTCTTTTGTATGTGGATCTCTAGTTTTCCCACACCATTTATTGAAGAGACTGTCCATTATGCATTGTGTGCTCTTGGTACATTTGTTGAAGATCAGTTGACTACAAATATATGGATTTATTTCTAGGCTCTCTACTTTGTTCTACTGGTCTTCATGTTTGTTTTTATGCCAGTCAGAAAGTTTTGACTGTTATAGCTTTGTAATATAGTTTGAGGTCAGGGAGTATGATAATCTAGCTCTGTTTTTTTTCTCAAGATTATTTAGGCTATTGAGATTTTTGTGATTTTAGATAAATTTTATGATATGTTTCTATTTCTATTACATTGGAATTTTGACAGAATAGCATTGAATCTGTAGGAGGGACCCCCAGGGGCTGCAATTTATTTCATGCGGAAAAGTGAGGTAGTAGGAGTAACCATCCAGCTTCCTCTGCTATGCAGTATGCTGGCAAAAGGTCCTCTTCTTTCTTCTCTCATCTAGATTACTAAGGCAGTCTGTAAATTTGAGGGGTTTAGAAGAGCTAGGAGGATAGCAGCCCGGTCTTAGAGCTTATTAAAGGGATACTACTGTCCACTGTCACTATTGTTATTCAACATAGTACTAGAAGTCCTAGCCTCAGCAATCAGACAACAAAAAGAAATAAAATGCATTCATATTGGCAAAGAAGTCAAACTCTCCCTCTTCACAGATGACATGATACTGTACATAGAAAACCCAAAAGACTCCACCCCAAGATTGCTAGAACTCATACAGCAATTCGGCAGTGTGGCAGGATACAAAATCAATGCCCAGAAATCAGTGGCATTTCTATACACTAACAATGAGACTGAAGAAAGAGAAATTAAGGAATCAATCCCATTTACAATTGCATCCAAAAGCATAAGATACCTAGAAATAAACTTAACCAAAGAGGTAAAGGATCTGTACTGTTAAAACTACAGAACACTTCTGAAAGAAATTGAGGAAGACACAAAAAGTTGGAAAATTATTCCTAGTTCATGGATTGGAAGAATAATATTGTGAAAATGTCCATGCTACCCAGGGCAATGTACACATTCAATGCAATCCCTATCAAAATACCATGGACTTCATGCAAAGAGTTGGAACAAATCATCTTAAGATTTGTGTGGAATCAGAAAAGACCCCAAATAGCCAGGGGAATATTGGAAAAGAACACCAGATCTGGAGGCATTTCAAGTTGTACGACAAAGCTGTGATCATCAAGACGGTGTGGTACTGGCACAAAAACAGACACATAGGTAATGGAACAGAATAGAGAACCTAGAAATGGGCCCTCAACTTTATGATCAACTAATATTCAACAAAGCAGGAAAGACTATCCACTGGAAAAAGGACAGTCTCTTCAATAAATGTTGCTGGGAACTTAGAACAGCCATGTGAATGAAACTAGAATGAAAACTAGACCATTCTCTTACACCATACACAAAGATAAACTCAAAATGGTTGAAAGATCTAAATGTGAGACAAAAATCCATCAAAATCCTAGAGGAGAACACAGGCAACACCCTTTTTGAACTTGGCCACAGCAACTTCTTGCAAGATACATCTATGAAGGCAAGAGAAACAAAAGCAAAAGTGAACCATAGGGACTCAATCAAGATTAAAAGCTTCTGCACAACCAAAGGAACGGTCAACAAAACTAAAAGACAACCTACAAAATGGGAGAATATATTTACAAATGATGTATCAGATAAAGGACTGGTATCCAAGATCTATAAAGAATTTATTAAACTCAACAGCAAAGAAACAAACAATCCAATCATGAAATGGGCAAAAGACATGAACAGAAATCTCACAGAGCAAGACATAGACATGGCCAACAGCACATGAGAAAATGCTCTGCATCACTTGCCATCAGGGAAATACAAATCAAAACCACAATGAGATACCACCTCACACCAGTGAGAATGGGGGAAAATTAACAAGGCAGGAAACCACAAATGTTGGAGAGGATGCGGAGAAAGGGGAACCCTCTTTCACTGTTGGTGGGAATGTGAACTGGTGCAGCCACTCTGGAAAACTGTGTGGAGGTTCCTCAAAGAGTTAAAAATAGAATTACCCCACGACCCAGCAATTGCACTGCTGGGGATTTACCTCAAAGATACAGATGCAGTGAAACGCCGGGACACCTGCACCCCAATGTTTATAGCAGCAATGTCCACAATAGCCAAACTGTGGAAGGAGGTTTGGGGTCCATCAAAAGATGAATGGATAAAGAAGATGTGGTCTATATATATAATGGAATATTCCTCAGCCATTAGAAACAACGAATACCCACCATTTGTTTTAACATGGATGGAACTGGAGGGTACTATGCTGAGTGAAGTTAAGTCAATTGGAGAAGGACAATCATTATATGGTTTCACTCATACAAGGAATATAAAAAATAGTGAAAGGAATTATAGGGGAAAGGAGAGAAAATGAGTGGGAAAAATCAGAGAGGGCGACAGAACATGAGAGACTCCAAACTCTGGGACATGAACAAGAGGTAGTGGAAGGGGAGGTGGGTGGGGGGATAGGGTGACTGGGTGACGGGCACTGTGGGGCACTTGACGAGATGAGCACTGGGTGTTATATGTTGACAAATCGAACTCCAATAAAAAATATATTTAAAAAGGATTGATAAATACTAATACTGAAATAAATACTATTTGGTTGTGATATATTAAATAAATAAATAAATACTATTGACTTCTCAGTCCTTCTTACCAACCACTTCATGGACTCCATCAGAAAGTTGCCCAAAGCCACTGGAAAAGCCTCATCGGTGAATCCTTTCAACTGGCCCATAGGATACCCAAGTGCTTTCCATACTTTAAATCTCCCCTATCTCCCCTGTAGCCAGTTCTCAACATGCTCCCACAGACACCAAGAACAAGCCTCAGCAGTCGGTTAGTGGGCAAGCACAGAAAGTTAGCCTGATCATGCAGGATTGAGAGAAGGCTCACACACTTCAATATTTCAGGACACTTTTCTTGAGAAAACAAACAAGAGGTTCTCAGCATCTGAATTGGTTTTGTGGGATCAAGTGAAATCATAAAATCTTAAGAATTCCTTTCCAGGAGAGAAAAAGAAATATGGAGTGGATGCATCTATTGAAAAGGTTTGAGAGAACCTCAAAATCTTTAGCCAGATGGATAGGTAAAGGAATCTATTTTCCAAAGCCAGTAAATAAAGACTGGAGAAGCTAAGTGCTTCTTCAAATGACAAGACAGTCATCTGAAAGTTCATGGAAACTGAAAAAGCCAAGGAAACATGGCAGTTCAAAGGAATACAATAATCTTCCAGTAACTGACCCTAGAGAAACAGAGTTTTATATCTGCTTGACAAAATTGTTCTTTGTTTTTGTTTTTGTTTTTGACGAAATTGTTCTAAGGAAGCTCAACAACCTACAAAAGAACATATGTGAACAACCAAATATAATCAGGGAATTAATACATAAAATGAGAGATTCAACAGAGACATAGAAGTCATTTTTAAAAATTAAGCTATTCTAGAGGTGGAGAATACAATTAATAAATTAAAAAATGCAATAAACAACATCAAATGCTTGAAGACAAGCATTTGAAATTATCCAATCAAAGGAGAAAAGAGTCACAAAAGCCTATGTGAATTATGAGACACCATCAATTGAAACAAAATTCACACTATAGAAGTCCCAGAAGGAGAAGAAATATGAATGTAAGCAGAAAACTTCTTTAAAGAAATAATCTTGAAAATCTCAAATCTGGACAGAGATATGAATATCCAGTTACATGAAGTTCATAGGTCAGATTCAACACAAAGAGGACTTCACCAAGACACATTTTAATAAAACTGTCAAAAACAAATAAGTTTAAGGCAGCAAGAAAGGATAAACCTATTTGATTCAAAGTTAACTCCATAAGGCTAAAAGTAGATTTTTCAGCTGAAATCCTGCAGGCCAGGAAAGAGTGGAATGATATATTCAAAGTGCTGAAAGGAAGAAAAATAAAAACTGTCACCAAGAATATTTTACTTAGTAAAGCTGTTCTTCAGAAATGAAGAAGAGATAAAGGTTTCCTCAAACAAAAGCTGAAGGGGTTCATCATCACTAGACATTTTATATAAGAAATGCTGAAAGGAATTCCTTAAGCTCAAATGAAAGGTGTGAATTAGCAACAGGAAAACATCAAAGGATGAAGTGCAATGGGAAGTAAGTGTAATGTAAAATCAGAATATTTTAATACTATAATGGTATATAAATCACTTAACTCTAGTGTAAAGATTAAGGGACATGTTTAAAATGACTAGCTACCATAATTACTTATGGGATATACAATATAAAAATTATAAAATATAATGTCAGAAACATGAAATATGAGGAGAGGGATGTAAAAGGATAGAGTTGTATATGCAATAGAAGGTAGGTTGTTATCAGCTTAGAATAGATCATTGTAAGATAGATGTTTTATGTAAGTTTTATTATAACCACAAAGCAAAAATATATAATAAATACACAAAACTAGAGAAGTAATCAAAGTATACCACTGCAGAAAATTATCAAATCACAAAGGAAAAGGACAGGAAGAAAGGAGCAAGAGAATTACAGAAATGCCAGAACAATTAACAAAATGGTGATCGTACATCCTTACCTATTAATAGTTACTTTATTATTATTTTTTAAATAACTTTATTTTTTTTATTTATTCATTAGAGACACAGAGAGAGGTAGAGACATAGGCAGAGGGAGAAGCAGGCTCCCAGTGGAGAGCCTGATGCAGACCTGGGTCCCAGGACCCTGGAGTCATGACCTGAGCCAAAGGCAGATAGATGCTCAACCACTGAACCACCCAGGCACCCCTCGACAGTTACTTTTAATGTAGAGATTAATTCCCGATTCAAAAGACATAAAGTGACTAAATAAGATTTAACTATATGCTGCCTACAAGAGGCTCACTTTAGCTCTACAGACACACATAAGCTAAAGTGAAAGGACAGAAAAAAGGTATTTTAGGCGAATGAAAACCAAAAGAGAGCAGGGATAGCTATACTTCTGTCAGACAAAATAGAATTTAAATCAAAAAATACAATCAAAACAGTCATTATATAATGATAAATATAGTATATTTACTTTTATCTCTTCTTCATTTCTCAAGTCATCAAGAGAATATAATAATTATAAATTTATTTACATTTGGAGCATCTAAATATCTTCAGTGGATATTAATATATCTGAAGGCAAGACATAGCAATACAATAATACCTGGAGTTTTCACTAGCACACTCTCAACAATGGATAAAACATCCAGACAGAAAATCAATAAGAATTGGCTTGAACTATACTTTAAACCAAATGCACCTAACGCACATGTTAAATATTCCATCCAAGAGCAACAGAATACACATTCTCCTCAAATGCACAAGGAACATTCTTCATGATAGATTATGCTAGGTCATTATGCAAGAGTCTTAATGCAAATATCAACATATTTTATTTCTACAAATTGTTATCATTTTGGTGTACATTTTATAGGTGAGGAAATTGTGTTTCAGTAATTTAAGAAATTTGGTCAAAGTCATTGGAAATGTTAATTTATAAAGTTGGGATACTGAATCAGTTCTGAAACCACATATTTAATAACTTACATATTATCTTTATGCAGACAGGTTGTTTTGTGTGTTTTGCAACCAAGTATTTCTCAAGTGTCTAAAATAGTGCTTGGTACCTCATTGATGAGGAAAGAAGGAAGATGGGGAGAGAGAGAGAAAAAGGGAAGGAAAGAACATTATGCCACATATTTTTAGGGGGATTTTTACTTCATTCCCAATGTAAGGTAGCAAAAGTGTTCTGTTACATAACTTAATATACTAAATGCTGAAATCCTTGAATAATCATTACTTTTGGTACTCTCCATGACCCATGATTCCTCTTATTTTCCCCTCGATTACATCCCACAGAGTAGTATTCTTGGAGTTACTCAATTAAAAAAGTCTTTGGGTGAATAGTGGGAAATTATTATGATGTTTCCATTGTCAATAGTGGAATATTTTTAGTGGATATTTTCCAGTTCTGTCCTCTGTGTAAGCAAATCATATTTAGATACTTAAAAGAGCTTGTTTTTATTTGCTATTGCCAGATGTTTTCTATTTCAGTGACAAGAGTCTTTTTCCATGCATATTACAAATCACATTGATTTTGAGCCATAATAGAGATGAAAATGAATATGTAAAACAAATAAAATATGCTTCATCTCTATATTGCATATCCTTTTTATTCTGATTATACATTTAGCATATATCTATTGTGAAAAATGTAGAGAAGTAAGGACAATAAAAATAACTGTTCTTATCATTCAAAAATATTTTATTTTGTCATTTCTTGCTAAATGCCAAGAGTAAATTATTACAAAAAAAAAAAACAGAGAATAGTTTCTTATCGTTCAACGAATATTAATTCTATGAGCTCATAGATGGCCAATGTTACAATTGTTCTGAACCTGCTTGGACTACCACAGAATTCTGGTATTTAGATACTGTTGTGTATATATAAAATTGTTGAAATTTTCTTATCTCACCTTTAAAGAAGATCAAAAAGGAGAATATTTATTTGGGAACATTGACTTTTAAAAAGTGACTTTGCAAGTCTTGAAAACAATTAATAAGAATTACTGTCAATCCTATTCTGCTGATTCTCCAGAAGACACTGGCCATGGCTCCTACTGTGATTTAGTGTTAATTCTGTAAAATTCATGCAATAGTGCACCATAGCATGGTTGTGAGAATTAAAGTGATTTCTACATAAAGTGCTAAGGAAAATATGTGTTTTTTTTTTCCAAGATGAGAACTAAGAACTTAAACAGCATTCATTACAAGTCTCCAAAAAGAACCTTTGTCTCAATTGATATAAATGGTTTATGATTCAACAAATGTTGAGTGAATGGACAATGATCAGATATATATAACAATGATGGAGCTCTGACCTAACTCTTCTAGCCTGGGAAGCTGAGCCAGAATTTCTAAGTAACCAGCTTAGGAAGCCCAACCACAACCTCTGTAGCAATTGGCCTAGAATTGTCAGAACTCAGCCAGCTTCCCCACTTCTAATTCAAGACTAACCTGAGAAAGCCAAATATATTCTCCAAATTAATCACCTATGAGGCCTCATTTATAGTTAGCCTACCTCCAGCTTCTTCATGCCAACAATATCCAAACAAAACACACCTGATACGATAGTTTATTGAGGATAAATAATGATTGATGATGATAGATTCCTTTCTCATTTAGGTGGTTTTTATTTATTTATTTCAAGAATGCTGAAAAATCAACATAAAAACATCAAAATTCCCTCAGCTACTTTATCATATTCATGTTGTCAATCATATATGAGTCATATAATGAATATCAAATTAGGGGGAGACACTCATATCATATTTCATAAAGAAAAGTAGTCCCTATGTCCAATATGGTTGGGGCTGGATTGATACATTATGTATTATGTTTAATACAAAACACTTGGGGGCACCTGGATGGCTCAGTCAGGTAAGCATCCACTTGTGATTTCAGCTCACTGTTGTGAGATTGAGTCCTGAGTTGGGCTCCATGCTCAGGGTAGATTCTGAGACTCTCTCTCCTTCTCCTTCTACCCCTCCCCTGCTCTCTTTCAAATAAATACAGAAATGAAATCTTTAAAAAAATTTTTTAAAATGCATAACACTTGAACATCTTTATTACATTTTAGATTTATGGGATAGAATAGTAATTCCTGCATCAAAAGTAAATCTCATTATTTACTTATTATTTTATTTTAATTCCAGTACAGTTAACATAGCATATTAGCTTCAGGCATACAGTATAGTAATTCAACAACTCTATATATTACTCAGTGTTCATCAAGATAAGAGTACTTTGAATTCCTTCCACTTATTTCACCCATCCTTTCCTCACCTCTCCTCTTATAATCATCTGCTTCTTCTCTATATAGTTGAGTCTGTTTTTTTATTTGTCTCGTTTCTCCTTAGTTCACTTGTTTTGTTTTTAAATTACACAGACGAGTGAAATCATATGGCATTTGTCTTTCTCTGACTTATTTTGCATTATATCCTATAACTCCATCCATGTTGTTGAAAGTGGCAAGATCTCATTCTTTTTTATGGCTGAGTAATATTCCTTTGTGTGTGTGTGTGTGTGTGTGTGTGTGTGTGTGTGTATACGCCACCTCTTCTATATCCATTCATCCACTGATGGACACTTCAGCTGCTGACAGAATTTGGCTATTGTAGATAATGCTCCAATAAACATAGGGTTGCATATATCCTTGATTCACAAATGTCTTGGTATTCTTCACATAAATACCTAGAAGTAAAGATTACCGGATTGCAGGGTAGTTCTATTTTTAAATTTCAAGGAACTTCCATACTGTTGTCCACAGTGGCTGTACCAGTTTGCATTCCCAGCAAGAGTGCATGAGGGTTCCTTTTTCTCCATATCTTTGCTAACGCTTGTTGTTTGTTGTGGTATGTAAGTTTCATTTTAAAGAAAATTTCCAGGAAAAGAATGGCCTTCAACACTGGGAACATGAACTTGAAAACACTGTCATCTAGAGCCATAGAGATGTTTGCTTCTAAAAGGAAATACAGCTTGAATGTGGTAGTGTTCAATAATTGAGGTAAATATATTTTAAAAAGAAAAAAACCCTGCACATATCTTACTATAGAAGTATATTTAAAACATATTTTTCCCGTTTATGAAATTAAATAGGATATTTAATAGAGATGTTTGCTTCTAAAAGGAAATACAGCTTGAATGTGGTAGTGTTCAATAATTGAGGTAAATATATTTTAAAAAGAAAAAAACCCTGCACATATCTTACTATAGAAGTATATTTAAAACATATTTTTCCCGTTTATGAAATTAAATAGGATATTATGTAAAAAAGTTTTGTTTTTATTGCTATGTAATATTAGGTAAAAGTGATATAAACTTAAGGCTATAGTATTCTTAACATCTAGATTTTTAATTCCATTGTAAAATGTTTACACTTTATTTTTCAGTGGCTGGAAGTGCCTACAGTGTTTGAAGAGTAGTATGAATGTGAAGATGCATGCCAAGATCGTCTTTGATAATAGTACATATTTCTTAGCTGATTCAATTGTTTTCTAGCATTACCCAATTTGCCAGAGTGCCCAGGTCTCACTGGTTTAGTTAGCTACCCAAGGGTGACTGGTTATGGTGTTAGTGATTCACTCTACAAGGAGAAAGTTAACATTTTGATTGTGTTATAATATTATCTCTCTTTAAACATTCTAATGAGAAAAAGTGGAATTTTATCTCTAATTTGCAGAATATACTGTATCTTTGGTATTTCTTTCATGGGGTTTTAGATAATAAGTTAGCATTGTGAGTCCTGAAATACAACCATTGACTTCTCTCTTTATTCATCTCTCTGGCATCTCCGTGGAGTACATGCATTCTTCAGTGTTCTATCAAATTTAGATGGTATTAGTTGCTGATTTAAGGCAAATTTCATGGGCACCTGGGTGGTTCAATTAGTTAATCTTATCTGCCTTTGCCTTGGGTCATGATCTCTTGGGGTCCTGAGATGGAGCTTAGAGTCAGGCTCCCTGTTCAGTGGAGAGTCTGCTTCTTTCTCTTCCTTTTTCCCTCCCCCTTGCTCATGTGTATTCTCTCTCTTTCAAATAAATACATAAAATCTTTTTTAAAAGCCTATTAATTACATAAATATAATTTATATATGTGGCCTTTCTCTCTTTCTCTTTTGTTTCCCTGTCACTCTCTCTATGTCTCTCCATATATTGTGGAAAGTCCATCAACCGATGGATGGATAAAGAAGATGTGATGTAATATACAATGGAATATTACTCAGCCATAAAAGGATTAAATCTTGCTATTTGCAATAATATGGATGGAGCTTAAGAGTATAAGCTATATATATATATATATATAAACAAAATAAGTCAGTCAAAGAAAAACAAATACTATATGATTTCCCTGATACGTGGAATTTCAGAACAAAAACAGATAACATAGAAGAAGGAGAAAGAGAGAGAGAGAGAAGGAAACCATAAGAGACTCAACTATACAGAACAAATAGGGTTACTGGAAGAGAGGTGGGTGAGGGAATGGGCTAATGCACCATGAGTGTTAAGGGGGCTATTTTTAATGAGCACTAAGTATTATATGTATGTGATGAATCACTAAATTCTTCTACTAAAACCAATATTGCACTATTGTTAACTAGAATTTAAATAAAAACTTGGAACATAAAACCCCCAAATTAACCTAGTAAAAGAAAACTTAAAAAAAGGAAATTGTTTTATACTAAAGAGCAGTATTCTTTTTTATATTTATATAGTAAGTACTTATGTGAGTATAAAATATACAAATTCTAAAATTAAGGGAAATTTTATATAATTATCTAAATTATAAGATTTTCTATCACAATTATTTTGAAAATTTTATTAAATATCTATTTTAAATTTTATTTAGTTGACTATTTAGTAACACCTCATTTGGGGTTATAAAGTTATTTTCAAATAAAATAAAGTCTTCTGCTTTCTTAAAATTATTGAGTTTATTTCAATATTTAATGAATCTCTTCACATCTTTAATGGGAGATGATGAATTTTTATGTTATTTACAAATAGGGGCTTTGAGGTTTGTAATTATTGCTGAATTCTAAAATAGAGTTAGTACTTTAGAGTTACATAAATTTTAGAACAACCAAATTCCAACAGTTCTCCCCAGTGTTCATTAAATCACAATTTTGCTGTTAGGTAATTTGGTCAGGCACATGGGCCATCTGTTGAATTGAATACAAACGATATAATCTGCTTGGACCATCTTTTTGTTTTATATAGTTTATCTCACTTATTTAATTACTACATGCTTCCAGATTTTTGTGGTTTGACAATATGTTCATTCAGTGAAGTTCTGTCCATATTGCATTCCCTACCCACTGAGAGGTAACTAACATTTCTTGTTAATTAACAGTCTGCTTTGCTTATCATTTAGTGATATAATGATAGCATTGGATTATTTATCTTTTTGTAAACTTCATTATGTGTTTATTGTTGACAAAAAATATCTGTATTTCATTAAAATTGTTCAATGGTTTCTTTCTTCCCTTGTTCAGAAATTTTGAGCATTCTATGGATATTAGCACAGCTTCACTTCACTTTTTTTTCTCATATTCTGATATATTTTAAAATTGGAAATTGGGCAGCCCCGGTGGCGCAGCGGTTTAGCGCCGCCTGCAGCCCAGGGTGTGATCCTGGAGACCCTGGATCGAGTCCCACGTCGGGCTCCCTGCATGAAGCCTGCTTCTCCCTCTGCTTATGTCTCTGCCTCTTTCTCTCTCTCTCTCTCTCTCTCTCTATGTGTGTGTGTGTGTCTCTATGAATAAATAAATAAAATCTTAAAAAAAGCCTATTACTTAAAAAAAATTGGAAATGTTAGGAAATGTGGAATTCTCTCTCAGAAAAAGTTCTGACCACCCTGATATTCAACAACTATTGCAGATCATACCTGATTTTTCATCTTTCATCTCTTGTAGATTATTATAGCCATCATTTAGAGATTTATCAGATGATCCTTCTAATCCATATTGATTCCTATTTTCTAGTTTTCCATGAAGAGTTGAAATTATATCTGCTTGCTTTTCTCACTTGAACTCATTTGTGTAATGTGGAAAATGGACCACCATAATTTCTATTAGATGATATCAGTACTTTATTTTTTAAAAGTTCTGTAAGTTAAAGCATTTTGCATTCATGCACTTAGATAATTTATCTAAATTTAAATTAAAATTTAAAATAATTTTAATTTAAAATAAAACAATTCAACTATTTACTTGTCTGGTTGTTCTATTATGAATTGTACAATAAAGTGTTCTTTATCTCTTATAATTTTTTCTGAAGCCATTAAAATTTCTGTTCTGCTTTCTATGTATAAAAGCACTTATCAGGCATCATAGAATCCCTCTAGTTTACTATACTAAATTGCTTAAATTTGAGTATGTGTTTTAACTATTTGGAATCAGATACTGGGCATTTAACATTATCCTCTATGGCGAATCAAGCTACTAATTACCCTCCTCCTTTTTTTTTTTTTTTTGTTTTCTTTTCTATAATTGATTGGCATAATTATGCCATATGAGGAATTCATTTGATCTCATGTCTTTAAATTTGGATCATGTTGACTTTCAGTTCTTAAAACATCAAGAGATTTCTACTGCTGCAGAATGACACTTCTACAGCACAGCCATAGAAGCTGAATACCAGCTCATTGGGGCATTTGGGAGCAACCTCATGGCAGAAAAGTCATGAGGTTTCTAGATCACAGAGAGAAAAAAAGCACATGCACATTAGGGTTAGTCAGATTTTCTGCTGCTTTTCCCATGAAGGCATGTGCTAATTCCTAAGCCACACTTGGCAAAATTTATGTATATGTAATTTGTATGTTTTTTATTTATGTATATAGCCTTCAATAAAAAAATAAATCAACATTACTCACTCATCTGAGTAAATATTGTGTTGAGACTAAAGTCATATTTAATTTTATGATTCTTTTGGGTTTTTATCTGTAGGATACCTTTTGTGATAGGTGTTTTTTGAAAATCAGTTTCTGCACATGGTCTTCTTTCATTTGACGTCAAAGGCTTATTTTAGTGTGTCCTTTTTGAAAACAAATTGTCTACTTGTAAAAGTATCATCTTCTACTAACTGATAATCACAGTTTAGAGAGACCAGGGCTTAAATTACAGCTATTTCCTCTACTAAGTTTGGAAAATGGGCATGATTTTTGATATAATCATTTTGTGTCTCAGTTTTCTCATTTATATATAGAGATATTATACTTTCTACACAATTGTAATATTAATATGACAATGCATAGAGAGCAAAGAACTTGTTTCCAATTATTCATTATTTTTACTATCAATATCTTCATTAAACCCCATATGATGGTTCTCAGTTTTGACAAGAAATGTGAAAATGTATTTAAAATATAAAACATTTATTTACTTATTTTACTGTAATTACAAAAAATAGTGAATATGCGTTGTTTCTTATGTATTAATAATAATAATTCTACTTCATGTAGTTTTCAAAATTGACTCAGAAGACGCAAAACTAGACATTTTCCAAAAACACTTTACAGTTATGAGAAATAATTATATCTTGTTTTTTAAATATTTTATTTATTTATTTATTTATTTTATTTTATTTTATTTTATTTTATTTTATTTTATTTTATTATTTATTTGAGAGAGTGGGGTGGCAAGAGCAGAGGGAGAGGACAAGTAGACTCCTCACTGAGCACAGAGCCCAACGTCGGGCTCGATTCCACTTCATTCAGATCATGACCTGAGCTGAAATCAAGAATTAGACACTTAACTGATTGAGCCACCCAGATGCCCTGAGAAATAATTGTTAATAAAATGAAACTACTTCCATTTTGCCTAGCATAAATCTGGATGGAAAACATATGTAACAAAGCATAAATACCACAAACTGTATAGAAAAGTATTATAGTATGCACATCCATCTTTAATTAATAACAAGGCTTGGGTTTAAATATGGCTGTTATAAGATATGGAGTTGTGGTCAAATTACCTGAATTAACTCCATCATTATTGAATGAGTCTAATATAACAACCTGGTAGCATCCAGTGTCTGATAAATATAAATTATTCAATAAATATTAACATTTTAAAATATTACAAAATATATTCTCTTCTTATTCAGATGACTTTAGTACTAGAAAGAGTGATAAAAGTAATTAAAAATTTATTTTTTCCTGAGTTGCTAATTTTAGCTATTCTGACAGGTGTGAGATGTATCTCATTGTGATTTTGATTGGTATTTGCCTTATGATGAGTGATGTTGAGTATTTTTTCATGTGTCTGTTAGCCATTTGTATGCCTTCATTTTGAGAAATGTCTGTTTTTGTCTTCTCATTTCTCAACTGGATTTTAAAAAATTTTTTGGGTGTTGGGTTTGGTATGTTCTTTATATGTTATTTGCAAATATCTTCTCCCATTCCATCGATTCCCTTTCAGTTTTGTTGATTGTTTTTTATGACCCAGAAATTGCACTACCAGGTATTTATTTAAATGATACAAAAATAGTGATTCAAACAGGCACATGAACACCAATATTTACTGGTGTTATTTATTTATTTATTTATTTATTTATTTATTTATTTATTATTTGTTATTTATTACTATTGGTTATTTATTTATTTATACACAACAGCCAAGATATGAAAGAGCCCAAATGTCCATTAACTGATGAATGGATAAAGAAGAGATGGTGTATGTATACAATGGAATATTACTCAGCCATCAAAAAGAATGAACTTGCCATTTGCAATGAGGTAGATGGAACTAGAGTGTATTATGCTAAGCAGAATATGTCAGTGAGAGAAAGACAAATACCATATGATTTCACTTATATATGGAATTTAGAAACAAAACAGATGAACATAGAGGAAGACAAGGAAAAATAAGATAAAAACATAAAAAAAAAAACCATAAGAGACTCATACCTATAGAGAAGGCATAATTGTAGGAAACAAACTGAGGGTTATTGGAGGGGAGATGCATGAGGCGATAGGTGATGGTGATAGGTGATGGGTGTTAAGGAGGTTACCTGATATAATGAGCACTGGGTATTACACCCAAGTGATGAATCACTACTCCTCAAACTAACACTATGCTATATGCTAACTAACCTGAATTTAGATAAATTCTTAAAAGAATGAAAGGAAAGCAATTAAAAAATTTAAAGTACATAATATTTTAAGCACAGATAGGTATTTATAAAAATAATCTATTTTTTAACATTTTAAATAATCTTTCATATGAGAAATATATATTTAGGGTTATAAGCAATTAGCACCTAGAAAGAAATTTAGAGGCCTTGCAATCTTTCTCATTTTACAGATAACTTAACTGAGATGTGTAGATATTAAGCATGTTATCCAGAATCACAGAGACTATTACTGACAAGTCTAAGATTAAATTTCACATTACCTTGTTTCTGTTCAGCATTTTGCTTTCATGGCTGACTGTCTCTTTTAATTTATTCTCACCACTAGACAAGGAATTGAGGTAGAGGTTTATAATCATAGTGTCTTACTTATTGTCTCTAAGTAAATTTCAGTTATGTTATAACTCATTATAATCATTCTAGTTTAAGATCTCTTTTTAAAAGATTTTATCTCTACATTTTTATTGATAATGTTCAGTGTTTCTGTTTTGTTAATTTTTGCTGTATCATTTAAGATTTATTTAAACAGGAATATAATTTTCTCAAATATTTTAATGTTTTTCATTGCCAACAGAGCTAACATAAATTCAAAAGGTTTTTACACATAATAGAAATTTACTTTCTCTAGAAGAATATCATAGAAGCTCTCTGTCTTAAAATGACTGGTTAAAAACATGCATACATTTCTACTCATTCCTATAAAAATGACTGTGAAGGAATATATTATAATACATATATATATTATGTGTATAATGTAAAGAACTGGCATCAGATAGAGTATGTCCACTAAACTGAAAGAAAAATAAGAAATGACAGAATTGTATGGACAAGTGAAACATACCAAAAGAGACAAAACTCGGGATGCCTGTGTAGTTCAGTGGTTGAGCCTTTGGCTCAGGTTGTGATCCCAGTGTCTGGGATCAAGTCCCACATCCAGTTCCTGCAAGGAACCTGCTTCTCCCTTTGCCTATGTGTCTGCCTCTCTCTCTCTGTCTCTCTCTGTCTCTCATGAATATATTTTTTAAATCTTTAAAAAAATTAAAAGAAGCAAAACTCATCAAGGGAGCCATTTGCATCACTAAACTTCAAAACTACCCTGCAGTGAGTAATATCAAATATGTTCAAAGATAGCAGTGCAAAGTGGGGATCAAAGCAGAAGAATTAGTTGAAATCTATTTAAGGAGAATCAGTGAGATCCCCTAGATCCCTTTTCCCAGTTTTCATTTTTCTTAGCCTAATGAACAGCCCCTACCCAGCAGGAAGGAAGCGGTTTACTCTCTGGAGAAAGTAACAGGAGGCAAAGAGTCTGCACATTATGATACCAGGACAAAAAAAAAAAAAAAAAAAAAGGCAGGGGAATTAATGATGGTTCAGCTTCCTGAATGTTGTCATTGAGACTGAGAAATTCTTCCCAAGCTCTACCCTTCCCCTGGTCCTAGGTAAGAACAACTCATCTGATAATTTGATAAAACTGGGAAGTACTTAATCATACTTGGAGGTGAAGCATGTGCTGTCATAATGGAATAATGTTATATTAGCATTGATATTGCTCTGATATTACTTAAATGATTCAGGATATAAACCAAAAGAGATAATGAAATTGAGTAATTTAGCTAATAACCTTATATATAGTTTTCTGTGTTCTTTAGATTGATGACTGAATCTAACTTCTTGTTTGAATTGAGCACACTTAAATTCTGGCTTAGAAATGGCTATGAATTCTGACTATATAAACACAATATATTTCTAAAATAATTTGTCCACATTGAGGTGTTCAGAGATGAGCTCTGCAAAGACTGAAACGTTCTTGTACACTTGCTGTTCCATAAAAACATCCAACAATTGATTATGCATAAAAAGAGCATGAAAACTTCATGTTTCTCAAAGTTAAAATGACTTTCACTAGAAACACAATATTTAATCACTATTCCCCAAGCAGCTGTTTCAATTCGGATTGATCATATTCACAGATGATGATGGTTTTATTTTCTAGCTCAGAATGAAGAATGTTCAAGTCCAAGAACTGAGGCCATTATTATTCACATGCTTTTGATCCAGGAAATTCTTACCACAAAAATAAGGATGTAACCTTCACTGTACTGCATTATTTTAAGAAAGTGATGAAACTACTTTATCTAGCCAAATTGTGTATTTGAGCAATTAGATATTAAGCAATTTACTTATCAAGAATAACTTCAAGGCCTGTCTTGCTGTGTCCAGTAATACTAAACTATTATAACACAAACTCTACCCAATCTCAATAACTAATCTTTTTAAAGGGAAAATTGGCTGTTTCCAAAACCATATAAACATTCGTCCATAATTCCCCCCTGTAAGCTTCTCTTAAAATAGTGTTCTCCTTAATTGTGGTATGGTGAATAAATTTTGCATTGGTAACACATTAGTACACTGCTTTTTTGAGAGTTAGTTTTCAACAGGGATTTCTTTTACCAAGTCACCAGACTGGTTATGAAGTTGAAGTTCAAATATACCTGAAATACAAGCCACAAGTTACATTTCTCCTGACAAATAATTTCTAATTCATGAAGAACCATGGTAGAGAAAGAGAGAACAGACATAGGAAGAGGGAGAAGAAGGCTCCCCACTAAACAAGCTGACATTGATTTTCAGTCCCATCTTTTCTGCTATACACAGCCCTTCCAAATTTTTACTTCACGATCCATTTATTATTTGAATTCAACAGTGGAAGTTCTCTTTGATTATAGAGATAGTTTATTTGATCTGTTCATATTGAGTCTCAGTATCAGCTGCCCACCTTTATTGTCCTTCAAGATTCTTTAAGATTAGAATGTGGTGTGATCATTCAGCTCTTGTCCATATCTTCTGGAAATGTTATGCATCTACTACTCTAGGTCTGATATCAGAAACACATGTTTTATTCATGTCTATGGAAAGCCTACATTGTGCCTGATACGTTGTTGGACTCCATAATATTTGTTAAATTAATCAAAATATTAACTGATTAAAGGCTTTTAAAATTCCCTTCACTTCTAGTATCTGAGGATTTAACTAAATTTCTACCAGAAGTAAACAACCCACCAATATAAACTGTGTTATATTTTACTCACAATGTCTAGGTGCTTATAGTGTATTTCCCTTTCAATCTCATGGGTCTTCTCATAATATGAAATACTAGTTCATTCAGTGCATTCAGGAAAAGAAGCTGGTGAGAAAAGAGCACAATCTAAAGAAATAATTGAAACCTGAAAGAACTGCTTAAATCTCTGAATGGTATTAAATTTTAGCCTCGATTTTGATAAATTTAGTTACTCTATTTGTTCCCAAGCAGATGGTGAAGCTTATGAAGAAAATAAAATCAGCTCTAGAGAAATAAAAGAGTTATATTTTATATGTACATCCCAATTATAGCATTAAGTTAGTGACCCAATATTATAGGTTTTATTCAGAGACTTTCTCAGATTCATTTTTGTGCAAAATCTTGTTATAAAATAAATACTAAGTTCATTTTGTATGTTCAGTAATTAAGGATAACCTTCCTACTTTTCTTACACTCTTCATTCCTTCTCCCTATTAGAGAATAATTTTCTATTATAAGAGTGTATCAGTTGAATGCTATGATAGAAGGACAGTGTTATCAGGAGATGTCTTATTTATCTTATAAATATTCCATTTTGAAAAATCTAAACAACTAATTGTACTAGCTTAGGAGGACCTTGACCATAAAGATCCATTGCCTTTCCTCTAATTAGCTGCCTCTAGCTTTGATCATTGAAAGGGGAAAAAAAGGGGGAGGGATTCCAAGAATAGTTTATCGATGTATTATCTAAAATTGACCTGAATGATAAAAACTATCTTTTATTTCCTTTTGTGCTGTGAATATTTGATAATCTAAAATTACACTGCAATTGCACTGCACCTACGTATTGTTTGAGATGTTGGATTTGTTTTCAAAATTTGGGAATCTGCTATGTATTTAGTATGACATTGATTTTCAGTCCCATCTTTTCTGTTATACACAGCCCTTCCAAATTTTTACTTCACGATCCACTTATTATTTGAATTCAACAGTGGAAGTTCTACTTCTGCTAGAATACATGTGGAAGATTGTTTTACTTGACCGTGTAAAGCTTAACTGACAGCAGTATAAAGGGACAACTAGAGAATGTCAAATGTATGGGACAGGGTAATAAAATGATTTATACAAGTGATGAGAGGAAAGGAGATAGAGGATTATAAGAAAGGGGGACATGAGTAAGATAATAAGAATGATCAAATCCATTTCCATTAGTTAGGTACATATTGATATAAACTCTTATGTCTCAAGGAAAATAAGTCTTATTATTGATTGTCTTTTTATTTCTGGAATATTTGGTATTATAAGAATTTTAAATAAAAACTGGAAAGCCAGTGATTATATTTTCCAAAAAATATTTCAAAAAATATTTATTATAACTAATTTCATTTGTTATAGCCAAAATATGCCAAAATTTGAGAGAGAGAAAGAAAGAGAGATCAGGCATAGGGAGAGGGAGAAGAAGGTTCCCACCGAGCAAGGAGCCCAATGTGGGGCTCCATCCCAGGACCCTAGGATCATGACCTGAACTGAAGGAAGATGCTTAACTGACTGAACAACCCAGGCACACCTCTTATACTTTCTGTAATCCTGGATGGAAATCTAAGTATTTAGTTACCCATATCCCATACATAGTTAAATTAATTTATAAATCTAACTCCTGATTTTTAGCAGCAAAACCAATACACAACATATCCAATCAAGTTATTTTTATAGCACTAAGTTATCAAAAATGGCATTATTTATCCAACAACCTAATTAGGAGTTAGCAAAAACTTTGGTGGCTTTCTATAATAACTTAAATTATCTATGGTACATTTATAGCAATAAAAAAAATCCTGAGGTCCATTATGACACATCCTTATTTTTTAATGTATTGATATAATACCACTTAAAAACAATTATAGCTTCCAATTATACTTTGACTGAATGAAACTAGAAACCATTCTCTGATTCATGCTGATTATTTTTGTTAAGATTTTATTTATTTTGAGAGAGAATGCATGTGCACACAAGTGGGAGGAGCAGAGGGAGAAAGTGAATCTTAAACAGACTGCTAAATGCAGAGCCCCACACATGACTCCATCTCAAGACCCTGAGATCATGACCTAAGCCAAAACCAAGAGTCTGATGCTTAACAGACTATGCCACCCAGGTGCCCCTGAGAATGACTTTTTAAGATTTCTTCAGAATACCTTCAAATGCCTAGAAAAAAAAGTTTTACTCAATGAATCTCCCTCCATGTCTGTCTATTCTCTTGACAAGTAGCCAGGCCAACGGATGGTTTGGGGAAACTGCACGATCTCCATAAACTAGCTATGTCAAAGTTGCTTGAGGTTTATTATCCAGACAGGTTGCACCTAAGTATCTCCAAAACAGAAATTCTTGCAGACCTATTTCTCTTTATTATTAGGTATCTTCCACTAATTCACATACTACTGTCTAAAAGTAATGTATACCTATTGAGTAACATACATACAAATTGTTCTCTCCTTTTCTAATATAAAATTGGAATGTGAAGTGCTATACCTTTTGGCAACACTGACATATATAATGTTCATTGGGTTCCAATCTTTCTCAAAGTTATGATTTCTTTCATTCTTTCACTATTCTAATACCCTGAAGTCAATTTTTTCCCATATCTACAAACACATTCCATTAATACCATTGATGTTTTAAATGAAAAACATTAAAACTAAATCCTTTCATTTGGAAATAAAATTAAGCTAATGATTACCAACTTTTGTGTGTTAGTCATTTAGCAAAATAATTTTCCCAGTGTTTGTGTCCTTTAAGGCTAAGAAAGCAATTGACAAGAAATAGGCACATTAAAAGGCCTTATGTTAAAAGTTACTGATATAAATTATGATACCCTATTTATATTTTGTCAGGAGAATAATTAATCATTAATTTTCAGCTCTCACCTCAGCATAACAGTATAAAGATCAAGTTATATCAAAATGATTCCCGGAGGCAATTATCTAAAACCACTTAGATAATATAGAGTTCAAATATTCATACTAATTAACATTACTACTACAAAAATCACTATTACCAAAATTAAATAATCACTTAAATATTCGAACTGAGACTTAAATTTTATGTAGTTTTCAATAATAATGGTGAATAAGACACAATAGAAACTCCCTTTCTCTGGGAAATAAATAAATTGTTAAGATTTTTTAAAAGAAAAGAATGAATAGAGACTTTTAAAATCAAAGAAGTTTCAGGAATACAGAAACATTCCCTAAAAGCTGATACTATGTAGTTCATAATGGGACTTTTCTGTTCCCTTAATCTTGTGTCTGTTTTTGTTCCCGTCTGGTTCCTATACCTTTATAATATAGTTTAAAATCACAAAGTGTGATTGCCCAGCTTTGTTCTTTGTCAAGATTTCTTTGGCTATTCAGGGTCTTTTTTCATGGTTTTGTACAAATTTTGGGATTGCCTTTTCTATTTCTGTAAAAAATGTCATTGGAATTTTGGTAGGGAACTTATTAAATTTGCAGGTGGCTTTGAGTAGTATGGATAATTTGCCAAGGTTGTTCCAGGGAGAAACTTGCAACTTTTTTGTTGTTTACTTGTACAAGGTCTATACTCTTCTATCACTCAATAAAGATGATTAGAGATGGCTATCAGAGCCAGGAGTTCCAAAGAGGTGGTCAGTCCATCCCTCATGTGGCTGCCTCAAAAGTTGGGATTTCAGGTGTGTGTACAACCTTGTTCTAGGGAGAACCTTGTGATTTTTTTGTTGTTATTGAGTGAGTTGAATGGAGAAGGAGCTGTCCAAGGAATTCCCCAGTCTCTAGGGAAGATTTCAGCAGACCCTAGTTGTGTGCAAAATTAGAAGTTTGGCCCTTAAGCAGCAGTACACAGAAAAAAAAACTTTCAGAGAAAGACTTGGAGATAGGCATTTTGCCAGTTCCTTTCATGTTGAGCCCTGGGTGGAAAATTATTGGAGAACTGCTTCTTTATTTGCTATAGTCATAGAATTCATGAATGGAAGTCCTATTGGCTATCAAAGCCTAATGTTCTGAGGACCAGTCCTTCATGTAATAGTCATAAAAGCTGGAGTACAGACGTGTACAAGCTATTTCTAGGGACATAATGAGACTTGGAGTGGGTTGGAGGAAGAAGTCAGTGGAGGTGATCACAGACTTTTCCGGTCTTTGAGGAGTGTTTTACCAGGCTCTAGTTATATGCAAAATTAGAAGCATGGTCCTCAAGCAGTAACTTAAAAAAAAAAATTTATTTATTTGAAAGAGAGAGAGACAGCACAAGCACAACTGGGAGGCAGAGGGAGAGGGAGAAGCAGGCTCCCTGCTGAGCAGGGGGCCCAGTGTGGGGCTGGATCACAGCCCAGAGGTCCTGACCTGAGCCAAAGGCAGATGCTTAACAGACTGAGCCAGCCAGGGGCTCCATAAAGTATGTACATAAACCCTTTCAAGGAAACACTGAGAACATGAGTCTTTTTACCTGCCCTCTCTGCACTGAGCCCTGGGGCAATAGCTATATTTGGTTTTTGCTTGCCTGTTAAGAAAAACTTTGTTTTCTATAGTTTGTGTGTGTGTGTGTGTGTGTGTGTGTGTGTGTGTGTGTCTCATGGATGCAAGCCTCATTGGCTTTCAGAACCTGGTGTTCTGAGAGCCTGTCTTTCAGGTAAGAGTGTCTAAATTTGCAGCACTAGCTGTGAAATAGAGAGCCCAGATGTAAACCCACACATATATGGTCAGTTAATTTATTAAAAAGGAGCCCAGAATATGCAATATGAAAAGGATAATTTCTTCAAAAAATAATCTTGGGAAAAATAGGTAGCCATATGCAAAAGAATGAAACTAGATTCTTCCACCATAAATAAAAATCAACTCAGAATGGATTAAGATTTGAACATAATCCCTGGAAATCAAAACTGCTAGAAGAAAACATTAGGAGGTAAGCGTGACATGGGTTTTTGCAAAGGTTTTTGGAGTTGACACAAAAGCAAAAGAAACAAGAGGAAAAATAAACAAGTGGAAGTACATTAAACTAAAAAGCATCTGTACTGCAAAGGAAACCCTAGATAAAATGAAAAGTCAACATATGGAATGGAAGAAAATATTTGCAATTTACATATCCATTAGGTCAAATTACCAAAGTAATTTGGCACCAAGTACCAAAGAAGCAAATGATCCAATTTTAACAGGGACAAAGGGCCTAAATAGACATTTCTTAAAAGAAGAGATGCAAAATAACATTACTAATCATCAGGGAAATACAAATGAAAACCACAGTGAGATATCTGCTCATACATGTTAGGATGGTTATTATCAAAAAGACAAGAGACAATAAATTCTGATAATGATGTAGAGAGAAGGGAAACTTTATACAATGTCTATGGTAATGTAAATTGGTATCCACTATGGAAGAGTATGAAGTTTCTTTAAAAAATTAAAAATAGGGGTGTTGGGATCCCTGGGTGGCGCAGCGGTTTGGCGCCTGCCTTTGGCCCAGGGCGCGATCCTGGAGACCCAGGATCGAATCCCACATCAGGCTCCCAGTGCATGGAGCCTGCTTCTCCCTCTGCCTGTGTCTCTGCCTCTCTCTCTCTCTCTCTGTGACTATCATAAATAAATAAAAATTAAAAAAAAAAAATAGGGGTGTCAGTGGGGGGAGGAGCAAGATGGCGGAGGAGTAGGGTCTCCAAATCACCTGTCTCCACCAAATTACCTAGAAAACCTTCCAATCATCCTGAAAATCTATGAATTCGGCCTGAGAATTAAAGAGAGACCACCTGGAATGCAACAGTGAGAAGAGTTCGCGCTTCTATCAAGGTAGGAAGACGGGGAAAAAGAAGTAAAGAAACAAAGGCCTCCAAGGGGGAGGGGCCCGCGAGGAGCCGGGCTGAGGCCGGGGCGAGGGTCCCCAGGACAGGAGAGCCCCGTCCCGGAGACGCAGGAGCTGCACCGACCTTCCGGGGGGAAAGGGGCTCGCGGGGAGGTGGAGCAGGACCCAGGAGGGCGAGGATGCCCTCGGGCTCCCCGGGACAGTAACAGCAACTGCGCGCCCAGGAGAGTGCGCCGAGCTCCCTAAGGGCTGCAGCGCGCACGGCGGGACCCGGAGCAGCTCGGGGGGGCTCGGGGGCGGCTCCACGGAGGGGGCTGCGGGGCGGGAGCAGCTCGGGGGGGCTCGGGCGGAGGAAGAGGCTCCGTGCGGAGGGGGCTGCGCGGTTCCAGGAGCAGCTCGCGGGGGCTCGGGCGGCGGCTCCGCGGAGGGGGTTGCGCGGCCCGGGAGCGCGAATCCACCAGCGCAGGCTCCGGAGCACAGGGCGCCGGGACACAGCCCAGGATCCCGCCTCCCCCGGGACAGGCAGAGGCCGGGAGGGCCCAGGACAGCAAGGACGCTCCTGCCCCAGCTGAGCAGATCAGCGGCCCCGCCCCGAGCCTCCAGGCCCTGCAGACGGAGTTCCTGCCGGAGCTGAATCCAGGTTTCCAGAGCTGCCCCGCCACTGGGGCTGTTCCTCCTGCGGCCTCACGGGGTAAACAACCCCCACCGAGCCCTGCACCAGGCAGGGGCACAGCAGCTCCCCCAACTGCTAACACCTGAAAATCAGCACAACAGGCCCCTCCCCCAGAAGACCAGCTAGACGGACAACTTCCAGGAGAAGCCAAGGGACTTAAAGAACACAGAATCAGAAGATACTCCCCGGTGGTTCTTTTTTTGTTTGTTTGTTTTTGTTTTTGTTTTTGTTTTTGTTTTTGTTTTGTTTTGCTTTTTGATTTGTTTCCTTCCCCCACCCCCTTTTTTTCTCCTTTCTTTTTCTTTCTCTTTTTCTTCTTTTTTTTCCTTTTTTTTTCTTCCCTTTTTTTTCTCTTTCTCTTTTCTTTCCTTCTTTCTCTCCTCTCTTTTTCTCTTTTTCCCAATACAACTTGCTTTTGGCCACTCTGCACTGAGCAAAATGACTAGAAGGAAAACCTCACCTCAAAAGAAAGAATCAGAAACAGTCCTCTCTCCCACAGAGTTACAAAATCTGGATTACAATTCAATGTCAGAAAGCCAATTCAGAAGCACTATTATACAGCTACTGGTGGCTCTAGAAAAAAGTATAAAGGACTCAAGAGACTTCATGACTGCAGAATTTAGAGCTAATCAGGCAGAAATTAAAAACCAATTGAATGAGATGCAATCCAAACTAGAAGTCCTAACGACGAGGGTTAACGAGGTGGAAGAACGAGTGAGTGACCTAGAAGACAAGTTGATAGCAAAGAGGGAAACTGAGGAAAAAAGAGACAAACAATTAAAAGACCATGAAGATAGATTAAGGGAAATAAACGACAGTCTGAGAAAGAAAAACCTACGTTTAATTGGGGTTCCCGAGGGCGCCGAAAGGGACAGAGGGCCAGAATATGTATTTGAACAAATTCTAGTTGAAAACTTTCCTAATCTGAGAAAGGAAACAGGCATTCAGATCCAGGAAATAGAGAGATCCCCCCCTAAAATCAATAAAAACCGTTCAACACCTCGACATTTAATAGTGAAGCTTGCAAATTCCAAAGATAAAGAGAAGTTCCTTAAAGCAGCAAGAGACAAGAAATCCCTGACTTTTATGGGGAGGAGTATTAGGGTAACAGCAGACCTCTCCACAGAGACCTGGCAGGCCAGAAAGGGCTGGCAGGATATATTCAGGGTCCTAAATGAGAAGAACATGCAACCAAGAATACTTTATCCAGCAAGGCTCTCATTCAAAATGGAAGGAGAGATAAAGAGCTTCCAAGACAGGCAGCAACTAAAAGAATATGTGACCTCCAAACCAGCTCTGCAAGAAATTTTAAGGGAGACTCTTAAAATTCCCCTTTAAGAAGAAGTTCAGTGGAACAGTCCACAAAAACAAGGACTGAATAGATATCATGATGACACTAAACTCATATCTCTCAATAGTAACTCTGAATGTGAACGGGCTTAATGACCCCATCAAAAGGCGCAGGGTTTCAGACTGGATAAAAAGCAGGACCCATCTATTTGCTGTCTACAAGAGACTCATTTTAGACAGAAGGACACCTACAGCCTGAAAATAAAAGGTTGGAGAACCATTTACCATTCGAATGGTCCTCAAAAGAAAGCAGGGGTAGCCATCCTTATATCAGATAAACTAAAATTTACCCCAAAGACTGTAGTGAGAGATGAAGAGGGACACTATATCATACTTCAAGGATCTATTCAACAAGAGGACTTAACAATCCTCAATATATATGCCCCGAATGTGGGAGCTGCCAAATATATCAATCAATTATTAATCAAAGTGAAGAAATACTTAGATAATAATACACTTATACTTGGTGACTTCAATCTAGCTCTTTCTATACTCGATAGGTCTTCTAAGCACAACATCTCCAAAGAAACGAGAGCTTTAAATGATACACTGGACCAGATGGATTTCACAGATATCTACAGAACTTTACAACCAAACTCAACTGAATACACATTCTTCTCAAGCGCACATGGAACTTTCTCCAGAATAGACCACATATTGGGTCACAAATCGGGTCTGAACCGATACCAAAAGATTGGGATTGTCCCCTGCATATTCTCGGACCATAATGCCTTGAAATTAGAACTAAATCACAACAAGAAGTTTGGAAGGACCTCAAACACGTGGAGGTTAAGGACCATCCTGCTAAAAGATAAAAGGGTCAACCAGGAAATTAAGGAAGAATTAAAAAGATTCATGGAAACTAATGAGAATGAAGATACAACCGTTCAAAATCTTTGGGATGCAGCAAAAGCAGTCCTAAGGGGGAAATACATCGCAATACAAGCATCCATTCAAAAACTGGAAAGAACTCAAATACAAAAGCTAACCTTACACATAAAGGAGCTAGAGAAAAAACAGCAAATAGATCCTACACCCAAGAGAAGAAGGGAGTTAATAAAGATTCGAGCAGAACTCAACGAAATCGAGACCAGAAGAACTGTGGAACAGATCAACAAAACCAGGAGTTGGTTCTTTGAAAGAATTAACAAGATAGATAAACCATTAGCCAGCCTTATTAAAAAGAAGAGAGAGAAGACTCAAATTAATAAAATCATGAATGAGAAAGGAGAGATCACTACCAACACCAAGGAAATAAATACAAACGATTTTAAAAACATATTATGAACAGCTATACACCAATAAATTAGGCAATCTAGAAGAAATGGACGCATTCCTGGAAAGCCACAAACTACCAAAACTGGAACAGGAAGAAATAGAAAACCTGAACAGGCCAATAACCAGGGAGGAAATTAAAGCAGTCATCAACAACCTCCCAAGACACAAGAGTCCAGGGCCAGATGGCTTCCCAGGGGAATTTTATCAAACGTTTAAAGAAGAAACCATACCTATTCTCCTAAAGCTGTTTGGAAAGATAGAAAGAGATGGAGTACTTCCAAATTCGTTCTATGAAGCCAGCATCACCTTAATTCCAAAACCAGACAAAGACCCCACCAAAAAGGAGAATTACAGACCAATATCCCTGATGAACATGGATGCAAAAATTCTCAACAAGATACTGGCCAATAGGATCCAACAGTACATTAAAAAAATTATTCACCATGACCAAGTAGGATTTATCCCTGGGACACAAGGCTGGTTCAACACCCATAAAACAATCAATGTGATTCATCATATCAGCAAGAGAAAAACCAAGAACCATATGATCCTCTCATTAGATGCAGAGAAAGCATTTGACAAAATACAGCATCCATTCCTGATCAAAACTCTTCAGAGTGTAGGGATAGAGGGAACATTCCTTGACATCTTAAAAGCCATCTATGAAAAGCCCACAGCAAATATCATTCTCAATGGGGAAGCACTGGGAGCCTTTCCCCTAAGATCAGGAACAAGACAGGGATGTCCACTCTCACCACTGCTGTTCAACATAGTACTGGAAGTCCTTGCCTCAGCAATCAGACAACAAAAAGACATTAAAGGCATTCAAACTGGCAAAGAAGAAGTCAAACTCTCCCTCTTCGCCGATGACATGATACTCTACATAGAAAATCCAAAAGTCTCCACCCCAAGATTGCTAGAACTCATACAGCAATTCGGTAGCGTGGCAGGATACAAAATCAATGCCCAGAAGTCAGTGGCATTTCTATACACTAACAATGAGACTGAAGAAAGAGAAATTAAGGAGTCAATCCCATTTACAATTGCACCCAAAAGCATAAGATACCTAGGAATAAACCTAACCAAAGATGTAAAGGATCTATACCCTCAAAATTATAGAACACTTCTGAAAGAAATTGAGGAAGACACAAAGAGATGGAAAAATATTCCATGCTCATGGATTGGCAGAATTAATATTGTGAAAATGTTAATGTTACCGAGGGCAATATACACGTTTAATGCAATCCCTATCAAAATACCATGGACTTTCTTCAGAGAGTTAGAACAAATTATTTTAAGATTTGTGTGGAATCAGAAAAGACCCCGAATAGCCAGGGGAATTTTAAAAAAGAAAACCATATCTGGGGGCATCACAAGGCCAGATTTCAGGTTGTACTACAAAGGTGTGGTCATCAAGACAGTGTGGTACTGGCACAAAAACAGACACATAGATCAGTGGAACAGAATAGAGAATCCAGAAGTGGACCCTGAACTTTATGGGCAACTAATATTCGATAAAGGAGGAAAGACTATCCATTGGAAGAAAGACAGTCTCTTCAATAAATGGTGCTGGGAAAATTGGACATCCACATGCAGAAGAATGAAACGAGACCACTCTCTTTCACCATACACAAAGATAAACTCAAAATGGATGAAAGATCTAAATGTGAGACAAGATTCCATCAAAATCCTAGAGAAGAACACAGGCAACACCCTTTTTGAACTCGGCCATAGTAACTTCTTGCAAGATACATCCACGAAGGCAAAAGAAACAAAAGCAAAAATGAACTATTGGGACTTCATCAAGATAAGAAGCTTTTGCACAGCAAAGGATACAGTCAACAAAACTCAAAGACAACCTACAGAATGGGAGAAGATATTTGCAAATGACATATCAGATAAAGGGCTAGTTTCCAAGATCTATAAAGAACTTATCAAACTCAACACCAAAGAAACAAACAATCCAATCATGAAATGGGCAAAAGACATGAACAGAAATCTCACAGAGGAAGACATAGACATGGCCAACATGCACATGAGAAAATGCTCTGCATCACTTGCCATCAGGGAAATACAAATCAAAACCACGAGATACCACCTCACACCAGTGAGAATGGGGAAAATTAACAAGGCAGGAAACAACCAATGTTGGAGAGGATGCGGAGAAAAGGGAACCCTCATACACTGTTGGTGGGAATGTGAACTGGTGCAGCCACTCTGGAAAACTGTGTGGAGGTTCCTCAAAGAGTTAAAAATATACCTGCCCTACGACCCAGCAATTGCACTGTTGGGAATTTACCCCAAAGAGACAAATGCAATGAAACGCCGGGACACCTGCACCCCGATGTTTATAGCAGCAATGGCCACGATAGCCAAACTGTGGAAGGAGCCTCGGTGTCCAACGAAAGATGAATGGATAAAGAAGATGTGGTTTATGTATACAATGGAATATTACTCAGCTATTAGAAATGACAAATACCCACCATTTGCTTCAACGTGGATGGAACTGGAGGGTATTATGCTGAGTGAAGTAAGTCAGTCGGAGAAGGACAAACATTATATGTTCTTATTCATTTGGGGAATATAAATAATAGTGAAAGGGAATATAAGGGAAGGGGGAAGAAATGTGTGGGAAATATCAGAAAGGGAGACAGAACGTAAAGACTGCTAACTCTGGGAAACGAACTAGGGGTGGTGGAAGGGGAGGAGGGCGGGGGGTGGGAGTGAATGGGTGACGGGCACTGGGGGTTATTCTGTATGTTAGTAAATTGAACACCAATAAAAAATAAATTAAAAAAAAATTAAAAATAGGAATGTCTGGGTGGCTCAGTGGTTGAGGGTCGGTCTTCAGCTCAGGGCATAGTCCCCAGGTCCTGGGATCTAGTTCTACAATCGGCTCCCTGCAGGGAGCCTGCTTCTTCCTCTGCCTGTCTCTGCCTCTCTGTGTATGTCTCTCATGAAAAAATAAATTAAAAAAAATTTAAATTAAAAATAAATCTACCATATGACCTAAATATTCCATTTCTGGTTTTTATCCAAAAGAAACAAAATCATTATCTCAAAGCATGTCATGTTTTTGCAGCATTATTTATAATAACCAAAGAATGGGTCTGTATCCATTGATGGGTGAATGGACAAATTATGATGTGTTTGTATGAGTGAATATATACATAGGTATACATATATTAATACAGAATATGTGTAAATATTTAAATATAGCTTGCATATACGTAAGCATGTGTGTGTACAACACACAAACAAAAACTGAGTTTATTAACCTGCTAGACAATGGAATACATATCAGTAAGGAATTCACACTATAAAATATTATTCAGCCTTAAAGGAATGAAATCTTTCCTTTTTTTATGTGTGACCACATGGATGAAACAGGAGAGCATTTTGCTAGGTGAAAGAGGACAGACAGAGGAAAACAAACACTGCATGATACCATGTATATGTGGAATATGAAAAAAAAAAGCTAAAGTCATAGAAATAAGGAAATAAAGAGTAGAATGGTGGTTGATAGGAGTTTGGGGGTAGAGAAGATAGAGAAATGTTGATATAAGGTATAAACATTACTTACAACTTGAATAAGGTCTGAGGATCTAATATATATGATGGTACAAGACTGGCAACATTGTGTTGCATAGGGACACCTGGGTGGCTCAGCAGTTGGGGGCCTGCCTTTGGCTCAGGGTGTGATCTCCGTCTGGGGATTGAGTCCCACATCAGGCTCCCTGCAAGGAGCCTGCTTCTCCCTCTGTCTATGTCTCCACTTCTCTCTCTTTCATGAATAAATAAATAAAATCTTTAAAAAAAATTGTGTTGCATAATTCAAATTTGCAAGGGAATAGAACATAATATTCTCACCAAAAGAAAAAAGAAGTAAAAACAAGGTGAATATGTGATGGATGAATTAATCAACTCAATGAGGGAGATCATTTCACAATAAATGGATATATCTAATCATCGCATTGTACACTTCAAATATCTTACTATTTTACTTTCAATCATACTTCAAAGAAGTTAAAAACAAGTACCAAAATTGGCTCATCATTTGTGATGAATGTACCACCCTAATGCAAAGTGTTAAAAGTAGGATAAACTGTGTGTGCAGGGGGGTTAGGAGGATATGTATATAGGGATACCCTGTACTCGCCACTTAATTTTCCCATAAACGTAAACTTTCTCTATAAAAATAAAATATATTAATTAAAGACAATATGAAAAATAATGGACAAAAAATTATGGTGTAAAAAGTTCTTTTGTAACTGTTACTTTAGGTTACTAGAAAAGCTGTTGAGATTTTGAGAAAGAGGAGGTAGATGGTAGAAATAGGGCAAAGGAAACACAAGTTTAAGACAATAGCCACAGTGCATGGCTTCCCAAGGGATTCACCAGAGATACTCAAAATCTGGCAAAAAATACACAAAGATCAAAAATGGACATGGGTAGGAGAACAATATTTGCAAATTGCTGCAGGTGCAATCATCTCACTTTTCTTCACAGTAGTAACAGCTAGTAATCGTGCCCTCTGCTTTTAGGTAAAGTCTGGATAACATTTTAGGAGAAGTAGTGCTCTACCTGAGAAGTCTAAGGAAGGATATTAATTCCTGTGAAAAGAAATAGAGAAAAGCTTTAGAGACCAAGGGGCTTAAAGAGGTATGAAGAGGGAAGGAGAGAGAATAAGTCATTCCCCTAAAGTGAAATGAGCTATCGTGTTCCTCCCCTACTTAACCAAAGCAGATTTGGGGATTTTAGTTGCCTGATTCTGTCTGCTGTCTGATCCATACTCCCTCCGGGGTACCTGGGTTATCAACACTTGTATTCAGGAAAGAAGCCGATTAGAGAAATATGCTTGTCACAACTACAGAGATACATTGCATTATGTGTCTGTACTAACGAGGGGAATCATGCTTTCATAAATCTGGATGGAAAATCAATAAAAAATACACATTTGAAGAAAACCAACCATATGAACAGAAAAGACTGAGCTGAACAAATAGAAAGCTGGCTTTCAAATAATTATTAGAGGATTGGAAAATAACCTTTAAGATTTATATTAGATATTCACAGACATTGAAAAAAATGTTTTATACATAAAATACGAAGAGGCTACAATAAAAATGAGCACAATAAAAGGAGAGTTCTTTGAAATTAGGCTAGGATTACTGATATGGAAAATTCACATGACAAATGAATAATAAAATGTTAAAAGATGAATATGAAATGAGTTGTATGGGGAAAATTGAAAATAGATCTGATTGTATAGAAATCAGTTGATCAAGTAATATTTGGCAGAGGAGCTAATACTCAGTGGACAAAAAAATAATCTCTTCAATAAATAGTACTGGGAAAATGAGTTATTTACATGCAAGAGAATGAACAACACCCTTATATGGCTCACAAAAACTAACTTCAAGTAAATTAAAGACATAAATGTAAGAAGTGAAATTATAAAAAACCCTAGAAGAAAACATAGGGAAAAATCTTCTTAACATGGATCTTGACAATGATTTTTTGGATATGACCCCTAAAGCACAAGTGACAAAACACAAGGACTACAATAACCTTGAAATCTGCACAGTGAAAGAAATGATCAACACAATAAAAAGGCAACCTACATAATGGGAAGAAATATCACAAAACATAGGGGTTAATTTCAAAATATGTAAGGAACTCATACAACAAAACATAAGGGGTTAATTTCAAAATATGTAAGGAACTCATACAACTCAATAGCAAAATAACAAATATCCAATTAAAGAATGGGCAAAGGACCCAAACAAATATTTTTCCAAAGAAGATATTCATATGGTCAAAAAGGTATGTGAAAAGGTGCTCAACATCACTAATGATTAAGGAAACACAAATCAAAATCATAATGAGACATACTGCAATCTGTTCAAATGGCTCTCATCAAAAAGGTAAGGAGTAATAAATGCTGGTGAGAATGTAAAGAAAAGGGAATGCTTTTGCACTGTTGTGAGAATTATCCAGTACAGCCACTACGGAAAACAGTATCGGCATTCCCCAAAAAATTAAAAATAGGATTATCTTATGATCTAGCAATTCCACTTCACCACCTTGTTTACTGTAGCATTATTTAAAATACCCAAGACATGGAAACAACCCATGTCCATCTGTGGTTGAATGAATAAAGAAAAAAATGTGCATGCACATGCACACACACACACACAAACTTTTGCTATTTGTGACAACATAGGTAAATCTTGAGAGTATACTGCTAAGTGAAATAAGCCAGAAAAAAATAAGTATTGCATGATCTCACTTGTGGAATCTAAAATAACCCAAACTCATAGAAACAGAGATCAGATTTGTGTTTCCCAGAGTTGGGAGGGGAGAAGGCAGGATTGGGTGAAGGTGATCAAAAGGTACAAACTTCCACTTGTAAGTGGGAGATAAAATAAAAGTTCTGAAAATTAATGTGTAACATGATGACTATAGTTAACAATACTGCATCATATCTTTGAAACTGGATAAGAGCATAAATTTAAAAGTTCTCATCACAAGGAAAAAAACGTACCAATGAGAGGCAATGGTGTTAGGTAAATTTATCGTAATAATTATTTTGCAATATATACATATATCAATAATCATTATGTTGCATGTCTTAAACTTATAAGATGTTATATGCCAGTTATAGCTCAAACTGGGGAATAAGAAAATCAGTTTATTATTTACTAGAAAAGAACCAAAGAAGAAGAAGAAAAATCCATAAAGCACTATGTTAATGTATTAAGATTTCCTTAAAAATGAGAATAAAATTGAGTTGACAAAAAAATCAAAGGTTCACAGAGCTGAAGAAAGTTACTGTCTTTGATTCAAAGTATAAAACCAGATGATAAATTTAAAAGACCCACCTAGAATGTCAGCTTTGTAAAATTTCAGAATGAAAATTTAAAAAATAAAATACTACAAATATTGGTAGTTTCAAATTTTTACATTTTGAGTTTTAGATGTATAAAACTAATAATATATGAAGCTTAAATGGTTGTTAACATTTAACAAGTAAAACAAAAATAATCATACCTAGTATAAAATGTTATGTATGTATCTATGTATTTATATTTTTTTAGAAGAGGGAAGGAGCAGAGGGAGAAGGAGAGAGAGAATCTTAAGCAGACTCCACACTGAGTGTGGAACCCTACAGGGTGCTGGATCTCACAACCCTGAGATCATGATCTGAGCTGAAACCAAGAGCTCAAAGCTCAACTAACTGAGCCACCCAGGCTCCTCTCTACTATTTCTAAAAGCCTAATATAAAAATCAAATGAATTTGATGCTACCGTTTTCCTTAATGTGATTTTTTTTTCTTTATATGAATTTGAATTGCCATTAAAAACTGTATGGGTCAAACTCACATTTTTTTTTTCACTGAAATCATACGGCGTAACATTTATAGACAGCTTCATTCTCAGCCAATATCCTAACCATTCTGATGTGCTCTTGAGAAATTCCATTACCAGTGTCTCTGGAGCAGGGGCTTTTCTGAAACCCATGGAGTATTGTGCATGTTGGGCTATTATTGGAGTGAATTAACATCTCCTATTAGCAGCTTTCAGTAAATGATTTAGTTTTTAAATGAGATTTAGTGTTTACCACAGGTATGATAATTCCGGTATATGTGTTTAATAACATTCCCTGAAGTTTTCAATTGGGATAAACTCCAGTTACCTCTGGTGATAGAAGGCTTAATAATGTCCGATCACTGGCTGCCTTGTCTTCCAGGTACCACTCCCTGGTTCCTCTCCTTGAGATTCCAATATAAACTAGGACTATTCAAATCTCTGTCTGGAGGTCTTTTGGAAGAACTCAAATTTAGATGTGATCTATTTTCAGAAAGACTTGAAAATATAGTGATACATCACTGTGTGTTTTGATGAACATCTAAAATAATGGATCTCTTCTTAAAATGAAAGAACTTTATAATTGGCAGTAAAGTCTCTGAGTAGAATTTTAATGAAAGACCAAGCATATATGATTTCAAATCCTTAGAAATGGCACAAGCAGAAGATATTGATTTAAAAATTCAATAGTATGCTATTAATACTTCAAGAAGTCTTTCTAGAGAAAGGCCTTTGAATTTTTCTTGGACTCTTTCAAAATTTTTGAAACTTATTTTCACTGGGGGCATCCAAGTGGCTTGGTTGGTTAAACCTCTGACTCCTGATCTTCACTCAGATCATACTCTCAGGATCCTGAAATTTAGCTCTGGGGTGGGCTTTGTGCTCAGCACAGAATCTGCTTGTACCTCTCCCTCCCTCTCTGCCCCTAACCCTGCTTCCACTCATGCTCTCTCTCTCTAAAATAAATAAAATCTTTAAAAAATAATAAAACTTATTTTTGTTGTAATGGGTAAGTATTGATAGTTATATAGTTCACTGAAATAACTTCCAAATTTTGCTCAAGAAATGTCTGATTAGTTTGAATCTTCTTTATTTTTGCTGGCAAGTTACTAATTATGGATTTTTCCCTTGGAGAAAAAGAATAGTCATGACAATTTTAAGTATACATTAGATCTTAGAAAGTTTTATTTAAATTATATATATGCTTGAGTTTGGAATCCTAAGTTTTCAGGACAGAACTAATAAAATGCCCTGATTGAATAATTTTCTATCAAAATAGTTATATATTCAGTTATGTTTCTGATCAGGTAAATGCATGCTAAATTCAAAAGAAGCATGAGTCATGAAGAACTTGGTTGTGTCTGTCTTCATTACAAACAGAATACTGCACAATTACATATACATTTCCCAAAATATAAACAGTACATTTTTGACATTCATATCATTTTCCTGATATTGTAACACTTAAAAACCCTAGATAGCCTTTCAGTGAGATGCTTGGGGGCCATTTGAAACAGCAAAATCACTGGCAGAAGTAGAAAAATGTAAAATACATGGCACAAAATAAACCATGAAAAGGACACCTTTTGCAGAGATGAAACAAGGAGGAAGAGTGTCTCCTTGTTTGAATTAAGCTGGAAATATGCCTGAGGGGCAATTCAAAATTTTCATTACCCTGTGCCTACCTGCAAGTGACCACAAGAGCCCCATGACTGTTGATTTTAGACAGTAGGCAAATTCACAAATATGGAATCTGTGAATAACGAGGACCAATTGTATGTGCATGTGTAACTGGATATCAGAATTATGTTTAATTTCATTTTTCTAAAACATTTTTTCTATCAGATACATATTGCCTTAAAATGCTAATTTTCTGTGTGTTAGGTCAAAACCAGTAGAACATCAGGCAAGTTTATATGGTTTTTATAAATATTTGTCTTTTTATTTTTGCAAAATGAATACAATCACAAAATTAATTCACAAAGAAAAAGTTTTAGTTGTCAAAAAAAATTGACTTACAAATGCAGTAGATTAAACATTATACTTTTTCTAATTATGTCTATATTAATAATAGTGATACATGATCATAGAAATACACATTTGAATCCAAGAGAGGTAATTTAATATTAAAAATATTTTTGCTTACTTTTACTCCTACACCCTACTGAAAGTCCAATTTTGAGTTTCTTTTTTACTTCTGTTCACCAAAAAACAATATGCATTTTTGTAATATTTATGATTAAATACAATTTAACTACTTTCAATTCTGAAATAAACATGAAACTACATAAAGTATGCATTATAATTTAGCAAATAAATTATAACTATTTCCTTGTGGATAGTTTTCTTGGGGATATCTTATTTGAAATATGCGTACTTTTCCAATGTCTTTATAGGCTTTATGTGTATCCATTCCCAAAGTCAAAGATTAGAAATATGGTAGCTATTTCATTATATATATATATTTTTATTACAAATGAGCCTCAAAATCTTTTCTCTGTTTGCATTGGCTTTTGTAAAGTGTCTAGTCTTTTTCTCATTTTTCTATTCTTATTTATCCCGAAAAATTTTGATACATTCTGGATTCTGGACATTTATCAATTTTGTGAGTTTTATATCTTTCCTCATTCATTCTTTTAATGCAGTCACTTGAAGAAAATAAGTTTTCATTTTTAATATAATTGAATTTATTAATTATTTTTTGTAAATAATGGGTTTTTTTTGTATCTTATTTAAGACATATACCCTCGTAAGGTCATGATATTTCTATAATATTGTCTGGAAATGTATTTATTAATTTACCTATCACAATAGGTCTATTATTTGCTGAAAATTGAATTTTGTAATGTTGTTACATGAGATAGAGATTCAAATTAATTTTTTTTCTGAATGGGGCACAATATTTCTAGCACCAATTATTGAAAAGAACATTTTTTCTCCGTTATTCTGGGAAGGTATTTTTGACATAAATCTGATACTTCTGTACAAGAAGATCGGTTTCTGAAATCTTAAGTTTTCATCTTTCTAACTGTATATTACTTCATTATTACTACAATGTTTATCAAGTTTAGATTTCTAATAAGTCTAGATAATTGTTTGGGGTATGCCCAGGTGACTCTGCAGTTTGGCCCAGAGTGTGGTCCTGGAGTCCCAAGATCGAGTCCTATATCTGTTTCCCTGAATGGAGCCTGCTTCTCTCTCTGCCTGTGTCCCTGCCTCTCTCTGTGTGTCTCTCATGAATAAATAAATAAAATCTTTTTTTAAAAAAGATAATTGTTTGGGAAAATTCTGCACTGTGTGCTTCTATTATCATTTCTTTAATAGGTTTTTATTTATTTTTTTTCCTATTGTTAGCCATATGTTATACATTTAACTTTAGAATTGATGTATCAAGTCATATAATAATTTACTAAGCAGTGCATTTGTTTTTGTGTCTGTTTTATTATACAATATATTTATTTAAAGAAAGTAACTTTGAATAAATAAAACAAAGTTGCACAGAACATTTACAGGAAAATTTTTAAAACTTCAGTAAGATACTTTAAATCAATGAAGATTCACAACTTCTTAGTGGACTGGAATTATTACACTATTTTAAGGTTGTGATTATTATAAGGCAAACACACTTTTAACAATCATCTTTATCAAGAAACAGAACTATGTCAGCCAGTCTGGAAGTCCCTCATGTGTCCAAGTCCAATATTATCACCTCTTTTCTACCTATCTGAAGTAAACACTGTATTACAGTAAAAACAGTGTTTTTTGATATTTTTTTGGCATACAAAGGACCTTACTAGTCAAACAATTTAATCTTTCTCATTTTTTAACTTTTTAAAATGTCTTTCGAGTCTCTCTTAATTTACAACCCTCCCCCCTCTCTATCTTTATTATAAGATGTGTCTATTGAAGAACCTGTACTCAGCTGTAACATGATTTTCCACAGTCTGGATTTTGCTTATTGCATATTCATGGTGCAATTCAACACGTTCCTCATTCCTTTCTATTTAGTGCAGATTGTATGCTGGATACAGACAGTTAATCAGGCTTGAATTTGCTGCTCCCTTTGGCAAAACTATCTCTGTCCGTTTTCATGTGGAGAGTCGTGAAGATGCAAACACTCTGCCTTGGCTTTCATCTTCCCATAATCTTATTCCTATTGTGCTTTCAATGCTAGATACACTTTAATTACTTAATTTATTTTAGTTTCTAAGTACAGTTGACACACAATGTTACATTACTTTCAGTTGTACAACAAATATAGCTATCATCTGTCACCATACAACACTATTATAATACTACTGACTATATTTCTTATGCTGTGCCTTTTATTCCTGTGACTTTTTCATTCATAACTGGAGCCTGTATTTCCCACTCCTCTTCAACCATTTTGCCCATCCCCCCACCTAGAAGATACACTTTTAATTTCTCTTTCTGCTTGTATTTTCACACATATGAAAATACTATTACAAATACCCATATTAAATTTGTATTAATTCTAAGGATTCTTATGATTTAATTTTTTCTCCATACATAATATTAGATCATCTGTAAATTAACAGTTTTATTTTTACCACTACAGATATATTTCTATTTATTTTTCTTACCTTATTACCTTATTTCTGTATGAAATAGAATAGTAGGGACATGGGACATTCTTGCTTTTTTTTTAAGATTTTATTTATTTATTCATGATAGACAGAGAGAGAGAGAGGCAGAGACACAGGAGGAGGGAGAAGTAGGCTCCACACTGGGAGCCTGATGTGGGACTCGATCCTGGGACTCCAGGATCGCACCCTGGGCCAAAGGCAGGCACCAAACCGTTGAGCCACCCAGAGATCGCCCATTCTTGCTTTTTTATTTCAAAGTGTAGCTTTTCATATTTCACCATAAAGTACAATAGTTTCCATAGATTTTATGTAGACACATCATAGTAGATCATAGAAATTTCTTTCTATTCCTAATGTGTTCAAAAATCTCTTTGTTCTTTCAAATAGATGTTTAATGTTATCAAGTAAGTATGGCAATCTTTCAGATAATTTATGTGATTTTGCTCATTTATCTGCTGGAACTCATTATATTGATTTTTAAACGTTAAAATATTAAAACAATCTAACATTTATGAGTTATATTATTATCATGATATAATATACTGCTTATGGACTGGTACATTAATGTTGCCAATAATTTGTTGAGTATTTTTTGTATATATGTTCATAAGACAGATTAATTTGCTTTCTGCGATGGCAAAACAAATATCACGTAGAAATTTCTTTTTATTACATTCTTGGATTCCTTGTTTTCCTCAATCTTTGATAAATTTTTAAATAAATGCATGCTCAACTTGAGGTGATATTTTGAAGATATATTTCCCCATCTCACTTAAATAATTAAACTGGAATTAAATTCTAGATTTGAAAGAATTTTCCTTCAGAACTTGAAAGGGAGGTTTTTTTTGTTTTGTTTTGTTTTGTTTTGTTTTTGTCCTGTAACTTTTAATGTTGCTTTGGGGATACTTGATGCAAATTTTGGTGTTTGTTGGGATCTGAGATATTTAAGATATTTAAGAAAGTTTTAATATTAAGGACAGTATTTACACTTCTATTCATTTTACCAAATGAAAACATTACATTTGTTTTCAGAACTTAGTTTCCTTTAGAGTGGGACAGGGGATGTGTTTGGAAAGGTTAATACAGAGACCTTCAAGTATATCTGTAGTTACTTATCTCACAGAGAAAAAAAAATATTTGAAACAAAAATAGGAACAAGTTAAAATATACGAAACATAGTTTGAATTATTCTCTGTACACCTCTGTACGAGGAACCAACACAAATAAATATGTTTGTGTATGTATCAACATCCTTGATGACAGAAAAACACATGCATTTCTTTGTATTTATTTTTTGTAGCAATTATTTCACTTTGCAATTTTTTTCAAGTTTAGTTTAAATATAGTAAGTCAATATACAAAGTAAATATTTTCAGGAGACAATACCAAACAGTGAATGAATGTATTGGAAAGAAGAGAAGTTTAATAAAATCAAAGAGGAGATAGAAATGGCACAAGCCTAACGTGCAGAGATATATTTGTATACCATCACTTTTACTAGGATTCATTGAATTTAAAATCTTACTGCTAATTTATTCATTTATTTTTTAAGATTTTATTTATTTATTTATTTATTTATTTATTTATTTATTTATTTAAGAGACACAGAGAGAGAGAGAGAGAGAGAGAGAGTCAGAGACATAGGCAGAGAGAGAAGCAGACCCGTGGGATTCAATCCCAGGAACCAGGGATCACGACCTAAGCCATAGACAGATGCTTAACCACTGAGCCACCCATGTGTCCCTTATTTATTTATTAAATGTAAAAATTTATTTGGATTGTGAACTCATTTGGTAGCATAAATTTTCACAAGTGCTGTGTTCCCTGGATTTTTCTCTTTTAGTATCATAGATAATGATTGAGATATAAAAAGTGCATACTCATGAATAGACTGAAAAGATTTCTTTTATTTTTTATCTTTTGGTTTATCAACTGTTGTATCTTGCAGCTACAAACCTTCCATATTTGAGCAATTCTTCCTAAACATGTTATGCAAAATTAATCTACTTCTTACATAAAATATAACAATAAGAATTTGTGCCACTGTACTCTACTCATTAGATGATTTGGGGAAATGTTCAATTTAGCAAGTGGTCAAGTTTTCTAGTGATTTATTTTTTTCCACTAAAAAATACATTACTCTGCTGTTTTGTAATTCTAATGATGTATATGGATTCTCCATATGTTCTGCTACTTGACGAATCTACACAATCTTCTTCAAGCATTTTTGTCATTTAGAGTTAGTAGTTACTGGTCCTATTTTCATGACCATCCTTCAAGGCCTATTTCTTACTCTTCTATGCTGCTATGTCTTCGAAAGATGTGCCTAGCCGTCATCAATCTTTCATTTTTCTTTTTTTTAAGTTTCTTTTATTTTTGTTTTATTATTTTGATAACACTTATATTAGTAAACATTATTAGTACATTAGTAAACCCAACATTTATATCACTAAAATATTCTATATGATTACAGCTAAATAGTATAAAATGGGCAAAAATAAAACCACCACTAATACAACCTGCTGAGAGAGTTATAACAATGGTATGTTTTGTAAGTCCTATTAAAGGAACTTAGATTCCTTGATATAACATTAGAAACTCTTAAAATCCCCACTGGTCTAATTTTAGTTATTATCATTATAATGCTAGTATGGTCTTTACAAGACTCTACTGGGTACTTTTCATAAGTAGCCATTAATATAATCTATTTGCAAGTTTCACACCACTATAATTTTAGCAAACAACCATGTGGTTTACACAGCAGCAAGATGAAAATGAGTTTAAGGACAATCATTAATCAATATTGAACTCATAAATAGATAAGTGTATTTAAGAGAATGATGTGGTGTTTTTGCTATATGTTATTTATCATTTATTAGTTTTTACATTTAATCATTAAGACAGATTCATTTGCAGCATACATATTTTGCCATAGTGTTTTTGGTTCCATAATTAAAGATAAAATAAATACATCCATTTGAAGAAACTGAAAAAACAAATTTTCTGGAAGTTATTTAATTCAGAAAGATATCAATCAACTATGTGAGAAAATAAAATAAAAATGAAGAAGATGAGTAAGTAATAGATTACTTACTACCTTTTCATTCTAAAATGTAATTAATATACAATGACCCAATGTCCAAAATAAAGGTATAATTGCTTAGGAAAAACAAAGAGATCTATCATAACTTCTTAAATACAAGAACCAAAATATATAAAACATCCTTGTAATTTGGTTTATTTTTCATAGTTTTAAGATTATTTTATAATAAGTGCATGATATATGATTAAAACAACATGTTTTGGGCATCAATAATCTTTGGAAAATGCTGACAACAAGTATTTTTATCAGGGTTTGAATTAACGTTATCTTGCATTCTCTTCCCATTGTAGTATATATACTTTATTATATGCACAGGTATGGATTTTTGAAAGGGTTGAACTCAAAGGGATTATAAAATGAAGATGGCTTTATTTTACCAAAATCACTGCCTTTAACCAGAATAATGCTGAGTAAAAACAGAATCTCTTGAGTGGATGATCTAGTAAAAAAAAGAAGTTGAAGGAGGGAAAGACTCATTATAACAATAAAAGAAAATAATTGGCTGTAAGTTTCCACTCGACAGCATTCAAGAAATTTGAGTTTCTCTTCTCTTAAATATTAAAACAACATTCAGACTGATAAAGTGTTTCTTAGTATTGAAACACCTTTTACAAGATAATGATTATCATAATTATAGGCTTTGGGATAAAACTATACTGCTTCCTTGGTATGTAATATTATTTAGTATAAACTTAACTAACTTTAGAACTCAATTTTCTCATTTTAAACATTTATCATGATAATTCCTGTCAAAAACATGCTGTGAGAAATAAATGCAATCATTAATATTTACGATTATCACATCATCATCACTCCTTATAATTTCCTGATTTTAACTGGAAAAAAACAGATTTGTCCTTAAAATACTGCTTTATGTATGATGCCCTCAAGAGAAGATTCTTCTTTTTATTTTGCAACCTCTAATTGGAAATAGAAGCATGGGATGACTTTTGTTTTATGCCCATATACTTTCATATAATATTTGTAGTTTTACTTTTTTTTTCATTTTCTATTCCTACAAAAAAAATACCATCTTTGACTAGCATCTCATTTTCTTTCTTGTAGTCATACTATACCTACATCCATATTCCCGGAAGGCCTGGAATTTAGGCTATGATGGTACAATCTCTGATGCCTCCCAAATAAACGTATAACTCTTACAGTGTTGTCATTTATTACTAGATCCAATACACTTCAGTACCCATATTAGTTGTCTTAGTTTTGCTCTTGCCTCATAAAATATTTCACCTCTAAAATCTTAAACATAAGATCCTACATTATGTACAAAATTTCCTTTGTCCTGCTTCTTCGTAGTCTCCCTCAGTATAGCTATTCTCAAATGCATTATAACTTTTAATCCAAGAATGAAAAAGATTTTTATTTTATTTTTATCAATATTCTGCAGGTTGATAGTGGCTTGTTGGAGCACTATGCTGAGAATTCTGAGCCCGAGATCAGCAGGAAAGACTTGTGATCAATTATTAGTGTTCAAAATAAAGCAGAGTGTATGGTTACATGTGTGCCAAATCTTATAAGTCCTTCAACCTTTCCTAGTCAATTAAACTATCATTCTTTGAATGTGCCCCTTCATTACATAGTATAGAGGTAAGATCTTAGCTCCGGTGTTATTACTTTACGAGTTCCATCAGTTGCCTGGCCTTTAGTTCTACCCAATGAATCGTCAATTTTTTATCTGTAAACTTTTAAACATTGTGGTATAAATTTCAAAGTGTCTAGATTGGTTACATTACACACTTGCACTTACATCTAATTTAAGCAAGCTTGAGACTGTTTTGACTGATCATGTATAGTAAAAATGTGACTTCTGAAACAGGTCATAAAATGCAAGACTTATTTCACCTCACCAACTTTCTCTCTCTCTTTCTGTCCCTACCATCTCTCCCTCAATGCTTGTCTTAGAAACCAACCATCAAGGATACAGTCAACAAAACTAAAAGACAACCTACAGAATGGGAGAAGATATTTGCAAATGATGTATCAGATAAAGGGCTAGTTTCCAAGATCTATAAAGAACTTCTTAAACTCAACACCAAAGAAACAAACAATCCAATCATGAAATGGGCAAAAGACATGAACAGAAATCTCACAGAGGAAGACATAGACATGGCCAACAAGCACATGAGAAAATGCTCTGCATCACTTGCCATCAGGGAAACACAAATCAAAACCACAATGAGATACTACCTCACACCAGTGAGAATGGGGAAAATTAACAAGGCAGGAAACAACAAATGTTGGAGAGGATGTGGAGAAAAGGGAACCCTCTTACACTGTTGGTGGGAATGTGAACTGGTGCAGCCACTCTGGAAAACTGTGTGGAGGTTCCTCAAAGAGTTAAAAATAGACCTGCCCTACAACCCAGCAATTGCACTGTTGGGGATTTACCTCAAAGATACAGATGCAATGAAACGCCGGGACACCTGCACCCCAGTGTTTATAGCAGCAATGTCCACAATAGCCAAACTGTGGAAGGAGCCTCGGTGTCCATCGAAAGATGAATGGATAAAAAAGATGTGGTTTATGTATACAATGGAATATTCCTCAGCCATTAGAAACGACAAATACCCACCATTTGCTTCAACGTGGATGGAACTGGAGGGTATTATGCTGAGTGAAGTCAATCGGAGAAGGACAAACATTATATGTTCTCATTCATTTGGGGAATATAAATAATAGTGAAAGGGAATATAAGGGAAGGGAGAAGAAATGTGTGGAAAATATCAGAAAGGGAGACAGAACATAAAGACTCCTAACTCTGGGAAATGAACTAGGGGTGGTGGAAGGGGAGGAGGGTGGGGCGTGGGGGTGAATGGGTGATGGGCACTGAGGGGAGCACTTGGCGGGATGAGCACTGGGTGTTATTCTGTATGTTGGTAAATTGAACACCAATAAAAAATAAATTTATTTTAAAGAAAAAGAACGAAACCAACCATCATGTTACAAGGAAGTCCACACAGGGAAAGAAAACTTTTAGGTGTTCCCACTGACAGTCTCAGTATCAATCACTAGATACAGATGTGAGCAAGCAGGTAAAGTTGTGGTGTGTGGATTACTAAGTGGCTATTACACACTTGAAATGTGGTTCTTTCAAATTGAGAAGAGCTTTAAGAGCCAAATGCACAATTTCAAAGATTTAGTAGAAAGGAAAGTATTTCATTAATATCTTAATATTGATTACATGATAAAATAGCATTTTGAATATATTGGATTAAATAATATATTATTACATTATTTTACCTATTTTTTTCTTTTAAAGATTTATTTATTTATTTATTTGAGAGATTGTGTGCACATGCAAAGGGGAAAAGGGAGAGGAAGAGGGAAAGAATCCCAAGTAGACTCCACACTGAGCCCATAGCCCTATCCATGCTCCATCTCACAACCCTGAGATCATGACCTGAGTCAGACACTCAACCTACTGGGCCACCCAGGCACCTCAAATTTTATCTATTTTTCCTTCATTTTTCTTTGATGTGGCAACTAAAACTTTAAAAATTACATATGTGGACTGCTATATCTTTCCCTTGGATAGCACTGCTTTAGATGATTCTGGCTCTCAGCCTTTGAGATGTCCCAGCTAATGCTAAGTTACTCTGATGAGCTCTGTCCAAACTCCAGATTTTTGAATAAAATAAATATTTTCATACATTTTACTCACAAATCTGCAACACGCCTCATTCTTCTTCCTCAGAAATGAGTGTCTTAGCTGTCCTTCAACATTTTATTTCTTTATGTTTTTGAAATAGCATATTTTAAAGATCCCTCCTAAATTTTTCAGAACTTAATTTCTATTTTCCTAAGACCTTGCATGAAATAGTTGCTCTCACTGAAGCCAGGAATCACAGCTCCAGGTAGAAAGAGTTAATTTTAGTATTTTGGTTTATGTGACACAAAACATATTTTCAGTGATGTTTTGTGTGTTTAACCAGAAGGTAGTCAAGATCGTTGTTATGTATAAGATGCTTAGAATAAATTAAGAATGTTTTTAAAGACCACGGGTATTAAAAAAAAAAAATAAAAAAATAAAAAAAAATAAAGACCACAGGTATTATTTCAATCAAATAGTTAATTTTATCTGCAATAAAATATATTTTTATTTTTGCTGATAATTTTAAATAAACTTTAAACTTACTGTATTGGCCAATTTTATTATTTTATTTTAGTTTTAGGATTTTATTTATTTATTCGTGAAAGACACAGAGAGGCAGAAATATAGACAGGGAAAATCAGACTCCCTCTGGGAAGCCCAACGCAGGACTTGATCCAGAACCCTGGGATCATACCCTGAGCCAAAGGCAGATGCTCAACCACTTGGCCACTCAGGCTCTGTATTGAGCAATTTTAAATGCAGTTAGTTATCATACAGTATGATATTAGTTCAGATTTTAACACAGGCTAGGGTATCTGAATTGCAGGATAGAGATAAAAGCCTAAAGAAAGATGAAAGGGCTTTAAATATATAAGAATAATAGAATATAGAGACAAAATCAAGAATTGTATGGTGAGTGTCTAATTTGCAATTAGAACATGTAATTAAAATATACAGCCAATAAATATACTCTTTAAAACATTTAGGAAGAGAATATACATTTTCTTAGACTCAGGATTTAAATACAGATATCAGATTTATATGTCCAGAGATAGACAATACATTTATCAAAGATAAATTTTGACAGTTAATCCTATTAACATTTGTATTATTGATTAAAATGACCCTTTAATCTGGGTTTTTTTGGGGGAATGAATTCAGGTTTTTTAGTATTTTTATGAGTAAAATGTCAACATAAATTGCCCTCTTAAATGTGGAAATGCATAATGATAGATAACAAATGTACCCTAAGCAAATAGATTAACCTTATTAGGACACAAGTACTAAATTGAAGATTCTTACTTTAATAGAGTTGGCCAGAAATATTTTTTGCAAAAAATGGCTATTAGAAATATTTGCTTTAGTAATATTTGACTCAGCAGAAAATTGACTTACTTTGTAGTTTTCAGAGTAAACCTAAATAAGTGGTATACTTCTCAAATAATATACAGTGTCATTCTTTCACTTTGAAAATGTAGGCTCTCAATAAATATTACAATTTATAACTAAGTTTGCAACATTTCACATATAATAATCAAACAATTTTAAATGTCCAAATTAGTACAGTTAAATATAAAACTATAAAAAATAAAATAAAAATAAATAAAACTATAGTAAATCATCCAAGAAAAATAAAAAATATATTTTCTTTCTTATTCATTTCTTAATCCCAGTACTGATAGTATTGTATTTGGAGTATTAGGAGGCACTTAGGAATCTTAGGCTGCAAACCTTGTTGTCCCTTAAGCTCAATCACAGTAATTCATGAGCCATGATGGGAGATTTCAAGACATCATGTGCTCAAAAAAAAAAAAAAAAAAAAAAGGAACCTAGACCACCTAGACCAAGGACAAGGAAATACACAATCAGAATAAAATAATATGCCTTATCTGTAAGAGTATATAGAATTATAGCTGCAGTGTCCACAGTAACCAAACTATAGAAAATGCCCAGATATCTATTGACAGACAAATGGATAAAGAAGAGGTGGTACATATACACTATGGAATATTACTCAGCCATCAAAACAAATGATATCTTGCCATTTGCAATGACGTGGATAGAACTAGAGGGTATTGTGCTAAGTAACATAAGTCAGTAAGAGAAAGACAAATATCATGATTTCACTAATAAGTGGAATTTAAGAAACAGAACAGATGAACATTGGGGAAGGGAAGGAAAAAAATAAGATAAAAACTGAGGGGGAGACAAACCATAAGAAACTATCAATTATAGGAAACAAACTGAGGGTTGCTGGTAGGGAAGAGGTGCAGGAATTGGATGATGGGCATTAAAAGAGGGCACTTGATATGACGAGTATTGGGTGTTATATCCAACTGATGAATCACTAATTTCTACCTCTGAAACTAATTTTTTTAAAAAAGAATTATGTATATTAAAATTTCCAGGGGCACCTGGTGGCCCAGTCAGTTAAGTCTCTAACTTAGGCTCGGGTCATGATCTCAGGATCCTGGGATCAAGCCCTGTGTCAGGCTCTGCATTCAGCAGGCAGTCTGCTTCTCCCTTTCCCTCTGCCCTTCCCTGTGCTCATGCTCTCTCTCTCTCTCTCTCTCATATAAATAAATAAAATATTTTAAAAAATAACAATAATGAAATAAAATTTCAAAAAAGGCAGAAAAATAAAGAATACTCATTGTTTTGTTTTTGTTTTTGTTTTTATTTAAATTCCAGTTAGTTAACATACAATGTAATATTAGTTTCAGCTGTACAATTTAGTGATTCAACACTTCCATACAATACCAGGGGCTCATCATAACAAGTGTACTCTTTATTCTCCATCGCCTATTTAACCCATACTTCCACCCATTTTCCCTCTGCTAACCATCAGTTTGTTCTGTCTAGTTAAAAACCTGTTTCTTGGTTTGCCTCTATCTCTCTTTTTCCCCATTGCCCATTTGTTTGGTTTCTTAAATTCCACATAAGAGTGAAATCATGGCATTTGTCTTTCCTGACTTATTTTGCTAAGCATAATACTCTCAAGCTCCATCCACATCATTGAAAATGGCAAGATTTCATCTTTTTTATAGCTGGATAATACTCCATTGTGTATATATATCCTCTTTACCCATCCATCAGTTGCATAGGCACTCGGGCTTTCCATAATTTGGCTATTGTAGACAATATTACTATAAACATTGGGGCTCATGTGTACCTTTGAATTAATATTTTTATATTCTTTGGGTAAATACCTAGCAGTGTGACTGCTGGGTCATAGGGTAGTTCTGTTTTTAACTTTTTGAGGAACCTCCATTCTGTTTTCCAAGTGGCTATACCAGTGTACATTCCCAGCAACAATGAATGACATATCCTTTATTTCCCACATCCTTGCCAACACCTATTTTTTCTTGTGTTGTGATTTTAGCCATTCTGATAGGTGTAAGGTGATATCTCATTGAAGTTTTGATTTGCATTTCCCTGATGATCAGTAATGTTGGGCATCTGTTCATGTGTCTGTTGGCCATCTGTATGTCTACTTTGGGAAAATGTCTATTCATGTCTTCTACCCATTTTTTTCTTCTACCCATTTTTAATTGGATTATTTTTGGTTGGGTGTTGAGTTTGATAAGTTCTTTATATATTTTGAATACTAACCCTTTATCAGATATGTCTTTTGCAAATATCTTCGCCCATTCCATAAGTTGCCTTTTAGTTCTGTTATTTCCTTCGCAGAAGCTTTTTATTTTTATGAAGTACCAAGAGTTTATTTTTGCCTTTTTATGTCTATGGTCAGGAACACGACAAGGATGTCCACTCTCACCACTGTTATTTAACATGGTACTGGAAGTTGTAGCCATAGCAATCACACAACAAGGCATACAAATTAGCAAGGAAGAAGTTAAGCCTTCCTTATTTGCAGATGACATTATTCTCTGTATTAAAAATCCAAGACTTCACTAAAAAAATGGCTAGAATTGATACACAAAATCAGTGAAGTCACAGGATAAAAAATCAATGTACAGAAGTCTGATGCATTTCATTACATCAATAATGAAGCAGCAGAAAAAGAAATCAGGGAATTGATCCCATTTACAATAACACCAAAAACCTTAAGATACCTAGGAATAAACCTAACTAAAGAGGTTAAAGACCTATACAATGAAAACTATAAAATATTGATAAAAAAATTGAAGATGACACAAAGAGATGGAAAGACATTCCATGCTCATGGATTGGAGGAGCAAATACTGTTTAAATGTCTGTACGGCCGAAAGCCATCTACACATCTAATATAATCCCTATCAAAATACCAACATTTTTCTCCAAGCTAGCACAAATATTCCTAAAATTTGTTTGGAACCACAAAACACCCTGAATGTCCAAAGCAACCTTGAAAAAGCAAAGTAAAGCTAGAGTCAAAATTCTAGACTTCAAATAGCATTACAAAGCTCTAGTGATCAAAACAGTATGGTACTGGCACAAAGATGGACACATTGATCAATGGAAGAATGTCCATTGTTTTGAAATATTCACTAAATATTCACAAAGATTGATAACATATTGGTTATCAATTTTTTTTAAAATGTTGTATTTATTTATTTGAGGGAGAGAGAGCATGGGGAGAAGGAGAGGCAGTGGGAAAAGCAGACATCTGCTGAGCAGGGAGCCCAATGCAGGCTCAATCCCAGGACCCTGGGATCATGACCTCAAGCAAAGGCAGACACTTAACCAACTGAGCTACACAGGTACCTCTTCACTATCAAAAAATTTTAATAAATTCCCCAAATGAGGAAACCATGTATACTTTTCTAATTATTTAAAGAATAAAAATAAAAATAAGTGAAATAACTAATCACTTTGAGATTATTTATCTAATGATAATTCATGAAGAATCAAAACCTTCTTAATATGGCCTATATAGTACTATTAAGAAACTATCAATTTATTTATTTTATTTTTTAAAGATTTTATTTATTTATTCATGAGAGACACAGAAAGAGAGAGGCAGAGACAGAGGCAGAGGGAGAAGCAGGCTCCATGCTGGGAGCCTGACATGGGACTTGATCTCGGGTCTCCAGGATCACACCCTGGACTGAAGGCAGCACTAAACCACTGAGCCACCGGGGCTGCCCAGAAACTATCAATTTAAATTAGTTATTATAAAAGAGGTAGAAAACAATCTCATAACACAGGTAAATGTGCAGCATATAAGTTTTTAAAAGTGTGAGAAAGGAAATAATGAAGCAGAAACAACTGAACTTTAAGATAAGCAATTATATCTGATGATATGTATTTTAATAAATTCATATAATATATAATACTTTGGAATGCAAACTTCATTTGAAACATGGGCTATATTTACATTATTTATTTATATTATATATTATTTATTTTTATATATAAAAACATACATTATGAATACATTGTATTCATAATTCTATTTTTATTCATTACATGTATACAAATATAAATATATTATATATTTATATATAAATATGATTAAAGAAAAGTATATATATTAAAGGTTTTAAGTTGATGATTGGTATAATTATATATTAAAACTTGAAAAACCAACAAAGTTGTTTTTTTTTTGGTAAAATATCAGTATATAAAATACTAGAAGGTAAAAAAAAAAGATGGAAAAGTAAGTTAAATATCTACTATAAAAATGATGGCAAGTCCAGGAAGTTTTATGAGCAAATATCTTAAATAACTCAATAAATATTTATTGAGCACCAATTATGTTCTGAAGGATACATTGGTTGCTAGATATGTAAAGAAGAGAAGGAGATAAATATTGCCTGGTCAGATGGAGTTTATTAATTAATAGTCTATTAGAGGAGTGAAGTATTTGAAAGAATAATCACAATAACCAGTGTATAATTTCTAAAAGTGTTTTTTTATATGCATACGGTTTTTTGGTAAATTTGTTTAAAGTCTACAATAATCATCTTACGGATCAGGGAGAAAGATGAATTTTCTTGATTAATAATCAAATGGTAATGTGGCAACATACTTAATTCCAGTTTAATAAAAAAAATAAAATAACTAAGCTTTGTATTTAATAACTGTGTTTAAACCAGGATCAAATATGAAGTGAGATACATTTTGGTACATCATATTAACTTCCATGTTTCAAATCTATTTTCAACAATCCATACTTTGAGTTTAAGGACAGTTCTTTCTTGCTTTAAATGGTATATTGATAGTAAAATTTTCAGAAAACTTGATTTTAATATAGAAATTATACTTCACCTTTCATTTACGGGTTGTTTTATTTTTTGTTTTGCTATGTATCTAGATATATGAGGAACTGATCAAGTCAAAGTGTTAAGAGGAATTTGTTTTAAATTAGGTTTTAGAAGTTCCCACCAAAGCATAGACAAATATTCCAGGAAAGGAAAGGCAGTGTGAAATAAGAACAAATGAAAACTGTCTGTGTGACTTTGTATTTGAGTGAGCTTAAGAAAAATGGAGGCATATTGACAGAAGACAAATTACTTCATAATTGCATCTAGAAATAGCTTCTTTTAATGTAGTAAACAAATGTCATTCTGGCTAGACACATCAGAAAATAGTCTCAAATAGAATGAATAAAATAAAAAGGAAAGAGTTGACATGCTTCAGAGAGCTAGGAGATGATTGAGCATTTCTCTGAAATTATTTTTAAAAAGAAATGAAAATAAGGCAACTGGAATTTCACATCTTAGGAGGAATGTCTTGGTGCTGCTCAAGATGGAACAGCCCATTCTGTCTTTCAACAAATCCTTTCCAGATATTATCTCAGAGTTATGATTTACAAAATAACATTACAAATGATTTATACTGCAACTGAAGCTGGTTGTACATTTTTAACTAGAGCATCATTTTATTTTACTCAAATGGAAGTAATTTCAATTTCCCATTATTATCTTGGGCTATGATGCATGCCGTAATTAGTGCCTATGGCCCATTCACATGTTTCAGAAGAGAAAGATATTTAGAACTATCACTTGTGACTCATCCTTGGGTAGAGATAGGAGATGGGCTATAAAAACCATTAAGCCAGAAACATTTTTAAAAAAATGCTTTCCTTGGGGCACCTGGGTGGTTCAGTCAGTTAAATGACCTACTCCTGATTTTGGCTTAGGTCATGATCTCAGGGTACTGTTATCAGAGCCCTGGGTTGGGCCTCATACCAAGGGCATGGAGCCAGCTTAAGATTCTTTCTCTCCCTCTCCTTTTGCCCCTCCTCTCCTGCTCATGTGCACACACATTCTCTCTGTCTCTCCCTCAAATAAATATGTAAAAAACTTTTCTAATAAGATCACCTAGATGACTGAAGTAAACTAATGTCTTCCTCTGTAGTCTTTTTCAAATTAATCTTCATGGATAATTGTTCATTACAACCTTGATGGTGCTCAAGATTCTCTAAAACACTAATTGTATATGGGCTAAAATCTGGATAGTTTTGTTTTGTGAACTTTCTACGTTGTGCACCAAAGTATAAAAAATTGGACTGGCAGTAAAGAGACCGAAAGCAAACCAAACAAGACAAAAACAAAAACAGAGAAACCTCAAATTGTAAATCCATGGAGGTAAGAATATTTTAAGAACATGGTTAGCATTCAATCTTTGATGGTGAGACAGAAATGGAAATAGGGGCAAGAACAAAGTTAGATACCAAGTACTGCAGTAGTAGTCTGCAGATACCAGACTTAAGATGATAAAAAAATTTAAAAACCCCAAACTTGCTGCATCAGCATACAGTCAAAGCCAAAGGGAGAAAATAAAAAAATAAAGGGGGGACACAAAAAGAGAGTATGATTGATCTGAGTTAATATCAACATGAGTGGCAGTTCCTGCCGGAAGTATATTAGGGATGAGTCTATGATTATCTGGGCTCCTCATCTGTCTTCAAGGTGCTGCCATCTAATTCCCACATCCCAGAGACATCATTAAAGAATGCTCTTAATCTATCCTTATTTTTTAGATATGATTGATGCATATCATTATATTAGTTCAGGTATACAACATAATGATTCAATATTTATATATATTATGAGATGCCCACCACAGTAAGCCTAGTTAGCATCCATCATCGGACATAGTTACAGCATTCTCTTTTCTTGTGATGAGAATTTTTAAGATTTACTCTTTTAACAACTTTCAAATATGCAATGGTATTATTAACTGTAGTCACTATGCTCAACATTAGATCCTCATGACTTATTTGTTTTATGACTGGAAGTTTGTACCTTTGACCCTCTTCACATCTGTCCCTCATTTGATTATCAGGTCTAACCATCTACTACTTCCTGTGTGAAATTCTGTATTGCCAAGCCCATCTGCTCTGTACATGGAATATACCTTGTAATTCTCTATTTTCTCCTTTTATTTACTTACACTAAATCTCACTTGGATTTTTCTCTTTCCTTATGTCTTCTTAGTTTATCACATGGGTCCTTTGACTGTCAGCCCAAATCCTAGCTCGTTTGTGATTCTTTCCTGAAACTGTAGATCGCACAGTTTCCTCCATCTCTAAAACCGAAGAACTCATCATCTATACTATTCACTGGACAGAAAACTGTGCATGTTTTATATTGCTTGCATTTTTATTGTTATTTAACTTATTTTAGAATATCTTTTTTGTCTCATTTGACTGTTGGCATTTAGAGGGCAGAAACCATGATTCTGCTGAATAGCACACAAGACATTAGCAAAGGCTAAATCAAAAATCATAACTGGGCAGTCAGTATGTACTGGAATCTATTCTAGGTGCTACTGAGAAAAAGAAAGAGTAAAGGAAAAGTGCTCTAGTAGAAGATTGCTGTGAGAAAAAGTCCAGTGATTAGTCAGGGTGAAATTCATTTGTTCACAGGATCTACATACACCATTTGCTGTGAAAAACATGCTGGTGGTTACTGAGGAGAGTGATGAGCTGATTTGCTTTCAGGATGCTATTCCATTGATCAAGACTCAGGACTATCTTTTTATTATTTGTCAGAAAGCCTAAAGTCTGACATCTGATATTCAGGTCCTTCCATAGATTGACTTCAAATTATCACTTAACCACCATAATTCACAATGGCCTCTTTTATTTCAGGTAAGATATTCACTGTCTCCAGATTTGCTGCATATTTTTAATACTTTCTGCTTTTCGGGATCCCTGGGTGGCGCAGCGGTTTGGCGCCTGCCTTTGGCCCAGGGCGCGATCCTGGAGACCTGGGATCGAATCCCACGTCGGGCTCCCAGTGCCTGGAGCCTGCTTCTCCCTCTGCCGTCTCTGCCTCTCTCTCTCTCTCTGTGACTATCATAAAATAAAAAATAAATAAATAAAAAGAACCCTAGTACTTTAAAAAAAAAATACTTTCTGCTTTTCTAAAATGCTCTTTTCAGAAAGTTGCTTATTTAGATACTATTTGTTTTCAATCCTAAAATATCCTCAAATAAATGTTAAATTAATCAATGTATACTGATTTTTATCATTTTATTCAATAACTAATCATTCACTGCTATTTATTGATTACCTATTATGTGCAGGTAATTGCATTGAGTATTATGGAACATATGGAAGTAAATAGACTCTGCTAATCAAAATATTTATTCCCCAGAATAAAAGTATGGGTTAGTCATAAATAGCTACAAAGAAACATAATCATTATAAATATATAGAATTAGTATAAAAATGCTACTTTGAGAGTTCTGAGGAGGCAGACATTTTTGCAAACTTGAAGGTATAGCAAAGACTTGACAGGAATTACAGTATTTTATATGATCCTTAAAAATTAGCCTTGGGTGTAACTTTTTAAAATGAATATTAAAAATGTGTTTACACATGCATTTAATTTACTCTGGGCCATAAATATTGATGATTTTTAAAACATTTTTTAATACTTATTCTTCTAAAAGGGGTATTTCTAACTTATTTCTGAGAGGATAGTGTTGGTCATAAAGTAATAGATGAATAGATATTGGCTTATTGGTTTATCAGATTTAGGAAAAAAATATTGAAAAGAAAAAAGTATGATTGTAATGAACCATACCACATAGTCTTTGAAATTAGTACTTTCTTCAGTTGAATGGACTACTGAGATAATTATGTTGTCTCTTCATCCATGCTAAACATCACCAGTTTAATAATTTGATAAAGAGTAATGTCATTTGGGGAGTGCTGGATTTAAAAATGGTGACATTGCCAAAGAGAAAACAATAGATATTTTGTACAAACTTATAATTTTGTTTCTTCCTGTCATAGAATAAAAGGAAAATAATAGGAAATATCCCAGTGGTTATTTAATGGAGCATATACTATTTACTCTTATTTTATTTGTGACTGGTTTTTGTTTGTTTTTCTGGGGTTGGTGCTAGCAGGAAAAGAGAAACTACAGCTTAATGCATCTGTGAAAGTCAGTGTAAATGGAAATCTTGAGTTCTCAACTATTACAATGCAAGTGGATCTACTTGGGATTGAAATAACAACATAAAGTTTCAATCCCTTGGGAAAAATTACACCAGGCAGACTGATTGAGTGGAAACTATCCAATAAACTGTTCATGGACTTTATAATCAGTGAACCATATAAAAGAGACTCAATTCTCTGAATTGCATGTCAAGAACTAAATTTGCATGATGTAGCCACTTGAAGTAAACATAACTAAGTATGCCAGTACATGAAACCCCTGGGGAGAAATGGGGTATCACTAAGCAACTGCCTGACCTCCCAGAGTATTTTATGGGACTGAATGAATATTACTGCTTAGTGGGGGAAAAATTGAATGTCGCTTACATAGTTATTGTCTTTCTTTAACCAAAATATAATAGTTCCACTGTGGCTAGCATTTATAATTTGTACAATACAAATTCCTACAAAACAGAAATAACAGTGGCCTGGTAATGGCAGGCTAAGTGAATCAGATCAACTCTGCCTTAGAGGACAACTAGAAAAGCCAGATAAGATATACTCATATATCAATTTAAAAGTAATGGGGGGAACCCTGGGTGGCGCAGCGGGTTTAGCGCCTGCCTTTGGCCCAGGGCGCGATCCTGGAGATCCAGGATCTAATCCCACGTCGGGCTCCCGGTGCACGGAGCCTGCTTCTTCCTCTGCCTGTGTCTCTGCCTCTCTCTCTCTCTCTCTCTGTGACTATCATAAATAAATAAAAAAATAAAGTTTAAAAAAAAAATAAAAATAAAAGTAATGGGGTACTAATAAATTCATAAAGAATTACCCGGTGTGGTAGATTACTTGTGCTATGTATACCATTTACAAGGTGAGTCTTTGGTTCTTCCCATTAGAAGGTAGAGTTTCTTTCCCAACCTTTATCTGGGCTGGTCTTAAGACTTGGTTTGGTCAAAATAATTTGGTGGAAGTGGCAGATTGCCAGTTCTGAATCTAAATTTCAGAAGAGATTTCAATCTGTCTTGGAACTATCCATCTTGGAACTCTGCCAGCATGGACTAGAGCAAGGCCAGGCTATCCTGCCCTAGGATAAGGTAATACATGGAAAGAAGCTAAGCCTTCCCAGGCAAGGACATTCTAAACTGATCAGCCCTCCATCACCCATTCATAAACACAGGGGCTTGCTTAGCCAGGAATAGCCACATCTGGACCAGATAAGAATCATTCAAATAATCCATGTATTGTGAGAAATAATGCATAAGAATTGTTTTAACCACTAAATGACTTGAAATGCCACTGTATTTACCTTACACACCAGGCCAGAAACCAACTTTCATAATGTTCAGAGAGGTGAGCCCAATATTGGGGACAATTTTCCTTTTTTTTTTTTTTTTTTTGGTTTACTAATTCCTGTTTGAAAAACTTAAAACAATAATAACAATGACACTAAACTGTTGTCTTGGAATTCCACAAGAAAAAAATATCTCCAAAGAAGGGGGGGGTAGGGGTTTTGTCATGTTCAGACAAAACTAAATATATATATCAGCAGATGGCAGAAAAGGAAATACTAAGAGATGCTACCACAGCAGAAGAAAAACTCCTGGTTGAATGTTGGAAATGTGAGAGGAATAATCAGGAGGGCATAAAGGGAACTTTATTTTTCTAAGGTCCTTGCATGTTTTTGTAGAAGGTATAAAAAAATTGATTGATATTTAGACCTTGATAAATGAAGGATCATTTTGAATTCTCTAGGAGAATCACTAATGATAGTAACCAATGAAAGAATAGGTAAAAAATGAGAGAAACAAGAACAGATAGAGTCATTAAAAAGATAAAGCAATAAAAGTGTTTATCTCAAATATATTGAGTCATTAAAAAAATAAAGCAATTCAAAAAGTATTTGATTTATCTCAAATATATTGATCTAAGACCAAATGTAAACGGATGAATCCATTGATAAGTCAAAGATTATCCCCTTCTAAAAAAACCAAAACTTTGCTTGTTATAAGAAACAGATCTAAAATAAAAGATACAAAAAGTTTAAAAATAATTACATACATAACAAAAATATCAATATATAGAAAGTTGATGTGACTGTATTTATACTACTAAATCAGACTTTCAGGCAAAAAGCATTTATAAAGTTAAAGAGGGGTATTTTATAATGTAAACTTTTAATCTACCTGGAAAACATATTAATTTTACATTCATGAGCACCAAATAGAATAGCTTCAACACATATACAGCAATTACAGATCTGTGTGTGTGTATGCATGTATTATACCACCATACCCCAAAACTGCATAATACACACTCTTAAGCAAACAAGGAATATATCCAACAATTGACCATAACGGATAAAACAAAAAGAAATAGAACAGATAAATGGTCTCTGATATCGTTTCAATACACTTCCCCTTTCCCACAGAACTCAACACTCCAGCTCCCAACTTCAGGTACCTATTACATGCTTAAGTTCTCAATTTTTAATAATAGAACAAGGCAAGCTACAGGTTTATATTTAAAAAAAATAAATTACTTTTATTCATAGATGCATGGTATTGTAGAAAATTTGGAGAATAGAGAAAAATATTACAAGCTCATGAAAGTGATCAATAATCCCTCATTCATCCTGATCTTGGTGTAAGGGAAGGAGCCTGGATGTTGAAGGCAGAGCTGAGTCCAAAAGCTATCATCTTCAATAGCTGTATGACTTTAAAAAAAGCTACTTAACTTCCCTGAGCCTCAATTTCCTCAGGGAATTAGAGTAATTGTACTAGTTAAGACTATGTTGGTTATAAATAAATAATTTCAATTTCACAGGAGCACATTCAGAAATTAATTATAGGTATATGAATAGGTTGTCTCATAAATTCAGATATGGAAATATAGTGAGATCTCAAAAAGAAAAAAGTGGGGTTGAAGGGAATCTGAAAATACAGGAAGAAGCATCAACAATCTTGCATCTTTAGTTTTCTTATCATGTCTACCCTCATTTTTCTTTCCCTAGTTCTTAGGTCAGATGACAACCATAAAGTTACCTTGGTTGATTCAAGTTAGGGCCAATATTCAAAGTCCAATGGGGTGACATTTTACAAAATATCTGCTCAATTGCAGCTATTCTGGGAATAGTGAGGCTAATGAAGGATGTCTGTATAAGCAGAACATCTATGACTTTGCAGTGCTACTATTAAAATTAAATGTATTTAAATCTTTTAGTGATCATTGATAGTTATTATATTGATTATCAGAAACAGTTGGATTCAACTATTGATTCTATTTTTGTAGCTTATTTTAAATCACTTTACTTCTATAAAAGTGCATATATATATTCATATCACTTCTTTCATACTTACACTCATATGTATGCAAAAATATTTAGATGAAATGATGCAATAAGTAAAAACATGGATTTAAACTATGCATTTTTCAGTAAACATTGTATTGTAAACCTCTTTATAGATATTTCAAACTCTTTATAAACAACCTTTTTATTGGCTGTGGTCTTATTCTTAATATACAAATCCTATGATTAATTGATTTACCTAAACAAACCTTCATCTATAAAGTGAATTGGAGACTTATCCTGAACAGATTGAAAAGGCAGGCAGCAATATTCTGAAATGGTAATGTATGCAATTTGTTCCATTTTCACGCAATGCTATCTCATTGATAATGTTTTTGATGTGAGATAAAATGCACAAAAGAGAATTAATGGATATGCATATGAGCATATCCTTCATAAACACAATATGTCAAATTTCAAATTCTGTTAACACTAATTGTTAGTAACATAATTTGGCAACTAATCAAGCCTAGTGACACTTGTGTATTTTGTGATATTTTTTGTATTATACTGTTATTTTTTGCAGGGGAGTGATTCTTAAGAGGCAAATAAGCAAATTTTTGAGAGTCTTTATTTACTTCCTGGTTCAGTATAGGGCTTTGGAGTGAAATTGGCTCTGGTAGATACAGCTAGCTTATATTCTTTGAGATTAGATGTTATTTCTTCAATGTTCATAAACATGACGAGAAAGTACAATCCCTAAGATTATTGTTTTCATTTCCTTATTCCAAAGACATTATGAATTTCCATTAATGGAACACGGGTTTGAGACTTGCAAAAATATTTGTTTTCTATTGTTGCTTTGATGTTTTGAATAATTGCATCATAAACTTCTTGATGGCAAGAAGTGCATATACTTGGCACAACTTTTATGGTAATTTTGAGACAGTAGTTATTACCCAAAGGCTATAAATAAGTTGATTTGCCGCTTTCAGATATTGAAAGGTATTAGCTCTTTTTCTGAAAAAAAAAAAATCTTTATTAAAACAGCAATAAGTTATATAATCATTATAATGTCAAACATGGGAGACAGTCTATTTTAGAAATGTAGATAATATTAAGCACGAATAAAATATATAGTGAAAAAATATAAAATGAAAGATTATTTAAGTATTCTAACATACAAACATACAGTTTTTAAAATACTTTTAAAATAAATTGATTAATTAATTTAAGAGAGAGAGGGAGGGTACGAGTGGGGGGAAGAGCAGAGATAGAGATACAAGCAGACTCAGAGCTGAGCAGGTTTGACTCAGGGCTGGATCCCATGACCCCAAGATCATGACCAGAGCCAAAATCAAGAGTTGGACACTCAACCAGCTGAGCCACCCAGGTGCCCCTAAACATACATTTTATTACATGTTTAAATAAGGGTAGTAAAATAGTATGAATACTTGTCACAGGCAGTACATGGAGACAAGTGATTGGTAATATATACCAGAGGTTTTTAATATTATTGCCAAGGCATGTTGGATAGGTATGTGAGAGAAGGACAGAAATAAAATGCACTGAGATGTGCCTACTTTGCAGCCTGACTTATGCGGCAATATAGTCCTACTGACAGGAATATGTTTTGCATAAGCATGGCACATGTTGATAACAAGAAATAGAAGAGGGTATTGGATCATCATAAGTGAGTTGGTTTTGGAAGATTTCAAAGAAAAAATGGCTCTTCCACTGGATTTTATAGTCCATGAAAGACAAGTTATTTAGGTGAAAAGAATTAATTAACGATGTTTCCTGTCAATTCATAGATGCAAGATGATTAAAAAGCTTGTAGACTTTTTCAAAAGAATTAGAGAACTCATGCAAGTTAATTAAGGTATATCTTGGAAAGTTTTTTGAGATTTAATTATAGAAAGCTTGGGATTTCAAACCAAGCAGTTGTTTAGGAATCAGACAAGATATATATATTTGTAAATTACAAATGATAGAATTATAATTCACAATAATAAAAATATATAAAACAAACTTTTTAACACATTAAAAGTCTATGATTAATTGCTAATGATATTAATGTTTTTATATCCTTATGAAGTTTTTCTTATGAAAATATGACAAACCATGTTTCTATACATCTATATTATCTATATTCTAAATAATTATAATCACAGCTATAACTTTGAAATTTTAGCAAATATTAAAATACATTGTGTATATCAGTTGATATTTCACCTATAATGTTTGACATTTCTAAAAGACAGCTTTTGCATTTTGAATGTAATGAGATATTATTATGCAGTATTTCATTATTCAAGAACAAATCAAATACGCAGCCACTTCAAATGAAAAGGGAAATAAAAGGAAGACTGCTAAAGATTTTGAAATAAGCTGAGATTGAAATTCACGTATTGAATTTACAAAATATTTTTAAAATATTGTCAGCTTATGAAGTAGAAAAGAAATGTAAATGTTATGAAGCAGATATGAATCAGTAATGTAATCTAGTAGTGAAATTTGGGTCTTTTAACTCTGGAAGCAAAATTAATTTCCTTGAAGGTAAGTATGGAATGTATCTCTGAGTTTCTAAATTTACAATGATGAGAGATTAGAAATATCAAATGTTGATATATAATAATTTGGAGTTAGGAAAGTCTTTCTTGAAATTGACTTAAATAACATCTTTTAGTATTTCATTTACTCTGTTAATGCTCATGCTGTTCCCTTATCTGAAATTTTCTTCTAATTTTCTCTATTATCAACTCCGGTCTACACTTCAAGCACCCTGAAAAAACTGCAACTCCGAAGCCATTCCTACTGCTACAATAACACTTAATGGCCTCTTTAAAACTATTTCCTAACATTTCATGTTAGATTTTATTTCCTACTACCTAATACCTCTGTATTAATGATTATAGGCTTTTTATATTTTTTAGTACTCAATAAGTGTTGGATAAATTGAATTGGATTGATCAGCACATCCAGTAAGGCAGACTGATAATCTGGGATATAGACAACCTGGTAGCTTTCTGGGATTCTCCTAATATATGTTCAACCACAGCAAGGCTTTGACAGCATCCCCAAATGCAGAATCAAATTCTATCATTAATGTGTATATTATCAGATGATCTAAAACTGTTACTTAAGCTCTCTTGCATCACTTTCTACTTTACACTGATAAGCAAATGTAAGTGATCAGAAGAGAGAGTCTTGTACATGTTAGTATACGAATTCTAGAAGAAAAAATTGAGATACACTTTTTACTTATTTCTGGAGGTACATATATATGTATATATGTAATATATATACAAAGTATTTATTAAATATAAATAAACATATGGTAATATAAATATATAGTAATATGTGAAAAATAAAATAATAAATACATAAATTGTGTACCTATATAAATTAGGGCATCAACAGGTGATTCTAAGTTCATATGAGTCCAGTAAAGAGGTCCTAAAAAGGCACCTGAATCTAAAAACGTTATTTATCGAGTGACTAATGGGTTTACATGTTTTACCTGTTTTTTTGTTTTGTTTTGTTTTATGTTTTATCTGTTTTATTGCTGGTGAAAGATCAACAGAGGACATACCGGTATATGGATGTGTACATATGAAAAACTGTATAATGCAACATTTATTAAAATATTTTAAAAATTTGGGATGTCTGGGGGGCTCAGCAGTTAAGCATCTGCCTTAGGCTAGGGCATGATCCTGGAGTCCTGGGATTGAGTCCCACATTGGGCTCCCTGCGTGGAGCCTGCTTCTCCGTCTGCCTATGTCTCTGCCTCTCTCTCTCTCTCTCTATCTCTGTCTCTCATAAATAAATAAATTAAAAATTAAAAAAATATTAACAAAAATTCTTTTTCCTTTCCTTTTTGTGAGATGACTTAATTTTCTAAAGTCTAGTTTCATCTTTTTGTATGTACAGAGATATTTTTGTTTTCACCTTTTCCCTCTTAAATATGGGAAGCAAAATATTATTGATTACTAACCAATATAAGTTGTATAACTACTCATTTTAAAATATTTAACTTTTTTTCCCTTTAAACGGAATACAGCATTGGTTTGAAAGGCAGTAATTGACTGTGTTTGCTTTGCCAGCTGTTTTGGTGTAACATATGTTGGGTTCTTATTTCAGGTGCTTCCTTTTATAGACCATCCTGAGATGCCTGTTCTCTCCTTATCTATGAATTTCAGTGGTTGCACTTGTTAGATTGTCCCAGTGTGAGGCATGGATCAGTGGTCAAGTCAACTCAGCGTCCCCATCACTTCTTAACAGATTTTGTAACCATGGTGGCTGGAATTACTTTTCGATTCTGTGCCCAAAAGTTCTGGGGATTTGGAAGGGGAGAGAGGAGAGTGCAAAAACGTGATGCCTCTCTAAGTTAGTTTCCATAGTAACAGTAGAATTGTTCTTATTAGGTCATGACTTAGCTCAAACTGATTCTTGAGATTGTGTTTTTTCTTGAGAAATGTGAAGTAAGCTACATTAGATGGAATTGAGTGTATCTGATTATCTCATTCTTTTTTTCTTGGGAGTAGAGTTATTCATTTTTACTTCTCGTATTGGTTGATAAGATTTCTATTTAATTGGAGATTTATCTTGTGGATAACAAAGTAAAGTCTATCTGGCAAACAACATTCTATGCTCCATTGTCTTGTTTTGAAATAAATAATTTGGGCATATTATTAATAATCACCCAGAAACCTCGTATTAATTAAAAGGAAACACTTTTCCTTTTTAATGCTTTGGCCTAGAAGTGACACTTCTCCTTGTTACTTGTTCAACAAGACTAATCACATGGCTTTGCCTAACTTCAAATGGCAGATAAATGAAAGATAGTACATAGAATATTTGGTAATCATTATTATATGTATTTAAAATTGCTCAATTGATTTTGAGAAATGTAGACTTACTTGTCTTGCCAGACATTGAGACTTAGGAAGATATACTACTGAAATTGATTAGTTATGATAGAATGTAATAGATATTCCAAAAATATTATGAACATTAACTTACGGAAAAAAGACATTAAAGTCTAATATGGTAAAGATGATGTTGCAGGGCAGTGGGGAAAGAATTATAATTCAAAAAATGGTGTTGGATACATTGAATATTCATACCAAAATAAAGAAAAAAAAACAACTATGGTCTCTACCTCACACAACACAATGAAGTCAATTTTAGGTGTCTTCAAGACCTACATGTGTAGGTAACATAGGAAGTCTTTTAAAAGAAAACAAGAAAATCTCAAGAATTTGGAATGTTCCAAAGTTTCTCAAAAAGGGCAACATTTCCAAACATTTAAGAAGAAATGAATTATACCACATTAAAATTAACTTCATTTTTAAAAGACTATCTAAATTAAGATAGTGAAAGGCAAAACTCAGTGTAGGAAAAAATATTTTGTAATAAACATATTTACAAGTGATTCACATCCTTTATATATTTATGGATTTCTACAACAGAGGAAAGGAAGACAACCCAATAAAGAAACAGAAAAAAAGACTTATTTGAATAGGCACTTTGTGAAGGAAGATAACCAAATGGCCAATAAACATAGTAAAAGATGCTCAACTTAGTAAGGAAATTGAAATCAAAATCACATGAGACACTACTACCTACACAGCAAAATGGCTAAAATGAAGAAGATATGCCAAATCTTAGCTCAGAAACAGATGTGGATTAATTGCGACACTAATGTAAACTGGTAAACTCATTTTTAAAAAACTCTTTACCACTATCATTTCAAAGTAGCCATATTCAGATCCGCTGAACTAGGATTCTGGTCCTTGATATAAACTCTGCAGAAATAAATTTATATATTAACCAAAATACATTTTCAGTACTGCTCAAAGCAGTGCTACTCATAAAAGCTCCAAGTTAGGGATACCTGGGTGGCTCAGCTGGTTAAGTATTCAGTTGGTGAAGCATTTGACTTTGACTCAGGCCATGACCTCAGGGTCCTGGGATCAAGCACCACATTGGGCTCTGCACTCAGCAGGGTATCTGCTTCTCCCTCTTCCTTTGTCTCTCCCCGTTTGTGCTTGCTCACTCTGTCTCAAATAAATAAATACAATAAATAAAATGCTTTTTTTAAAAGCTCCAAACTAGAGACAAAATAAATATTGATTATATGTAGCATAGATCAGGGGTCAGCCATTTTTTTTTTCTTGTGGAAGGCCAGAGAGTAAATTATTTAGGACATATGCAAGACATAGGGTCTCTGTCACAACTTCTTAACCTCTTCTGTAGTGCAAAAGTAACCACAGAAAATACATAAGTGGGTGTGTGTCCGTGTTTCAGTAAAACTTTAGTGGCAAACAAAGTGGCAGGCCAGATTTGGCCTGTGGGGCACAGTTTCCCTACCGTGGCATATATAACTTCTGGTGTATTTAAACAATGGAATGTTGCAGACCATTGTTACAGACCAATGTTACAGATCAATGATAATGACACACTGCAGCATTAAATCAACATGGATGAAACTTACATATTTTTGAGTAATAGAAGCTCCCCCCTCCCCACCACACACATATATATATAAATTGTAGAATTCTACTTGTAAATTACCATCTGTGGTAAACATCTCAGAAGAGTGTTTACCTTTGTTTGGGTGTGAGGGCAGGCAGAGGTATTGTAGTGATTAAAGAAAAGTCTAAACATTTCCAGAGAAAGACAATATGTTCTGTTTGTTTCTGGTTAAATGTGCATATTGACTTTGTGAAATTCATCCAGCTGTGTATTTGTGATCAGTGCATGCTGCTGTATCTGCATTATACTTCAATAAATACTATTTTATCAATGCCATAGGAAAAAGATGGTTTTAGGAAAAATGATCACATCTTTTTCTTTTTAAAGATTTTATTTATTCATTCATGGGAGACACAGAAAGAGGCAAAGGCAGAGAGAGAAGCACATTCGCCATGGGGAGCCTGATGTGGGACTCCATCCCAGGATTCCAGGATCATCACCTGAGCCAAAAGGCACAAACAAGCTAAACCACTGAGCCCCCAGGTGCCCTGACGATCACATCTTCTTAATCTAGCACTAGTAGGCATTTGGGTTTCTCATATGCTAACTTAAATCTGATTTACCTTATTAGAGAAATGACAGGGAATTAAACTACATTTAAGTGGAGACCATAAAACTAATTTCTATAAAAAATTAAAGAATAATATTCAGTCACATGGGCATAAATAAAAACAGAAACATAATCTTTACTTTAAAATATATTTAAAAAAAATAAAAAAGTAAAATATATTTTAATACACAGCAAGATGGTAGTAAATTAATACATAAAGATCTGGTTTCTACTTTAAACTCATAACTAATTTGGGGATTCTTGATTTCTTAATATTAAAATAAGTATATCTTTTTATTGATTTTTTTCTAACTTTTAAAAAATCATACAAAATAAAGAGTTAAAATAATATCAACAACTTTATAAAGTTACATGAATTCTCTCTTTTTGGCATAAAGATATAATCTTAAAAATATATTATTACAAGAATATATGGCAAAAATATACACCAGAGCATTATTTATTTTTTTTATTTTATAATGTATTAAAATATGATGTATCCTAAAATCCAAAAATAGTAAATTGGTTAAGTGAATGACACTATTCTATTTGAATAAATACAATAGGAACACTAAATTAAGGTTTGGACATTTAAAAATAAAATACAAATACTTAGGAAAGTTAGATTTTAAAAAAGCAAATTTATTGAAAATTTGCTTAATAATTTATGATCATAAAAAGAACAGTAAGACAAACTTGCTAAGGAAATAGTTCGAAGTTATAAGAAAAAAAAGATTATTTGTGACTGATGCAATCATTTATTTTTTCTTCTACTCTTTGGAATTTTTTCAATTTTCTGTAGTGTTATGCATTATCTTTATAACTTTAAAAGAAACTACTAAATATGTATTCCCCCATGTTCTTCACTTTATTCTTTTATCTTTATATAAAATTTAAATATTTTGATCAATATTTACTAAATTTTTTATCACAGTCCCATTATGCAGAGGAATTGAAACCAGTAAATATTTTAGTGTAACATAAAATGCACCCTCAGAGAATGCTTTAGTTAGTAGTTCAAGGAAGTTAAAAGTTAAACGAAGGGCTTGAAGCAAATGTCAGAAAATTTATGTTTTATCAAGCATAGTGTAAAATATAGGTTTTATTTTCCTTTCATATAAATCTCAAATTGTAATTTAATTCATCATAAAATTATTTTAAGAAAATATTTTGAAAGATCAATTTTTCTGCAGGATTATGTAAACTTCCACGTGTATTACTAGTGATAGTTAACATTAGGTGGCACTGTTTTCCTTTTGCAAAGAAAAAAAAAAAAAACAACCTGCATTTTTGTTCTGTGCCAGCCCATTATGGAATCTTAAAGATTTACAAAGGACATTTAATTAAAATTCAGCAGATGCTTTAGAAATGTATTGTCCACCAAAAAATTTTACATACTAGGTGTTCTATTCCCAATAATATATGTTATAAAAGGAGGAATTTGAAACTGTATAACAGGTTATGAATCAAGTATCCAGTGAGTATACTTTAAATTATATTTCTGTATGTTCATTCTGGTTTGTCTTCACAGGTTTTATACATTTCACAAAATTTTACCTTGTAATCTGAAGTCCTAGTGGTGAGGAAGAAAACTGTCTTCTCAGTAGAGATATGAAATTTACATTAGAATGGCATTTTTATATTCTTATCTATGTTAGTAATTCTTGTGCTTGCTTCAGGATCGAAAATCAAAATTGTTTTGTCCACTTTCTTACTCTATGAAAGTACTTATCATGCCTTTTCACATTTAACTTAGAGATTATGTATATTATAAATGCAGTATAAATAACTAACATTTAATATGCCCAAATACTTTTCTAAGATCTTAAATGTGTGAGCAGCAAATGTCTGAGGAAACACACATACACATACACACACACACAATTCCGTCATTAACCAGCAAAGCACACACTGGAAAACAAAGCTAAGTTTTTGCTATTCTCTCAATGTTTATCATCTTTTACCAATACCATCTTAATCACTTTTTAAATGATGGTCTTGCTTCTTTTCAAATCAGCCCCTACCCTAAATGCCATCATGTTTTTTTTTAAAACACAAATCTTCAAAAAAAAAAAAAAAAAAAAAACACAAATCTTCAAAGGCTCTTCACCACTTAGAACATTTAATTACTTCTTTTGTCATTTGTCCCCAACTATCACTCATCAGATTTCAAAGTGTATTTGCATCATTTCCTGTGGCATTTATGGTTCATGAGTAACTTTCTGACTCTTCAGTTTGACCTTTTGCACATTCTGAGCATTCTCTACTTCAAATAATTTAATCTTCTTTTTCATTCTGGTAAACTCACTTTGTACATCAAAAACATCACCTAAATTTTCAACTATTACACATAAGTTAAGGTACTTCCCTTTCTATCCTATTGTATTTTTTTAGTGCACATACCACATTGTGCTGGAATTGTCATATATCTTCTCCCTATTAGATTCGAAGGGACTAGAAAGCAGGGACCATGTACCCAGGAGGTTCAACACATAAATGGGGAGTACGATATAATTGCAAAGAGATTTTGGCATCAGATACCTGCTTCTAAATCCCAGTTCAGCAGTTTTAATTGTGGGACTTCAGCCAAATAATTTAATTTTTTGGAGCACACATTTCTCATCTGTAAAATGGGGATCATAATGCAATCTAACTAATAGGATTAGAGTGCAAATGGGTTAATATTCAGGCCCGGAACATTCTAAAAGTTCACAAATACTAACGGTTACTACTATAATACATACCTAAATAATAATGATAGTATGAATAAATTAATATTGAGATCATGCTGCCCTGTATTCACAAACATTGTGAGAGACATTAGTATACCAGAAATTATAATACACTATGAAATGGCTACTCACATGATAGATTTTGACTTCCATCCAAAAATGTTGTTTGGCCAATGTTGAATTAATTGTCAATATTTACATTGGGAGAATTTCCATTAACATCAGGATTTTGTCTTCTTCTTTTTTTTTTTCTCTTTTAAGTAAACTTGGAAAATTTGGCAACTTTTAGCCCTATTCCCAACTGACAAAAATAAGCTTGAACAGAATTATAGTAGTTCCCTTTACATTGAAAACATATTCCCCACCTGCCCACAATTTGGGTCTTTCCAGCACTTGGGCTAATCGTTTGTCATACTTAGCACTTAAATTTTTTTCTAAAGTGGCCACATCCTTTCACAGTCTGAACCACCCACATAAGGGTTCCAATTTATCCATATCTTGGTGAAAACCTATTATTATCTGTCTTATTCTATTCAACATAGTGGTTGTGAAGTTGTATTTCATTGTGGTTTTGAAGTACATATGCCTAATGGCTAATGATAATGAAGCATCACTTCATGTGCTTATTAGCCATTTGTACACCTTGAGGAAATGTTTAGTCAGATATTTTGTTCATTTTTAATTGGGTTGTCTCTTTATTATGGAATTATAATGGAATTGTAATTTATGTATATTATGGAATTGTAATTTATGTATATTTTCCATATAAACCTTTTATAAGCTACATGATTTGCAAAAATATTCACCCACTCTATGAATTATCCTTTGACTTTCTTTCTTTTTTTTAAGGTTTTATTTATTTATTCATGTGAGACACCTGAGAGAAAGGCAAAGACTTAGGCAGAGGGAGGAGGAGGCTCCCCGTGGAGAGCCGAATGCAGGAATCCATCCGAGGACCCTGGGATCATGACCTGAGCCAAAGGCATGTTCAATCACTGAGCAACCCCTTTGCCCCTCCCTATTCTTTGACTTTCTTGATGGTTTTATTAGAAGAAATAAAGTTTTCTTTTTGATAATATTCAGTTTAACTTTTTTTTTCTTTTCTCACTTAAGCCTTTGGTATCATATATAAGAAACCATGACCTAATCCAAGATCCTGAAGATTTACACACACATATATGTTTTCTTCTACTGTTTTATAGTTAACCTCTTATATTTGAGTCTTTAGTAAATTTTGAGCTAAATTTTATGTGAGAGAGAGGTACAACTACCTTCATGCCTGTGGCTATCCATTTGTCCCAGAAACATTGTTGAAGAGATTATTCTTTCTCCATTTAACTGTCATGAAAACTTTGTTGAAAATCAACTGTCCCAAAATACTAGAGTTTATTCTGGATTCTCAATCATATTCCACTGATGTATATGTTTATCCTTATGTAAATTACACACTGATTACTGTAGCTTTGTAGTAAGTTTTGTAAAGGGAAATGTTTCCTTAAGACATGTTTAGAATTCATAACAGGATTAAAAGTAGGAATTGTATGTATGGATTTTAGCAACACATGAGTCATGATACTATACTATACTTTTAAACGAAGGATAATTTAGAGGCCTCAGCCTTAATTAGGGATATTATCAATACAAGGGATCATGTTGATAGAGTTGCAATAAAATAAACAAATCTTGAAAGATTCTTGAAGATTATGTCTTTCAACCCACACATTCCCAAATTTTTAACAATGACTGGGATTATATTATTACACATCTTTCTTCTATGTTGGTAATTGTGTCACCACCTTAGTGTACAATGCAATATTATTCAGCCACAAGAAAGTTGTATTCCTACCATTTGCAGCCATGTGGATGAAACTGGAAGACTTGTGCTAAGTGAAAACAACCAGGTAGAAAAAGAGAAATACTGTATTATATCACTTGTATGTGAAATCTAAAAAACAAAAATTGAACTGAAAGAAATAGAGAGAAGAATATAGAATGGTGGTTACTAGTCTAGGAGATGGAGAAGATGGGAGATCCTGAACAAAAAATTTACAGACTTCATGTAATGATGAAAAAGTTAATCTAACATACAGTATGGTGACTATAAATACTATATTGTATGGTTAAAATTTGCTAAAAAATAAATCTGAAATGTTCTCACACCAAAAAGAGAGAGGTAACTGTATGAGGTGTGGATATATTAACCTAATGTGATAATTACTTCACAAAGTATGTGCATATCAAATTATTACATTATATACTTTAAAATATATATATATATAATTTTATTTGTCAATTATACTCAAATAATGCTGGAGTGAAAATATAAATCTATACATAAGACTTAATTAACATAAATGAGTTTTATAAGTAATCTTGTCACTGATAAAAAGAGTTTTCAGAATATAAGGCTGTTAAGCCATTAATGAAACAGTTTCAGAAGAGATTAGATCCTAGAGCCTCACATCTTTTTTTTTTCAATTTTTATTTATATTTCAGTTAGTTAACATACAGTGTAATATTAGTTCTAGGTATATAATTTAATGGAATTCAACACTTCAATACAAGACCCATGCTCATTACAAGTTCACTCCTTAATCTCCATCACCTATTTAACTCATCCCCCAACTCCCCTCTGCCTACCATCAGTTCTTCTCTATAGTTAAGAGACTGTTTCTTGGTTTGCCTCTCTCTCTTGTTTTTCCTGATGATTATTTATTTTGTTTCTTAAATTCTACACATGAGTGAAATCATATGGTATTTATCTTTCTCGGACTGATTTCTTTTGTTTAGCATAATACTCTCGAGCTCCATCAATGTGATTGCCAATGGCAAGACTTCATTCTTTCTTATGGCTGAGTAATATCCCATTTGTGTGTGTGTGTGTGTGTGTGTGTGTGTGTGTATCCGTTCATTGGTTGATGAATATTTTGGCCATTTCTATAATTTGGCTGTTGTAGATACTGCTGCTATAAGAGTCGGAGTGCATGTACCCCTTTGAATTAGCATTTTTGTGTTCTTTGGGTAAATACCTAGTAGTGCAATTGCTGGATCATAGGGCAGTTCTTTTTTTTAACTTTTTGAGAAAATTCCATACTGTTTTACAGAGTGGCTGTACCGGTTTACATCCCCACCAATGGTTCATGAAGATTCCCCTTTCTCTCCACATCCTCACCAAGGCCTTTTGTTTCTTGTGTTTGTTAATTTTAACAATTCTGATAAGTGTGAAGTTATATCTCGTTATAGTTTAAATTTGCATTTCCCTGATGATGACTGATGTTGAGCGTTTTTTTATGTGTCTGTTGGTCTTCTGGATGTCTTTGGAAAAATGTTTATATCTTCTGTTCATTTTTAAACTGGATTATTTGTTTTTTGAGTGTTGAGTTTTATTAATTTTTTATATAATTTGGATATCTACTTTTATCTGATATGTCCTTTGCAAATATTTTCTCCCATTCCATGATTTGCCTTTTAGTTTTGTTGATTGTATTCCTCACAGTGCTTTTGCTTTCGTGAAGTACCAATAGTTTATTTTTGCTTTTGTTTCCCTCGCCTCAAGGGACATATCTAGTAAGAAGTTGTTAGGTTACCTCACTCGCATTTAGGTCTTTAATCCATTTTGTGTTTATTTTTGTGTATGGTGTAATAATATGGTCCAGTTTCATTATTTTCTTTGTTGTTATCCAGTTTTCCCAACACTAATTTTTTGGGACTGGCTTTTTCCCATTGGATATTCTTTCCGGCTTTGTCAAAGATTAATTAAGCATATAATTGTGGGTTCATTTCTGGGTTTTCTATTCTGCCTCATTTATCTATGTGTCTATTTTTGTGCCAGTGCCATACTGTTTGATCACTACAGTTTTGTAATATAACTTGAAATCTGGAATTGTGATGCCTCCAAGCATGCTTTTATTTTTCACGGTTAATTTGACTACTTGGGGTATTTTGTAATTCCATACAAATTTTAGTATTGTTTGTTCTAACTCTGTGAAAAATGCAGTTGGTATTTTGATAGGGATTGCATTAAGTTTGTAGATTGCTTTGGGTAATATCGACATTTTAACAATATTTTTTCTTCCAATCCATGGGTGTGGAATATCTTTCTATTTCTTTGTGTCTTTATCAGTGTTTTATAGTTTTCAGAGTACAGATCTTTCACTTCTTTGTTTAGGTTTATCCCTAGGTATCTTATGGGTTTTGGTGCACTTATAAATAGAATCATTTCCTTGGCTTCTCTTTCTCCTGCTTCATTAATAGTGTATAGAAATGTAACAGATTTCTGTACATTGATTGGTATCCTATGACTTTACTGAATTTATGTATCAGTTCTAACCATTTTTTTTTTTTTTTTGGCAGAGTGTTTTGGGTTTTCAAGTTGTCTGCAAATAGTGAAGGTTTTACTTCTTCCTTCCTGATTTGGATGCCTTTTATTTCTTTTTGTTGCCTGATTTCTGTGACCAGGACCAGTAGTGTGTTAAATAACAATGGTGAGAGTGGACATCCCTGTCTTGTTCCCGACTACAGAGAAAAACTCTCAATATTTACAAGCAGCACTGTATGTCTCCTGTTCTGCAGGATCCAGGTCTACCACTTCATGGGGGTCTTTTTGCCTAACCCCCATGTACAGATGGCTGGTCTTGCAGTCAGAATATTGCTCTATATTTCTCGTGTGAGCCATTCATACAAGAAGCTATTGATGTCTCCTGATGACAGAGAGAACTACCCTTGTTCCCTGATACAAAACACCAGTTTTATGACAATAATCTGTATGATGCCTTTATTTCTATTTGGGAATAAATGCACTTTGTCAGAAAAAATATAAACTTACAGAAACTGTATGTTCTCATTTATTATTATTTCATTAGATTTTTATTTTCAATCATATATTATTTGTTCCTTAGGTCTAACATGAGTATAATAATCATATAGTTTGCTCTGCAGAGCTTATTGCTTATATTTTGGACAGATTCCACTGGTTCTCAGAGAACAGCTCATCACTGAAAAATATCCTATTCATTTATATTTTCATTTAGTACCTTATTCTGTAGATAATTATCATTTAATAACCACCACAAAACTAGCAGAAAAGAGAAGCTGTTCCAATATTTTCTAGCTATGTGAGGATAGTAATGAGGAAGGTAAAATCACTTCTACTTTTTTCATATATTACTTTTACAATGGTGTTATTAAGACCTGAACTTCCAACTTTTTTTTTGGAAAATTTAGATGTCCCACAGGTACCTTGAATACAACATCTCTGGTATTGACTTCATTTTCTTTTCTTAATATGTAGCTAATGTTCTTTTACCTATAATTGCTAATATCACCAGCATATAATTATTGAAGCCTGGAATCAAAAAAGAAATTCTAAAATTATCTATTCTCTCACTCTAAATTATCACATAGATCAAAGCCTTCATAATTTTTGCCTTGTAAATACTTAATAGATCTGTTCCTCTTTCTTTTTTTACTGATACAGATATTACTTTATATATATAAATTTATTTTTATGTATGAATATATTACATATAGTTGGTGTATTGATGATTATACATGTACATATTCCATATATTCATATAATTGCCTCATCAATATAATTATTAACAGTCACAATAATGCTAGGTATTCTATTTAATCTAGTGTCTCCTAATGTTTTCATCTTCTTTAGCCACAGTACAATTATTAAAACTAAGAAATTAACATTGGTACAATTCCACTAACCTACAGATTTCACTTAGATTTTACAAATTTTTCCATTAATGCCCTTTCCTTGAATTCAAACTAGATTTCACATTGCATTTAGTTGTCATGTTTTCTTAGTATCCTCCAGTCTCTGACAGTTCCTCAGTATCTATCTTTCATGACTGACACTTTTCAAGTGTATATGTCAGTTATTTTGTAGAATGTCCTTCTATCTGGATTTGCCTATTTTTTTTTCATGTAGATTGAGATTTTTGCATTTTTAGGAAGTACATCACACAAGTGATGTACCCTCAGTGTAATTATATTGAGGTATATGACATCAAGATGTGTAGTTACTAGTCATGTTAACCTCAATCAGGGTTTAGATTGTCTTTGAAAGTTTCTTCACTATATAGTTACTATTTTCTTTACTGTAATTAATATATATCTTGGGGGAGATAATTTGTGACCATGAGTCTATTCCATTTTTCCTTTACATCTTGACAACTAAAGTTTGCATTTTGAGTGAATCTTTCCTGCAACAGTTATTACTGTGGTTTTCTTAGGATACATTTTCATCACCTTCATTCATTCCACACTCAATAATTTAAATTCTTCAGCAGGGAAGAGTTGTCCCTTTTCCACCATGTATTTATTTTATTACTTATTTATGTCAGTATGGGTTCATGACTATTTTATTCTATGGGTCATAAACAAACACTATCATTATTTTGTTGTTTGTGACAAATTGTTTCAAAATTTCCATTGGAAGAGATTCAGACTGGCTATTGTGCACTTCCTTATTTTGGCATCACAATACTCTCCAGGATCATTGTGAACTGTTCCTCTCTGAACTCTAGAATTAATTGCTTCTCTAAAGAGTCATTGTTCATTTTATTTGAGAAAGTCATTTAGAAACCAATATCTGGAATGTCATTTTACTCCCTCTCAGGAGACAAGCTTTTGTGTAGTCTTGTCTTTTGTGTTATATTATCTATTCAAAATGTTGTTTTCCAATGTAACTCGGGTTGTGTCCACCTCCTCCGGTGTTATAATTACAAAATTATAAAATAGTTATTTGTTATATTTTTATTTTTCAATTTAGTTTTCTCCAATACCCTGCATGGTTATTTTTAAAATTTTACATCCAGTAAAATTCTATCCCATGGTCTACAAATCTGTAAATTTTGCCATACACAGAGTCATAAATCCATCAAACAATCATGATACAAAGCAATCCCATTATCTCAACAATTTTCTTGTCTCTCTTTTTTTGTGGTCATCATTTTCTCCCATGCCCAATCTCTGGAAACCATTAATTTCTTTTCCATCTCTATAGTTTTTTTTTTTTCTTTTCCAGAATGTCTTATAAATAGAACTATATGATATATTGTGTTTTGTGTTTAGCTTCTTTATTATTTTTATCTTTGAGTATAGTTGACACCCAATGTTACATTAGTTTCATGTACACAACATAGAGATTGAACAAGTTTGTGCCTTATGCCTGTTCACCACAAGTGTAGCTGCCATTATCTTCATGCATCACTATTACAATATTATTGACTATATTCCTTATGCTGTGCCTTTTATTCCCATGACTTATTAATTCAATAGCTGGAGGGCTTCTTTTATTTAGCAAAATGCATTAGGAATTTTTGTTTTTAGGCATTTTAACGCGTGTGTTGTTGTATCTATTTTGATTTTAGTTTATAATTTTTATTTATTTTTATTTTTTTATTTTCCTTTTTTAAGATAATATATAATTTTTATAATGATTAACTATGCTGAGCATCTTTTCTTACATTTCTTTGTCATCCATATACCTTTTTTGACAATGTGTTTGTTTATATCTTTTGTCCAGTTTATTTTTTTATTTTTTTTATTTTTTTGTCCAGTTTATTATCTCTTTTCTTACCATTGAGTTTTGGATGTACTTATAAGTCTTCTTAGAAATACTACTTATAATATTTTATCCCTGCCTGTCTGTGACTTTCAGTTGCATTCTCTTAGAAATATCTTTCACTGAGCAAAATAATTGAATAGTTACAAGCATAATGTGTAATTTTTTCTTTTATGGGTTAGCTTTTATTGTCATATTTTCCAAGTCTTTACTTAACTCAAGATCACAAATATTTTTCCTGTGTTTTCTTTGAGATTTATAGTTTTAAATTTCATACTTAAACAATCTGAAGTACCTCAAACATACCTATGCCTCAAGTATGGATGATACAGAGAAACTAGTGTGCTGTGCAAATCGGAGTGCTCTCACTGAGTGGGACAATGGGTGAATCACTATCCCTCACATTATTGCCATGGAAATATACTGTTCTGGAATTATGGCATAATTTTATTTTGTGGGCTTGTGGGTCCTGAAAAGATGACTTAAAGATTTTCCCAAACATAGAAATAAACTGAAGTAAAAAAGGTGAGAATATTAATGTCTTGACATTGAGTTTGTATATTGAACTTCATACTTGCTCTAATTGTCTAATGCATTTAATGCAGTGCATTATAAAATTGCATGTTGTCTTGTCTCTCTCCCTATCCAACCTCCCCAAAAGTTTTTTTTCCTGGAAGAATGACCTGTGACTTATCAATTTTAAACACCTAAAACTTTACCTTGTTTATATTAGACTTTATCTGAAATAATATTAGTTGTATAAATGAATGAGCAATGTTTATGAAAGTCTTTTTAAATTAAAATTGTCAAATGTCAGTATTTTAACATTTGAGAAAAACTCTAATATCTCATAAATAATTACATTCTGATCAATAGCTTGAGCTAATTTGCCTTTAGTTGCAAATGGATAGTGTTAGAGATCAGTTTTTGAAAATAGACATCGTTTATAAAAATATTTCCTTAGAAATAAGCTTTAATTTTCAAAAGGAATTAGGGTCTGTTCAATAGTGAAAAACAAATTATCCTTCCCATAATTATCCAATGTAAAGTTGCTAATATACTCAATTGTTAGGACAAAATTTTTGCCTTTGCTCTATCTTCCACAATATGGAACCAAATTTGATCTACCCATTGTAGGTCTGCACTTGATGACTTTTCTTTTCACTCAATACATAAATTTGTGATTATGAGGTCTCTTCTTTTCCTGAGAAAGAAAAGCAACTAAAGTGTTTTATACCTTGCATTATGCAATACAGATTGTCTAATTAATTGCATGCAAGTTAATCTTGATGATCTAAATTATATTTTCCTCTGAAAAAATATTCATTATGAAAAGTATGATTTTTTTATTGAAGCATAGCGACCTACAATATTATATTAGTGTCAGGATGCCTGGGTGGCTTAGCAGTTGAGCATCTGCCTTTGGCTCACAGTGTGATCCTGGATTCCTGGGACCGAGTCCCACATTGGGCTCCTTGCATGGAGCCTGCTTTTTGCTCTGTCTATGTCTCTGTCTCTCTGTGTCTCTCATGAATAAATAAAATCTTTAAAAATATATTATATTAGTGTCATGTGTACAATATATATTGTCAATTGACAGTTATATACATTGTGAACTGCTCACCATGATAAGTATAGTTACCATCTGTGACCATACAAATTATTTTAATATTATTGACCATATTCCCAATACTAAAGCACAAATTTTTGAGAAAAAAGTTGTCTGAAGTCATCATGAAATTTACAATAGAAAAAATAGCAGGATGCCTCAGTGATATAGTCAGCTGAGAGGCCAACTCTTGGTTTCAGCTTGAGTTATGATCTTGGAATGGTGGGATCTAGCCCCAAGTTGGGCTTTGCACTCAGTGGAGGGTCTGCTTGAGATTCTCTTTCCCACTCCCTCTACCCCTACCCCCCCACTCTCTCTCTCTAAAATATATAAATAAATCTTAAAAAAGAAAAAATAACAAAACATACTATTCTGTACTTTTAAATATTCCTAAAATAAAATAAAACCTAAAGTAATAAAATAACCTAATATATGATTAAATATTTTAATATAACTGAAACAGATATCATTTCAAAGGATGATATATGTTAAGAGAGTAGCAGATTTGACTATATATACATTTGAAGTTTCCATTCAGCAACAAAAAATATACTAAAGTGAAATGCAAAAGATGTCAGAAATTCTATACTTTTGTACTATTTATGAATTATGGAGTGAAATATATTCTTTCTTTTCTTTTTATCTACATTTAATTGCCCAGATATTAATTTTAAGAATGTTACTTGAGGGCAGAGAATCTTGTTTATTTCTCTATTCTATAATCTTTATTGTGGTTGAATAATAAATAATATGTGTAGAAGAATCATTTTCTGCCATTTTTATCTATAAAGAATAATTGATTTATAATTAGTGAGGGCTTCTTAAATGCTGGACAATAAAGCAAGTGATTTACTTATTTAAGCTTCTGCTTTCCAAGTAGAGAGCTACCGTTAGTAAAATAATTGATAAATACTTTGGGAGGGAAAGTCGTGATTGGGCTATAGCTGCTAAGGCAAAGTTAAATGGACAAATTTAGTCACTTGGGAAACAGATTAAGTAGGTTAAACAATGTGTGCAAGGTCACATAGATTATAATTAGAAGGCCTGGGATTCGTCTTCGAGGTTTTTTTGTTTTGTTTTGTTTTTTAGATTTTTTAAATGTATTTATTCATGAGAGACACAGAGAGAAAGAGAGAGGCAGAGACACAGGCTGAGGAAGAAGCAGGCTCCATGCCAGGAGCCCGACGTGGGACTCGATCCTGGGTTTCTAGGATCAGACCCTGTGCTGAAGCGGCGCTAAACTGCTGAGCCACCCGGGCTGCCCTTTGAGTTTTTCTTAAAGCTGAAATTATCGGGATCCCTGGGTGGCGCAGCGGTTTGGCGCCTGCCTTTGGCCCGGGGCACGGTCCTGGAGACCCGGGATCGAATCCCACGTCGGGCTCCCGGTGCATGGAGCCTGCTTCTCCCTCTGCCTGTGTCTCTGCCTCTCTCTCTCACTGTGTGCCTATCATAAATAAAAAAATAAAAAAATAATAAAAATAAAAAGCTGAAATTATCTTCGTAATGGTAACTTTGGATATACGATATTGAGCATTTAGTGGTCCCTGATACTTCACTGAACTGAGGAAAGTACCCTCAAAGAACACTATCCTTAGCAAAATAGTGAACATGGGTCAAACCACTAAACCCACAACTTTATTTAATAAAAATCTGTCCCTGAAATTTCTAAATTAACTGGCTTAAGTGCTCAGGCTTCACTCAAAGTGGGCTTTGGCTGATTAGTCATACTCCTTGGTATCAAGTCCTGTCAATCCAGGTTCAAAGTCTGATAGGATCTTCAAAATAAAATAATGACATCTCATAATTTGAGAATTGGAAAGTTTACTGAAGATTTGGAGATTACTGAAGTTTCTGGAATAAAGTTTACATCTTGAATTGCATAGCTTTCTACAAACCCATCATTTCTTTTCCTTGCTCTAGCACAAATTTCTCCTCATAGTGGTTTTAAACATACCTGGAACATATAAGTGACACCTCCCACTACACACACACATACACACACACAGAGAAAAATAAGTTATTTCCGTAGAAAGCAACCATGTTAATATCCAATATCAAAATCATTCTGGAGACTGCTCTGCATCTCCTCACTCTGAAGCCTAATATTCTCTGGGTTCTAACATATTTTTCCTTGAGCATGGGAATAGATGTGAGGCATGGGAGTTGTAGTGGACATTTATTTTTTCTACCCATCAGCCACACCCCAACTAGTTGTTTATTTGCTTTCCAGAAACTGTCCTTCTTTTACTCTAACTGCTTTAGGAAAAATATTCCTATCTTGGGACTGGTTCAAGCAAAGGATGAGCACATGACCCAATTCAGACTGGTCAGACCCAAAGACCAAAGGTAATATGTTTTGGGTCTTAGGGAAGCATACTATCTCTTTTCTGCTGGACTTGATCCTAGGAGAGTATGCCTTGGCGATTTTTTGCAGCCCTCTGAAAATCATTTGTGGAGAGACAGCTGAGAATGGAGACAGGACATCAGTCAGTAGACCTAAGAGAAAAAAAAATGTTGTAGGATGTCATTGACACCTTTATCAAGCTACACCTGAGGCTTCTTGCCTACCCTTGGGCTTTTCAGTTAAAGGAGACAGTGAATATATTTTTACAATAAATCAATTTTATCTAGATTTTCTATATCTATTTTTAAATAAACAAATTGTATCTAGATTTTCTGTTATTTGCTTGAAAACATAAAAACTATTTAGGATAGAAGGTGGTATGAAATACTAGCCTGAAAGTATTTTAAGCAAGCAAAATATAATCTCCAATTATATACCGCAAAAATATTTAAATGATAAACTACTTTAAATTATATCTTTTTTATATTTAAAAGATAATATAAGTTAATTTGAAAGTCATAGAAAGTGTAATATATTGCATGGATGATAATCTGCTAAAAAAGTGACAAAATATATTGGGCTACAGTGTTTAATAAGTTGATTTTTTACTGAGCAAGCATCATGTGTACATGTTCTTTAAATTTCCCTAATCATGCAGATAAATCTTTGTTTGCTCTTTTCTCTACCCTCCCTTATGTCATTCCATGAAAGCAAGCAAATTTGGAGGAGCCATTGGTTGGTTTTAAGTGTATTCAACCATGGTCTGCTCTAATATTTTGAGAAAGCAAATGGAGCACATTACCGTCACAAGCAATAAATACATATTGCCAATGCCCTTGAGTTGTCCTTGAATCCATTTTGTGTTTGAACATTCTAATAGGCTAAGCAGTCAGAGAAAGTATAATGTCATATATAGCAAGCTGGAATTGATGTTTACCATTGTTCCCAACCACACTTGAATTACCTTGTTAGTTTTACACTTGCTGCATATCCACTAACCTTAAATCATTTCTCCCTCATCTCAGATTCCGTGCTGATATTCCTATCATACCCGTAGACACCTTACATGCCCTAGACAAGAGTTTGGTAAAGATTTGGTGGACACTAGGTTTTACTTAGAAATATTACTGTTCACCTAGCTATGAATATATAGTTTTCTAGGGGATTTTTTGATATTGTACATAATGTGTTGCTTCACCTCTTTTTAAATCATCCTCTTAATTCCTTCGTAATTTCCTTAAGATTTCCTCAGAAGCTTGTAGGGCCATTTCAGGTTTAGATTAATTTATGGAAAAATAATTAAAAAATGAGATCTACTAGAGAAGTGAACCATTGTTTCAGCAAAAAGCTGATTAATATGAACTATTTTTTTTAAAAAGTAGTTTCCAAAACCTATTAGAATGATTATTATATATGAACAGATATAGTGATACAAAAATAATGCTAACATATATATTTAGCAAATTAAATAACTTGTGTTCTATTAAAAATAAATGAAAAGAGAGCAAGCTCTTTAAAACATTTCAAACGTATTTTATTTTCCAAACTGTACCTCCCCAGTTAACAATGGGCTTAGACTATCCTTTGCGATCTGGTTTGAAGATGTCATGAAAAGTTAGAAATCTAAAAATGTGGACAAAATATAAATGCAGCAGAATATATTAATGTCTGTCGACTATTTGTGATTAGCTTTTCTATTAGTAAAAAGGTGGCAGCCTTTCTCAACTGTTACTCCCATCAGTCACAAGTTTTTATCGACTATTGTGAAAAAAATACCTATAAGATGCCTAGAACAGAAATCAGATTCTTCACAGACTTTGAATGCATTAGAGACTGATAAAATCCTGCAGCACATTCTGGCTCCATGGAGGAGCCACTCAGCTGGAAGGCTTTAAATTAGTGATGACCAATCTACTCCTATAAAATATTTCTTGGAAGATATGGCCTCCAGTTCTGAAAGCAGCCAAGCTAAATGAAAGTGCATTCTATGGACAGCCCTCTGGGTCTACAGTATGCCAAGCTCAGCTTAATTAATAAATCTGATATATAGACATTAAATATAAAGTTTATTCACAGCTGTGTAATGGATGTTTTGCAGAGACCACTTTTACATGCACAATATTTCATTTTCCACAGTGGGAAGAATGGGTTCTTCATGGAAAGTGAAAGTAAATGTTTTATTTGATATGTGTTTTTCTGCCTTTTCATTCTTGAGTCTGAAATGCCATTTTTCTTCATTATACGTTGATGCATTGAGGGGAAAGATGTTGAAATGAAATTGAGGGGGCATATTTGTCAGCTCCACAAGAATTTCAGAGTGACCTTAAGAATCATCATATCATACAGAAGTATTTGTAGATCATAATTATATAATTACACACTATATTTATATATAAAGATCATGTGTATAAGTATACTGAGATGAGGGTCTGACACACATATGCACACACACACATACACTAAAAAGTTTTTTTCCCAACTAGCATCTGAAATTTTAGTGTTCTTCTGCTTTATTATTAAATATTTGATGAATTCAAAATAAATTTTAAAATATCCACAAGATATGAAAAGTATTATAATAACCTCTGTATATCTACTATCCCAAATAAGAAATAGAACATTATTAAGCCCTGCATATCTTTCTATAAAAATCTTTCCTTTCTCTACCCCAATGAGTAACTATCATTATGAAATTTTATTATTTCTTTGTACATGGGGTGTGTTTGAGTGTGTGTGCGTGGTTTTAGTACAGGTTTATCTGAACACAAGATGTTGATAGTTTTTTAATCTGCTTTTAAAATTATTATGATGCATATATAAACACATTTTTATATTTAATTAGATATTTTTATTAGTAGTTCTTTTTATAATCATTATTATGTTTCTAAGAGTTACTCATGTTGGATGCAGCTGTAGTCTACTCATTTCTACAACTGTATAACATTCCATTTTGTGAATATACCACAAAAGTTAATCACGTAAAAAAGTCAATCTATTTTTTCTTGGATTGCTTTTTCTTTGTGCAATAGTGAACACTACTCCTCTTAAAATTATTGTCCATGTACCCAATGTTAGTTTCTGAGTCTTTGGTGTGTGAATGTTTATCTTTATTAGATAATGTCAAATATTTTCCTAAATATGTTCATAAATATATACTCCTACCTGTCCTGAATGATAAAATAATTCCTTTGGTTACATCTCAATCACTTGGTATCTTCGGACTTTACATTTTGCCATTTTGCCATTGTATTAAATGGAGACTATATTAATTTCTCTATTTTATAACATTGATCTTCCACACTACTGGACCATTTGTGCATCTTCTGTTAAATGCCTATTTATACTTTGCCTTTTTTAATATTCGTAAGTTAGTCTTTTTCTCCTTGATTTATAGAAATTGCTTTTATTCTTTATACTAAGATAATGTTTGTTTTACATGCTGCCAATCTCTTCTCCCGGGTTATGGTCTGCAGTTTTCATTTAGCTTATGGTGTTTTTTGACCCTCTTAGCTCTAGTTCTCACAGGGTTCCTGGCAAGACTAGAGTACGATCTTACTGATGCTGCCCTTAAATATGGAGTGGAGACAGGGATTGAACAGGACAAGAAATAATCTCATATCTGTATGCCCACCTCCTCTTGGCACCTCTCATTAGCTACCACCAATAGGACAACAGAGCACTAGTGATACTGGTGCTGACATTCACAGGATTAGACCTCAATAATGAAAAACAAAGTGAATCTGGAGTGAGGCACATGAGAATAACAGTACAGTTTAATTTATTTCTACCAAGCAAGTTGTAAAAGTTTCAAGTTTAATTTTCCCATTTTATCTTGCAAAATAAAAGTTTTCTGGGGAAATAAAATTATAAAAACAGAAGTGTTATATATTTTTTTCAGGTGTAGAATTTAGTGATTCATCAGTTACAAATGACACCTAGTGCTCATCACAACCAGTGCACTCCTTACTACTCAAGAAGTGATATATTTATTCATTAAATGATCTATGACTATTGTGACTAGTAAAAAAAAGAAAGAAAGAAAATATTAGATCAGGAACGAATCTAATATTAATGTATTACACTAATATTAGTGTAAAACACTTCATAGTTTGTGTTTTTGTGCTGTACTTTTTTAAAACCCTCATATAATTTTTTCAATGAATTCAGAATGAAAAATGAACAGACATATAGTGAAAAAATTAGTTGGATACATATTTGTATTTATACATTTCAAAGCCAAATTCTTAGCAAGAACTCTTTTCCTGCCCTTATCCTGCAACAATCACCACATCCTATGAATTTGACCTCTTTGTTTTCTTTTTAAATATCTCCATTCTACTCTACCCATTTCAAAATTCTACCAGCCTTCCTGGTTTACTTACAATAACGTTATGATGTGCCTCTACTCTCTAGTAATACCTCTTTCAATTTTTCTTCAGCTGAAGTCAGAAAAATCTTCTTTACAATCAAATATGGTCTCTTTTTATGTGTAAAATCCCTTTTTTACTATAAATGCATTTATGAAAACTCAAGCACTTTAAAATACCTTAAATCTTCCAGTGTGGTATAACTTCTGCTTATATATAATTTTAACTTTATCCATTCTCTCAAAATCTTTATCTGCTTATTTCCCAATCTATTTTCAGTTCTTGGTTTAATACAGTTTTATTGGAAAATCTTCCCTGATCCTTTAAATCTGTGTGATCCCTGAGTATTGTATGTTTTTTCTAGTATAATAGTTATAACTTTTTATTATCAATACTTATCTTTCTTTCTGTAGTCTAACACTGTGCTCTGTGAAAGTAGAGTAAAATTCTCTTTTATCACTCACATATCCAGCATCTTGTACATGTGCAAGATAGATGAGGTATACTATATAAAGTATATTATATATTATATATATGTTATATATATACATACGTGTGTATATATATAAATTATATATTATATATATACATATATGTATAAATATAGTATACAGACAATAAATATTTACTGCTTTGATTTTGGGCTGGAGTGCCTTATGAATGGCCCACTCCTTCCCTATAGTCTTACTGCCTGCATGTTCCTACTATTTCCACTGCTTTCTCTGCCGCCGTCACGTGTAGATGCCAACTAACAAGGAGAGACCATTGCATTTGTACTTTGGCCAGTATAAATCCATGGAAGTTTCAGTTGTCTGCAAAATTTCTTATAAAGGTTAAATTAGCAACACAAAATCACAGGAATGTTGGCACCTATGAGAAGCATTTGGATTTGTTCAATATGAGAAAAATAATGGGAGAAAGAAGCAGATAAACTGACTTCCTTACCTACAGTGGATCATTCTAAGATACACCACTTTCATATGCCTTTTCTGAATGTATACCACCAAGACTAAGCAAGCAGCTATACTGATCCTGGAGTTTTGGCTAGCTCAATAATATTCCCTTTGTATTAGTCCTGCCCCCGACCATTGTTTTCTTCTCCCCTAACCTTGTAAAGTGTTATGTCACTTTTTCTTGAGGCTTTTTTTTTTTCCTCAGGTCTGAGAATGGTACCAAACAGAAAACCCTTGGGACTTGATTTTTTAAAAGGTTTTTATTTATTTATTTATTTATTTATTTATTTATTTATTTGACAGAGATAGAAAGAGCATAAGCAGGGGGAGCAGCAGAGGGAGAGGGAGAAGCACGTTCCCTACTGAACAGGGCTCCATCCCAGGACTCTTGGATCATGACCTGAGCCAAAAGCAGACACTTAACAAATTGAGCCACACAGGCACTCCAAGGACTTGATTTTGGAGTTGGTTTTTCCCACCTGAGAAATAGGTGTGCAGGTGAAAATAAGTAACTATAATTTAAAGAAAAACTTGAAATATTTAAAAAGAAAGTATTAAGGTTGAAAAAGAAAATAAACATTCAGTTTCAAAACATCTCCCATTTCAAATTCCTTGGGAGTGAAAATATACCTAAACTAAGTATGGGAGTATTTGAGGTAACAAGCTTAAGAATGTTTAAACATCTAAAAGCACTTATAGATAGTGAAAGCAATGATTAACATCTTACCAAAATAGAACTTCCTCTCTAGTCCCTGGAAGCGTGCCCTAACTTATTAGAAACTTGGTAAGACCATTATTTTTTCTCAAGATCTGCCTTCACTAACATGTATGGCCTTCAGAAAAAAAAAAAAAAAAAAAAAAAAAAAGGTCAAATCTTAGAATAGCTACACTAGAAAAACTATGCTCCAGGAAGAAATAGCCTATAGGCCAAGCAGTTGCAGGAGTAGACAAAAGATGGCAAAACATAAATGTATAGGGGATTATAAGGGGATGAGGCCAGAGGAAGCAAAACATAGGAGTATTTATAGGAGAATACATCAATATGGAAATGCCCATTGTAGCAAAAAGCTCAAAATTATGTCAGGAGCACTTAAAACTTGTCCTATTAGTTTGTTGGGATGTCTTCTTGAAACTTGGACATGAACATGATATACAGAAAATGAGATAATGTGTTGGACTTCACTGAATTAATATATAGGAAGAATATCAGGACACTCAGAAAGATGTCTAGATTAGAATTAATTTACTGTATAAGTGGTAGTTTCCAGCATCTGATTGCTCCCTTTTCCAAGATAAGGGCAGGGAATATCTTAACCAGAGGTAATGAAGAATGCATAAGAGGGAAGCACTGGCATGTTTCAGAAACTCAGTGGTGAATATTTCAGGCATGCCATGATCAATAGTTTGGATGCTACCAAAAATGGTGATTTTGTGATTCTGGAATAAAAGAGGCCAGGTGGCAGCATATTCATAAAAGCAAAGATGGACATAATTATTGTAATGGGCAGATAACATTAGGAGACCTCGATACACAGAAGTTGTGACCTCTATCATTTTGCCACTCAATTCACTTTTCTGGCCTTTGCAAAAACCAGATGGATAATGGTGACATTACAATCAACTAAACACAAACTTAACAATCATAGATTGTCCTGTCAGGTCTTTTATCTTTAGTGGAGCAGAGCAACAAGGTCTCTGGCATTTGATAAGTGGCTGTGGGTTTTCCAAAACTTTTTCTCAACACTCATCAGTAGGGTAGGTCTTAAGAAATTCACTTTTACCTACGAAATTTAGCACTGTACTTTTACTACCTTGTCATCCAGGCTATGTTAACTCTCCTGAGTTCTGTCATAATATGGTGGAATGCATCTAATTTTAATACACATATAAATCCTTTGGATATGGTAAAATGTAAATTCTGATTCAGTAGTCCTGGGGTGAGATCTGAGATTTTAAATTTCTAACAACTTCCCTGATAATAGCAATGATATTTAGCAAAGATATAGATAGGGATCTTGATCATCTTGACAACTGAATATCATGCTAGTCTTCTAAATTAGTGATATTATGCAAATTGAGCTTGCTGAGCAAAAACTCTCAAGTAACCGAGATATGCTAATAAGATACTTGTATTCCAGAAGGTGGAAAATAAACCTTGTAGAGATTTAGAGTCCTACCAACCAAAAGTGTTTGGGTTTAGTGGTTCTAAACATTTTGTGAGCTTCTCTAAGGACATACAGGTATTTTGGCAAGGGGGTTATTGTAATGAGCTCAGGACCACAAGATTCACTGTCTTTGCTCATTTGGATAGTTGGTTTGCTTTAGTTTTTAATGATTTAATCCATCAAATGTGAGACAGACATCATACTATGCAAGTAGAATAACTCATTCATTTCTCAGCTAAGATGCCAGCTCAGTGCACACATCCTGAGGGATTCGTGTACTATATTCCAAAATTTAAAAAGGCATATGAATGAACATAACCAATGCCTGATATATGAGCTTGGTACCCAATATCTGGAATATATTTGTCTGGAAAACTATGAATTCATGCAGAGTTCCCCCCTCACCATTACAGCTAGCGATTTACATGTAGAATTTGCTTCTCCCATACCTGTCAACTTAGATTCTACCGTTTTTGAGGCTTTGGTTCTCACAGGTGTAATACTTTGACCTATGCTATATTTTCAAGACTTCAAAACACCATGCACAAATTTGACTATTTTAACCAGCAATTTGAATATTTGAATATTTTATCTTTATTATACTTTCTTGATTGCATGAAATGATAATTTGATGTTAATCACTCATATATTTATAGAAATTAGAGGACATATTTTTATTATGCTAGTTATTAAATAAATGTGCCCTAGGACATGTACCATCTAATACAATAAAATACACAAATACTTATTAATTATGCTTGATTAAAACCAGAAAGTGAAATAAGACCTAATTGAGGGTATAGTGTACATGACATAAATTCAGTTGAAGATAAATTAAATCTGCATGAAAAAGATGAGAGAAAAAAATAGAACAGTTGGGAAGGTAGGACAAATGAAGAATATTTCAGATGGATAAAGAGAAAAGATAGAAAATACTTTTCCTATGGCTTGCACTCAAGCTTTGTCAGATATATAGATGATGGATTTTACCAATAGGATTTCAATCTCTATATGCTAGCCAAGTATTCTGTACATATCCTTTATAATATTCTACCCAGATATGAAATTAATATCAAATAGAGTATCATTTATGGAGCAACAATGGATCCAACACAGTTTCTCTCGCCTTTAAATAGTCTGTGAGCTTAAGCATCTCTATTATAATGCAAATAAGATTATTATAGTAATTTTGGATGAATATTTTCGAAAGCAGTTATAGCCTGTCAATAATGTTTATGATTACCCCAAATGCTTTAATGGCTCTCTTGAGATGCCAAAATGCAGGGACAAATAAACAGCTTTTAGAATAGACATTAGTGGCAGCAAATAAAATCCTGTTAGTAGCTTGCTTTGTATAAGTTCTTCAGCTCTTTTAGGGATTCTTCAAGATCAAGAAAAGCAGTAAATATTTACCAACGTTATTTTAAGAATCCTTCCATCTTTTTCTTTGATCTTGACATATTTGGAGAAGCGGATTAGTAAATCTATTTTAAGGCAGTGCTTTGAGCAGGAATTAGAAAAGTTGTTAGTAGTTACTATTGATGATATTAGTTGATAATATCATTACCAATACAAATGAGAAAAATCTACATGATATGCTTGCATAATTTATTGTGGATTCCCAAAATATCTGTAAAATTAAAATGGAAGTGAAATTTCATGGTTATTACCAGTTCAAATGAAATATATAACTTTAATTTTTAAGTTAAATATAATAGACACAAAATACAATTTGTGTGCTTATAAAAAATGTTTATGAAACGTTTATTGTAATACGTTTTCATTTAGTCACCCTAAAAATCATTTATGCATTAATAACCTGACATCTTATAGTGACAAAGGATAAAATGTCCATATCCATTATAATTTCACAACTTTACTGCAATAATTATATTAACATTAAGTTGTAGGATAAAAGTTCTAAATATACAAAGTTGGGGAAAATAATCTCACCTAGTATTATTAGTTCTCTTTCTAATAACTCCATGAAGTAAAAATATGAACAGTTAAATATAAAACTTAAAATGAATTTAGAATCTTAAACAATATCAACCAGATTTATTAAACTATCACACATATATATTTTAGAATAACATAGGCTATTTCGAAAACAGTTCCATATAGGGTCACAAAGAAAAAAAAAATCCGCATGTTCCAAAAAAATATTTCTACATCAATCAATCTCTGACAATAAAAACTGAGAAAGCATTACAAATATTAATTAAAATTTAAAAATAAATATAAAGATAAAACCCAAAAGGAAAAATCCACAAAGAATATACATACATCTGTGTCTTATTTTTCTTGGAAAAGGGGAAGATCAGAAACCTGATTAGAACAAATAGTAGCATTCTTGCTGAGATAGTGCTAATATTGTGCACACACACATCAGGGGAGGGGGCACAGAGAGGGACAGTATGGCCCTACTGGTGATGGCAACTATAGCACTGCAGTTGGTATATGTTCCACTGATGCCACAATGAGTTTAGAGAGCTAGAGAGTTTGGGATTCTTCTTGAGACACAAAGTATAGACCATGGATAAGACTGTCATGGTTCCAGTTTGGTGACTATTTCTGTACCCTAGTAGAAACATTAGGAAATTATTCATTTCTTTTTTTTTTTTTTTAAGATTTCATTTACTTATTTAAGAGAAAGTGAAAGCTAGAGAGATTACAGAGGAAGAGGAAGAGGGAGAAGCAGACTGGCCACTGAGCAGGGATCCCAACTAGGAGCTCGATTCCAGGACCTTGAGATCATGACCCAAGCTGAAGGCAGCCACTTAAACAACTGACCACCCTGGAAATCGTTTATCTCTGACAGTGTCTTCAATCGAAATTCTATAGATTCAGATAAAATAACTTTTCCATATCAAGGATCACCGGGGAGAATTGATGGTAAGTTGCCTTGTATGAGACTTTTGTGGAAATGAAAACTATAGATACAGACTCAAAAGTGCTATACATGTGTGAATGATCAAAGATTATTAAACAACCATGTTGAAAATGTATAAAGGCTTTTTTATAGTCTCATAGATAAGCAAATAATGATATAATCTTATTAATGAAAAGAAATTTAAGAAACAACCATGAGACTTCTAGAAATGAGAAATATTTGGTGAAATTTAGAAAAGCAACAACAAAGAATGTGTCCAATAGTAGATTTGACTTAGCTAAAGATAGAATTAATAAACTAAAAGATTGATCACAGCAATCTCCCTAGAAAGCATTACAGAAAAACAAGAAGATTCACTCACTAACTTATATGCAAAACTATGGTCTCATAAATTCAATGGGCTTTAACTGATATTAACATCTGCTGGGGCAAAATTCTTTTTCTTGTTTTTTGTAAGATATTCTTGGATTCTTTTTAATTTCTTATTTCATATTAATTAACATGTAATTTTCAAGTTTTATTTTACAATATTTATATTATGTTGTTTGAGATTATGAAAAATTGGTAGAGTAATTTAAAGGAAATTGGCATCTTAACAATATTAAATTATCTTTCCTAATAACACATCAGTTTGGCAACTTCAGTTTCTGATAAATTTGTATAATATTTTTCTTTAGGTGTTATTAGATTTTTTACTAATATTACATTTTTATTGTATTTGTACTAACATTATATTTTTTATTTTGGATAAAGTAAAATTTTAACAATTAGATTCTGTAACTGCTTGCTGCTGAAATGGAAATAACTTATGGGTTTTCTTTTATTTGTTTATCTTATATCTGGTCATCAACTTAACAAGCTCTTTTATTTTAAATAAGTAGAGCTTTTTTTCTCTGATATTTAGTGAATGAGGCAAAAGTCATTTTTTCTTGTACATTCCAAATATAATTTATTTGGTAATATTTTTCATCCAAACAAGGAAAATAGTTTATATTTACATACATTATAGATTTTCAATGTAGTCTTACTCTTATGGTATAATTCCCAAGTTATATATGTATATATTTCTAATATTTTCATCTTTTGATAATTATTAATAATTACTGATATTGAATGACACACTCATTTGTTTGTCGAAGTAATTCAGTTTTGCAGGTAATAAGGCTGAGTCAGAGAATCAAATAAATTGTGCAAAGTGCAAAGTCACATTTAGGAGGTAATGAAATCAGAATTCAACCCCACAACTTTTATATTCAAGAGCTAGAACTCTTAACTACTATAAAAAACCTGAAAATTAACTACTATAATAAACTACTATAATAACTACTATATAAAATACACTTAAGCAAAATTTTGCTATAATATTCTTAGGTAATAAAATACATCAAAGCCAATTTTCTAAAGTGGGTCTTTGCCTTTTCATTTAGGGTATACTAAACACTAAATGTTTTCCTTAACTTTAGTAATTCTATGTAAGATCTATGTGTTAATCCATTAGTGCTGCTCAAAGTCCTATGATTTTTTTCACTAGCTTTATTGAACTGATGTCAGAAATTGAACAAAGTAGTTGGAATTCTCTTCAACCTGTATGGTCTTAGAGCCAATTTGTTTTAAATACTTTAAAAAGATTAAAGTCTTAATCTTTAGGGATGCCTGGGTGGCTCTGCTGGTTAAAAGTCTGCCTTAGGCTCAAGTCGTGATCCCAGGGTCCTGGGATAGAACACCACATTGGGGTTGAGCAGAGAGACTGCTTCTCCCTCTGCCTGCTGCTCCCCCCGCTTGTGCTCTCTCTTTCTCTCTCACTCTCTAAGAAATAAAATCTTTAGAAAATATTAATCTTTAGAGGATATACATCCATTAAGAATACTTTCTTTTTAGTTAGTAGTTTATTTGCTTTCAGAAATTTCTAAGGTTCTTATTTGTTAGATTTTTGGAAATTATACTTCTGTAGTGATACAGTAGGTCTTCCTTCCTTCCTTCCTTCCTTCCTTCCTTCCTTCCTTCCTTCCTTCCTTCCTTCCTTCTTTCCCACAAACTTTAAGCCTTTTAGAAGTCTCTTATAAGACTACAATAATAAGAAGGTGGGGCAAATAACAGTTATGGAATACTAATAATTTCAAATCATTTTCCAAACAACTTAGCATAATGTGTACTTTGAAGTCTTCAAAAGTTAAAAAAAAATGGAGGAATTAAAAATAAAAACCGAGAGTACCTATCAAGCTAGGGATTCTACTTTATGTTTCCCACTGTCAATCTTCTCCACCATTCTTTTCCCACCTCCTTAGGGGAGAGAAAAACAAAAAAAAGTGGTTAGGAACCAGCTATACCATTCAGCATCAATGACAGGAGAATTCTCAAAGGGAATTTTTCCTATGGAAACATTGGACAGAGACAGAACATCGTCACAAGAGTCTTATCAGGTTCATTACCCAGTGGCTTGTTGTCCTGTGGTATTGCATGAGTGCCATTTGTATTTACTTTTAAATGTTAGTTTTCTCATTTGCTTGTAGCCAGGGGATGTACTCAGGGTGGTTCTATATAATCAGAATATTATTAGCTCTCTCTGCCAGCAATAAAATTTCAAAGTAGAGAAATTTTGTTTTCCAGCCATCACTCTTCTCAGTCACATTTGTTCTCACCTCTCTTTTCTTTCACTATTTCCATGACCTCAACAGAAAAAAAAAAATTAACTAATTCATAAATGATAATTGTGAGTCAGGAAAATATCTTATTTTAGGATTACATGAATGTTATGTGTGTGTGTGTGTGTGTGTGTGCAAAGATCATGTAAAGAATGGTTACGGCTTCCCATTGCACTTTAATTATTTAAAAACATGAAATAATGTACCTACCATGCCTAGATCATATGGTTTCCATCCATCTTTCCAAATGCATTATTTTCCAATAAATTTTACCACTGTTATTAACTCCTGTTCTACAAACTTTCTATTAGTTCCTAGTAAATATTGGAGTCCTTTCCCTTCTCCTTGTTACCTATTACACCTTAATCTAAATATCACCTCAATGAGGCCAATCACAACCATCCAATCTAAAAGTCTTCCTGCTGTTTCAATGCCAATATCCTTTTTATTTTGTTTCTTATTTCTTTGTTTTTATTTTATTTTTTATTTCTTTGTTTTTATTTTATTTTTATTTCTTTGTTTCCCATTGGAGAATTCTGTATATTCTTTAATATGTTTGTTTATGTATTTGCTTTTACTTGTCTTCCTTCACAGTAAGGCAAGTGCCTTTATGACATAGATCACATCCATCTTGGATACAACTGTAGGCTAAGCACATAACATGCTTAATGGTTCCTAATGAAGATTTGTTGTATTAATAAATTAAAATGTAAAATACAGAATTATAAAGCATTATGATAAAGACAGTATTTAGTTGCATACTTGTTTATTCTAACTTCAATTTACACTACAAAAGTAACTATTTGAAAATGGCCTCCTGGATTATTCTATGCCATAACTTTAAAGCTTTCATTCCTTCAATAAATTTAAAGAAAAAAGAAATCAACAGTCTCATAAAGGGAGAATGCTTTGATTGACTTTAGTATTTTGACTGGAGATTTCAGAAGCAAAATAATCAATTTACAGTATCCCTAAATATGCCGCCCGGCCCATGTATATTTGAAACTACATTCAAGGTCATGTTACTAGTTCTGACTATATAGGTCATATCAACATGGACATTTGTCATTTAGTATAGACAACATTATCTAACTGAACCGATGAGTCTGCAAATACAGATAATTAAAGTTTTAATTACAGTGTTGTGGTACTTAAACAGAACTAACTGTAACCTAGGAAACCATTGACATTTAGATAAGAGAGAGAATAAACTCTACACTATAAGAAATAATGGGAGTAAAATTTATCTTAAGAAGAAAAACTGAAGCAGGAAGATATAAATAAAAATTACATAATGAACGCAAAAGTAAGCAATCTTTGGTTCAGTGTAGGAGAGAGAGGGTGGTTTTAAAAAAATAAATTTCTGAAGAAATATATATATATATTTATATAGAGAGAATATATATATATAAAAATATATATATATATATATATTATGGATTTTTAACTATAGTTTGTATTTCACCCAAACTCCTCTTTCTTGGTTAGGAAAGGAAAAAAGATACAGTACATGTCTAAAATAGACCAATGATTTAGGTCTGATTCTCAATTCCATCTCTTCTAGTTCTGGTACCTTGAGGATGTGGTTAAATATCAGTTTTCTTCTATATAAAATATGGATTATAACACATATTTCTAAAGGTTTCTGGGATTATATGGAAATTTGTTTAGAAGCTCTTACACACACACACACACACAAAATAGAAGCTCTTACACACATTTTGTTTCAAAGGATGATAACTATTAAAACATTTTAGCACAATTACAGTGTTAATTTTATTAATGTTCACAACCTTCTTCCTGAAAGATTTTTTATTTTTGGTGTGTACATATATATTTTTGTCACCTAGTCCAAGGCAGGTTCCTGGATTGTGTACATTACAGACCATTGGAAAACCTTTTGTTGATTTCCTCATGTCAGTTCTAGGATTTGTTTTTGGCATTCCACTCGAGCCCTTTCTTGTATGACCCCTTGATTCTTTTTTTTTTTGTTTTTGACCCCTTGATTCTTAAGCAGAATTCTTATTCTGTATTTCTGGTTAAGTTTTCTATACTGACGTTGCAAAAGTAAACTTAAAAAAATTTTCGAAGTGGGACACTCAGTGGTTGAGCATCTGTCTTTGGCTCAGGTCTTGATCCCAGGATCCTGGTATTGAGTCCTATAGCAGGCTCCCTCCTGCATCCTCTTGCCTATGTCTCTGCCATCTGTGACTCTCATTAATAAATAAATAATATCTTTAAAAAAAATCAAAGTGTCATCATTATGTTTACAACTTATTTTAAAAAGAATAAAAAATAGAACAAAATGTAAAATGGCATGATGAATGGATAGTGGGTATATGGACATATGGCTAGAAGCAGATATAGTACAATATTAATTATGAAATATACATGGCAGGTATATGAATTTAAGTTTAAATTTTTTAAAATTTTTTCTGTGTATTTCAAAATTTTCATAATAAAATGTTAAGTGAAAAATTTACCTTTTAATCTTTCCTATAACTCATGAATTTACCCCATGTATATGGCCAAACAATTTCCCCAGACACATCATTTTGTTTTGTCTTTTTCTCTTGCAGTTGAAAAGGAGAGAGAATGATTACAACTTATGGCAATATATAGAACCATCATAATTCCTATCACTGTGTACTTCCTTGTCCCTATATTATATTACATTTAGTGCAACCAATAGCCCAGCTGCTTGCTCTAGGAAATGTGTGCCCTGAAAGGTAAAACTGCAAGCAATCTAAATATATTACTTATCAAGATTAAAACTTGCTAATAAGGACTTGTTAAAAGACCTTTGACCTTCCTCATTTACCAATTCAAAGCTATTATTGTCATAAACTGTCTAATCCCAGCCAGTTTATATCTTATAAAATCTACCTTAAAATTGCTTCACTCATATCCTAAAATTCTATAAATCTTTTCATTATTTCTCCACATTGAGACACTACCTAAGACTCTGTCAAGGTGGTTTTCTCCCTCACAGCAGTGAATCTAAGAAACTAAGTTTTGCATGATCAATAGGTTTTTTTTAGTTTGTTTTTTTTTTTTTTTTTTTTTTTTTTTTTTCTGACTAGAAAAACTCGGGCAGCAGCATTATAGGTAATGTGATATGTTCAGGGAAGTTATTATATTATAAAATTTACTTTATTTTGAGCAATTACTTCAGCAATGCACTTAAAACTCTTATCAAGTTCAAGAAGCTGATAGAAGCTTTAGAAAAATATGTTGATATTTTCTTTGTGGACTCTAAAATCAGAATTATAATTGAGAATTAATCATGTCTGTTTGCAAGTCCAGTCTTTAGCAAATATTAGAGATAATCTTGGGTAAATCTGTCATCTCTCCAGGACATAGAAATAATAATGACTACTGAATTAAAGCTGGTACAAATTTAGATACTATCTTAATATGTCTCTCTCTCCATGCACACATATACATATATATGTATATATAAAAGACTTGATGTATATAGTGTGTTATGTATATATGATTCATAGTAGATGCTCAATAAATAGTAACTTTCATGATGTATAATTCTTGTATGTGTATGTCAGTAAAAAATATATATATTTAATGGCGATAAACATGAGTTCACTGAAGGCTAAAACTTAATCTCTTCATCATTAACTTTTTTATTATCAGATAAATAAATATATATGATGATGATTATAGAAAACATGCATTTTAGGGCTCAGTACTCAATCTCAGGATCACATTTTTTCAAATCATTAGTAATGTAGTACTATTAACTTTTTTAAAAAACTAAAATCTTTTGTTTATTCAGATTTATTTAATTTTCACATGATCTCTTCTGTTTCAGGATTCCATCCAGAAAAGCACATCACATTTAATTGTCAGGTGTCCTTAGGCTCCTCTTAGGTGTAAATTTCTCAAACTTTCCTTGTTTTTGGTGATCTTGATATTTTTGAGGTTTTCGTTCACTTATCTTGAGGGATGGCTCTCTATTCAAAATTAGTCTGATGTTTTCCTTATGATTAGATTAGGAGGATAGGTTTTCAGGAGCAAGACCACAGAGCTAAGGTGTCATTTTCAGTACTTCATATCAAGCATACCTACTATTGACATTACTGTTGATATTGACATTTATCATCTGGATGGCATACTGATTGTCAGATTTTCACACTTTAAAGATTTTTTTTTTTTTTCGCCTTCTACTATACTCTTTGGTGGGAAGTACTTATGCACAGCTCACATTTAAGTTTTATGGAGTTACATTACTCCTCCTGGAGAGTAGAGTATCAATTAAACTCCTAGAGAGTTAGAATATACTAATATATATGAATAGATACTTCTATAAGAAACATCTTTACCTGTATCAAGTTAGTTTATACTGATGTCTTCAACTTTAATCCATTACCACATGGATCATGCTATTTCTTCTTTTGTTTATGGACACTACCTTGCTAACAATATCCACCATCTATTATCTCTTTACTTAATTATATCATTCCAGTAGAGATGTGGAGTAGTATAAAAATTGTTAAACTTATACCTCCACAGGAGAAAATAATCTTAACCAACTTTACAAAGTTGTTGTATGTTTATGTGCAATGTCTTTACCTTTAATCTAAAAGATTCCACTCATTATAGAAATTACACAGCACCTATTTTAAAAAGATTTTATTTACTGATTTGAGAGAGAGAGCAAGCAAGAGAGAGAACGAGTTGGGGAGGGGCAGAGGGTGATGCAGATTCCCTGTGGGTCAAGAAGCCCCATGTGGGACTTGATACTAGGACCGCAGGATCATGACCTGAGCTGAAGGCGGATGCTTAACTGACTGAGCCACCCAGGTTCTCTGGTCAGCACTTTTTATCCCCACCTCCTTCACTGAGGATATTTCATGCTTTTGTAATACAGTTAGATTGTCTTCTCATGGTCTGTGTTCCTTCCTGAAATTCTTCAAATTCCTAAGTGTATATATATATATATATTTTTTTTTTAATTTTCGTACATTAAGGTTGATTCTTTGTGCTGAAAATTCTATGAGCTCTGGCAAAAGAGAATGCTATCTATGCACATTTCAGTATCATAAAGATTAGCTTCATGCCCCTCAACTTCCTGTGACTCACCTAATTCAACTTCCCCACTCTCCCTCTAAACCTCTAGCAACCACTGTCTCTTTTACTATCTTTATAGTTCTGGCTTTTCCCAGAGGGTTGTATAATAGAAATCACACAGCCTTTTCAGATCACCTTTCTTCATTCTATGATGCTATAAATGGTATTATATTTTAAATTCCAAATGCCAAGTTGTTCATTGCTACTGTGCAGGAAAGCATTTCACTTCTGTATATTAACCTCATATTCGTAAAACTTGTGAATTCTCTCGGATTTTCTATACAGATAATCACGTCATCTGCAAACAAAGACAGTTTTATTTCTTCCTTCCCAATCTGTGCATCTGTTGTTTCTTTTTATTGCCTTAATGCAATAGCTAGGACTTTTTCATTACAATGTTGAATAAGAATGATAGAAGGAGAACGATTTGTTCTCTATTTCAGGCAGAAAGCATCTAGTTCCTCATCATTGAGTATGATAGTAGCTACAAGGATTTTTGTAGATTTTGTAGATAACTTTATTGAGTAAGCTTTCCACTGTTCCTAGTTTGCTATGAGTTTTATCATAAACAAGTGTTGAAGTAAAAAAAAAATTATCTGTACCAATTGATATGATCATATGATTTTTCAATTTTAGCCTAGTAGTCTAGAGGTTACATTAATTAATTTTCAAATGTTGTACCAGCCTTACATAGCTGGAATAGATCTCAAGTGGCTACAGTAAATATTTATCTTTATACATTATTATGCTTTATTTGCTAATACTTGGTTGAAGATATTTACCTTTATTTTTATGAGAGATATTAATCTATAGTTTTATATAGTTGCTTTATCTGGTTTTGGTAGAGGATAATGCTCTTCATTGAATTAGTTATGAAGTGTTCCCTCTGCTTGTGTTCTCTAGAAAATTGTGAAAAATTCATATTATTTATTTTGAGGTTATTAATTATTGACTCAATTTTTTATGGATATAGGCCTATTCATATTATTTACTTCTTTTTTTTGTGAGTTTTGGTAGTTTGCATCAAGTAACTGTTCCATAGATAGAACATTAAAATATTCTAATATATCCCTTTTGTGTGTGAAATTGTATTGATTTAGAACTAGCTACAATGATCTGTGAATCTCATAAAGTTTGGAATATAAGTAGAGCTAGAGACCCTCGGAATTTAGTACTTATTTGTTCAATTATTTGGAAACTTAGCACCAGTGAGATAATAATAAGTCTTTGGTTGAAATGTCACAATTATCAGCCAGTTTTGCATGAAAGAAAAAGAAAACAAACCCATAGGCATAAGATGTCATGATAACTTTTTCCAACCACCATATTACAAGAGGGAGAACAGAACTGCAGGACTGTAGTTAGTGATACAAACCAAATATCTGCTTAATAGAGGTTATTAAAATGATTATATGATGACAAAGGTGAGAATTATCACAAGCATATGCGCAGGTAAATCTATTTCATTCATGAATTTACAGAAAACTAGTGTAAGTGATAGATAATGGTCAGCATCCAGGTATCTTTGCCTGGAAAGTATGTCTTTGTTTTTCCTCCTTTCCCTTATCATCATGCATTTATTTATGAATTCATACAAATTAAGTGGAAGATTAAGTAAAATGTAAGGCTAAGCTATACATTACACATCTTCTTTTGTGAATATCCAGTATTTAGGTGTGTATATATATTTACACACACAACAGATGGATAGATAGATAGATAGACAGACACACAGAGACTCAAGGATATATTTTATATTTATATATATAAATTTTATACATATAATTATATTTATATAATATATATATATAAATATAATTATATATAGGATATATTTATATTTATAATTATATATATATATAATTATTTTTTGAATGTGGCCTACCTTGATAGTTTAGAGTGATTGTAATATGCTCATCATGGGAGGGGAGTCAGATTTAAAACATATTTAGCTGGTAAAATCGGCTAGTTGGATGAATGAAAAAAAGAACAAAAAAGTGTCAAGATGAGTGGGGCCATAATTATCCATGGATTCTGATAAAAAAATAAATGAGAAAGGGGCTGATTTTGGGGAAAAATATATAAGTTTAGAATTACATATGACAAGATCAAAGCTCCTATGGGAGTGTTACTGTAACTATTTAGAAGAATTTTAAATATATAATTCTGAAGTTCAAGGAAACAGTCAGTGCTCTATGGAACAAAAATGTGCTTTAAAGGAAAACTATATGTTGTGTACATCACACCTCTTCTGATTATCTCATTCTGAATATGGAGGTTCAGCATCTTGGATGTGTGTTAGTTTCCTTGGACTACAATAAGAAAATATTTATTTTATCTGAATTCTGAAGGCTAGAAGTCCAAGATAAAGGTTCCAGCTGATTTAGTTTCTGATGAGAGCTCTCTTTATGCCTTTCAGAGAGCCTCCTTCTTCTTATGTCCTCAATATGGTCTTTTTGCAGTACATGCATGTGGAGAAAAAGAAAGAAAGAAAGAGAGAGGGATTGCGCTCTGGTATTGCTTCTTGTAAGGCCACTTACAAGGATGAGTCCCACATACAAGGATGAGTCCTGTCAGATCAGGGACCTACTTTTGTGATGTCACTTAACCCTCACCAGTTATTTGTTTGCTTGTTTTTTAAATAATATCTATACTCAATGTGGGGTTCAAACTCACAAACCAGATATCAAGAGTCGCTACCAACAAAGCCAGCCATCACCCCTTCATTGTTTTTTTATATCACAGTATATTTATATTATTTACTGCCTAAATTTAATTCAATATTATTATATATGAATATAGAAAGTTAAGAAGGGGTGAATATTTGACATTTTTGTTATTTGAAAGTTGAGGACAGACATTCATTGACAATTCCCGACCTATGGTGTCTCAGAACACTCTCCGACTAAGTGAAATTTATCTGCATAGAAAACAGTAGCTTATTAAGGCATATTAAAGAGCCTCAGGGTGCATGCATCTGAGGCTAAAGCACAAGGCATTGTTCATCCCTCATGTTTTAGCAGCTGTTTAATGAGAAGTGCCAGCTCAGTGTGTAGTTAATCTATCTAATAATTAATACAACAGCAGCCTGGGACTAGTGTAGAAATAACTCCAAAGTCCTTGTTCATTTGCAAATTAATACAGAGATTTGCACTTATAGCCAGTTTGTTACTTGAGAAGGAGAAGGGGATATTTAAAATTCTTAATTTCAAGGCTTCTATTTGATCACATTTCATTTGAATACATCACATAAGACATAATTTAAAAGGATAATGCTTAAAAGTGTAACATAGAAAATTAATCTCCTTATGATTATTAAAAAACACGTGTACCTCTCAAGGCTAAAGGGAGGCTAGTATGTCTTTCATGCACAAAAAAGGCCAATTTGAGAGCAAAGCTCTTCCTAATGTCCTTAATAATATGAACACTCTTAATTTATGTGTCTCTATAATTCAATCCAAACTTATCTAAGACATGAAAAAAAACTGCTTGATGTTTTAAAAATAATAATTTACATATTCTAAACAGATTCTTGGTTATAAATAGCGTAAGACTCTGAGATGCTTCCTAGAAGTCAATAATTGGAAGAAAATATTGACCCATCTCCCCAAAGCATAAAAGAATGAAAATTGTGAGCAATAAGTTGATTTAAACCAAAAAATATTTTAAGGTTATTATTGCAATTGTGACTAATAAACGGAAGTGTTGATGGGAAAAAATCTGAGTGAGTCCAAATCCTTGTATTCAAGGACACCCCCTTTTAAATAATTCCTTTATTAATTACATGATCGTAGTTTATATGATCACTCTTGTGATAATATATTGTATCTGTGAGGAGTTGTCAAAGTCATATCATATGTCAAAGAGATGTCATATGAAACAGAAATTTCATTCCCAGAAGAAATGAAAATATATGTTCATATAACATCTTGTACACAAACATTCATAGTCAAACTATTCAAAATGGTCCCAAAGTTGAAATAACCCAAATGTCCAACTGATACTTGAATAAAAACAATGCCATATCATTCAGCAATAAAAAGAAATGAAATACTGAAACATGATACAATATAGAAAAACCTTGGAATTTTTATGCTAAGTGAAAGTAATTCATGGTTGCCTAGGGTAATGGAAGGAGTTTGGAGCAGAAGGAATGGGAATGGGAAGGTAATGCTACTGGGTACAGACTGTTTTTAAAGATGATGACAATATTCTAAAATTAAGATTGTGACAATGGTTGCATAACTCTGGGGTATACTAAAAATCACTGAATTGTATAGTTTAAATGGTGGATTTGTTTGGTATGTGAATTTATCTCAATAAAGCTGTCAAAAATCGGACATTGAGCTAACCTGGCTAATTCGTTTATATAATGCTTATATACACAAATCTTAAATATTCTCTGCTTCCCCTAAAAAGGAGAATATTGTTTTTTTTTACAATAATAATTTCCTAGAATAATATTTAAGTTTCAAAATTCAAGTCTAAAATGTTTGAATGTTTTTAAAAATATGTCATAAGCCAAATTTTTAAAAGAAATAAGAATTTTTTATCTTTTTTATTAGATATTAAACAAATAATTTCAATAGTAAAACATAATAAGCACAACATAATCACATAGCCAGAAATGAAATTTTACATACATGCACACCAGATTTAGGAAGCAGGCAATAAAGGCTTGGAAAATGTGTTCTGAGAAAGTCAACTAAAAATCTCTAGGAAGTAGCTATAGGGAAGAAATACATCTATATTCAAAGATATAGACAGTAACAACTGATGTGAAAACCTACCTACAATCTAATTCTGGTTGTTAAATAAATGTAAGGAACAAGTGCAATGGTCTAAGGAAAAAGTTTCATTATACCAATGACATAAGAAATTATAAGATTTTCTTGAACATACACACAAAAACCTTTTGAATAAACCTGATATTGCCTTGCTGTAGGCATATATGAAATCTTTTTATTAAAGAAATTCACTAAGGGGAGCTGGGGTTACTCAGTAGGTTGGGCATCTGCCTTCACCTTGGGTTGTCATCCCGGGATCCTGGGACCAGGCCTCCATTGGCCCCCCTGCTCAGTGAAGAGCCTGATTCTCCCTGTTCCTCTGCCTGCTGCTCCCCCTGCTTGTACTCTTTCTCTCTCTCTCTCTCTCAAATAAATAAGTAAAATTTTCAAAGAGAAAAAAAGAAATACACTAAAATAATCCCATAATTTTTATTCTTTAGTTTTATTTTACTTCTCTCAATTTTTATTTTTAAAATTTCCAAATTTATATGAACTCTGCAAGAATAAGACAATAAATACACTCATATGTTACTAACATTTTACCATAATTGATTCAAATATCTCTTTTTTTCTGAATGGTTTGAGAATTTGTTCTAAGAAAAAAAGGAATTCTCCCATAGAAGTATAATAAAATATGACACTCCAGGAAATTTAACATTCATAACTACTACTATGAAATATATGGTCTTAATTCAGATTTCCACAGTTGCTCCCATAATGTGATACTTAAGCATAAAATAGTGTACATTCTATTGAAAAAAATATAAGTTTAACCCTTTAATTTATCTCTGGTTCAAAATTAATTTTATGGGATGCCTGAGTGGCTCAGTGGTTGAGTGTCTGCCTTCGGCTCAGAGCTTGATCCTGGAGTCCCAGGATTGAGTCCCACATTAGGCTCCTTGCATGGAGCCCGCGTCTCCCTCTGCCTGCGTCTCTGCCTTTCTCTATCTCTCTGTGTATGACTTTCATGAATAAATAAATAAAACCTTTAAAAAACAACAACAACAACAACAAATTAATTTTCTATTGTAGAAATCAATCATCTACTATGTGGCACTAAGTAGAGTGAGGCATAAATCATACTTTAAATATATTGATTAAACTTTAGATAAAATAATTTTTATTTTTTGACACAGTATTGATAAACTGTGGACATTAGTAATTAAATAACTGTAGTTTCTGAAAGAATAAAAATATATTTGTAAATGCAAATCATCATTGTGTATTAAAACAAAAGTTGAGGGGATCCCTGGGTGGCTGAGCAGTTTGGTGACTGCCTTCAGCCCAGGGTATGATCCTGGAGTCCTGGGATCGAGTCCCATGTCAGCCTTCCTGAATGGAGCCTGCTCCTCCTCTATCTGTGTCTCTGCCTCTCTGTGTGTGTGTGCCTCTTAAGAATAAATAAATAAAAATCTTTTAAAAATAAAAATAAATAAATTAATTAGTTAAATAAAACAAAAGTTGAACTACAGCCAAAGGTCTAAATAATTATCAAATAATTAATTTGGGGGAAGGAAATATGCGAGGAAAAAAAGGAATGAAACAAATTAAGTATAATTGTCTGACTAACAAAAACTTACCAACTGCTTATAATATGAATTCTGTTTTCTTGACAGTCTTCATCCTGCAAATTACATTCCAGTTGGTGGACTTCCACAGGGTCTTAAAAACTTATTATACAATACATTGTCTCCATGATTTGATATATGTCCTTTTTTCCTATCTTTGTATTCTTATGGGACTGGTCAATGGGAAAGAAAAAATCAATAACATAGAGGAGAAGGAGGATAGAACAATAAACATGAGTAAATGAGAAGATATATGTCCCATTTTACAAGTGTTTTTAGACAACAGTAAGACAGTTCATCTTTAGTAATAGGATGCAAGGCCCAGGATGAATGCAGTTAAGTCAGTAAAAATGTTGGTGGGATTATATAGACATTCTCTAGATTATGTCTATTTTCTGTGGGAAACAAGAACTCAAGTCATCAGCTGAGAATGTGAAGGGTGGAAGTTACATTGAGGTTTGAGGTGAGATTAGAAATTTTGGCATAGGATTCTCTTTAATTTCTCTTTAATATGAGAAAGTTATTGGACTATGGGAAAGCAGTAAGATTGACAGGATTTACAGTTCACCTTAGGTTGGGAATGATTAATTTAATAGAAGCGAGTTGAATAAGTTATGAGTTTTTCTTCAATCTGAAATGGAAGGAGCACAGCTGTGAAATAGAAAGTGTTGGGTTAAACTGGGCTGGAGGTTTTGTCTGTTGAGTACAGAGAAAAGAGAGAAGAGCAAGGCATGAGTGGCATGAAAGGAAGTGATTATTCTCATGATCACAATGGATCATGGATCTGAACAGGATAAAGAAGGAGGTGAGAGTGGCAAGGAAAAAATCAATGAATCCCAAATACCAGTTTCTGGAAATATTGTTGGAATCTGGACATTCACAGAACAAGCTAGAAAAATAGAAAAATGGGTAATCAGTGAGTTGGACACTTAAAAATGAGGTTATGTTGATAGTGATGGTTACCAGAGGGAGATGGGTGGGGGGATGGGTTAAATAGGTGTGGGGGATTAAGGAAGGTATTTGCGATGACCGCTGGATGATGTATGGAAGTGTTGAATCACTATATTGTACACCCTAAACTAATATTATCCTGGGATAATAATTAACCAGAATTTAAATAAAAACTTTAAAAATGAGGTTATGTTGGAAGTATAATTATGAGTACTAATGACAAATACTAACATTTGTCATGAGAATGTCTTGCTAAAGTGGGGAGATCAGGGGAAGCCTGGGTGGCCCAACGGTTAAGCACCTGCCTTCCACCCAGGGCATGATCCCTCCATCCCAGGATCGAGTCCCACATAGGGCTCCCTGCATGGAGCCTGCTTCTCCCTCTCCCTGTGTCTCTGCCTCTCTCTCTCTCTCTCTGTCTTTGATGAATAAATAAATAAAATCTTTTAAAAAAATAAAAAAAATAAAAATAAAGTGGGGAGAACAGGATCATTGAATGAGTGAAAGAAATGAGAGACTAGATCAAGCTTAGGTATGACCAAGAAATGTGATAAATATAGACAGACTGGGAAGAATAGAAGGAGGCAAAAGTTAAACATTCTAGGAATCAAGGGAATAGTTCTGGGAACTCTAGCTAATGGCTTGAGCTTATAAACTACTTTTTATTGTTTTGTTTATTTTGTATATTAATAGAGGATAAAGAGAAACGCCCTGGGTATAATAGAGGGATAGGAAATATTAATCAACTCCCAGTCCAATGCTATTCCTAGGTGTGGGAGGAAATGATCTACACCTTGATAGGAAATAGGAAACAACTTTTAGAGAGTACTATATCTTAATTTGGGTGAAGAAGTTAAGGAAATATGCATAGAAGAATTTGAGGATGTAAGGGATTTTGTTGATATTTCAGAAGACACAGTTGGAAAAGTTCTAGTAGAGTGTATGTGTGTGCATATTTTTATCTTAGCTAAACTTAGGAATATAAAATTTTGAAACAAAACAAAACAAAACATATTACCTTTTAAGATCCTGAATGCCTCCTGAAAAAGGAGTGACTATGCCATAATTAGTCTTTATTATATAAATATATGGAAGTTTTAAAATAGAAAATTCTTTTTTAAAAAAAAATATTTTATTTATTTATATATTTGAGAAAGAGAGCACAAGTAGGGGAGGGTCAGAGGGAGGAGAAGCAAACTCCCTGCTGAGCAGGGATTAGTACACTGACTTGATCCCAGGACTGGAGGATCATGACCTGAGCCAAAGGCAGAATTTAACCAATGGAGCCACCCAGACACACCTAAAATAGAAAATTCTTGATAATATATCAAAACAACCAAAAGATGAGGCATATGGTACATTTTAAGTGACAGGTATGTAGAAATTTTCATATATTTCATTAGAGAGGAATGTAGTTAGAAATTGTGTGTTATCTTACATGAGAACATAGCTTTTAAAAATCTGTCTTTAATTTTGACACATCATTAGTGAATGTAATGCAGATTGAGATATTAAATAACCAGATGTAATACCTGTTTTTAGGTTATTTAGGGTTAATATTGAATTGAATTACTCAAGTACAGAAAGATAGCAAGCCTTGAGGAAAATAATCATGAGAAAAAAAATATATTTTTATTTTTACTATGTTTGGTAAAATAGTTGATAGTAATTCATTTCAAGAGGTTAACTAAAAAGCTGAGTTTTGGCTGTGTTTTTGTCATCTTGCTGACTTTTGAATTGTCTTAATGTCTGGAACAAGCTTTATTCTGCAATAAGAAACTTGCAGTTGATAGACATGTTCACATTTCATAGCTTTCTTTCATTTAGACCCATAACTAAACTCCTACACATGCTTGCGCACAGACTACAATGATCACAATGAATAAACGATGGATATAAATGCTAGACATCTATCTACTGTATTATAATTGTACGTACATTGTTAGGAGTTTAAGTCGATAATAGCTGAAGACTAATTCACTATTATTCCTTCTCATATTTATATCAATTAAATCATAATTTTTATCAAATGCTATTTCTTAATAAGCTTAAGATATTTTGTTTTATATGGTGAATTTTTAAAGAATTTTTAAAAATAATTGCTTAATTTGAATTTGATTCATAGACATGGAAATATTTTAAGTAGCCAAATCTGATTTCAGGTTTAGCTAAATGAAAAGTAACACAATTTTGTTTAAATTACATTTGTCACAGAGAACATATGGATATGAATTTTTTAACTAATGTATGCCTACACTGTTAATTCATGAATCAAGTACAGTCCTATATATGATGAAAAACAGAAATATAGGGATCCCTGGGTGGCGCAGCGGTTTGGCGCCTGCCTTTGGCCCAGGGCGTGATCCTGGAGACCCGGGATCGAATCCCACGTCGGGCTCCCGGTGCATGGAGCCTGCTTCTCCCTCTGCCTGTGTCTCTGCCTCTCTCTCTCTCTGTATCTGTCATAAATAAATAAATAAATAAATAAATAAATAAATAAATAAAAAGAAAAACAGAAATATAGAAACAAAAATCATCTTACATTTTATATCTACAGTGTGATTCATACCTTCCACTTCTCAATTACTTTTTTCCTTGAGAAAGTTGAATAATCCTTACCAAAAAACAAACAAACCCAAAAAACAACAACAAAAAACTTTCACCCTATCGATAGACCTTTACTCTAATTTAAAAATGCACTAAACTGAGTGTTCTCTTTTCCTCAATTTAGTACCTTGTGCTTCTGGTAGTGGCTCTTAATAGTGAAGTAGGGTAATGTGGAAATATTTTAAGCTAACATCAGTATCTATGTTCTATTGTCAGCCAAGGGGCCCAGGTGAGGTCAGTGAATTTAGGGACAGAAGTAGGACAAAAGAGATATGAGGAGGAAAAAGTTCAGAGAGAGTTCTAAGCATTCATTTAATTAATCTGACTTGAATTTTACTAATTTTTAAAATCTGTAATAGACTACAAGATTAAAATATCTGGAAGCAACTTTTTATTTCCTCTATCACATAGACATAGAGGCTTGTAAAGGAAATTAAGTTCTATTAGAAAAATAAACTATAACATTTTTAACAATAAACTGTAAACTAACTCATTTTTCCCGTTATATCTTTTGAAATTCAAATATTCTAAATATTCCATATTTAGTAAATGTTACATTCAGTAAAAAGAAATCATGGATCACATTTTTTTTCTTTTAAAAGGGATTTGCATGTTTCCATTTGAGCTTGTTGATATCAAAGTCCATTACATATGACCCCACATTTAAAATATAGTCAGGGTGAAGTTAGAGTTGACTACTCTTTATGATACTGTTTTCATTCACTGTAATGTTATTTAAAAAAACAAAAACAGGGCAGCCCAGGTGGCTCAGCGGTTTAGGGCCACCTTCAACCCAGGGCGTGATCCCGGAGACCCAGGATGGAGTCCCCAAGTCAGGCTTCCTGCATGGAGCCTGCTTCTCCCTCTGCCTGTGTCTCTGCCTCTCTCTCTCTGTCTCTCATGAATAAATAAGATCTTTAAAAAATAAAAATAAAAAATAAATAAAAAACGAAAACAACACCAAAAAACCCACCAAAAAACAAACAAAAAACCCTTTTAATCAAAATATAGCAAAAACATACAAAAATACATAAATTCACATAATAGACATCTATGTATTCATAAACCAGGTTTAACAAATGGTGACATTTTTTTTGCCATAATTGCTCCATGAATTTGTTTTAAAGAAAATGAAATCAGATACAGCTAACCTCCTTCATCTTTTCCATTCTTCCTCAGAAAAAAAAGACAAACAAAACAAAACCAAAAATAATACTAACACATGATGATCTGAGGTAGTACACATTCTTCACACATAGATTTTATACTTTGATTAACTATGTCTAACCAAGTAGGAATATATAAGTATATATATATATATATATGTGTATACATAAATATGTATATGTATATGTATATGTATATGTATATGTATATGTATATGTATATGTATTTTGGGGTTTTTTAGGAATTTTTTTTTAAGATTTATCTATTTATTTTAGAGAGAACATGAGCAGGAAGTGCAAAGGGAGAGAGAAACCCCAGTGGAAGCCATGACTAAGCACAGAGCCAGGTGCCTGCTGGATCTCTCCAAGCTGAGATGACAACCTGAGTCGAAAACAAGGTGGAAAACAGACGCTTGACGGTCTGGACGTCCCCTTCCCTCAGCCTCCCCCCAAGTATGTGTATTTTGTATGTGGTTTTCAATGACCATCAATAGTTTTTGCTGCCTAAACACTTTTTTTTTACTATTCAAAATTAGATTTTTAAGATTTATCCATATTGTTTTTTTTTATTTATCCATATTGTTAAGTGCAGTTAAGTTCATTCATATTAAAAACTGCTGAATTCTATTGTATACCTAAACTATATTTCATTATTCCTTCCCTACAAACCCAGGAGCCTCTCGGCCACCCCTCAGGCCAAGGAGATCATTATCTCAGCAGGTCTGTACTCTAAAGCCTACTGGATGGGAATGTTCTAAAGTGTAAGTAGTAGCGAAAGTGCTGTTGGGTTGTACAGTATTTTACCAAATCTATTTTGCCAGTAGGTATTTCTCTATAACCTCTTAGAAACTTGGTATTTTCACTGTTTTTTGTTTTTGCTTTTGTTTCTGTTTTTATTTGCTACTGCCATGTGTGAAATAGTAAAGCATTAGGATTTAAATTCACATTCCCTTATGTACTAGTGGTACTGAGCATTAATTTATTACTGCTTTCTGAAATTGAAATTCCATATTCTCTGAATTAAATGTTTGTAATCTGGTCCATTTTTTTTTTCTATTACGTCTTCCTCTTCGTTTTTTTAAATCGAGACACATATTCTGTTTACTGTTTTGTCAATGGTACATATTTATAATATAGATCTCCCCTTTTATGACTTACGTTTTCACCGAGTTTAAGATGGATAGTCACAGAAATTTGTTGAATTTTACATATTAATATGGTCTTATTTACCTTGAAGAAGCATATTAGTGAGGTTGATAAAACTGTCAGGTTTGAACCACTCTGCTTACTAGCAATATAACTTTATCTATGCATCTTAACCCAGTTATGTCTCAGTTTCCTCACTTCTAAAAAGTATGATAATCATAAGACTCACATCATAGAGCTGTTAGGTTGCAAAACTAACACATTTACACAGACAGTGGAGACAACATAAATTTTGTTGTCACTATGTTTTCCATTTTCCTTTTGATTTGTGCTTTCCATGACATTTCGCTCTGCTAGCCACTAGAAGATAATTTTTTTGTGCGTGAATTTTTTGGTTTATGAATTTGTTGCTGCACCTTCATGAAGTGCAAAGTTTGCTTTCATTATATATACAATTGTTTTTTATATATGTAAGTATATAAGAATATACTTAATATATCTGTAGCCATCTCTTTCTTTCTTTTTTTTTTTTTTTTTTAGCCATCTCTTTCTATCTATCCATCTCAACATATTTAATTTCATCTAAGATGTGTGGTAGATACAAGCTTTCTTTTGGCCTCTCTGGCCCATGGGTGGAGTTCTGTATGTGCTGTTCACTGAGGAAGTGTCAGGTGCCATTCTGTGTAGCAACCTCCTTCCCCACTCCCTGCATGGCAGAGACCCAGAGCTGCATCTCCAGAATGAAAACACCAGCTTTCAATCCGTAGGGCAGACTCTACTTGTTCTAAGTCCTCCTTTATTTCTGGCACCTGGAGTTTCCTTTATTTCTTTATGGCTTCTCTCTATATTTAACACTCTTAAATAATTTGATTTTATTCAGCATTTTAGCTTTAGTTATGGAGGGCAGAAGAAAAATGGCCTATTACCTTAGTCTACCACGTTTCTAAAATCAGACATCTCTCTTTTTTTCCCCTTTGCTTTTTCTTTCTCTATATACTCAAAAGTCTTTTTTTCCCCTAAAATAAAAGCTAATTGTATCTTTTAGAAACATAAATCAAATACCTTGATAAATGGATTAATTTTATAGCATCAGAATCATTGTTAGATTCATCTGAATTTTATGAAATTATCATTTTTGTAAGTCAAAAACAGTTGACTAGCAACAGTTTCATAGGGTTGACCAGAATATTATTATCATTAAGAACTTTTTCTGGTAATTATTTTCCATCAGCATAAATTTGATACAAATCATTTAGCCAATAATGTGTTGTGGGTGATCTACATAGCTGACTATATTTTTTTCTACTACTCTTCTCAATTAAGGGGGCTTTCTGTGAGTCATCTAGACTCCTTACACTAATGGAATTTCCTAAAGAAAAATTCTGACCCACTCACTCACTAATCAGCAATTTTGAAGGATATTTATTGCAAACACAGTGTAGTCTAAATTCCTCATAACGTTGCCTTCATCTCTGTAATCTTTATCAAATCAAGTCTATTCTTAAATCTCCATCTTTCCCAAACATGCTTCAGGCTTCAAAAAGCACTCAGAGGGCCTTGAATCACTAGTCATTTCCTACTTTCCTAACATTTGTTCAGACCAATACTTCATAATATGTCTTTCTATGTTCCCCTCTGTCCCTGTGAAACCACTTCCCAAACCTTTGAGGCTCAGCTCAAATGTACTTCTCCTAAGAAGCTTTCTTTATTTCCTTGAGCATCAGTGACTTTTTCTTTTGTGCTCCCATAGCTCATTGCTCATTAAAAAAAAAATCATTTTCACACTTATCTTGCATATTTATCTGTGATAATTAGTACCTTAACTTCTTGAAGGCAAGGATCATGATTTTCTTCATACCTCTGCTCACAATAAGCACTTAACAAATGTTGCAGAATTGATTAAATTGAGAAACAGGGTTTATATATCTGTTTATCATCTTTGAGGAAGTATTAAAATATCTTGCAATTATAAAGTTGAAAAAACAGTTAACTTGTTAAAATATAGCTTTGATTATTTTCTGAAAAATAAACAAATTAAACAATGGAGCCATCATCTAATCCAAATAATATTTTATTTTTAACTCCTCTTAGCATCTCTCTGGCATTTTAATCTTTTAAGAAAACTTGAAGCACTTTTGAAAGTTGATTTTTTATCCCCTCAAATAAGATTTACACAAAACTACTGGTGATTTAGCAGAGCTATTTATTGCTTTTTGGCCATCTCTCCAATCCCGTATTTTGTAAATAATTGCTTATACTCCTTGGTTCTTAACCTTCATAGAGCAGGGCATTGAAAATAAATTGTTTATTTTAATTGAATAGCTACAAAGGACCAAAATAGCTAGGCATCTACAAAGCCTTATATTTTTCATACTTCTATGAGTTTATATTGCATTCTCAAATACACAGTGTCTACCTGGCATTTCTTAACTAATCTCTAATTATGGACTTATAAGAACATTAAAAGCCTAGTTGAAACACATCCTTTTTTTATAACAATAGAAAGCAGGTTGTATTTTCTTCTGACATGGCCTCCATAAGCCAGCAGAGCTGCTGTTACTTACTCTAGCCTTTAAACACATATCTTGTTGTCACAGGTCTTTTCATAGCATATTTGCACCTCTGATTTTAGAAGTTGACTTCATGTTTTGGCCTTTCTTTGTAATGAAATTCTGAATATGTTCACTGCAGATTAATCCACTATTTTTTATTCTTGGGAAAAAATGCAAATGTCAGTCTGTTAGTTCTCTGTGTAATGTTTGAAAAACTGTATGTCAGGAGAGTGCTCTGCACTCCGTGGGCTCCAAGTTTTATGCTAATATTTCTTTTGTGAATTACACTTCTTAGGCTGTGAACTCTTGGATTAGTTTTGGTTTCTGGCATTTTCTTCTTCTTCTCTGTAAAGTAGATGTTGTCAACATAAAAACCTAAATGCTTTCATTATAAAATCCACTTTTTGTGAAAGCATTTTTTTTAACAATAGGATATATTTTCTCTTGTACTATTTTTTTCCATTAGCTATTACTACTGTCTTGCCTTTTTTGCTGCTGCCAACTCTTCAGTTTCATTCATTCAATCTTGACAATATACTTCTAGGCTTCTTTAGCTTTTTTCTTTTATTTTGCTCTCATAATACCTTGTTTCTAGATCTATAGATACAGCATCTAAGTGTTTATGAAACTGAGCTTTTTAAGACTCTGGCTTCGTATTAATTATTCTAGTTTCCCTGATCATGGCCCAGTATTGTGTGATTGCAGAATAGATGAGTTCCTACAAAGCCTTGCATTCTGCACAATCATGGGCTAAAAATAATAGGGTTATGGGAGAGAGTGATAGGCGAGTAGGCCACTCAACATCAATGTGAACTTGTAATAAAAACACCAACAGATAACGTTTTATTGGTCCATAAGGATCTGGTGAATGTTTTACTTCTAAAAAACTTTTAAAAATAACAAAATTCTTGGTGTATACTATACACAATACTAACGAAGGAACTTGACTTTAAACATAAAAGCTAAAATTAGCTCAATAGAGGGAATAAGGTGGATTTGATGAGCTGTTATGGAGGCAAGAGAAAAGTCACAAAAAGCATGGAGAACAGAATGGGCTAAATAATACTTCTAAGACTGAGCTCATGGCCAAATAGTGCAATGATGAAAAATGTGGGGTGAATTTCAGTGTGCACGAGATTGTATTTCTCCATTCAATACTCAGCTGTGTTAACATGCATAGCATTCATATGGATTCTTGGTAGTATCAAAGGTGAACCAATCTGACTTGTGAATTGTACTGACATCATCCTTCTATGTATTAATTATATATAAACTAACTTGTGCTATTGATATATGCTTCATAGTATAATTGACAAAGAAAATGCAATAAATACAATGATTCCATTAAAAAACAAACTCCTTAAATTCTTAATTTTGAAGTTTTCTATAATATGATAAAACTGATTTATCAAGGACCATGGAAAATTTACTCACTAAACTTAATGAAATTTACTGAAGTATTTATCTTGCTGCTATGGACTCTTCCTGAGATTAATTAAAATTTGGAATTGTTCTTCAGGAAATGCTACACATTACCCTTTGGAAAATCAGATACAATAAGTATTTCAGGAGTAATCCCTAAATAATCTAGTGCAGTTTGATAGTGTTTGGTCCACTATTCTAATTATAATACATATTGATATGTTGGGAATCTTTTTTTTTTTTTAAAGATTTTATTTATTTATTCATGATAGTCACAGAGAGAGAGAGGCAGAGACACAGGCAGAGGGAGAAGCACACTCCATGCACCGGGAGCCCGATGTGGGATTCGATCCCGGGTCTCCAGGATCGCGCCCTGGGCCAAAGGCTGGCGCCAAACCGCTGCGCCACCCAGGGATCCCGGGAATCTTTAACGTAGTGGGAACCTAAGGTCAGAATTAGTATTATGTTGTATATACCAATTTATTTTAGTTGGTAGAATTGTTTTTCTTCTCATTTCATTTTTCACTGGCTCTGAATAAGTTCAGTGCATAGGACAGGCATCTACCCAATGGTCAGGAAACCTGCACAGCTGTCAGAAAATATGACACAGTCATAAATCCGATAGCTGGTAGGTACCCTGACAGTTCATATTTAGGCGATTTCATTCATTTTGAAATCGTATTTTGCATACTTACTGTGTATGCCAGGCACCATATGAAGTACTCAGAAGAAAGACAATGAGTAAGATAGAACTTCTGTCCTCAAAGATCTCACAAGGTAAGTGACTTAACTGAGGTCTCAGTCCAAGCTTTTTATTAATTGTATATTTAGATTTGGTTATACTCTTAAAAAGAACTTTTTACTTTTTTCACAATGCTGAATGAAAATAAATGCCCAGATGTTTTTAGTATAAATATAATTTTCTATATTTGTTCTCATGTTCTTGGGAATGCAGCCAGGTAGACTTAAAGTTATTTGAGCCAAGGGACCTATGTCACAGTCTCTGACCGTGGATTGCCTGTGTCTTTGATTTCAGGCAATTTGCTTCTTTTTTAAATCCATCTTTTTCTCATTCTGTAAAATAAGCACTTGGAACAGGTTACTACTGTTTCCTTTCAGTATAAGAAGCTAGGCCTCTGTTAATTTCATGAATGATACAATTTGTATCCCTTTCTGGAAATTAAATGGCATTAGATCACAGGTTTTCAATCTGGCAGTATTTTGAAATTTCATCATATGCTTGAGACAACAGAAAGAGAGATTATAATCTCAGCAAGGGGGTATGTTTTTATAATGCAAACATTATGATGCAATGTGCTAAGGCAGTGTACATGGCTGCTGCCCAGCTGGGTTTCATATGGGCTGCCTATTTGTTATAATAAGCATATTATAGGTACACGATTTCAGTACTTAAATCCATACCCTGAAGCTTTTTTTAGTTTCTAAACCAGCATCATATCTATTTAAGGGCCTTAATTACATCCTTTGAAATAATCACAACTATTTAACTTTTGTTCTGGAACTTCAGGAAAAAAAAATAAAAGCAACAGCAATAAAGCAATTACTACCCAAGTTGATGAGACCCTGCAAGTGCTTTTATAACACTAAAGTACTGCACTCAGTTATGTTTAACAATGTCAGCTGTCACTAACTTGAGATTCCATAATGGTCATGCTAATTTATTTCTTGTTGCATTTTTTTAAACCAGAAAAGGATAAAATTTAGGCTGAATTAACTCTGGATTAAATGGATACACATTGCTGTATATATAAATATATTATAATGCTGAGCTTGGCTATGGACTCACATGCAAGCTTGAAGTCCAAGAATTCCAACTTGTGAAACATAAATTAAAAAAATATATATTTCAATGATCTCACCATGTTTTTGAGGATTTAATTTTTTTTTACCACTATGTGAGTTCATAAGTGTATTTACAAACATAGGTACACAAAGTACAGGTATATACTTACTCTCGTCCACATATTGAAGTATTTTACATTGAGCTTATTTTATATTCACAGCCAATTTATGATAACTGTTATTATGATTACATTTATAAAAGTCCACTTGACAGGTGAGAGCATTGAAGATTAAGAAATGTAAAGGAACCTCTATAAATTTACAGAAAGCTTGGATTAGAGCCCAGGCAGTTTAGATCCAATCCACCTATATAAAGTCTCCGACACAGAGTAGGAAATCAGATGAAGGCCATTTCTCACTGGTGTACATCTATCATTCCATACAAGTTGCTGATATTGGAACAATGTGCAATTATGCCTATGATAACTTCAGGTGGGATACCTGTACAAACAGTATCTACTTTTTAGGTTAAGACTACAAGTCAGGTGGAGCATCTTCAGGCTATCGATGCTTTAACATTGTACTAGAAAAAAAACAGACGATGGTTGGCATCACTTATGAGTATTATGGAAGCCTGAAGGAACCAATAGAATTAAGTGATTCTAAATTCAGTTTTGATCAATGGCAGAAGTTCTCAGGCAATCTTAACTGACTACCCTCTATGTGTATAAAAAGCTGACATGGGATGCACTGAGTGAGTATGCAAAGAGCAAAAGTTCTCAAACTAAGAATAAAAAACAGATATCACTTTGGAAAAATGTTATTGTGGGAAAATATAGATATGTGAAAAATGGGAAAGAATAAAGTCTAAGGTAATAAAAAGGGTGGCATTACAACACAGTTCACAAGTAATTATCTGATTAATTGTACAATAGAGAATCTCAAAGTAGGGACAGATTACCTTGGTACCATCCTCAGGAAAGATTTAGACAAGTGGTAGAAATTAAGTCTGGGTTGGATTTGTAGGGAAAGGAAGAAAAAGTATTGTAGCTATAACTAGCATTTCTACACTGAATACAATGACATTGCATTTTCAGTGTTCAAATCATTACTTTAAATAGAACACGAGTTATTTTAAAACAATGAATAGAATGACATAATTAGTTGTTTTGCTGAAATGAAGGCACAAGGCAAATTTTATGGTATAAGTGTATACCATATGCTTATATATCTTTATCTTGTGTCTTGTCTCAGCTTTGCTGACTGACCACTGATGTGCAAGAATAAATTCAGTTGATTCTGATTTTTTACCAACTTTCAGTCAGTTTTTGTTTTTGATTATTACTAGGGTATATTCTGAAAGGAAAGAAAATAGATATGCTACCTAAACCTTTCTTAGTTGACTTAAAATATGTAATATATGAATGTTTTATGCTAAGTGAAATAAGTCAGGCAGAGAAAGACAAATACAGTATCATTTCACTCATATATAGAATTTTAGAAACAAAACAGATGAACATAGGGAAAGGGAAGGAAAAATAAAATAAGATAAAAATAGAGAAGGAGGCAAACCGTAAGAGGCTCTTAACTATAGGGAACAAACTGAGGGTTGCTGGAGGGGACGTGATGAGGGGATGGGGTAACTGAATGATGGCCATTAAGGAGCACACTTGAGGGGATCCCTGGGTGGCGCAGCGGTTTGGCGCCTGCCTTTGGCCCAGGGCGCGATCCTGGAGACCCGAGATCGAGTCCCACCTCGGGCTCCCGGTGCATGGAGCCTGCTTCTCCCTCTGCCTGTGTCTCTGCCTCTCTGTCTCTCTCTCTGTATGACTATCATAAATAAATAAAAAATTAAAAAAAAAAAAGGAGCACACTTGATGGAATGAGCACTGGGAGTTATATGCAACTGAGGAATCACTAAATTCTACCCCTGAAACTAATATTACACTAAATGTTAACTAACTTGAATTTAAATAAAATCTTAAAAAATAAAATATGTAACATATGGTATGTGACCACCAATCTGCTCTCTTGCTTTGCACCCTTCAAGTGATAGGGATTATCCAATACCATTGTATTACCATTTTCCTATGCTTACTGATGTGTCTGGAGATCTTTTGCCTTACAACAAAGGAAATTATTTTAAGGTGGACTTTATCATAGTTTGTCAGGGCAGTAAGTGAATAGTCGACAGAATGAATCCCTTCCATAAGTTCTTTTTTAAGACCTACATATATCTGTTAACTGTTTTTTCAAATAAGCAAAGTTTTTCAGTTTACAAAGCCTTGTTTCTTTGCCTTCAGAGGTCTTATGAGAGATGTAGATATTAGAGTACTTCTGACTCTCACCTGGATGATTCTATTCTTCTAAGTATGAGAACATGCAAAAGCCACCAAAAAAGGGAATCCTCTGGCAAAAGCCATGTGTATAGTAAAGACTGCCATTCATATTTACTTCTTTATGTTCTGATCCATTTTTGTCCTTCTTATGGTCTATACCTATCTCAGTAATAAGTCTCATTCAAACAACATTTTGAAAGCATCTTTGTTTTTAGGACCCTTGTTCACTCTCCTTTTTTTGTCTACTGCATTGGACTAGATTTGTTAAATACAGGATATGATACAAATATTCAGGGTAGGAGGAAGGGAGAAACCCTGATTCTTCTCTCCTTCTGGGTCTGTAGAATCCTCTTGGTTCCAGCCCTTAATGGGCAGGCCCTCCCATTATGTTCCCAGCCCCCAGGTGGCAGCATGTCTTAGCTCCTGCTCTTGTACTCAGGTTAGAATATTGTTACTACTTCTGTGTCTCCAACTCTGTGAGGGTTTGCTGCTTCATCTTGCCAATTCTTTAGTAGTTGGAAGTATTGGAATTATTAAATTTCTGTCTCAAACTACTCAACATAGGCTTTCATTTCCAGGCTAGATTCTGCTGAAGGTATCCAGATCCACCACTTTGATGGCTTCTGGTTCAGGAAACAGAGACAACAATATGAGTTGGTATAATTCTAAGTGCTAATAAAGAATAATATCTAATAAATTAAAAGAGTATACTTATGGAGCATCTCATACACTAGATTGCTGGGAAATTAAAAATTGCTCAGGAAATCATTTTAATTTTTAGTGAACTAGATTTTTAAATGGCTCTTAATGTGAGACTTGTTATGATAAATTTTATAGGAAACTAGGTACACTTTGCTTCAGATCTATGCTGAATAGCAAGATAGAACATAATAGAAAGAGAGCCAATTGAGTGAGAATGTACTAAAATTAATCTCTAAGAAAGTTAATAATTCCTCTTGAAATGAAATCCAAAACTAACTGTTTATCTGTAATTGTTTCAGGAAAACCATTGTAAATGGAAAATTCCAAGTAAAATTACTAGATTCATAGTCACTTTTTCCTCCCTGCTTTTTCTCTGAAATGATTACCATTATGTAACTCAATAAAAATCCTAGACAGATGATAAATTATAGTGAAGATGATGATTAGACTTTTTCCCTTTCTCTTGAGATATTTATAACATGATTTATGCATTTAGTGTGGATAAGAAGTTTCCAAAAAATGCCAGTCACTCTAGTGCCATTCTCTCACACATATAACTTCCATTTTTAAATTAGTGATGGACTTAAAGACACAGAATGTACCTGAATCACAGCAGATTTTTGTCATTGAATCTGTTATTTCATGAAGAATGCCCTCACTAAGTCTTTGCAATACAGTTTATTGTTGTTTTAAACATTTACTGCTCCATATTTGAAGATGAACATAAACTCCTACCCTCTAAATCTCAGGAGCAACCATGTTATCTAGTTTAGACACTATACATGAATGGGAATGATAATTTGAGCGGGAACTTTAAAAGCCACCTTCATTGTTATATGCCACAGAGAATTTAGATTGTTTGTACAGCACATATAGTAGTACCTCACATATAATGATTATGAGTCAGAAAACTATCTTTAGGCTTAAATTGGACCTTAAGTGAAACTAGACAATATACTTGGCATTCTTATCTCAGATGTAGTCAAGCTGAATTTAGGATTGGTTATCTCTGAAGTTCCTTCATTTCTGAAATCATATGATTCTATCCCTACTGAGAATCTGTGAAGCGCTTATAATGCATAAAATTAAAGAAAAATTTTCTAAACAGCTGTGCTTAAGAAATTATTTTTCTAAATTAATTTTAGTAAAATTATTATTATTATTATTACTATTATTATTATTATAATCAACATTATTCAGGTTTTAGGTCTGTCTTCGTGAGCAGCCCCAAGTCATTGTAATAGTATCAATGACTTAAAATTTTTTCTCTTTTGGCTCAACATATATTTCAGAGGGCCTGTTTTAACTTCTAATGGGTAGGAAAGATTCCAATTGTTTAGAAAGTGTGCATTCAACAAAATGACTTCAGATATATATGTGTATAATGTACCCCATTCGACACTATTACTTCCAAAATTCATATGAATTCTGTATTAAATAAGGTTTGCATATGTTTGGATACTAAGCTTTATACATAATTGATATAGAGCTAGACTGTATTTCTATGGTGTTGGCTGGTCTTTTTACAATTCCTGACATACAGTGGATACTCATTAAAAATATATTGATGAAGGACATTATGAGGCCACTTTATGAAATAAAAATAACCACCTCTGATTTTGTACATAATTATGTTCCTTTGAGCCTAGAAAAATCCAGATATTATATATTTCAGGGATAATGAGTTAAAATGACATCTTTGCTCTGCTAGCATTAATCTATTAATTGATTTATTCATTCATTTACTCAACAAATACTTCTTGAGCCTTCTATTGCTAGGCATTCATTAAGCACTGTGGAGACAAAAGAAATGATAAAAAAATGAGATAAAAAGTTACATTTGAAAAAGGATTCATTGAAAATTATGAAGTATTATATCACTTAGAAAATGATTATTTTTATGAAAAGCAGTATATAACCAAAATACTGGTAGTTATAAACATTTGTTTTGACTTGCCCTTCTTACTATTGCTTCACGTGAAATGATTAAGTGGTATCAAACTCTGTATGGGAATTATTTAATTAAAAATGTTGCTGCCTAAGGCATAAGGAATCACTTATTTCATTTTTGCATATACTTTCTACAACTGCCATAATGTGAGCAACTACAATGCCTTCTCCTTGATCATATGAGTATATATGGAGTTCTATCTTTTTTGCTGATGGGGAAGGGGTGTAGATCATGTGTAAAAAAATAATCATTTGTAAAATAGAGAAAAAGTAACAGAAGCTGATCCAAAATAGAAGTGAAAGGTAGGATTTAAGAAATAGGTTAGATTTGTAATTTTTGAAGTGCCATTTATTGATTCATGTATGTATACTCACATAAATATACTGATTTGATTTAATTGTAATACTTTAATATCTTAATTATAATAATTCCATTATAAATTAAGTAAACATGAAAAACACAAATCAGACTCTTTGAGCCCTCAATTCTTACTCTACTATGCATATGCTTTTTCTCTAGTTTGAACAATCATCTACAAATTCTTTTGTCTCATGAGTTCTAACTAAATCCTTTACAGTTGAGTTGACTTGCTACCTCCTTTGTGTGCCCTCTTTGACTATCCTCATCTATTTTCACCCAGGCAGAAAAGAAATATTTCTTCCTTTCTACTTATAATTGCGTATATTTTCCCAATATCATATTACATCTATTTGTGTGACTTTTCCATCTTTCCCACTCTATTAATCTTCTATGGAAAGACATATTTCTCCATTATGCTTATGTACCCAGAAAACAAAACAATGGTAGATGGTAGATGGCCAAATATTAGTTCTATGGGGGGGAAAAAAACACTGAACAATATTTTAAGCAAAAGGCCATCCTTTGATAATTCTTAAAGTGAATAGCTTCCATTTTTATACCCCTAGTCAAAATCCATATTCCCTGATGTCTCCTAAAAAAAAAATTCACCTTATTACCTTAAATACAACATGAAACTATTATAAGTCCTTTCTTAAATGAATTGAACTTCTGTGGATGTTCATTATTTTAGTTCATGATACTATTGACATCCTGACTTTTTAACTAAATGGTATGGGTTTTCCTCAACTTCTCAATCTTTTCTCTCAAACAAAATGAATATATATGTCAAACAATATGATTCTTAATTCTATCATTTCTGTAATTTCTCATCCTACATATAGCTATTGGCTTAAAGAACTTTCTTCTAATCTCTAACTTATTTTTTTTAAGATTTTTATTTATTTATTCATGAATTCACAGAGAGAGGCAGTGATATAGGTAGGGGGAGAAGCAGGCTCTCTGTGAGGAGCCCGATGTGGGACTCCATCCCTGAACCCAGGATCATGCCCTGAGCCAAAGGCAGATGCTCAACCCCTGACCACCCAGCCGTCCCTCTAAGTTGGTTTTTGAAGTAGTCTTCAAAATGGTTTACTGGTCACCACATTTCTTCAATTTTAACTAACATGATGAAATAATTCTACCTTTAAAGCATATAAATAATTGCATTACTCTTTTGCATTAAACCTCTGATTTATTCTTCATTGTTTATAGAATAGAGGACGAATGACTTTGCCAATATAGGACTTTTACTTCCAACAATACCTCCAATCTCATCCAACATCTATGCATTCTCCTAGTGTTTCAGACATTGCTACTGTTCAATTTTCCTGAAAGGTTTATGCTATGACATGACTACATACTGTGAATTATTTCTGAAGTTATGCCATGGTTAAAGTGGACATATACTTTTATTATAATACACATCATATTTGTCTCTACTTCTCTTCCAAAGGAGACTGAGGTTGTTGAATATAGGGACTCTGGTTTGTTTTGTTTTGTTTTGTTTTGATCCCTGATACCTAAAATAGGGTCTGATAGGTGGTAGGCACAAAACCATTGAATAGCTCAATGGATATCTCTATAAATATCTTTCTATTTACATATCTATAGTATTTTTATAAATGTATTTAATACACCTAATAACAATAGATTATTGTTTTATATATATATAAAACAATATATATATTAATAACAATATAAATGTATTTAATACACATAATAACAATAGATTATTGTTTTATATATATATAATATATATATATATAACCTTAGTTTTTTAAAATAGTTATCAAAAAGCTATTTTTCTTCAAAGGGAATAAAAATGCATTTCCAAGGATCTACTAAAGAATTGAATAAAAGATATGTATCAAAAGAGAATAAATTACAAAATATAGTTAGCCAATCATTTTTTTTCTGAGATTTAAGCTGACTCTTGCAGGGGAAACTGCTCAAAGAATGTTAGCAATATAATTAATCCATGTTTCTTTTTTCTACTTCTGACACCGTGTGAATTTTCTCATCTCTAATGAAATCCTCAGGCGCAGACTACACTTAATATGCATTTGCATATTGATTGGTAATGACATTATCAAATACACCAAACCCTTTATAGAATGCATATTTGAATAACTATCTACAATAAAAGAGGTCATCAATATGTAACCTTATTAAGGTACATTTGATTTCATTAATAACTGATTAGATTTCATCAACATTTCACACAGGATCTTCTAATATACCTACAAATTTGGTAAATTACTCCCATGCATTTTTATTTCTCTTGGTTATCACTATCTGAGAAGAGGGGTGAAAAAATACACAATGTAAAGAATTACTAGTGAACTCCATTTGTCCTCTCTCTCAATCACAGTTGAAATACTTGGATATAAAAAGTTCCATGCAATCAATATCTACTTAATTTGCGAAAAGAGATGTTCGTGTTTATTGTATTTAAGTTTTTAAATATAAAGATTTTGAATAGTGAATAGCAATGTAAACTAGAAGTTCCTTTTTTTTTTTGAGAGAGAGAGATTTATATATTCAAGAAAGAGAGCATATGAGTGCAAGGAGGGACAGAGGGAGAGGATTTTCAAGCAGACTCCCTGCTGATCGTGGAGCTCAACTAGGGGCTGGATCCCATGACTTATGAGATCACAACCTGAGCCAAAACTGAGAGTCAGTCACTCAATTGACTGAGCTACCCAGGAGCCCCTACACCACAAATTCTAATTTAGAGAACATGGACCATAAGGGTTTCTTGAACCAAATTAAATTATCAGAAAAAAAATTTATGTTTATTTAAAGAAAGGACTCATATAGAACCTTTTAAATATTAAAGGAGCATATGACATGAAGTTTAACAACCATTGATTTATGATAATAAAAGTTACACTTTTTACTACTTTATCGACTATATAATGTTTCAACTTTTAATTTTAGGAGAACTCAATGGTTATTCATTTTCCTTATGGTGCTTTTGGGTAGGCTATTTAAATGTCCTTTACTTCATTCATAGATTTTTATGTATTCTCTATTTATTTGAGAAAAAGTAACTATCAAGAAAACTTGGGGATGACGTTGGTGAATAGAAATGACCGAGTTGTTATTGAAAAGCACCGTCTACTGGTCAAATATTGATATAAGTACATTACATATGTTATATTGTTTTATTCTCAAAGATAAAGTCTGACACTAAAGTGATAAAGTCAGGTTTTATTCAGTGATAACGGTTGCAATAGGGTAAAAAAGTCTGGTGTGAACTGAATTTTGTTGAAACCAAAGGCTGGAGACTGTTTAAAGGCTGGGGTATGCTTAGGGAAAAGCACTGAAAGGTATTAGGAGGTTTGTTCATGTTACCAGGCCACCTAGATTTGTGAATGAGAGTTTATCTAGAGGAGAAATCAACTTATTCTTCTGTTTCTTATCCTTTCTGGGAAGCAGTAGTGCAAAACAAGGCATCCCTGACAGGCCCTTATCCCACAGGGACCTGGAGGAAGAGAATTATCTCCCTAAATGTTTGCATTTCAAAGAGATATTGGGCTTGTAGTTTACATCTCAAATGGCAGAGAAGGGATTTATATAATTTATAATTTCAATCTTTCTAAAGTAATTAAAATAAATAAACAAATAATCTAAGAAAGGGCTCTGGAGCCTATCTGCTATCACCAGATTTTGGCTGAAACAAACAGGATAAGCTTCTGGCAACCTGAATTTTCTCATACAAACATTTTAATTAAGGAGGGGCTGGGATCATCCTAGGGACACAAGCCATGCTAAAACGTGGTCTCTTGGTGCAGAGGTTTGGATTGGGTTGTGTATGTGCCAAGAATTTAGAAGTTCTCAACTCACACAAGTCTTCAGAGAACTAAAGCCAAGAGAATATTTTCTCTGAAGCTTTACTGTTAGAAATGCTGAAAGTTCTCTCAGAAATTCAAACCTAAGTATGTCCCAGTTCTAAAACCTGTGCATTCTTTCTGCTATACCCATTGTTTCCATTTAAAATTAAAATCATTTTTTGGGCAGCCCCCGTGGCACAGCGGTTTAGCGCCGCCTGCAGCCCGGGGTGTGATCCTGGAGACCCGGGATTGAGTCCCACATCAGGCTCTCTGCATGGAGCCTGCTTCTCCCTCTGCCTGTGTCTCTGCCTCTCTCTCGCTCTCTCTCTCTCTCTCTCTCTCTCTGTCTCTATGAGTAAATAAATAAATTTAAAAAAACTGTTAAAAAATAAAAAAAATAAAATCATTTTTTCCTCCAAATCTAGGATTGAAACAGAGAGTTTTAGATTAGTTGCACCCAATGTGGGTCTCATGCATATATGCATATTTTAAAATAATAAGAATTGTACATTCAAGTGTTCATCATATACTTTAAGAAACAGGATTTTATTGGCACCAAAAAGATCAATGGGCTCCCCCCTGCTAATACAACCCTGTCCCTGTACTCCAAATATAACCAAACCATTATTACATATTATTCATTCTTTACGTTTTCTTAATTTATCCCTAAACCATATATATAATGTGTTTGTATGTAACAAACATTTTTTTTTTCTTTTAAAGATTTACATAAATTGTATCTCATGCACATAGAGATCTGTTATTGCTTCTGTCAACATTAGGGTTTTTTTAGTCTTATGTATGTTGATACTTTTAATTATAGATCTTTCTTTTTTATTGCACATAATATCTCTTGTCAATATATATTTATGTTGTTTTCAGGTGATTTCTATCAGAGTTGCTGTAAATATTCTTTTATGTTTGTTGGTAAACATGTAAGATTATCTATAGAGGGCATCAGAGTGGCTCAATGGTTGAGCATCTGCCTTTGGCTCAGGTCGTGATCCCAAGTTTCTCCCTCTGACTATGTCTCTGCCTCTCTCATGAATAAATAAATAAAATCTTAAAAATATATATTATCCATAGAGTATAATCAACCTATAGGTATAATTTCTGGGTTTTTAAGAAGTACATATCTTCAACCTCAGTGGGTAAATGAAAAATAGATTTCATGAACTTATATGTTAACTTTCAGTTGATGAAAATTTCCGAAGCTCTACAACCTCCACAACACTAGATATTACCAAGCTATTTGTATTTATTATTAAGCTAGTCAAATCGTACCTCAAAGTGAAGTAATGAAGCAATTTGCATTTTCTTAAATAAACCTTGAGTATCTTTTTACCTTTATGTGTTATTTTGTGAAACACCTGCCCATGTCTTTAGCCCTTTTCTTTCTAATAGATTATTTGACTTTTTTGAACTAACTTTTAGGATTTATTTTTTATAGTCTGGATACTAATGCTTAGATTAATAAGTGTTGCATACGAATTCTGGTTTGGGCTTATCTTTTACATTTTATAGTATCTTTTGGTTAATAGAAAACTAATTTCATTACAGTTGAATCTATTAATCTTTCTCATAAGTTTTGCACAAACTGAGTCTTGTTAAGAAATCTCCTCCACTCATCAAATCATATGCTTTATTATTATTTTTTAAAGGTTTATTTATTTATTTATTTATTTATTTATTAGAAACACAGAGAGAGAAGCAGAGACATAGGCAGAGGGAGAAGCAGGCTTCCTGCCGGGAACCCGATGTGGGATTCGATTCCAGGACCCCACGATCACGACCAGAGCCAAAGGCAGAGGCTCAACCACTGAGCCACCCAGGTGCCCAGCTTTTATTTTTTTTAATGACTTTTGCCTTTCAAATTTAAAATCCATTAAAGTTGACATTTTATATCTCGAGGTAAGCTTTTTTTCTACGTACAGAAATCCTGAGTTCAATACCAATTATTGATTGAATGACCCATCTTTTTTGAATTATTTTGCAAAACTTAGATAAAACGTTAATTATTATAAACATAAATCAAATTTTACTGTTCCTTCTGTCTATTCATCTGTCTTTCTGGAACATCTGTTAAGTGGTATAGCCATTTTCCCAGGTTGTTTTTCTGGAGTTATTGATTTTTCTTGGACTTTATATCCCAAATAAGTTTTAGAGTCAGTTTGTCAAAACAGGGTCTTTTTTTCCTTTTACTCTGAGCAGATGACTTTATGTTTATTTTGGTCATGGAGTCGTTTTACTCTCCATTCTATAGCTTTTCTTTTCCATAACATTGCATATGCAATTTTCTTACTTCATAGGACTTCTGTGAAATTTAAGTATAAAGTCATATATGTGAAAAACAATTGCATATTACTTATAAAGTACCTTAAATACTGTTGCTGAAAGAATAGCATATTTATTTTTTTGTAAGTTATAAGTGTATGTACTTCTTATGCTCCCAATATTACCCAACTGTGTCTGATATGTAATACAATTATCACTATTTTAATATCAATTGAAAGAAGGCCTACTAGAGTTCATTTGTGCCTGTAACACCTTTACTATAATTTTCTCTATTTGTTTAATAAGAAACTATCCTTTTAGTTCATAGAGTTACACTAATATTCAAATTTTAAAAATAGTCTAAAGAAGTCTGCATGTTATCAAGCCAAGGGTCATTAGAGAACAACTCAGGTCCTTTAAGAATGAAGACTTTAATTAGCATGGAGATTTGGTAATGACATAGACTTAGATTCAAACTTAATGAATTAACTACCTAACTTTGGATAATTTGTTTAAAGTTTTTGAGTGTCAGTTTCTTCCTGTATAAAAGAAGGATTGTAATTATACTGACCTCATTCCTGTCATTGTGGGAGGTACATGAGATGTGAAAAAAAAATACATGTATAGGTTTGTATTATTTAAATCATACTTGTGATTATAAAATTGTAGATGTAAGCTTGCCACATCATATGAGTCAAAACAGATTATAAGTGTCTCATGACAATTTGCTTTTGAAAGAAATCTGGCAAATCTCCTTATAGAGCAGTCATTTTATAATCCAAATAAATCCATCCAATTTGACTGCATAAATTGAAATTCTTGAATAACCATTTTCTTATGAAGATTCACTTATTTACTTATCAAAAAATCAGTTTAATCTACATAAGTGGGAAACATTGCAGTTTCTGTGTATAACAGGAAAATAAAATGAAGAATCAATGGAAGCATTAAAAAAATCTCCTGAGACCATGGACCTAATGAATAATTAGGTACTCATCTTTAAAACCACTCATGTGTTATGAGTATTAAGATTTGTTGCACTTTGATTTAGAAGTTGCATTTTGCTCTTTCATTAGAGGTTAACTGATAACTATGAACATTAGTTTAAGAAGCAAGAAAGGTCATTGCTTAACACAGCAAATGTACAAATCAATATATATTTTCTTTTTAATATAAGAATACATGAACTGGAGAAGAGGTGAGAGAGAGCATAAAAAGTGCAAATTTCCCCATCTTGCATAACAGAGATTCAATCAATATTGTCTAAAATTGAAATATGGATTTTTTAAAATGACTTCAACTTAATGTTTTTCATAATCATTGTTGTTTAAACTAGAGTAACTGGTGAGGAAATAATATTACTTATCGTAAAGACTAAAAGTCTGTGAATTTTAAACATTCTTTTGTTTCTGATTTTCAAGATTAATCGAGACTATTTTAAGTTTAATAAAATATACACATTTAAAGAGTGCAGATTTTATTTTTTAACATTAATGATATCTAACTGTAAGAATGAATTCATACACAGTTATCAATAAAAACATTAGAAATTTTTCTTAAAGTCCTGGAATTCTGCTAGAGAGAGAATAAGAGAAAAAATTAATTTGATGTACTTTTCTAAGTCTTTTTAGAAAACCCCATGCTCTAGTGTAGCCAAATTACATTGTGACCATACTATTTGTAATTACTTTATCTGCTAAGTGACTTACGGCTTAAAACATATTTAGCACAGTCCTTGGGACTGAGTAAAGTACTAAATGAATATTTGCTACTACTATTACATTTAAATCATAGTCTAACTTCTAAGTAAAGACTTTTTTTTTCTTTTGTAAAATACCTAGAAAAGCCATCACAAAAATAAGGATAGTTCATGAAAAAATAACACTATTTTTTTCTGATTTCATGACTCAATATCCTTATAGGTAAAGAGAGAGTATTGGATGTGTAAATCATAAGGAGAAGCTAATTTTTTTAAATTGAGGTATAGTTGACATACAATGTTACCTTAATTTCAGGTGTACACTATAGCAATTCAACAAGTTTATGTGTTACGCTATGCTCACCACAGGTATAGCTGCCATTTGTCACTATACATGGCTATTTTAACAGCATTGACTATATTCCCTATTCTGTACCTTTTATCTTCATGACTTATTCATTTCATAACTGGAAGTCTCTATCTCTCTTTCCCCTTTACCCATTTTGCCCATTCCCCCACACTCCACCCCTCTGGCAACAATTTGTTCTCTGTATTTATTGATCTGCTTTTGCTTTTCTTTCTTTCTTTCTTTCTTTCTTTCTTTCTTTCTTTCTTTCTTTCTTCTTTCTTCTTTTCTTTCTTTCTTTAAGATTTTATTTATTTATTTATTTATTTATTTATTTATTTATTTATTTGAGGAGGACAGGGGTAAAGGGTGAGGGAGAGGGACAAAGAGACTCCATGCTGAGTCTCAGTACCCTGAGATCACTACCTGAGCCAAAACAGTCAGATGCTTAACCAGCTGAGCCAACCAGATGCCCCTGTTTCTGTTTTTCTTGTTTATTCATTTGTTTTGTTTTTTTAGATACCACATATAAATGAAATAATATGGCACTTGTCTTTGTCTGACTTATTTTACTTAGCATAATAATTATGAGTCCATCCATGTTGTTATAAATGGCAAGATCTTATATTTTTTCATGGCTGAGTGTGTGTGTGTGTGTGTGTATTTTATATATATATTTATATATACATGTATACATATATGTATACAGACATATAGATATATATCTACTACCTCCATTCATCTATCAAAGGGTATTTGAGTTGCTTCCGTATCTTGGCTATTGTAAATAATGTGGCAATAAATATAGAGGTGCTTATATCTTTTCAAATTAGTGTTTTTGTTTTCTTTGGGTAAATATGCAGTAGTGGAATTGCTAGATCATATGGTATTTCTATTTTTAATTTTAAAATTTCTTTTTGAAATTTTTTGAGGAACCTCCATACTGTTTCCATAGTGACTGCACTAATTGCATTTCCACCAACAGAACACAAGAGTTCCCTATTCTCCACATCCTTGCTGACATTTGTTATTTCTTGTCTTTTTTATTCTAACCATTCTGATAGGTGTAAAGTGATATCTGATTGTGGTTTTGATTTGCATTTCCTTGATGATGAGTGATGCTGAGCATCTTTTCATGTATCTGTAGGTCATCTGTATGTCTTCTTTGGAAAATGTCTATTTAAGCCCTTTACCCATTTTTAATTGGATTATTTGGGAAGTTTTGGTACTGAGTTGTAGAAGTTCTTCATTTATTTTGGATATTAATCCCGTATGGGTTATATCATCGCAAACATCTTCTCCCATTCGGTAGGCTGCCTTGTTGTTTTGTTGATATTTTCCTTCACTATGCAAAAGCTTTTTATTTTGGTGTAGTCTCAGTAGTTTAATTTTGCTTTTGTTCTCCTTGCCTGAGGAGACATATCGAGAAAAATGTTACTAAGGCTGATGTCAAAGAAATTACTGCTCATATTTTATTCTAGGTGTTTTATGGTTTCAGGTCTCACATTTAGGTCTTTAATCCACTTTGAGTTCCTTTTTATACATGGTGTAAGAAAGTAGTCCAAATTTATTCTTTTACACACAGCTTCCCTGTTTTCTCAGACCATTTATTGAAGAAACTATTATTTTTTAATTGTATATTCTTGACTCCTTTGTCACAAATGAATTGGCCATGTAAGAACAGGTGTATTTCTGTGCGTATTTCTATTCTGTTTCATTGATTTATATGTCTGTTTTGTGTTAATACCATATTGTTTTGATTACTACAGTTTTTGTAGTATGTCTTAAAGATTGGGGTTGTGATACATCCAACTTTAATCTTCTTTCTCAAGATTGTTTTGACTATTTGTGGTTTTATTTGTGGCTCTATTCAAATTTTAGTATTACTTGTTCTATTTCTGTAAAAAATACTATTGGTATTATGATAAGGATTGCATTTAATATGTAATTGCATTTCACCTTTGGGTAATATGGACATTTTAATAATATTTCTTCTTCCAATCCATGGACATGAAATATCTTGCCATCTGTTTGTTGTCCTGTTCAATTTCTTTCATCCATCTTTTATGGTCTTCAGAGTAGAGGTCTTTTACCTCTTTGATTAAATTTATTCCTAGGTATTTTATTATTTTTGGTTCAGTTATAAATGGAATTGTTTTCCTACTTGCTATTTATGCTACTTTAATACAACTGATTTCTATGTATTAATTGTATATCCTGCAACTATGGAATTCATTTATTACTTCTAAGAGTTTTTTGAGGGAGTCTTTAGGGGTTTATCGTATAGTGGGAGAAACTAAATTTGAATGCATGGACCTCTGATTTGTTCTCCTAGAATAATTGGAAAGAAAGTTAAAAATTTCCAGAGTCTAAATCAAAAAGATGAATTCTTAAGACACAGTCCTGGTGGTAGGACATTTAAATTTTATCAATCAGTAATTTTATGTTTCTTATAATCATGATTTTCTGCCTTTTCCTCTACTGTTTACCTTCCATGAAAATGAACTGAAAGTATATCTTACAATAAGAACTGGCAGAGTCCTACAATGCCTATTCTTGTTTTAATAAACTTTATTGAGTTATACTTCACATACAACAAAGTTCAACTATTTATTTAGTTCCATGAGTTTGACAGTGGATACATTAGAGTATCAGTATCACAATCAAGACAAACAATATTACCATTATTTATGTTCTAATCAATCCCCTCCAGCTATCTCAGCTCATTACTCTGATTTATGTAACTACAGATTTAATTTGACATCATTTCTTAAATTTATTAAAAATTGAATCAGTTTGTTCTCTTGATATTGACATATTTTATTCTACATATTTGTGTAATTCACCCATGCTTTTATACATACCAGTTGTCCTTTTTACTATTGATCCCATTGTATAGGATCATACTGTGTACACCACATACCATCACATATACCACATAGTTTCTATTGACTTGGTGGTGGATATTTAGGTAGTTTATACTTTTTGGTAATACAAAGAAAGCGACTTTGCACCTTTGTGTATATATCTTTGTGAGATCATGTGTTCTCACTTTTGTGTAAATATCTAAGAGTGGGATGGTTGAATTATATATGTAAATGTTTAACTTTTTAAGAAAGAAACTGGGCTTATTCCTCTTCCTTTTTTCTTCCCAGTTCTTCTCTTTCCCTCTTCTTTCTTTTTTCACTGCCATTTAAGAAGACAGCATGAAGGGCAGCCCGGGTGGCTCAGCGGTTTAGTGCTGCCTTCAGCCCAGGGTGTGATCCTGGAGACCTGGGATCGAGTCCCACGTCGGGCTCCATGCATGGATCCTGCTTCTCCCTCTGCCTGTATCTCTCTCTCTCTCTCTCTCTCATAAATGAATAAAATCTAAAAAAAAAAAAAAAAAAAAAAACAGCATGAAGATTAACTGTGCAAGCTAGGAAGAGAGCTTTTACCAAAACTTGACTATGCTGTCATCAGCTTTCAGAGCTCATGAGCTTTTATAAATCACATTTAAAAAGAAAGAAATAGGGGCAGCTGGGTGGCTCAGCGGTTTAGTGCCTCCTTCAGCCCAGGGGGTGATCCTGGAGTCCCCGGATCGAGGTCCACGTCAGGCTCCCTGCATGTAGCCTGCTTCTCCTTCTGCCTGTGTCTCTGCTTCTCTCTCTGTGTCTCTCATGAATAAATAAAATCTAAATAAATAAATAAATAAATAAATAAACAAACCGATTGCCCGGTTGGCACTAATGATTGTTATAGGTGCTCCACATTCTCACAAACACTTGATATTGTCAGTCTTTAATTTCACCCATTGCAATGACGTGCTGTGATATTTCAGTGGGTTTAATTTCAATTTCTCTAATTATGGTCACCTTCTTTTCATGTGGTCTTTGGTCATGTATTTAACTTATTTTGATAAATATATGTTTAAATATTCTATGTTCTCTTATTGGGTTGTAAGAAAACTTCATGTACTCTGGATATATGTCCTCTGACAGATGATGAATTTTCTCCCAGTTTGTAGATAACCTTTCATTTTCTTAAGTATTACTTTTTGTCAGATTTTAAATTTATCAAGTTTTATTTTCTGATTTGTGATTTTTGTGTCCATCTTTGCCTACTTTTGTATTGTGAAAATTGATCTTAAGTTATCCCTCAGTTTAATTTTTTGTCTTTATATTTGATATATGATCCTATTGACTTCATGTGTGGCATGAGATAAACATCAAGGTTAATTATTTTTCTGGTGGATATTAAGTTGTCATAGATAATTTTTTCCCACTGAATTAGTTTGGCATCCAGATTGCAAATCATTTAATCTTATAGCCTGTCTGTTTCTGAATTCTTTATTCTGTTCCATTGATCTATATGCTTTTCTTATGCCAATATATCTGCCATCAACACCAAAGACTTAAGATAAATCTGAAGTCAGGTGTTATAAATTATTTTATTGTTGTTTCTAAAGTTGCTTTAGATATTTTAATTTATTTGCATCTCAATGTATTTTTGAACTACCTTGGCATGTATTACAAAAATGCTTGCTGGGATTGGGATAAGTCTGTAGATGCAAATTTTGGAAAGTTGACTATTGATATCTTGAGCATGGCTTATGCATAAACATCTCATCTTCCCATTTGGTTAGGTCTTTAATTTCCCTTAGCAACAGTTCCCTATAATAGTTTCCTATATATATGTTCTATGTGTTTTGTTAAATGTATCACTATTTTGTATGTTAAGTGGTATAACCAATTTCAAAACCATTCATTTTTGGTATATAGAAACACATAGATTTATTTTATAGTGGTATCCTACAATTTTGCTAATGTAACATATTAATACTAATAGCATTTTTTAAAAAATTATCTAGATTTCCTACAAATACAATCATGTTTTCCTATGAATAAGAAAGCTTCACTTCTTTTCCACTGTGTAGAATTTTGTTCCTTTAATTACGTTATGGCTTGGATCAAAGTTTCCACAGTAGTAAAAAAGTGAAGTGCTTATTCCAAATCTTAGACAGAAAGCATTATTATTTTACCATTAATTATAATATCTGTAGTAGGTTTATCATAGATACTTCTGTTGAGTTGAGGAACTTCCTTCCTGTTATTACTTTGCTGTGTGTTTTTTTTTTTTTTTTATTTTGAGCTTTATGCTGAGTTTTGTGATACATTTTTTCTGTATCTACTGAGATAATCACATATTTTCTTTATTCAGTTAATATGGTGGGCTAAATTGATTGATTTTGAAAATGTTAAAGCAACTGTGCATTCCTGTTGTAAATCCATCTTGATATATTATTTTATGTGTTGCTAATTTTTATTTAAAATACTTGCTAAATGTTTGATTGGTATTTATATGTGATATCATGTATAATTTTCTTTTTTGTAATGTCTATCCGGTTTTTGGTACAAATATAATACTGGCCACAAGAATATGAGCTAGAAATATATATTTCTCCATATTATTTGAGTGACTTTATTCAAGGGTGGTGTTATGTTTTCCTTAAAGATTTGAAAGAATTAAAAAAAAAATTTTTTTTTATTTATTTATGATAGGCACACAGTGAGAGAGAGAGGCAGAGACACAGGCAGAGGGAGAAGCAGACTTCATGCACCAGGAGCCCGACATGGGATTCGATCCTGGGTCTCCAGGACCGCGCCCTGGGCCAAAGGCAGGCGCTAAACTGCTGTGCCACCCAGGGATCCCGATTTGAAAGAATTTAATGGTAAAATCAATAAGGCATGGAGTAGTCTTTATAAACTCTTATAAAATAAAAATTGTATATATAAATGTAATCTATTTGTCATAAATTTATTAATGTATTTTATTATTTTGTCACTCAGCTTTGGTAATTAGTATTTTTCAAATAACATAATTATTAACTAATTTTCAATTATTTATTTAATTTAAAACTTTTGTGATTGTTATTTTTTTAATTTACAACAATCTCCTTTCAAATATTATACCACTTCATGTATAATATAGGCTTCTACACCACTAAACTTCCATTTTAGTCTCCCATTCTTTTTGCTCTAGTTTTCAACATTTTACCTCTATATGTTACAAATCCTTCAATATGTTGTTATTATTTTTATTTAAAATATTTTGACTTTTTAATAGATTTTTTTATTAGCTGATATATAATTAGCATGTAGTTTTATATTCGTTTTAGATGTACAACATATTGATTTGACAATTTTATACATTACTTAGTGTTTACTATGGTAAGTATAATCACCATCTGCCACCATACAGTGTTCTAACAATATTATTAACTAGATTACTTATGGTGTACTTTTCATTTCTGTGACTTAATTACTTTATAACTGGAAATTTGAACCTCTTACTTCAATGAGAAAAAATAGTTCATTTTTACCCACATATTTATTAGTATGCCATTTCTAAAGTTCTCCATTTATTTTTAAAGATCTAAACATTTTTTTTAATGCCTGATGTACTTCTTTAAACTTTTTTTTAACAGCAAGTCTGCTAACAATAGATCCTCTCAACTTTGGTTGTCTGAAAAAGCTTAATTTTGTCTTAATTTTGAAAAAAATATTTTGGTGATTTTAAAATTTTTATTTCTGTTTTTTCTCAGTATGTGGTATTAAGATATTGTTTCATTGTCTTCTAAGCTATATAGGTTCTTTTTTAAAAATATTTTATGTGTTTATTCATGAGAAACACAGAGAGAGAGAAGCAGACACAGGCAGAGGGAGAAGCATGCTCCATGCAGGGAGCCTGACGTGGGACTTGATCCTGGGTCTCCAGGATCCCACCCTGGACTGAAGGCGGTGATAAACCGCTGAGCCACCAAGGCTGCTATGTAGGTTCTGATGAATCTTTTGCATTATTATCTTTGTTCTTCTGAAAATAATGTACTTTTGACCTTTCCTGCTATTAAGATTCTTTTTTGTTGTTGTTTTTTGTTTTTCAGCAATTTGATTTCAATATGACTGTATAATTTTCTTTGGCTCTCATGATTGAGAATATTTTGAGCTTCTTGGATTATGGGCTTATAGTTTTCATCATATTTGAAAATTTTTAATCTATTATTTCTTCAAAAAAATCTTTGCCATGTCATCTTTTTCTTCTTTTTCATTGTATGTATGTATTTGAGGCTTAATAGTCTCTAATTGTCTCTTAATAGCCTCTTAATAGAGTCTTAATAGATCTTTATGTCTCTATTCCTTCTATTAAAATATTTTATCTTTCTTCAATTAAAAAGAATATTTTGATATTTTATCATGTTCACTGATTTGTTGTTCTTCAGTCTCCAATGCACTGTTAATCTAGTTCAGGGAAATGTTTATTTCAAATATTATATTTTTTATCTTTAAGAGTTGTAGTTGGTTGTTTTTTATATTTTCCATTGTTATATTCATTACATTGATGTTCATTTTTAAATACTTGAGAATTGAGCATATTTATAACACCTTTGTCTAATAACTTAATCTTTCACTTTTATTTATGCTTTTGTGGATTGATTTTTCTCCTGGTTATGTTTAATATTTTTCTTTTTCTTCACAAATCTATTATATTTTTATTGGAGGATGGCAACTACAAATTTCATATTTTTTTACTGCTTTTCTCTATTCCTTTTATATGTTAGATTTTGTTCTGAAGACAGTCATTATTGGATCAGTGACTTTTTTTCTTCTTTTTTAAATATTTTATTTTGAGGCTTGATTTCTATGGTTCTTTTTGAGAGGAGATGGGTCCGAGCCAGAGGAGTTTCTATCTCAAGTCTAGTTTAGGCTAATTAGTAAGGTATGGTAATTCTGGGATACATATCAAAAGACATTTGCATTTATCATGGCTTTTCTATTCTGGGTGGTGGGAATTTGAATTATTCCCTTTCATTTGTGTGTTTGGGGAATATTTTAAGATGCAGGATCGAGTAATTTTCTTTCTTTCCTTGAAGTTCACCTTTGTTAGGATTTGTAGATTTTTACCATATCTGTGCTTGCATTGGTATTCAGCCAAAGATTTATGGTGTCCCCTGTGCCAGTTTCTAAATTTTTTTTCTCTGTATAGCCCTACGTTTCTGTTATTCTCTTCTGCATATTCTAGCTATCTTTGCTTTCCCAAATTCAAACATGTTCTATTTTGGCTTCCTCATTCCCATGGTGTCAGTTAGAATTGCCACATGTAGCAGCTAGAGTGAAGGTAGGGCTCATCTTGTTTGGTTTTGCATTCTTACATTCTCAGTCCTGTACTAGCTGATGTTCAAATTATAAACACACTGTTTCATATATATATTTTTTTCAAATTGGTCCCTGTTATTCCTTCTTAGTCAGTGGCAGTGTGCTTTTTGCATTTTAGACAAGTATGCAAATATCTATCCAGATGAGATATAGATACTGGGAAAATGATCCCAACTATTGGGCAACTGAGATTTTAAAGTGAATGATTAAAGAAGTGCCAGCCTTCTTTTGTCTCATTGTCTTTATGACTCCAGAATGCATAGCATGTAAGAACCTGGGTTCCACTCCCATCTTTCCAGCTGAAATGTAAGGGACAACTGTCCTCCCTTTGTCAGAGGGAGGCCAAAGATGTACAATTCCAGTTTATAATGTGACAAGTCAGTGTCTGGAGTGACCACATCAGCATTTACTCTAGTGAAGCAATAGCTCTCCCCTGTTAGGATCAGCAGCTCCACTAAGGATTGTGACTCACTGGGAATCAATTGCCTTAAGCACTGGGTATTAGCTATTTTCTCTAGGGCTTTAAAGAGCCTAACTTCTCATCTAAAAGTCAAGTCTATAGGGGATTAGCTTTGGACAAATGACTTTACAATACATGAATTTTGTAATTTGTTTAGAACTAGACTGAATTTCCAGAATTCTAACATAGGCTGTATCTATCCTGAAGGATAAAAATATCATAGTATTTAAGAATTACTATTGCACCAATTATTTATTATACTGTGCTATATAATTTCTAAAGAAATTTTGTTTTGTTTGTTTCTGAACTCCCATTTTATTAGTATTTATTGCTGCATAACATTTTGAATCCAAAATTAATAGCTTAAAACAACAATAATTTGCTATCTAACATTTTCTGAGAGTTAGAAATCCTAACACACTTAGTTCAGCGGTTCTGGCTGATGATCTCCCATGAGATTGAGGCCAAACTATTGGCTGGAGTTTCAATCACTTGAGGGTTTGACTCATGTGGTTGTAAACAGCATATTTCAGCTCCCTATCACTTGGGTTTGATCATGAGATGGTAGACATCCATCCTGTCACTGTGTCTTAACTTGGTGAAAAAGAGCATCCTGGGTCTCTTTTATAAGGCCACGAATCCCACTCATAAGGGCTCCTCCCTCATGACCAAATTACCTCCAAAAGGCCCCATCTCCAAATACCATTACACTGGGGATTATTTTTCAACATATGAATTTTGGAAGGAAACAGTCAGTCTGTAGCATTCCGTCCTGAGCGCTCCCAAAATTTAGTCCTTCCTGCATACAAAGTTCATTTTTCCATTCCAATAGCCCCAAAAGTCTTAACTCATTCTAGCATTAAAGTCTAAGTTCAAAATCTCACATGAATATCATTTAAATCAGATATGAAACAGACTCAAGGTATGAGTCATTCTGAGGCCAGCCCCTCTCTAGCCATGAATCTGTGAGATCAAACATGTTATGTGCTTCTAAAATACAATACTGAAACAGGAATAAGGTAGACAGTCCATTTCAAAAGGGAGACATAGGGGAGAGGAAAGGAGGATGGATTCTAAATAAGTCCAAAGCCTAATGGAGAAAATTATATTAGATCTTCCACTTGAGAATATTCCTCTTTGGCTTCACATTCTGCTTTCCAGGCCCAGTGGGGTAGTAAGTCACCTCAATGACTCTGTGAGAAAACCAACTATGGCTGTACTGGGGCAGTTCTCAGCAGGGGTCTATGGTTCTCCCAGGTTGAGCCCCACACCAGGGCTCTGTCAGGCATCCCTAACCTTTAAAACCCGGTTTAGGGATGCCTGGGTGGCTCAGTGGTTGAGCATCTGCTTTTGGCTCAAGGCGTGATCCCAGGACCGGGATCTTCTTCCTCTGCCTGTGTCTCTGCCTCTCTCTCTCTCTCTTTCTCTCTTTCTCTGTCTCTCATGAATAAATAAGTAAAAATCTTAAAACAAAACAAACAAACAAAAAAAAACAGGTGGAGGTAGCCATGTCCCCTCAGGAACAAACACTTTGGGCCTGTGATGGATGTGGCACTCCTGATGATCTCTGAATCATCTTTGGGTCATTCTTCCATTATAGCCATTCCTCCATTATCTTGGGGCATTTATCCATTTTTTTTTAAATTTTTATTTATTTATGATAGTCACAGAGAGAGAGAGAGGCGCAGAGACACAGGCAGAGGGAGAAGCAGGCTCCATGCACCGGGAGCCCGATGTGGGATTCGATCCCAGGTCTCCAGGATCACGCCCTGGGCCAAAGGCAGGCGCCAAACTGCTGCGCCACCCAGGGATCCCTATCCATTATTTTGAACAATAACTCCTAGCTTCTGTTTAGATGGCTGAATCATACTAATCTTCGTATCAAATGGTCACATGGCCTCACCTTTAGTGTCCTCACATTTTGCAATATGAATAGGCTAAGAATTTTCTAAATCTTTAAGTTCTGCCTCCTTAATGCTTAACGATTCCATCTATAATTTCCCTCTTCTCACATTTTAATATAATCAGTCAGAAAAAGCCAAGCAACATCTTCAACACTTTTCTTAGAAATTTCATGCAAATATGCATGCTTTCACTTATATGAGGTATCTAAATTAATCAGACTCACAGAAACAGAAAGTGGGATGAATAAAGATGTAGTATATATATATACTTACACACACACCGAAATATTAGCCATATAAAAGAATGATATCTTGCCATTTGCAACAATACATTTGGAACTAGCGAGTGTTATGCTAACAAAATAAGTTGGTCAGAGAAAGACAAATACCACAAATACCGTATGATGTCACTCATATGTGAAATTTAAGAAACAAAACAAATGATCATAGGAGGAAAAAAAAAAGAGAAAAACCAAACTATTGAGAACAAACTGATGGTTACCAGAGAGGAGGTTGGCGGGTGCATTGTTAAATAGGAGTTAAGGACTGAGAAATACACTTGTGATGAGCACTGGGTATTGCATGGAAGTGTGTTGAATCACTAAATTATACACCTAAAACTAATATTGTGCTGTATGTTAACTGAAATTTAAATAAAAACGTAAAAAAAATAGTGGTCAGGAGGAGTGATGGGAAAGGGAACTGAGGAATTGCTACTCAATGGGTGTAGAGTTTATTATGCAAGATCAGATACAATATTGCATTTACAGCTAAGAATGTATCATGTCATATGTTTTTTACCACAATTTTTTTTACAAAAAAAAAAAATGTTCAGAACATTGAACAAGGTAATATATGATGAGACTAAGATTTTCCTGTGTGATTTTGGTTCCAAGAGTACTGCTCATTCATTGTAATTATTGCTGCTCTCCATGATATCGTGCCCATACTAAAAACTTATTACTATAAAATAGATTTCAAAATAAGCATTATTATCTTCTCCCAAGAATATCAACATATTAAAGTAAGACCAAAGGAAATGTGGAGAGAAATATGCACCATTTTATGCTACCAGAGGTGTTAAAGTGAAACCTAGCAATTAGACTCAATTTTAATATTTTTAGTTTTTTGTCTTCAAATAATCATCCAGGCACATATTTGCTTAGGTGCAGTTTGAAAATGAAATATGCCTACCATGCAGAAAATTATGTTAAGAAGTCAAAAATTATTTGGCTGTTCCTTACACATGCTACAAAGCTAGATAACTACACCAGAGATGGGAACATTGAAAAGATTGAATTGAGTATTGGTGAAGTTTAAAAAATATATTTTGCTAATAGAACAATCTAGGTTTAATTAGATTATGTGTTTCTACTATACAACACAGAATATAACCACAATAGGAAAAGGATTTAAGATCTGATTTTATATGAAAAAGGCAAAGAAAGAGTTCCGAAGTGTAAAAACCCAAAATCAGTTGGCTCAATTTTTGTACTCATTCAGACCAAAAAGACTTATTATTTATTTTATACATAGTTTGCCTCATGTGTGAATGCTATTTATGTGTGTGTGTGCTAATAAAATTTCTATCTTTTTCTAATTGACTTTCTTACACGGGTACATGTAATGTTGAGTATGAAGTATGGAATCAATAGCCACTGGATGAAAGATAAGATCCTTATCTTATCGTAACTAAGTATGGTAATTTAGATACTTAATTCTTCATTCTTTCCCGGAGTTTTGTTAGGGAAAAAGAGCAATGAAAGTGTATTTTTTTAAAGGCCTATAATGGTCTTTGGCATATAATAGGCTCTCAGTAAATATCATTTGAATAAATCAGTAAGTCTTGTCTTAGCTCAGGCTGCCATACAAAAATACCATAGATTGATTGGCTTAAACAACAGATATTTATTTATCACTATTCAGGAGGTTGGAAATCCAAGATTAAAGTGGTTAGGCTCTGGAGAAATCCTTCCCCCTGGCTTGCAGAGGGCCACCTTTTCACTGTGTCCTCTCATGGAATAAAGAAAAGGAGCTCACTTCTTCCTTTTCTTATAAGGACACTAATCTCATCATGGAGTCTTTATCTAACTAACTTCATTTAACCCCAAATACCCACCAAAGGCTTTATCTCTAAAGACCATCACAGTAGAGTTAAGGGTTTCAGCATACAGATTTTGAAGGGACACCTAGCATTCAAGCCATAACATTCCACCTGTGACCCCCCCAAAACGCATGCCCTTGTCTTATTCAAAACACATCCATTCCATCACAACAGTCTTAAAAATCTTAACTCATTGTAGCATGTCTCCTAAATCTAAACTCCAGAATTTCATCTAAATATGATCCAAATCAGGTAAGTGTAAAATTAGAGGTATGGTTCATCCTGAGTCAAATTATTTTCTAGTTATGAACTTGTTAAACTAGATGAATTATGTACCTTAAAAATACTTTGGGAGCAGCTCAGGTGGCTCAGCAGTTTAGTGCCACCTTCAGCCAAAGGCCTGATCCTGAAGACTGGGATGGAGTCCGGCCTCAGGCTCCCTGCATGGAGCCTGACCCTCCCTCTGCCTCTCTCCGTCTCTCTCTCAGTCTCTTACGAGTAAATAAAATCTTTAAAAAAAAATACTTTGGGGGCTAGGCATAAGATATATAGTCCCATTCCCATTTTACATGATTACTGTGAAATTTGTTAATGTTGTTGAATGTATCATAAGTTTGTCCTTTTTCATTGCTGTGCAGTATTCCAATGAAAAGTATGTCACAGTTTATTAGTCCTATCAATTTTTAAGGTTATCTGGACTTTTTACAAATTGAAATTATTGTAAATAATGTTGCCATAGATGTTCCTACAAGACTTTCATGATCACATGTTGTCATCTGTATAGAGTATATACCGGAATTATATCACTGCGTATAGGGTTAGGTATGAGGTCAATAGATATTGCCTAACAGAATTCCAAGGTCTTGCACCAATTTACATTCCCCCTAGAAATTCAGGAGAAGCTTGATTGTCCACATCTTCATCAGAATTTTGTTATATCATGAGATTAATTAAAAATACACTGATGGGGGGGATCCCTGGGTGGCTCAGCAGTTTGGCACCTGCCTTTGGCCCAGGGCATGATCCTGGAGTCCCGGGATCGAGTCCCAGGTCAGGCTCCCGGCATGGAGTCTGCTTCTCCCTCTGCCTGTGTCTCTGCCACTCTCTCTCTCTCTCTGTGTGTGTGTGTGTGTGTGTGTCTATCAAGAATAAATAAACAAAAATCTTTAAAAAAAAATTCTAATATGCTCTCCTTTGGAAAGAGTTGAGCATATTTATAAAAAAAATACACTGATGGGTGTGTGGTGGAAGTATATTGTGGTCTTAATTTGAATATGTCTTATGTTTGTTGTTATTTTATATGTTCTATTGCAAAATGCCTATCTAGGTTTTTGGTCCATTAATGTTTTGTTTGATCTTTTATTAATTTTATAGAATTCTTTATATTACACATGAGAGCTATGTATTTGCGTATGTCTGATCAATATCTCCTCCCAGGTTTTGACTTGCATTTTTTGCAATAATATTGTCTTTTGATTACAATTTTTAATTTTAATAAAATCAATTTATCATCTTTGAAAAAAGTAGCTTGCTGCATTTTGTGTCCTATTTGAGGAATCTTTGCTTATTTCAAGGGCATAAAGATATCCTCTCTTTTCTTTTAAGAGCTCTTTTATTTTTCATTCAACAACTGAATATATACATCATATCAATGGACTGGTTATGTGAAGAGGGCTGTTTCTGGACTCTCTGGTACTGATCTATATAGTGTCTATCATTATACCAATACTTATTATTTTATATATTATCTTTTTAAATAAATCCTACTGCTAAATAGTATAAACTCTCCAGCTTTACTTTCAGTGTTCCATATAAGTTCTAGGAAGAAGTTGCTGATTTCAACAAAAAGTTCTTGATGGGATTTTGATTGGAATTACATTAAATCTATACAACTATTTTAGCAGTATAGTGGTCTTGTGAAATGTAATCATAGTATATACCCTTCTGTTTATTTAGGTCTTCTTTAATTTCAATGATGTTTTGTAGTTTTCACTGCATGAATCTTAGTTTTCACTTTTGAATTCTAGATAATGGTTGCTGTTGGGTGCTATATATCATATAGGATGTTTTAGAATATCATGCCTCAATTATTATTTGCTAATATATAGAAATTTATTTATTTGTGTATATTGGTTTTGTAAACAGCAACTTTGCTAAATTCATATTAATTTTAGTAGTTGGTAGGTAGCTTTCCTAACTGTAAAATTGTCAGCAATGAATATTGCTAGTTTAATTCTTCCTTTCAACTCTTTCTGTCTTTGTTTTATTGCCTTATTGCATTGGTTAGAACTTTCAGTATGAAGGGGTTCAGAATATGTCACCCCAAGGTATGCTACTCTAGCATGCTGGTTATTTTTTTTTTAAAGATTTTATTTATTTATTTGAGAGAGAGAAAGCATGAGTAAAAGGGATGCAGAGGGACAAGCAGGGAGCCCTGTGGAGCTCCATCTAGGACTCTGACATCATGAGCTGAGCCTAAGTCAGATGCTTAACCAGGCATCCCAATACATTGATTATTTTGAATTAAAGGTACTTAAGATTTAGTTAGTGCAAGGACACCGACCCTTCTCTGTCTTCTTGAAAGCCTGAGAAAATCTCCCATGTGACAGATATCATCCCCATACCTGGAAGATAGAAAACATTGTTATTAGCAGAGACAGGGAATTTAGGACCAAAAAGTCTGTAAAACAAACCTTGCTAAACTAACTCTTATCTTTCTGGTTACTTCATCATTTCCTAATTATAGGACAAGTCCTTTTGTATTGTCAATTCTTCACAAATTGATTGTTTCTTTGTCTAAAATACATAAAAGCTTCCAAATTTGATCACTTCTTTAGGTTTTTATTCTCTTGTGAAGCCTTCCATGTACATGTAAAAATTCAGTGAAATTTCTATGTTTATCATCTGTAATCTGTCGTATGTCAGTTTAATTCATAGGCCTGGCCAGGTATCCAAAATGGGTAGAGGATGGTTTCCCTACAATACAATGTTAACTTGAGAAAGAGATAGTGGAACTCCTGTTTTATTCCCGACTTCAGAGGAAAAGTATTTAAAACATCAACAGTATGTTTGATATTAACTGGAGGATTTTGATGCTTTTAAATCAAGAACCTTAAGAAAGTTTAGTTCTTTTCCTAATTTTCTCAGAAATATTAAAAATAAGCAGTGGTTTGAATTTTTAAAATTTAGTTTTGTATTACTGAGATGATCATTTGAATTTTCTTTTTTTGAAAGATTTTATCTATTTATTTATGAGAGACACAAAGAGAGAGGCAGAGGCATAGGCAGAGGGAGAGGCAGGCTGCCTGCGGGAGCCCTATGTGGAACTTGATCACAGGATCCTGGGATCATGACCTGAGCGAAAGGCAGATGCTGAAACACTGAGCCATTGAGATGGCCCGATCATTTGAATTTTCTACTTTATTCTGTCAATATTGTGGAATTAACTTTTTTTTGTTTGATTCTATTTTTTCCCATTCTTTTTTCCTTTTTGCTCTTGATATTTCTAGTACTTTCCCTTTGAGTTATCTTAAATTATCCTTTTGTACATACAGTCTGCTGTTAAACTCATCCAGTTAATTCTGGATATCAAAAATTGTATAGATTTTAAATATCTGTTGGGAATCTTCATCTTTTTATCCATTTTTAATATTTCCCTCTATTTTCTTTAATATATTAGTGAGAGCTATTTAATTTATTTATTTGAGGGGAGAGAGAGAGTGCTCCTGCACAAATGGGGGAGGAGCAGAGGGAGAAGCAGGCTCCTTGCTGAGCAGGGAGCTCCACTCAGGGCTCAATCCCAGGACCCTGGAGTCATGACTTGAGCTGATAGTGCTTGCTTAACTGATTGAGACACCCAGGTGCCCCAAGAGCTATTTTAATGTTACAATTGCTTCCTCTTCACATGTGTACTACTAAGTTCAAATTGTATACAGACTTTATGTATTTGGAAACTGTAAAGACTCTGGATGATTTTATCTTCAACAGATAAAGCTTTTTTACTTAGATAAGTAGATAGGAAAAGAGACTGATTGCATAAATTCAGTTATAAATTGGGCCAGTTGAGGGACATGTTACAGGTTTGATGACATTGTCTGCCCTTTGTTCCTTGAGGGAATGTCACTGGGGCTTTAGTTTGCTTTCTCCTTAGTCTATTCAGTACTTCAGGGATTTGGACCTTTACTCATGGGTCTCCCACTTCACTAGACTTCCAATTCTGGTAAATATCTTGAAGAAAAGACCATGATACATTTGTTATAGAAGAGCTTAAGGAAAAAAAAAAACAAAAAACTTCCTTGGGAAATAGGGCACACATTTAGATCTTTTTAAATTTCCAAGATGTGCCAACTCACATGTCTCTCTCTGTGGGCCACACCCACACCTGGAATTAGGAGAAAACCTGGAGGTGGGGCAGCTATTGACAGTTTGTTTACATAGGAAACATTACTCTTTCTATGAAATTTTGGTTCATGTAACCCTATTTTTCTCAATAGCTCTATTCAATGTCTTTAAAAATATAATTTGCATGTATTTTTTTTTTTAAGATTTTATTTATTTATTCATGAGAGACAGAGAGAGAGAGAGAGGCAGAGACACAGACAGAGGGAGAAGCAGGCTCTGTGAAGGGAACCTGATGTGGAACTCGATCCTGGGACCCCAGGATCACACCTTGGGCTGAAGGCAGAGGCTTAACCGCTGAGCCACCCAGGCGTTCCAATTTGCATGTCTTATCAGATAAAGAGCTAGTATCTAAAATCCATAAAGAACTTATCAAACTCAACACCCAAAGAACAATTAAGAAATGGACAGAAGACATGCACAGACTTTTCTCCAAAGTAGACATACAAATGGCCAGCAGACACATAAAAAAATGCTCATCATTTGTCATCAGGGAAATGCAAATCAAAACTGTAATGAGATACCCCCTCACGCCAGTCAGAGTGGCTGAAATTAACAACACATGTTGTTATTGAGGATATGGAGAAAGGGGAACCCTCTTACACTGTTGGTGGGAATGCAGGTGGTACAGCCACTCTAAAAAACAGTATGGAGATTCCTCAAAAGTTGAAAAGAACTACCCTATGATCCAGAAATTGCACTACTAGGCATTTACCCCAAAGATACAAATGTAGTGATCCAAAGGGGCTCCTGGCCCAAAATGTTTATACCAGTAATGTCCACAATAGCAAAACTATGGAAAGAGACCCGATGTCTATTGACAGATGAATGGATGAAGATGTGGTACATATAAACAATGGAATACTACTCAGCCATCAAAAAATGAAATCTTGCCATTTGCAATGATATGGATGGAACTATGGAGTATTATGCTAAGTGAAATTAGTCGATCAGAGAAAGAAAATTATATGATCTCACTCATATGTAGAAGTTAAGGGAAAAAACAGAGGATTGTAGAAGAAGAGAGAAAAAAGTAAAAAAAGACAAAATCAAAATCAGGAAGGGAGATAACTCTCAAACATAGGGAACAAAACTGAGGGTCGCTAGAGGGGAGGTGGGTGGAGGGTGGGGCAGCAAGGTGATGGATATTAAGAAGAGCATGTGATGTAACAAGCACATGATGAGTTACTGAACTCTACCTTTGAAACTAATAATACACTATATATTATTTAATTGAATTTAAATTAAATTATAATTGAATGAAAAAGTATGATTTGCAGCATCTGTGGAATGTTTTAGATGAGGCAGTAAGAGAATTATTTGTCATTACTTATCACATTATAATTAGAACCAGATTCACTTTTGATAATATAATCTAATACACCAGTTTTACTTAAATATGTATAGTAATAGACATTATTTTGGCATTAATAGGGATCCCACATTAAGGAATCTTACATGATTCTATTTAATTCATTTTATCATTGTTTCAAAATAAAATTATATTTTCTCAACATAATAGTGTGTGAGCATACTGATATAAAAATGTAGGCTGACTGATTCTGAAATTGTCAGCTCTTACAGCCATAGCAGCTATTTTGAGCATGATATCTATCCATATTTTAGTGTAAAATTTCAGTTCCAAACTTACCAGGAGTATTGGAATTATTAATACCTTTTTCCTTATGGAGAAAAATCTGTCTAGCAACAGTGTAAACACATGCATCCTCTAAAATGATCAAAATCTCCAAATTGAAAGAACCCAACATATTCTGGGCTATAGGACATTAAATTAGACATAGGCAATAAAGTTATTATCTATTTAGACATGTAATAGTTAAATGTCAAGAAAGGTAGGTTAGGAAAAATTATATAAAGTGTTGTAATTAGTGAAAATACAACTAGATAAGTTAACCTCCAAGTAAAGGAATATTTAGACATAAATTTATATAGAAAGTGTACAGTTTACTGAGATGTGAAAAGAAAATGTTAGATAACATGACAAATATCCACTTTAACTTTCCTTTTTCTAAGGAAAGTAAAATATTCTTTAAAAAATGTACATATGATTTAAATAATTTTTTTTGCAAGAGATTGGTATAATTAATAGAGATAAAGGTAAATACTTATCTGCAGATTTAAAGTCAAGGAAAACAACAATGTCCTTTCACATCAAATCTTCATCTCTGTCAGATAATATATTTGTCAATATTGAGTGAGATAGAAATTATTTCCGTTCATTGGGGTGAATTTACTTCTTAGACCAAGGGTTTCACTGTTCTTAGGAAATATTCAGCAAAAACTGGAAATTAAATAGAAAGTTATTTTCTTATTTTTCCTTACCATGTTTCACTGTCCTAATAAATTCATCTATTTATTTCACCTTTTCCTTGGTTGCTATAGATCCCCTAATTATTTCAGGGAGTGTTTTGATGGAAAGAAGACTTTTTCTGATCTTTTTGTATTAGCAGGGACTTCTAGAATTCAGTCATTCAGAACAAAAAGTTCAAGTATTGTTAAAACCACATATTACTGGGAAATGAAAACATTTGGTAAATTAGAAAATAAATTCAAACTATGTAGAAATAATTATTTTCAGCTAATTCAAAATTCATCAGGTGTTTAGATTTAGTAATTAGTTTATTAAGGGACAAAAATCTATCCCTATCCTTTATAAAGTTACTTTATGATGAAAAAAGCTTTAAAATGATTTAAATGAATTTCAGATAATTCTTTCCTTATAAAGAACTTTTCTGAATAACAGTTAAGTTGTAATAGGAAAACATTTTCAGCATTTTTGACCTCAAAAATTCATATAGCAACTATCATATGCCAAGGCCTCCTCTAGGCACCTAGTATTTTTATCAGTACAATAAAGGAGACACTCATTTTTGCCCTCATAGACTTTATTTGCTCTCATATCAAAACAATTACTTTAAGAAATAGTATTTACTATAAAAAATCTATTATTTCTTCATTAATTATTGTGTAATATAAGGCTGATTTTTCTTCACTCATTGCGTCATAGAAGGTTGATTCTGCTCTCATGCTCTTCAGTCATAAACTCTTGAATGACATTACAGCAAGTGATAACTATCTCCTTTATTCACTTAGCATTTAAGATTTCTCTATGTCTTTTTATGGCTCAACATCCCATTTCATTTTAGTGCTGCGATATATTCCATTGCCTGGGATTTATCCAACTTATCCATTTACCTATTGAAGGACATCTTGGTTGCTTCCAAGTTTTCACAATTTAGAATAAATCACTAAAACTGTTTTTGCAGGCCTTTTTGTGTGTGTGAACTTAACCATTGATAGATAGCAAGGAGCACAATTGCTGAATTGTATGGAAGGGTATTTCAGTTTTGCAAGAAACCTCTGTTTGGTTGTACTGTTTTGCATTCCCACTGGTGCTGTATGAGAGTTCCTGTTGCTCCTCAACAGGAACACTCTGTTGCTGTTACAGATTTTGGCCATTCTAATTGATGCGTAGTGGTATCTCGTTTTAATTTGCATTTCCATGATGTCATGTGATGTGGTACATCCTTTCATATGCCTACTTACCATCTGTACATTTTCCTCGGTGAGACTCTGTTAAAATCTCTGGCCCATTTTTTAATTGGTTTGCTTTTTATTATTATTATTATTGTTAAGCTTTCAGAGTTCTTTGCATAATTTGGATAATATTCTTTTATCAGGTATATATTTTATAAATATTTCCTTTCAGTCTGTGGCTTGACTTCTCCTACTCTTGACATTGTCTTTCACAGAGTAGAAGTTTTAATTTTAATGAAGTCTAACTCATCAATTAAGTCTTTCATGGATCTAGTCTTTGATGTTGCATCCAAAAAGGCATTACCATGCCCAAAATCATCTATGTTTTTCTGGTATGTTACCTTCTAGAAGTTTTGTACCTTTGTGTTTTACATTTAAGTTATGATCTGTTTTGAGTCAGTTTTGGTGAAGGTTGTAAAGGTCTGTGACTAGTTGGTTTCATTATTTTGCATATGGATGTCCACTTTTTCCAGAATCATTTGTTGAAGAAACCATCTGTGCTCCATTGGATTGCCTTTGCTCCTTTGTCAAACATTTCTTCTGTTCTTTTCTCTCTTGTTTATCTTTCTGATAGTCCCATTGGGCATATGTTTTACTTTTTTATAGTTATCCCACAGTCCATGGATATTCTGCATGGGTTTTGTTTTTTGTTTGTTTGTTTTGTCTTTGCTCATTCTATTGTTTTGTTTTATTTTCAGATATTCTATTGTTATTCCATCTCTAGCTCAGAGTGTCTTTCCTCATCTGTGTCCAGTCTACTAATAAGTCCATCAAAGGCACTCTTCATTTATGTTTCAGTGTGTTGTTGTTTTTTAAATCTCTAGCATTTCTTTTTGGTTCTTTCTTAGAATTTCTCTCTTCATGTGTATTTTAATTATCTATTCTTACATGCTGTCGAGAGCCCTTATCCTATTAATTATAGTCATTTTAAATTCCAAATCTGATAATTCTAAGATCCCTGCCATATTTGGCTCTACTGCTTGTACTTTCTATTCAAATTATGTGTGTATGTGTGTGTGTCTCTTTTTTTGGTATGATCCCCCAGGAAGGGGATGCTGTAAATAAGCCTCATTAATGTGATGGTGAAGTGTGAGAGGAAGAAAGTGTTTTAAAGTCTTATGATTAGCTCTCAGTGTTTTAGTGAGCTTACACCTCTGGACTGTGAACTTCACAACTATTTCAGTTCTTTTCTTCTTTTTAGATGAGACAGGATGGCTAGAGTGGGCTTGAGTTGGATATATTCTTTCCCCAGGCTCTGATAACATCCCGGTAGGTTAGGCTCTAGATAACGAATTTCCCCTGATGGCTGGCTGTGTTAAGAACATAGTGCTCTGGCATATTTCAAAATGGTTCCTTTCTTCTCCTTCTACAAGAAAGCTGAGATTATTTTTCTCTGACAGTTACTATTGAAATCGGTGAAGCTCCTGGAAGGAAATCTCACAGTATTGTGGGTGTCCCTCTTATGACATGGTCCCTTGCACTGAGTTTGCAATTTCTCAATTACAGTTCCATCTTTATGACTCCGGTGCTGATTCCTGAGACGATTTCCATTCATGATTCTCTACTCCTGTAAACTGTGACTCCTTGTATTCACTTGTCTCTCCAGTCTCAAGGGCAATTTTCCCTGTATTCTCCCCTCTTCTGGAAACAAGAAGAGTTGTTCATTGTTCAGTCTGTTCAGCATTTTAATGGTTAGGACAAAGTCAAGTTCCTGATATGCAAAACCAGAAATCCCAAGAGTACTTTTAAAGGAGAATTTAAAGCAAAGCAAGAAAATATATTTACAAAGAAAGCCCAAAACTGGCTCTTTTATGTGGTACTTCATTGCATTAAAAGTACCTGAAATCCAAATATATTCTTGTATATATGTGGAAATCCTCCATTAACTTGCAGTACAGTCAACAAATGAAACCCTTCATGAGGTCAAACTCTCTTATCCTCAAGAGAGGCACCTGTGAGTAGGACTGTATTTATGTAGTCATCTCAGTCATTTGGTTAGCTCAGTTTAGACCTTTGTTCTTCTGAGTGCTGTTTAAGAAATTTCTTATTCCTGTAATAGAATTATACATCTGATTTTTTTTAGTTCATTCACAGACCTAAACTGAATGATTAAAAAAAGATGGAAGTACCAACAAGTATGTCTATCATGTTGTGAGTATGAACTTAATTATAATTTCTTTGACTGATTTCTAAGAGAAATATATTTCCTTGTAAATACAAACTGAGAGGATGTCTTAAAGGCCTCACTTGAAAACAACTGCTAAGCCTAAAATTATTAATGATATAGTATAAAGTATAAAATAGGCAAGAACTCATTTTACTACCAACAGTTAGGGAAGCATACCATATACAAACCAAAAAATAACAAGACAATTCTCTAAGACATAATGCAGATGAAAACAGATTGTTAATAGTTCAAAGAGTCAACTCAATCCCACAGAAAGGACAGCATTATGAGCAAACAGATATAGACACTTTGGCAGATTCTCACTAATATCTCTTATAGCATAGAGCTAGGAGGAAAACCAAAACTTATATAAAGATCAGACTTGGTACTACTTGCTTTCTTCAATATGGATTTCATCTGTAATATTTAAAAAATAGCAGTCAAAATTCTGTTCTGCCTTCTTATATTCCACATTTCATCAATCCTTAAAAAAAGACTATTTATTTATTTATTTATTTATTTATTTATTTATTTAGGAGAGAAAGAGAGAGAGAGACAGCATGAGTTGGAGAGATGGTGCAGAGGGAGAAGGAGATGAATACTCCTCACTGAGCAGGGAGCCCAAAGATATAAGCTCAATTCCAGGACCCTGAGATCATGAACTGACCTGAAGGCAGATGCTTAACCCACTGAGCCACTCTGGTGTCCTGACAATTCTTTTAAGTTGTCCAGAATCTGAATTGGACCATCCATTTATTATATATATATATATATATATATATATATATATATATATATATATATATAGTTTGTTTTATTTTGTTTTGTTTTCCTTTAGTCCCCACTTATCTGGATTAGGAGAATTGAGAGAGTGGCATGTAGTAAACTCAGATACACACTTTTTACAATCTGCAAGCCAACAGTAGTCAACAAGATCACCTTCAAAGATCATCTTTATAAGAATAAAGAGATGTGAGGAATTACTCTTGCAAACATTTCTAGAATTTTAAAATGCTATAATTCAAAAGAAGAAAAACCTTCATATAAAGCAAAGTAAGAAACAATGCAGGAACTCCCAAAACAATTTTCATGTATATTCTTAATAAAAATAAAGCCATTTGTATGTCATGTCTAAGGGTTTAGATGTTATCATAAAAATGGAATCATCTACCTGATGACCTTTAGTATGGCAATGATTTTTTAGATACCACATCAAAAGCATGGTCCATGAAATAATTGATAAGCTTGACTTTATTAAAGTTAAAAACTTCTGTGTGAAAGACAATGTCAAGAGAATTAGTAGACAAGCTACACAAAAGGAGAAAATATTTGCCAAGGACATATCTGATAAAGGATCTTTATGAAATACATAAAGAACCCTTAAAACTCAACAATAAGTAACAAACAACCTAATTAAAAAATAGAACAAAAACCTTAAAGGACCCTCACTAGCAGAGATCTACACATGGCAAATGAGTATTTGAAAAATGTTCCAAATAATATGGCATCCAGAAAATGCACATTAAAACAATAAAATTCCACAATACACCTATTAGAATGGCCAAAATCTGGAACAGTGATTACACCAAATACAGTGAGGATGTGGAACAACTGGAACTTTCATATAGTTCTGGTGGGAATGCAAAATGACACTGTCGCTTTGAAAGAGACTGTTTGATAATTTCTTACACAACTGAACTTACTCTGATTGGAGTAATAAGGAATCAAACTCCTTGCTATTTACACAAATAATTTGAATACTTAAGTCCACACAAAAACCAGCACACAAGTATGTTTATTGCAGATTTATTCAAAATTGCCAGAACTTGGAAGCAACCAGAATGTCCTTCAGCAGAAGGGTGGATAAATAAACTGTGATACATTCAGACAATGGATTATTATTCAGCACTAAAAAGAAATGAGTTATCAAGTCATCTAAAGACATAGGGAAGCTCTACATACATATTAATAAGTGAGATAAGGCAATCCGAAAAGGTTGCAAAATGTATGATTCAAACTATATGACTTTCTGAAGAAGGCAAAACTATGAGATAAATAGGTACACTACAGAGGTTTATTATCATATGCATATAATATCCATATCAGCAGAAGAAAGTATTCTGTAAATAAGCTTTTTTTAAATCATGTATGGAAATTTTAAAAAGTTAGAAAGCAGAAAGAGAAATAAATAATAAATTATTCCAAAGTATTATAAATAATCAAGAAGTATTATTCTAATATTCTAAACATGGTTGTGCACAGATTCTTTCTTAATATAGTTCACAACCTCCCTCTAGGAAGAAATTGGCTTTCATGATAAAATGCTTAGCAACTTTAATATAAAATATAAAGAAATTAAGACCACTGGGAAACAAACTGCTCACTTACTTATCTGAATGACAGAAATCTCATAATCTTCATTCAACATTCCTTTTGTTTATATTCAGTTTAAAAATTATTAAACAACAATTCTTTCTTCGTATAAAAACTCCTTATTATTACAAAAGAAATTAATTGAAATAGGATGCTAGAGATTTCTTTTTTACAGTTCTAAAACCAAATTTGAAAGTCAACATATGGTCAAAACTAGTTCAAGGAAAAGTTTTTAACTCCATGGAATCATAATTTATTAGATGGGTTTTCTCTCTGTAGTAAAGACAGAGACTCTAAAATTAGATTTATTAATATAAATGAATTATCCCACAAGCTTATTATGAAGAAAAAGTGAAAAAGCCACAAATTTATTTATACTGTGGTTCATTCATACTTAATAAATATCATCTAATTATTAGCATCTACTGTGTTACTTCAAAATAGTCCATACATACATGTAAAATGTATATGTATTATATGTACATATATATTACTTACATACTATTATATTTAATACATTTATATATTACATGTATAATATTTACATTACATAAATATATATTAACTGCAGTATAAATATATTATAAATTTTATATTACACATATTCAATATATATATGAATATATACATGTATACACATAAAAATATATATTTGAATATATTATATCCTAATGCATATTATAAACATACATACATATTTTTTTCCGTGCATTTAGTCTTATAAATTCAGCTCATCATTCCATCTGAAAAAGACAGATTGGTTCCTACTTTAGCCACTTAACCTATTCACTTCTCTTTACAGTTTTGTATAATATGCAAATTTGGTGAGCATCACAGCAATGCCATTTGTGATGATGTTGAACTAGATAGGAATAAAAACAGCACGCCACTAGAGATTTTACCTCCAGTCAATTCTATAAAACATTAACTTAAAACCATTTAAATAAATGTTGCTCTATTACTCTGATAGGATGGATATCAAAGTGTTTTTACAATGAAAGTGAGAGGACTTGAAAAGAATTCAAGTCTTGTTTTTAAACCATATTTCCCCGTGGTAGGCAAAGTGTTTCTAAACTAACTCTTCTGTAAGTCAGTGTTCACACAGTACAGTTCAGGCTGAGAGCTGCTTAGAGATATGCAGAGGATGAGAGCAGAGGTGTAATTTTGTAAAAGTTATTTTGTTGTTGTTGTTGTTTTAAGTACAGAGCTTCTAAGGCTCCTAGTATCATCCCATGCAATTTAAAGGAATGATCTAACATTTGACTTGCTCATTTTACCTGGACCATCCTAAGTGAGAAATTGGTTCTCATTTAATATAAATAAATGATGCCATCACAAATGTCAATACTAGGAAAGTTTCCACCTGTCGAATACTGAGAAACTTTGACTACAGCCTAGGGCAATAAGAGAGAAATTCAGGAGTAACACTGCTGGGAATTTCCATCCAGCAATTTGTTGTCAAATGCATTGATGTGAGGCCCCCAATGACTCAGAAACTGCTTGCTCCAATGACAAGAGCAACAAAGCGCTCATTTCCAATTACCAAGGGGTTTTAAAGTGTAAACTGTATTCCTTTTCTGTCAGCTGCTCAGAAACCTGGAAAGGGAAATCAGCAACATTTCAACACTAAACTGTTCAACAATGTATGTTGCATGTGTTTCTGTAGCATTCTGGACAGTGTGCATTTGGTGAACAAAATGTTAATTAGCATGTTTGAAATATTGTTCCTAGTGTGATGGATTTTGCTTAAAATATTAAAATTGTCTTTTTTTGAAATCAGACATTACATTTAGAGAAATTATTCAAGTGTTATGTAAGCTGAATTCTCCCAACATATTTTTAAAATTATGATAAAGGCACTTTTAATATAAGTCTTGTATCTAGAGAGGAAACAAATTATCTCTGTAAGATTTGAATCAGTAACCCTAATACAATCCTCCTTTTCAAGCTCAATTTTTAATTTTTATTCATCCTAACAAATATCAAAGTATAAAGAAGAAATAATACCATACTAATAGAAAATAAACGTGTCAAAATTTTATTTATTTCATTAATTAATGAGGGAAGTGTCCCCCGGAAGTTGCTAACAAGCCACAATAACCCAGTTTCCTAGCCCCAGCTAACAGGTACTGCTTGCCACCAGAAACTAAGCCCAGATGCCAGAAACTACAAGCTCCAAACAAGCCCCCCCACATGACCCAGTCTTCACAGGTTTGGTCCAGTGCAGATACCCTGCTAACCCTCTAGATCATTATCATCTAATTGCAATAATAAAAAGCATACCTACCAGCGCCATAACAGATCTGAGGAGGCCCATTTAAAGGAAGAAAAGAGGTGGCACTCAGGATTGGAGAAGCCTTCTCCCCCTTCCACAACAACAACAACAACAACGGCAGCAACAACAACCAAGGTCAGTTTGCTTGCTTAGCAGCCATTTAATTACTCTAATCCCATAAAACCCATACCATGAGACCTACTCAAGCGTAACCAAGGAAATGGTGTCTTCAGAGCATGAGTTCTCCTCCATTCTCTCTGGCCATTGAATAAATTACCTGCTTGCCATCAAATACTATTTTTTGTTTGGTCATTTGGCAAATAGTATGAGTAAGGAAACAACCTACTACTCCAGTAACAAAAGCAGTAAGGAAGTGTGATGACCAAAAAATATTTTAGAAATATATATATATATATATAATTCATATTTTTATATATATAAAATACATGTAATATATAATATAATAAAATAATATAATAAATATATAAAATAAAACATTATATTATTATATTATTATATTTTTTATATATATATAATTGCTGTATTTCATATAGAGGTGTTATGTCCAACTGGGATATGAAGTGATATGTCCACTGAACAGCAATCATGTGTATCTCTAACAGGCAAAATCAAATCTAGCATACAATTTTACTAAGTGCAGGATCTTTTTTCTTTAAGATCTTATGTATTTATTTGACAGAGAGAGAGAACAGTAAGCAGAGCTGCAGGCAGAGGCAGAGGGAGAAGCAGACTCTCTGCTGAGCAGAGATACCCCCACCCCCAACCCTCACAGGGGCCTCCATCCCAAGACCCTGGGATCATGAGACTGGAGCCAAAGGCAGAAGCTTAACTGACTGAGCTACCCAGGTGCCCCGAAGTGTAGGATCATTAATTAAGAGTTAACATTTTCATTTGTTTTGAGATATTTTCTGATTTCCATTTTAATGCCTTCTTTGACCCATCATTGGTCGTCTTAGGAGCTGAGAGGAGAATTGAGGAGATGTTGGTCAAAGAGTACAAATTTTCAATTAAAAGATGAAAACATTCTGGGGATCTAATGCACAACATTGTGATTATGGTTAACAGTACTGCACTGGATACTTGAAAATTGTTAAGAGAGTCAATCTTAAGTGTTCTCACCATAGAAAAAAATGGTAATTATGTAATGATGGAGGCATTAGCTAGGCTATGATGATAATCACATTCAACAGATAAGTGTATCAAATCAACACCCTGTATGCCTTAAATCTACACAGTGTTATACGTCAGTTATATCTTGTGTATCAAATCAACACCCTGTACCCCTTAAATCTACACAGTGTTATATGTCAGTTATATCTTGGTATGGCTGGGAAAAATAGAGTTAACAGTGAACCTCACTAAAAACATACATCTAGAATCATACATAACCTTAGTGGCTGTATTTTTCACCTAATATTGAAAGAACAGAGCAAGGAAATATGTTCTCATCTAAGATTTGCAAATTTTTTTTGACACAAGTAAGGAAACTGATTTTCAGAGAAGTCTTGAATGACGAGAGGAAAAGTACTATCTTTAGCATCTGTATTTATTGGCTTGAATTTCTGTGACCTTGCCAGTACACATAGCTGAAGTAGCTAAGTGACTCTTCAGTGGAAAGTAAAGGTTTGAGTAATTATTCCAAGTAGAGGAGAAGTGTTTGCAAATTAAGTTTTTCAAATGTTTATTTATTTGTTAGAGAGAAGCAGGGGAGGGGCAGAGGGAGAAAGAGAGAGAGAGAGAATCTCAAGCAGATTTCTCACCCAGGGCAGAGCCTGACATGGGGCTCCATATCTCAACTGGAGATGGCGACTAGAGCTGAAATCAAGAGTTGGTCGCTCAACCAACAGAGCCACCCAGGCACCCTACAAATTAATTTCTTAAAATTAATTAAAATTGTAGTCCTTCCTGTTATAACTATCATTCCTTTATGAAATGACTTTTATCATTGATCTACTTCCAGGATGTTGTCCAGGATACCACATTACACTTAATAGTGGTGTCAGCTTAGTCTCTTAGTTTCTTGGGCTTCCTTGATTTCGATGACCTTGACAGTTTTCAGGAGTCCCGGACTTATGGGTATTTATTTTGTACTTTGGGTTATATTCTCATACTGATTTGCTTATTTTGTTGTGCAAATTGTTTCAGTTTTGGCCATTGAGAGCTCTTTCAGTTTCTGTGTCCCTTTTCCACACCCTTACCAATGTTTGTTTGTTTGTATGAGTGTGTCCTTACTTGGCACCAAACAGTGCTCCATACTCAGTTCAGATCTAGATTTATTGGAGAATACTATTAGAAACCAAGATCTTGCTTATTGCTGCTGGGGTTCTATTTCTTAGTTAATAGATCAAGGAAATATATGTGTGCATATGGATCCTTTCATAAACATTTCTACAAATATTTTTATATGTAGCCATCTGTATCTACAGTAAGCTAAACATGAGTTTATATCAGTGTCTCCAACTAATCCATCATCACAAGGATCATTCTAGCTTCTTCCCTTTTTTTATTGGTAAATTTCCAGACAACAATGATAAATTTGACCATTACGATTTTCAATGCATTCTGGCTAATGAGTAGTGACTTTTCACCTTTACAGTAGCATAAAGAAGAGTTTGTCGTAAAAATTCCATGGGTTTCATTTATTTATCCCCATTCCAATCCCTTGGCAACGATTTATCTGTTTACTATCTTCATAGGTTTGGCTTTTTCAGGATGTCATGTAATTGAAATCACGCAGACTGGTTTCTTTTATTTAGTAACATGCATCTAAGAACTAGTTCTGTCTTTTTTGGGGCATGATACTTCTTTTTTCTATCACTGAATAATATTCCATTGTATGCATGTACCACAGTTTATCTGTTCCATTTTACAGAGAAATACAGGATATAGCCAGTTTTGATAGCAATTGTGTGTATGCTGCCAGCTTTATTGGTCATATTTTCAGAGTGGTACCAGGTTCCTGAAATGAAAGATTAGAAAGGGAGCAGGGGAGGTTTGCAGAAGAGAGGGAAAAGGTTACTTAGTTTAAAATCAAGCTTCACTGAAACATTAATGCAGCCATTTTGATTTTTGTTTAACTTCATGCTTTTAAGTGGTTTCAATTACTGTTTTAATTTGGAATTCCATAATGAAAAATAATATTGAGCATTTTCCATATATGTTTTTGGCTGTCTTTGTATCATCTTTGGTGAGGTGGCTATTAAGATCTTTGGCCTATTTTTTTTTATTTTTATTTTTTGGCCTATTTTTTAATTGTGTTACTTGTTTTTTTTTTTTTAATTTTTGAGTCTTGAGTGTTCTTTTATAAGTTGAGTAAAGTTATTTCAACATATATATGTTTATATTTTCTCCAAGCTTGTGGGTTGTCTTTCATGTACTTTTTAATGGTGTCTATTATAGAACAGAAGTTTTTACTTTTCTTTTTTGTTTATTTTTTAGTTTTTACTTTTCTTATCAATTATTTACTTTGTTGTTATTTTACTATTATATCTATAAACTTACCACCAAATAAATGTAAGGCTTATGTTTGAGTACCTTCTGTTTTTCATATGAATGATCCACTGTTTAAGTTCTAACTATTGAAAGACCACCCATTCTCTATTGAGTTGCCTTGGTACCTCCATCAAAAATCAGTTCACTACATTTGTGTGAATTTATAATGGACTTTCTATTCTATTTCTCTATATAGAGAAATGGAAGAGTAGATACTCTTTCATCAGTGCTACCCTGTCATTATTGCTACAGCTTTATAATAATTCTTAAAATGGGGTAGTGGCAGTGCCCCAACTTAGTTCTTTTTTAGTATTGAGTATTCTAAGATTTTTCCCTCTACATTTAGATTTTAGAATCAATGTGTCATATTTACAAAGTAGCTTGCTAGTATTTTGATAGACATTTCTTTGAATGCATAAATCAAGTTGAGACTAACTGATATCTTAACATTAGTCTTCCAGTGCATGAATACAGACTATCTCTCCATTTATTTATTTTTTTAAATTTATTTCATCATCATTCTGTAGTGTTTTTCATATAGGTCCTATACATATTTTCTTAGATTTATACCTATTTCATTTTTAGCTGCTATGCTAATAACACCTTTTTAAAATTAAATTCCTACTTTTTACTGCTAGTATATAAGTAAATAAATCACTTTTGTATGTTAACTTTGTATCCTGAAATCTTGCTATATTTCATATTTATTAATATCAGGTTTTTTTTGTCACTATTTGGTATTTTTTCTGTATATTGTCATGTCACCTATGACCAAACATGTATAGAATCTCTTGTGATATTTTTGTTGTTGTTGTTGAAAGAAATGTTTGTATTGAGTAATACAAATTGAGGTGAGTAGACCTTCAGTGTGAGAATTATTGGTAATGTATGTAGGAGTTAGGCTATGTTTAATATTTTCTATACCTAAAGGTTATAAAGGTTTCTAATTCATCCAGTCTTCTTGTTTTTCTCTCCCATGTTGGCTTTAGGATAATCTAAGAACCCCCCCCTCAGAAAAAGTCCATCTCTATCAGGTGTCTTCCACTGTTCGTTGTTACAGTGTAGCCCTATTGGTGTGGTGGTAAGGCATATGGCATGAAGAAACAGTTCTTTAACTTTTCAGTTCAATTTCAGATTTTTTTGTGGCCTTGTGTTTTGTGCTTATGACCTTCATAAGTGTTACTCTATCACTATAAGTAATTTATAATTTTCTCAGTGTTTTATTTTTGGAAGATTGGGAGTTCTGACTTTTAAACTCTTTTTATATTTTAATGTTAAAACTGAATATCCTACATATTCTCTTTTCTAATTTTTAAAAAATGTATCATTGAATTAAATTACAGTTGACACATGATGTCATATCAGTTTCAGGTGTACAACATAGTGATTTGACACTTTTATACATTATTCAGTGCCTATCACAATAAGTATAGTTTCCATCTGTCACCACACAATGTTATAACAATAATATTGGGGCACCTGGTGGCACAGTTGGTTAAGTATCTGAGTCTGATTTTGGCTCAGGTTATGATCTTCAGGATCTTGAGATCAAGCCCTGCATTGGGCTCTGTGCTCAGTGTGGAGCTTGCTTAAGATTCTCTCTCACAAAAAAAAAAAAAAAGAAAAAAAAATTGATCGTATTCCCTAGTCTGGACTTTTCATCTTTGTGACTTATTTATTTTGTAACTGGAAGTTTTTACCTCCTAATCCCTTCATGTACTTCATCTACCCCCTCACTCACCTCCCCTTTGCAACCACCAGTTTGTCCTCTGTATTTAGGAGTATCTTTCTGGGGGTACTTGGGTGGCTTGTCAGTTAAGCGGCTGTGTTGGCCTAAGTCAGGATCCCAGTCAATGATCAAGCCCTGCATTATGCTTCCTGCTCAGCAGGCAGCATGCTTCTCCCTCTCTACCACTTGTACTCTCTTGCATGTTCTGTCTCTCTAATAAATAAATCAAATCTTAAAAAAAAAAAAAAAATCCCTTTCTGTTTCTTACTTCATTTGTTTTGTTTTATAGCATCTTCTCTTTAAAAAACCACATATTACTTGAAAACTAACATATTCTCCTTTTTTCGTTTTTTTTCCATATTCTCATTTCTCCTTTCATCCCTTGCTCTTCCCCACTTTAAAAGAAAATGCCATTCCTATCATTAGTCCTGACTTACTATAATACATTGCTTCAGATATGAAACAAAAACAAAAAAAACAAATGAACAAAAACAGGCACTGAAAACAAAGAGCTAAATGTGAACATTAATGTCAACAATGTTGCCTTCCATCCAGGTCTCATAATGCCTTCTTTCCTTCCACCTCAATCCATCTGTTGAAGAAATACAATTACAATGAACCACATCTTATGCTTAAATATAATTTTTGAAAACTTGTAAAACACATCTTTGCTCAATTGCAATAACTTAGAGGGAATTTAACATTTGCAGTTTTACAGGCATAAGGTATTTTTAAAATACAATTTTAAATAGGGGCCCTGAGTGGCTCAGTCTGTTAAGCAGTTGCCTTCGGCTCAGGTCATGATCCCAGGGTCCTGGGATGGACTTCCCTGGGATCAGGCTCCCTGCTGGATGAGCAACCTTTTTGTGCTGTTTGTGCTCTCTTGCTCACTCTCTCTTTCCCAAATAAATAAATAAAATCTTTAAAAAATACAGTTTTAAATAATCCACATTTGTTTACAGTGGAGTATGCGAGATGATCAAGTAAAGACACTATTACACAACATATAATACACTAAGACAAAATTAGGAAATGTAGGATTAAAGTTATTTCAATGAGAAACAAAGTGAACTTTTCAATTTTAAAGAGATTATTATTTTAATTACTATAAGCCTCAAATCACTGTGGTATTTATATTCTGTTAGATACTCTTAAAAGAGCAATGTAGCATTTTACGCAAAATTGTCACCATTTAGAATCGCCCATATATTGCTTCCTGCGCAACCATATAATCTTATGGCAAATTTTTAAATGTCTATTTAAAAATGTTAAGAAGAATACAATATTTCAAAAATATTTTATGGATTATAATGTAAAAGAAAGGGCAAAAGATTATGGATATCATTAGAATTTGTTAAGGTTAGTAGTGCCTGGGTGGCTCAGAGGTTGAGCATCTGCCTGACTCAGGGCGTGATCCCTGAGTCTCAAGTCTCAGAGTCCAGTCCACATCAGGATCCCCACAGGGAGCCTGCTTCTCCTTCTGCCTGTGTTTCTGCCTCTCTCTCTCTCTCTCTCTCTCTGTGTCTCTCGCGAATAAATAAATAAAATCTTTTTTAAAAAAATTTTTGTTAAGGTTGGAATTAAAGTCCAAGTTCTTCATGTATTTTGTATATCAGCCCCTTATTGGATATACCATTTGCAAATATCTTCTACGATTCATTTGGTTGCCTTGTCATTTTGTTGATGGTTTCCTCCCTCCCTCACTCCCTCCCTTTCTTCCTTTCTTCCTCTCTCTGTGTCTCACCTTCTCTCTCCCTCTTTCTTTCTCCTCCACTCAAATATAAAATTCATGTAGGCAGATAATCTGTCTGCATTATTCACTGTTCCTTCCATTATTCCAGGGAATAAGACATGGTAAGTGTTCTATAATGATTTGTTACAATATATAAATTTTCATAAAAAGAAGTCCAAATGTAGGCAGTTATGCTTTGGCAAAGTCAGCAGCCCCACAATCAGTTGTTTCTTTTTCCTGTTTTGTTGCTTTGTCATTCCCAACAAACTGACATTCTGATAAATCTTATTTCATTGGGATTATAAATTGACCTCAGCATCACCTAACATCCTCCTACATTTTGATTCAAAACCTTAAAATATAACCTGCTACCTATTTTTGTGTAGCTTGGAATGGTCTTAACAATTTAAATGGTTGAAACAATTTTTATTATTTCACAACACATGAAAATTACAGACATTCAAGTTTGCATATCGGCTGTGTGTTGAACTGTATCCCCCAAAGACATTAAAGTCTCAATCCCCTTAGTGTGAATGTGACCTTGTTTGGAAATAGTGTCTTCACAGATTTAATTATTTAAGATGAGATCATTGTGAATTTGAGTGGGTCCCAAACTTGAAGGCTTATCTTTATAAGAGGGAGATTTGGAAACACACACAGAGGGGAGAGAGGACTGTGAAAATGGAGGCAGAGATTGGAGCGATGTAGCTACAGAGCAGGAATGCTAAGGATTGCAAGGCAACCACTAGCAGCCAAGAGACAGCCAAGGAAGGATTCTCCCGTAGACCTTTCTGAAGGAGCAGGAACATGGCTGGCACTTTGAATTCAGACTTCTAGCCTCCAGAACTGAGAGAGAATACATTTAAGTTGCTTTAGACCACCTAATTTATGATACTCTCCTGAGGCAGCCCCCCAAAATGAATGCAGTGTCCATTAATAAATCTTATTGGAACCCAGCCATGCTCACTCACTTACCTATTGTTCAGAGACACTTTCACATGGCAATGGCAGATTTGATTCATGATAACAGAGAATATCTGACCTGTAAAGGCTAAAATATTTACTTTCTGATCCTTTCCAATAAAGGTGTGCAGACTCCCAGTTTAGAATTTAGCATTATGATTCATCCCTCAGGTGTGGGCCCGCCTTTCCTGAAGCATATGAAACCTCAAAGGGGAAGAACAAATTCCATATTGTATTGGGTATGAGAGAAGGTTGAGGGTTGGTGTGCCTGGATATAGCAGAGTATTTCCTCTATATGTATTTCACCAATAGCAAGCATGATATATATTTCTGCTACAAAATTACTTCTCCATCAGGAAATTGCATCTGTTTTCTTAGAATTCTTTCTACTTTTAGAGTTATAAATTAATTTTAATAGCATCACTCTCACACACACATGCACACGCACGCACACATGCTTCCCTTTGGCCCATGTTGGATGTCATGTCGTCAAGCAGGAAATTTGAATAATGTTGATTAAAAGGGATTGCAGAAGCACAAACAACATAAGCCTGTTTCAAGTCATACAGAAGGTCCAAGATTCTATTTCTTGACTCACGTCATTGCTAATCATTTCACAGAGACCTGACAGCCACGGCACAGATTCTGAAATATCGTATCAATCACTCGAAGAATGAAATACCAAGAGTGAGGTATTTGCCTCCGGCACTTGCTCTAGAACTGACCAACAATTGGGAATGTAATAGAGATGGGCAGACTGCCAAGCCAGGGAATCACCTCAAACCTTCTCCAAATAGTTGGATGCTCAGAGTGATTATCCTCTCTCAATTATAGATGTGACAAGGAGCAGAGTTTTTAGGTGCTGTTTTTGCCACTAGTTTCCTTCAATTAAAACAACCATCAAAAGTGGTAAAATTGTGTTTATAAATCTATCCATTAGTTTTAAAAGAAATTACATTGTTGAAAGGCAGCAGTAGTGGAAAGAAAAAAAGGCATTCGAAATTGGACCATTATCACTCATTCGGCATTGAATTGTGAGTCAATTCTCCGTGAATCTGTGGCATTACTACATGTCCATGTATTCAGAGACCAAGTGCTTTTAATATCTTTTCAGGAAAATCTGTGGAGACCTATGACAAGGAGATAAGAATAGTGAATTCTTCTTAAGAAAACGTATGTACATTCCTGGATACGTTAAGATAGAGGTAGTGATTTCCTCTAGAGAAACTTAGAGACCTCCCTCCCTAGAGCTACTCTATGTGATAAAAATTGCCTCTCTCTGTGGAAAAGAGGACAGCAAATATGGACAGGTTTGTCAGTAGCCCCTATAGAAGGTCAGAGTCTATAAAACTTGGGATTCCTCTCCTCTAACTCATCCTCACTATGTACAGTTACCAGCAGTTACTCACCGTGACTTGTGGAAAATGGGGCTCAGGGAACAAGCATTGCTGTGCCCCTTGGGCTGCTCCTCCTGCTGCAAGTAATAAACTGCTTTGTGTCTGACCTCTTCTTTTCCTTTTCTTTTTCTTCCATCTTTTCTTTGAAATAGCGTTTTTTGACATGGTTTCTAAAATATACATTTTATTTTCTAAGTTCCACAACAGCTTAACATGGAGTGCCTTATTTAAATGGATTCATTGGTCACCAAACATACTTTTGCTTTTTTAAAAGTTATCGTTTTCATATATTATTGTTTCATGCTCATTCATTTCTCACTTGTCTGGAAATAATTTTTAGAAGAATGTTCATTAATTTGAAAATATTATCTTTATACTCCAATGTCATACACAGTCTATTATATCCTAAGCCATAATTTTTCTTTCCCTGAAGACATTACAGGCATGGTTTTATTGTCTCTTCAGAAAAAATGTAGGGCAGAAGTCTATAGTCAGCCTGATTTTTTCCCCCTCTTTTGTCTAGATGACAAAGGATTATTTTTCCTTTGTCCTTCAGGATTTTAACTAGGATAGATTTCATCGTTGCTAATTCTGTCCATTTATTCATAGACACCATGGAAATTTTCTATATTTTGATTCTTTTTTTTCTACAGGCTTTAAACAATATGCATAATTTTATTATTCTATTTTTCCATTGTCTTCATCAGAAACACTAATTAAGGGGTGCATGATGGCTCAGTCAGTTAAGCATTGACTCTTGATTTGGGGTCAGGTCAGAATCTCAGAGTTGTGAGATCGAGCCAAATGTGGAGCCTGCTTAAGGTCTCTCTCTCCCTCTCCCTCTGTGCCTACTGCCACTCCCTCTAAAAAAGAAAAAAAAAACACTAATTAAGACATAATGCTCAAACATCTCATTTCATAGCTATTATTTTTGCTATAAGCCTATCTAACAACAACAAAGAAAACCTATCTAACAATGTAATCATTTCTAAAATATTTGCTCACTTTATAAAATCCGCTTTACCACCTTTGTTAGTGTTTTCAGCATTGTTTCCCCCCTTAAGTTCCTTGCATGTGGAACACTTCTGTGATGATTATCTGCCTTTGGCGCTTTCCCTGAACGCTGTTGGTTCTTGTTTCACTTCTGTATGTTGCCTTGTGCTCTTTTCCATCATTCTGAAATATGTGTCTCTTTATTGGATTGCTTAATGCATAATAATGTGCTCTGTCACACTTTTTATATGCTTAGCATAGTTGCAGAATTTTTGGTGGGTGGGGGGAGGGAGGTTGTTGAGTATTTTTATCTGATTTGTTTTTTCCGGATTCTTTCACCTTTGACCTTTTGGCATATTATTCCATGATACCAAATAATTTTCTGGTAGGCCCCATCACCTGCTGGAGCTGGTGTTCTTTTTGTTTCCAAAAGAAATGATTAAATTTATTTCTTAGATTGTATCACCGAATTTTAAATTTTTTTTTTATTTTTTAATTTTAAATTTTTATTTTTTAAGGTTTTTATTTGAATTCTAGGTAGTTAGCATACAGCATAATATTAGTTTCAAGCGTAAAATGCAGTGATTCGTCACTTACATACAACACTGCTCATCACAACAAATAGACTTCTTAATCCCCATCGCCCGTTTCACCCATCCCCTCCACCAACCTTCCCTCTGGTAACCAACAATTAGTTCTCTATAGTTAAGAAGCTGTTTTTTGATTTGTTTCTTTTGAAAAACTGATCTACCAATTCTCTTTGAATTCCATAGCCCACAGTGTTCATTCTTCATGTCTTCTCACTTCAACATTTCATATAAATTGCTTTTGATGGTATTTATAATTTAGGATTATAGATGATATTTGCATTCTCATTTACTATTCTTTTTGTGGGAGGTGATTTTCAGGAAAGTAGAAAATTAAGTCTCTTTCTGGTTACCCTAGAATCACTTATTTTATAACTGGCTATCCAGAAGTGCTCATCTTCCTAGTCTAAAGATTCTCCATTGATTACCTTTAGTTTTTCCAATAGATAATCATTCGAAAATAATGGAATATTTGGTGTCCCTTGTACAAAGTTATAACACATAGTATCTCTAAGATTCATGCAAATATGATTAATATTCTATCTTCAATTCATGATGCAGTTCCAGGAATTCTTAGTAACTAAAAACATGGTCTGCCTATAAGTACTCTTATACATCAAACCTTCGGTGTTATTAATCCAGTGGAACTTTCAATTTGTATTTGTGTTTATTCTTGTCTAGAAAATATATCTTCCCCACAAAGAGTCCATTTTATATTTATATATGTTCAATCATTGTAATTAGAGGTGCACCATTAATAATTCATACTTTGTTCTGAATTAGTATAATAGGATTCTGACATTTACTGTCTAAACCTATTGTGCTTGGAAATGTCTTGCATTACATTGTGCACCATGACCCAGTGATTTCACCATAAGAAAAAAAAAAAGATAAAAGCTTTTAGTTTTTAAGCTCTGACTACATAAGTGGATAGAGAGCTTGAAAATATGATACAGCAATGTTTTATTCTAGGGATTCTGAGATCCTTCACAAATTAAAAATGCTGTATGTGACTTATGGTACTTTCATTTGATTGCAGAAGGATACACTAACCCACTTAACATGATATAGTATAGTTATATATTGTATAAAAGTCACTCCATTATCAAGGCTGTAAAAACATCCATTGGCAGTGGTAATTTAGTTGTTTGAATAAAGTGAATTTGGTTCAATCAATCTTTTTTTTTCCTTAATGAGGTCTGAGCTTTTATCTATTTGCTTTTTATTTATATGTCTCTCAGTGTTTTTATATTATCTATTAAATACAATATTCCAAGTTAATGTGAGTTATAAATACACCTTATGTATCAATAAATTATTTTGTCATAAGGAAGTTTACTATAAATTAGCCAACCTAAAATTTTCTTTTTATTTCTTAGAATAATTCCACCAGGACACTTTGTATCTACAACTTTCAAGCAAGAAACATCTAGTTTAGTATCCTTTTAAAATGTTCCTCCTTGGGCGGTTTAGTGCTGCCTGCGGCCCAGGGGCTGATCCTGAAGACACAGGATCCAGTCCCACATCGGGCTCCCCGCATGGAGCCTGCTTCTCCCTCTGCCTATGTCTCTGCCCCTTTGTCTCTTTCTGGGTCTCTGTGAATAGATAAATAAATTCTTAAAAAAATGTTCCTCCTTAAAAGTGTTTGTATTAAGTACTTGCATTTTATGATGGGACATATTTTTTTTTTTTTTTTTTTTTGTGAATTGAAGTATTGGAGTAAATATCCACCAGTATCTGTACTTCTCTGACATACCATATTTCTGCCATTGATGCAACTAAACTCTAATAAAAAGTATCACAGTGTAAGGTCTTGATACCTTCAAGTGATTATTTAGGGGGAATTCTTTAGAAAAAATAATCCAAAAATCATTTTGCAGATTAGAAGGTCCTTTTGATTTTTAAGTGATAAGAGACGTAAAATTATCTGAAAGTAATTATTAGAACATATAGATATAGATGATAAGGGCTTAATTTTTAAGCTGAAATTTTTGTGAAAATTTTTAAAACTTCACAAAAATGGAAATAATTTTATACTAAAACCCCATAAACCTACAGGTTTACTTTAAGAGCATATAAAGATGGATTGATAAATTAATAAAGGGATAGATAGGCTATGACAAAGCAAGTATGATAAATACTAATTATAGAACCTAGTTGTGGTTATGTACAGCATAGGGAATATAGTCAATAATATTGTAATAATATGTGGCAAAAGATAGGAACTCCCCTTCTGTGTTAAGCATTGAATATTGTATAGGACACGCTCCCTTCAGCAGTGCATATACTAGAATATTGTATAGAACTTTCAAATCAATGTGTAGTATACACTTGAAACTAATATAAAATTGTATGCCAACTGTACTTCAATAATAAATAAAAAATAAACTACAAGTAACAGTAACTTCCATCAAAATATGTCTACACATATACATCATTCTGGAAAATGCCTATACCTGTACAACATCATTATCTATGAAGATATAAAAACTTACCCTCAGAGATTCCTCACATCCCTTATTTGTAAATTCCTACCTTTAACTCCCAAAGACAACCTATTTAGATTTTTTCAACTGTGTTAATTTTGTCCATTCTAGAAATACATGTAAATGAAATCATATGAAATATAAAATGTTCTGTAAGTTGTTACTTAGCATAATATTTTTGAGACTTGTCTATATTTTTTTATACTTTGCTCTTGATTGGTAGTATTGCATTGTATACCAAAGTCCTTTAGCTACTTACTATTTGGTAGGCATTTGGGTTCTATCCAGTTTAGGTTATTAAATATAACAGCTATAAGTATTCTTGTTCAAGTCTTTCTTTTTCTAAGATTTATTTCTTCTTATTTGAGAAAGAGAGAGAGCAGGGGAGGAGCAGAGGAAGAAAGGGAGAGAATTTCAGGCAGACTCTCTGCTGAGCATGGAGCCTGACTCAGGACTCAATTTCATGACCCTGAGATCTGACCTGAGCTGAAATCAAGAGTCAGATGTTCAACCATCTGAGCCACCCAAACACCCCTTGTTGTCATCTTGTAAAATTACATTTATATTGATGCTTTATAAATATCTAGGGGTGTTTTATAAAAACCTTAGAGGGGCGGGGAGGCTCAGAGGTTGAACATCTACCTTTGGCTCAGGATGTGATCCTGCCACGTGGGGAATGAGTCCCACATCAGGCTTTCTGTGGAGAGCCTGCATTTATCTCTGCCTATGTCTCTGCCTCTCTATCTCATGAATAAATAAAATCTTTAAATAAAATCAAATGAAAACCTATCAGAAATTTACCAAAGTGATTGTATAATTTCTCATCTTATATACAGTGTATAAGGATTCTAGTTGCTAATACTGACATGTGACTATCTAAATTTAAATTGATTGAAATTAGGGAAGCCTGGGTGGCTCAGTGGTTGAGCATCTGTCTTTGGCCCACGGCATGATCCTGGACTCCTGGGATGGAGTCCCACATCGGGCTCCCTGCATGGAGCCTGCTTCTCTCTCTGCCTATGTCTCTGCCTCTCTCTTGCTGTGTCTCTCATGAATAAATAAATAAAATCTTTTAAAAAATAAATAATTTGAAATTAAATAATGTTAGGCATAGTTTGCAATCATACTAGACATTTTTCAAGTGCTGAGTGGCCACATGTGGCTAGTGACTACTCTGTTAGAAAGCATGTACATACATAATTTCATCATAGAAACCATTCTTGAGCAGTACTGTTCCCCGTACTTGTCAACATTTGGCATTGTAATTAATGTTTTAGTACAAGTTGTTGTAGTATATCTGTAATAGCACTTCATTATAGTTGTCATCCTCAGTTCCCTGATGAGAAACAATATTGAACACATTTTCATGTGCTTTTTGGCAATGATGTAACTTCCTCTGTGAGGCTTTTTTTTTTTTTTCTTCAATTCCTCTCTTTCTATTGGATTTGGATGGTTTATCTTTTCATTATTGAATTGTGAGTTCTTTTTATATCCCAGATACAATTCTTTTGTAGATATATGTACTGTCAATATTACTCTATATGTGGTATCTTTATTTTTTTTAATTTAATTTAATGAACTAACAAAATCCATATCTGAAATTGATCATTTATGTTCTTTCACTTTCTTGTTATTTCACACAGTGCTAATCCTAAGGAAATACTAAAATGGTTGTAAATTTTATTTTATTTTAATATTTTATTTATTTATTCATGAGAGACACAGACACACACACACAGAGGCAGAGACACAGGCAGAGGGAGAAGGAGGCTCCATGCACAGAGCCCAATGGTGGACCCAATCTCTGGACTCCAGGATCATACCCTGGGCTGAAGGCAGAGGCCCAACCGCTGAGCCATCCAGGGATCCCATATTTGTAAATTTTACAAATTTGTAAATGCATATGACCAATATGAAATTTGCTGATGATATGAATATACAAAATCTAGAAGAAAAAATACAATTGGCCAAAAAATGTTTGATTATCTCTATACCTCAAAATGATAAAGGCAACAGTAATTAAAATAAACTAACAATATCATATTTTATTTACTATATTGGTGTAAATTTAGTTATACTAAGTGTTGGTGAGAGCATGAAAGAAAATGAACAACACTTTTACAGTCTTGGTGGTATTAGGAATATGTTAAGCTTTCTTGGGGGAATTTAACTGTATCTACAAAACTGTACAGTGTATGATTTATGATGGGTTTCTTGGAAGAGGAGAAAAATGAGGAGTGCCATAAAGTTTAGTTAATTGTCTCCAACAGGGCATCCCCGGTGGCGCAGTGATTTAGCACCGCCTGCAGCCTGGGGTGCGATCCTGGAGACTTGGGATCGAGTCCCAAGTCGGGCTCCCTGCATGGAGCCTGCTTCTCCCTCTGCCTCTGTCTCTGCCTCCCTCTCTCTGAATAAATAAAATCTTAAAAAAATATTAATTATCTCCAACAATTACTGTGTTTTTTCCCTTTCATATATGATAGTGAATCTAGATCTTCTGAGAGCCTTTATATATTTAGCATGTTCTGAACTAAGTAAACTATTCAATCAGTGCTTTAATTTGTTCTTTACTTTCACTTTGTGATTTCCTTTATAAACTAAATAAAATATAGAATATCTCCATCAAATATTGATTAGAAAGTAAGTTTTCGGATGCTTTATAACTCTTTTTAAAGAATGACTAATGCCATTTTTAAATATCAATAGCAAATTGTTGTCTCTCACCATTTACTATCAAGTAAAAACTGTCAAATGTTTGCATCCATTCATAACTGTGACACACAAATTTCTTCCTTCACTAACATCTCCCCTTCCCCAAGATTTTTGCCAGGTTTCCATTATTTAGGATCATTAATCACATAACATATAAACATGCATTTTAATTTCAAAATCAAATTCGGCTGCCAGAAGAATTATCTAATAGCTAACATAATTTCACAGTAGCAGAAGAGCCATCAGTTACATTTTCGAAATAACAAGACTGATTTAGTTTCTAAGCTTAAAATATTTGTTCAACAGTCTCACTTTGGGTTCAAGTATCTAAGCCTGTTGAAGCAATTCATCTATGTCTGACAAGTACAAATTTCTAGGTTAGAATAAAATGTATAATGAATGTATTGTATATTGGGCTCCAATTGGTAATATCTGAAATTGTTAACAGAATGATTCTCAGTTGTTCATCCAATTCATTTGAGACTTTTCTCCTTGGGGTATCAGGTGAATCATTAAATGTCTTACAATTCTGTCTTTTATAGTTTGACATTCTGCAAAGAGACATCTTGTTTTTCCTTCCTCTGGGATGGTTAATGATCAAAGATGTGGGAACTGAGTCAATTTATCTTTTCTGCATTTTTTTAAAGATTTTATTTATTTATTTATTCATGAGAGACACAGAGAAAGGCAGAGACTTAGTCAGAGGGAGAAACAGGGTCCCTGTGGGGAGCCCTATGTGGGACTCAATCCCAGGGTCCCAGGATCAGACCTGAGACAAAAACAGCTCAACCAGTGAGCCACCCAGGCGCCCCTGTGTTGTTGTTGTTGTTTTTTTTAATTGTAAAGTCTTTCTATTAGTCAAAATCACTATCTTTTCTGTTATTATAACAAAGGTAGATTTTAGGATGTAATTGATCAAAATGCCAGCTTCTTGGGATCCCTGGGTGGCGCAGCGGTTTGGCGCCTGCCTTTGGCCCAGGGCGCGATCCTGGAGACCCGGGATCGAATCCCACGTCGGGCTCCCGGTGCATGGAGCCTGCTTCTCCCTCTGCCTGTGTCTCTGCCTCTCTCTCTCTCTCTCTGTGACTATCATAAAATAAAAAAAAATAAAAAAAAAAAAATGCCAGCTTCTTGTGTTCTTTCTGGATATTCTGACTTAATATTCTTATCAGTATTAGCTTTTAACATGAAATAAACTGTTCTTTATATTTCCTACTTTTAGGACAACATAGCACCTTCAGAGGGACTTGGAAAACATTGTAAATGGGCAATCTAATGATTGCCCATAGAAAATTATAGAAATATTAGCAGCTGAATATCTAAAAAATTAAGATCATTCCTTGACTAATTGCATTGGGAAGAAAGAAAATCAGTTAAAAGTATCTCCAATATCTGTGGGTGGAAGGTATAAATTGGAAACTGACAACACTGGAAAGTTTGTAATATCTTTAGGAATAGAAGCAGGAACAAGTAGCCTGTTTTTCTCCATATGGGTTTCAAAGTTGAAATTCAATAATGTTTCCTTATTTTCTTCATAAAAATGCACCTGGATTTAACAACCATTCATAAGAGGGAGGATTGCATAGTGGTTGGCATTTTGATGTGAAATGGACTTTGATATAAGTCCGCTGTGCCACTCATCTGACTATTAAATTTAATTCTCATAAGCTACTTTGTCTAAACCTTAGTTTTCTCATCTATAAAATTGCAATCATAATATGTATATTATGAATTGACAAGAGGATTGTGTTCCCGGAACATAATAACACTTTAGAAATTTAAGTCAAAGATTAGAGTGAGTGTGTGAATTCTATAGCTGGACACTTGTTCAGTAAAACAGACTGAGCTATGCAGGTGGGTTCTAATCAGACTCGAGAGAATAAACAGTGACAATGACCATCTGGGACAAAAATGTAGCCTCCAGAATTACAACACTAAATTTTGATGAAGCATTTTACAATGTAAACTATTTAATTAAGATTTCTTTCTGGACTTCCTCCACATTATCTCTTAGCTGAAATGATTTGTACTTCCTATCCTGTGTGTCTGTTATTACAGAGATGAAAATAGAAAATCTAGATTAGAAAAAAAGATCTCAAAATCAGACTGAATTCTGCTTAACATTTTTTATTTATGCTCATTGATTACATCATGATTTGTAATTGCATAAGAAAAAAATGTGTTTTGATAAGGTCAAGACAAACTAAATTTATATTGGACAATCATACATTATTATAACACCACATATCTTACTCAGGTAAATAAGTGATACCTCTGTCCACACTTCCAGAATGGTAAAATAAACAGCAACAAAAACACATTTCATTCACCAGATAATTTTATGGTCCAATTAAGTTCATTGCTACTGACCAGGATAGTGTAATTAACCCCATCTGAGATTTTCTTTCTACCAGTTAAACTTTCTCAGTATTCCAGCAATTAAACCATAGTATTTGCTAATCCCATGTGCAAGAGAAGTGAAACTGCATCTTCATTTTTGTGTTCCATGCTTAGCTATTTTTTTCAGAAACTTTAACATCTAATATGTGTTACTCAGATCTACTAATTATGCCCTAAAAATGTATGCTGCATCAATAGTTTTATTCAAATATATTCAGAGATTGCCTGGCAAAGAAAATGGAATGCAAAATTATGATAAAATTTTTCAGCAAACCAGGAATAAAGCACATGACCAGTGTGCTTTTTGTCCAGGCCATTTTTGGCCAGTAATGAGGTAATAAAATATTGCTGTGGTTGTTTTCTCCTGCAGTCCAACACCATAGTGAGGTTTTCTGTGTTGAGTCAAAATAAATTGCAGGCTCTAATCCTGTTGGTACCCTTTTATCAATTCCTTTAAGTTTCACTTTGCAACAATACTTCCCTGAATCCAAAGACTTTGGCTTCCCAGAACCATTCCAGAGGATCCCGGAAATAATGCCACTGTATCACTAGTCACCATCATTTTATGGTCAGAATTATCATGGTATCTCATTGTCCTCAAAACTCTTTCATTCTTGATTAATTAAAACAGTCTTGACAAATGTTTTTTCTCTGGTCCATCTTGCACTGGTCCAAGAATTTCAACCCCAGTAGTGGATTGTGAATGCCCCTGACTGTCCCTCTTAATCAGGGCCTCAGTTCCATAGATCGACAAATAGAACCATGGTCCTATTCCATTAATTTTAGCTGTATTATCCAGGTGGCTCTGGACTGCTTATGTGGATTGATTTTCAAATGCTGAGCCAACCAGAGATCCCTGAGGTAAGCCATACATTTATCTTTTACTTTATTTAAAAAAAAAGATTTTATTTATTTGACAGAGAGAGAGAGAGAGAAAGAGAGAGAGAGCGCACAAGTAGGGGGAGCAGTAGAGAGAAAAGCAGTCTCCCTACTGAGCAAAGAGCCTGATGTAGGGCTCTACCCCAGGACTCTGGGATCATGACTCAAGCAGAAGGCAGATACCTAACCAACTGAACCACTCAGGTGCCTTTTACTATGCTTTTGTACATAGTACTGTAATGTATTGGTCACACTCCAGAGCCTTCAAAATGTTGTATTTTGTTTCTTTTTTCTACAATTTTTCCTTGTTTCCAGGAAAAAGGGTAAGTGCAAGCAAACTACTCTGTGACTAAATGCCAGACTATCAGTAGGCTTAATTTTACTTAAAGTTCAGTAAAAAAACTATTGAAAGACATTTAGTAATGACATGATGTGTTAACATAGTGTTATTTAAAAGTAATAGAGATGTGAGGAAAAAGCCCCAATCTTCCAAATTTATGCTTTAATAAAATTTTAAATAATAGCAACAATAGCAAATCTTTATTTTTTATTTTTTAATAATAAATCTTTAAATCTTAGAAGTATGAATAAACCACTTTCCAAAATTGCATGCCTTTTTTTTAAGATTTTATTTATTTATTCATGACAGAGAGAAAGAAAGAGACAGGCAGAAGGAAAAGCAGGCTCCGGGCAGGGAGCCGGATGTGGGACTCGATTCCGGGTCTCCAGGATCACACCCCAGGCTGAAGGTGGCACTAAACTGCTGGAAATATGTGCCTTTGATTTATTTGTAATTTTTCAAATTACAAGTATGCATAAATTAACTGTATTATCTTAATAACTTCAACAAAGTAAAAATCTTACCTCTTGTTATTTTCAATTCTTGTGTTCCCCCCCTTTTTCTTTTTTTTAAGATTTTATTTATTCATTCATGAGAGGCACACACACACACACACACACACACACAGAGAGGAGAGGTAGAGACACAGGCAGAGGAAGAAGCAGGCTCCTTTTAGGGAGCCTGATGCAGGACTCGATCCTAGAACTCCGGGATCATGCCCTGAGCCAAAGGCAGACGCTCAACCACTGAGCCACCCAGGCGTCTCTCTTGTATTCCCTTTTGAGTTTTAAAATATTTGTTGCATTCCACTTATAAAAAAATTGTGTTCAATATGAATAGTTTCCTCACTGATTGGAATTTTCATATACAAAAATCAATAGGAAGTACCTATTTTAGTTATAGTCTCTAAAGGAAGGAAAAAAAAAAAACCTCTAAGTATAAGGCCCTAAGATTTTACACATTCTTATGTTTCTATAAGCTTAGATGTTATTTTATTGTTCTCATATTTTTGGATTTAAAAGTTAATGTAATCTACATTTTGAATAGTACACTATAAAGTGGGCTTAAGATTAGGATACAATATTAAAAAATAACTCAAATGCATTTTGTTATTGAAATAACAAAATTCTTCTCACGCATAAATTTATTCTCTTTATCTGCAATCACACAATCCTCTTATTCAAAATATATCACATATTAGAAATCATATTGAATGATAGCAACTTAGTACTAACATTTATTATATAATCTATTTTAAGTTCATTATAAATATATGTAGAGAAAAGAACAGTCTTTTCAGCAAATGGTATTGTGAATACTGGATATCCATATGCAAAAAGTAAAGTTGAACCCTTACGCCATATACAGGAATATATTTAACTAAAAAAATAAGTTAACTCAAGATAGATCAAACTTAAATATAAAAACTAAAACTATAAAGTTCTTGGAAGAACACCTGGGAGTAAACCTTCATGACATTGGAATTGGCTATGATTTCTTAGATATGACACCAAAAGCACAAGTACCAGAAGAAAAATAGGTCAATTGGACTAATTAAAATTTGGAAATGGTGCATCAAAAGATAATATCACTTAATGGAAAGGCAACCCACAAAATGGGAGAAAATATTTGCAAATCATATATTTGATAAGGGAGTTAAAATACCAAATATATAAGGAACACCTACAAAGCAACAAAATGAAAGCAAGCAACTTATTTAAAAAGTAGGCAAAGAATCAGAAAGGATGAATACATATCATTTACATCAATATGGATGGAACTGGAGGGAATTATGCTGAGTGAAATAAGTCAATTGGAAAAAAGACAATTATTGCATGATTTCACTCATAGGTGGAATATAAGAAATATTGAAAAGGTCTATAAGGGAAAGGAGGGAAACTGGGAAAAAATAGCGAGGAAGACAAATAAGAGAGACTCCTAACTTTGGGAAACAAAGCAAAGGGTTGCAGAAAGGGAAGTGGGTGGGAGGATAGGGTAACTGGGTGACAGGCAATAAGGAGGGCACATGATGAGATGAGCACTGGGTGTTATACTATCTGTTGGAAAATTGAATTTAAATAAAATATTTAAAAATAGGCAAAGAACTTGCATAAATATTTCTCTAAAGCTGTACAAAGGAACCATGAGAGCATGAAAAGATACTTAACATCACTAATCATTAAGGAAATGAAAATCAAATTCCAGTGAGATACTTCTTCATATCCGTTAGGATTGCCATTATAGAACAAGCAAGCAAACAAAAAACAGAACAAAATAATAAGTGTGGGTAAGGATTTGGAAAAATTGGAACCCTTGTGCACTTCTGGTAGGAATGTAAAGTGGTGCAACCAATATGAAAACGTTCTACAGTTCCTGAAAAAGATAAAAATAGAATTACTGGGGCACGTGGGTGGCTCCATCAGTTAAGCATCTGACTCTTGATTTCAGCTCAGGTCATGATCTTGGGATCATGAGACTGAGCCCTGCATTAGGCTACTTAGAGAGCCTACTTGAGATTCTCTCTCTCCTTTTCCCTTTCTCCACCCCCGCACCCCCAACCACTCACTGTCTCTTTAAAAATAAAATACAATAATATAAAAATATATAGAATTACCATATGATTCAATAATTCCACTTTCTGGTATATACGCAAAAGTATTAAAAGGAGAAACAAACAGATATTTGCAAATCCATGTTTTTAGCAGCATTATTCACAATATCCAAAATGTGGAAATAACCTAAGTGCCCATCAATATGTAAATGAATAAACAAGATGTGGTATATACAATGTAATATTATTTAGCCTTAAAAAGAAAGGAAATTCTGGCATACACTAAAATAAATGGATGGACAGTGTGAATATTATGCTGAGTGACAAGCCAGGCACAAAAGGACAAATCCTGTATGATTACACGTATATGAAGTGCACACAGAGTAGTCAGATTTATAGAGATGGAAATATAATGGTGGCTGCTAGGAGCTAGGAGGAGGAAGTAATAGGGAGTTATTGTTTAATGGATATGAAGTTTCAATCTGGAAAGATAAAAAAATTCCAAAGATGGATGTTGTTATGGCTGCACAATAATATGAATATATTTTAATATTGATGAGATGTACACTTAAAAATGATACCAATGGTATTTTTATGTTATATGTGCTTTACTACAATTAAAATGCATATAGAAATATTAAATGAGCAAAACCTGATTTTGGGATTCATTCAACACACACCACATTCTTGAACTTTTCTCACACACACAAAAAATTTTAAATTACAAAGTCTAAAGCTATATATCATTATAAAAATCAAGGATGGTAATTGTGAGAGGATAAATACCCTGAAATTCTGAGTAAGATTAAATTTTTACAAGCTTCATCAGCCATTAAGTTTGCATTCTTTTTTTGTCCTCACTACAAAACCATAAAGCAAAATAGCAAAGTTCAGATTCTCCTCACTTTTTTTTTTAATCAGAGAAACCTATCTTTCAACTCCAACATACCCATTTCTTTTTCTGTTTTACTAGGAATCTCCAAAGGGTTAATATATTTTCACAAATTCACCCTCAACCAATCTTCTAGTTTTACTCTTTATTAAATCAAGTTGACCTAGACCTTTTTAATAGATATTTCCCTTAGGTTGCTGCCATTATACACAATAATAGATTACTACATGGAGAAAACATTACTTCTTGATACACTACAGTAACAAAGAAAGGAAACTGTGCATTTGCATAAAGAAAGTCCATAGATTTTACATATGAATCTGACTTTATATAAGCCTTTACCAAATAGTCAATAATGATGGAAGGAAAGGGAAGAACAGCAAAGATATTTTACTGCTGTGGCTAGAGGTGGCCACTTGCAGAGTCTACAACCCCTGTCTTATCCTTGATGCTATAGGCAAGGGCCAGATTACCTCATTTTGCTCTCTCACAAAAACATGTACAGTCAAGCATTCTAATTGTATCCATGCCATGGAGTCCACCTCAAACTGCTGAATGATTCCAGTGGAAAAATAAACAGAACAATCAGTTTCATATATCATCATGCTTAAAAAACTAGTAGCCTAGCTCTAGTGACTGCACCATTTGACAAGGGAAAGCAAGTAAAGCCTTAATGATTTAGTTCTTATGTATGTAACATAGAGTTTACCTGAGACAGTTTGAAATGAGGGTATTAATTGACAATTTTAAGTTCCTTTCAGAAAAATGGAATCTTATGAAAATGAGGAGAAGTTACAGGAATAAAATGAAGCACCTTGGTGATTTGCACATGTAAATTTAATTATTCTATTCTAATGAAATCAGATAATTAATGTAAAAATATATAAGAACTCATTTTTAGGGAAAAAAACAAAACAAAAATGGTTTTGAGATATAAAGAATAGTAAAAAAGATTTAATTAAAATAGAGTGAATAAATGGGGCCTCTCTGAGAATGAGCCATGCCACACTGAATGGTGAGATCTGATTGTTGTCTGTGGCCTCATACAAAGAAGTTCATATTTTTATCTGGCACTTCTCACCATTTCTAATTAATATATTCTGAATAATAAACATAGTACAAAGATAAAAGAAACACCCACAGACAAACACACATACTCAAGGAGAGAAAAGTGAGAAAATGAAACAAATTTAAAAACCCTCCTCAAATAAGAACATGACACAATTTATCCAGTACAATAATATATCTGGTAATCTACATCCAATGAGAAATGTAACTTTTCTCCTCAAAAGAGCCAAAAATACATGTAAATCCAGTTCAAGTAAATATCATCCAATTTACGTTTGCAGAATGATCCTATGTTATGTCAAACATTATTCAATTATTTTATTGCATGTGAATCTACCCCAAGAATGATTAGGCACTTATTCTACATTATTATGATTGAAAGAAATATACATATCATTAATATTTTTCCAAGAATCAAGTAATAATTTCCTCAAAAGTAAATATAAGCTTTCATCCTTTATAAAGAAAAACAGTGTTGAAATATTTAAATGTAAATATTTCTAATTGGAACATATTTTTTTTTCCTAAAATCTTGAGCTTTCCTATTACTCAGGATGATATTTTATTACATATACTTTTCTGGCTGATGAACAGTGGATTTTATTAACCTAGGATTGAGGGGGTTCTTTCACTAAAAATGTAATAAAAATAAAACATAAGATGTCTAAATACCTGAATAAACAAATTGACATTTACTATATTGAACCAGCAAGCATATTATATAAGCCAAGTTAGCAAAGTAGTAATTTTTATTGATTTTATTACATAACTGGCAGAGAAAATACAGCTGGCAGTGAAATATACCACCAATTTTATATTTTTCAGAGCATGTGGTATTTATGTCTAAAAAGCAGCAGCAGATATATCCAGTAGTGTTTGTTCAAAAATGAAATAGTTTATAGGCAATTACAATGAAGAAGATCTGGCCAAATTGCTTAATAGAGTACTCTGGATTTTATTTTTATTCATCATCATCAAAATGCAAGTTCTAAGTGACCATCAACATAATATTATTATTGCTGTTCCTGTTGTCCTGCTGGTCTTGGAGCTTTGGGTGGGTTATACAAAGCTAATTAAATAAATATTATTCCAGAAATGTCTTAGTTGATTTCTCACCATCACACTCTTTCTTGACACTATCCTCAACAAAAAAGATACTCTGTGGCTTACATTTTTTAATTGAATAAAAAATAATGGCAAAAAATAATCAGTTAAAATTTTAGAGAGCTTTTCCTAGAATCAAGCCTAGATAATATTCCAATTTACTTAAAAAATTCCCATTGGGGAAACATGTATGTCTCAGTGTTTGGGCATCTGCCTTTGGCTCAGGTCCTGATTCCAGGGTCCTGGGATTGAGTCCTACATCAGGCTCCCCATAGGGAGCCTGCTTCTCCCTCTGCCTATGTTTCTGCCTCTCTCTGTGTATCTCTCATGAATAAGTAAATAAAATCTTTTAAAAAATTATCTTTCGATTTCTGAGGCTGGAATTTATATATGCTTCCCATGAATTTTTATTTATTGTATTATCCATGTTCAGAGAATTATATTGTTTATGTTCAATGTCTCTCCTATCTGCATTCAGGTAGATTTTACAGGAAAAAAAAAGACCGGGGATCCCTGGGTGGCGCAGCGGTTTGGCGCCTGCCTTTGGCCCAGGGTGCGATCCTGGAGACCCGGGATCGAATCCCACATCGGGCTCCCGGTGCATGGAGCCTGCTTCTCCCTCTGCCTACTATGTCTCTGCCTCTCTCTCTCTCTCTCTCTCTCTCTCTCTCTCTCTCTCGCTGTGACTATCATAAATAAATAAAAATTGGAAAAAAAAATTATAAAAAAAAGAAAAAAAAAGACCGAGAAAACTATCACTAAGTTAGTTTTCAAACAAATATTTCTTAAGACTTTTTTTTGAGGAGTTTAAGGTTTATAGTAAACTCAAGAGGAAGTTACAGATATTTCCTATATAGCACCCATACAAGGTAAGCTTACCCCATTATGAACATTCTTTACCAGAGTGTTACATCTGTTACATTTGACTAATGAATATGACACATTATAATCACCAAAAGTCCAATTTTTACATTACAGTTCACGTTTGATATTGTAAATTCTATGAATTTGAACAAATATATACATATAGAGTACTGTCAATGCCCTAAAATTCTTCCTTCAACCCCATCATCCAACTCTGGCTGACAACCACTGATTTATTTTTTTTTTTTATTTCCAAATTTGGCTTTTCCAGAATGTCATGCAGTTGGAATAACACAGTATGGAATTTTTTCAGATTTGTTTTTTTCACATGTTAATGTGAATTTAAGGTTTCTCCATGTCTTTTCATAGTTTGACAGCTCATTTCTTTTTGACACTGAACAATATTCCATTGTCTGGATGGGCCACTGTTTATCCATTCATCTATTGAGGACATCATAATTGCTTCCAAGTTGTCTGTTGAAGTCTTTGGCCTATTTATTTATTAATTTATTATATTTTTATTTTATTGTTGAGTTTTAGTTCTTTGTATAATTTGGCCACCAGTCTTTTATGAGATGTATTTTTTGTAAATATTTTCTCCTTGTCTGTGGTTTTATTTCTTATCTCTTGACATTATTTTTCACAAAGCAGAAGTTTTAAGTTTGATGAAATCCAATTTATCAATTATTTCTTTCATGGATCTATTTTTTGTTGTACTACCAATTATTTCTTTCATGGATCTATATTTTGGTATTGTACCTAAAAGTGAGTCACCATACCCTAAATCATCTAGGTTTTCTGCTCATATTTTCTAGAATTTTATAGATTCACATCTTATGTTTAAGTTATGATCCATTTTGAGTTAATTTTGGTGAAGGTCTGTGTCCAGTTTCATTATTTTGCATATGGATGTTCAGTTGTTCCAGAAGCATTTGTTAAAGAAACTATATTTGCTCCATTGAATTTTCATTGCTTCTTTGTCAAAGAGTGACTGAATACATTTATGGGGCTTTATCTCTCTACTCTGTACTCTATTCCACTGATCTATTTGTTCTGCACATACTATACTCTCTTGATTACTGTAGGTTTAAAGTAAGCCTTATAGTTATGGGGGGGCATCAGTCGTCAGACTTGCTTTTCTCCTTTCAATATTGTATTGGGTATTCTGGATCTTTTGACTCTCTATATAAGCTTTGAATCTATTTGTCACTATTCAAAAAATAACTTGCTGTATTTTGATTGGGATTCCATTGATCAAGTTGGGAAGCACTGACAGCTTGACAACATTGAGTTTGCATATCCATGAACATAGAATATTTCTCTATTTATATAGTTCTTTGCTTTTGTTCATCAAAATTTTATAGTTTTTCTCATATAGTTATGTACATTTTGTTAGATTTATAACTAAGTATTTCATATTTTAGGATGCTAATGTAAATAATACCATGCTTTTAGTTTAAAATCCCACTTATTGGTATATAAGAAAGCAATTGATTTTGTGTATTAAACATTTGTCCTGTAACCTTGCTATGATCACTTATTAATTAAAGGAGTTGTCTTTTTAATTTTTTTCTTAAATTTACATTGCACATTACTCTTTAACCAGGTTTGTCACAAATTTCATAATGAAAAATACATTGAGGCAGGATTGGCACTATTTTATGCATTACAGAAATGAAATGTATTAAGGTTCTAATTAAAATGTTACAACTAATTTATATCAGACCTTAGAAGAAGATAAATCACATATGACTTTTGGTCTTATGTTCAATTATTCTCAAGAAAAGTATTTAAATAAATAATTTAGTAACTGAAATTCTAGGACTTCTACTACCTATAAAGTAAATTGTGCTCAATAAAGTTAAAGATTATTTGGGAACAAAGATGAGAAATGTATCATAAAGTGAATCACACTTAAGTTAAACTACAAAACTGAGGTAAGGGAATGTATAATACTCAGGACCAAGGATGGACTGAGAGTCAAGGATAAATTGAAATTATCGATTACCCAAAACCCAATAATAAGATGGTTAAAAGAGTCAAAGATAAAGTGAAAAGATAATTACACACATTAACATTTATGGTGTCAGAATATTCCTGTACTAAGTCAAAAAAGGCTACTTGTTCATCCTTTCAACAAATATTATGGAATACCTACTATGTGCCATAGCACATTGTAATGTAGATTTGAATAAGACTAAGTCATGCTTTCATACAAATTCTATGCTAGTAGAACCAGGCTAATTTATTCAACGATATCTGACAATATCAGGTTTGTTTGTAGAATCCATAGTAAAAATGGTAAATATTACATCAGATATTTAGAGATATTTTTTTAAAAATTCAGAAATAATTTTGTATTTTGAATCTAGTGTGAATATAAATGTATCACTGTAACCACATTTAGGATTTAAATAACAGTTATTTTTAAGTTTTTGATGGTTAGGATGAAATATTGATTTAATACTAGTTTATGTAGCCTAATTTAATTTACTCATGTAGTATTACCAAAGAATAATGATGAAGGACCTACTCCTGGAAATGAATGCATAATCCAGATAAATATAGAGTGATTGTGAACTTAATTAATATTTCTAAATGTAAAGAATGTTGAAAAGAAAGTGAACTGGTGAGCTGTCTGCCAGGCTCTGATAAGTACTGAGAAACAAAGAAGACAAAGAAATATCTGTGTGTGGGGGTTGCGGAGGGGAGACTATGATTTTTAAGCCAGATGTATGTAGAGACATTATTGGGCTTTTCAGATCTAGATTTGTCTTATTTCTTAAATATGGTTGTCTAAGTCTTCCTTTATTCTGTAATCACAAGTAATAAATTATAAAATGATTTATATGAGGCTAAATTTGAAGCAGTAACGGAATTACCAACTATGACAGTAATGACTGTCACCTTCATATTAAAGAGTTCATATTGAAAATAATCTTGGAAGGGACATTTTTCCCCCTCTCACTAGTAAAATAAGATCAATAAGCTGGCATTATCTCACAGGTCTTAGATAATTGGTACAAATGGCTTATCTAGAAAAGAAGAAAATGGCAGTAGGGTAGGAGGACCCTAGTTTTACCTTGTCCCACAAACTCAACTAGATAATTATCAAATCATTCTAAATTCACCAGAAATTGACCTGAAAACTGACAGAACAAAGAACAACTAAAGGGAGAAAAGAGGATACATCAAAGAAATTAGGATGTGTGGATACATGATTTAGGCGAGAAATGAATCACAGGTGCTACAGTGGTAAAAGAGCTGTGTTTTGGAGAAGGGAAAAAGAGAGAGGAGCACACAGGGGAACACACAAAGAGAACATCTCCTCAAAGTTATTGACATGGAAAACGAGAGGAGATGAATTTCATGAGTTCTTACAAGCAGCAAGGCTTAAGGCCTGGAGGTTTAAAGTCAGCAGACTTAGAAGGGACAGAGCTCAGAGGGCACTTGGTTGCTCCTGGAGAAAAGGGAAGCCAACAACCTGGGGGCAAAGAGTGTTGAAATAGGATCTGAAGAGGGCCTGGGGCACACAATAGGGAGAATATTCACTTTAATTGAAGTGTGTGTCTGAGAGGAAGCATTCATGGAGACACCTCTCCAGGAACAAAGTAGCTAGCTAGTGCCATTTCCCTCCTCTGCCCCTCAGCATAAACACAGAGCCATCTTCAGAAAGCAGTGCAAAGCTGACACTGGTTGTCTAACTTCTCACACCAAGCACCACCCCCTTACTACCTTTCTCAATCATGTTTGCCTCAGTCCCAGCACGGTGGGTGCCCCTCTCCCCCAGAAGACCAGTACAAATCCTGGAAAACACCACACATCTCCTAACCAGAGTTTTACAAGGCCTCAGGTCTGGTGGAGGTGGAGTCAGACCTCATTTGACAAGCAGAACAGAACAAAGCTAGTTAAAACTTGCCACATTCAGGCCAGAGACCAAGCACTGCCCACAACAGGCAAGAAGAGACTCTGCAAATGACTAACCTTAAGGATAGAGAAGCCAAGACACAATATTAGAGTGCATGCAGCACAAACTGGAGACATTTTCTGAAGCCCCAGTCTCTGAGCACTACATGCCCTCTTTTTCATAAGGCTATAACTTTCAGGAACAGAAGACATAACGGACTCTTCTAACAGAGAAGAAGGCAGAGACTTAATCAAAATGTGAAGACTGAGGAATGTATCCCAAATGAAAGAACAAGATAAGACCATGGCCAGAAATCTAAGTGAAGCAGAGAAGTAACATGCCTGATGGAGAACTTAATGCAACAATTATAAAGATACACACTGGGCTTGAGGAAAAGTAGAAGATATTGGTGAAATCTTTTCCACAAAGATAAAAGAGTTCAAAAGGAATCAATCAGAGATGAAGAGTGCAATAAACTAGATTGGAAACAGGCTGGAAGAAGCTAAGGAATGAAGTAGTGACTTAGAAGACAAAAATAATGTCAAATAATGAAGATGAACAAATGAGAGAAAGAATTGTACAACATGAGAACAGACTTAGGGAACTCAGGGACTCCATCACATGTAATAACATTCGTATTATAAGAATTCTAAAAAAAAGAAGAAGAGAAAAGAAGTAGAAGTTTCATTTGCAGTAATAACTGAAAACTTTCCCAATCTGGGGAAGAAACAGGCATCCAGATCCAGGAGACACAGAGAATTCCCATAAAAATCAATAAAAGCAGGCCAACACAAAAGACTTATTGTAATTAAATTTGCAAAATATAGTGATAAAAAAAAAAAAACTCCAAAAAGCAGCAGGACAAAAAAGTTCTTAACTTACAAAGGAAGACTCATAAGGTTAGCTGCAGATTTTTCAACAGAAACTTGACAAGCCAGAAGGCAATGACATAGTATTTTCAAAGTGCTGAAAGGGATAAAATCTGAAACTAAGAATACTCTATACAGGAAGGCTATTATTCAGAATTGAAGGACAGATAAAGAATTTCTTAGGCAAACAAAGACCGTGACCACTATAGCAACCCTGCAAGAAATATTAAAGGGGGTAGTTTGAGTGCAAAGGAAAGACCAAAAGGGACAAAGACAAGAAAGGATCAGAGAAAGTTTTCAGACCCAATGAATGATAAAACAAGTAAGAAAATGGCAATAAACAAATATTTACCAATAATTACTTCGTAAATGGACTAAACGTTCCAATCAAGACATAGGGCATCAGAATGGATAAAAACAAGGCCCTCTATACGCTACCTACAAGAGACTCATTTTAGCTCTAAAGACACCAAAATATAAAGGAGATAATCCAACAAGAAGATATAACAATTATAAATATTTATGTATCCAAATATATAAAACAATAATAAACATAAAGGAACTAATTGATAATAATACAATAATATTAGGGGACTTTACACCTTACTTACATCAATGGACAAATCATCTAAACAGAAAATAAAAAAGGAAACAATGGCTTTGAATGACATATTGAATAAGATGGAATTAACAGATATATTCAGAACATTCCATGCTAAAACAACAGAATGCACATTTTTTTTCAAGTGCACATGAAACATTCTCCAGAATAAATCACAAATTAGGTCTCAAAACAGGCTCAACAAATACAAAAAGATTGAAGTCATATCATGCATTTTTTCTGACCACATGCTATGAAACTAGAAGTCAACCACAAGAAAAAACCTGGAAAGACCCACAAATACATGGAAGTTAAACAACATGCTACTAAACAATGAGTGGATCAACTGGGAAATCGAGGAAGAAGAAGAAGAAGAAGAAGAAGAAGAAGAAGAAGAAGAAGAAGAAGAAGAAGAAGAAGAAGAAGAAAGAGGAAGAGGAAGGGGAGGAGGAGAAAGAATGGCAGCAAGTCCTTATGTGGTTCTATCCTCCAGGTCCCTGGTTTCCAGTGGATAGAGCAGCATTCAGTGGAAGCTTGTCTGGGCTAGTCTATTCAAGCTACTGGCACTGGGGGCAGATTCCTGAGTAGATTCTGTCAGCTTAGTGCCTGTGACCACTAGCCTGGCATTCTATCACTTGAAATCCAGTTATCATTCTGCTTACTTTTAGTCTGAAAGATTTCCCTTGGGAGAAAGTATGCTAGGCCCATGGCACAGCTTTTAGAGGTAAAACTAGAGTTGTCTCACAAAGTCTGGGCAAGATGGCATAATAGAATGCCCCGGTAACAGAGCGTCTCTGGTAAACACTTTGGTGGACTGAACACTCAATTAGGGTCTATAGTTGAGTCTAGACATTCCCAGGTGACAAATGATCACACAGTCCAGCCATTCAGGGGCTTGGATGCCCCAGCCTGGCCAAATGGGAGTTATTTAACAGAGACTAGTCTAGGGCCTGGGAGATTGAAAGAAATCTCTATCTCCATCCCACCTGTTTGCTGAGAAATTGAAAGAAATCTCTATCCCACCTGGTTATTGAGTAAATTCTGGAAGATTGAAAGAAATATCTGTCCCACCTGGTTATTTGCTCTGTTTGTTGTTCTGCTTGTTGTTATTCCCATTTAAATCTTCACCCTGGCTGCTTGGCTTTTGTGCACCTCCTCCTTCCCTTACAACCCTGGATGAAGGAGACAGCAACTCCTTGGGTCACTGGAAGAAGCATGCGTCAGGACCAGGCAAATGAAACCCTCAATCACTCCTCAGGTGGTGACCACTGCTCTGACAAAATCTCCTGTTGGCTCAGACCACCCAGACCATATGAGCTAAACCTGACTTGTACCTGTGCAGATGGACCATGGAAATGTGACCTCTGGAAATGACCTTTACAACATTATGATAGTAAAATCTCTGCCTAAAAAGAAGCCTCAGGATCACTTATGTAACATTACAATTTATGTATAGGCATGTTTCCTTAAGGTATATGTGTGAACTTATGTCCACCTATACATAGATGACCAGGTTTCCTTACCTGAATATTCATCCTAACCCTAAACAAAAGGAACTCATTCACCCTCTCTCAGGGAGTCATAGCTTTGGAAGCTATTCCCTGTGATCTCCTTATTTTCTGGAGGGGGGAGGGTAGTTTTCTTTGTGGCACACACATAAAAATACATAAAAACAAATGTAAATGAAAATACAATTGTTTAAAACCTTTGGATCACACCAAAAGTTGTCCTAAGAGGGAAGTATATAACAATACAAGCCTATCTCAAGAACCAAGAAAAATCCCAAATAAACAACTTCACCTTCATCTAACCCCTTCATCTAAAGGGGCTAGAAAAATAACAACAAATGAAACCTAAAACCAACAGAAGGAAGGAAATAATAAAGATTAAAGCAGAAATAAATGATAGAGAAACTTTAAAAAACAATAGAACAGTTCCATGAAACCAGAAAAAAAATAAATTAATAAAACTTAGAAACCTCTAGCCAGACTTATCAAAATGAAAAGAGAAATGACCCAAATAAAAAAATCACAAGTGAGAGTAGAAATAACAATGAACATCACAGAAATACAAGCAATTATAAGAGAATATTATGAAAAACTCTATGCCAACAAATTGGACAACCTAGAAGAGGTATATAAATTCCTACAAACATATAAACTACCCAAACTGAAACCGGAAGAAATAGAAAATCTGAACAGACAGATAATCTGCAAAGAAATTAAATCAGTAATCAAAAACTCCCACCAAACAAAAGTCCAAGACCAGCTGACTTCACAGGTAAATTCTATCAAACATTGAAATAAAAGTTAAAACCTGTTCTTCTCAAACTATTCCAAAAACTAGAAAAAAGGAAGGAAAACTTCTAAATTCATTCTATGAAGCCAACATTACCAAGATACCAAAACCAGATTAAAATTCTACTGAAAATGAACTATAGGCCAATATCCCTGATGAAAGCAAATTAAAAAATTCTCAATAATATACTAGCAAGCCAAATCCAATAATATATTTTAAAAATCATTCACCATGATCAAAAGGATTTATTCCTAGGTTACATAGGTGGCTCAATATATGCAAAACAATCAACATGATACATAAACCACATTAATAAAAGATAAGAACCATGTGAGCATTTCAATTGATACAGGAAAAATATGTGATAATGTACAACATCCATTCATGATAAAAACCTCAACAAAAGAGGCTTAAAGGGCATATATCTCAACATAATAAAGACCGTATATGAAACACCTACAGCTAATGTCTTCCTCAGTGGGGAAAAGCTGAGAACTTCTCTTCTATGGGATAAGACAGGGATGTCCAGTCTCACCACTGTTATTTAACATAGTACTGGAAGTCCTAGTCACAGCAATCACACAGCAAAAATAAATAAAAGGCATACAAAATGGCAAGGAAGAAGTAAAACTTTCATTATTTGCAGGTGATATGATGGTCTATATAGAAAGCCCAAAAGATTCCAACCAAAAATGCTAGAACTAATACAAGAATTCAGTAAAGTTATAGGATACAAAATCAATGTACAGAAAGTCACCATTTGGCCATAATTGATGTATAGAAATGCACCTCCTCTTTCCCTACAACACTGGATGAAGGAGACAGCATTTCTATACATCAATAATGAAGCAATAGAAAGAGAAATTAAGGAATCAATCCCATTTATAATTGTACCAAAATCATGAAAAGCCTAGGAATAAACCAAACCAAAGAGATGAAAACCTGTACTCTAAAAACTATAAAACATTGATGAAAGAAATTGAAGATAATACAAAGAAATGGAAAGACATTCCATGCTCATGGATTAGAAGAAAAAATATTGTTAAAATGTCTATACTACCCAAAGCAATCTACACATTTAATGGAATCCCTACCAGAATACCAACAGCTTTTTTCATAGAACTAGAACAAATAATTCTAAAACTTATATGGATCAACAAAAGATCCTAAATAGCCACATCAACCTTAAAAAGAAAAACAAAGCTGGAGGCGTCATAATTCCAGACTTCAAGTTATATTACAAAGCCATAGTAATCAAAACAGCATGGTACTGCCATAAAAATAGACACATAGATCAATAGAACAGAATAGAAAATCCAGAAATGAACCCACAAGTATATGGTCAGTCAATCTTGGACGAAGCAGGAAAGAATAGCTAATGGGAAAAAGTCTCTTCAGCAAATGGTGTTGGGAAAACTGGATAGCAACAAGCAAATAATGAAACTGGACCACTTTTTTGCACCAAACACAAAAATAAATTCAAAATGGATTAAAGATCTAAATGTGAAACCCCAGACCATTAAAATCCTAGAATAGAAAACAAGCAGCAACCTCTTTGGCCATAGAAATTTCTTATAGATATGTTTCCTGGGGCAAGGCAAACAAAAGCAAAAAGAAACTATCGGGATATCATCAAAATAAAAAAGCTTCTGTACAACAAAGGAAATAATCCACAAAATTAAAAGGCAACCTATGGAATGGGAAAAGGTATTTGCAAATAATATATCTGACAAAGGGTTAGTATCCAAAGTATACAAAGTACTTATGAAACTCAACACCCAACAAACTAATAATCTGATTAAAAAATGAGAATACATGAATAGATATTTTTCAAAAGAAGACATATAAATAGCCAACAAACACATGAAAAGTTGTTCAACGTCACTAATCATCAGGGAAATGCAAATAAAATCCTTACACTTGTCAGCATGGCTAGATTCAAAAATATAAGAAATAACAAGTGTTAGCAAAGATGTGGAGAATAGGGAACGCTTATGCACTATAGGTGGGAATTAAATTGGCTCAGCCACTATGGAAATATTATGGAGATTTCTCATAAAATTAAATGGAAGTACCATATGATCCAGTGATGCCACTGAGTATTTACCTAAAGAAAATGAAAACATTAATTTGAAAAGATATATGCACTCCTATATTTTTGTGACATTATTTACTATAACCAAAATATGGAAGCAATTTGAGTGTCCATGGATAGATGAATTTATAAAGAAAATATGGTATGTGTATCTATTACTTACATATAGTTATATATGTCTCTTAATCTTTTTATGGCTAATATTCCATTATATATGTGTGATATTCCATTATATATTAATATATATAAGTGTGTGTGTATATATATAGAGAGAGAGAAAAAGAGACAAAAAGAGATCTTGCCATTTGTAACAACAATGGTTGGAATTATAGGATATTATGCTAAATGAAATAATTTTGACTGATAAAGGATGAAAAGGAGTGAGAGATGTAGGCTGCCAGTTATGAAATGAATAAGTCATAGGAATAAAAGACACAATAGAGAATATAGTCAATAATATTATGATAGCATTATATGGTGACAAATGGTAGCTACACTTCTGTGAGCACAGCATAACATATATAGATGATAAATTACTATGTTGTATACCTGAAACTAATGTAACATTGTGTGTCAACTACACTCAAATTAAGTAAAAGAACTATATATTATAAAATACAAGACAAATTATTTCTGTGGAAAGTGGTTAATGGAGGAGTGACTCACTTGTATCATATTTAAAAATATTATTAAGAAAGGAAAAAAGCTAAGATGCAAATGGGAAACTATGTGTACCAAGTCTAAAAGATAAAGTGTTAAAATCTCCAAATAAAGTTACAAAAGTCGCTAAAAAAGAGAGAGACCAATAAAGATGGACATATATTATGAACAGAATAGTCAGGATGTCAAAGAGATATCTGCTCCCCCATGTTCATTGCAGCATTACTCACAATAGCCAATATATGAAAACCACCCAAATGTCCATCAACACAGGTCAATGGGTGAAAAATTTATTGAATCTTATTCAGTCATGAAAAAAAAAGTGGAATACTGCCATTAATAACATGGAAAGAGGTTGAGAGAATTATGTTAAGTGAAAAAAGCTAGATAGAATAAGATAAATAAAGTATAATGTTAGTTATTTATGGAATCTAAAAGAGCCGAATATGTAGTAATAGAGAGTGAAATGGTAGTTATCAAGGAGTCAGGGAGTTGGGGGAATAGGGAGAGGTTGGTTAAAAAAAAGTAGAAACTTTCATCTATAAGATGAATGAGGTCTGAGGATGCAATGAATAACATGGTGACTTATAATTAATACCACTGCTGTATAATTGAAATTTGTTGAGAAAGGTGAACTTTAATGTTCTCAAAAAAGGAGACAGATAAGTGTTATTTATGGATGTGATGGATATGTTTAGATGAGCGGAAGCTTTCATGATATATGCATATATTAAATCATTATGTTGCTCATTTTAAATATCTTACTTTCTTAATTGCTAACTATGCCTCAATAAAGCTTAAAAAATAAAAGTAATATGAAACAACAAACATTTTGTTTTGGAGGAAACAATAATTGTGATTTGTATGCATAAATCACAGATAAGTAGACTCAATTATTATCTTTTGTGGAATTTATTCTCAAGAAGTGATTATGGATATGCACAAAGATTTAATTAAAGTTTGATCATCATAACATTGTTTACAATAGTGAAAAATGAGGAAATAATCTAATTGTGCAAACAGAAATAAACTCTTATGTACCTATAATGAACTGATGAAAATTAACATAGAAATATATTTGGAATATATTGAGCAAATTAACTAATTTTAAGAGATGATAAAAATTAACTAATTTAAGAGATGATAAAATCTATCAATTATAGAATAATATGCCAAAAATAACAGGAAATATTATTTCTGAGTCATATCAGGTCATGCATCCAATAATTTATTATTTAAAAATTTACTCTATTGCCAGCTGTGACAGACCCTCTTCTGAGCACTATAGGACACAAAGATGAATAAAGAAATGTCCCTCCTCTTATGCCTTTTAAATTCTAGTGGGTAATATTCAGCAGTGATGTTTGAATTATTTTTGCAGCATAAAAACTAAATACATATAAGTATAAAAATAATCTATGTTTACTTCTTTTAAGGATTATATAATCCAAGACATATAAAAAACATTTTATATTTAAATGGTGGATAGATAAAATAGATAAAAGTTGTTTATTTTTTTAATCAATAGAATCAGAATTTTTTCTAAGTTTATGGAACCAAGATAGAAAAGGCAAATACTTTAGATACAATCTTAATCTTTTGATGAAAAAAAAATATTTTGGTGAGAGATTTTTCTTACTTTTGATGACCTTTTACAATAAAATAGCTTTGAAATTAATAAAACATAGGATAATATGACGGCTGAACTAGGTACTAAGGAAGCAGGTATAATTTTCCCCTTTATTTTAAAATTAGCTGGTTCTTTGAGTAAGTGAACAAAATTATTGATTGGCTTCTCAGGTGATCATTTTTACACATGCAAAAATAAATCTATGTAATAAAATATATTCACTTCTATTTTACCATATACAATTATTTTAAATATTATGGTTTTTAGAACCACATGTTAAAACCATACATGTATTAGCTTATGTTATAGCCATGAAAAGAAGTTCAGAGGAGACACCTGGGTGGCTCAGCAGTTGAGCGTCTGCCTTCAGGTCTGGATGTGATCCCAGGTCTGAGGATTAAGTCCCACATCAGGCTCCCTGGGAGGAGCCTGCTTCCCCCTCTGTCCATGTCTCTGCCTCTCTCTCTCTGTGTCTCTCATGAATAAATAAATAAAATCTTTTTAAAAAAAAAGCTCAAGGCCAGAGGCCACAAAGGTATATGAAATAAATGGAGCAGGAGGCTCTAATATGCAATAATGGTTAGGCAATCAATAATATTGATAAAGAGGTTGAAAAGAGACATGAGAGGATTTCTCTTGAATCTCAATCTGTGTGGCAGCAGCACTGTGTCTATTTATATTGTTCACTTAATGGTTGTATATGGCTAGTAGATAGAGATGAGAGAAGGTGTTAATCTTGCCTCCATCCACCATTTCTTACACCAGGCAACACTTTGCTATATATAAAATCCTGTGTTTGTGTAACTGTAGAGCATTTCTAAACTTGATGGTCGTTGTCATTATGGACTGAAAAATACAGTATTTCCTTGTACCTCGTCCATGTTCATTGTATGTCTGTCAATTATAGACAAGCATTCAGGTTTCTTTGGGCAGCCTGGTGGCTCAGCGGTTTAGCGCCACCTTTGGCCCAGGGTGTGATCCTGGACACCCTGGATCGAGTCCCACGTCAGGCTCCCTGCATGGAGCCTGCTTCTCCCTCTGCCTGTGTCTTTGCCCCTTCCCCCCCTCTCTCTGTGTGTTTCTCATGAATAAATAAAATATTTTTTAAAAAAATTAATAGGATAAGCCAGGCTCATATAGGCCAATGAAAGCATGCTTACTTTCTAGAGGAGATATTTGCAGAGTCATGTTCATTGAAGCATTATTCACAATAGCCAAAAGATGGAAGCAATCCAAACGTCAACCAACAGATGAGTGGATAAAGAAAATGTGGAATATATGTACATTGGAAAATTATTTAGAATGAAGGAGTTTCTGTCACACACTACAGTATGGATTAACCTCAGGGACATTTTGCTAAGCAAATAAAGCCAGTCACAAAAGGGCAAATACTGTATGAATTCATTCATAAGATATATGTAGGAAGCAGTCAAAACCATAGAAACAGAAGGTATAAAAAAGACTGGGGGGAGGGGAAATGGTGATTTGCTGTTCAATGAGTATAGAGTTTCAGTTTTGCAAGAAGTTCTAGAGATCTGTTGCACAATGATATAAATATTCTTAACACTACTGAACTGTATAATTAAAAATAGTCAAGATGGTAAATTTAATGTTATTTTTACCACACACAGAAAAAGATGCTTACTTTCTGTAACAGCAATTATTCTATGAATAATTTACTTCAAAATGGATTAAATTATGTTTCTCAGATTTATTATACTTTTCAATGATGACCAAAATTGGCAGCCTAAAATCTGTATATCTCTGGTTTATCTTGCTGTCTGTCCCAAGGTGGTTTATAGCTACTATAAGAATAGAGGAGTTTTACATTTCTGAAACTTCATGTCTGACTCCTAGCCCAACCTATTAAATGTCTTTTCTTTTTTTGTTGGAGGAGTGGTAGAGGGAGAGAGCAAAAAGGAAACTTAAACAGGCTTCACATCAAATGCGGAGCTCAATTGGGGTCAATCTCACGACCATGAAATCATTACCTGAGCTGAAATCAAGAGTTGGAGGCTTAATCAGCTGAGCACCCAGGTGCTCCTCAACTTATTAAACTTCAGATATTATGATTTTGTGCCTACATTAATACAACTCCAAGAATATTGAGCGACTGCATTTCACTAAAAATAAATGCTCTCAAAATTATAGGTGCTGTTTTAGCACACAAGTAAAAACAAACTATATATTTTAATTGAAAATGTTAAAACTGTTTAATGAAGTCATGAGAAATAATAACACTAACTTGGTAATAAAGAATTTAGCCTCTAGCCCCATCCCAAATCACTTTCTGCAATCTGTGAACCTATAAAGTTATTCCCCCAAATATAGACATTGTCACTTAGAAAGTGGCATAAAAATAAGTACAGAAAAATGAGCCAAATGCTCTTTATTCCCAGAAAGCTACATCAATATGCTGGAGGCAGTATCTGACTTTGAAGAAGAGAATTTCTGGAACACATAGATAGTTATATTTTAAAGAGTGATGCATACATTTCCTCTTGGTAAAGAATTGATAAAGAAAATCTTAAATGTACACTGATGAACGAATACTTGATTTTTGGGATATTGGTAAAATAAAATGTTAAATATTTTGTATACATCGGTTCCTTCTCCTAGATTAAATGAAAATAGTGTGCTTATTCAGAAATATTATTAAACATGTCTTTTTTCTAGTACATAATATGGACTTAGATGGTATTTATACACTTAAAAAAAGAAAAAAAGTCTTGAAATTTGTATCTCTAAATTCTGCATCAGTAAGTGACAAAAACTCAAAACAAATTTGTTAGGCCAAAATAAAATCAAAAGAGAAATTTCCAGCTTCAATGGGAAAGATGCATCTGGCCTCAGGCATAAATGAAATAAGGAGCATCTGGCCTCAGGCATAAATGAAATAATGATATATATCTATCATTTATCTATCTATCTATCTATCTATCTATCTATCTATCTATGGCAGAAACAAACCTGCATTCCCATGTTTATTGCAGCATTATGCACAACAATCAAGATATGAAAACAACCTCAGTGTCCATCGAGATATGAATAGATAAAGAAAATACAACACTATGAAACCACTGTGGTAGAAGTAAAATTTATGTGATTAAAAAGTGACCAATATTAGGAATGAAGAAAGGTAAATTACTGCAGATTCTAAAGCTAATAAAAAATAAACAAACATTATGAACAATTGTATGGCTAATACAATTGATAATATATAATATTGAAAAATTGTTCGAAAGACAAACTATCAAAATTTATACTGGAAGTAATAGAGAACAGAATACTCTTATATCTTTAAAAATACTCAATGTATAGTAAATACATTTCCACAAAATACACTCCAAACTAGTGTAGTTCTTTAATTGGGAAGTTCAATTAAACACTTAAGGAAGAAAAGAATAACACTTTTACCCAAACATTTTCAGAAAAAACAGGATAGAATTGATACTTTCCAAGTCTTTTAGAATGCCACATAATCCCAATACCCAAAAACCAAAAAGAAAATAAAATTATGGAAGATGTCTCTCAGGAACATTTATGCAAAATTCCTTAAAATAATTTAGATAATTATAATTCAGAAAATAATTTTTAAAATACATATAATATATAATGTATATAATTTAGCTAATCCAGTGATGTATGAAAAAATAATGTTTCATGACCAAGTAGTATTTATCACAGGACTTAATGTTTTGTTTTGTTTTTTAAATGGAAAAATACATCCATATGATTCATTGAATTAACATAATTAAAGGAGAAAGATCATATGATCATTTCAAAGAAGCAGAAAAAAGCACTGAAATATTGTGATAAAATTATCATCAAACTTAGAAAAAATGTTTTCAATCTCACAAAGAGGAAAAAATAAACTACAAATAACATTTATTCTAATGTTACAACTTTAGACACTTTCTCTTGAGACTATGAAAAAGGCAAAAGTACCTACTCTCATCACTCTGTTCAACATTTCATTGGGGGCCTTAGCAAATGCAATAGGAAAAAAATATATAAATAAAAGATGTAATAATTAAAAAGAAAGATATAAAACCATATTTATAGACTCAATAATTTCATAGATAGGAAATCCAAAGAAATCTAGATATCTAATCAAATTATGAATTAAAATTTTAGGGTTGCAGCACCCAAAAGCATAAGATACCTAGGAATAAACCTAACCAAAGATGTAAAGGATCTATACCCTCAAAACTATAGAACACTTCTGAAAGAAATTGAGGAAGACACAAAGAGATGGAAAAATATTCCATGCTCATGGATTGGCAGAATTAATATTGTGAAAATGTCAATGTTACCCAGGGCAATATACACGTTTAATGCAATCCCTATCAAAATACCATGGGCTTCTTCAGAGAGTTAGAACAAATTATTTTAAGATTTGTGTGGAATCAGAAAAGACCCCGAATAGCCAGGGGAATTTTAAAAAAGAAAACCATATCTGGGGGCATCACAATGCCAGATTTCAGTTTGTACTACAAAGCTGTGGTCATCAAGACAGTGTGGTACTGGCACAAAAACAGACACATAGATCAGTGGAACAGAATAGAGAACCCAGAAGTGGACCCTGAACTTTATGGTCAACTAATATTCGATAAAGGAGGAAAGACTATCCATTGGAAGAAAGACAGTCTCTTCAATAAATGGTGCTGGGAAAATTGGACATCCACATGCAGAAGAATGAAACTAGACCACTCTCTCTCACCATATACACAAAGATCAACTCAAAATGGATGAAAGATCTAAATGTGAGACAAGATTCCATCAAAATCCTAGAGGAGAACACAAGCAACACCCTTTTTGAACTCGGCCACAGTAACTTCTTGCAAGATACATCCACGAAAGCAAAAGAAACAAAAGCAAAAATGAACTATTGGGACTTCATCAAGATAAGAAGCTTTTGCACAGCAAAGGATACAGTCAACAAAACTCAAAGACAACCTACAGAATGGGAGAAGATATTTGCAAATATCAGATAAAGGGCTAGTTTCCAAGATCTATAAAGAACTTATTAAACTCAACACCAAAGAAACAACCAATCCAATCATGAAATGGGCAAAAGACATGAAGAGAAATCTCACAGAGGAAGACATAGACATGGCCAACACGCACATGAGAAAATGCTCTGCATCACTTGCCATCAGGGAAATACAAATCAAAACCACAATGAGATACCACTTCACACCAGTGAGAATGGGGAAAATTAACAAGGCAGGAAACAACAAATGCTGGAGAGGATGCAGAGAAAAGGGAACCCTCTTACACTGTTGGTGGGAATGTGAACTGGTGCAGCCACTCTGGAAAACTGTGTGGAGGTTCCTCAAAGAGTTAAAAATAGACCTGCTCTACGACCCAGCAATTGCACTGTTGGGGATTCACCCCAAAGATACAAATGCAATGAAACGCTGGGACACCTGCACCCCGATGTTTATAGCAGCAATGTCCACAATAGCCAAACTGTAGAAGGAGCCTCGGTGTCCAACGAAAGATGAGTGGATAAAGAAGATGTGGTTTATGTATACAATGGAATATTACTCAGCTATTAGAAATGACAAATACCCACCATTTGCTTCAACGTGGATGGAACTGAAGGGTATTATGCTGAGTGAAGTAAGTCAGTCGGAGAAGGACAAACATTATATGTTCTCATTCATTTGGGGAATATAAATAATAGTGAAAGGGAATATAAGGGAACGGAGAAGAAATGTGAGGGAAATATCAGAAAGGGAGACAGAACGTAAAGACTGCTAACTCTGGGAAACGAACTAGGGGTGGTGGAAGGGGAGAAGGGCGGGGGGTGGGAGTGAATGGGTGACCGGCACTGGGGGTTATTCTGTATGTTAGTAAATTGAACACCAATAAAAAATAAATTTAAAAAAATAAATTAATTAATTAAAAAAATAAAATAAAATAAAATAAAATTTTAGGGTTGCAGAATATGTCAATTTATAAAAATATTTTGTTTTTCTATAATCTAGTAAGGAATAATTGGAAATTAAAAAAAATTTAAATGCCATTTATATTCCATCAAAGAAATAAAATATATGAAGTATATTTGAGGAAAGGTATGCTAGAAAGCTGCATTAAAAATTACAGAACATAGCTGATAGGAATTAATAATAACCTAGAAAAAAACTTTAAAAAACCATGATTTTGGATGAAAATAGGTTTATTTATTTATTTATTTTATTTAAGCTTTATGCCCAACATGGGGCTTGAACTCGCCACTCTAACATCAAGAGTCACATGCTTTATTGAGTGAGCCAGCCAGGTACCCCTCATTAAGGTAGTTTAATATAAATCAAATCTCTGTATCCTTTATTTTTTTTAACAGAAATTAACAGGTTGTTTAAAGAATTTATATAGGAATATAAAATACTTTAAAAGGCAAAATAACTTCGTAAAGATAACAAAATGGTAGTATTTATTGTATCTAATTTCAAAAGTTAATGTGAGTGTTGGCATACGAATAGATAAAATTGATCTCTGAACAGTATAGAATGCATAAATAGATCAAAGACTTCTAAGCAATTTAATCAGGAAATGAAAGTCTTCAACAAATGATACCAGAAAGCTGGATATCTGTATAAGAACAACAAACAAAAAACTTTGATTCCTACCTCACACTATAGTTTAATGTGAAATATATATATATATGCTGTCTGTGTTCTCCAGGATATTGAATGATTCTTGTCTCACATTTGGCTTTTCATCCGTTTTGAGTCTATTTTTGAACACACACAAATTTTTGCAGGAAAATTTAATGTGAAAAAATATATATAACATATATTAAATATTATATATTATATATATAATGAAATTTTTAAAATTAGACCAAGGGAAATATTTTATGCCATTTGTGTGGGCAAATAGATTTCAGGACACAAAATGAATGAGAAACAGAATGGGAGCATCACAGTTTAGGAAATATATATGTATATGATACAGAACTTATTCAAACTACATAAAAACCTTCTAACACGTGATAATGGGAAGATAGTCCATTAAACATGGGTGAAATACTTGTCTAGATATTTCACTATAGAAATATATGAAGAGCCAGTAAGTACATGAGACATGTTAAACATACTTAATCCTCAGGATATACACAGTGAAAGCACAATCAGATACCACTGTATATCCAATATAATAACTAAAATTTAAGTCTGACAACATTGAATAATAGTTTTTTATTATCAACCACTCTCATGCATAACTGGTGGGAATATAAGATAATAGAAGCACTTTAGAATACTGTTTATGAGTCTCTTATAAAAGTAAACATCGTAGAAGAAACTCCACTTCTAGTACTTAATCAAAAGAAATAAGAATGCATACACACACACAAATTTTTTTTAAATGTTTTTTAAGGGCAACCGGGGTGGCTCAGTGGTTTAGCGCCGCCTTCAGCCCAGGACGTGATCCTGGAGACCCAGGGTGCAGTCCCACATCGGGTTCCCTGCATGGAGCCTGCTTCTCCCTCTACCTGTGTCTTTGCCTCTCTCTCTCTCTCTCTCTCTCTCTCTCTGTGTGTCTGTGTGTCTCTCTCTCTGTGTGAAATCTCTCTGTGTGTCTCTCATGAATAAAGTCTTTTAATTTTCTTTTAAATTTAAATTCAATTAATTAATATATAGTGTATTATTAGTTGCAAAGTTAGGAGTTCAGTGAGTGATTCATCAATTTATATAAACCTAGTTCTCATTACATCATGTGATCTCCTTAAAGCTCATCACTCAGTGACCCCTCCCCAACCTCCCTCCAGTTTCTTTCCTGTGTTTGAGATATCTCCCTCTGAATTCATCTTATTTTATTTTTTTCCTCTTTCTCTATGATCCTGTTTTTTTCTTAAATTCCACATATGAGTGAGATCATATGATAATTGTCTTTCTCTGATTAACTAATTTCACTTAGTATACCCTCTAGTTCTGTCCACATCATTGCAAATGGCAAGATTTCTTTCTTTTTTTTTTTTTTTTTTTTTGATGACTGAGTAGTATTACATTGTATATATACACTACATCTTCTTTATCCATTCATCTATTGAAGGATAGTGTGGTTTCTTCCATAGTTTGCCTATTATGGACATTGCTGCTATAAACATTGGGATTCAGGCACCCCTTTGGATCACTATGTTTTTATCTTTGGGGTAAGTACCTAGAAGTTCAATTGCTGGGCCATAGGGTAGCTCTATTTTCAATGTTTTGAGGAAACTCCATACTGTTCCAGAGTGGCGCATCAGCTTGCATTCCCACCAACAGTGTAAAAGGGTTCCCCTTTCTCTGCATCCTCGCCAACATCTGTCATTTCCTGACTTGCTAATTTCAGCTATTCTGATTGTTGTGAGGTGGTATCATTGCGGCTTTGATTTGTATTTCCCTGACACCAATTGATATTGAGTGTTTCTACATGTGTCTATTGGCACATGTTTTCTTTGGAGAAATGTCTATTCATGTATTCTGCCCATTTCTTGATTGAATTATTTGTTCTTTGAGTGTTAAGTTTGGTAAGTTCTTTATTGATTTTGGATACTAATCCTTTATCTGATAAGACATTCACAAATATCTTCGCCCATTCTGTTGGTTGTCTTTTGATTTTGTTGACTATTTCCTTTGCTGTGCAGAAGTTTCTCTATCTTGATGAAATCCCAATAGTTCATTTTTGTCTTTATTTCCCTTGCTTTTGGAGATGTGTCTAGCAAGAAATTGCTGTGGCCGAGGTCACAGTGTTTGTTGTCTGTGTTTTCCACAATTTTGAATGATTCTTGTCTCACATTAGGCTTTTCATCCGTTTTGAGTCTATTTTTGAACAACACAAACTTTTGCAAGAAAGATCATATCAGCATTGTTCATACTAGATCCAATGGAAAAAAACATCCAGATATTCTTTGGCAGGTGAATAGGTAAATAAATCATGGCATTTTTATAGAATGGAAAATCATTCAACATTAAAAAAGAATAAACTACTGAGTCTTTTTAAAAATATATTGTCTTTATTTATTTGAGAGAGAGAAAGCATGAGCAGGAGGAGTGGCAGAGGGACTAGTCAACTCCCTACTGAGCAGGGAGCCCTGCAGGGGGCTTGATCACAGGACTCTGAGCTCATGACTTGAGCCAAAGTCAGATGCTTAACCAACTGAGCCACCCAAGCGCCCCTACTGAGTTTTGAAACATGGATCAATCTCTGAAACATTATGCTGAATGAAAAAACTAGACACACAAAAACACTAAATGATTCCATTTATGTGAGGTTCCAGTGGGTGATACTGAACTAATTTGATAGAATTCAGAACAGTAGTCACCTAGGACCAGGGTTGGGAGTGATGGTGATGGGAGGCAGGTAAGGAGGGCAGTTGGAATACAAAAGAAGCACAAGAGAACTTTGTGGGGATAATGGAAAGATACTATATATTGATTGTGATAGTGGTTACATAAGTGTGTATATTTGTCAAAATTCAATGAACATTCAACTTATAATTGCACATTTCACTGCATTAAATGATATCTCAATCTAAAAAAATCTGAATAGAAATTTAACATCTTTGAATATAATATATATTCTCTATACCTATAATGCCTGCCCTTAAATGTTTCCTGGATAAAAGTTGTGGAGTAAATTGTAGTCAATTAAAATAGTATATGACAGTTATATCTTTTAAAAAATATACTTTACTTTCTTTTCCCTGTTGATGAATTTAAATAGTCACTATATAAGATAGTGGTTATTTATAATCAGTGACACTCTTTTCATCTCTAAACCTATGAGATTTACAGTGATTAATGTTCAAAGATATTTGAATGACTTTGGGCTGACCCTAGCCTATCAGCAGTGATATCCAGTGATCAGCATGATTTCTCAACCTGTAATCCATCACCTTGAGAAACATAGTACATGATGCAAAGCTGATTTACTGTCACAGCCACTTCAGCACTTCCCCACAATCCCCTAAGTGGAACTTCCAGAAGATTGATAGAATAAAATATGTTGAAGCATATACAAAAACTGAATCTCACAAAACAATTATTTTTAATAAGAGAAATTAACTAAATTTTTCATTTTTAAGTAAAAGTGCCTAATAGAATTTTTTTGAAATCATCTTAATTTGTTAATCCATTTCTCATTGACATTATTAATTTTTTTCTCCTCTATCTCTATGTATTCATGAAAAAAAATGTAAATAAGTAGCTCTACTGTCCTGAGGGTAAACCAGTAAAAATGTTTAAATATTTTCTTCCACAAAACTTATATGTGGAGGCAGCAGAACATAGTGATTAAAAGCACACCATGTAAAGTAGGACTGCCCAGCCATGCCACTTTATGATATGTATTTACCTAACTTTCTACACCTAATTTCCATCACATTGAAGAGGTGATAAGTGCCTAGTTCACAGAGTTGTTGTAAAGAATAAACGAGAAAATGCATATATACTAAGTCTAGTGTCTGAAAGAAATTAGGCACATAATGAATGTTAGGGTTTATCATTTTATGTATCTTTTGTTTGTTTTCAGGTTTTCAAGAGGTTCCTCTGGTATGTTAACAACATGACTCAGAATCACAGGCTCATTGAAAATGTTGATGTTACATTAGATTCTTCACATATAACGTAGATTAAATGATATTTGTGCTCAGACAGGCAGATTTAAATGATATTCCATAGAATAAGTAGTTGCCATAAATTACCTGGCCCACAAAAATCACTTTTGTTTTGCTCACTGATGATTCCCAAGTGTCATTATGAACAATTATTGTAATATAGTAAATCTCATTGCCTATACATTGTAATAAGTATTTCTGAATAAATTGAGATTTGGGGGCTCTGGAATTTGTCTACACTAGTAAAAGTTAACATTTTTTACTACAAATGTTTTTAAAGTTTTTTTAACAGTGAAATAATCTAAATGAATTTATTGTAAAAATATGCTAAAATTATTTTGTTTATGAGCTTTCAAAGCTTGGTCTTTGATTAAAAATTGCATAATAACTTTTAACCGGCTTGCTATGAATATAATGTTAGACTAAAATCATTTTCCTTTTAAAAGAAACCGTTCAATCAGAAGAATACTATCAACATAAGGAATCAAGAATTCATTAAGATCTTTTACATAGACCCTCACAAAAGCACCATATAGTGCAAAGGCAAAAGGATTTGCTGAATTCCATACTTATATCACTGCTCCATAGTTTTATTTTGTTTCCTACAGTGCCTCTCCACTTGCATATATATGCCAAAAGTATATAAAATCCAATATGACAAAAGTTGAATTCTTTTTTTTTTTTGGATGGTCATCAAGAGGACATGAACCCCAGTCGACCAACAAGCTGGACATAGGCAGCTGGAGACTCATTACCCCTACCCTTAACATTGGGATTATTCCTACCCATTATTACCATACTAGCAGCCATTTTTAAGAACATAGCCTTGACAAAATAATTTATTATTGATACCATCTGAATGATATATGTGACTGAACCCAGTTAAGGCTTTTATATAAACTTTTGAGATAAGCTGGGCAGGTGTGGAGATCTACTTTCCAAGATAAGACAGGCTTCATATATAAATTCCCTTGCTTATTAAGACTTCCACCTACTAATCTGGAGTGAACCATCTCTCTCTTGGGTCTCTCATGTCCTCTCCATATGGGAGCCAGCTTATGAACCAACTCTTCGCTCAACAAAACTTATCTTCCACTTTTTTCTTATCCAGCTAACTGTCCAATTACCCAGACAGGAAACTTGATATCTTAGATAAGCTTCTTTCTGTTATCCCAAACATAGGTAACTCCAGGCAATTTTACATTGGAGAGCCTTTGTAGTTTCCCATTCTCTTCCCCTTCCATTACTCCAGTTCCAGCCCTTGCCTTTCTTGCCTAGATCATTGTAAAATAGTTGGATAGTATTTAGTATAGACATATTCTCAACTATAAATGAAAATATTTAACAATTTAATTAAAATATGTAAAAATTTATAAAATAAGACATATAATTTATGCTGCTTGTATAAAAAGTAATAGAAATATGTGAATGTGTGTTATGTGGAAATGGACATTTCCAGACATTGGAAATGTCTGGAATGACATATATCAAGCTGATGATAATGATTACTTGGGGGAGGAGAACAGAAGTCTTGACCTGAGGAAAGTTGAAGAAATATTTTGAGCAAGACTCTTTGTTGTATGATAATTTTTACCATAAGAGTCTACAGTCCAGTCTGTTAACCAACCTCCAGTTCAACAGTTCACTGAGTTAACTAACTAATGTCTTTTTCAGACAATCATATTGAGCTATGGTCATTACTCACTGAGTCTTCTCTTCTAGCAGGCCATTCTCTACCGTGCTCAGATAATTCTAATCCCATCTGTTGAGTCATTTCTTTACCTGTTTTGCCAGTAATCTTTATTGTAATTCTATAACTCAATTGCATATTATGTTAAAAGAGAAAATACGGTTGCAAAATAGTTATTTCCATGAAAAATAAGCTGAATATTTTGAAAAAACTCAATCTCAATGGAAATAATTTCTTTCAAATTAGATATGGGCAGTTCAACTATTAAGAAATTTTATAAACATCTAGAAAGTAGTTTCAATCTTAGCTGTAGAAACTGAAACAGAAAGCACTGACCACTATGGACATGGCTGATGCCGATAGACAAAGGCAGCTCCACAGATAGAAAAGGCCTTGGAGGCATTCTTAAGTTTGAGGAATTAATGTGCATTTATGTTTTAACTCTAGACAAAATGTTTATGGCACATGCTTATTTTGATTTATGATGTCTCTCTAGTGATTGCTGCAACTAATTAGCAGACTTCCAAACCAAACTATGTTAGATAAACCAATTATATGATACATATTATCTCAACATTTGATATCAATTTTAAAAATATACTGATAGTAATGCTCAGTTTATGATTTATTTTTTTTTCAGTTTATGATTTAAAGTGTTGTACAGCCCTTATTTTTACTAACTTCATACAAATATAATTATTGACAATCAACAGAAGTTTCAATGCAAGAATGTCAAAATATCGAGGATATGTTATGAGACTGAAAAATATATTTGGCATATATTAAACTATATTTATCATTTTCACCCTTGATTTTATTGATTGAAATATTTGGAATACATTTATGTAATTAACCTCTATAATTAATACAAAAATAGCTGATTGGGGGGAAGGATAAGAGCAGAAGATTTAGAATCTATATTTTTGCTCATTTTATTTTTTATTTTTCTTTTATTTTGAAATAATTTTAAATTTACAGAAGAGTTGCAAAGATAGTCCAGAGAGTTTCCATATCCCTTTCACCTGGCTTCACTCAATGTTAAAAATGTACATAATTATGACACATAAAAGGACACATTTAACATTGCTAAGATTCCATTAATTAAACTACATGCTTTATTTATATTCCATCAGTTTTTCCACTAATGTCCCCTTTCTTGGTCTGAGTATCCAATCCAGGGTATTATGTTGCATTTAGTGTACAGTCTTTTTAGTTCCCTGGTATCTGTGACAGTTTCTTGCTTTTTCCATGTGTAGACTGAGACTATAATTTTTAGAGAAAATTCCCTAGAGGTAATGTCCTCTTCATTACATTACGTCACGGGGTGCAAAATATCAACATGATGTTCACTTAGATCACTTGGTTAGATGCACCTCCAGGTTTCTGAACTGTGACATTGCTATTCTCTTTTTTCACGCTCTTTGTGAAAATGAGTCACCAAGCACAGTTCACATTCCAAAAAAAGGGGAATTATGCTACCTACACCTGTTGGAGGGAGAAATACCAATGTATCTGTGGACATGTATAAAAACCACCACAAAAATTAAGGAGCTGCCTACCATCAAAAACAGTAGGCAGCTAAGCTTTTATTAAAGTTTTGTGTCCATTAATTTTAATAACATTCATCAATGGAAATTGCCTGCAACATTTATTTCCATCGTAGTCTAATGATGATTTTCTGTGCCCTTCACCCTTCTCCGTGTATATTTTAAAATATTTTGCAAGGAAAAGTTATCCCTTCTAGTCCACTCATTTATATCAGTGTAGACTCATGGATATTTTATTTTATCATCAGCTCATATTCCAGCCTGTTATTTATTTTGTTGTTAAAACTTTTCTAGGGAAGCCCGGGAGGCTCAGCAGTTTAGCACCGCCTTTAGCCTAGGATGGGATCCCAGAGACCTGGGATCTAGTCCCACAATGGGCTCCCTGCCTGGAGCCTGCTTCTCCCTCTACCTGTCTCTCACTCTCTCTCTCTCTCTCTCTCTCCATCTCTCATGAATAAATAAAATCTTCAAAAATAAATAAATAAATGAATGAATGAATAAATAAATAAATAAATAAATACTTTTCTAACCTATTCCTTTATGATTTCTTTCAGATTGGCTCGTGTGTCTTTCAACATATTCCTGTCCTTTATTCTCCCTCAAGCACTTTCTGACAAAAAAACTAAAATGAGTTCATACTAATATCTTATTTTCTGATGTAGTGCCAATTGGTTTATTATAGCTTTGCCTCATCATTTGTAGCTACTTTCTTTGACAGTGAAAATCTAGTTCTCATTATTTTCGATATATTTACTTATCTTTTCAATCCTAGTATAATAATTTCAGAGTTGTTGCCCTGTAAATTTGTGAGAAATAAATGTAGTGACTGGAGTGGCCTTTGTGTAGAGTTCTTTTTGTCTTTAGATGCACAGAACCAAGTCAAGCATTGTTTTCCAAAGTTATTCAGGTTGTTCCTTTAACCATCCTTTATCAGGGAGATTATGTCACACATTGACAATGCAGCTAGATAAATCTTTCAAGATTCATATCTCATCCTGGGTTCCTCAGACTTTCTGGTTGACTTTTTAAATTTTGCATGCAGTGAAGTACACTCTTTATTGTGTACCATTCAGTGGATTTTGGCAAATGTATAGAGTCATGCATGCATCACTACAGTACCTTACAGAATAATTCCATTGGCCTAAAATGTTCTCATGTATCATCTTTGTACAAAACATCTCTCCTCTTCTCAAATGCCCAACAACTAGTGATCTTTTTTACTGTCTCTATGGTTGTGCCTTTTTCAGAATGCCATATAAATAGAATTTCTAAATATACGGTTTTGGGAGTCTGGCTTCTTTTGCTTACCAGGAAGTATTTCGAGAGTTCTCCATTTCATTGCCTGAATCAGTGTGCTGACTATATTCCCTTCCATGTTATGGATGTACTCCAGTTTGCTTATCTACACACCTGTTCAAGGATATCTGGGCTGCTTCCAGTTTTTAATGAGTAAGAACAAAGCTGTTTAAACATCCACATAGGCCTTTTTATTTTTTATTTTTTTATTTTTTATTTTTTTTAAATTTTTATTATTCATGATAGTCACACAGAGAGAGAGAGAGAGAGAGGCAGAGACACAGGCAGAGGGAGAAGCAGGCTCCATGCACCGGGAGCCTGACGTGGGATTCGATCCTGGGTTTCCAGGATCGCGCCCTGGGCCAGAGGCAGGCGCTAAACCGCTGCGCCACCCAGGGATCCCCACATAGGCCTTTTTAAACTGGTTTATTAAGATGTAATTCATACATTAAAAATTTACTCACTTAAGTTTACAATTTAGTAGTTTTTAGTATATTCAAAGTTGTTCAATAGTCACCACAGTCAATTTGAGAACATTTTGGTCATGACAAAAAGAAGATCTGGACCTATTAGCAGCCACTCCCCATTTACTCTCAATGCCTCTGCCCCAGGTAACCATTTATCTACTCCTCTCTCTATTTGTCAATTCTGGACATTTCCTGTAATACATGGTCTTTTATCTGGCTTCTTCCCTTGGCATAATATTTTCAAGGATCATCCATATTGTAGCATATATCAGTATTACATTCTTTTTTTCTTGCTTAATACTGTCCATTTAATGGTTATAATACATTTTATTATCTGGTCTTGATGAGCATTTTGTTGTTCCCACTTTTTGGCTATTATAAAAAATGTTGATATAAACGTTCATACAGGGACACCTGGGTGGCTCAGTGGTTGAGCATCTGCCTGTGGCTCAGGGTGTGAACCCAGGGTCCTGTTATTGAGTACCCTTATCGGGTACTCACAGAGAGCCTGCCTCTCTCTCTGCCTGTGTCCCTGCCTCTCTCTGTGTGTATCTCAAGAATAAATAAATAAAATCTTTTTAAAAATAAACATTCATATACAAGATTTTTTACAGACTTCTGTTTTATTCTTTTTTAGGGTAAATGTGTGAGTTGAATTGCTGGGTCATATGTGAACTTTATTTTTTACATTTTAAAAATATTTAATTAATTAATTAATTTATTTATCCATTCATTTATTTATTTGAGAGAAAGAGAGCACAGGCTGTGAGGAGGGACCGAGATTGAAGCAGACTCCCCACTGAGCAGGGAGCCCAATGTGAAGTTCAATCTCAGTACACTGGGATCATGACCTGAGCCTGAGGCAGATACTTAATCAAGTGATCTACCAGGAGCCCCACAGACTCTATGTTTAATATCTTAAAAAGAAACTGAAAAAAAAAAAAAAGAAACTGATAAACTATTTCCATGCAGTTGTACCACTTTACATTTTCATCAGTAGTGTATGAATTATATTGGAAGATCCGATATTGTTAATATATCAATTATTCTTAATTTAATCTAACAGTTCAACACAATCTCAATCAAAACCTCAGTAAGTTTTTTGTAGTTATTGACAGACTATTGAACACTTATAGAAATGTAAATAAACTAGAATAGTCAAAAAAATGTTGAAAAAGAAGAACAAAGTTGGAGAACTTACTCTACATGACTTTCAAGGCTAACTGCAAAGCTGTAATGATCATGTATGGGCAAAAGGAGAGGCACTAATCAGTGGAACAGAATAGACAGACAAGAAATGAACCCACATGCATTTAGCCAACTAATGTTTTATCAAATGTGTACTGAAAATTTAATGGAGAGTTGCCTTTTCAACAAATGATGATGAAAAATTCTAGAATAGTCAAAAAAATGTTGAAAAAGAAGAACAAAGTTGGAGAACTTACTCTACATGACTTTCAAGGCTAACTGCAAAGCTGTAATGATCATGTATGGGCAAAAGGAGAGGCACTAATCAGTGGAACAGAATAGACAGACAAGAAATGAACCCACATGCATTTAGCCAACTAATGTTTTATCAAATGTGTACTGAAAATTTAATGGAGAGTTGCCTTTTCAACAAATGATGATGAAAAATTCTATGTTCATATGCAAAAAAATAAAAGGGAAAATCAACCCATACCTCACATCTTACTTTTTTCCCACATTAATATATGATTTCAAGTTTTTTTCTTAATTTAAGTTTTAGGTAATTAACATACAGTTTAATACTGGTTTCTGGAGAATAATTTAGTGATTCATCACTTATATTCAACATCCAGTACTCATCACAAGTGCCCTCCTTCAAATGCATCCCCATCTAGCCCATCACCCACAAACCTCATTCCATCAGTTTTTTCTTCCCTTTAGAGTCTGTTCTGGCTTATTTCCCTCTCTCCTTTTTTTCTTTACCCCTTTTCCATATGTTCATGTGTTTTCTATCTTAAATTCCACATATGAGTAGATCGTACGATATTTTTCTTTCTTTGATTTATTTCTTTTAGCATAATACACTTTAGCTCTATCCACATTGTTGTAAATGGCAAGATTTCATTCTTTTTGATGGCTGAGTAATATTCCATGGTGTGTGTGTGTGTGTGTGTGTGTGTGTGTGCATGCACACGCACACCACATCTTCTTTATCCACTCATCAATCAATGCACATTTGGGCTCTCTCCACCATTTGGCAGTTGTTGATAATGCTGCTATAAAAACATTGGCATACCTCACATCTTATTCAAAATTAACACAAAATAGTAGATCTAAAAGCAATATGTAAAATTATAAAATTTCTAGAAAAAGAAAAGAGAAAATCTGTGAGACTTCGTATTTGGGTTTTTAGATATAATACTGAACTATAAATCCAAAAAGAAAATATTGATAAATTAAATCTTATAAAAATCTCTATAAAAGTTTTGCTCTTTGAAGAACATCGTTAAGGCAGTTTAAAAGCAAACCATAGATGAGATAAAAAATATATTAGCAAATATTTTGTGGAACTGGATCGGTGATTTTGAAATAATCTTATTGAAGTAAAATTTAAATGATGTATGATTTACTTAATGCAAAATTAAAATTCAGTGATCTTTATTCATAAAAGTATAGATTTTGCAACAATCCAATTTTAGAATATTTCTGTAATCCCTAAATTTCTTTGAGCCTTTTTTTTTGCTACGACTAGCAGTACCATGCAATGAGTTAGGTACCCCATTTCTTTTTCATAAAGGTTTCATTTATTTATTTGAGAGAGAGAAAGAGCACAAGCAAGGGGAGAGAGGCAAAGGGGGAAAAGCAGATTCCCACTGAGCAGAGAGCACAATGTGGGACTTGATCTTAGGACCCTGGGATCATGACCTGAGCTGCAGGCAGACACCTAACTGACTGAGTCACCCAGGTGTCCTGTACTCTATTTCTATATGTTCACCACTTCTCTGTATTTCGTTAATATAAATGGAATGATACAATATGTAGTCTTTTATGTCTGACTTGCTTCAGCTGTCTATAATATTTTGGAAGACCATCTTATATTTCTGTGTAAATATTTCAATTCTTTTTTATTGCTGAGTAGTGTTACATTGTGTGGGTATAGCATATTATATTTAACCATTCATCACTACTATTAGCTTTCAGTATATAAGCCTAGCATTTTGTTTGATAAATTTGTTCCTAGTATATGATACTTTTGTAAACAAAAGTGTTTTTTAACTTTAATTCCAGAGTGTTAGTAGTAATATACGGAGACATAATTGATTTTTTCTGCTCTGTAATTATATTTTAAATATATACCTTATATCTTATTATCTTTCTAATATATTAATTATATTTTTATCTTGGATCCCTTAGAATTTCTACATAGAAGATTATGTCATTGGTTAATAAAATCAGTTTTGCTTCTTTTTAACTCCTGATGCCAGTAGTTTGTTTGTTTGTTTGTTTTTAACTATTGCATTTGCTAGAACTTTCAGTGCATTACAGAAATGGTGAGTGCATACATTTTTAGCTTATTCCACATATTAGAGATAAAGCATTCAGTATTTTGTAATTAATTATGATGCTACTGGTAGGTTTCTATAGATGCCTTTCTCTGCCTCTGACCCTTCTATTCCTAAGATATTGAGAACTTTTAGCATGAACTGCAGTAAACCCTCAACTATTGAATCGCTTATATGAGCATCATTCTGTAACTATTTAAAATGCATATATCACTTATTGTTTGTGTGTGAACTGAACAAATCCAATTTGATACATTTTTCAAGTTCTTAAATATACCTATATAATTTTATACTTCTTTTTTTTTTTAATTTTTAAAATAATTGGGACACCCGAGTGGCTCAGTAGTTGGGCGTTTGCCTTTGATTCAGGGTGTGATCCTGGAATCCTGGGATTGAGTCCCGCATCAGGCTCCTTGCATGGACCTGCTTCTCCCTCTGCCTATATCTCTGCCTCTCTATCCCTCCGTGTCTCTCATGAATAAATAAAATTTTTTAAAAAAATGAAAATAATCACAAACTTAAAAATAGGTGAGGTATAGTACAAAGAAAGGGTTTTTCTGTTTTAATAAACCAAATTAAAGCAAATTACGACCTTCATGCCCCATCATTCCAAAATACTTTAGCATATATTTCGTATAAATGAGGACATTTTCTTAATATAATTTTTGACACCAGAAAATTAACACAATATATTATTGTCTGATCCTCAATCACAATTCAAGTTGTGCCAGTTTCCCCAATAATATGTTTTATAGAAAAAGTACCCCATTCAGTCATACTTTGCATAAACCTCTCCTGTCTCATTCCCATGTTGTGTCTGGAAAAGCTTCTGTCTTTGACTTTCATGGTAGTGACACATTTGAAAATCACAAGCCAATTATTTTTAAATTGTCCTTTAATTCATGTGTGTTTGATATTTCTTCAGCAGGAATATCACAGAATGACATATTTTCTTGATGAAACATTCTATGGATTACAGCATATTTTGTGAAATCATTTGTATTTGGACAAAAAACATTTCCCAGAGTGCTGAAAATTATAATGATGCCTTAATTGTAATCACTGCTTATTTCTCTTTTGCTGTTATCAATTGGGTTTCCATTTTTTTCATCAATAAAGATAAAGACTTCTGAATCAACTATTAATTAGATAGTTTTTAAATATTTTTGTTTCATGCTATGGATATATTCATAAATTAATCAATATCAGACTGTTACAGAATCAAATAAGAACTACATTTTGGATAATAATTGAATAAAATCAATCATATAACATGCATAGTTATTTTTGTTGTTTAGAAATTGTTTCAATTCTTTGTTATTGTTATGAACTCACAGAAAGTCTTTATTTCTGGAAATGAAACAATCTTGATGTTATCTCTGCTGGAGCTGTTTTAATGAAGTGTCAAATGTACATTTTAACTTTTTGGTAGATTCATCTTAGAAAGTGTGGGAATGCTGAGCAACAGTCCTACAAAGAATTTCTGAATAGTTATTGTTTTCTAACCAACAGCAGGAATAGTCCTAGACAAGAATTATGTACAAAAGAAACCCATTGCTATTGTATAGACTTAAAAAAAAAACATTTTGTTTACTTGGTATATTTCCTGGATGATTTTATGTAGTAAAAAAATAACACCATGTAAACAAACTTTTGCAGAGTTATTTTAATCATGTAAAAGGGAAATTTAAAAATTTTTCAAACAACAAATTTACAAATCAAAATTTATAAAATAATTAAGAATGGTCTCTGGTGTTAGGAGTTAGATATTCCTAATTAATTCAGAAAACAAAATTTCCAACAAGTTCAAAATTACTGTTTCTATTAAAACATACATATGTATACATACTTATATACATTGTTACATGTATATAATATATATGGAACAGAGGCACATATATACCCTTACTCAGTAAAGATACGTTAAGGCAATAATTTATCATTACCAGTGGCTTAGTGTGAAAGTGGGTGTATGTTCACTCACATGAGCTAGCACACAAGTATGTTCAATTTAATGATGGGCTTGGAAAATATAATTATTTAGATCAATGTTTTACATTTACCCAATTAATGTAATAAATTTTAAGCTAATATGTAATTTTTTGCTAAAAACATGAAGTTATACCTAAAATTACACGTTAAATGTCCACAGGGAAACAACAAAATTCAGGCAATTTCAATGAACTGTTCTTTCTACAAAATTTCAAACATTTAGGTTTGTTTTACCAAGATAAAGCCAGATAGTAATATCATTAAAGATATCAAAAAATTGTTAATCCAAGCTCACCCTAATGTAAAATCTTAGCCTTTTTTCTCACATTTGTTAAGTGGAGAGATATAGTACCTATAAAAATAATCTACTCACATTTGGCATATTTGTTTTTATGAGAAAATCTGTGCTGCATTTGTTGGGTGTTTTGGTTTTCTCCGTCTGGTATGCTTTAGCTCTTTCAGATTTCTGGAAAAGTACTTTCCTTATAGGTAACCTAATGGCATATTAGTTGCTTCACATTGCTGAAAATAGCTTGCTTGCTGAACGGATTTAGCTAACACATTTGAATTCATCTCCTATCACATCTATAATCCTTTGGCACTTATCCTTTCTGTTACCATTTTAGCAGTCAGCAATCTTTGGCCAATTATTGCTTTAAAAACATTTTAGCTCTCTTCAACTCTACTGAAATATTCTTTAAGGAAGACTAAGTCTGTCAACCTTTTATATTCTGAAGGCTCAGCAGGTTAAAGATGGGTGGCATTGCCAGGGTCCCTTTCTCAGGGGTAGTCACTATCTTCCATATAGTTAAAAACAATGCCGGTGCAACAAAAATACATTATGAAAGATGCAACTTCAAAATCTTTACTTTTGATATGAATTATATTATATTAAATTCTTCAGATTAAAAAAATAAAATAAATTCTTCAGATTTTCTCAGCTTTACTCTGTCCCTGACATGTGACTCCGTGGCCCACCTCAACCACTGCCCTGGACCTCTTGCTCTCAGCACTGTTTCTCCAGAGGCCAACATCAGGGCATCCAAGGGCTCTCCTGCTACCATCATTTGGGTGGAATAATGTCTGCTCAGGAATCACCAAGCAGGCCAAGTGAGTTGATATGAAAGTTTGATAAATATCCATGTGACAAATTTTGACCAACGGGAAATAAGAAACAGGGAGCGGGGTTACTGGAAGATAAATTTTCTCTATCCTCCCACAGTGACCTTGCAGCTTGTCTTGAAGTTGTGGCTACTCTGACAATGAGTCATCTTCTTAGCTTCAGTATTTTCCTCATTCACACAACCTTGAAAAGTTGTACCACCATTAAAGCATGAGTGCTTATATCCTTTTTAAATACTGTTTCTTAGGGAAGGTAAAATAAATTGTAAGGGCTGCCTATATTATATTTGCATATGCTTTTTGAAATTGTGTTACAAGCTCAGGCCCTGTCTGCTGATATAAATGATCTACCATTTTGACTATATGTTTAATTATTAATATACATGAATATTTTAGTATGCTAATTTTCATTTGATATATTCACTCAAATAAGCAAATAATAATTGACCCATTATTCAATTATTATTTTTCCTGATTGAAGATATAACTCAATTATAAAGAAACAAATGTGAATGTCTGATTCATCAGGTACACACAGATGTGTCTTATGCTAGTCACAGGAAGCCAGCCTTGGCTCTTGATTCAGAAAGTAAAAATGGTTGCCATTGGAAAAAAAATATAATCATAATTTGATTCCAGTGGTTTTTTTCCCCCCAGTGGCTTTTGAAAGAAAGTTTGTGTTTTGCAACTACAGGTTTCTTCCTTATGTATTTGGGATGTGAAAGATGGTAACATTATTTATACTGTAGAAGTTAGTTTTTCTTATAATCTTAGGAGGTAATCTCAGTATGGTAAAGAAAAGAGGCAGAATAGCAAATAGTCTATAATTTAGTTGTCATTTTAAGAACTTTGTAGGTCCTACACGTTTTAAAAACTTCATTTTACATCACAGAAAATATATTAAAAATTAGCCTCCTAAATATATTTTTTGCTAGAGAAGATGAAATTATTTTTATAACTAGTTCTTCAAAAATATTTTAGTGTGTTTGGTTTTTTTTCAATTCTTTATAAGCAAAGAAGTTCTTCATAAGCAAAAAAGCCGTCCGACTTTTGGCAACTACAGTAACACGTTTATGAATTCCAATAATTAATGAAAGTATATAGCATTAAAATTAATAATATTAATTAATTTTACTTACTGGGGTTTTTTTTTAGTAATTTGGAGTAAGTATATATTTTATATCAATTACTTAATGAAGCCCCTAAAAAGTTCACTGGCTTTGCATAGCATTCTTATATAGGCCTAAATACATAGTAATCATTGCCTCATATTTGTGATGAATAAAACTTATTGAATAGAGTGTAGATTTTAGTTTTAGATTATAATTTGAACAGGTTTTACTCAGGATTTTGTTCATTTATATCTGAGTATTTGCATAAAGGATGATAAAGACCAAGTTCGCACATTGCAGGAGATTACAATAAGGGGAAAAGCTTAACTCAAAATACTATGATCTTTGTAAAGTAAAATTGAAATATTGTTTACATTGAATAAGGCTAAAAGAAAATGTATACGATTTCACTGCCTAATTATTTTCCTGGAAAACCATGGATTTATTCATAGTTAATTTAGATTTATAGCAGTTAGCAAGAAAGTAGATTATCAAACATATTTTTATTTACTTTTGTAGACTACTGTAATTTGGCATGTTCTGTAAAAGGGCTCATGAAAAAAAGATTTCAGTAATACAGCATAACTATTGCAGATGATTCCTACATCTGAAAGTATTAAAGATTGATAACACAGAAAATCTGAAATGTTATACTATAAATTTTATGGGTTTTGATAGAAAACATTTATGATCTTTTAAGCCTCTGAAAAGCAGCCAAATCCATGAATTCAGTGCTAATTGTTCTCACTCCGTCACTTAGCACTAGCATGTCCTTTACTCAGGCCCTCCCATGTGCAGTCCCATATGCTGTATACAGGCAGAGCCTTACTCCATGTGCTGAGATCATTCTGATCAATCAACTCTACTCCCAGCAGGTAGTGTTCAAAATATGACCCACTTCTAGGAAAAAAGTATGTGAAGTAATGGAAACAGGCTAAGGTTTCTCAGTCTTTGCACTAAGTGGCATTTTGAGTTAGATAATTCTCTGTATGGGGGACTGCCCTGTGCCTTGTAAGATAGTTTATCAGTCTCTACCTAGTAGATGCCAGTAGCACTATCCTTTCAAGTTGTGACATATGTCCTTAAACACTGTCAGATGTTTCCAGAATGGGGAGGGGTTGGTGTAAATCTGAACTGAATGACAGCTACAGAATTACCTACATCATGTGGTGCAGGGCTGTGGGCCAACCTGTCATCATTCAAGACAGTTTACACCCTAGTACCCCTTGATTTTATGTGCTTAGCACTTCAGCTTCACACTGGGACTATAGTTGCCTAAGAACCCCTTGACTCTGGTCCTAGAATGGTATCAGCTGTGAAGCTATGAGTTCTGGACTCAAGAAACTTAAACTAGTTCTGGCAACTCCACTTACTATTTTGTGATGCTATGGACTGAATTATGTACCCCCCAATAATTCATGTGTTGAAGTCCTAGCCTCTAGTATGACTGCATTCAGAGAAAGGATCTTTAAAAAGTAATTAAGATTAAATAAGATTATAAGAGTGAGCTTTAATCCAATAGAATAAGTACCCCCCCCCTTTTTAAGATTTATTCATTTATTTGAGAGAAAGAGACAGAAAGAGAGAGTGAGCAGAAGGTGGAAGGGGCAAAGGGCGAGGGAGAGAATCTTAAGCAGACTCTGTACTGAGCATGGAGCCCCACTCTGGGCTCGATCACATGACCCTGAGATCATAACCCTGTCTCTCTCACTGCCACATGAGGACACAAAGTGAAGGTGTCTATTCAGAAGCCCAAAAGGGAGCTTTCACCAGAAACTGATCATGTTGGCCCCTTGATCTCAGACACTAGCCTCAGAACTACGAGAATAACTTTTGTTGTTTAAATCACCCAGTCTATGGTATTTTATTATGACAGCCCAAGCTGACTAAGACAATGAGTTTAGACAAATTACTTATCTCTCTAGTTTCAGTATCTTCACCAGTTAAATGGAGGAAAATAATAAACTATCTCTTATGTGATTATTATAGTGAGTAAATGAGATAATACAGAAAAGTGGCATAGCATAGTCTCTGCACAGAGTTTGTGCTCAATAAATACCATAGTCTCTTCCTCAGAATCAAAATTATATTTTAGAATTATCATCGATTGGGCAGCCTAGGTGGCTCAGTGATTTAGCGCTGCCTTCGGTCCAGTGCATGATCCTGGAGACCTGGGATCGAGTCCCACGTCGGGCTCTCTGCATGGAGCCTGCTCCTCCCTCTGCCTGTGTCTCTACCTATCTCTCTCTCTGCTTCTCATGAATAAATAAATAAAATCTTTAAAAAAAGAATTATTATCAATAGGATTTGATAAGGGTTTAGCTAATGCAAATCTATTTTTCATATTTTTACCTTTCAGTGTCAGGGTAACTGGATCTTTTTTTATTATTAAGATTTTATTTATTTATTTGACAGGGACAGAGAAAGAGCCCAAGCCGAGGGAGCAGCAGAGGTAGAGGGAGAAGCAGCTCCCCACTGAGCAGGGAGCCCTACTCCAGGCTCCATCTATCCCAGGATCCCGAGATCATGACATGAGATCAAGTCAGATGCTTAACTGACTGAGCTAACCAGGTGCCCCAGGGTGACTGGATCTTGACCAACTATAGCACTGATGCTGCTGGCTGAAGTAATTTCTTTGAATAAGATAAATATCCAGAACTAAGATGATGTCAAAGACATCTCATTTCAAGGATTTCCTTCCTGCTGTATTTATTCCTGTTGTAATTCACCTCTTGGGTTAGACAGAGTCCCTTAGTAGCTAACTCCATGGACGATATTCAATTTATTAAATAAATGTGTATGCTGTGTCATGCATATATAGCTTAGCCCTCTTGGGTGAATCAACGACAACATCTGCTTCTGTAAATCCACTTGTCAACGGACTCACCCACATTCCTGAGGTCCCAGAATGTCTCATGCAAGTGCTTAATGTGTATAACTAGTGTTGAAATGTAATCCACAAGAAAGTGTGTTTTGACCATGAAAGTGTTCTGCTAGTCTGCTTCTCAGATTCATAATAATGTTTTGAAATGCATAAAGCCTAATACAGATTGGAAGGAAACCAAACTTTAATTATTATTATATTTTAATACATTTATTATGTTCAAATGCTTGCTTCTTTATTCCCTCATTAAATAACGAGATCTAATTGAGGGTCTAATTTACTACTGCAATTACCCCGAAATATTTCAAGATACTTGCAACATGCTTTGGAAATATCTGTGATTGTGGCTGGTGAAAATTAACACTGCGTTAACACTGCGGTGGGTTTTGGACAACATTCTTAATTGAAACATATACGAACTTTACCTAGACGTCAGTGAAAAAAGTGAACTACTTTTAAAATACAAACCCACTCTGGAATTTTAAATTTTTTGTGACTTCTACCCATGGATTCTCTGGGCCCTAGGGTACCATCTGTTGCACTAAAACAACTTGACATTGTTTCACAGAGCACTTAGGGTAGCAGGCATGGGTTCTGAAAGGAGAGTCTTCTTTCTACTCTCAGATCACTTAGAGTAGAGCTGTCCCCCAACATTTGAGTCAGGCTTATTCAATCCTTACTGGGTAGATGCAAGTTCCACTTATACCCATTTCCATGCTCAAATAGTTAAATACAACAAATGCAGATTGGGGTTTTCAGCTTCAGACCCACTTATTCTCTTTTGCTGAACACTCCTGATAGGAGCGATTTCCTCTCAGTGAGTCTGTTTGCTTGGGCTGATTGATATCTCTACAGACAGACTTCCTTTGAAGTATCGCCTGCCCTGTAGCCAGCACTTAAAAGCTGGAAATGAAGTCCAGCAGGAGTTATCCCAGCTTGTTTCTCGCAAAACCATACTAAGAGGTAGAACATCAAAAGTGAAAATGAGGACAAAGGAGGAGGAGGAAAAGGTAGTCCACAGCCTTTTATCTATTGATGGGAATGGCCATTGTATATTGGAGGTCTGACTCACAATGTTTGAAACTGTTACATTGAATACTTTCCAAAATCAGTCCTTAAAGCCTTACCTTTTACCTTGGGAACTGCGTTATTAGTCTTCTTTCCACTTGGCAGTAAATTACTAAGAGTTCCCAAAAGTCTGAGCTGAGATTGAAAGTACTCAGCCTTTGTTTTGCCCCCAAAACCTGTGCGACTTTGGAAAAGTTTGGAAAACTTAAGGTTTTGTGGTCTCTGATGCTGCGTGCAAAACATGAGGGATGAAGAGTGGGGGGCCTTGGATTTTGTGGAGTTCTGAGACTCAAGTTATATTACCGATGGACTTGACTGTCTCCTAAGAACTAAAGGCTCTCAAACACTGGAAGGAAAACCATTGAGGACATTAGAGACATCATAGGGAGAAAGGTCTGAAATAGCAGATGGCAAACATGAAAATGGGCTAGCTAAGTACGTTTTAAAAGGTGTAATTGTTAGGCTTGAGTGAAAATAAGTGCTCTCCAGACACAGAGAAAATATTTGATTACAGGTCAAGTTTTCCTTTTTACAAGGAATCCTCATGTTTCCTTTACTATTGTATCCACCCTTGGGTTTTCCTGTCCTAGCTCCTTAAGGAAAGAAACTACATCTTATTCATTTTTGCCTCCCAACACTTACATATCATCTGGCATATTGTAGGAGTTTAAACATGTTTTGTTGAATTAAACTGACAAACTGTAGTTTGATCTCCTATTATGTAAATGCACTATACTAGATGCTGCGAATTACTAATTCCGATTCTCAAAAATGCTTAGTATTCCTCTGTATCATTCTGATATTCATTTCAAAAACGTGCATGACTTAAGAAGTATAAAACACCACTATGTCATAAGAATGCATTAAAAATAATGTAAAAATAATAGACTATGTATTGTCCCTATATTCCTATATAATGTGGACATCATATTCATTGCTTAGCATATAATTTGTGGGTTTTGAAATGTTTGTAATATAGGCGATAACAGACAAGTCTCTTCAAAACAAAGTCAATTTATTTTATTAGTTGTTTCAAGAGTCATAATTCAAAATTCATATCTATTTTCAAGGACATCAATTTTACTTAGAAGGAGCACAGAGAGTACACAGGTTCTGAGTCTGAAATAGAAAGCTGATTTATTGCTGTAGCTTCATTGTCTGTAGACTTTCTTCTCTCCTATATGACAGTGTGAGCATTTAATTCAAAATGAATTCCTTAATCGATAAGGATCATCTTTAAGAACGTCAATCAAAGTAGATAGAGCAGGGTTGCCCAGTGTAATCTCAGAAGGAATACACTGGAGGACTACCCGCTTATTTTCACTCTGAACTTTGGCCTCAAATTTCTTGGAGTTGGAAGCATTCATGCACTGTCTTCTATATGTCTCCAGTTTATACTTACCAGGTGTGGAAGGTGCTATATTTTGATAAACGATCTTTATTGGGATACACTTTTAAAGAGGCAAAACTTACTTAATTCAATGATCCTTTTAATTTCGTACATACCAAGCTTACCATTCTGTACATTCCATATGAAAGCAATAAATTATAAATTTTTTCTCCTGCTTTAAATTCAATGTTACAATTTATCATTTATTAGAGTAAACCATATTTTTTATTGGCTTCATGTTCTTTTCCTTGTTAAGCACTCTTAGATTCTTTATTTCCCTACTTATGGCCCTGTTGACACCCTACTTGACACCAGTTCTTCTAATTACCTGGATTGTCATGTAGTCTTTTCTGTTAATAAGGGATTCCAGTTGTGAATTCTAGCTCCCCATGCTGTCAGCTGAGGTGTGTCTGTTCAACCTTGTTCAGTTGCACTGCTATGGCTGTATACTCGGAAGCTTCTTCCTGACAGCCACATGCACAGTGCTGATTTTCAGCTCACTCATTACACTTTTATCAAAACAGGGCTTTATCTCGCTTATTTTGGAGCAATAAACTTGCTCCATTATTTAGTTTGTTAGCTTTTGTGCCAGTACAGGGACAAATACTTCTGTGGATTATTTTCCTACAGTATCACAAATTTAAAAAGAAGATAGATAGGGATCCCTGGGTGGGCAGAGGTTTGGCGCCTGCCTTTGGCCCAGGGCGTGATCCTGGAGACCCGGGATCCAATCCCACGTCGGGCTCCCGGTGCATGGAGCCTGCTTCTCCCTCTGCCTGTGTCTCTGCCTCTCTCTCTCTCTGTCTCTCACTGGGTGCCTATCATAAAGTAAAAAAAAAAAAAAAAAAAAAGATAAATACATTCTCTATTGACAAAGTATACATTTATTTATACATGTATTGCATTTATATCTAGATATTTACACATATATTTACATGTTCTTGTTAATTTATTTTAAATTTGGGAATAAACTTGTTTTTTATAAGTAAATCATAAAGAGCAAGAAATCCTAAATCAAGTTTACAGATATAATCAAAGAAGCTTTGTATGTTTTAAATATTATGGTTATTTTTTATTCCATTAGAGCTTCTCTTGAAGTGAGGGTTAGTGGACATAATGAAAAGGTTCATAATATGAGGAAAATAATTTTAGCATTAAAATAAATTACAACTATAGGAAATCTATTGATGTGAAAGGGAAAGTTCATTAAAATGAAGTTTATATATGCCAAAATAACAGCAATTAAGATTATTTATGCAGTTACTTTTACCTGTACACCTAGATATGTGCACATATATATCTAACACATATAATTGTAGTAAACCTTCTTGGAAGTATTTGCACTTACTTCTCATCTATGGCAATTGTAATTACAGAGGATTTTCACTGTCTACTATGCATATCTGCATTTTTAAATGTTTGGTAATGTATATGTACTATTAAAAAATTAAGAGCAAAAGCTATAAATCAGCTGACTTCACTAAGTAGTCTTAAAACACTTATATCAAAAGATCTAGAATGTGTTTAAAAACTTTAACTATTTCTTAGAAAGCCAATTTAGTTTGGCCTATGGTAACTAAAAATATTCCTTAAAACCACACAACAGAATAAGTTATCTGGATGAGACAAGAAGGAACTAAGATATAGCAAACACTTATTGTGAAGCTAGGGATCAAACATTCAGTGTAATGATCTAATAAAGATAAAGCAGAGTCTAGATCTTACACCTGAAGCCCAAGAAGAGCTTGCTTCATCATTACTCTTGAACCGAAGATAGTTGTTGGTACCCAATTGACTTACTCACTGAATCCCAAATAGAAAAGCCCATAAGCCTGGGTGTAGGCATATTCAAAATACAAGATATTTAAGATACAGTGTCCAGTGAATTAAGCACTTTTACTTCAGTGAGAAATAATGACTAGAAAGAAAAAAAGAGTATTTTCAGTATTTTTTCCAAAAGTACTTCGGAGATGTATAATGATATTTGCATAATATAGGCCATGAAAAAGCCCTCACAGAAAAAACAACCAAAACCAAATAGGACTCTATTTCAGTGTTCCCCACGCTTCTTTGCTTATAGAACATCTAATATATAGTTTTTTGTATCTCTTATTAACCTTTGTATTGGAGAAACATATAGTAAAATTAAATTTTAAAAACATTTTTTAAAGTAATTTTAAGAAACCCCAACTTTACAATAAAGAATAAACACTATTCTCAATGAGGTTAATGCCATGTACAAGGTAGATTGCAAATTTGGGGGAGTCAATGTTATTGAGAAGAGTAATAACATTTTAACTGTTATCAAAGTAGACTTCAAGAATTCCCTGAATTTTTGTGAAAGGATTACTCTTTTACTCACCCATGAAAATATCTTGAATCCCTAACATAGGCTTATCACATTAACTTCTCATCCTCTGGGGGGAAAAAAAAGGATAGTAACATTTTGTTAAGAAGCTCTAAAGACAGGGTGTGGACACATACACAAATACAATCCCTTCTGACAATGATGAATCTAAATACTACTGAATCTACTTAAGACTTTTGTCAAGAGAAGCTTTCTACATGTGATTACTTTAATTTGAAAACAAAAACAACAAAACATGTAAGTGACAGCCTGTTTTCTCTATGGCCAAGGCAATATATACATCAGCAAACTACAGCATTAATAGTAAACTCTTGAACTTTCTCTTCAGATTTTATTTTACTTAAAGTACTAGGGAGAAACTATCCTATGCCTAGTTGTAACAGGTTATTTGAAAATGTAGAGACTCCAAGGTCCCCAAAGTCCACTCTCTGGCCTGCCAGTGTGTCTGAGAACCATAATTCTCCTGTGCTTTTTCTGAAGCATTATCTCTAGAAAGCTGTTATTAAAATAATATATAACCCTGTATTGAGTTGAGGTTATCCATTACATATAATTAGGGTTTTTACAAGCATGAAGACATCTCATATCAGTAGTTCTCAATCCTTAGGGTATATTAGAATTATCTATGGAACTTAAAAAAAAAAAAAATGTTGCATCCCATGCTCAGCCAACTGAATCTGAATCTCAGGGTTTGAATTCAGGCATTTTTTTTTTCTTAAGTCTCTGTTCAAGTGATTCTGATTCATACTGAAGGTTGAAAGCCCCCAAAATAAACAAATTCCATGTGTTTCTATAAAACAGCACTGCTATTTTCTCAAGGACAGCTACATAATTTGTGAGGCCTACTGCAAAATGAAAATGCAGGGCCCCTCTTCAAAAAATAGAAAAAATGTGATTAAAGATATTAAAATATACAGTTTCTGTTCTGTCTTTAGACTTGTGATGTTTTGTGTTCTGCTATTTAATGTTATTCTAAGCAAAAAGAAAAAAATCATTAGCATGAATTTTGCTACTTATCTGTATATTTTGGAGAGGCTGTTTTTAATACAAACATCAGAGCATGTAGAATCACCAGTATTGCACAATTCCTATTTTGCATCTTGTACATGCAAAAGAGAGGCATTGATACAAAAAAACTAGCTTAAATGTTTTTATTTCACTTCTTGATATGCTCACTTTCTACCAATATGCTCTATCTTCAGTTTATCAATAAGCAAGGAAGGAGTTTCCTTTTCTTCTATGTCATTATCTTCAGTGTAGCTGTCTAGATAATATAAGGAGGTAACATGAGTAAGAAAGAATATGATAGGGTTCCTTTTTTTTTTTTTTTTTTTTGCTTCTTGGAAAGTCAGAACATTCTTGACTTCTTTCTGTGTTTGAAACAAACTTTGGTTTAAATGGCCAAGTGTGGCATCTTAGACTTCAGTGTCCTTGCCTATTCAGTCACAGATGTAACACTTCTTGTCTGAATCTTGCTGTCCTACCAATTTATTGCAGGTTCACTGGGATTCTGTGCTCATGAGGCATCGTGAATACAAATGTACAAGCAAGAAATGGCAAGAGATCTGCATATTGTGCCTGTCACTTCTGCTTATGTATGCTCCACTAGTCCATCAGGCCTCACTTCGAAACAAGAGTTCAAAGATAAAATGATAAAGTTTTCCAAGATGTCAACAGCAGAGCAGACCAAGGATGGGGTCTTTTGAGCATGAGCTCTATACACCTGCATATGTGGTACATCCATGAAGCTGTCCTGCACTTACTCTCCAGAGTAAGTAAGATCAATGGTCTGGTACAATGAAAGGTGTGCAGTGGACCTGAGTTGAGTTCTAATACTAATGACTTTGATCAAGAATCTTAAATTCCCAGAGCCTCCATTTTTAACAAGAAAATAGCATAATTCTATGAATTGGTAAAAAGGAATAAATCATTTCCTAAAGAAATCCAACTTTGTGTTTATTTTGCCAACTTGCTTTTTCTCACTACCTGGGTTATATGGCAGGTAGTTAAAAACTGGCAGCCCCTTTGTTTACACTGAATTCAAAGGTCCTAATATCTCAGATTACGGGCTTATCATCTTTTTCTGCTTTGGTCCTCATACTACTGATGTAGGAACGAGTTAGGGGCAGATGAGGCTAGGCAGGGAGAGACAATGGAAAGACCCCAGAGTCAGGCTCCTACCCATCCCAAGAAAACTGAGATAAGACAGTAAAAACAGAAAAAATAAACCTTTCTCCCTAGCTCCAAAATGTTATGGAGTATCCCCCTTTTAATGGCTACTAAGTAATCACAGAAATATATCGTTAAGGTGTTATCAATAGTCCCTGTACAAACCAAGACCACACAAGAATCTCAAGGCCATGAGCTACTTGATTAGGCTCACAGAAATCCCAGATGTAGAGAAATACTATGGAGGGGATATTAACCAGAGAGAAAGGAACAGCTTGTTTGGGTTTATGATATTTACAAAAACATCTTATTTATTGTTATGATAGTTATAAATCCACCATGTTTGTTCCAAATATCCAGCCTGAAATTGACAAGAAATTTTCCAAGTACCCCGGTCAGTTTCCTTTTTTTTTTTTTTTTTTTTTAAGATTTTTATTTATTCATTCATACGAGACAGAGAGAGGCAGAGACATAGGCAGAGGGAGAAGCAGACTCCATGCAAGGAGCCATCCTGGAACTTCAGGATCATGCCATGAGCTGAAGGCAGATGCTCAACCACTGAGCCACTCAGGCATCCTCCATCACTTCCCCCCACCCCACTCTCAACCTTCCCGCCCTGCCCTGGCCATCAGCTTCCTATAAAAGACAGACCAAAACAGCCCTCAGGGTCAACTCTGTCAGGATCCTTCTCACTTTTGAGAGCTTTCTCGGTATCTCTGCTTAATAAACTTCTATTACTTTGCTCACTCTCTGTTGTCCATGAGATTTATTCTTTGACTCTGAGACAAGAGCCAAACACTCCTGTATCACTACTAAGAGTAAAAGCAAAGCTTCTGAGCAGAGGGATACTCTGAAGATCCTATTCAGATCTTTCCATTTAGAAAAATCCTGCATTATAAAAATCAAGAATATGCATAATATGTGTGTATTTATACATATATGTTATATACACCCAGACAAATGCTTATGTATTCATATATGCTGATCATGCATTTGTTTTCAAAACCATTTTTCACCCTTGCCTCTGATCTGCTCTAAATTGCTGAGACTGAATTTTGCCAATTTTATTTCCTCAGCTTCCTTGCAGGGTTCAGCCAACAGGAGAAGGCAGGGCATTCTGCGTCCTATTTTTCTGGTATCATCAGCAGTGGTCACACCTCTCCATGCCAATTCCAGCTCCCAACAGGCAGATCTCCTGACCTTCCTACTCCCACCTAGTGGCCTGGCTCCAGCTCCAATAGCTCTGCTTGTTCCTTTTGTCACTCTAGCTCTGAAGGTAGAGATGATGTACAAATACAGAGGATGCCTCACCTTCTCCTTTTCTCAGATATTCCAAATACCTTTGTAAATAAACTCCCATACAAAATTCCTTTGATTGAATCATCTGCTGTAGATTTTGTTTCCCTGGTCAAACTATGGTACTTATATACAGATACATACACCTATATATACCCGTATACACATAAATGTGCGGACATACGTGTGTGTGAAACAGTGAATGAGCTGTCTGGTAGCCTGCAAATGACTGTGACAAGTTCAGAATGAAAACAGATTGAGTAACACTAGTGTACTAGTCAGAGTTCTTCAGAGAAACAGAGCCATAAGAATCTACCTACCTAGGGAAATTTATTATAAGGAATTCTTTCATTTGATTATGGAGACTAAGAAGTTCCCTGTTCTGCATCTGAAGGCCTGAAAACAGAAGAGTCAATGGTGGGAGTTTCGGTCCCACTCTAAAGACAGGAGAAAGGATGGATGACTCTTCTCAACAATCATCAAGTAGAAAGAGTGAAGTATTCCTCCATCAGCCTTTTTTAAATTTTGTTTTGTTCTTTTTACGCTTGCAAATAATTAGATGAGCCTCACTCTCCCACATTGTGGAAGGCAGTCTGCTTTACTCAGTCTAGCACTGGACTGTTACTCCCATCCAGGCACACCCAGAAAAATTGTTTAACCCAGTATCTGCGCTCATGGTCCAAGTGAGTTAACACATGCAATTAACCAAATTAACCAGCACAACTGACTTTGAATTCCAGTGCCCTCAGTCTCAGCGGGCAGAAATCAAAAGTGAAAGATGCCAAGACAGGAATTCATTTGGCTGCCAAAGACAACTGGTTTTTTTTGTATTTCATTATTACAATGTGGAATTCAGAATTCTGTAGCAGTCCCTTGTCACATCAGTTATCAGGGACAGCCATGAAATGCAGCACTAAAAATCCAAAACAACAACAACAACAAAACCTCCCCAAAACCACTTTCCTTTGCTGTACGCAGTTTTTAAGTTGTTTCCATTTCTCTCTCCTTCCTCCCAAACTCCACCAGTTAATTTGCCTTTAGTTTTCCTTGGTTTGCAAAACAAGTATAAGTGAGAGAACAATATTGGGGTAATTTTCATGTTCAAAAAAATACTAGGTATTTCAAGGTATCTTGATGAGACAATTTGACCACTGAGATTTATTCTCTCTTGCTCTCATAAATTGCTAATGGCACACCTATTTCTTGCTGTCACTACTCATTTTTTATTCCAATTCCAATTATTTGCTCTGTCTTTTGTACCTTGTAGGTTCAGGTGAGACTGAATTAGTCTCATATTAAAGATATGTTTAATAATTAGATTAGATTTAATAAAATTTTGCCAAATCAATCTTACTAAGATTTTCAAATTTGATAGCATTATAAAAAATATAACTGTCTTGTAGTAATACAAAACTCTCCAAATGTATAATAAATAAAATCTGCAAATAATCAGATCTAGGACATACAAGCAACATACACATAAAGAATTTTTACATAAAATTATAAAATAAAGCTATAATGATATCATTTTCTTAAGTCATTAAACCTTTTCCACAAAAATGAATTAACAGAGAAGCCATAGATATACCACATTCCCCTCAATCTCATCTTTTTATTAACATTATCTTGTTTTAAAAATCAACCATGCAATGTTTTAGATCGACCAGTAAAGTCATTTTACTTTCACCCCAACACACTGGTGTCCACATTCTTTTCTTATTAAGCATAATAAATTTAACTATTGGACCAAATAAATCTATGACATGGGAATTAAGGGAATAAAGCCCATGACAGTATCAGACTTTAAGGTATTCACTGCAAAATCCAGAATAAACGTGTTTTACTTTAGGTTATCACCTAAATAAAATCCGAAGTTCCCTTTGTGGTGTGTTTATAATATGGGTTTACTCTGACCCACAGAGTATCCATTAATTTCCTGTAACAAACTTGCTGCAATGTTTGTAAAACTTATACATTCTACTATTATTATTATCAGGAAGTTTGTATTCTCTCATTGCTGGTGTGTTCATTCCAGTTACTAATATGACTTTCCTGGTTCTGGGTCTCTTTCCTGAGCAGCCACAGACATACTTTTCTGAGGGAGGAAAAATGGATTTGTTCCTACAAAAAATTGAAGGGCTTTTTTTTCCCCCCTTTATATCTAAAACAGAATATTTGTCCCCTGAAAAGAAATAACAGAATAACATGAAAGACCAAGTAACTAAGAACTTATTTCTGGCATGTTCTGCTTCCTGGGAAGAAGAGTCAGTTGGTTTCCATACTGAAGTGTCCCAGGCCACACTTTCAAGGCAAGAATCAAAGACCTTTACATCAAAAGTAGTAAGAGCCCATAGCAGTGAATAGAAGCATTAGAGACCTAAAGAAATGCTGTCTTCAATTAATTCTATCTGTCTACAATTTTTTTTTAAAGACTTATTTATTTGAGAGGACAGAGGAGGGGCAGAGGGAAAGGCAGAGACTCAAAACTGGCTCAACTCTTGAGTGAAGAGCCCAACATAGGCTCCTTCTCATGACCCTGAAATCATGACCTGAATCGAAACCAAGAATCAGTCACTCTCCTACTGGGCCACCTAGGTGCTACTCTGTCCCCCAATTCTTTTTTTTTTTTTTAAGATTTTATTTATTTATTCATGAGAACACAGAGAGAGAGAGAGAGAGAGGCAGAGACACAGGCAGGGGGAGAAGCAGACTCCATGCAGGGAGCCCAACGTGGGACTCTATCCTGGGTCTCCAGGATCAGGCCCTGGGCTGAAGGCAGCGCTAAACCGCTGAGCCACCTGGGCTTCCCTCTGTCCCCCAATTCTTAAACATGTCCTTGTATGTAGGTACAGGTCCTGGCTCTGAATATAAGGTTTCATAATGAACGTAATACTCCATAGTATTACCCCTTGCTATTCAACCAGGACTGAGATTCTCAGTCAAGGTGCTACTTATTCAAACATATCTGCCTATTGACATGCTACTGATCTTGTTACAAAACTATATTAAGGGTTAAAATTCCACAAGATTTAGAGCACTGGATTTTAACCCATATGACTCTGATTTCAGACCAAGCTACTTTACTTTCAGCCATGTAATTTTCTTATATTTAATTTAATTCAAGTTAAAATTTAATTTAATTAAAACTTAAATTTCTGAGTTGTAATTTCTTTAGATTCTTAAATAATAGTAGCACAATTATTTAATAGCTATTCACTATCTACTAGACATGTGTTTATGACTTTCCATGATGTATATCACTGTTTTTCTCCACAGCTCATTGTTTTTCTCCACAGCTCCACAGCTCATGGCATAGAAGTGAAAATTAGAGGAACAAAAAGGTAGTTAGTGACTTACCAGAAAGGTAAATATAATATAGACTTTGTGAATAGGAGTTTTGTAATCAAAATGGCTAGATTCAAAAAGAATTCAACAATAAAAAAGACTATGTATATTTGACCATGTTCATAATATCTCTTTCCCTATTTGTTTTCTTTTTTTAAAAAAAAAATTATTTGTTTTAGAAAGAGAAACAGCGTTAGTGCACATGCCAGTGGGAGGAGGGGCAGAGGGAGAGAGAGAATCCTCAAGCCGACTCCCCACTGAGCACAGAGCCCCATGCAGGGCTTGATCCCAGGACCCTGAGATCATGACCTAAGCCAAAATCAAGAATTGGCTGCTCAGATGACTTTGCCACCCAGGTGCCCGTGTCCTTACTTTTCTTATTAATAGTGTTGTTTGAAAATAATAATGCTGCTTACTTCTCTGATTTGGAATTAAATTAATAAGTACATGTGAAGGACTTATGAGAGTATCAGGCGTTTATTAAACACACAGAAAAAGTTAGTCATTATTACTATCCAAGATCATATAACTATATAATGACAGAGTGAGAGATTAAATCTCAGTCTGATTGAGGTCAAGGAAGGTGATAGGTATGATCTCATTTATGGACATAAATAGTACTTATCTCCTCTTATTCCAAATAATCAAAAAAACAAAATATGTCAAAGTTTTATAAATTGCAAAGTCCTCTGCACATAGAACATGATGAGCTTAAATAAATGCATAAATGTGAAAGATCATCTCTATGATTAAATATTGCTATTTAACTTTTTATTATTATTTAATTATTATTTTTATTATTTTATTTATATATTATTTATTATTATTTTATTTATTTATTTATTCATTTATTGTTATTATTTATTTATTATTTATTTTATTACTTTAAAATTTCCTCTAACTGCTTTTAATGGACTTGTGGCAGGATGTTAACTGTCACTTGTTCAGATAAGAACAATTCAACTTCTTTGTATTTTCCTTTGCTCATTTCTTGAGTCAGAGATCATCCCCAGCATGGAGTTCATGAATTATCATTTCTTCTGGGTCACTGTGCTCTTTGGGGATGTCTTGATTTCAACTAGGAGTGGTTTGTTTCCTATCGTATATGGTACTTCCAAAAAGGGGCAAGAAGGTAATTTGGGAGGTGGAGAATGATGGGACTATCATGAGGAAGGATGAAGGAAGGACAGCAAAAGAAGGAGGAAACTGCGAAGCAAGATGCCAGATGCCAGGAGCCTAGAGCAACCAGCCCCTCACATTCATTTTCATAAAATCCACTCTGCTTGAGGTGCCACCTTCTCTTCCTCTTTCCTCTGCCTTGAAACAGCTCTTCCCAGGTAAGTCCTGAGGCCCCAGAACAATAGTGACCCACAGTGGAGTAAGTTTTCCCTGGTCTTGTGATTTCCATCAATATAGTTGCCACTGGGCCCTTTGCAACCAAGGGAAAAATAGGGACCCTGGAGGGAGGAATTCTTGCTCTTGTTCTTGAGAGCTAAACCAAATTTAGAGAATAAGTGGATAAAATTATTCAATTTCAGGAAATTGACAGAAATATGCATGTATTTGACTTTTCTCATTTCAAATAGTCATTTGAATTTTTTATCTGAAGAATCAAAAATTGTATTAATAAATAAATTAATAATATACTAAGGAAAATCCTGTATTTCATTTACTGTCTTTAGTTTATACATTTTCTTCTCTAAAACTAAAATCCAATACTAAACCTCTCTTGTAAGTTCTTATTTTCCTCATTGTTAATCATGATTAACAATGGGGTCCTCTATTGAGCATTTATAAGAATCAGATAATATGTTGGGTAAGCTGTGCATTTTCTTTTTTGTTTTGTTTTCTTTGTAAAGCTTATCCTTGTTTTTCCCAGTTTTAAAATCTTCCCATTGAGCATTCTCATTCTAACTCATCTTTGAAATAAAATTTGAACTCATTAAATTCATTTTTTAAAAAAGATTTTATTTATTTATTTTACAGAGAAAGAGAGAGTGTGTGTGTGTGAGAGAGAGAGAGAGAGAGAGAAAGAAGGGCAGAGGGAGAGGGAGAGGCAGAGAATCTCAAGTAGACTCCATGCTGAGCATGGAGCCCAAGTGCAGCTGGTCCTATGATCCCAAGCTCACCACCCAAGCCAAAACCAAGAGTTGGTCACTCCTCTGACTGAGCCACTTAGGTGCCCTAAATTAAATTCATATTTGTCTCTTTTCAACTTTTATTAATTGCATGTGCTTTCCCAAAAGAAATACTATTTATTTTTTACTTTACCCATCATTAACTACATTTTCCCTCTTGTGAAAGAATCGTGCTATCCTATTCTCTTTTGACTATTTTTCTTGTGTCTCCATACAACCGAACATTTGTGTGTGACATCATTATGACATTGTTTAGGGGTACTACCCTTTTCTACTGGGAGTTATTATTTTATAATGAGTTTAAACAAAGAACAAGTAATGTGATATACCTTTATTTCCTTTCAAACTTGTGATCTCCTTTTATTTTCCAAAATATTTGAATTCTGTCTTATAATAAATTTCCATCTTTATTGCTTTCATGTTACTCATACATCACTTTATGCTTCATGTTAGTATTCATATTAGAAATCTCCCATTTTCCCCTTACAGCACCTTTTTATAATATCATCTTTGTAAACAGTCCCAATTGTTTACTCTCACAGCTCCTTCTCCAAGAAAACCTGATTTTAGGTAACCTTAGTTTCACTTCCTTTATTTATAACCCTTGTTCACCTTCTTTTTTATTATAATTACATCATAGTGTTAACATTTGTTTATATTTATAGTGCTGTTATTGATATAATGCTGCTGTTTAAATCTCTGCATTCAATTTTGTTAAATTTTGAAATATGCATATGCATGTAGATTAAAGATATACAAATATAAAATCATACTAGATTCAAAGTGTAATTAGGATGCACATGCATATATATGCGTATGTATAATTTCCATTTGGGAAACATTTCTTTGAAAAGATCCTTCTTATTTAGCTATCTTTGGTGTATCTTTGATACACTCCCATGAGCAGACACTGTGTATCCAGGTTTTACATCTCAAAATAAATTCAGTGACACATATTTATTATAGAAGACATCTGGCTAGCCATTTATCATGATCAAAGATGCATAAAATATATCCACTATTCATAAGGATCTTTAAATACATATGAGATGTTCAGATATGTATGATGGATTAACTTACATCATCAATCATTCATTGGGAATCCCCAGATGAGTGTTAATGAGATATTCATTCTTCTACAGTCACAGAAATGATAGAATTCTCTACCCAGGAGGTGGTCAAGACAAATTTCACTAAATCGTTACAATCTAAAAGATGTGGAAAGACTAGAGCAAAGTTCACAAACTCCAAGTCTTTCAGAAACCAGATAGGTAATATAAATGCATGGGACACACCAGGAATAAGGACACTAGTGTTGTGCTGTTTGCATTTGCGCAGAGTCAAAAATGTATCATGACACATTACTGTTATAATTTTCTTATTGTAAAATAAAAACCAGACCCAGAAAATCACACACAAGAGACTATATGTAATGAATTATTAACCACAAACATATTAAAAGAACAACATTGTCAGCCAACCTGCCCATGTGCCCTATCACAATCAAAGACCCTTCTTCCCTCCACAAGTAAAAGTACCATATTGATTTTCAAAAAGCCAACCTCTTTGGTATATTTATAATTTTATCATCCAAATGTAGATTCCTAAGCACTAAATTGAGTCTTGCTCATTTTTAAAATGTGATATATATTTTATATCTCTTTAATCTATTGGTTCTCCTCTAACTCTCTGTTATCTTTACAATTTGTCTGTTGAAGACTCATGACTTTGTGACTTGTAGATTTTCCCAGTCTGAATTTTACTGATTACATATTCATGGAATAGTTCACTATTTTTCTCTGTCCTCTGTGTTTCCTACAAACAGACAGCTGGATCAAGAGGTTTGATCAGAATCAGATTTAATCATGTTGGAGAGATTATAGGTGATGTATTCTTTCATCAGAGGCTTCTGATGTCTGCTTCACATTTCTGAAAACATTTATTAGAAGCTACTGATCCTTAAAGTCTAAGTCCATTAATTCATTTGGGAGCTACAAGATAATGATATCTAACTCTGTCATTAAATTTAAATTAGTAGTTGGCACAATTTCACAAGGAGACCTATTTTTCCATGTAAAACGTAGTAACCCAGTCATAGTATTTACAGAGGAAGTCCAGAATAAATGATCCTTCACTTTATTTATTCAGCTTTCAAGATAATTTATTGGTTCTACCATACGCAGATGACCAATTATTTTAATTTATTTTCTTACTATTGTTATGACCTCATGGATTTAAAAACATTCCACGGTTTCAATGAATTACCATTGTTAGCTCGTTGAAGCCCAAGTTCCCCCATCTTGTTGAATGGGACTTTATTTAGTTTGACTCCTTCGTTTTTTTTATACAATCTTAGTAAAAGTGGAGACATTCTTTTCCTATTCAGTATATCATTAGGATTCTTTCCTATTCACTATAGCACTAAGAATCCTCTTGTATATCCCCTAACACAGACATGGAATTGGTTATTTCTCAAAGAAACTGGAGGCTTTTCTTTTTCTCTCCTCCCTTCCTTCTTCCTTCCTTTTTAAAAAAAAAATTTTATTTTGTTTGAGAGAGCATGAGCAAGCATATGGATGAGTAGAGGGAGGAGCAGGAAGAGGGAGAGAATCTCACGCAGAGTCCGCACTGAGTGCAGAGCCTGACCGGGGCTCACTCACAGACCCTGAGATCTTGACTTAACTCCAAATGGAGTCCAATACTTATTGCTAAACTCCCAAGTGCCCCTCCATTCCTTCTTCCTAATGGAAAATGGCATTTAAAGCTGTCATGCTGAGTGCTAGAATGCTGTGGATGCTCATTGCTATAGGATTAGTCATTGTTTCTTGGCCTTTCTTTTGATACAGTTGTGAGATATGTAGTTCATTCTGATATTCTCAATTCAAATTCAAGTCTACAGACTTTTTACTTAACCACTTTTATATTACATCTGTGTTTTCTCTGGTCTGTAACACCATCTCATATCAAACATAAATAATCTCATCTAATGATACTACCACCAGTAATTATGATTACTAAAACGTTATGATTACTAAAAACCTTAGAGTTTTCATTTTTTGAATATACTGTCTTCATTTTTCTCCAAATATAAATCTCCATAAAAGTATTATAATACATACCAGTCCCTTCTAACCCTTATTTAGTGTAAATTTTAGATGTAACCATATATTCTCATTACCAGGGCTCACGTTGAGGTCTTTCTAGTTATTTTATTGTCTGCAGCTCATTACTTAGTAGATTCCCTAAGAAAAGCTCATGGAATCAAAATTCCCTGGGATTTTCCATGTTGTTAACTACTTGTACCCTTTATACTTAAAGGTCAACTTTTCTGAATATAAAATGATTATTTTACACTTTCTCTATTTGAGTACTTAAAATATTTTCTTCATTTTTTTCTGGCATAAACAATTTCTGTCGAAAAATCTACTGAGACTCTATTGTCCTCCTGTATACCTTTCAAATCATGTGTTCTTTTTGTGAAATATCCAAGGGATATTTTCTCTCTCTTTTTTTTTTTTTTTTTTTTTTTAAGATTTATTTTACTTGTTGGGGAGGGGCAAAGGGAGAGCAAGAGAGTCTGGAGCAGACTTCCAGGTGAGCACAGAGCCTGATGCAGGGCTCCATCTCATGACCCTGAGATCATCACCTGCGCCAAAATCAAGAGTTGATGTTTAACCAATTGAGCCGTTCAGGCACCTCTTTATCTTTTTCTCTAAAGTTCCATCATTTTACTAAAATATGTCTTAGTCCTGGTTATTGGTGAATGATATTCCCAGATGCATGTAGTACTCTTTAAAACATAGCTTAAATTTTAATCATTATAATTATTTAGGGAAAGTTTTTTTGAATTATATATTTTATTATTTACTCTGATCCCTTGTTTTGGTTTTCTATATTAGGGATTCTTGTTATCTCTGTTCATTGTTTATCTTATTTGTCACTCTTGAATTTTTTAAAAAATATCTTCTTATATTTTATTTTTAAATATTTTCTTTGCCTCACTTTGTATTTATTTTGAGGTCTTAACTATTACCATTATTCAATTCTGAGTTCTTTTTAATTTATTCTTCATATTTAACACTTTTGTGTTTATTTCCAATTCTTTAATGAGTTTCACCACCTCACTTTTAAGTTTTCTTCCAGAAAAACTTTCTAAGTTTTGAACTTGTTTTTTTCATACTTTTTTGTGGGTAGACCTGCTGTTCTTTCTCCTCCCTGCTTTTTTTTTTCCTTACAGCAATTTTTATGGGGTTTGACTACAATAATCCTTTGTAAGTTTTTATGTGAATTTTATATGAATACAGTTTTCCTGGATTTTTAAGAGGAGACATTGTTCAAATTGTTTTTCTAATTTAAAAAATTCTCTCTTACATTGATTTATATAATGCTTGAAAAAATTGTGACCCTCATTCTATTATTCCTCCTCTTTGTTTCTCTTTACTTCCTGAATAATTTAATCCAAAAGTTTTCCAGGGAGGTCACGAAGTGTCAGTAAGGACACTCTCAGTTGGGAAAGTTCTCATATTTTACTCTTTGCAGCTTAAAATATTTCCCCATTTGTTCATAACTACATAACTCACAGTTGTTTTTGGTTGGATCATTACTTAACAGTATGTTACACATTTATTTTAAGTTCTGATAACCTTAGACCAAGAGAAACATTTGTTCTCACAGCCAGTATGCATTATAGATACATTTGTTCACAGCCAAATAATTTTTGCATTAAAATTATTTCTGGGTTATGCACTTTGCACTATATTTTTACAACAGTATTCCTATATTAGTGTAAGGAAAGATTGGAAATTACATAAAAACTTTTTAAATGAGTAATTATAGTGATAACTCACTAAACAATTTATGTATTTAACAGTAGAACAGAGATTTTTAAGACATGATTTCACTTTCATTTCCTGCCTGTCTCCTTCTATTTTGTATGCATCTATTAATAAGAGTAAACTTTCACAAAGTCACATGTCAGATTTGTATAATGCAATAGACAATTCAGTCACAATGTTTGAAAAAATGCAGAATGGTTCTTCAAAATAGCACTGTCTTTACTGACTGTTAGGGTTACAATGTATAATACAAAATCATTACTGGTGAACAGATGTCTATGAGAAGATGCTATAGTATAGTTTAAGCACTTTCCAATTTCACTCTCTAACATAAAACAGAATAAAAATTAAAGGAGAATAAAATATTAATGTGAAATTCAGTCTCTCAGATACCAGATGTTTGATGATAACCTTAGTAAAAGCAATATTCAGTCATGATTGAATTCATTTGCTCTTCTGGGTTAGGTCTTCTACCTTAGTATTTGGCTAACTTGAGACTTCTATAGCAGTGGTTCTATATTATTCCCAGTACCATCATCCTTCTGCTGGAATTATTTCCATTCCTCATTACCAGATAGTCAAAATTATAAAATATTTTTAGAAAGTTATTCAACTACTTAATGAATGATCTTTAATAATAAATAGATGTTGATTTAAAACTTAATAAAACTATATTTGTCATGGAATTAGGAAAGATCATTCCATTTTTAGTTTGCAATGTACCTATTATATCTCCTATAACAATGATAAGAGAAATAGTATTACAGACATTATTATCACTATAATTTTGGAAATCTATTCTTGTCATTTTGAAGCATGTGTTCTATCTTGAGGCATCTGCCATTGATAATTAAATATAATAGGCTGCTAATAATGTGCCTAAGCACATATTATTTGTCATAATAAAGGTAAGCCCATTTTAGTAGTTTATTTAACTGAAATAAGTTAATGCAATAAGGATATAGATTACTAATAGCAATTAGATCTCTTGATTACTGCCTATAAAACACTAATGCAGCTGTGTGTGATATCCCTGAAGTCAACTAACCTAAAGTTCAGAAGAGAGTCATAATGGAAGGTGATGGAATTTCCATTGAAAATTAATTATGACACAGGAATCATCCTAATAAAATTTAAACATCAGTTAATACAAATCAGAATCATGGTAAGTCATTAGCATTATCAGACAATGAATATTGATAGCTATGTATGCCTTCCAGTAATCTGATCACCCTTCTAGGTAATATCGGCCATATATTACATATATATTTGTATATGTAATTATAATGTTATACAAAATATTATGTCTACCACCTATCTACAACCATAATTAATATACTACTAGTTTCCAATAAAATGAAATCTTAGCAACTTATATACCTAGTATAATACTAAAGATGTTTCCATCTTAGAACTCTTGTGCTTCCTGCTTCCTTTGCTAGTAATGTCTTTTACCTCGTATCCACATAGATCTTTCTCTCATTTCCTTCACATCTCTTTAAAACATCATCTTAACAAAGAGGTCTTTTCTGATTACCTTTTATAAAATAGCATGCACCTCCTCCTCAACATAGCATCCTCCACTTATTCTTTTCACAGAACTGACACAAGACATACATTTTTTAAAATTAATGTCTTTCCCCATTAAATGTAATGCTCTCCATGTCTCCACTGACTGGAGCACTCAGCAAATATTTATTGAATGAATGAATAGATAAATGTTTGAATGGATTACCTTTTTATTAATGCATGTAAACTTCATCTCTATAGTTTCAATAAGTTTTTGATTTTTACAATTGGGGTATCCTACTTAATTTATAATGATAGATCAATATTAACTCAAAATAGAGATTCTTAATTTCTATTTCTATATTTTTATTTTATTATATAACATATGCACATATTTGTCTATACATAAAAAATGTTCTCATAATTCAAGAAGAGAAGAATCTAAGGAGGTTTTAACCTGATAAAAGACACTTCCCTCTCACTCCTTTTCCTGTTTTGATTTTTCTGTTTCCTTTGAGTCAGGAAACAGGCCTGAATGGAAGTGTCCCTGAGGCCTTGGTACAGTTTGAGTCCTGGCAAATGATGTTTCTGCAGGTCTTTCTCCCTTTTGGGTTCTTGAGTGAGAAACATAGGCATCTGGTGATATGTAAATGTGTGAAATGTATGTGTGTGTGTTACTTTATGTAAGAATATTATAATTATAATGCGTCCATGCAAACAAGACTCTGACGAAATAGTGTTTGACGTTTAGAGGATTCTCTTTAAAAACAAGTGCTAGCTCTTATAACCTATTTCTCCTCATGACTATGTGCATGACTTTAAAAAATTTGCATGCCAGTTTAGTTTCTGTATTCCTTTCCTACTGCTGTTGCAACAAATCGCCACACACTGTCTAAAAGAGCACAGATTTACAAGGTTACAATTCTAATGTCAAAAATTATAAAGTCAAGTGGTCAACAGGGCAGTGTTTATTCTGGAGGCTTTAGGGGAGACTCCATTGTCTTGCTGTTTCCAGCTTCTGGCTTCTCAAAGTCACTGGTATTCCTGCTTTCTTCCCTCTTCAAGGCTGATCAGAAAACACTTTCAAATATCTCTTTCTCTTTGACCTCTTCTTCTGCCTTCTCATCCCCTTCTCTGACTCTAACTCTCTTGCTTTAAGGATTCTTGTGATCAAGCCTAGTTGGATAATCTGAGATAATTTCCCAATATCAAGATCCTTGACTTAATCATATTACAAAGTCCCTTTCGCCATTTAGGTAACTATTACAGTTTCAGGGATTAGGATGTGGACATCTTAAAAGGCTATTATTCTATCTACTACAGCTTCAAACAGTGGAAGCTCATTGAACATTATTCTCTATTAGAAGTCTATTTTGGAATCCCAGAAGAAAACAAGAACAACACACAAGTGATCATGCATTTAAAAAAATCAATTTTTATTAATCTAAGAAGTACTTATTGACAGAGTTAAACTCATGATAATGTGATAATCTAAGAGTTGGGCTCCTGGTGTCACTGTGGCCTGATCTAATGGAAAGAGTGGTACCCACTGTAATTTACATTTACAGTAACGTCATGGTCATCTTGAGTTAGGGATAAATGGGGCTAGGCAGGTCTAGGTAGGGGGCCACTGAATGAGGCTCACAAAAATCCCAAAAATGTGCAGATGAAAGTAAAATGCTGATAAATAAACCAGATCATCCCATCTCCGGTACCAGAGGTGGGATCTTGTTATATCAGCCCCTTGTGACCAACAAAGAAATACTGGACCTTAAAAAGGAAGTAAGCCATTAAAGACAGTTATCACTAGTCCTTACTCAATGGTAATATCAATAAATATGTTAAAAGGATTTAGGTTCCCTAATTGGCTTTTGATTAAAGACCAATTCTACAAGCCCTCAGTGGCAACCCTGTTGGGACCCTTCTAAGAGCTTTCTCTGTATGTTTGCTTAATAAACTTCTATGTGAGATTCACTCTTCGAATTCGTGAGACAAGAACCAAACTCTCCTGTATCAATCTGATAACAATAATTGGGATGAGTCTCTGTTGTCTACCTCTTTGGGTGGATAACAAGTTATTTAAAGTATTTAACGTCAGCCATGCCATGATATAATGTGCCTTTTTAACTATGTCATGTAATGAGTAAAAAATACACAAAATAAATCTCAAAAAACAAAAGGTTAAATTGTCCTTTTTGCAGTCATTCGGCTCTTTTAGAATTAGGGTAATGAAACTCTGGAAATACCTGCCTGAAACAGGCCAAACCCCAGAGAAGAGATCTATTCTATTTCTTGGAGTCAATTAGGCTGTGATGTAGGTTAGAATTCACCTTAAATCCCTAAACAGTAAATTTGTCAGTTTCCGTATACTAAATAGCATCCTAGATGTGATTCATTTGTATTCTACTACTATTGAAGTTATAGCAATTCAGGAAAACTAGGCTGAGATTTTCCATTGCTCTGCTACAGAAATCTCACTTTTCTCTTGAGGAAACAACAAGTTTTTATGTAGCAATGTTTCACCCACCTAAGGTAAAATAAAAACTGTGCAAACTCCTTTCTATAAAGATGGTTCTCCACAGGATTCTCTAATCAGTAACCAAATCCAAGTCCATCTGCCCTATGTGCAGCAAAGCCAATCTCTGGGATGTCAGATTTGCAGCAAGGAAAGGGTTTATTTGAGAGGAAGCTAAATGAGGAAGAAGGCAGGACAAGTCTCAAATCTGCCTCCCTGAAGGGGGAAAGCACAAGTTCCTTACAATCACAAAGGTTGAGATTACATAGATATTGATTAAAAAGGGCAATATACTTTACAACTATTGATGAGGAAGGATGGAGCATGTGCATGGAACAAACGTAGACCTAACATACATCCCATGTTCACTTTGGGGTGCAGACTTAAAAATCAGATAGAGGCAAAATTCAGCTCCTGATGTCAGGAGGTTTTCAAAGGACAAGGAGAGGGGTTATAACCTCATTAACCATAGGTTTCACCAATACTTTATTAGCTTAGTTCAAGTTTCTGAATGCAATGGAGAGAAAAAAGATTGATTTATATTGTTATTTAATTTATACTTTTCACCTTTTCAGATTGATTTCACTCTAATCATCACAAATTAATAATACTTAAAAATTATTGGCAATCGTTTTCTTGCTAAACAAATATGTTTAGGAAAGCAATTTAATAAAAAATAAAATAAAAATGCATTGTTTAGCACACATTTTTATGTAGAAATTATCTCTAGGGTACAATTTGTCACTTTTAAAGTATGTTTTATATATGAATTAGTAATAACACTTTGCTTACTTTCCACTCAGGATTTAAAAAAAAGAATTCAAATAGAATATTCTGGTTATGGATATAATAAAAAATAAACCTTTAAAAGCATATCTCTCAGGTTAGATTTTACTTTTATTTATCTGCCCTACAGAGTCTTTTTCCTCAGTGATACTGAAAGACAGGATTTGCTGTGAGGTTCAAAAAAGGTATTGTATGTGAAAACTCTCTGGGTAAATAAGTAAAGGAGTACCCTAATATTTCATGTTCTCTAGGAATTATGTAATAAGTAGATTTTGCTTAATGGTAAAACAAAAACAACAAATTTAAAAATAAATTGATATTTACTCTGTAGCCCCTTTAAAATGATATGTTGAGGGATGCCTGTGGTTCAGCAGTTGAGCATCTGACTTTGGCTCCAGGTGTGATCCCAGGATCTGAGATTGAGTCCCACATCGGTCCCCCTGCATGGAGCCTGCTTCTCCCTCAGCCTATGTCTCTGCTTCTCTTTCTGTGTCTCTCAGGAATAAATAAATAAAATCTTTTTAAAAAATCATATGTTGGAAAGCCTACCATATTGTACTTGAATCCATGATTTTTGCCTGTCGATTGCTTTCTCATGACAACTGCAATCAATGGCAACTTGTTTACTCATATCAGAAGCACTGTCAGTAGAACAACCTGACTCCAAAACTGAGGAATGATGAGTTTAGAAATAATCAACTCAAGAAGGACACCAAGTTATGACGAATGATCTCAGTATTATTCACATGTTGAAAGTGGCAAAGCTGCTCTCCAGGCTCTGTAGCCTGGGTTATTGGTATTCTATTATTTTTCCTTAAACTCATGGTTAATTGGGTTGAATCTCTAGAAATATCACCAGTGTGCTAATAAGACAAAGGAGTAGTTATTCTCACTTACTGTAGTGAGAGATAGTACCAGTTTTAGAGACTACCATCGTGTTTTGAAAGAGGGAGAGTAGAAGTGGGATAATGTAAGTTTGGGGTCTAGGTCATTGATAGATACATTATTTGTAAATTATTGATTAGTTGCTTGAATTACAAATACCTAATTCTGGAGATTTAAAAATGTAGTTATGTTTATTTACGTCAAAGTGGATGGAACTGCTGGTTATTAAGCTGAGGAAAATGAGTCAATCAGGAAAGTACGATATTCACATGGTTTCACTCATATGTAGAATATGAGAAATAACACAGAGGATCATAGGAAGGGAGGGAAAACTGAGTGGGAAGAAATCAGAGAGAGAGACAAACCATGAGAAACTCTTAACTATAGGAAGCAAACTGAGGGTTGCAGAGGGGAGGTGGGTGGGAGGATGGGGTAACTGGGTGATGAGCATTAAAGAGGGCATATGATGTGATGACCACTGAGTGTTAAATGCAACTAATGAATAACTGAACTCTACATATGAAACTAATGATGTACTATATTTTGACTAATTGAATTTAAATTTGAAAAATGTAGATAAGCTTGAATTCAATTGGTATATAATTTGATTTTTCATGTTTTTATCAATTAGAACTTTTAATTCTGATTTTTCGATTCACTTCTCTCTTAAATTGCTTATTCAATTGAAATTTACACTTAGTATCATAGAGTTCTATATACTGATAATTACAAGTATAAGATTTATAAAAGCTTATTTGTGTCTACATCCTTTTGAAATTTTATTAAAGCTAAGAATTCTCTCACCCAAGGAAATGCATATATATGCACAATATTACAAATAATTCCAGGAGTTCAAGGAGTCTTGAAGTCCATTCATGAAAATTTGGGAGGGAATTTTATTTAAGGATTACACACTAGAGAAAGAATCATTAAAAAGTGAGAATAAGATATGTCACCTAACACTATTTTTTTTGAAAGTTCCTAGCAGTAGGAAATTAAACAAATTATAAAACTATGATAATTGGAGGGAGACAAAATTATTATTTTTTCAGATATCATGATTATGTACTCAATCCCAAGAGAATCTTGAATTATTCTAAAAAATTACAATTAATGAGTTCAGGTAAGCATCTAGACACAAGTAATATATGCAAAAATTAATAGCTTTTTTATATCCCTGCCATATTCAGGTGAAGATATAATAGGAAAGAGATAGTATTCATTTCAAAATATTAGTGAAAAATGTGAATGTCCAAGAGTATGCAACAGGAAATGTGCAGGAGCTATATAAAGAAAATCATAAAGTTTATGGAGAGATATAAAAGTGGATTTTAACAACTTGAGTAGCATAACATACTCTTGTACAGGAAAACAAAATATAACAATTATATTGTATAAAGATAACAATTCTTGAAAGTTTAATAAAAGCTTAAAGCAATCTTAATTAAAATTCTGATGACATTCTGTTGGAACTCAAAAACATGTTTCTTATATTAATATGAAACTAAAAATAAACTGGAAAAAACTATGAATAAATTAAAAATACCGTCTTAATGATTACAGACATCCTGTCTGAGATAATACATATTTTATACAACTGTAACAATTAAAACAGAGTGAACAAAGTGGTACTAACAAAAGAATCCATGGAGAGATCAATGGAATTAAATATTTAGCTGAAACCTAGTACAATGTGACCGAATATATTCTTTGAGATTTTCTTAGGCAGACTTTCTCTTTTAATCGACTTTGGAGGAAAGTTGGATAGAGGGAAAGGTTTAAATCCAAGTGATTTGGGAAAACTCTAGATACACATAATTTAAACACCTTATGTTATACATAAAAAATAGAAATATATAATATAAATTTTTAAGGGAGGAATACAGTTCATAATTTTTAGTAAATAGAGGTATTATTTAATAGGAATCTTCCAGGATTGGGAACTTACTCAGAACACACTGTCTTGGAATTTATATGACATGGTATGAAATAAATTATTACAACCCAACTATTTTGATTTTAGAAACAGTGGTAAGTTACTTGTATGGAAAAGTCTGAAAATAGATATTTAACAGATTTGAGGGAAGAGAAAAAAATTCCTAAAAATAATAATAATGGAAAACATAACTGAGAGAAAATCTATTTTCCATTTGAACATTTAAAAATCATGACTTTCTGGCTTCCAGAAAAGCTATGAATATTTTTTTAAAAAAACTAAGAGATGAAATCATAATAAGCATAAAAAACAAAGAGTAACTGTTTACAATCTAAACATCTAACTTTGATAATAATGACATCAAATGCCATTCTTAGTATTTTACTTGATTTAATTAGAAAAAATAATATCAAGTGGAAATTTTTTTTCAAGTTTTATTTAACCATTGGTAAACCAAATTACAAATCATTCAGCTGTATTTTTTTAAAAAAAAGATTTTGTTTATTTACTCATGAGAGACATAGAGAGAGAGAGGCAGAGACATAGGCAGAGAGAGAATCAGGTTCCATTCAGGGAGCCGGATGTGGGACTCCATCCCGGGACTCCAAGATCATGTCATGGGCAGAGAGAGAATCAGGCTCCCTCTGGGGAGCTGGATGCAGCACTCTATCCCAGGACCCTGGAATCATGACCCGAGCCAAAGGCAGATGTTCAACCACTGAGCCACCCAGGTGCCCCCCAGCAGTAATATTTTTTTTAAGATTTTATTTATTTATTTTAAAGAAAGAGTGAGCCAGGAGAGGAGCAGAGAGAGAGGGCTAAGCACACTGCACTGACTACAGAGCCTGACATGGGGCTTTATTCCATGATCCTGAGATCATGACCTAAGCCAAAACCAAGAGTTGGGGGCTTAACAGACTAAGCCACCCCAGCACTCCAACTCAGCAGTAGTTTAAACATTGCTTTAACTATAATTATTACCACTCCTGTTAATTATTACTATTACTGTTTCAGTCAATATGGGTCACAGAAAGAGATAATTTCCAGATTTCTTTTTCTTAAGTTTCCACATGTAACCAGAATTTCTTTTGTTGTGTCAACATGGTTACTTTTATCATTAACATCACTATCATCATAATTTCTCATTTTAGCTTTCAAAATAAATCAGATAATTCCCAGGCAGATTGCATATTTTTATTAGACTTCTTGTTAAATTTTATCAATATTTAGAGGTAACATCCATAATAGATGCATTCATGTTGTTGTTTTTTCTTTTAAATAAAGACATAGATTTTACTTATAAGATACCAACTTTCTCTTATTTCAACTATTTGTATAGTGGAGTTCAGTCTTTCTATACCAGTATTTTTTTACAGTGATTATTTAGAAAAGGAACAAAGATCTATCAAATAGATGGTATGTTTTAACCTCTGTTCCTATCTTAATTTTATTTTGGTTACATATAATGATGTTTAGGAAAAGCTGGTGAATTGTCATCATGACCATAAGGATACAACAAAAAATGAATAGTAATGCACTGATATACTGAGGATACCTTAGTTTGATCTCTGGCACTGAAGAAACAATATGTAATTTCCAGTGAGCAACTAAATAGTTGGATCCCAAATTAAGAGAATAGAAGATTATTTTTATGAGCCAAAATGTTGATTTTTTTTTTTTGATAGGCTCATTCTAAGGAACCAAGAGATAATGATCTGTACCACAAAGTTATTGCAGTGTTTTCAGTGAGTTGAATATACTGTCCTAGATAATTTCTGATTTATAGAAATCATTAGATTCAGATTGTTGTGGTTTATGATCTTGCTATTTGTTGATAAAAGCCTTTCTATATTTTACATTCTTGTAAACTTGTTCTCAGCCTAACTGTACAAAGAGGTAAAGCAACACTTCAGAAATGTAATTTTTCTTTTTTTTTAAGATTTTATTTATTTATTCATGAGAGACAGAGAGAGAGAGAGAGAGAGAGAGAGAGAGAGGGAGAGAGAAGCAGAAACACAGGCAGAGGGAGAAGCAGGTTCCACACAGGGAGCCAGGTATGGGACTCCATCCCAGGTCTCCAGGATCACTCCCTGGACTGAAGGAGGCGCTAAACCGCTGAGCCACCCGGGCTGCCCAGAAATGTAATTTTTCTTGTGGTAAAGGGACATTTGTTAACATTAAGAGGGTCCAGGCAAGTTTCATGCCATGACAACATAAAAAACTATATTCTCTTATTATAACATTCAGTCTCTTGTTATCAAGAGTAGATGGAGGTATCGATTAGAAGCTGTATCCATAGTTTTATGCCATAAAGTCACCTTCAAAGTCTACAGATGTATAATTCCCTGCGTTTTATGTACTATAAATCCTTTAAAAAATGTATGTGTTGCCTCAGCAAAGTGGGTTTAGAGGAAACATACCTTAACATAATAAAGACCTTATATAAAAAGTACACGGTTAACATCATATACTCACTAGGGGAAAATTGAGAGTTTTCCCCAAAGGTAAGGAACAAGAAAAGGATGTCCACTCCCACCACTGTAATTCAACACTGGAAGTCCTAGCCATAGTAATCAGACAACAAAAAGAAATAAAAGGCATCCAAATTGGTAAGGAAGAAGTAAAACTTTCTTTATTCTCAGATGACAGGATACTAATATACAAAACTCTAAAGTTTCCACCAAATAATTACTAAAACTGATAAATGAATTCAGTAAAGTCATGGGTACAAAATCAATGTGCAGAAATCTATTACATCTTATACATCAATAATGAAGCAGAAGAAACAGAAATTAAGAAAACAACCCCATTTACAATTGCACCAAAAATAGTAAGACATCTAGAAATAAACCTGACTAAAGAGATATGTACTCTGAAAACTATAAAATGTTGATGAAAGAAATTGAAGGCAACACAAAGAAATGGAAAGACATTCATTGCTCATGGATTAGTAGAGCAAATATTGTTAAAATGTCTATATTACCCAAGACAATCTACACACATAATGCAATCTCTATCAGAATACCAAGAGCATTTTTCACAGACTGAAACAAATAATCCTAAAATGTGTATGGAACCACAAAAGACCCCAAACAGCCAAAGCAATCTTGAAAAAGAAAAGCAAAACAGGAAGCATCACAATTCCACATTTCAAGTTATGTTAGAAGGCTGTACTAATAAAAGCAGTATGGTATTGGTACAAAAATAGACACATAGATCAATGGAACAGAATAGAAACCTCAGAAATAAACCCACAATTATATGGTCCATTAATCTTCAATTAAGTGGAAAAGAATATCCAATGGGAAGAAGACAGTCTCTACAACAAATGGTGTTGGGAAAACAGGACAGCTATATGCAAAAGAATGAAACTGGACCACTTTCTTACACAACTCACAAAAATAAATACAAAATGTATTAAAGATCTAAATTTGAGATCTGATACAATAAAAATCTTTGAAGAGAGCACACGTAGTAATTTATCTGACATCTATCATAGCAACATTTTCCTAGAGATGTCTTCTGAGGCAAGGAAAATAAAAGCAAAAATAAACTATTGGGACTACATCAAAATAAAACGTTTCTGTGCAGTGAAGGAAATGACCAACAAAATTAAAGGCAACTTATAGAGTGGGAGAAGATATGTGCAAATAACATATCTGATAAAAATTTAGTATCCAAAATATATAAAAGAACTGATATAACTCAACACCCCCAAAAATAATCCTTAAAAGTGAGCAAACACCATGAACAGACATTTCTCCAAAGAAGACATCCCAATAGCTAACAGACGCTTGAAAAGATGCTCAATATCACTTATCATCAGGGAAATACAAATCAAAATTACAAGGAGATATCACCTCACACCTGTCAGAATGGCTAAAACCAACAACACAATAAACAAGTGTTTGTGAGGATGTGGGGGGAAAAGACACCCTTGTGCACTGTTGGTGAGAATGCAAATTGGTGCAGTCACTTGGAAAACTACAGTATGGAGGCTACTCAAAAAGTTAAAAATAGAACTATCCTATGATCTAGTAATTGCACTACTCTATATTTACCCCCAAATATCAAACACTAATTCAAAGGGATACATACACCCCTATTTTGTAGCAGCATAATTTGCTACCCAAATTATGGGTTCAGCTCAAGTGTCCACTGATAGATGAATGGATAAAGAAGGCATGGTATATACATATACATACATATACAGTATTTTTATATAGTTTATATATATTTTATATATACTATATATACATATACATATATACATATATATGTATACACATTTTAGGATTATATGATAGAGATTTCATTATGTGTGTAGATCGCCTTGGGTAATATAGACATATATAATGTGTATATATATATATATGTATATATAATGGAATGAAATCCTGCCATTTGCAATGAGATGGATGGAGATAGAGAGTATTATGCTAAGTGAAATACGTCCATCAGAGAAAGACAGATACCATATGATTTCACTCATACGTGGAGTTTAAGAAACAAAACAATGAGCAAAGGAAAAAATAGAAAGGGAGAAACCAAGAAATTGACACTCAACTATAGAGAATAAACTGATGATTACCAGAGGGGAGGTGAGTAGGAGATGGATGAAATAGATAATGGGCGGTAAGAGTACACTTATGGTGATGAGCACCAAGTAATGTATAGAATTGTTGAATCACTATATTGTATACCTGAAACTAACATAACATTGTATGTGAACTATACTGAAATCAAAATACTTGAAAATAAAAAAAGACCGTTGGAAATTCTAAAAAAAAAAAAAAAAAAGTGCTGAATGAATAAATGAAATTGCATTACATGTCACACAGCTTCCTGTTGCAATATTCTATGTGTGTGTAAAGCATTTTCACACTGAAGTATCTCTATTACAATCTTCATTAGGTAGATGAAAGAATTTGGGCACAAAAAGTTTAACAACTATGCTTAATGTACAGAGGACTGTGACAGTTTTGCATCCTCTTAATTCTCACCCCCCTATATCTTCTCTATTTTGGAACTCCAACATTATACCCTGCAAAGTAAGGGACTTATAGATTTTTATTGTTGTTCTATTTTGTTTTTATTTCTCTGCTTTGTGTCACTGCCTCCCTCTTAGGTGTCATATTGACTTTAATACAATTAAGGATTAAACTCAAGTCAATGATCTTTTTATTGGGCAGCCGGTGTGGCTCAGCGGTTTAGCGCCGCCTTCCGCCCAGGGCCTGATCCTGAAGACCCGGGATGGAGTCTCATGTGGGGCTCCCTGCATGGAGCCTGCTTCTCCCTCTGCCTGTGTCTCTGCCTCTCTCTGTCTCTATGTCTCTCATGAATGGGTAGATTAAATATTTAAGAAATAATAAACCTTGGTACTGTAATAATGAGTAAGACATTACCTGTCTTCTAACAACTACACTTTTCCCTAGAGAACAGAACCATTGCACAATGTGATGCAACAGTAATACTATTAATAGTAATAGAATTACAACTAACATTCTTTAGTGTTTTATGACAGCACTTTGTTACATACTTTGCTTATAAACTGGATAACTCCGTTTTTCCTCACAATGTCTTAAGATATTAATATTCTGGGCAGCCGGGGTGGCTCAGTGGTTTAGCGCCACCTTCTGCCCAGGGCGTGATCCAGGAGACCCAAGATCGAGTCCCACGTCGGGCTCCCTACTTGGAACCTGCTTCTCCCTCTGCCTGTGTCTCTGCTTCTCTCTCTCTCTCTCTCTCTCCTTCATAAATAAATAAATAAATAAATAAATAAATAAATAAATAAATAAAATACTTTTAAAAAGAAATTGATATTCTTATTTTCATTTTGTACATCTGATACTTGAGTCACCAAGTGGTTAAATAAAATATTGCTAAAATAAGTGCCAGAGGTACCATTCATCTAAACACTCTAGTTCCAGGGCCTTCTCTTGAAACTATTATATTATAATGTATTTCAATTGAAATTGCATACTATTTTATAAAATTTATGTTGAGAAACATCTAGAGTTAAGGAGAAGTGATCTCAAAGATGCTTCATAAAAGAAATAAAAGACAAGATGGACCTTAACGCATGAATTTGAGTGGCAGATACAAGGCAAATAAGAGTATTGTATAGAAACCACATCACAGGAAAAAACATCAACATATGAGAATATACAACTTCAGGAGAACGGAGACTCTGTCTGATTTGTACATTGCTAGATCTTCAAAGCCTAAACTAGATGCTGAATAATTGTTCAATGGCAGCAGGAACTAGAACCATATGCCATTACATTTTATATTGTAAGTCATAAACAACATTATCGGTAGTTTATGTGCACGTTAAAATGCTCACTGTAAGTATAGTATGCTAAACTATTTTAATATTATGTTCTGTCTTCATTAAGAATAATTTGAAAATAATGTTTCTACAAAACCCTTTCTCATCATCCCTAAATATCAACAACAACAAAATGGAAATACCAACTATATGCAAACCTTGTCTTTATGATCTCAAAGTTCTTATGCTATACCTTTTTAATGTTTTTTACAGTGAATGTCATTTGGCAATTTACTGCAGTTTTTAAGGTTCTTTCTTACACACACACCCTACTTTTTATTATCTGGGAAAATGTCCTTTGTAAAGCTGATAAAGTTATGAAGACAATATCTCAAACAGAGGCAAATTTGCTATGTAAGTAATCTATCATCAAACTTTTAATGACAGTTAAGATAAATCATAAATTCTTGGTAAGAACATAGTAAGAACATATGTTGGGTAGAGCAACTAAACTTTTATAGAAGTGGGTTCTAGATAGTGGTACCTGGGTGGCTCAGTGGTTGAATGTCTGCCTTTGGCTTATTTTGTGATCCTGGGGTCCTGGGATGGATTCTGCATCGGGTTCCCTGCAGGGAGCCTGCTTCTCCCTCTGCCTTTGTCTCTGCCTCTCTCTTTGTGTCTCTCATGAAAAAATAAATAAAAAATCTAAAAAGGAAAAAAAAAAATGAGTCCTAGATAAATGACCCAAAACCATAATCAAACTTAGGTGGCATGGCAATGGTAATTTTTAAAAATACAACTTCAGTGTATATAATATATATTCAGTATATTTATATTTATATTTATATTTACATTCCAAAAAAATTGTCAAACCAAAGTAGCCCATGTAGATCAGGAAACTGCTGGCCAAGAATTGGTGAGGTCATATTTGCTAGTGCAGTAATATCACAGGCCATTATTACTATTGGAAATACCATATCAACAACTAACTGGCTTTGATACATGGATTTCCCAGGGAGGAGGCATGGGTCCTTGGCGTTCTTCCGAATTTTCACAGAACTCAGAACACCTAATATGTAAATGACTTTTGCAAGGTCCATCTTCAAGATCTCCTTGTCAAAGACTCGTGATACAAGGGAATTGCCTGTTTCATTCCATTCTGGAAGGGCTCTTCAGTTTTACACAAACTGTTATTTTTTTAGATGTGCTTTTTTTAGATGTGCTCAGCTGTTGATTTGTGTAGAAAAATGTCAGTGCTTCAATGATTCCGTGATGATTAATGAAAATAAAACTAGGAATAGATGAAACATGAGATGCCTTTTATATTCAGTCATTAGTAGCCATATAGGGAGTTCTGAAAGGCCCATTAAAACAGATTATTATAACAAGGCAAATTAATGGTTTCTTTAGAGTTTAGAAAATAAACTCGATGAGTTATATGAGAAATTCATTACCAAAAATCATTTTTCATATCTGAATAATAAATTACAGGCTATGTACAACCAATTTAGATCCATTTTTGTGATGACATATTTGACCTGCCTTTGTTTATGGAATAAATGCAGCTGCTAAATGTGTTTATATAATAACTAATTAATGGTTGATGGTCCATCAACTTGATCTATGAACTCTATTGTAAAGAAAGCAAATAGAAACTACCAAATTGTGTTCCATGCCTTGAAGCAGCCAAGAATCTTATCAGGAAAATACTTTGAAATAACTTTTTTTAGCAGGGTATATTTTATTATTTTGCACAGTAATATGCAAGTCAAATAGCTCATTTCAGAAGTGCTATTTTTCCCCAAGTAAACTGATTACCAACAGAATCTCTACTCATCTCCATCTGTTGAGAAGTAATACACCTTAATTTCAAAATATCACCTTAAGATAATGTATTTTGAGGTGAATAACTTTTAGGGGGCAAGTAAAGTTAATGGGGAAAATTGTTTTTTTTACAACAGAAATTTTACACATATATTGGATTTATGTATGTTGACATTTTCTATTCAAAATAAGAATATGAAAGTTAGCTTTAAGTTTCTATTTAAATCATGGCTGGAGAGCAGGCATTTGTCTCCTTTTCCTTCTGAAATCTCATTGTTATTCAGTGAAAACTACACAAAGGAATAATCTCCTAAACCCTATCAAGCAGCATATGATATGGTTATCAGCAGATGAGAACTCTTAATAAATTTCTGGAAAATGGAATATGGAAAGTAAATTGATGGATGAAATGATGAAAGTAAGCCACTACCTAGGATTAGTATTTAGGTGAAATTCACAGCTGTGGTGAAGATGCTTTGAGGCCCCTGGTCCAGGCAATGGGCAGGGCAGGGGGTACTAAAAAATGAAGGTTGATTCTCTATTTAACTATGGAACAGCTAGGCAGCTCAACATCCTATATACCTTCCTTTTATGAGAGCAGAACAGCCAGTTTTTTACTCCCTGGTCAAAAAATAATGAAATTTAGTGAACTATTTGCTTTCTAGTATTGGGGTTAGTGCTTCTGAGTTAAGTGCTCTTCACTCTGGCATTGCCTAAATACCACAATAACTTAAGAGGAAGTACATTGCTGGATTTTTCATTTTTTGCTGTAAACATGAAATCAGCTAAAACCAGCAGATGAAAGAGGAAAACAAAGAAACAAACAAACAACAACAACAACAACAAAAAACTAAAGGAAAAAAATCTTAATTCCATAATGGAAGGAGGAAAATATTTAGGCATGAAATGATACAAATAAAGGGAAATAAATCCTAAAAGGAAAAAAAATGCAAGATCTAATTAGAATTGAAAATTAATAGAGAACTAGAAGTCAATGTTTTGGGGGAAGGTACTTCTTCAGAGCAAACAAACGAACAAAATAAAGTAAATAATCTGGGATTCAGGACACAGTGAATGGAAAGACAAGAGTGCAGTGCAGTGAAATCTCAGGGTGACAACTAGGTTGCCGGCCTAATCTGAGAAAAGATCTCTCTCTTTTTTGACCAAGGAGTAAAAAACTGGCTGTTCTGCTCTCATAAAAGGAAGGTATATAGGATGTTGAGTTGCCCAGCTGTTCCATAGTTAAATAGAGAATCAATCTTCATTTTTTAGTACCCCCTGCCCTGCCCATTGCCTGGACCAGGAGCCTCGAAGCATCTTCACCACAGCTGTGAATTTCACCTAGAGAAGGAGTTTGAAAAGTCTAGGAGGGAATGTGGCTAGCAAACACACTAGAGGAGTACATGAAACTCTGGATAGGGTAGATATATTGTGGCTATAAGAAACACTCATTACACTTTTGTTAATAGAAAAGAAAGGCAATTAAAAGCCCCAGGAAACAAAATATGTAGACCATCATTTACATATAAAATACACATTAAATGCAATTTGAATTTAAGCAAACAGTGGAGAGTAGGACAAAAATTGATTTTGCTTTGATGCTAGACACATTTTATGTGGTGCAAGAGTTGTCATGTTGGGTATAAAGACAAAGAAAAGTAATTCTAACATAATAATTAGCTCTGATGCTAAAAAATCCACACAATAATTTCTCTCTTTAATATTGAATTTATATCATAATAAATTATTAAAATATGTATATTATATATACATATATATTATACTTTTTAGAATTTGGAAACTAGCTGTAGAGGAAGCCAATGACTTAAATGTTATTACAGAACAGAATGCAAACAGTACCAAGTAAAGTCAGGCAAAAAATGTTGCAAGAATAAAATGGTGGGAGGGGTTTGTAGGAAAACATAGTTGTTCTAAAATTTTTATCTGAAATAGTGGAACATTTGGAGAAAATGTATCAAGTAGGTGGGGTATAAAACAGATTTAAGCACATTTTATATTTAGTAGTATCTAAGAGAATCATACAAATAAATAATGCACTGTTTGATCATTACCACCAAAATATTCCACTGTCTTTATGTACTTCTTTGTTTATCCATTAACAAGGACTTCTTGGTCGTGCCTAAGTTTTGGCAATTATGAATGAAGCTGCTATAAACATCTGTATGCAGGTTTTGGTATGGACATAACTTTTCACCTCATTTGGTAAATATCAAGGAGTGCAATTGCTGTAATATATGGCAATCCTATGTTTAGTTTTCTGAGAAACTGTCTTCCAAAGTGACTATACCATTTTACATCTCCATCAGCAATGAATGAGCGTTCCTGTTAGCCCATATCCTCCACACCATTTGGTATGGTCAGTGCTTTGGATTTTTGCCATTTTAATAGTGAATAGAGGTATTCATTGTTTTAATTTGCATTCACCTGAGGATATATGACCTTGAGCATCATTTCATATGTTTATTTGCCACCTATATGTATTCTCGGTGTAATTACACATCTTTTGCCCATATTTTAATCAGGTTGTTTAAAGAGTTCTTGTATATCTTGGATAACAGTATTTCATCTAAGGTTTGTCTTTTCATTCTCTTGACATTGTCCTTCATGGAGCAGAAGTTTTGCATTTTAATGAAGTCTAATTTATTAATTTTTTTCACGAATTGTGTCCTTGGTATTTTATTTAAAAAGTCAGTCAAACTTGTATGTTATCTTCTAGGAGTTTTACAGTTTACATTCTATATTTAGGTCTACAATCCATTGGAGTTAATTTTTGTGAAGAGTATAAAGTCTGTGCCTAGAATCATGTTTTCCATGTAAATGTCCAATTATTCCATCATCATTTTATCAAAAAACTATCTTTGCTTCATTGTATTGTAATTGCTTCTTTGCCAAAGATCAACAGTGTCTTTGTATATTTGTATCACTCTATTGCATTACATTTTAAAAGGTGGTATAACATGTCTAACAATTATTTACGCTATCATCCTTTGGAGATGTTTCTGATTTAGTGACTTGAACAGACTCAAAAAAGAAAACACAGGAGGAGAAACTTAGTGGGGGAGGTGCCTGGGTGGCACAGGCAATTAAGAGCCCAACTGTTCTCCACGTTCTGATGTCCAGGTGTGCCTGGCATCAATTTCTCTGCTTTTTGAATCTCTTTGGCATTTTACTGTATGTAATTTAGATTTATTCAACAAGCAGATATCAAATACGTAATGTATATCAGGTCAGGCTACACTAAGATAGTGCATGTTTCATGATAGAAACTGCAAAAAACCAAACTGTACATGTTTTAGGTATCCATTATAATTCAATGGGATCAAAGCACCAAATATGATGGAAGGGGACTTTATTTTCATTATTTAGAATATTGAAAACATTTTGACTATCTGCCACTGGTTAATTCTAATAATGGTCCACTATGTGAAAAATAGTCCTCAAATAGAGAAAATTTGAGACTTTCTCTATGGTTATAAGGCAATATTATACCTACCTCTAAAATATCTCTCAGAATAAAATCTGTTGAGAAAGTAAAACTTCTTAGTACATTATTACAGAGAATGTTAAATGTTTCTGTGCAATAAATGAACTCCATAATAAGTATTTTTATGACTTGTTTCTGAATTAATATCTATCATTAAGAGAGGAAATGAAGATAATTTCCTGTTGGGGTGCATGTATGTGTGGAAAAAGACAGGGATGGAAGAGGTAGAGAGATGGGAGAAGAAGTGAAAGTTTAGAAGCTTAGATTTTGGGATCCCTGGGTGGCGCAGCGGTTTGGCGCCTGCCTTTGGCCCAGGGCGTGATCCTGGAGACCCGGGATCGAATCCCACATTGGGCTCCTGGTGCATGGAGCCTGCTCCTCCCTCTGCCTGTCTCTGCCTCTCTCTCCTTCTCTCTCTGTGACTATCATAAATAAATAAAAATTAAAAAAAAAAAAAGATTTAGAAGCTTAGATTTTATTATCACATATTTCCTTAATAGTTACTTGATGAGGTTTTTTTTTTTTTAACATTTTTGACATTGTACTGAAATCTTGGAAAATTTCAGTATGGTATCCTGAATTCTTTACTTTAGGAGACAAAATAATTCCTTGATTTGACTTAGTTATACATAGAAAGAGCTGGAAAAGGATAGCTCAAATTGATGTCATTTTTAAAATTAGTTACATGGATATTTTAAGAAGAGATGAAGCTTGAGGAAAAGAAAAGAAAAAAGTAAGGTACCTTTCTATGAGAGAAACCATTAAAATGCTATTTTGGTCTACTATTTGCCACAGATATATCTATAAAACAAACTTTCATATTTTTTCTAATTTCTTTTATTAAAAAGTGAACTATTGGTGAAAATGTCAATTGGTGCAGCCCCTATGAAACAGAGTATGGAGGTTTCTCAAAAAATTGAAATAGAAATACCATAAGACCCAACTATTCCACTTGTAGGTATTTACCTGAATGAAACAAAAGCACCAGCGCCAGAAGATACCTGCACTCCATAGTGCAGCATTATTTATGGTAGCCAAGATATGGAAACAACCTAAGTTTCCATCTAGGCATGGGTGTATAAAGAAATTGTGGTGTATATTTACAACGGAATATTATTCTATCATAAAAGAGAATGAATTCTTGCATTTGTGACAGTGGGGATGGACTTTGGGGGCATTATTCTAAGTGAAACAAGTCATATAAAAAAGGACAGATGCCATATCATGTCCTAAACATGGAATCCAAAAGGGAAAAAAAGTTCATTGGTACAGAGAACAGATGAGTGGTTGACAGAGGCAGGGATCAGGGATGGAGAAAATGGGCAAAGGGGATCAAAGGGTTAAAAATAAAAGAAATAAAATAAAGATGCCTTTCTGATTTAAAAAAAAAAAAAAGCTGAGTAACAAATTATGTCATTATTTTCTCCATTCCTTTGAGTAATGTAGCCGAATTTATATTTTATATGCTTTAAGACAGAAGAAGCAGAAATTTTTCAGTCAATGAAGAAACCAGATCCAAACGTATGCTTTATTTTATAACTCAGCTTGTCTTTTTGAGTTTTGCCTGAGAGTCATGTAATGATGACGGAGTAAGTTTTTGCCAATTTCTGATATTTATGTGGGATAGCCTGATTTAAAATATAGTCAAAACGATGCACATAATATTCCTCTGGGGCCTTTAGAAGCAACACTTCAAGAGGCAGGTTGTTACCCTCTGGGGCGACAGAAGGCACAGTGTAATGAGAAGCCCTGGTAATGCTGACCAGGAAAAATTCCCTGTGACTTCCGACACCGAGAACACTGAGAAGAATGGTTTCATACTGAACTCCAAAGTCAAAGCCAAAAAGATTGACAGTGAATTGCAAGCATTGTTTGGCTTTGGGAATGCTTCTCTGTTGAACATGTTGCTCCACAAGAAGCAGCATCCAAGCTTCATTTAATGACTGATGATAATTTTCAGACTTTTAGATAGGCTGGGGTGTATTTTGAATATATGGAAGCATGTAGTGTTAGCACAATAACAGTCTCTGGAATAGATCAGCTCAACATGAACATCCGTTGTCCCAGTTCTAAGTCCCTACCTCAAGCAGTTTGGTTTGAGTATCCAAAGGATTTTGAAAACCTAAACATACTGATCTATAAGCAGGTTGCTGCCACTGAATTTCTAGACTACTATCTGAAATACCAGCACTTGCCACTCCCACCCCCACAATATCACAATCCCTGCTGTTTTGGTCAGTTAATCAAGTGACTGTGGGATGCCTGGGTGGCTTAGTGGTTGAGCATCTATCTTCAGCTCAGGTCATGATCCAGGAGTCCTGGAATCTAATCCCACATCAGGCTCCCTGTGGAGCCTGCTTCTCCCTCTGCCTATATCTCTGCCTCTTTCTCTGTGTCTCTCATGAATAAATAAAATCTTTAAAAAATCAAGAGGCTGCATTTATATTCATATTTATTATGAGATTTGTGTTAATATGTTCAGAATTTTAGTTCCTAAAATGTTGGTAGTGCTGTTAAAGGACTTTAATTACAGAGAGAAAAAAATATTTTTTAAATTGAATTGCTTATTTCCTCTTTGCAAATATACTCTTGACATATTTTTATTTAAATCCTTCTGTAACAACAACAACAACAAAATTGAAACAACATTTTAACTTTTAAACTATAAGTTTCCTATAATGTCCAAGGACCATATTTTCAATAAATATTCTAAACTATTCCTAGAAAATTAATGCTTTTTGTTCATAGATGGGTAAACATTTAAATAAAATATTTTAGGGATCTCTATATTTTTTCTATCCAATATTAAAGGCAGTTATCTTATGGGAAATTGAAAGACTAAATCCTTTATTTTTATGTCAACATTTGGTGAATAAAAACATCTTTAGAAAAATATAGGGGATCCCTGGGTGGTGCAGCGGTTTGGCGCCTGCCTTTGGCCCAGGGCGCGATCCTGGAGACCCAGGATCGAATCCCACGTCGGGCTCCCGGTGCATGGAGCCTGCTTCTCCCTCTGCCTGTGTCTCTGCCTCTCTCTCTCTCTCTCTCTGTGTGACTATCATAAATAAATAAATTAATTAAAAAAAATAAAAATAAAATAAAAATAAAAATAAAATAAAATAAATATTTTAAAAAAAGAAAAGAAAAATATAGTTATAGCTTATAGAAATTAATTGTAAATACGTTATTACAAATTTGAACCTCTAATACATTCTATATAAATTTGAAAATAGCACATAAACAATACATTAAAATTTTAACAATGCCAATTAATGTCTAGAAAGATTATCTGTTTTCAGATATATGTTTTTCAGTAGTGGAAAACTTCCAACTTTCATAATAGGGAAGACACTTCAGATATATTCAGTGTGACTTCATAGTATAGACATAGACCCAAATAATTAAGCAAGTTATATACCAGAAATTTGTAATAGACATCAGTCATAATTATTACATGTCCACAAAATTAAATGGATTATTTCTGTGCAAAGCTTGAAAATCATCTGTCTTAGATACAGATAATTTTCAAGCTATTCTTAGAAAAATCCATCTTGGGCCACCTGGATGGCTCAGTCAGTTGAACGCCTGCTTTTGGTTCAAGTCATGATCTCAGGGTCTTGGGATCCAGCCCAGCAATGGGCTCCCTGCTTGGCAGAGAGCCTGCTTCTCCCTTTCCCTGTGCTGCTTCCCCTGTTCTATCTCTCTCTCTCCCTCTCAAATAAATAAATTAAATCTTTTTTTAAAAATCCATCTTATTTTATATAGTTTTTCACTAGGTGGAGATTGGAAACAAATGATTGCTAAGGTCCTGTCTGATATCTAAGATACTCTGATTGTTTCTCCCCTCCCCATTCAAACAAATATCCTATAAAAATGCAATTTTTCTAGCTGTAAGTTTATAAAGTAAAAGCATTCTTTTGGATTTATGCTGTGGACCTTCTTTATGTACCAAGAGAAAATTTTCTTAATATTGAGTCACAATATTCTGCATGTATATAGTCGAAAATAGTTCAGTTACGTTCTGTTGCTCAGCTTAAAATTTATTTGGCAGACTTTTCTTAGAGTTTTCAGGACTCCATTCAAGTATGACCAGCTCTCTGCAACCTTGCCTGACACCCTTCCCTTTCAAGCAAGTAGAATCAACCTTTGTGGGGTTTGTATTCTCACTGCAGCCTCAATAGTTTTCTATTTTTGTCATAGTCATTCTATTGCCCATGATTCTTTATAAATCTTTTTTTATAAATCTTTTGTCCCTTGATAAACATAAGCTACCCAAGGACAAATTCTTATTTATCTTATTTGTTTCTAATGTCTAGCATAATATCTGGTACCAGATAGGTGTCCAATGATTATTTAAAAATGAGTTAGTTTATAGATAAGAAACTCACAGGTGGCTTCTATAAATTTGCTTCATTTGCATAATTCTATATCCTATAAGACTAAAATTAGAAAGTAGGGATTGTTTCTGTTTTCCTAAAAAATGATCTCTTCCATAAAATAACTTAATAGTATATTATTTGGATAGTGTACAATTTATATTGAATTTCAACAAGGGAAGCTTGTCTGTGACTAAGCTTTTAAATTATTTTATTCTGTCATTAAATATCAATCGACTTTTAAAACTGCTATCCAAAAATCTAAACAAAATCCGCATCAGGTTTAAAATAATGTAGTAAAAGAAGAGCCAATGAAATTACCAGTAGGAGTTAGAGGATAGTAATATCACCAAGAATGTGTGCTTGGTATCTACTTCCATTTATTCCATACTTAAAGCATTTCTTCTCACTTGATAGCTCGCTTCTGAGTGACTGGAAATATTTTGTCCTGCTTCTTTGAAATTCACTTTTGCAAAGTATATCATAAGAAATACACAGGGTAGGGATCCCTGGGTGGCACAGCAGTTTAGCGCCTGCCTTTGGCCCAGGGCGCGATCCTGGAGACCCGGGATTGAATCCCACGTCGAGCTCCCGGTGCATGGAGCCTGCTTCTCCCTCTGCCTGTGTCTCTGCCTCTCTCTCTCTCACTGTGTGCCTATCATAAATAAATAAAAATTAAAAAAAAAAAAGAAATACACAGGGTATTCTTTAAAATCCAATGTAAAATGTTTTGATGTCCACTATAATATGTAATATAAATCACATATAAGTCTACATGTTTTTGCTAATTATTATATGTACCATTTATTTTGATATTTAAAAATGGTCCCACTTTTTTTCTGTGTATGGAACCCATCTATTACATCTGATTGTAGTCTATCAAAACTAATACAATCTTACTGTTACTTGGACAAACAGATTTCCAATATTTTCTTTTTACATTTTTAGAATTCTTTGCAGTCATGAATGACTGCAAAACATGAATGACCAGAAATGCCCTCTTCTTAGTCAATCTAGAATTTTCATTTTCCAGCAGGCCTTTTATTTCTCCCTCAGTTCTAGATCCATTTTCTTTGTCTTGGAGCCAGTAGGACTCATGTCACATTGCTGTGACTTGTCTACACACTGGCAAGTCCTATTCGCTGTATGTATGTATGCACATGTGTATGTACGTATTTTTGTTTTGAATCCTTCCTTTCTTTTTTTCCCTTTATTTTTATAACACCCAGTGCTCACTGCAAGTGCTCTCCTTAATACCCATCATGCATTTAACCCATCCTCTCACCCATCTCCTTTCCAGCCACCCTCAGTTTGTTCTTCATAGTTAGAGTCTGTTTTATGGTTTACCTGTCTCTTTTCCCCTATGTTCATTTGTTTTGTTCCTTAAGTCCCACATGTGAGTGAAAGTGTTTGTTATTTGTTTTTCTCTGACTGACTTATTTCACTTAGCATAATACACTTCCTCCAACCACATGATTGCAAATGGCAAGCTTTCATTCCTTCTGTGGCTGAGCAATATTCCACTGTATATCTTCCACATGTTCTGCATCCATTCATCAGCCGATGGACACTGGGCTCTTCCCACAATTTAGCTATTGTATATAACGCTGCTATAAACATTGGGATGTATGTATCCTTTTTAATTAGTATTTTTGTATCATTTGACTAAATACCTAGTAGTGTGTTTGCTGGGTCACGACGTAGTTCTATTTTTAACTTTTTGAGGAATATGCATACAGTTTTCCAGAGTGGCTGCACCAGTTTGCACTCCCACCAACAGTGTAAGAGAATTTTTCTTTCTCCACGTTCTTGGCTATTTGCTTTAGATCCTAACAATGCTCCAGAAAGAAGCTTCTACAGAACAAACAGATCATCCAGCATGCTCCCACTGGTATGAAGAGAAAGTCTATTGCAAGAGACAGGGATGCTTATTCTATAAGTTTTTCACAAGTGTCTCCCCAATATAAAGATTTTTATTTTCTGAATGGTAGGGATGTTATAGATTCAAATTGTATTCACTCCAACACTGAAAAAATGTTTCATATTGAGTAAATACACAGATGTATTTATCAGTTTCCTTTTTTCATTCAGTACATGACTTAAATGATCATGAGAAAAATTTTACCTTGCAATGATTTCAAACTTGGTAAATCCAGTGAAAAGAAGATATCATCTTATAAATGAGAAAAACAATTACAAATACAAATTAGATTTTAAAATAAACTATGGATCTTAGGGATTTCAGTGTGAATTTTCATTCTCAAAAGTCTATATGTCATTGGACTATTACTAATCAAATATCATTATAGAGCAGTGATTGCAAGAGAATTATCACAAACCATCTGATTAAATTTAAATTAAAACAATTTCATGAGATAGTTTCAATTTATCATTAAAATTATGTTTACACTGAAGGTAAAAGAAGTGTTATGTGCTTCTTTTATAGCCACTATGTCTTCTAATGCTATGTGTTGATTATATCTAATAATCAAGCTATATTTGTGAAATAAATAAAGAATACTTTGTGGTATTAAAAATCGAGCAATATGAAAACAATATATTAAAACACTCATTTCTGTAATGAGAAATAAAGGATAAGAGACTTGCTAAGTAGCTTTTGTATTTTTCTAGAACCTGGTATAGAAATATTATTTAAAAATGGCAAATATTTCCAGTAACTTCCCATGTATTATTACTTCTTGGAAAAATTTTGTCTGTTTTTAGTCTTGCACATAAAAGAGCATGACATTTTCCTATACAATATCTATGAGGCATCATACACAGAAACAGTTGAAAATCCTTAATACTTTGAATGATAAAAAAATGTATGTTATTTTACCTTTCACTTTAATAGACTTTTCCCTATGTCTCTAACCATTTCTAAGCAATTTCGACTTCCTTGTCCTTGTCCTTCCATTTGATAAGCAGAACATAAAAATAGATGACACAAATATCTGTGACCAATTCAGAAAATCCGTCAGGGCTGAGAAGGCAGGAATTGACGGAGGGTCAATAACTTGTGTAAATGTGAACTGAAGTGAAAGGTGCAAAGCATTTGAATTCCAATTACATCTACACCTTTTAGGTGTGTTTCTGGAATGCAGAATGCAGGGGGGGGATATACCTTTCATCCCCTTAAATCCTTCTCTTTGAGCCTCTCCCTAGGAGAATCATTTAGCTGGGAGAGTGCGTGTACAATACTTAGTGGGCCATTTAATCTAAAATACTACTTTTCTTAGATTTTAGGGCAATAAAAAGATAATTAGTTAAAAATACTGGTAAATAAAAAGCTTTGTTTCAAAAAATATTTAACTTCAACATTAAAATGTAAAATGGAGGCAAAAGGGAGTCTTCTGAAATCTTTCAGCTTGAACATTTTCAGATATTCTCAGAGAATTTATATTAGCTTTATGTCTGTGTGTCTTCTGATTACAAAAGTAATGTTTGTTTATTTATTTACTTAGTAATTTCTATAACCAACATGGGCTTGAACTCATGACCTGAGATTATCTCATGCTTTATTAAATGAGCCAGTCAGAGGTCCCAAAGTAATGTTTGTTTATAATGAAAATAAATGAAAGGATAAAGAAGAAAACAGTACCTAAAGAATCATAGCAATTCATTTTTTATTTACATCAATTAACAAAAACCCTGGGATATACTTTTTGAAATATATATTTCACATGTTGTTTTATGTATGGCCTTGGGTAATTTTTTCCCACTATTCCTGTGATTTTTTGAAATATTTTCTCTTGTCTTCCTCTTTTCTGTTTTAAATACATACTTCTGTATTAAATGCATTTATAACATGTGGAATTATTAAGAAAAAATAAGATGAACTCCCATATGCCCAGTACAATTTAAGAAACAGTATTTTGCTGTGGGATATTGCAGATTAAGCATCCCATAGGCATTTAGGAATGTAAATGTAGAACATCACACTACCAATTTATAAAGGTCATGAATAAAAAAACAATTATAGGATAAATATGAGTTTACTGAGGAATACAAGAAGTGTGAAGAGAAACACAAATTAATTAACTGTATAAACCACCTGAAATTCAGTTTTAATCTTTTTCATGCCACATTCATAACAATTTGTCCCTAAATCATTTATATTTTAACAGACTATTCCCTTAGTGTGCTACTTTAAAATATGATATGTTTCTATAAAATGTTTTGATCACATTCGGGGCATTATTCAAATCCACTGATAAATTTTTTTTAATAGAATCTGACAACACAATATAGAATGTTGATGGAAATCTGGCATGGCAAAATACAACTATCTTTTTATTCTTTTAAAGATTTTTCATACTTATTTCTTCAGCATTAGATTTCCATAAGCATTTTAGAATCATTTTTCCAAATCACCTTTAAATTGCTTTTAATCCATAGGTTATTTGTGGAAGAATTTTATAATATTATCATCCTGTTCTTTGACCCAATATTTATTTAGGAGCTTATATTTAACCTTGATTTCTCTAGTGTATATTGTTTACAATTTTGCAATTAATTTGAGATATTTTGCACCCTATTTCAAGAATGTGTCCTGCAAATCAGGAAGCCCAAACTTCTCAATCTCTCATCACAAATCTTTTCATAATTTGGATCTGTTTTACTTTCTAAATAGCTCTCAAGTATCTATCGGTCTTGGGAATCCATCTGGGAAGGGAAATATATGCCAGTAAATAAATAAATAAAAAATATATAATTACAAGTGAGACAAATGATATTAGGAATAAGTATATTGGCACACCTGGGTGGCTTAGCAGCTGAGCATCCGCCTTTGGCTCGGGGCTTGATCCCAGAGTCTGGGGATCAAGTCCCTCATCAGGATCCCTGCATGGAGCCTGCTTCTCTCTCCTCTTCCTGTGTCTCTGCCTTTCACTCTGTGTATCTCTCATGGATAAATAAATAAAATCTTTAAAAAAAATCAATGACTTCAGTGCTAAATAAAATGCTAAAAATTCCTGGAGAACAGTCATTTTAAAAAGTGTTCAATAATTAAAATTTTAAAAACATAGTACTAGTTAAATGAACCGAGTGAAATAAGCATTTTTAAAAATAGCTTTTGTTTTGTACTTTATTTCAGCAAAAACAATTTAAATACCAAACTGAAAGAGCCTCAAGGAAATCTTGGTTTTGTTTTGTTTTATATTTAGCATTTTAATCTCTTTTTTTTTTAAGATTTATTTATTTATTCATGATAGACATAGAGAGAGAGAAAGAGGCAGAGACGCAGGAGGAGGGAGAAGCAGGCTCCATGCAGCGAGAACCCGACGTGGGATTCGATCCCGGGTGTCCAGGATTGCGCCCTGGCCCAAAGGCAGGCGCTAAACCGCTGAGCCACCCAGGGATCCCCGCACTTTAATCTCTTATATTCATTCTTAAATAAGGAAAGACCTACCTATATGTAATGTTTTCCAATATATAATGAAAGTTTAATACATTATCTACCCACTTCTCTTTATTTTCACTCTCGCTCAATAATTGTGGGTAGAAAACCTAGTCAAAAATTAATCTGAAGCACCATCTCCCATCCATTAGAATAGCTATTATATATAAAAAGAAAAAGAAAAAAAAAAAAAACAGAAAATAACAAGTGTTGGCTGGAATGTGGATAAATTGAAACCATTGCTCACTGTTAGAGATACAAAATGTAGTGACTATAGAAAACAGAATAGTTGTTTCTTAAAACAACAAAACAAGGAATTACCATATAATCCAGCCATTCCACCTCTGGGTATATTCCCCAAAATATTGGAAACAGGGTCTCAAAGATATATTTGTACACTAATGTAGCAGCATCATTCACAGTAACCAAAAGGTGGAAGTAACTCCAGTACCCATCAAGAGATGAATAGATAAACAAAATGTGGTATTTGCATACAGTAAGATACTATTTAGCCTAGAGAGGAAGGGAATTCTAACATACACTACAGTATGGATGAACCTTAGGACGTTATACTTAGTAAAATAAGCGAGACACAAAAGGACAAATAATGTATGATTCTGCTTATATGGGATAATTAGGACAGCTGAATTTATTAAGACAGAAAGTCAAGTAGTAGTTGCCAGGGGCTGGAAAGAAGGAGGAATGAAATTTAAAAGGTAGAGTTTCAGTTTTACAAGATGACAAGAGTTCTGGGGTGGATGGTAGTAAATGTTGCACAACAGTATGAACATATCTCATGCCAGGAACTATACATATAAAAACAGTTATAATGGTAAATTTTATGCTATATGTATTATACCAAAATTTTAAAGAATAAGGAAGAAAAATAATAATACTGAAGAAGCCAAGAATTGGAAACAACTTAAATGTTTATCATATAAATTAAGAATTTTAAAAAAAGATAATATTAAAAAGTAGTGTGCCAGTACTTAGGTAAGTTCTTCATAGCGTGGTCCCAATGAAAAAGCTATGTCAGAATTTCAAACATTTTTGTCTCTCCTAAAAGCTTGAAATAAATCAACCTCTAAAGTAACTGTATAAATGCTCAATTTACACATCACTTTAAAATAAGGATAAAAATGAAACTTTAATGAATTTAGACTGTGTTTTCAGAAAGCTTACATTTATTCTTACAGGTTTTTTCTTAAAACACATGGTAATGATGATTTAATTGAACATACATTGGCCAAACAGAACATTTTAGGATTGAAACATATTCTAACAATATGCCACATTTATACCTCTAGGCACTGAACAAACATTTTGCCATTGTTTTATTTATAGAAAATCAATGGGTTTTTCGGTTACTCTCAAATGGATTAATCATACCTTTGATTGAATCATCCAAATAGAATCCATAAAAATGGTTTAATTTTAAGCAGTTTGGTTTTCTTAAGTGAAACTTTAGTTCTTCCAGTATCTCAACTTTCTTTGAAAAGGCATATCTGCTTTTTTAATCAGTGTATCTATCTCTTATACACAGTGTGATTGATAACTTTGAAAAGTCGTGTAGAAGGAAAGCCCAGACTTAAATGTAAATATACAACCTGTGAGATGTGCACCATAAATACACTTGTGCTCAACCTCCTTCTAAGAAGAAGGATCATTGATATCAACCAAAGTCAGAATTGTTGGAGAAGCATAAATGTAAAGCCTTATATTATAACATGAAGGTTTTGTTATACAATAAGGTATCCATAGGTGCTTGTTTCTCCTTTGTGACTAAGGATGGCTTGGGTCCAGGCAACTTTTTTGGGAAGATTTTGCAGATCAGGGTGGGCTCCAAAGTCAATGTAAGTGATTGGAGAAGATAATATCTCTGTTCTAGCATTAAGATCTTTCTTTAGTTTACCTTTAAATTATTTGCACTCAGCCTCAAAGTGCCAAGACAGAGAAGAATAAGATCAGATTATTAGTCTGAAGTAACTTGATCATGAAGACAACATAGCTTCTTAAATTTCACATTGGATCTGTCCAATTCTCTTTATTAAAAAAAAAAAAATTGTTCTGGAGCCAAAGTAATGTAACATAATGTAATATAAAGTAATATAAAATTGAAATGCTCTTACCTCTTTATCCTAATTGATTTTACTTAAGGCAAGTTCAATCTAAGCATCTGGAGGCACGGATTCAAATACTCCACCTATTCTCTCCATTCTATCATAGTTTCACAAGAAACATGATATTTACGTGGAAAAGGAATATAAACAAAGTATGATTCTAAAGTAAGATCCTATCTTCTACATGAATTAGAATATCACAGAAATTATTTTAAGAAAATGCTGTCTTAAAATTCTATAACTTTTCCATATGAGATTTCAGTGAATAAAAATTTTAGCTAGAATTTATGAGTTATTAAAAACTTAGTATTCAACTATATGTCTTTAATAAGTAGGTACTTGCCAAATTTATCTTGATATGACAAGAGAAAGATTTTCTGACCTGGCATAGATGTGTTATATTTCAAGTAAAATATAGTCAGTTATTTTCCAAGGAATCCAAAATCTTGATGACTTGTATACAGAGGTAATATGTCATGGAAATAATATTATTAAATTGAGTTTAGGAAAAAAATTGAGTTTAGGCAAGTATTTTGAACTATGAACACATAGATGCCTTGTGACATGTGTAGAGATAGCAATTTTTTTTACATATGTACATTTCAAAATATTTAACAATGGACAAAAATGATCTTTGCAACTGGGCTATAAAGAGACAGAAAAACACACGGATATATACACCCAAAAAATAATATTTTCTGGAGTTGAAGTTGTGTCAGAATAAAAATATAAACTTGCAATCACAATTCTCAGCTTCTGAATTCTTAAAAACTAAGTGTGTAGGAGAATGATGCATGTTAAGAGACTTTCTAACTTCTGAAAAAATCATTCTGATATTTATTAATCTTTAATGACTTTATTGTGCATTAAAGAAATGGCAAATAAGTTGGTTCTGTGTGCAATCAGACCCAAATTGTTTGCCTCTTCCTCACACAAGCAAAATCCTTAATGCCTATATTAAGATTAAGAAAAATAGGGATCGCTGGGTAGCGCAGCGGTTTGGCTTCTGCCTTTGGCCCAGGGCACGATCCTGGAGACCCGGGATCGAATCCCACGTTGGGCTCCCGGTGCATGGAGCCTGCTTCTCCCTCTGCCTATGTCTCTGCCTCTCTCTCTCTCTCTCTCTCTCTGTGTGACTATCATAAATAAAATAACATAAACTGAAACTTAAAAAAAAAAAAAGAAAAAGAAGATCCACCACATTTTGAATCACCCCACCAAGCCAAGCACAGGATAAAATAGAACACTTGTAAAAAAAAAAAAAAAAAAAAAAAAAAAACATGGATTGTCTGTTAGCATTCAGACAACTATGTATATAGACTTAAACTGACCTTTTTATAAAAAAATATTTATTTGAGATAGAGAGCATGTGCATGTGCATGTGAGCAGAGAGTGAGGGAGCAGAAAAGAAACAGACTCCCTGCCGAGGGCAAAGCCCAAAGCAGGGCTTGATGTCACCACCCTGAGATATCCTGACTTGAGCTGACATCAGGAGTCAGACAGTTGACAGACTCAGCCACTCAGGTGCCCCTAAATCAACCTCTTTAAATAAAATTAAACCTGAAGTGAAATATGTGCCTTTCACATATCCATACACTTTCTCTAAAATAGTACATTTTTAGTAGTTCAGGATCAATAGGCAAACTATACTAAAAATATCAAGGAAAATGCCAATGTTGTTTTCTCACAGAGACTTGTTTAGAATTTGGTAGGTAAACTTGCTAGAATTACATAATTGTAAATACATTAATTTGGCTGAGTTCTACAGCATAGATTTAAAAATAGCAAACTCACTTTTGCCATACATATCAACATGATAATATTTTTTGTTTGTTGTATGTTTTCTATGAACTTAATTTACTTTACTTGGTGGGGAATATCCAACTTCAACAATTATTTCATCCTCATGGTCAACCAATTCTTAAAAGTGTATATATCATTAAAATACACACTTGATTAATCATGCCATGTATATTCTATACTATTTTTGCAGTTTCTCACTTAATCTTTCTTTATCTGATCTACCTGTGCATAATTATCACCTGGGAATTTTGTGGAATGTGGGTTAATCTACACTATGTAAAAACAACCTCAATAACTCTAATCTAGGTGATGTCAAGACTGAAAATACTGGAATAGTACATTGTAAATTGGTGAATTGAAGAAAAAGTTGCATTCTGCCACAAGTCCGCCAGAATGATTATGTGAGAATCCCTTTCAGCTCGTACATTATCCCAAGAGCTAAACAAAAACAAAAACAAAAACAAAAACAAAAAAAAACAAAAAAACAAAACAAAACAAAACAAGAACTTGCTCCCTCTCATTTGTTCTTCTTTCTCTTCTTACCTCACCTTCCCTTTCTTCTCCTCCTTGCCTGTTCTTTATCTTAAAGTATCTTAGGAAAGTGTGTGGTCTATATGATCTATAAGCTTTTAGGGCAAATGTTTAGGCTTTCACCACAAGACCTCTTTAATTACTTCTAAATCACACCGTTATTCATCAGTCGACTCAAAACCTAAGATTTCATCTTGCTTTGTAATCTATTACTTTTTGGTTGTGCCACTTGGAGGACAGTACTAAATCTCATAGTACACCATTTCCAGAATTCAGGAATGTCAGCCTAGTTGGTATATCTTGGCAGTTTCTACCTCTAACATGAATGGTGCAGAAGGAAAAGAGTTTGTGTTTTTACAAATCTGGATTCTTGATACTATGCAGTCAGGTATTTTTAAAAGGGGAAGATTGAGATGCCCTTTAATTTTATCAAGGTTTATTTTATTCACATGTAACCATAGTGTGAAAATAAACAACATAATAGGAAATAATAACATAATAGGAAAATACCTTAATTTTCCCAATTCCTTACACTTTTTTATTGTTTATTTTTATGATTTTGTTCAGACCTTTCTGTCCTAATCATTGTCAGTGCCTGCTATATTATGTCTAAGGCCTATTTTTCTTTCATTTTGCACATTGGAATTCTTCTAACAATCTATACAATCGTTTTACTTTATCATAGTAGTCTTACTTAGAGTCTGCTTTACTTTCCAATATTGCGTCATAAACAATTTTTTTAAAATTTAAGTCTGTTCCACTTACTTCCAGCAATTCCCTAATTTGAGCAGTGGTCACTACATCTTATCTACTTCTCAAAATACCATTTGGCATTTGAAAATTTTATCAAAATCTATCACTTTGTTCCATATCTGTAAGTTAACTCTTTCTTCCTAATTCTAATTATTGTCATGCTGTGATAAAAAGCCCATCCCAATTTGAAAATAATGTTGAATCCTGAATTAAACAACACTTTTACCAGTAATAGATTGGAACCAAATATTTTTTTTTTTTTACTGAGTTCACATTAGTGTTAGCTAAGAATAGATGTGGGGCTGATGATAGGAAATATCCTGTAGAGATGTAGTTTGACATTAAGGACCCACAAAGTAGAGATTTTAGAGAAAGTATGTGAACAACCAGTGTTTATTATATACAAACTAGTACCTAGTTTTAGAATTTGTCAAATGTGACCGCAAAAAAGGAGGCAGAGAAAACAATGAGCTGAAGATACAAACACAGAAACACTGTGACTTACAGGGTGATTTGATTTACCTCAAAGCCAGTGTAGACACAACTCAAGATAAAGAAAAATAAACATTTTGTTAGAGGTTGCTCAAAACAATGACACTGAATTGACACTATTGCCTGCACCAATTCCTAATCTCTCTACTACTACCCTTGCTTACCTCTCCACTCCACTTCTCTTCAGACACTCTTGGGTCCACCTTAAAGATAAGAATCAGAATTTTAAGAAATGTTAACACACTGCTATAAAACACCATATACCATAAAAGGCATTACTCATGGAAACACAATGGTATTAGATAGAACATCCACCATTCTTACAATGGGATTACAGACGTGATATTTCTTTTAAAAGAAAGAGAGAAAAAAACATGAAAAAACTCAACAGAAAAATATATAGTAGAACAATGTAAAGAGCAGATATTTTCAGAAATAAGAAGCAAAAATAGAAAATAAAAGAAATAAAAATCAATTGAAAATTAAACAGACAAAAACAATAATTGTAAAAATGTTGCTATAATGGATAAATCTGAATAAATCATAGTAAATAAAATTTTAAAATAACATAAAATTGAGAGAAAATGATGGATTCTTTTAAAAAAGATTTTATTTATCTGAGAGAGTGAGCAAGAGAGAAAGTACAAGCAGGGGGAGGGACAAAGGGAGACAGGGAGATCAGACTCCCCACTGTGCAGGGAGCTAGACAAGAGTCTCTGTTCTAGGACTCTGGGATCATGACCTGAGCCAAAGGCAGACACTCAATCCACTGAGACACTCAGAGAGCCTGAGACAAAATGATTGTTATATAATATAGAGAAAAGAAATGCCCCTAAAAATATGAAATTCCAAAAGAATACAGTTCAAATGGAAAAGAAAGCATGTTGAAGAATTAAATAAAAGATAAAAGATAAGTTTCCTGAAAAAGAAACTTGATCCTGAAAATTCAAAGGGCATGTCTTATTAAAAAAAAAATCTATCTATCTATCTATCTATCTATCTATCTATCTATCTATCTATCATCTATCTATCAACTATTGATATTTATGGAGAGAGAGAGAGAGAGAGAGCAAGCAAGTAAGCACATACAGGATTTATACCAGTGGGATAACTTTGATAACAAATTAACCCTAAATTTTAATGCCATAGTCTAACAAAGCTTTGTTTGTAATCCAGGCTACATGTTCATTGAAATATATGAGATTGATTGCCATTTTCTGGATAAAAATGGTCAAGTAAAAACAGTTTCATGTGGTTCAAACTGTAGATTGACAGTGGGCTCTGAATCACAATCCATTAGCTTTACCAATTAGAACATGGTGGCTCCTTGTCATGGTAGCATATGTCAATTAACTCTTTTTCATAATTTTGCCAAGTTTTGTTTATCACCTTCTCCCATATCCCATTGGTTAGAACTACTCATATGGTCTTCCTTTTCAGCAATCAAGTTGGGAAGTATAGTCATCTGTGTTCCCAGAAGATCAGGAGAACCAAATATTGGCAAGTATTTGTAATGTCAATACAGAGACAATAAAGTATAATAAAAGGTGAAACATTAAATAGTCTTCATAGTTCTATATAGAAATACAAACCAGGATGGTTGAGTGAGTGTAGAAAATTCTGGCACAATTAAAATAAAATTTAATATTTTTCTACACAGTTGACTTTCAAGTATGCAAACATGTTTAAGTATACTCTAACTTAGAACATAATTATGACATTCATAAAAAAAAAGCTGCAAAAAGCTAGACAAATAGAACCCAACAATCTAATAAAAATGACAATGAGCTGTTCAAAAAAGAGAAACCATGATTTAAAAGATAAATCTATTCATATATAAACAAAGCCTAAACGTCTGTAACCATCATGCATCAGGGGAAAATGTAATTTTTTACAAAAAATAATTTTGTAAAAGTAATATTTAACCCAAATGTCATTGATAGGAAGAACAAGAATTGGAAATAAAAATGAGAGTAGTGATCCCATCATATTTCATTTTGATATCAGTAGATATTACTTGAGACAGTGATAGAATTTTTTTCAAAAATGATTAAAACCTTTACATTTTCTAAACTGCAGAGGAATCTCAAAATTAGCATCTCCTTTGACAAAGAATTAAAGCTTTATTTTAACCATTTTTTCAATATTAATTTATTTATACTTGGTTAAATAAGGATTCAGTTCAATATTTTTATTTGAAAAATAACATAGAGCAGATTTTGATTTAATCAATCTTTAAATTCCTAACATTTGATGAATATTTATTTTATGCTCACTAGGTGCCACTCTGTTGTTGCCGGTAAAATTACCTTATTCCCTGTCCCTATAGAGTTTGCATTCTACAGGGAACACATTCAATGACATTACCCAAATAATCATACGATATAATTCTCAGTAAATATAAATGCTAGGAAGAGAAAGACAGTGGGGTAAGAGATAAGACATGGAGCTGGCTATTTTAGGATGCTCAGGTAATTCCTCTCTGTAGTCATATTTTAGCAAAAATCTAATAAAATACAGGAGCAATGCATAAAAAAACACCAGGGAAGAACATTCTTGGTGGAGAAAAGAGCAAGTGCCAAGGCCCTGAGAAGAAATGACCTAACGTCTCAGTATGAATGAATCTGAGTGGGCCAAAGGGGAATTGTTTGAAGATACTCTCAGCTCAGGGACACAGGCAGGACCACATATGCCACACTGAGTTGCGTTTTATTGTAAAGGTGACAGGAAGCCCTATTATGGTTTTGAGTGAGGGAATAAGAAGGTCTGATTTTTATTTTAATGGGCAATTCTCACTACTCTGGTGAAATCCCATGAAAGAAAGAGGTAAAGCAGGGAGACCAGAAGCCTACTGAAGTAGTCAAGGAGAAGCATTAAGAGAAACTTAGCATTATTGCTGGCATTGATGGTAAAGTGGTCGAAATCAGGAAACATGGTTTCTTTTACTGAAATATATACATTTTGGAGTTGGTAGGAAGTTAATGCTATTTAAAGCCACAGAACTAAATGAGATCTTCTGGAGGTGAAAGTGGAGGGAGCTCTTAATTTCATCCATTCATCCATCTTCCATCTGTTCATCCATTCATCTGTCCATCTATCTCTGTATATCTCTGTATGTCTTGAAAAAATATTCTGTGATGTTATGAGATTTTTAGTGACTTTTTTCTTTTGTTTTTTATTTACTTTTTTGGTCCTACTTGATGACGAATATATGCATATGCCATTTTTATAAAAATAGTAACCTCAGTTATTGACGAAGAGTGTGAGATACAAAGAAGCATGATGGTTATTAAAAATCTGATGAATCAGTGTCCCCTGGAATAATGAGGTTATTTCATGTGAACACTTTTAGTGACAAAAAACAAAACTTAAGTATCATCTAAAATGAGAATGCTGAATGCCCACACATGTCATTTTCTGGACATCTGTGTTTAGAGTTTGCCATTCGGCTTCTCAGAAAGAACTAGAAGAAATAGGTAATAGCAACAAACAACATATGGTGGGAATTAAAGGGATAAATAATCCAGAGAAAATGTGATCACTAACAGTTAAATTTTAATCTTTTAGGAGTAATGCCAAATAGTAGATTGAGTAAGAGCTTTTCAAAATTTCTTGGATAAACTTTTGTTTGTTTTTCAAGCAACACTTTGCTAATTAAAAATCCAAATACTCTGTGCTGCATATTTAAAAGGCAAATGTTGACATGCAACTTTGTCAGATTTTGACAGATTTAGGTTGAGAAATTTTGAATTTCACAATAAAGTGAAATAAATTCACAACACCACAAGTTAATTGGACCGGAGTTTTAGTCACAGTTTTGTAAATACCTAAATGAGGAAACAGATCAAATGACATTGTTAAAAAAACTTATGTAACACTACCAGCCTGAAATGTTCCACCCCGGCACATTCTTTGAAACTAAAATGACATAATGTAACATGCCAACATTTTGAAAAGAATGAAGTTGTCTTATAATAGTCATTATTACATTATTATACAAGAAGCCAGTTCTATTTCTCTCTCATGCTTTCATTCATTAAAAAATAAAATCCCCTCCCAACTTTACAGTACCCACCTATTATCATCTTTCTCTAATGCTGTTCTTTGTCTAGATGGTTGACTTCATGGCTAATAATCAAAGGTAGAAAGAGGCTGCAAATTTGTGGATCTTAACTCAAACACTGCTGTGGCAGCTTCTGCCTTTTATCAACAGCTCTCTATAGGGATTGATGATCTTCCAAACAACCGCACATCAGTTTCCTGATTGCTAGCTCTCCCATTTATACCAGTATTTTAATTTGCTTTATTTCACATATTTTTAAAAGAATTTCCTGTTAATATATGTAGCCACAATTCAATATGTTTTGTCCATCTATGAAATTCTATTTTGTACATATGCAACAATAAAACCATTTTTATTTCTCCATGAAAATCTGGACCTTGTTATTTTTTAAACCAATATATTTCTCTTTTTTAAATTACAAAATTTATAGCATTTATTTTTACTGTGACTATACTTTCTATATTAAGAAACTATAAAAAAGATGGACAGATTAAATCAAAAGCAAACATAAAGAATGCAATGATGAAGGACAGAAATCAATATAATAGAAGCAAACAAATAATTTTAATGTTATAGTAATAAAAATAACTTGGTATTGGTTATAGTATAGACACACAGCAGAATGGAATGGAACACAGAGCTTGGAAACAGGCACACAAACACAGTCAACTGAATTGTAATTAAGATCAAAGCCAATTAACTAAGGAACAGGTAACTATTTTAACAAATTGTGCTAGAACTGTTGAGTGTAAACACAAAAATATAAGAAAACTCACCTATATCTTGCAAATTATTCAGAAGTTAACTCAGAATGGAATATAAACCTAAATGTAAAATGTAACTATACAATTTCTAGAAATAAACAGGAAAAATGTCTATGCTACCATGTTCACTAAAGACTTGAGATATTCATTAAAAATGAAAAATCAAGTACTTCTGATATGCGACACTATTAAGAAAATGAAAAGACAGACCGTGAACTCAGAGAAATTATATTTGCAAATTGCACTTATGATAACAAATATAGAATGAGGAACTTTCAAACTCAATACTCAGTAAGAAATCAGAAAAAAATACAAAGTTCAGCAAAATGTCTTAACAGATACCTCACCAAATAATGGCAAATAAGCATGCAAGAATATGCTCAACAGCAGTAGTCATTAGAAAATTGCAAATTAAAACAAGATGCTACTACATACCTATTCTGACAATACTAACTGATTGTGTAGGTGTTGAGTTTCCAGACTTTCATACAATCTGGTGAAAAAGAGAAATGGTAGTTACTTTTTGACATTTTTATAAAGTTAAATATATGTTACCCAATGACCCAGCAATCCCATGCCTACCTGTTTACCAAAGAAAAGTGAAGACTTATGTTCACACAAGAACCTGTATGTGCACATTTGTGGAAATTTTACTATAAATGTCCAAAGGTGGGAACAACACATACATCTTTTGCTATATTCAATAAATGGAATATTATGCAGCATTAAAAGGGTATAAACTATTGAGTCATGTAGCAACATAGATAAATCCTAACTGTATTTTGCAAGTAAAAAGGAGACAGATTGCAAAAGCTATATCTTGTAGGATGCTGTTTATATGATACTCTGCAAAAAAAGATAACTTTTAGTGATGGGAAATACTGTTTTCTAGAATACTGGGTGTACAAATTGTAGTCATCCCTGAAAGATGAGCCTAAATGTATTGTAAATTCCTTTTCTCCTTTTTAGTATTTCTCTCCATCAGATGCTTGGCCTAGGGACAAGTTTGTGTTCATAGGATCATATTTTACACATAATAATTGTACAAGTGGAAAAGGAGAATGGGCATATCTAAGGATATGGCAAAACTGCCCTAGTATATAAAGTAAGAAATGTTTATAGCACTGAAAATTATAATGCCTTGACATATTGTCTTAATTTCATTAGTTTTATCAATGAACATACAAATACATTGAATGTTCTCAACAAATCTACTCATTTTTATCAGTGAAATGAAGTGAAATATCTTTTTCATGACAGATTATTTTTAAATAATTCTACTAAGTCTTTGCAAATGGCTTTCTTTCTTAATACTTAATTAAATTACTTAATCCTAATTAAGATATTCTGGAGATAAGGAAACTAGAAATGAAGTTGATTCACTCACTTTAAGTGACACCAAAACAAAGATAAAGGTTTATTTCAATGGTAGTATATTGTTTCTTACAAAAATGGAAGATCAAGTATCATATTTGTGCCTTTCTTCATTCATGGCAACTGTGTAGGTAGGCACTTGACTATTAAAGGTAAAGTTCACAGATCGTGTTGCTCTTCTGAGAAAATCTTTTAGTGGCTTAGCATTACTTTTGGAATCAAGTCTAAATTCATTTTCATAGGTACTCCATTAGTCATCAAGCCAAGTCATTCTGAATATCATCATATCTACAAGAAAACAATAGGTTTTTACTGTTTTCATTTTCTTTTCTTCCTTCATCTAGTCTCCTTATCAATATTTCATATGAAACTAGTAGTGAAAGCACAACTTAGTCCCACTGAAAAGAATCTGTGTCTCCAGATGAGGTATATTAGCTATTTAAACTCAAGGGGGTATCAAAAAGATAGCTAAATATCCCAGTTAAGTGTCCTACTTAAAGTTGTTACTGCTGATCTACAAACGATCACTTCAATAAACAGTGAGAGAGAAAATATCATTTAATTAGAAGAACTAAATTGACCAGAGTATTGCCAACAGAAACAGATTTTTATTTCTGAAACTGGGCTAATTATGATAGTCATTATACGCAAGTGCATTTTTAAATTCCAACTTGGTATACATTCCATTCTGACATAAATCATGAGAAACTGCATAAGGGAAGTACACTATCTGCCCCATACAAAGCTGAATAATTTTTGCTATATTGGACTTTTGAATAAATAGAGGATTTAATAAGAATGATGATTTTTAAAATGTGCGTTGTAACATTCCCCTAACATTACAAACTAAACTTAAATCCATTTCACCCTTAAATCTTTACAAAATAATAATGGGTAATGGAACAAAGACTGTTATCTCTATTCCAAAGAGCAACAGCTAATATTTATCGACAGCAGTGTATGAGATACTGTACCTGGTACTCTAAACACATATCTCATTTAATTCTCAAAGCCATCCTACAAGAAAATGACTACTGTTTTACTATTCAAAAGACACAGCTAATTAGACTTAAAGGTAAATGGCAGACCAGGTACTAAGATTCAGGACCACTGAAATGTTCTTAATCCCTACGTGTGACGGCCTTCTGAATGAAGACACTGAAAACCTGAAAGCTAGAATTAGGTAGCTAAGCCGGATATAGAATCCAAATTTCTAATTGCTTATTAGACAAATTTTACTTCTATTTCACAAACCATATCTTTATGTAATGCCTTCTCCAGCATGCACACAACCTACTACTATCCGCCTTTTCATTTCAGAATTATGCAATAGATCTGTTCATAGGTACACATGCCAGCATAAAACTGCTTTTCATCTTCATTCAGTCATTAGTACCTTTAAAAGAGTTACATTGCTGAATATTGATAGTTACATCAAACAACTCACTTCACAATACCTACTGATCACTAAGAAGTTACTAAGTGCTTTTACTCACACACCTTTTCACTTATCTTTATTAGCAAACAAGAGAACAAATATTTGCCATTCATCCAATTGAGAACAAAGCCCTTTCCTTCTTTCTTTCTTTCTTTCTTTCTTTCTTTCTTTCTTTCTTTCTTTCTTTCTTTCTTTCTTTCTTTCTTTTTCTTTCTTTCCTTCTTTCCTTTTTTCTTTCTTTCTTTTTTTGGGGGGGCATGTGGAGGGTTCACAGAAAGAATACTTGGCTCTGAAAATAGTTTTAAACATAATTGTTGATGCTATATCCGTAAGAGAAAATAGTATCGACAGCAGCTGTGAGTCTTACCTGGACAATGTCCACAGCATTAATGTAAGAAGGTTAGGTTGTCTGGATCATATGCTAATTGTCCTACCATTTTGCATGTCTTTCTGAAATCTTCCAAATGTTAGTGTGTTTTGAATTTAAGATTTAGAGTTTCCATGTACATTAGATAACATTGGGTCCTACTGCCCTACCTTAATAAAGCAGTAAGATTCAAGTGTCATTTTCAATTTGTACTTAATTTTTCTTATAGTATGCACTGAGGCTTTTTTTGTTGGTTAAGAAAAGGTAGAATTTAATTCTTTTTAAAAGATAACCATCAGATTATTCTTTGTGATAGATAATGCATTCAGAATCTTAAGAAGCATGGCAATGATTTAATTGCATAGAATTTACATGTGTTTTGTCATAGACTGGGTTGAGATATAGGTTTAAGATCTCACTGGAGAAATCAGTTGTTACAAGAGTGAAGATGGAGTCTGGAGCCAGAGTAGTGTGCAGTCAAAAGAGCCAAAGGTGAGTGAGATAATTCTTTGTGTTACCTCTGTATCCTTGGACAAGCTTTCATTTCTTTCTTATCTGTAAATCTGGAATAATACTTATTGTTATAATGATTTGGTGAGACCGTGCTAATAAACTCTTACTGTAGAAGCTGACCACAGAAAGTACTTAACACATAATAACTGCCTTTAATAATCAACATTTCCAAAGGTCAAATAGCCAAATGAATTTCCCCAGATATTACATGACCAAATCAATTATATAATATAAATTTATACATAGCTCATTTATAAGTATAAAATATTTATCAAAATCGGGTTAGTCACTTTAAGTTTATGAAGAAATGATGTTAAATTTTGTAATATTGCAGACATATGGAATAGTTAATATCATAATCACCGTAGGTAAATAATATATTCAATATCTCAAAGCCTTCATAAATCTTAAAATATTCTCATATTTTCTATATTTACATTTTTAACTAAAAGTTGAAAATAAAGATGAAGTCCCTAGTATACCCTTCCCTAGGCCATGACTATGAAACTTAATTTCCCCAGAACTTTACTACAACTTAGACAGTCTTCCTCCTGACACTAGGCTCTAATCTCCCTTTTCTTAGAACATTTACTTTAGAAAATTTACAATTCTTTTCTCTGCTTCTTTGAGATGTCCACACAATTTTTTTTAAAGCTTCTAGCCAGTTTCACAACCTAGGAATGTCATCCTGAGAGGAGATAGCACTCCATCTCCTGGTTTCTGAGAGAGAGTAGAAAGCCTTGGTTTGATGAATGCTTTGCTCCAAGTTGTAAAATTACCACCTATCTTAAAGCCAATTAGCAAATTCAGATGGATTTCTATCCTACAGTACTTTCCTACCAGCTTATGCCAAGCTTTAAAGCCTACTGATGAGGGAGCAGAAGGCAAGCTGAGGACAAAGCACAAGTTGACACCTTGCAACCCCACCCCCACCCCACCCACCGGGCCCCACACACAATCCTGGGTGGGATATGTGTGACATTCCTCCAGAAAGCTGCCAATTGTCTTAATGTTAATGCTTTACTATAGGGAAAATAACCCTAACTTGATGATGGCCAGGCCTCAGGTATCTTGTAGGTCCTCTTTAGCATATGAAAGTTCTTTTGAAACCTCTTTTTTTCCTACCTCCAATTCCTATGTATATAATCAACCACTCTCACAACCCCGATGCACCAGTTTTCTCTGCCCAAGAGTTCTGTCCCCTTGCTTTAATAAAGCCACCATTTTGCACCAAAGGCATATCAAGAATTGGGTCTAGGTCTTTAGCTCCAGACCTCACTTTACCCAACCTCACCTCTAAAACTACATCACTACCACCACCCTGCTTTAAGTTCAGACTTAGTCCTGGCCTTTCATTCCTATTAAAATAGTCTTTCACAGAGTCTTCTTCATCTGTTTAAGATGGTCAGCACATTTTTTGCTGTGATGTGCATTATCTTCCATCCCCAATTCCACTGAGAAAATTTGCAGCATTTGCACAAAATTCAGAAACAACAAAGCATACCATAAATAGTTAAAAACAAATAAAACAAGCCAAGGCTTCAAACAATACACTAAATGAATTGATAGTTTTCTCATAGACACAGGTATAACCCTCTGTCTTTTAAAGCAGGTTTGCAAATTCAGTTATTATTTCTAACATATTGCTCAGATTGCAAGACATACTCACAATTTCTTCTTTGCCAAATATCTGTTATAACTAAGGACATATTCAGAAGTTTGGCACATGTATATTTTAATCTCCATGCTTTCCTCCTCTAATGTTATCAGTCTTAAGGTGGAACAAGGAAGGACATTAAAACTCCAAATAACAGACTCTGAGGTTTGACTTTGAAAATATCCAATGCAAACAAAACTAGATTATGTTTTGACAAGTTCTCCTGCTGAACCTTACTTACCACCTAGTGTGCCTTCCCCTATAAATGGGCTTTTTCAAAAAGACTACATGATGGATTATCCATTCATTCAGCCTCTTTAAATGACTCACTAGGACCCCTTCATTTACAATGAGAGCAGCTGAGGGAGCTAATTACCAAACTAAGCAAGACACAGCAGGAAGCAGTAATCATTAGTCACACATTTACCACACCTGGTAGAGGAACACTTTTAGGGAAGAGAGCTTTGCTGTCTATCATTATTCAACCCAGAGTTAAGTGAAATTCTTGATATGAACTATTGGTGGACAAATGTCCTCTCTAAAAAAAAGCTAATTTCCATAAAAATTTTATAGAAGAGAAATAAAGAAACTGAAAGAAGGTGATAAAAGTGTTGATAAATTAAGGAGGAAAAACCAGTCCTTCTCTTTCTTTTTCAGTCTCTGTCTTGGCTTTTGAAAAAAAAATGAAAGAATATTAGCATGAATGGATTTTTAATGAACAAAAAGTTGCATATTTTGCTTGTGATTGTGGCATAACAACAATATTTACATTCATTATTGGTCATTTAGTAGATACCACTATTTTTTTTTTCTCAATCCTGCAAAGTCCTTTCAAGGCTAATTCTGTGGGACTCAGGAAATTTAACAAAAATCCCCTACCCCTGGACAAGCAGAGCAGGACTAACTCCATTTTGTGCTGCACCTGCCACCTCCTGTGTGACCCCCACATAACCTGCTTATTGCTTAAGGCGCTGCCCCACCCTAGTCAAGCTGCTGGGCACACCCTAATCGGAAACCGGCTCATAACAATGTAACCCTGCTTTGTGCCCCCCAAAACTGCGCACGGATTCTGACCAAAGTAATGGGCCAGCTCAAATGGATACTATAGGGTAAGGTGTAATTCACTCGGCCACCTGCGTGTGGACCGACATGACTGTGCAACTTTCTGTGTATCCCATGGGCCACTGGCCCCTATAAAGCTGCTATGCCTCTTAGTCTCGGGGTCCAAGTCCCTGCTCCACTGCATCGGGTACACTTGGACCCAGGCTCTAGCTTGTAAATAAACTCTCGTGTGTTTGCATTGGTATCGGCTCCTTGGTGGTATCTCGGATTTGCAATCTTGGGCATAAAAATTCCAAAATAGAAAAAGACTGATTTTTCTTCATACTTTTAACTGTAAAATTTAAATTTTAAATATAACTCACGAGTGAATGATGAAAAAAGAAAGACTCATCATTTTTACAAGTAGAGATTTCCATCAGACAGTTAAAGAAATAACAAGAAAACCAAACAAGAGCTATGGATATGATGGGGAGTAGAGTGCTTGCAGAGGACAAAGCACAAACTGATATCCCACAAAGGACCCCTCACCCAGGGTGGGATATAAGTGACATTCCTCAGGAGGCTTCCAATTGTCTTAATGTTTAATGCCTTCCTAGAGGGAAAAACCATCTTTAACTTGATAATGGCAAGGCCTCCAGTATCTTGTAGGTCCTCCTTAGCACATGAAAATCCTTTTGAAATCTCCCTTTTACTTACCTCCCCCAACTACAGGCTATATAATCAGCCACCCCTTCAGAGTCCCGGGGCAGCAGCTCTTCCTGCCCATGGGTCCTGTCCCCATGCTTTAATAAAACCACCATTTTGCCCAAAGATGTTTCAAGAATTTTTACTTGGTTATCGGCTCTGGACCTCACCTATATTCCAAAACGTCATCAGATATACATGTACATCCAGTCTATAATATCACGCCTAATGTCATTTTACTCACTCTGATGAGGTAACAGAGGACTAGCTGAGGACAGAACACATTGACAAGTCCTTGAAACAGGGAGAGTGACATTCCACCACAGACATAACTGCCTCGATGTTCATACTTTGCTAAAGGCAAAAAGCAATCTTAGCCTGACCCCCAGGAACCTCTAAGTCTACCCTGACATATAAAAATTACTTTATATAAAAAAAAAAAAAAAAATTACTTTATAAATTTCTCTTTATCTCTAAACCCCCAAGATACATGTTCACAATCATCCTCCAAGCACATGGCCCACCGATATACATCAGAAGGGGTCTCATGACTCAGGTTTTATTAGATGGTAATAAGTGATCTTTTCCCAACAATAGCTAGCCCCCTCAAGGTCCTGGAAACCTTGCTTCCAAAATTCCTTAGAGAATACACTATCTTCAAACCCCTCCTAACTCCCAGGTGTGTAATCAGCCATGCCTCACAGACCCAGGGCAACAGCTCTTCCTGCTCACGGGTCCAGTCCCTGTGCTTTAATAAAACCACCATTTTGCACCAAAGATGTCTCAATAATTCTTTCTTGATCGTCGGCTCCAGACCTCACCTATGTTCCAAAACTTCACAAACTCTATCAAGGAAAACAGCAAAATTAGTGTAGCAAAACTTTTCTTTCTGAATCCATGCTGACTGTGGTAATCATCTTTATTTTAGTAAGGGCTCACATTTCATGAGTTTAAAGGTTCAATTTAGGATAATAGCTTTTTAATTCATAAACATTTTAATGATATACTCAATTCTGAAAAACAATGAATAAAACTTTGAGAGATCTATTTGATTAATGCATTGTGCTTTGAAATTCCCCAAATGTGCATGTATTTATAAGAAGCACTATTTTCAGCGTGGGTCCGGTCCACTAAATATCCCTCTGATGTAGGGAAGCTGAAGGGACTCCATTAGAAAGGCTCGGTCTCTGCCATTTTTCTGTTAGGCCTTATTTACTTGTGTTGTATATTCTGTCTCTGAATAAACCAAAGAAGCTATGTTCTCACTTCAAGGGGAAAGCAAAAGTTAGTCATTCTCTGAGTTTTATCTTAGGTCCCGAACACCTAATAACATTTAAGAAGAGACAGATCCCAAACCCATATCAGGACATTAGCTTAGAACAAACCTCAGCTGACAATACCATCAATACCCCGACCTTCAGTGATGTATGGAATAACACCTATTGTTCACCTGACACTTGCTTTTGATTGGAACCTACCCTGGATTCCTGAGGGAACATGTACCCTAAACCCCTTTCCAAGTGACAAGACTCATTCTCTTTTCCTTTCTAAGTCTTCCAGACATTGTCTGCTATTGATGTGGGAAACACGGAAGAAGAAAAATCACTAAATTTCCTTACTACTTACAGCCTACTGACAAGTCATTGAAACAGGCAGAGTGACATTCCTTTAGGGATTTAAAGGCCTGGATATTGACACTCTGTTTAGGGCAAAAGGCAATCTTAGCCCATCCCTCCCTCACTCCCATACCCTGAGGATCCTGTGAGTCTATCTTAAAATATAAAAATTCCTATGGAAACTTCCTTTATCTCTACCCCCAAGATACATGTTGGCACTTATCCCCCAAGCATATGACCCACTGATATACATCTGAAGGGGCTCACGACTAAGGTTTTATTTATTTATTTATTTATTTATTTATTTATTTATTTATTTTATTTTTTTGTTTGTTTTTTTGTTTTTGCTTTTTTCCAACTAAGGTTTTATTAGACAGTAGTAAATGACCTTTTCCTAACAATAACTAGCCCCCTCAAGATCCCGGAAATTTTGCTTCCAAATTCCTTAGAGACTTACCCTTTCCCTAACCTCCTAATTGAAGGTATATAATGGGCCACTCCTCATGACCCCGGTGCAGCTCTTTCTGCCTTCAGGTCCAGGACCCTGCGCTTCAATAAACTCACCTTTTTGCACCAAAGATGTCTCAAGAATTCTTTCTTGGTCATAGGCTTGGGACCTCACCAACGTTCCAAAATTACATCATTTGGCAACCTATTAGAGAATGTCTCTCACTCTAAAGAGCTTTCATTCTGTTCTAAACTTCACTTGAAATAAACTATCACTTTACTTTTTTGTGTCCCCAAGATTCATTCTTGGACTCCCTGAGACAAGAACCCTGCAATACTGCAACACTATTTCCTAACTGTCACTTAGACTATTCAATAGCTGTTTTCACTTTCTCAGTTTCAAGCTTGATTTCTATCTTGTGTGAAACCAAGGACCCTCTTGGCTGGACTTGTGGGACCCCCTCTGGGTCCTCAGATCTATGTGCCTGCATCACCTTTCCTAAAACTGCATCTGGATCCTCCCGCAATGATCACACATGCAAAGTGTGATCCCAGCCTCCTGACATGGGCATCTGAGAAATGGTGGGCACACAAACCAAGTCGTGATTATCAGAAATACTCTGCCAGGAATATGGAATACTGAAAAGCAACCAGTAAATCTATGTGCACAACTAAAACTTCAATATTACAATCTCTGGAACATTGGAATGTCTAATTTCTATGATGTAGTTTGAAAAAAGAAAAAGCATATCTTCAAAGAAAAAAAATGATGCAGATGTAAAATATAAAGCAAGAAGGATGCCACAACTTTAGGTGCCTCGGAATCCTTCTAGCTCCCCACTCCAGTTCCTGATGTCTATCTACAGGTGTGTTTTAAAGGTGTCGTTCTTGTTTCTTGTTACCACAATTTCCCTTTTTACAATAAAACTGGCAGTTGCTCAAGCTGTATTCCTTTATGTATAAGATGACCAGTAAACTGTTTGCAGAGTCCTAGTTAATGTCTATTGCTCCATTTACCTAACCAGTGCAACATTTCACATGACAGTATAAAAAGGTGTTGTTATTAGCACTTTGCCAAGTGTATTGTAAACGATATTTTACTTTATCATAATAATTCATGACATAAATAAGATTGCATTACATATTTTTACTGATAAGAAAGGTAAGTTTTTAATAGTAAATGTTGCCAGGAACCAAAGCCAGAAAGTAATAGAAACTGAACTTTAAATCTAGATTTGTCCAATTACAAAACTTCTAATATTTCATCAAAGATTATGTAAGCTCTGAAAGGCAGATCTGTTGAGAACAAATTATTTGTTACAAAGGACAAAAATGTATATGTCAAAATGTTCTCAATTGGATCAAAAGAAAGAAATTTAGCTATTTAACAGTTCAAGTAATAAATGTGTTGAGGAAAAAAGATTTTATCAAAATTGTTTAATCAGATATTATTTTTAATTATTATTATTTTAATTATTATTATTAAGATTATTTAAATAAACCAAGATAGTTTGGTGGACTTTCTATTTAAATTTCTAATCCAGGGATCCCTGGGTGGCACGGCGGTTTAGCGCCTGCCTTTGGCCCAGGGCACGATCCTGGAGACCCGGGATCGAATCCCACGTTGGGTTCCCGGTGCATGGAGCTTGCTTCTCCCTCTGCCTGTGTCTCTGCCTCTCTCTCTCTCTCTCTCTGTGACTATCATAAATAAATAAAAATAAAAAAATAAAAATAAAATAAAATTAAAATAAATAAATTTCTAATCCATGTAAACACAATTCCAAGGTAATTTAACACTTTTCTTTCAATAGAGAGTAGTCAGTGAGGTATGCCCAATCAGGGATAGCTATTTGATACTGTTGCCCTTGCTGGCCATTTGGTTTAACAACCAATTGTGCCATTGCCATTGTTGGAAACTGTACGACATAGGGAGCTGCTAGCTGCTACCTGGCAGTATCAGTGGGAAATGTGGAAAATTATCTCATAAAAAATATGAAATAACCAAGTTCAACTATTATTTTATTTACATTGTTGTTGTGTAATTATTTTTTATAGCTTTATTCATTGCATTTTTCCCTGCAATGAACTAAAAAATGCAACTTTATGCTTAATGAAAAAGCACTGACTTTCCCTGTTTCATTATTTAGATTTTTCATTTATAATAAATAATAATTTGTTTCAAATTAACTTTGCATCTTTGCCTTTTTTTTAAGATTTTATTTATTTATTCATGAGAGACAGAGAGAGAGAGAGAGAGAGAGAGAGAGAGCCAGAGACATAGGCAGAGGGAGAAGCAGGCTCCACGCAGGGAGCCTGACAAGGGACTCAATTCCGGGTGTCCAGGATCAGGCCCTGGGCCAAAGGCAGGCGCTAAACCGCTGAGCCACCCAGGCTGCTCATCATCTTTTCTTTTCTTAAGAAAGATTTATTCATTTATTTGAGAGAAGAAGAAGAAAAAAACTTTAAGCCACTAAGTTTGTGGTAATTTTTTACAGCTGCATTAGGAAATTAATACTCATGGCTTCTGCTAGAGAGAAAAACAAGAAAGATCAGGATGGAATATTCATAATTTCTTTTATAATCGAATTGTGGAAGGGATATACCATCACTTTCACTGTATTCTATTGTTCTTGCAAACTAACATTGATATAATGTAGTAGGGGGTTAAAAGCATATATACCAAATGTCAGGGGTTTGGAAGGAGGGCATTTGAAATGTATCTAGTACATGGGATATCCTTAAAGTTACAAAATCACTTAAAATAATTGTTCCTGTGGCAATTGGAAATATATGCTTCCAAAATGTATTTAAGTAATCATAATCTTACTATTTTGTAAAAGAAGCTTCTATCCATGCCTAATGTCTAGTTCTTTCAGTGTTGAATTAATTTGATTATAAATTTTCAAAATTATTTCTAAAACTGAAAAATGTACTTGTTACACATGGTACACACTGATGTAATTCATGCAAAAATTTCTTTAACCTTGAAATTGCAACAAAAATATTTTTCCAAACAAAGCTCTGTGTAGTACTAATCAAGAATTTTGAGTTCATTATTGTATTAGACATAGGAAATGATTGTGGACTTTTCATTTGCTTATTTAATAAGACTGAAAATAAAACTCATTCAAATCAAACTATCAATGGTATTATAGAAGTTAATCAATGCTTACACTTTGATGGAGATGACAAAATTAAAGCATTTGAAATTAAAAATAAAGTACAGGTATGTTACTTATTACTTAATACTTTGTTATAAATTACAACAAAAGGGATTAAAAATGTTGACAAGAGAGGTATCAACAAACTATTTTTTCCAAGGGAAAATATGAGTATATACATAAAGATAAGATTAGAGAAAATGTCAAAAATTGTGAAGACTACATTTGCATAATGAGGCTAGACAACAATTATGGATAAACTTGAAAGCCTAGCAAGTATATTTAAGTTGATATAATGTAAATAGGGAGCAATTGTTGAAGTTGACCAATAATGTAAGCTAATTAAATTACCATAGCTTACAGTAGGACTAAGCATTTTTTAAACACCTATATTTAGATCAAACTTACTAGAAGATGATTTGGAAAACTGTGTCAGAAGAAACAAGTTGATTATTCTATACATGCATTTATTTTTTATTTGATGCAAATGGATGATTGCTGTGCTAGAAATGTTTCAAACAGCAGTAAAACACATTGCCTCTGTTCCCAGAAGATTTAAAATATAATGAAAAGGACAAAGAATAATTTGAAATTCTGTAAATGGAGTGCTGTATTAGATCTATTTTCACAGATTGTTATTGAAGAATATAAGCAGGCTATAATCTAGATTGGAGGGTGAGAGATCACAGGGAAAATCTTAAAGTTTGAGATATATGGCTGAGTCCTAAGGAGTGAATAGAAATTTACCTAGAAAAGAGTTGTGTGTGTATGTGTGTGGGGTGGGGTAGGAGGCAGATTAATAGCATATTATTCGCCTAAAACTACACAAAATTACTCTTTCAGTTTTGAAGGTCAAAAGGTCAGAAGTATGGTATGGGCCTTATTGGGTTAAATAAAGGAGGCTGCAGCGCTGTATTCCTTTGTCTCTGGGGAAAATGAATTTCCTTCTTATCCGGGACTTTAGCAGAATTCCGTCTCTTATAGATGAAGGACCAAAATCCCCCTCTTCTTACTGACTGTTAATAAGGGTTGTTCCCAGCTTCTAGAGCCTATTTGTTTCATAGATATTTTCTTCCATCTTCAAAGTCAGTTATTCATTTCTTATTGATACAATAATCCATTACCATAAACTCATGGCTTAAAACAGTACGGATTTAGTTTTTAAAATGAAAGTTTTGGCAGAGCTGTATTTTTTTTTCCCTAGGGGCTTCATGGGAGAATCTACTTCCTTGCCTTTGTCAGCTTCTAGAGGCTTCTTGTATTCCTTGGCTTATATCTCCTTTCTTCATCTTTAAAACACATCACTCCAATGTCTGGTCACAACTTTTTGTCACTTCAATCCTTCTGCCTCCCTCTTACAAGAACCCTTGAGATTAGTTTGGGCCCACCTGGATAAGCCAGGACATTCTCTCCATCTCCAGATGATTAATGTAATCACAACTGCAAAATCCTTTTTACCATTTAAGTAACATATTTGTAGGTTCTGGGGATCAGGAAGTCATATTCAGAGGATCAGTATTTAGCCTATCACTGCCAACAACAGTGGGTCAAATGCATTTTATTATGATTTTTCTCTTCTATACTTGTGTATTTTGAGGCTCTGTGATTAGATGGACTCATCTGGACAATTCAAGATAATCTCCCTATTCCTACCTTCACTATATCTGCTAGGTCCCTTTTGTTATTCCAGGAATCAAGGCATGGATAATATTTGGCAAATATTATTATGTCTTCCATAAACAACTGTTAGGCTTTCCACAGGAAAAAAAAAAAAACATGGTGACTGGAATAAACAAAACATGCACTACTAAATAATACACATGATCCCAGAAGGTTGAAATATACAGCATGAGGCAAAGAGAAAACATAAGAAATGGTATAAAGGGTTTGTCAGTTAAAGAATTTGCTTTTTTTTCCTTAGAAAATGAGGAGCCTATGATTTACAATGAAGAAGAATGACTGTTAAATCTGCAATTGTAAATATTTTGGCAGCACAATTGTGGACACACAGGACATTGCCACAGAATGTAAAGTTCATTATAGCAAGAATTTTCATCTATTTTTTTTAACTAGTGTATTCCAACACCTAGACCTAATGACTGGCATGTAATTTTTATTTAATAAATATTTTTTCAATGAAAGCTTGATGACTGCATGATGACTTGGCAGTGAGACACCACATTTTGCCAGGGATATAAGCATGAAATGACAAATGCCATAATTAAACCAGTAAAGTGAAATAGAATACAAAAAAGATCAAGGAGCTGAATTAACCTGACTGAGGCATTGATTTTGAATGGGGAATAAGAGAGAAGAATGATTCAGATTGCCTACTTACTTTTTTGTTTAGGCATTTGGAAGCATTATGGTACATTCAGAGAACTAAGAGCTATAGGAAGAAAAGCAGGTTAATAGGGGAGCACAACTCTGGATTGAATGTGAGTACATCCAAGAGGAGAAATCAAGCAAATGAATACTGAGATGTAGGGCTCAGGGAAATGACAATGTTAATGCAGGAATATTTATATTCAATAACTATTCTTACTGGCTTTTCTTGGAAAAAGGAAGCTGTATAAAGGATGATCTTATTATTTATTTATTTATTTATTTATTTATTTACTTACTTTTTAGAGATTTTATTTCTTTATTTGAGTTAGAGAAGGAGAGGTAGCATGAGCAGTGGGGAGAGGCAGAGGGAGAGCAAGAAGCAGACTACCTGCTGAGTGGGGCACCCCATGCTGGGGCAATCCCAGAATTCTAGGATTATGACTTCAGCAGAAGGCAGACACTTAACCAACTGAGACACCTAGGTGCCCCAAGATGATCTCATTTAGATGGTAGCAATTTTCTAATTAGATACAAATTTAATATGGAATGTAGTTAATGTGTTTATTTAATGACTTGTCTGTTTACATTTGAAGTACGAATTTTTCCTCATACTTATGAAACCAGGGTAAAACCAAATAGTGTTAGGTAATATAACAAGCGTGAAAGATAAGTATAAAGGGTTTAAATAGATCCATGGTTACTCTTTAGGACAACAGATTTATGAAGTGTATAATGTTAGATGTTTCCAGAAAGATTCAACCAGAAAATAGAAACTATTTTATGGAAGATAAATAAACCCAATAATCTTGTTTGATTTTGAAAGAATGTTTCTTTTATTTAGCAGTGGTAACTGAAGAATTGTTTATTATTGATTTAAACAAAATTTTTCATACTGTATTAGACAAGGTTTTGCTTTTATTTGGAATCAATAATAGTCCAAGTTACAGGTAGATTTCCTGGAATTATGGGCCAAAAGTCATTGTTCCTTGTGTTTTTTCAACTTCTATTACTCATTATGAAGAAGAAAATTATCACTTATGACTACAATACCTTTAGGGATTAAAATATTTTATCAATAAGCCATATTAAATTAATGTTTTCTCTCTCTCTTAAATATAAACCTTATAAAAGAAACATACTCTATTACTTTGTTATATTACAGTGGCTTTAAGTTTATAGGAACCGAGCTAAATAAAAATAAAAATCTCTTGCCTCCTTAGAATAAGAGTTAAATATGAAATGGAAAGAATTTCTTACAAACGTGAATGACAATGGGATATTAAAATTATTAGGCAACTATAACCAGCATCACTTTCTCTCTGCCAATACAATCTCCTTCTACATCTTGAATGCACAGAAACTCCTCTAATAACTTAAGTAGATCAATAATTACAAAGGATATTCAGTTGTCTACTTTACAAGTATTTAAATTATATTTACTTATTTTTAGTTTAACAATGTATGATAAAAATTTAGAATATAAATATATAGAAAATTCACCTCAATTAAATGTTATACATCATCAAATTCCAATATCTGCCCTTCTTGTTATATTTATCACATAATATTTCCTTTGAAGCTTTAAAAAAAACTGTAACATTTATTGTTTTTTTCTGTAAATATGTTGTATGTATAATAAACCAAGACTTTGAAACATAATACAAGACAAAATAAATCACAATCCCTTAATATTACCTAATGTTCAATGTGTATTCAATTTTCCATGGTTACCATAAAACTTTTATGTTGATGAGCTAAAATCACTATCCAAAACATACTCACTTGGTTACTAGATCCTTTAATGATCTTTTTTATTGGCTTTATTTTTAGAACAATTTTAGGTTCACAGAAAAATTGAGAGGAAAATATAAATACTGCCCATCTACCCTGTCCCCACACATAGGTAGCCTGTCCCCTTATCAACACCATTCATCAGAGTGGTATCTTGGTTATGACTGATGAAACTACATTCACAAATCATAATTACCTGCCTAAAGTCCATAGGTTTTCATTTCATTCTCTTGGGATCGTGCATTTTATGTGTTTAGACAAATATATAATGACATGTATATCCATCATTACAGCACCTTATGAAATATTTTCACTGCCCTAACCATCCTGTATTTTGCCTAGTCATCTTTCACCACCTCTTTTCTCCCAACCTGTGGCAACCACTGACCTTTTTACTGTCTCCACAGGTTTTTTTTCCAGAATTTCGTGTAGTTGAAATCACATAGTATGTAGCCTTTTCATATTGCTTTCTTTCACTTGGTACTATGCATTAAACACCCCTGTAAGTCTTTTCATGGCTTGATAGCTCATTTCTTTTTAGTGCTGAAAAATATTCCGTTGTTCTGATCTACCACTCTTTATCCATCTCGCTGCTGCAGGACCTCTTGACTGCTTCCAAGTTTTGACAATTATGGATAGAGCTGCTGTAAACATATTTGTGTGCATGATTTTATGTGCATATAAGTTCTCAGTTCCTGTGGGTAAATACTAGTGAGCAGGACTGTTGGATTGTATGGGGAAAGTTATTTAGTTTTGTAAGATATTACCAGTCTTCCAAAGTTGGCTGTACTATTTCTCATTTCCACCAACAATGAATGAGTTTTGTTGTTCCACATCCTTTCCAGTATTTGGTATTGCCACTGGTCTGGATGTGAGCTGCTCTAACAGGGGCGAAGAGGTATCCTGTTGTATTAATATGCATTTTCCAGATCCATATGATGTGAGACATCTTTTCACGTGTTTGTTAACTGTATCTCTTTGGCGAGCTGTTTGCTAAGGTCTTTGGTCCATTTTTTAATCAAGTTGTTTATCTTCTTATGGTTGGGTTTAAATGTTTACTGTAAATTTTATATAAAACTCCTATATTGGATATTTCTTTTGCAAATATTTCATATATTTCATCACAGTCTACAGGTTGTCTTCTTATTTCCAATATTACCTTGCACAGAGTAGAAGTTTTTAATTTGAAAGATCAACACATTGATTACTTTTTCACAGTTCATGTCTTTGGTGTGGTATCTAAATATTCACCAGCATACTCAAGGTCATCTAGGTTTTCTCCCATGCTATCATCTAGAAGTTATATAGTTTTATATTTTACATTTAGATCTGTGATCCATTTTGAGTTAATTTTTGTAAAGTAAGTTCTGTGTCTCAATGCATTGTTTTGCATGTAAATGTCCAGCTTTTCCAGCACCATTTGTTGAAAAGACTGTTTCAGTTCCATTGAATTACTTTTGCTCCTTTGTCAAAGATCAGTTGACCATTTTTATGAGGGTCTATTTCTGGGATCTCTATTCTTTTCCATTTATCTATTTGTCTATTTTTCATCAATGCCACACCTTCTTACTGTAGTTTATAGTAAGTCTTCAAATCAAGTAGTGTAACCCCTCCAACTTTGTTCTCTTCCAGTATTGTGTTAGCTATCCTTGGTCTTTTACTTCTTCATATTCACTTTAGAATGAATTTGCCAATATCTATAAAATAACTTGCTGAGATTTTGACAGGTTATGCATTGAATCATATTAAGAAGAACAGATATCTTAAAAATATTGAGTCTACCTATCCATGAACATGAAATATTTCTCTGCTTATTTAGTTGTTTCATTTTGTTCAACAGATTTGGGAGACTTCCTCCTATAAATCTTACACATAGTCAGTTAGACTTATATCTAAGTATTTCACTTTGGGGGATACTAATGTAAATGCTATTGTGTTTTTCATTTCAAACTCTACTTGTTCCTTTTGGTATATAGAAAAAGGGTTGACTTTTGTATATTAAATTTGTATCTTACAACCCTGTTAAAACTGTTTATTAACTCCAGCAATTGTTTGGAATAATCTTTTGATATACACCAGTTTTTACACTCCAGATATCTTTTTTACTCTCCATTTAGTGGATCATATCATTGTATAGACTTTTAACATATTGCTTTATCCCATATATTTCTAGGTATTTAGATCTAAAGAGTTTATTAGATTAATATTTTCTGCCTCCCTCTTTATTACTATTTTTCTTTGTTTTGTTTTGTTTTTGGTAAGCATACTGCTTAGTGTTGCTATTTAGTTTTTATCACACACCATCATGAGGCACGTAAACTCTGGCCATTCCAATTTAAATGATGTTAGGATTGGTTGAAGTGTTGTCAACCTTATCCATCCATTATGAAGTTTGCTGTCAGCATTTACCTATGGGTTTTAGCAACACTTGATTGACTGCAAAGTGCTTGCTTTTCTAATTCTGACATGTCTTACATTTACTAGATATGATTATTTTAGAAAAAAAAACTCCCCTTTATTAACTATTGGTTTCTTGGCAATATAATCTGTATGTGACAGATAGATAAATGCTTTGTTCTTTCACTTTACTTTTATATATTCAGACTACTGAGTTGGTAATCTAATTCATTCCAAAAGCCATCAAATTTTTTTTAATAAAGATCTTATTTATTTATTGGACAGAGAGAGAAAGCACAAGCACAAGCAGGGAGAGTGGCAGGCAGAGGGAGAGGGAGAAGCAGGCTCCCCACTTAGCAGGGATCCTGATAACAGGGCTTGATCCCAGAACCCTGGAATCCTGACCTGAGCCAAAAACAGAGGTTAACCAACTGAGCCACCCAGGGCCCTACAAGTCACTATTAAAAAAAAATGTTTTGGACAATTACTATAAATTCACAGATTTTTATTTATTTGACATGCTATATCCACTGTAGTCGTTATAACAGCTATATTTAGGGGCAATTGTATTTAAAGAACTTACACATACTTAATGTGTGCAATTCAATGAGTTTGGAAATATGCAATAAGCAAACACCAGTGATGTCATCACAATAATCAAGATAATGGATATACTCAACACCTCCCAGAGTTTTCTTGTATCCCTCAGGGTTTGTTGGGTTTTTTTGTTTGTTTGTTTGTTTTGTTTTGTTTTGTGATAGAAACAGTTAACATGGTATTTACCTTTTTAATAAATTTTGAAGTGCACAATGCTGCATCAATACAGTTTCAGTTATGATGGGTGGGTAAGTTCTAGAGATCATTATCACTTTGGTACTCTAGTGGTCTCATCTCTTCCCAGTGGAAGACTTTTCAAATTGTATCCTTATCCCAATAGACATGACATCATTAGTGCTGCTGGCTTTGAAGCCAGACAAAATATTCCTGCCTCATTTTGTACACATCCTGCTCAAAACAAACAAACAAACAAAAATCAACTCATTCTCTAAGGAGAATTAGCTCCTTTTAGTGAGAACTGATATTTAGAGACTATGATCAGATGCTAGCATTACTCACTCAGTTTTATTGGTGTCTTTTCTGTTTACTTAGGAACTATGCAGTTTCTAGAAAGAAAAAGAAATAATCACATGTTCATGCTGATATTTTCAGTTCACTATTTAAAATTACATAGTTTTTAAATACAATTTTTGGTTCTATATCATTACCTCTTTACCTTATGCTGAAAATCTACATAGACACACAAAAACACACATATACAAGTGTGTGTATATTGCATACCAATATCACTAACAATATGATTCATGAATGCAATAAGTGCCATTATCATTATTGCTAAATGACATTGTTATTATAATTTGTTAGTATAATTTATTTTCATTGTTTGCAAAAATATTTATACATATATATTTATATATCATTATATATAATGATATATATGAGCAAAATGCTATTCTAGTTACTTGACAGTTTTTCTCTCTATGATTTTACCACCAAATTGATATGATATGCAGTTAAACTCAAAATTTAATTTTAAAAAATATTTTACTGATTGGGTTTTTTAAATTCTTAAATTTGCCCTTTAGTTATATAAAATATTTACATTATCCTTAGCATGATCTAGCCTTTATATCTATCTCGTATATCCTGTTCTCTCCCTTTGACACAGGGTAGCCATTGTTATTCAAAATTTGTTATTTTTATCTCATCTTTTTAAAAATATAAATACAAAAATACATATACAATCCATTTTCCTACACATTTCCTACTGTCAGACAAAATTTTATTTATTTATTTATTTATTTATTTATTTATTTATTTATTTATTTATGATAGGCACAGAGTGAGAGAGAGAGAGAGAGAGGCAGAGACACAGGCAGAGGGAGAAGCAGGCTCCATGCACCGGAGGCCCGACGTGGGACTCGATCCCGGGTCTCCAGGATCGCGCCCTGGGCCAAAGGCAGGCGCCAAACCGCTGCACCACCCAGGGATCCCTGTCAGACAAAATTTAATAGGGAGTTTGATGTCCTTCATTTGAGGTAAAACCACCCTTGGATTGGAGAAGTACAAGGTCTCACAAGCAAGGGAGCACTGTTCGTTTTTTTTTTTTTTTTTTTTTTTTTTAGCTTTTATTTATTTATTCATGAGAGACAGAGAGAAGCAGAGAGACATGGGCAGTGGGAGGAGAAGCAGGCTCCATGCAGGGAGCCGGATGTGGGACTTGATCAGGGACTCTGGCCCTGAGCCGAGATAGGTGCTCAACTGCTGAGCCACCCAGGCTATCCAAGGGAGCACTATCCTTGAGGGATCTGAGGCAACAGTGAGTTTTCTAGAACATTAGATGAAGCAATGAGGAAGCAGCACATGATTACCAGGAGATCACTAATTTCCTTATAAGGCTAGCAGGTCCTGCTTTCTAGGGTAAGATTAGTCAGCTAAAGTGGAGTAGGAGAATTGTGATAGGTGTATGTTAGGATCCTTCGACAAGTGTTCTCTGTCAGTGTGGGGTGATACAGGTTTAAGTCTGTGTGATGGCTGTGTCACTGGAGTGGCTTCCGTTTTGTAGCTCCCATATAGAAATTAACTTTATCACTACAAATTATCAAATTGTGTATTTTCTCTTCAGGATATTACTTGAGAATATACACAAAATAGTATGTAGAGATGATGTCTTTTTAATGCAGCAGGCTGCCTCGTTATTTGGATGCTCCACAGTCTTCCTACCAGCACTTTATTATAGAACATTTGAGGTGCCTTCTGCCTTTGCCCCTTATTAATATGCAGCAATGAATTAATGGCTTTGTGTCAAAATCATTTGGTTTTGTCAATGTATCTTTGGGACAGAGATCAGTTTGTTAACTTATCTTTCTGTTTTGTTTATTGTTTGCCATGTAATTTTTTTTTCATGTAGTCATATTTATTAAACTTTTCTCATTTTTTTAGATTAAAATCATAGTAAATAATTTTCTCCCTTTAGTTACTATAAAGAATCTAATCATGTCTTATTCCATTAATTTCATGGTATCAGGGTCACTTGGGCAGCTCAGTGGTTGAGCATCTGACTTTGGCTCCAGTTGTGATCCTGGGGTCCTGGGATCAAGTAGTGCATCAGGCTCCTTGCAGGGAGCCTGCTTCTCCCTCTGCCTATGTCTCTGCCTCTCTCTCTGTGTCTTTCATGAATAAATAAATAAAATCTTAAAAAAAAATTACATGGTATCATTTTTTTCATTTAGATTTCTTACTTTATTTAGAATTTATTGTTTTATGGTGTAAAAATGAGTCTGATGTAGAAAATGTTGGGGTTCAGAGCTAATGGCCAAGAAAGAATTCTTGAGATGTCTTAGGTACAATAGACGGTTTTATTCAAGCACAGGGACAGGACCTGTGGGCAGAAAGAGCTGCAATGGGGCTATGAGGAGTGGCTGATTATATGCTTTCAAGTTGGGAGGGGGCTAGGGATAGGGTAAGTCTCTAAAGAATTTTAGAAGCAAGGTTTCCAGTATGTTGAGGGGGCTAGCTATTGCTAGGAAAAGGTCATTTACTACTGTCTAATACACCCTTAGACATGAGACCCTTCAGAAGTATATCCATGGGCCCTGTGAATGACTGCCAACATATATCTTGGGCTTGCGGAGGTAAGCGATAAAGGAAGTTTCCAAGGGAATTTTTATATGTTACAGTAGATTTACAAGATCCTGGTCAGGCTAATGTCAAATTAAGGTTGCCTTTTGCCCTTAGCAAAGTATTAGTACCAAGGCAGATGAGTTCTTAGAGGAAGGTCACTCTGCCTGTTTCAAGCACTTATCAATGGGCTGTAGGCAGTAAGGAAATTTACTTTTTTTAAAATTTTGCCTTTGTTTCCCACATCAAATCCATTTTTGTACTTTTCCATATAATTATCCAGTTGTTCTTACACCAATTATTACAACTCCTTCTTTTCTCCATCTATTTCAGATGCCACCTGGGGCTGTCCAGGCAGTGATGTATGCTGTATTTGCAATTAAGGAGATAGTTTTCTCGTAGGCAGAATTCGCTTTGGCTCTGCTGGCACCATGACAAACAGGAAATGCATGCCGCTAACTGGCAGGGACAGATTGTTACCCATATGCTCTTGCCTTAGTGGACTTTTGGGGACTCTGGCATTCTGTGATGCTCCTCCCTCTGCCAGAGAAGTCCAGGTGCTACAACAAAGCTGGGAGGGAAATGACTGAATAATTGGGGATGAAAGCATCTGATGACTAATCATTTCCTTTCTCTTCTCTCAGATGAACTTTTCCCAAGTGCAGTATTTCATTTGGTTTCTCTAAGCAAATACTATTAGCCTGAGTGATCAGTTTGAAGCTGTGGTAATCTGGTGAACACTCTCACTTAGGGTCTCTTAACTCTTCCGCCACACCTTTTCCCCCATTTCTCTTTTGCTTCCTTCAGTTTTCCTTCTCAAATCCTTAGCCTAAGCTCTTGGCTCAGGCTCTATTTGTTTGGGAATCTGGGCTGAGAATTATCTGCCAATGCATATAGCAATCACAAATTGTTTTAATTATAAAACCTCTGAATTATTAGTTAATATGGACCACGATAGCCTTAATGTTCCTCTCACTGGGACTAAACTTTCAACGGTGACTTGCTGACTCCTAGTTCCTGGTCCCCTCTTCCTCAAGGTCATTACTTTAGAAGATTTATAATTGTAAACTCTGTTTCTTCCCCATTGGGCTGGAAATATTTTACAAAGCCTTTGGCCAGTTTTATAGCCCAGGCCATGGGAAGTCAGAGATCGGGGCACCTGCACAGGGAGGCTGTTGGTGAGCACCTTCCTCTTGGTTTACGGGGGGCTGTCTTCTCGCTGTGTCCGCACATGGTGGAAAGAGAGCTAGCTAGCTGCTGAGCCTCAACATTCACATTAGGAGTTCAAAGACAGATGTTTATATGCTATATTAGAATGTCAAAAAAGATGAAATATGGTATCATGTTAGGGAGGTGCATGGCACATGAAAGAAGAATTGAATTATGTTCTGCATAGTAGAAAATTTTTCCAGAAGAAAAAAAATATGGTGGTATCTGCATTGGAAAAAAAAATCTCAACAACCATAGAATATCTAAAGAATATGTACTAGTATAAACTCTTCCGAGGCAGACGGTGTGACAGCACTATCTTTAAAACAGTAATTATAACTATGTGTTGAAATCAATAAATATATTATGAAAGGGCCATCACAGTAGCTTGGCCAAATAGCATGAAGAACATAACAAGGGAGATTTAAACAGCCTCTGCTAAAGAATTTCTCTAGAATGAAACTTGAGTCAACCTCACATTGGCTGATTTTTTTTTCTTTAATAAACCTTTTGAAAAGGTTTGAGTTTGCCTTAGTGCATTTTTATTAAAAATGTCATTCTAGGTCCTGGAGCTATCTCTTTGATAGCGGGGTGTGGAGAGGCAGGGGAGGCCTGCCCCCTGATGATCATCAGCATCAAAGTAATGGCTAATACATATTGATTTGCTTACTGAAAGCTGGACTGTACCACATGCTTTGTAAACATTACCTCATTAAATTGCAGAGCACCCCTGAAAGTTAGGTATTGCTGCTTTTTCTATATCTCAGATGAATAAGTTTAGACCCAAGGGGCTTACTCAAGACTAAAGAGATAGTAAATTTCAGGAACAGGAATGTGAATCCATAGTAGTCTGACTTCAGGTGACAACTAGTTTTCAGAAACATTCACTTTTGGGTTTTTAACTGTTAGAGAAAACTAGAAGGAGAGAATTGAAAACAGTTGACTTTTTTTTTTTTTTTTTCATAAACTGCTTCATTGTACTTTCTGGAGTAGGATTCCAAGTAAACTTTTGAAGTATTATTGCAATAACCAAGATCTTACACGTGATTGTTCATATTTGAAAGCTATCTTTGAGGCTATAGATCTGTGGTGTTTACCTTGCAACCTCTGGTTTTCATTGTGTGAGAGTAATTAATTGCATTAGCTCAATCCATTGCCTATATAATGTAGGATAAATAGGATATTTGTCTTTAAGAAGGTAATAGCCTTCAACTCCTACCATCAAGACCAAGTATTGCTTTGCATTGTGTTCTTTCTCCAAACTGACTGAACTTTTTAAACACTGATTTTATTTTCAGTTTGAAGGAAAGTCTGTGCAACTTTTAATGCAAATTTGAATTCATTGTTGACATACGCAAATATGTCATAAAACAATTATGAAACATTCCCCAAAATTCTCATGTTTTTCAGAGGAAACAAATCTTTTTTCTTCCATCACAGGAAAAAGGAGGAATATGAAAAGTGGCTCACATTTAACTACAGTTGTTTTAATGTGACTTCTTTGTGATATGAAATATATATCATGCACTAGTTTTATTACTTTTGAGATATAGGTATATTGAATTAAATTTTGATTAGGCTTCTTCTTATGATTTATAAACATTTCCTTACCAGCTGCCAAATTCAATTTATGTCTACCTGGCTTTCAAAATGAAAAGTAAAGTGACAGGGATGAATAGAAAGTAGTGGTTTGAAACTAGGGTTTTATGCTAAATTTTAATGAGAGTCATTACATGTGATTTCCACAATCACAAATATGAGAGTGTTTGCACTAAAAATGACTGCTGTGCTATCAGTGAAATATTTTTTCTGAGTTAATGCCTGCTTCCTCTTTGAATTGATTTTAAGCTAGCTTTTTTTGAAAGATTCAAATGGTAAACAAGGTGGTTAACATTTCCTAAAATCTCCATGGGCTTTCACATATTCTGGCTTAACTTACAAAATCTAAAATGGTTATTTTCAGTACAGTTCATAACATTATTCAGAATCTCACAAAATTCCTAATACATAGGAGAATAAAGCCCCAGTTCCTAAATATGTGTTTTGTATTTGGCTACCTAAGAATCCAATGTGTTAATCACACTCGAATAAACCTTTTGGGGGAATGGTAGTAATTAACCTTTACTTTCAAAGCTGTAGTTGCAGATTCTTAAATAGAATGCAATGTAAAAAGGAAAGAATTCAAGCAAATTTTCTATTCAGATAAGTTGGAAAGAAAGAGGTAAATGAAGAGAGTAAAGAAACATTAAGATCAAAGTTGTTCTTTCTATATTAGCCAACTCAGTGAGGTTCTATCTTGAATGTGACACATGTCACTTTCCTCATTAGCTCCCTGTGCAGAGTATCTACAAGGTAAAGGAAATAAAAAAAGAATAATTTGGGCAAAATGAAGTCCAATGAGGTTAGAGTGGTGGTGGTTCCTCCACAGATCCAATCAATAAATATTTATTGAGCATGTATTGTATATCAAACACTATTCTAGGAATTTAGATCAGTCTGTAAATAAAGTAAAAAAAAAATTGGGGTTTACTTTCTAGTAAGAAACAAGACTTAATAGCCACAAAAATAGCACAAATAAATTAGATTTTATTAGATGGTGATCCATACGGTGGAAAAAAACAAAACAAAGATGATGAGTGACTTTAGGCAGAGCGCAGTGTTGGGATGGGAGAGGGTGGTAGTTGAAAGTTTGAATAGGAGTCATAACAGGCCTCATTGAAAAGTTGAAATTTAAGCAGAACTTGGGGTAAGTGAGTTAAGAGGTCATGAGGCTATCTGGGGAAATCATTCTGATAGAAATGTCAACCAGAAGTATACACTCAGTGTGTTCATGGAACAGCAAAGATGTCTATGTGCCTGGAGATGTGTGACTGCAATCTAAGATAATCTGCATATTTAAATACTAATTTCTAGAAATAATCCTCTTTAGACTACAAATGCTGATATCTCATTAGGCATTCTAATGTCACATTCATCTTTTTGGTACACAGCTCAGATTGATGCATGATTTCCTCTGACATGGGGTTACCTAATACTTAAACCATATTAAATGTTAAATCATCTCTGATGTTAGAAACATGTGACTCCCAGTGACCTTCCAACGTTTGCTGCCTGTTTATTCAATGGAAGAATTTGTGGTTTCTCAAAATGTGCTGTACACTTCTACTTGCATATGCTTAAATTTTCTTCTTGAAATTTATTTAAAAGTAGTCACTAAATATTTTTAAATGACAAATATTTAAACTGCCATCATATACTTATATATCTGCCATTGAATTCTATTCAAGCTTTTTTATAATAATTTCAGTAATTCCCGTAAATAACTATTAAAAATATATAAAATATTCTCTAAAAGTTTTCAGTTAATTACAGAAACAAGTAAATAAGGCTCTAGATTACCACCCACATCTTATTCCTTTTGCCAAAAATAATGATTGTTAACAACTTAATGTGTGTCCTGGAGAGCCATTTCTCATGCATTTTATATTTATGTAAATGTGTGTGTGTGTACAAACAGATGTATAGAGTTTCACATAAAAAATGTCCTATTATTGTCCATGAACTTGATTATTTTTTACTTACCCTATGTCTTAAAAACATTTCCATGCTCATATTTCAAAACTATCCAATCATTTTAAATTGCTGCATATTTTCTATATAATGGATATAATATAGCTTATGTGTACATTGCTATATTGAAGAACGGTTAAAGTTTTTCAAATATTCACTCCAAAATAAAAACATGTTTCATGAAAATTAGAAATTCTCACCCAGAAAATATTATGAAAAATGAAAAAAAATTCCCAAACTGAGAAATATTCACAATACGTATATCCAAATGACAACTTGTGTATGGAATATATAAATTACCTTACAAAACATAAGAAATAGCAAATAATCCAACAGAAATGGGCAAGAGTCTTCGACAGAAACTTTATGAAAAAGATATATGAATGGCACATAAGAGCCTAAAAATATGTTCAAAATCACTAGTCAATAGAAAAATGCAAATTAAAACCAAAATTGAGATTCCACAGCACATTCACTACAATGACTAAAATTAAAGAGATTATCAATCTAAGTGCTGAAAAGAATGAACAAGTACAGCTCTCATACACTCTCCATGGTAAGGTAAAATAGTAAAACCAGCTTGTAAAGCCATGCAACAGTTTCTTACAAAGTTAAAATATACACTTTTAATCCCAAAATGGTTTTTTTTGGTAATTACCCAGAAATAAAAGCTATGTCTATCTACTATCTACTAGTAAAAAACTAGTATAGGAAATGTTTTTTCAACTTTATTCAGGATAGCTAAAATTTAGATACAACCTAGATGTCAATCAACAGAAGAACAGATAAACAAATTGTGTGAATTTTGCATTTTTGTGGTAAAAAAGAAATCCAGGGGCACCTGGCTGGCCCAGCCAGTTAAGCATCTGACTTTTGATTTCAGCTCAGGTCATGATCACAGGTGACATCTTGAGATCATGTGAGAACACATATGGTTACACATGGGATCAGCACCTCCCTCTCTGCCCCCTTGGGCCAGCTCCTCAGTGGGGAGTCTATTTCTCTGCTTCCCCCTTTCTCTCTGCCTCTCCCTCTGTGCTGAAGTGCACACACACACATTCTCTCTCTTAAATTAATAAATAATACATCTTTTTAGAAAATCTAAACATAACACTGCTAGATATAAGTATACAAACACTTTAAATGTGGGTAGGCCTTTCATATTTCCACCCAGAAATATGTAAAAATTATAGTGACAAAATTTTACCATCAGATGCCCTTCTACTCTCAAAGCAGTTTATCATTCCTTTTCATATTATATTATTCAGTCATACAAAGCTTCAGAATTAATCTTAAGTAGTTCTGAATCATGTACAAATTTCAGAATGCTGATTTAGAATTAAATGAAGCTTTAAAAAAGTGTCTATTAATTTCATGGATTGATATGCTTAAAATTTTTAAATTAATATAATTAGACATAAAACCAGTCTCTGATTATTCTTTCTATGTGTAGAGAAGGCAAGTTCAGAGCACTTTACAAAAAAAAAAGGCCTTGCACATTAGAAAAATAATATTTTATGAAACAAGTGAAAATTGCATTAACCTGGGCACAGTTTATCAGGTGAAACTGGTGTTTGGTCCACTTAAAGGAATCCCAGTTGAACATAAAGATCTTGAACTTTATCTTCTGATAACTTTTCAGTTTAATTCTTAACCTCATATTACTAAGTTTTGATAGAGAAAATCTCATTACCATGTCTACTGGCACCAGTACAAATTCAGAGCTTCTTACCTCATAGGGACATTATTTTACTTGCTGCTTTTGTGAGATTTTTCTCACATTCTTTGTTCCACAGTCTTTCTACTCTTCTCACCATCCCCTTGCCTCCACTTCAACCTTCAGGAAAGTAGAAACTTACACGTGAACACCTATTGAGTTCACACAATCTCATCTGGACTTGACTCTTCAAACACTGCACACTTTTCAAGTCTTAGAAAAAAGATTTCTCTAAAACTTAGTTCTCAATCTACCCATTAGATCCCATTCTCTATCCCATTCTTCTAGAAATTTCTTCCCTCAGTTATCCATTCTCTTACCTTTAATTTCAATATTAATTTTTCTCTGTTTGGTGTGTGTGTGATTGTGTGTATGGATTATATGGTTGGTATGTGTGTATGAATTATGCCTCAGTAAGCAGTTTGCATCCAGTGAAGGATACCTCATCTTAAGGTGATCAACACATTTTTAAACCTAATTTACATATGTGTAAGACCTACAGTCATTGGTGGGAATAGCTGAGGTGGTATACACACTCATCAGATCTAGCACCAATATATTTGACTTTATAAAATATAAAAACCCTGGAGTTTTTCCAGGTCAATGAGTAGCTCTTAGCATTAGAAGCATGCTGTGCCTCTGCTCTCTTAACACTGTGAGTTTAGGTTTGGGTCGAGAGGATTTGTGCCTCACTTTGAGGAGAACTTGTGTCCAATCCAGTGCACACTGACAGGTGAGTCAGGTTCCAAAGATATCAAGGCGACTATTCCAGGTGACCAATGGGCTGTCACTGACATTTACCGAGAAGTTTCAGTAACGTGGCTTTCTACCTCTACCCCAAAGAAGAATATGTGTCTCTGCATATACATGTGCAGTGTATATTAAGAGAAATATTTATTTTAGATATACCTGTTAGTTTAATTTTTGGTGATCTTTCTTAAGTCGAATTAATTCTCTAAAATGGCTAGTTGTGCATTTTGTGGAGTTAATGGAATCTGGCCATTGCAAATCTTAGACCTTTAAGGCTTGATATTTTGCCTCCTTTCCTTTGGCCTGCAAGTAAGTTTTACTTTGTTACTTTCTAACTTATGTCCTCATTAACCCTTTCTTTATCTTAACCATAACTTCTGGCATTACATATTGCTTCCATTTCTACAACTTGTAATTAAGAAGGTTTGCTTTACCACCCTGTCAATAGTATCTCTTATACACACCATCCACACATTCATTAGATAAGGGCATTGATGTTTTTTCCAAACTTATTCCCAAACTGCCAATTGTTCCAGATGGGTTGCAGCAATAGAGCCACTTATACCTAGAAATTCTAGAGTTTCTTCTCAGTGCTTTAAATTACTCGGGTAAGCACCATTCCCTTTACCCATATAGAAACTCTTCCTGTTAATATGAAAAACATCTTTTTACTTAAATCAAATGGTTTAACATCTTTCTCCTCCTCAATCTATCTAAACATTGCACCATTTTCAGCAAGATTCTTCTATCTTAAAACTCTCCAATCTTGTTTTTTAGTATATAACACTTTCCAAACTCTTCTATTTTTGACAGTTTCTCCTTAGTTGACTACTCTTCTTCAACTTACACAAATTTGTATGTGGCCCCTACGTCTTCACATTTACATTTCCCACTTGGATACTGTTCTGGAAGTAGGACCCATGTATAAAAAATTAACATCTGCAGGATGGTGAAGATTTCTTCATAGACATTTCCAGCCAGGTATGGTCCCCTATGCAGATGAAGTTCTTGGAGAAACTTTAGACTTCTAACCTCCCAAATGAACTCTAATTTTCTCCCTTAAAATAAATTTTTAACCAATCTTGTCACAGTTAGCAAACAAACAAAATCAGTACTTTAAGCTCTTTTTCTTTCTCTAATCTCATATCCAAATTTTATGTCATCCTCTTACTTCTACCTCTGTAAAATCGCCTAAGTATATAACTGAATATTTATCCCCACTACCACCAGCTTAGTGAATCTTTTGTCTGGAAAATTATAGTCATAGCTAAACTTTTTATTTTGCACATATTTTTTTGCCTTAATCACTATCACTCAAAAAATAGTTTAAATATTTAAAAAATCCTCATACTTTCCCCATGCTAAAAAATGCAGTCAGGTTATCAAGTAACTAATATGTGCATGTCACTCTTCTATGTGTTTCTACATACATTAACGTTATCCTTGGGTTTCCATTTTTACAAAGGATAAAAAGTTCAAGGCTCTAGCTTGTCATACACAGACTATTAGAGAAGTATCAACTCCCACCAGCCTCTCAGATTTTGCAAATCACATTATATACACGCATTTACATACAGAATAAAACCATGCACGTGCACATAGACACATCTCATTAATAAGGGCTCAGTGTCTAATTTAAATATTCTGTGTACAAAGTGTTTAGCGCCATTATTTCATGCTGATATTGATGCTGTCATTCAATTCCCACATTTGCAATATGCATTATTGATAACTTCTAAGCTAGTTTTAAAAAGCATAGTTTTTTTTATTTCAAGTTTAGATCTTCTTCATTGTTCTTGAATATCAAGCTGTAAAGTTATCATGTTATTTTATTTGGGCTGTGTTTTTCAATGAATCAAATATGAAAGCATTCTAAAGAGATACTCTTACAACCTCAACTCAAGGTCTTCTCAATGGGAAAAATAAATAAAAATAATTTTAAAGATAAGCTTATAACAAAACATCTTAAAAAATAGATTCAGCATACCATCCCTGAGAGTCAGCAGATAAAAGATTAAAAATTCATTTAAAGATCTCATATGTGAGTAGAATATAAAATGATTATGTCTACAATAAGTATATAAATAATATGAGGGATTAAAATCATTTATAAGAAAAGAAAAAAAAATGCATGTGTAAAAAGAACAAGAAAGGATCCCTGGGTGGCTCAGCAGTTTAGTGCCTGCCTTCAGCTCAAGGCATGATCCTGGAGTCCCAGGATCAAGTCCCATGTTGGGTTCCCTGTATGGAGCCTGCTTCTCCCTCTGTGTGTGTGTGTCTCTCTCTGTCTCTCTCTCTCCCTCTCTGTGTCTCTCATGAATAAATAAATAAAATCTAAAAAAAATAAAAAGAACAAGCAGATTGGGAAATTAATAATGGCGAATTTCTAGAAATGTTACTTAAAACATTTAGCAATAAAAGCATAAAAAAGATTGCACCTAGACAAAGTGTCTATATACTGCAAGACAGATATTGGAACCTATTAGGGAAATACAGAGATAAAAAAAATAAGAGTGATTAAGAGAAAATAATATCCTTGGAACAAAGAGGAATGAAAAGTTCTGAGTATTAAAATAAAAATAAAATAATACATAGAAATACCAGTATACTTAGGATACCAAAAGCATTTAGTCAATCTCAGAAGTGAAAAACTAGAATCCCTAGACTAAAAACCAAAATCTTGAAAGCAAAATTAAACAAATGATATAAGAATGATAAAAGAGGGATCCCTGGGTGGCGCAGCGGTTTGGTGCCTGCCTTTGGCCCAGGGCGTGATCCTGGAGACCCGGGATCGAATCCCACATCGGGCTCCTGGTGCATGGAGCCTGCTTCTCCCTCTGCCTGTGTCTCTGCCTCTCTCTCTCTCTCTCTGTGACTATCATAAATAAATAAAAAATTTAAAAAAAACAAAAAAACAAAAACAAAAAAAGAATGATAAAAGAATACCAAATGATGGGATGCCTGGGTGGCTCATCGGTTCAGCACCTGCCTTTGGCCCAGGGTGTGATCCTGGAGTCCCGGGATCGAGTCCCATGTCAGGCTCTCAGGGCTCCCAGCATGGAGCCTGCTTCTCTTTCTGCCTGTGTCTCTGACTCTCTCTCTCTATCATGAATAAATAAATAAAATCTTTAAAAAAAGAATACTAAATGATATAAGAATACATATGTAAACACACACACATTCTTATATATTCTTATACATATAGACACACATTCTTTTTTCTTAAAACAAAGGAGAAAAGACTAAATTCTTATGGAAATTCCAAAGATAGGAAGAGTACCTCTAGCTAGGATATCTAACAATCCTTCATGAACAAGTAGAATTTAGACGTGGGGAAAGAATGGAAGTATAGAATTAATTGACTGAAGAAATGAGAAGAAATAGAGGAATGTGAAACTTGAAATTGTCAAGAGTACAGTTTGATTGGAGCCCATGATGGGTGAGGAGAGTAAGATTAATGGTAAAGACAGATGATAGAGGCCTACGGCCAGATCCTACTGTGCTAAAGATTCTAGGCTGCATTTGAAAGCCAATAGAAAGTCATGGGTAGACATATGTTATGCGTCTGCACATCATATAATACAAAGAAGTATGGTAGGAAATCTAAAATAGATTTATGGCTCTTAGGTCTTCTAAGTTTATTCTTCAAACTGGCTAAGAAATAACTCCCCTATGAAATTGATAATGGCTGTATAATTGCAAGAGTCACACTGATATGAGAAGAACCCTGACCTCAAAAGAGAACTGTATACTATTCTTGTTCTTCAATTTACTACCCAAACGTATGTCATGTTCTCAGTTCCCCAGTTTCTTCAGCTGTAAAATAAAATTTAAAAAAAGAGTGCAAATCTCTGCTAAGATAGCTTAGGGATCTGAAGTCTAAGAAATCACTAAAAACATACTGAAGACATGGAGGAATTAAATCATTCTCCAATTGCCACAAATGTTAGCACTCTACATATATTAAAGAATTTCTAGGGATCCCTGGGTGGCGCAGTGGTTTGGGGCCTGCCTTTGGCCCAGGGCGTGATCCTGGAGACCCAGGATCGAATCCCACGTCGGGCTCCCGGTGCATGGAGCCTGCTTCTCCCTCTGCCTGTGTCTCTGCCTCTCTCTCTCTCTTTCTCTCTCTCTGTGACTATCATAAATAAATAAAAATTAAAAAAACAAAAACAAAAAACAAAAAAAAAGAATTTCTAACAAGTAACTCATTCTAATCCAAATTAATAAAAGATTTGCCTAGGAATATGAATAAAGCAATTACTTATGCAAACCAGATGAAATGATAACTTTGCTTCAATATGAGACCAATAAACTTTTTTTTTTTCCTTTCTGTTGTATTGATATCCAGGTGATTCTCTACTTCATTCACTGATGTGTTAAACCATTGAACACTACTAAATTCCGCAACTACTTCCATTCCCAACTGGTACAAACTTTTGTGAACACCTGTTGAGACAATGCACATTTGCAAAAGCCTACCTTTCTTCCTCCACAACCTCCTTTGGACCTTTCCTAAGTGTCTTGTAAGAGGAGCAATCAGGCTCACCTTTTATTGTGTATTTTGCCAGGACAGACAAACCCCATAGAAATAAACTGGCGGTGACTCCTTTAAAGCTTTCTTTTTCCTTTGGTTCACACAAAACATTGTGCTTGCTGGGGTACTGTTATAGCAATATATTGTTCTGTTGTTGTTGTTGTTTTGTTTTGACTCTTTGCATATTTGTCCAAGGTCTTTTCCAGATTCTTGGCCTGTGGAAGCCACCACAAAATGTGTAACATTGAATCACACTGGGATCGAGAAGCCATAGTAGCTCTCACAAACTGTCTGCTCATGACATTTACAGTGCTGCAGGCAAAAACCTGAATCGTCAATGAACACAAGACTTATCCTTGTGACAGGTATGGCTAGAGCAATCAATTCTTGTACCCAAGTTAGAAATTAACACTAAAAAAGTGTAGGGGTAAAAAAATAAAAAATTTTTAAAAGATTAAAAAAAAATTAAAAATGTACCAGTAAAGGAGTGGGAACCACTGGGGTTCTATGAGAATACCCTTAATTCAGCTCTAGATTCTTATGGGAGACAGGCAGTCAGATTTGAAGATTATGAAAAGAAGGCACAAACTGATATTTGACTTTTACCTCTTATTATTAAAATATCATTTTTTCCAGTTTTGCATGCTTCTGGGAATGATTTGTATAACTGATGGTTTTCTAAGGAATGGAGAACCAAGTTAGAAACAAAAAACTTCACAGCCTTGAGTGTTTGTACTTCACCAACATTCTACCTCTGAAATGTTAAGAGCTTTAATTTCACACATTCCCTACAGATAACAGTATACTAAGATTTTCATGCAAAAATTCTGTTACTATTGTCCATGGAGTGAATGACTTTGGGTTGAACACCTGTAGGAATTCTGGAAGCTTGCCTGAGAGGAGTCAAGCTTTAACACAAACATGATCTCCCGTGGCCTCCTTCAAATCATTGCAAAGGATCCTTTGACTGAAGCTATACTTTACCAGGCCTATCACAGTCATTCATGCTATTAATATGAACACGATCTCTTCAGATGTTAAAGAAATGAATACAATATAAAATATTGAATAAAATATTTCTTACAAAAGGGAATTATGATTCTGCATAGGATTTAGATCGAAATGCTAAATACAAATGATTAACAAAGAAAAAAGGAGAAATGACTGTTGAAGCCATCACTGAATTAGATGAAAAAAAACAGCAGTTTTGGCAGTTTTATCTCAGCATGTTCATTGTCAAGGAATTTGAGGTGCACTGCTGAATATGTGCAAGTTTCTCAAGGAGTACTACAAGAAGCTTCCCTTCTTCCATGAATGAGTGAATAAGTAATATTACAATTGGTATATAAATAAGTTAAGGATGCCTAGGTGGCTCAGTCAATTCAGCATCTGCCTTTGGCTCAAGTTATGATCCCAGGTTCCTGGAATCGAGCCCTGCTGTCAGGCTCCCTGTTCATCAGGGAGTCTGCTTCCTCTCTCCCTTTGCTGCTTCCTCTGCTCATGCTCTCTCTCTCTCTTTCTCTCTCTCTCTCTCAAATAAATAAAATCTTTAAAATCAATCAATCAAAACATATTAAAGTCATGATGAATGTTGAACACTCAAAGATACAATAAACATATCAGCAATTCCAAAGCTGTTTATCAGCTTATTTTTTACAGATATCTTCGGGGCATACTTGCATTAATTTCTTAGTACTCTTTGTCCAAAGAAAAGCTAGGAAGGGTCTCCTCTCTCCCTTAGAAATTACACCACTAGGAAGCTTAACTGTAGAGTCAGATGAAGCCACCACTAGCTATTAATCATGCTTTTTTGTTGTTTTTTTATGCTAACATCTTAGATATGTCTCCCTGTCCCATTGTCATTTTTATTCATTTAGAAATAAAAAATGCAAAAGAAAAAATCATGTGTGATTCCATATCCAAATACACAACTGCTATTAACCTATTGGTATATAATTATTTAGTGTATTTTTTGGGGGGGTATTTAACAGCTTATTTTTTTAAAGATTTTATTTATTTATTCATGAAAGACACAGAGAAAGAGAGAGACAGAGACAGAGATATAGGCAGAGAGAGAAGCAGGCTCCATTCAGGGAGCCTGATGTGGGACTTGATCCTAGGACTCCAGGATCATGCCCTGAGCCGAAGGCAGACGTTTAAGTGCTGAGCCATCCAGGCATCCCAACAGCTTTTTTTTTTTTTTAATTTATATTCAATTAGCCAACAGAGAGTACATCCTTAATTTCAGATGTAGAGTTCAGTAATTTAGTGTATTTGAGGAATATTTGTATTTTATATTAATTGTGAATATATATAGTTTTAAATAACTCAAAATATTTGTTTTTAATAGCTTTTTATAAATATCATTATTAATACCTAAAAATTACTAAGTTACTGGGACGCCTGGGTGGCTCAGAGGTTGAGTATCTGCCTTCAGTTCAGAGTGTGATCCTGGGTCCAGGAATCGAGTCCCACTTTGGGTTCCCTGCTGGAAGCCTGCTTCTCCCTCTGCCTATGTCTCTGCCTTCTCCCTCTGTCTCAAATAAATAAATACATAAATAAATAAATAAATAAAATATTAAAAAAAAGATTATGTCATTACTTAATCCAGTGGATTTGGTATAAGTCTAGTTATCATACACTTAGATGGAGTTAGTTACCAGGAGGTAAATTTCTTGATTTGTGGATTCTCTGTTCACTTTTTTTAACCTTATGTAAATTTTGGGCTTAGTATTTTACCATCATTTCTTTGAATAAGGCTAGATTATCACCATATTAAAGGATACATATTAGCTGAAAAACAAAATAAAAGAACTCCATACTCAAAATGTGCTCCAAATAGTCAAGTGATTTAGAAAGGCTAGACTCTTTCTTATAAATGAAACATTTATATTTTCATGGAAGAGAATTATGTAACATCAAATAAATGACAATTTTCAAATAGGGTTGCATATGCCAATAAAGGTTATGTCTGTACTGTAATTCTTCTGGATATGGTAAACAGTAAAAACCTTGTGGGCCTACTTTATGTATATGGTACCATTCTGTAAAGCAAAGACTAAATGTTACAAATAAAATGAAAAGTTATAAATATATTGTATAATGGGAAAAAAGTGGCTAGTAATACTAATTCATTAAAATTTCATAGTATTTGACAATTTGATCATTTAATTTAACAAAATTATAAATTCATGATTAAATCAGGAATCCAGATGTCCAGGAGTTATTTTTATTTCCTTCAAGAGACTCAGAGGAATAGTCATTAAAAGGAATGAGGCTGGTCACTTGTGACAAGATGGATAGACATAAAGAATATTATGTTAAGTGAAATAAATCAGACTTAAAGATAAATACTACATGATTTCACTTATATGTGGAATCTAAAAGATAAAACAAACAAATAAACAATAAAAAAAAAAAACAGAAATAGACCCATAAATACAGAGCACAAACTTACAGTTGCCAGAGGGAAAGGAAGTAGGGGGATGGGCAAAGAGGAGTAGGGGATCTTCCAGATATGGGATAAATAAGTCATGAGGATAGAAGATATAGCATAGGGAATATAGCCGGTGGTATTGTGATAGGACTGTAGGGTGACTACACTTGTGATAAGCATGGCATGGCATAACAGATACTTGTGGAATTACTATGTTGTATAACTGGAACTAATATAATATTGTGTTTCGACTATCTTTCAATAAAGAAAAAAGAAAAAAAGAAAGTGTCTCAGAAAAATGGTGTGTAAAACTAATAATGAATTGACTACATAAACTAATGACTCTAAGAAGATTTTAGCACATTCTATTAAATATATTTAATAATACATGTTTAGTAGAATTTTGCTTGTGGCTTTCTTTATACTAGTATATTTAGGAACTCATGGAGAGAACAAACATCTGACAATCAATCAACTGAGAGGAATTACAAAAATTCTATGAGATTTTGCCAAGATTATATGAAGAGGTCTATAAATAATTCTAGGAAGCATTTTATCTATAACACTCTTATCGTTCCCACTGTTGTATATTGCAATAACCTGTCAATATTTCACTTTCCCCATTGTACTGTGAGCTCCTTGAGGGCAGGATCTAATTCTTGGCCTATCCCACCTGTCCTTTCTTAGAGATAGACCCTCAAACAGATATGTTGTTGGCAGGAAGTCAGGTAGACAGGCAAGATTCACTGTAGGGTGTGAATATAATACATCAGATATGCACAAAAACATAATTCTCTTTAATTTTATGCTACAATTCATTCGCTTTTACAAACCCTCACTTGACTATGCCACTCTATCAACCCTCCATTGTTCTTCCTCTATGATTTCACAATACCTAAGGACTCTGGAATTTTTGCTTATTAGAAACCTCCTAAGGTTAGCTGAATTACTGCAAGGCTTTTCTAAATGCCTTTCTTTCTACTTTTGATTCCCTACATGTGTTTACATCTAAGCCTGACTATGCCGTTCCTCTCTTGAAAGACTCCAACGGCCTTCTATTCAAGGTTTGTAAAAGCCAGAAACTTACCACATCCTGAACTAACCTTTCATGTTCTCAAGTCCTTCTTTTCCCTCCACCTCCTCTGCCTCTTTCCATCTCCATCACTCTGGTTGGACCCAGTCTCCTTGGTAGTCATGGAACTTGATCCAACATCAGGACCTTCATCCTTATATTCTCTCTATCTAAAATGCCCCTTCCCAGATAATAATATGGCTCTTTCATGATTTGTGTTTAAAGATTTGCCAAAAAAAAACACAAAAAACTGAATTATGTTTGCCCAATCGCTCTAAAATAGCAGTCCACTCTAACATTAGTTCACCATATCCACTATACTCTGCTTTATTTTTTTCATGGTACTTGACATTTACCATATTCTAATACACTCTGTATTATTTTACTTATTTATTTATTTGCTGTAGATCTCTCCTCTAGAAAATAAACTTGATGAGGGCAAGGATTTCATTTTCTTAACTGTTCTACCCTCACCATCTAGAATAGTACTTGTTATATAGTGGACACAGAAAAAAAAATTGAATGTATGCATGATTAAGAAAGATTCCATATTCAGAATCATTCACAAATTTCAATGTAGCCTAGTATGGATGCCATATCTCACTCCATTACTCTCACTTTTCAAAAGCACTCTCTTCCTTATCGTCTCAAGCCTCTTGAACATCTTGGCTTAGTCTATCTATTTGGGCTGCTATAGCAAAAATCACAGACTGGGTGTTTTAATTAACAAACATTTATTTCTCACAGTCTAGCAGCTCAGAAGCCCAGGATCAAGCCATCAGCAGATTCAGTGTCTTGTGAGAACCTGCTTCCTATTTCCCAGAGAGCTGACTTCTCACTGTGTCCTCACATGGCAGAAGAGAGACCTCTCCTTTCACGTGACCTAATCACCTCCCAAAAGCCCCACCTCCAAATTCCGTCACATTGTGGGGCAGAATTTCAACACATGAATTTGAGGGACATATAAACATTCAGTGCATGACATATATCCTTCCACTGCAAATCTGAAAACCCATTTCTGCTTCATCAATATTGATATGCTGCAGGAATATGCATTACCTGTGAAAAATGCCAGCTACGGCTCATAACTACCACCTCTAGCAAAAATAGCTAACACTTGCATAGTACTCTTTATCAGGCCTTGTTCTTACCTGCTCTACATATATTAATTCATTTCATCTTCATATATGTTAGGTACTATTATTAGCCCTATATTACAGATGAGGAAACAGAAACACTATATAGGGCACATTTTTTAAGATCACATGATTATCATGTTTTGGACACAGGCAGTGCACATCTCAGAATCTATGCACTTAGCAATATATTGCATGGTTTTGGGGTACCCTTAAATTTTAGTCCACAGAAATTTTGTAATCTTTGCTCTGAACTATGAGATGATCATTCCATAGGAAAGTGTACATTGGCAGCTGAGAAGCAAATGATGAAAAATCTAGCTTGCAGCAAGAAAAAGTATTTATTGATATTTCTTGTCAGTATGTGGTAGAAAGAAGAAAGCGTCAAAAATTGTTACACAAATCATCTTTAATTGAACATTGGACTTGTTTGGGCTTTGAACATTGGGCTTGTTTGGGCTTTGAGGCTCAATCTTAGTAATAGATGAGAATAGGCTCTTGATACACTTAAATTAATTATGTTAATTATGCTGAGTAAAATCTTTCTATACATACAATTACTAATACATACAACAAATTATGGTGAGCAAAAAAAGCCAGACGAAGAGATAAACAACTACTTGATTTGATTCATATAAATTAAATACACATACAATTTTAGAAAAGACAAAGTTATCATAATAATAGGAAGCAAATCAGTAGTTGCCTGATGACAGGGGACTGGGGAATCAGAGAAAGGATGTGGGGGAAGAATTACAATGAGGAACAAGAAAACTTTCTGGAGTGGTGTTTATGTTCATTCTCTTTGGTGCACACATATGTCAAATTTATAAAGCTGTACACTTTAAATAGATGAAATTTATTGTATCTAAATTATATATTAATAAACCTATTTTAAAAACTTCAAGTTTATTTTCATCATAATCATGATCCCTTCCCCAAGATTAAAATAGGCCTGTCCTCAATATCATTCTATAATAATCCTCATCTAAATTAGGGAAAGGACAACCTGATTTTATCTTGGCCAAAGGATTTACTTATCATATAGTCAAGCTTTATTGAACTGGATGATCATTTCACATAAAAGCAGATTGATCTCTTTTCTTGTCCTCAAATTAACATATGTAATTTGTGAATAACTAATAGATTCATACCGCATTGACCGATTGGAAAGTGAGAAAGTCATTGCAGTCATATATATGAGAATACCAAAAACATTGAAAATTATGTATATAATAAAGATTCATTACTGCTTTTAATAAATTATATATATAATAGAAAAACTAAATTCTAACAACCTTTATTATGCAGAGTAAATGATTTTGAAACTTTTCTAATATTGGTACTTCATAAGAGATTCTTGACCAGGGTTCTCATTTATGGGCCTTCAAACACTAATATCTCACTTACTTGAAAACACATTTTTCTTGAGCTTTCCTTGGCCTTCCATTGCCTTTCAAGATTTGTTTTTTGGTTAGGGAAGAACTGAAGTTTTATCACCCAAGTCTAAAAAAAATATTTACTGTATTTCTGTGTGTTTGTGTGTGTATATAACCCGATTTTAAACTTCTCCCTTTCTCTCTTTCCTTCTTTCTTTCTAAGATTAATTTATTTTAGAAGAGAGGGTGGGAGAGAGAGAGAGAGAGAGAGAGAAAACACCAAATGGAGCAGAAGGAAAAGGAGAAAGAGAGAAGCAGACTCCTTAATGAGTGGGAAGCCCCATGTGGGGCTAAGTCCCAGGACCCTGAATCATGACCTGAGCCAAAACTGAGGCAGTTGCTTAACCAGCTGAACCACCCAGGCACCCCACCCCCAAAACATGTTTCGTTTTTTTTTTTTGTTTTGTTTTTAAAGATTTTTATTTATTCATTTCACAGAGAGAGAGAGAGAGAGAGCATAAGCAGGGGGAGAGGCAGAGAAAGAGGGAGAAGCAGGCTCCCCACTAAGCAAGGAACACAATGTAGGCCGATCCCAGGACCCTAGGATCACCATCTGAGCTGAAGGCAGGTGCTTAACTGACTGAGCCACCCAGGTGGCCCCTGAAATATGTTTCTAACAAGCATGCTTGTGTAGGGTAAGGTGAAGGATGAGAATGGGTATGCTGCTGGGTGAATTTGCATTGCTTTATTTCAAAGCCTGTCTCATTAGATCAGAGTAATAGTTAAAGTCAATGGACAGGTAACTGAGAGAAGGTGATTCCAATCCTTTCTTTCTTTTTTTTTTTTTTAAGATTTTGTTTATTATTTATTCATGATAGACATAGAGAGAGAGAGAGAGAGAGAGAGAGAGAGAGGCAGAGACACAGGCAGAGGGAGAAGCAGGCTCCACACCGGGAGCCCGATGTGGGACCCGATCCAGGACCCCAGTATCATGCCCTGGGCCAAAGGCAGGCACTGACCCGCTGAGCCACCAGGGATCCCCAATCCTTTCTTTCATATCAAATTTAATAAATCGTCCATAAGCTTGCAGTTTCTTTTATTACCAGATAAGTTATTTAGGCAAATAACCTAAAGAAATGTTACTAAAATTTGGATAAAAATAATATATAAACAAATATATATGTAATACATAAATAGAACACTAAAATCTCCCTGGAAGCTTACTTCATTGATTCTTTCTGGTCGTTAAACTCCTTCATCTAGAATAAGCACTCTTCTGACTTTTAATACCAAAATTTGTTTGGTTTTGGAATTTATATATAAATGATATGATTCAGTTTGTGTACTTTTGCATCTGGCTTCTTTCTCTTGACCTTATGCCTATAAGTCTGTCCATTTGGTTAGGTATAGAAACTATTCATTTCTTCTTATTTTTTATAGAAATGGTTGTATGAACATGTGCCAATGCATTTATCCATTCAACTGTAGATCAATATCTAGATTATTTCCAGTTTTGGGTATGCTATTGTGAATTTCTTGTTCATATGTTTTGGCGCATATATATGTGAATTTCTTTGACATATATATATATGGGAGTGGAATTGCCAGGTAATAGTCATGTGTATGTTCTGTTATGTTAAATACTGCCAAAAAAAGTCATATAATTTGTGCTATAGTCAGTAACATCTGAAGGTTCCAGATATTCCACATCATTGCCAAATTGGCACTGCCAGTTTTTAACTTTGCAACTCTTGTGAGTATAGTGTTAACAATATGGTTTTAATTTACATTTTACCAGTAGCTAATGCTATTGAACATCTTTTAACATGCATATTAGCAGTTTAAGACATCTTCTATCTTAAAGTATTTGTTTAAGAAGTTGCTTGCCCATTTTTCTTGAGCAGCCTCTCTCTTAGTGGCTGCTAGGGGTTCTTTATGTTTTCTGAAATGGGTCCTTTGTCAGATATTTGTGTTATAGATATCTTCTATCTTGAGGCCAGTCTTCTCATTCTTTTAAGGGTGTCTTTTGAAGAACAGTTCTTAATTTTCAGAGAGTTCAATATATTTATCTTTTCTTTTACAGCTGGTGTTTTTTTAATTTAAAGATTTATTTATTTATTCATGAGAGAAACAGAGGAAGAGAGAGAGGCAGAGACATAGGCAGAGGGAAAAGCAGTATCCCCTCATGGAGCCCAATGTGGGACTCGATCCCAGATCCCAGGATCATGCCCTGAGAGGAAGGCAGACATACTCAACCGCTGAGCCACCCAAGCATCCATACAGCTGGTGCTTTTGATGTCCTGTTTAACAAATTATTGTGGAATCGAGGAGCACATAGATCACAAAGATGATTATCTAGATTTTCCCTTGAAAGCTTTATATAAAATCCATCAAGAATTGATGGCTGGACACTTAAAGTAACATGGGTGACATCAAGATACATTTTACCCCCATATGAATGTTCAGTTGATCCAGTACAGTTTTTTAAAAATATACTTTCTCCTCAACTTTACTGCAGTATTAGCCCTCTTATAAAATTAAGTGATGTATGTGGATCCTTTTTTGGACTAGATTCTGTTATATTGGTGTATTTGCCTCACCTTTCACTAGTATCCCTCTGGCTTATTTTTTATAATTTTATAATAAGTTAATATTTGATCATATAGATCTTTCAGAGTTGTTCTTCAGATTGTCTAGCCTGTTTTTGATCCTCTGTTTTTGTGTATAATTTGAGAATAAGCTTGTCAATTTTCATTTAAAAAAAAAATGATGGAGGGCAGCCCCAGTGGCGGGGTGGTTTAGTGCCGCCTGCAGCCTGGGGTGTGATCCTGGGGACCCGGGATTGAGTCCCATGTCAGGCTCCCTTTGTGGAGCGTGCTTCTCTCTCTCTGCCTGTGTCTCTGCCTTTCTCTCTCTCTGTGTCTCTATGAATAAATAAACAAAATCTTAAAAAAAAAAAAGGTGGATTCTGGGATGTCTGGGTGGCACAGTCAGTCGGGCATCCTACTCTTCTTGGTTTTGGTTCAGGTTCTGTTAGCAGTGTGGAATCTGCTTGAGATTCTCTCTCCCTCTCCCTCTGCCACTCCTGCTCGTGCTCTTTCTCACTCTAAAAAAATAAATAAGTCTTCTTAAAAAATGATGGATTTTTATTGTCATTAATAGAATTTGTAGTTCCATTGGAAAGCAATTTCTGTTTTGAGGGCATTAGTCTATGAAGATGCCATATGCCTCATAGACCTTGCAGAAGCCTAGTTAGGTTTATTCAAAGATTTTTTTAAAGATAAAAAAGATAAAATTAATGTATGCTGACCTTGGTTTTAAATACTTTTTCTGTATTCTTATTAATTTCATCAATTTTATGGATTATTTTATTCCTTACATGCAAAATAATGATGTTTGTAAATAAAGGCAGTTTTATTTTTTTCTGTTGCAATACTAATAACTTTTATTTCTTTTTTTTTTTTTTTTTTTTTACTTTGTGGGCTAAAACTACTAATACAATGATAAATAGACATGATATGGTAGGCATCCTTGACTCCTGCTGGATCTCTAAAGAAACATTTTCAATTCACCATTAATAAGAATGATGTTTTTCTAGATTGTTTTTTAAGTACTTTATGATTTAGGAAAGGCATTTCTGTTTGTGATTGCTAACAATTTTTTTAAATTCATCTGTGCTGAATTTTATCAATTGTGTGATAATTTCATTGCAATATTGATACAGCTATTTCTGCATCTTGATACCTCTCCGATTTTCTTTAGGTAAATTATCATTAGAATTTCATGAATTTTAGGATGCTTGGGTGGCTCAGCAGATAAGCATCTGCCTTTGGCTCAGGTCATGATCCTGGGGTCCTGGGATCAAGTCCCACATCAGGCTCTCTGAAGGGAGCCTGCTTCTCCCTCTGCCTATGTTTCTGCCTCTCTTTGTATTTCTCATGAATAAATAAATAAAGTCTTAAAAAAAAAGAATTTCATGAATTTTTTTACTCTTTTCATAGAAATAATACTTTTTATACTATATTTTATTTTACTCTTTACCCTTTTCTGTTATCTTTTTGTTGTTCTACTATTTTTTTTAAAAGGTTTTATTTATTTATTTGAGAGAGAGAGAGAGAGAAAGCAAATAGGAGTAGGGGTCAGAGGGAGAGGGAGAAGCAGACTTTCCCACTGAGCAGGGAGCTCGACATGGGGCTAGATCTCAGGACCTGGGATTCATGACCTGAGTCTAAGGCAGACATTTAACAGACTGAGACTCCCAGGTACCCTGTTCTCCTATTTTTAACCTTAATTTATTATTGTTGTTGTTTTATCCTCCTTGCTATTTATTCTTTTAGTTCAATTATGTTTTTTATAGAACACACTCATATTTCAAAATCCAGGGTAATTCCTTATTAGTGTGTTGTTTTAGGTGTTCTAGATGGATTTTAGTTTTGCTATTTAGTTATTCTACTTGTTTTAATTGTAAGATTTGGGAAATTAAAAACTATATTTCCACTGTTGTCTTTTTTTGGGGGGGGAACTAAGACTCATAACTCCTACTTAATGCTATGCAACGTCTCAGACATAAAAAAATTGAATAAAATTTAATATTTTAGACTACTTTTTATAGTTTTTACTTTTAAAAAGATTTATTTGAGAGATAGTGTGCACATGCAGGTACCCGTATGAGCAGGGGAATGGGCAGGGGGAAAGGGAGAGAATCTCGTACAGACTCTGAGCCCAGTGGAGCCCACATGTGGCTCGATCACCCTAAAATCATAACATGGGCCAAAATCAAGAGTTGGAGGCTTAGCCAACTGAGCCATCCAGGAGCCCTTATATTTTTCTTGGTATATGCTTCAGTCCAATGTTTTATTTCCCAATACCTAATCTTTAAGGTGCAAAGACTATGAAGTTCACCTGTTGTCACCTTTCATAAACTACTGATAAGATAGTTCACTTGCCTTAAGATCATATTTCTCTTCATGAATCTGGTTCAAATGTGAAAATGTTTTATCATTCACAAAAGCAAATTCCACAAAAGGATGAAGCATTTTAAATAACTCTGTGATTCAATAATATTCAATTAGAAATAAAAATGAGAGTTTATATGTCCACAAGTGTGTTAATAGTAATAATATTAATAATGTATAATAATTAGTAATCTATGTATATGTCAGCATTGGAGTCTCTGAAATATCTTCTAAAAAATAAAACCCAGAAAACTAAGGATAGTTATTGGCTTGATTTATTATTGCTTTTGGTGATATAAATTTTATATTACTTTTGTGAAATTTTCTGATATGGTTCTCAATATATGGTTCAATATACATCATTTCCTGTTATTAATATTTTAGTTGATAGTTAGACTCTCTTACCTTACCCTGTTTCTCCTTTCTCTCCATCTCCTTCACTTTCCTGAATATAACCAAAACATTTGTACTTTAATTATATTTAAATAAAAAGTCAACATTTGCATGAGTTACTATGCAAAAATTATCACATAGAAAACATCACATTTATATTGTGTTGTACATTATGGCTGTATCTTTTTTATTATGTGCTATTTTGTTCTCCCTGAAGTTGAAATTTTGGCACAATTGGCTGCCTACCCAAGCATTGATTGTCTCCTTCCTTCTTAGTGGTAAAAAGTGTTTAGAAAGTCACATTGCACTCGAAATAAAAGCAGTTACATATCACCAGGTGCCAGTGGAAGTAGTATTTGGCAAATTTTTCTTTAAAAGGTGGCTTAAAAAATTAAAAATAAAATTTAAAAAGTGGCTTATCTAAGCAATAGCTCCTTTCTTCTGTCTGCTTTAATTCTACTAGTGAAAAATTCCAACTGATGGTCAGAACTCCAACACCATTTTAAGAGTTAGAATTTTTATTCTAAGGTCTCCTTAGGTACACCTATTACATTTGATACATCTTTAGCACTTAGTTCAAAAATTTTTTTCCTTTTCATTTTTTTCCATGATCTATACCTTACTTTTTTTTTTTTAAAGATTTTATTTATGTATTTGACACAGAGAGAGAGAGAGAGAATACAAGGTAGGCAGAACAGCAGACAGAGGGAGAGAGAAAAGCAGGCTCTCCCCTGAGCAGAACACCCCAATGTGAGCCTCCATTGCAGGACCCTGGGATCATGACCTGGGTGGATAGTAGATGTTTAACCAACTAAGCCACCCAGGTGCCCTGATCTGTACCTTATTTAAGAGTATTACATAAGGGTGCCTGGGTGGCTCAGTTGGTTAAGCACCTGCCTTCCACTCAATTCATGATCCCAGAGTCCTGTGATGGAGGCCTGCATCCAGCATTCTGCTCAGTGAGGAGTCTATTTCTTTTTCTCTTTCTCTCCCTGTTCTCATCACTTATTTTCTCTCTCAAATAAATAAATTAAATCTTAAGAAAAAAAAGTATTGCATAATTTTCAAAAATTTGGAGGATTTTCTGCATATTAAAATGTCATCAATTTCTTAGTTAATTAATTAATTTCTTAAGTTTACTCCACATAATCATATATAAAAATAATAATATAAGAATTTAAAACTTAGTTGACAATGTTTTATTTAAAATGCTATTATCACAATGTTATAAGCTACCAATTTAAAAAAGGAGAGTAGTAAATTGTGATTTATTTGCATCCTCTAAATTGTCAAAATTGTGAATAGATTAACAGTATATATATCATTATTTCAATAAATCCTACTGATCACTTACTATGTGTCATACTACCTTTAACACCCTCAAACTCTGATGATAAAACATCCACGATTCTTAGGAATTCATATTCCAGTGAGATAGCCATAGAATAAGGCAATATATACTTCAGGAAGGATGTGATTAAGTTTCAAAGTAGACACAGAGGAAAAGTGATTAATTTTCCTAAGGTGATTAAAAAAATATAGGGAGATTGACCACACTGCTACTTTAAATCATTAAGATTTTGTCACATGAATAAGAGCAAGCTGGACTTTCCATGTCTCATAATTCTACATTCAAACAATTGAAAGTTCTATACTAAAATTATCATACACACTTATTACAGCAATATATCTGATATTTATTATGAAAAATTGGATTAAGTATCTCATAGCATTCCAAATTTACATCTTCATGTCTAGCAACAATGATTCAATTTAGTTACATCTTATAGTTTAAAGGTCAAGGGAATGAGGTTTAGCTGTGTATCACTTAACAAAACTGATTACAGATATTTTGCCTCCTGGCATGGTAATGTGGAAATAGATCAGTAACACATCAAAAATAAGGAAGTAACAACAGAAAAATCATAAACCCAAAAAAACCTTTCCACATAGTCTTTTCAAACTGATGATTTATTTGGGTTAAAATATTATTTCTTCTTTGAGAATGGAAATGCCTGGGGATGTCTCTGTCGTGTGTTGGAACTATGTTTTGGCAAGTTTTGAATTCAGACATTAGAGCTTCTTTATAACAATGCATTTGTCAATTTTGTTCAGTGCAAATTAAAATTGAACTAGTTGAATCATATCGGGAAGTTTTTTTTCTTTTAAGATTTTATTTATTTATTCATGAGAGACACAGAGAGAGAGAGAGAGGCAGAGACACAGGCAGAGGGAGAAGCAGGCTCCATGCAGGGAGCCTGATGTGGGACTCAATCCCGGGACTTTAAGATCATGCCCTGGGCTGAAGGCAGGCGCTAAACCACTGAGCCAACCAGGGATCCAGGAAGTTTTTTTATTTCATACTATGCACCCTCTTCAGTTTTTTTATACCTACAGAGCCTCTCTGAAAAAGGGAGAGCTATACAAATAAATTTAAATAATTCAAAATTCAAATAAAAGGAGGATCCAGCAATTGCACTTCTTGGTATTTACCCAAAGAAGTTGAAAACTTATACCCACACAAAAACTTGTACATGGATGTCTTTAGCTGCTTTATTCACAATTGCCAAAACGTGGAAGCAACCAAAATGTCCTGCAGGAGGTGGGTGGAAAATTAAACTATGGTACATCCAGATAATCAAATAGTTTTTAGCACTAAAAAGAAATGAGCTACAAGCCATGAAAACATACAGGGAAATCTTAAATGCATATTACTAAGTGAAAGAAGTTTATATGCTAAGACTACAGATGGTATAAAATCAACTATATGACATTCTGGAGAAGACAAAATGATGGAGACAGTAGACATATCTGTGACTTCCAGAGGTTGGTGGGAAGAGTGGGTAGAGATAAAGTGGTAGAGGACAGAGGATTTTTAGGGCCATGGAACTCTTCCGTATGATACTATAATGGTGGATACATACCATTATATATGTGTCCAAATCAATAGAATGTATGGCATCAAAAGTGAACCCTCATGTAAACTATGAACTTTGAGTGATTATTATGTATCAGTGTAGATTCATTAATTGTAACAAATGTACCACCTTGTTGAGAGATATTGATAATGAGGGAGACTCTGCATGTGTGGAAGCAAAGGGTATGTGAGAAATCTGTGTACTTTCTTTTTGATTTTGCTGTGAATATGAAACTACTCTAAGAATGAAGTCTTCAAAACAAAAGCAAGCAAACAAAAACAGGAAGAAATGTGCAAGCAGATTCTTTAGAAAAAATTATTGATGGGATCAGTTAGTACTTTGATAATATTCTGTTGTTAGCTCAATAATTTATCAAATGGTTTGGTTTCACTATCACTCGTTGTTGGAGAAGTAAAAGGTGGGAGCAGCTGTGTTTCAAGATGATTTTTGTCAAGCTAATGACATGGAATTTAAAGTCTAGGATATTGGACTGATTAGTTAATGAAACTATTATTAAAAGTAATGTTTCCTTTCTCTAAAGATTCAGCAGATTGATGATTTCTAAAAATTGTAATTTGACAAAATTAGAGGATGGCTAACAGATCCAAGTGCTAAAAGGGTGTTATGTGCACCAGACCAGTATTTCAGTTATTATGATGTCACCATTCTTTGGTTAGTTAATAATACCAAGATCACTGTCCAAATCCATAAGGATTCATTATTTCCTCAAAAAATTGTTAAATTCTTAAAAGATGTTGTTTTGAACATAAATTAATGACAAAGAATGGTACAATGAACTCTCTTATCTCTTTTACCTAACTTCAGTAATGAGCAATTTGTGGGCAATCTTATTTTTCTTGGATCTCTAGTCATACCTCCAAATTTTTCTGAAGCAATCAAAGATATACTATAATTTTATACACATATATTTCAGTATATTTCTCCAAACAGTAGTTTCCTTTGAAACTACATATGTAGGGGCATCTGGTGGCTAAGTCCCTTAAGCATCTATCTTCAGCTTAGGTCATGATCCCAGGATCCTGGGATCCAGCACATTGGGCTCCCTGCTCAGCAGGAGAAGCCTGCTTCTTCCTCTGCCTCTGTCTCTGTCCCTTCCTCTGCCTCTGCCTCTGTCCCTCCCCCCTGCTCATGCTCTCCCTCTCTTTCTCAAATAAATGAATAAAATCTTTTAAAAATAAAAAAATAAAACTATTTATGTATATAATCATAAAGCTATTATCACATCTAAAGATGTTTAAAAATAATATCTTTAGTATCCAGTGTTCATCCTTCCCTTGTCTCATATGATTTACACTTTTACTTTGAATCATGATCCAAATAAGGACCATACATTGTAAATGATTGATAGCTATCTTAGTTCTCTTTAAACATATAGATTCTCTCTCTCTCTCGCAGCAATTTATTTCTTGAATAAATTAGCTCATTTGTTCTGAAGTTTACCATGGAATGCATACTGCTGACTGCATTCCTGATGACATTTAACATACTTTTATCTCTCCTATATATCTTATAAATTAGTATTTAGCTAGAGGCTTAATTAGATACAGGTTTGATTTTATGGCAGGAATCCTTCATTGGTGGTTTTATGTATTTCCATTACCAGGTATGTACTGTCTAGCTGTACTTTTTGTGCTATTAGGAGCCATTGATGATTAGTTTAGATACATTTAATTAAATAGGCATTTAAAAATGGTAATGTCCTAATTTATCACTTAATTTTTTACTAATTACCTAGATTTTTCCTAAAAATAGAGCTGTATTTCTTTATATGTATAATGGACTGACTTCCTCTCTTGAACTACGTATTGGAACTAATGTAGATATAACGTCAGAAAGTCAAAAAATAGGGATCCCTGGGTGGCGCAGCGGTTTGGTGCCTGCCTTTGGCCCAGGGCGCGATCCTGGAGACCCGGGATCGAATCCCACATCAGGCTCCCGGTGCTTGGAGCCTGCTTCTCCCTCTGCCTATGTCTCTGCCTCTCTCTCTCTCTCTCTGTGACTATCATAAATAAATAAAAATTAAAAAAAAATTTAAAAAAAAAAGAAAGTCAAAAAATATATATTTGGTTTCCCCCCATCCCATTTACCATTTCTAAAACTTCATTACTCCAGAACCTTGTTACTTTGGTATCCTCTAAAGGAGACCAAAGAGAACTGTGTGTGAGATTATAGACTCATTGATTGAAAAATATTTCCATTGTTTCAGTTAATTGTAGTTTTTATTATTATATAAGTTGGATCTTTTAGGAATAAGATACTGATAGAGTAAGTAGTTTGAGATTTACAAACTCTGGGGACAATTTCAATGAGAAATGAAAAGTGGAAGAAGCAGCATTGGGCATGAGAAGCCTCAGTCCAGAGTGATGATTGGACAAAATCTTAGTCAACTAGCACAGAGCTGTGAAACAGAGATTTTTGGAAGAGAAGTTCCATATTGGGCAGAAATGATCAAGCCTTTGTTCTACTGTGCTCAGCCATTGACTGTCTACATAAAATAAATAAAATACAGACAGCAACTATAGGGATTTTTAGCACTGGCTTGTATGGTATTTACATCTATGTTTTAAAAGAATGTTGTATATAAGACTGTTTATCAATCTATATGCTGAGTCACTTATTACCTGGTTTCTGTCACAAGTCCTAATTCTACTGTGGAAGCACAAAGCAGCTGTAGACAATAGGTAAAGAAATGGGCATAACTGTGTTCTAATAAAACTTCATTTACAAAAAAAGATGATGTTAAGAGACATTTGTCTGTAATTCTGGTTCAAGTCTTCTGAGAAAAAGGCACTGCAAGGATGTCTGCATAACACCTCTCTAAAATACAAGTGTAAAGATATTCTAGAATAGTAAAGCTTTCCTCCTTGGGAGATTTGCCTATACATCTAGGTGATAACCATAGTAAAAACTTACACCTTATTCCTGGAGACATTTAACTACATTCTAGAGTAAAATAATAGGGTCTGTCTCCAAGGCAAATGTTGGACAGGTTTGCTAGCAGCTTTCTTATAAGATTAGGAGAATTCTAGGTTCAGTGTTCCATGTCTGAAACACTAACTTATGTGGGCAGCAGCCACCTAGTTTGGCATTGCAACCTAGGTGGGAAGGAGAATCAATGTAATTAAAGTTGTTAAAATAAATTGTCTAAGTTTATTTAGGCTTGTTGTTTTCTTACTGATTGCATTTTTGGAAGTATGACAAGCCAAATTTAGGATTTGCTTGAACTCCTGATTTAACAGATAACAGGTCATATTTGGCCCCAAAACTTTGGAATGTTGACCCCTTCTCTGGATGATGATTATTTTTTACAATGTACAAAAGAAGTGTGCTCTCACCTCTGTCCAGTCCTAAGTATCTAATCCTGGGAATTTTCTCCCACACAGTAACCAAATGAGTATGCTAGGTATGCAAACCTGGATAAGCAGCCACTTGACTGAATACTTCATACTGATGGATTAAGTATGTCCGTCCTTTGAAAACTAAGGTTAACCTTTTGCATAATTGAGAGTGGTGAGAGAACTGAGAAAAATTCTTGATTACTTCATAAAAAAGAATGAAGGAGACAGTATTTGCTGAATGTCTAATTGGATTAATTATTTGTGTCACCAAACTAAGGATCAATAATAAGGATGAGTTTTAATGTCCTGCTATCTTCTATTTAGCTCTTCTTACTTGGTTCTGTGGAGCTATGGAAATATTTCCTCACTCAAAAAAATATTTATGTATTTGAGAGAGAGAGAGAGAGAGAGAGAGAGAAAACACCCAGTGGGGTGAAGGGCAAAGGGAGAAGCAGACTCCCCACTGAGCAGGCAACCTGATATGGGGCTTGATTCTAGGACCCTGAGATCATGACCTGAGTTGAAGACAGATGTTTAAGTGACTGAGTCATGCAGGCACCCCTCTTTCTCCACTTTTGGCAAAGGTTTGTTAAAGTCTTCTAGCCCTGCAGTGATGCTAAGCTTATATTGATTTTCCTTCATAATTATGTTAATATGAAAAGAGTTATGTAACTTATCTTATGCCATAAGAAACTCAGTTAAATTGAAAGATATATATGTATTTCTTTTTATAACGTTTGTGCAACCTATACATTAGAATTTAGAATGAAATTTAAATACACACAAAAGTAAAATCCATTTTGGGACAGTTTGGAAACTTCAGTTTTACTCTGCACCTGGATTGCAAGTTTCAGCTAAAATTATAAACTACATTTCAAACAAAAATCCCAAAGCCAAAATATAAAAGGTACAGAAATTAATTTGAAGGACAGTATATAATTAAACCCATTGATAAAATATAAATAGATCCTCTAGAAGTGGCATGTCACATCAGTGAATATTTACATGATAACAAAAGGCACCTGAATCTCCAACATGAATTTCAAAAAGCTTAAAGCTTTTTTGGAGCTCCTTTCAGGGAAGAGCTAATAGATTTTGATAGTCTTTCCCATTTTTGGGAGAGTTAATAAGCAAATTAATCAAATCCAACAGTGCAGTCATATTTACAGTCTTCAGAAATTCCAATCATGTGTCTGCAAATATTTGCTCATGAAAACTAAAGGTATACTACTTAAATGGTCAGCTTTAACAGTAATATTTGGTCGGCTAAGAGTCTCCAGAAAAAATTTATCAACTAAACCGAATGATATCAATCTCATTTAACCGAAGACTGGAAGAGCTGCTAGACTTGTTTTTCCTTTCTTTGGCAGATCAAAAGCCAACTATCCATCTTGACATATTCTAGTATATACATGTTGTTAGCAATATGAAAATGACACTGTATCTTACTAGTTTGTACTGTGTGTGTGTTGACTAAAGGTAACCTGGATATATTTGATTAAGGATGTGCTATATGCTTGTTCCTATACTCAGGAAAAAATACTGAATGAGATTCTTAACACTGCCAAATCTCTTGCAAGGGAACACACTTTCTATGTAGACATCTGGATATATGTGTTCACTTAAACATATATAAAGAGTTCTATAACTTTTCTTATGCCATAAAGAACTAGAAAATGTATATAAATATGTTTAAATATATATATATATACAACTGTATACATTTAAATAAATGCATATGTGTGTATGCATACATGTGGCTATAAATGCATATATATTAAATTTATATATTATATATATACAAATCTATCTAGACATTAAATTGATTATATGTGTATATATAATTTAAATGAATTCTTGTCTACTTTGTAATTTGTAATATAATCAATCTGTTCTTAGGAAATGATTTGCCCACAAGTTGTTCTAGGTCCTACTTGGAACAATTTGAATGTGAAGTAATTGTTTCCAGTGCATCAATCTTTACAGAGTTATGTATTATTTGTATCAAAAAGTTCTGATAAGTTGACTTAGGAACAGCCCTGGTGGTGCTGGATTTTATCATAAGGGATAAACCTGACTAAGTTATATTCACATTTTATTCCCAGTGAATGCATCTGAGTTAGTTTCTGCTTTCATAACAACTTCAGGAATATATTCTGGACAAGCTAAAAAGCCATGAACCCTGCTCAACTTTAGACCTTGATTTCACTGGTTTCAAACTTCTTTGTATTCACAGTAGGCCCAAAGTATTTATTGGAAGATAGAGAACAGGAAATATTCAATCTTGGTAGATGCCCTGCAGTTTTCTGAGAATCCTTTTCCTCGGTATCAGAAAGAGGCCCATTTCTCTTCAGAATCTTGTTATCATTTGTGAACAAAGTGAAGCCACAAATATTAATGATTTTCTTTCTTTTTTTAAAGGTTTTATTTATTTATTCATGAGAGGCACAGACAGAGAGAAGCAGAGACATAAACAGAGGGAGAAGCAAGCTCCATGCAGAGAGCCAATGTGGGACTCAATCCTGGATCCCAGAATCATGCCCTGGGCCAAAGGCAGATGCTCAACCACTGAGCCACCCAGGCATCCCTGATTTTCTCTTAATATCAACTGTGGAGAGACTTAATTTAGGAAACCTACCTAACAAAGTTTAAAAACTTGTGAATTATGAGTTCTGGTGGTACTTTTGGTTTTATTTTTCACATTATTTCTTTATTTTGCTCCAAGTTGTCAACATCTTTTAGAAAGATACCTTTATGATGGAATATGATACATAGATTAACTGGAATATGATGCATAGATTAACTGTATAACTACATAAATTAAGCACAGGATGGATATTATCAAGTTGTCTGGCACAATTTTGACTGAAGTATTGGCAATTTTCTTTTTTTGAAATTTTGTGTTTAATGCTAAAAATCAGTAACTTTTATGGTCATACACTTACTCTTGTCTTCTCATGAGTGTTGGACATTTTCATTATGTTATTTCTAATTTTAAATTTGATTTATTGGCAAAAAAATAATTCTCCAACTTATTTTTATTATAGACTTTGAAATCAATTCACAGCTATTATAGCCATCTTTATATCATTGTCATTATCTAAGTAATAAAAACTCATACTATCATTATAATAACTACATGCCAACTGATATTCTCATCATGAGTAAGGGATTATTATTCTGCTGAGGCAGCCATATTCTCTGATCAAAGTCCCCAGAAATTCTTAGCTTATTTATCTCTCTTTTTCAGGAAGAAATTTCCTCAACCTTCTTTCTAATAATTCAGCAGCTTTAATAAATAAGAATTAACCACTTTATACAGCCATAGCAAAGTCAAAAGATAAAATGAATTCCCTCTATGAATCAATAACCCATGATTAAGATGCCCATACATCCAAGTTGCCAGAACAGTCCTGATTTACAGCTGGTGTCTAGACACTCAGTCTGGTGTTGGATTTATTTATTTATTTATTTATTTATTTATTTATTTATTTTTGGATTTATTTTTAATAAAATATTTTTAATAATAATTCCATCAAAATAAGCTGGGATGAATATGACCTCCATGTATACTTTTAGCTGCTTGTTTTTATTTAATAGCCTTTGACATGCACAAACGATGAACAGATTTCTGTTAAATGTGTTGGAATCTAAAAAATGACCAACAATAACCTAAGGCTTTCCAGAAGCAGCACTAACACTTACTTTCAAGGACAGTGAGAAGAGCTTTATTGATAAAATAAAATATGCTGAGACTCTGTGACACCAATGGGTGAGGACATCTAACTCTTGCTCACAGTGATGAGGAATATATGATGATGTTGCCTCTACTGACAACCTAGGGTACCAGCCAGTGAGCTTCTATGATGCATAGAGGCTGGAAAATACTGTGGCCTGGAAAATACACTAAGCTTGTTCATATTAATAAGCTAAAAATTGAAATCATATCTTTAATGAAAAATTAGGGGCTGAATTGGTGTTTCTCAAAAAGCTGATGATAAACATACAACTTGAACAACATTTTTGTTGACATTTACCACCACCATGGGGACAATATTGATTTCTCTAACATGAAAATCAGAAGACACAAATCTGCTGAAGAAAACTGCATTTGTTTCATAGGTAAGTAGGTTTTTAAAGAAGATTAAAACTGAAGATTATATATACTTTAACACTTGTAACCATAGAAGCAGTAACATTTCATTCCAAGAAGCATTTTTTTTTTTTTTTTTTGCTTTCAGAAATCATTTAAACAATTTTCTTTCCTTTTTCATTCCAATTTTTTTTTATGTACAAAAAGTGGTGTGGTAGATCTTAAAATGTTATCCTCATTGACAGTTGTATATCAGTGTCAGAAATTTTAAAAAAATATTTGTTTCTAAAAAAGTTTGACTTTTAAAGTTACAATATAAAAAAATTGCAAATTCCTTCCATCAAACTTGAAACATATTATATAATTGCTAATATTATTATAAATTCAGATAAAAAGCCCAACTTTATTTTTTTTAAAGATTTATTTATTTTTTCATGACAGAGGGAGAGAGAGAGAGAGAGAGAGGCAGAGACACAGGCAGAGGGAGAAGCAGGCTCCATGCAGGGAGCCTGACGTGGGACTCAATCTCAGGTCTCCAGGATCACACCCTGGGCTGAAGGCAGCGCTAAACCGCTGGGCCACTGGGCTGCCCAAAAAGCCCAACTTTAAAAATAAAATCATTTGCCTAAGTGGTGATAATGCAAATACTAATTTAGATGTAGCATCGTGTTGGATTAAAAGCAATGTTCTTAGGAAATTGAGAACCTAGGACACATAAATGGGCTTGGACTTGGTTGATGTGCACACATAATTTAAGATTGAGTATGATCAAGTCATGGTATTCTACAATCCAAGTAGAAAATTAAATTGTCAAAATATATAAAAGTTATAATAAATACACAGAATAACAGGACTATAAAATATTTGTGACAAAACTGATGTTGAATAGAAAATAATGCCTTGGCATGACAGCAAATACTTTCTTTCACTGCTCCCTATTATTAATTGTATTTTATTCTGCATGTCAGAGAGTACTACCTCCAATTCTTTCCTTTGGGGTGAACTTTTCCTTCTTGTCATATTGTCCAGAAAAGAAAGGAAGAAGGAAGCAAACAAAAGAACTCCAGCCTCCAGTAAAAACAGCAGTAACAACAACAACAACAATTACAACAACTTCAGAAAGTGTTTCTGGTATATGCAGTTTACACTCTGCTGTTGTCTTTTGATTGTTCTTTCTCACCAGAATGAAACTGGACCATTTTCTTCCACTATACATTAAAATAAACTCAAAATGGATGAAAGACCTAAATATGAGACAGAAATCCATAAAAATCCTAAAGGATAACAGAGGCATCAATCTCTGTGACCTTAGCCACAACAGCTTCTTGCTAGATGTCTCCAAAGTTGAGGGAATCAAAGGCAAGCATGAACCAATGGGGTTTCATCAAGAGCAAAAGCTTTTGCACAGCAAGGGAGACTGTTGACAAAACTAAAAGACAACTGATAAAATGGGAGAAGATATTCCCGAATGTCTTATCAGATAAAAGGCTAATATCCGAAATCAATAATGAACTTGTCAAACTCAACATCCAAAGAACAAATAATCCAATCAAGAAATGGCAGAAGACATGAACAGATATTTCTCTAAAAAAGACATACAGATGGCCAAGGCCAACAGACACATGAAAAAAAATGCTCAACATCACTTGGCGTCAGGGAAATACAAATCAAAACCACAATGAGATACCACCTCACACCTAGTCAGAATAGCTAATTTTTTAAAAAAATTTTTATTATTTTTTTTCAGAATAGCTAAAATTAACAGTTCAAGAAACACTAGATGTGGGTAAGAATGTGGAGAAAGGGAAGCCCTCTTACACTGTTAGTAGGAATGTGAACTGGTGCAGCCACTCTGTAAGACAATATGGAGGTTCCTCAAAAAGTTAAAATAGAGCTATCTTAAGAGCTAGCAATTGCACAACTAGGTATTTATCCAAAGGATACAAAAATAATGATGCATAGGAGCACATGCACCCCAATGTTTATAGCAGCAATGTTCACAATAGCAAAATATGAAAAGAACCTAGTTGTCTATTGATGTGTATACATCTTATCTATCCATTCATCTTTCAATAGACAACTATATATATATATATATATATATATATATATATATACCCACACCCCGACCCACACCCCACACACACCGTATGGGGTATATATTTATTTAAATATTTAATTTAAATAATTTAAATATTTTAATTTATTTAAATATTAAAACATGTATATGTTCCATTGTATATAACAGAATATTAGTCATCAAAAAAAATAAAATCTTGCCATTTGTAACAATGTGGATAGAAGTAGAGGGTATTATGTTAAGTGAAATAAGCCAGTTAGAGAGAGACAAATATATGATTTCACTTATATGTGGAATTTAAGAAACAAAAAAATGAATGAAGGGAAGGAAAAATAAGATGAAAGCAGAGAGGGAGACAAATCATAAGAGACTCTTAACTATAGGAAACAAACTGAGGGTGCTGGAAGGGAGATGGGTGGGGCGGATGGGGTAACTGGGTGATGGGCATTAAGGAGCGCACTTGATGGAATGAGCACTGGGTATTATATGCTACTGATGAATCACTAAATTTACCTCTGAAACTAATAATACACTATATGTTAATTAAATCTAATTTAAATTTTAAAAAACAAATAAAAGTATACTGGCAGAAAAAAAAACAAATGTTTAAGACTTTGAAATGCTTTGTAACTCAAACTAAATTATTTGAATTCCATTAACGTTTTTGTTAGTGGGTTTTAAAAATTGTATTTACATTTTGTTCTGAACCTTTGAAACATTTTTTAAGAAATTTTTAATCAAATTTTTAATCAAGTTTCCAATGAATGGAGGATCAAAAAACTTTAGTTTTCAAAGTCTTCATCAAATTGTAATTACTAAGAAGATGCTTGTAAACAAGAAAGTATTGACATTTATATTTATAAAAGCAAGAGAGGAAATGTTACAAATTAACAATTGGTGCACAAATGAGGCACACATTATAATTTTAAAATTCTATACCTGTTTTTGGAATAGTTCAACCTGTGGAAGAAATTTTTGATGGACCTCCAAAATGTAATTGGATAAATTTATATTCTGTACCAGAATGGAAATAAATTCCAAAGGTTTATAATTTTGATAAATCTAAGCTCAGTTAAATATTAAAAAAATCATAAACATATGAAACACTTTTTTATTGTAAAAATATATGCCAAAGTAGGTACTGGGACTTGAGGAGGAAAAAATGAAACCTTTTCAGCTATGACTTATTAATATCTATAAATTATTTTTATTTTTATTATTATTTTATTTTATTTTTATTATTTATTATTTATTTATTTATTATTTTTATCATTATTTTATTTTATTTTATTTTTATTTTATTTTATTTTATTATTTTATTATTATTATTATTTATTATATTATTTATGTATTATTTATTTTATTTTAATTTTATTATTTTTATTTAAAATATTTTATTAATATCTATAAATTTAAATATTAAGACATAGAATTTAAAACATCAACTATTTTGCAGCTTTTGCTCTTAATTTACTAGAATCCTAGGATCGATATTTTCTTTGTTTAAAATATTATAGTTCGGGGATCCCTTGGTGGCGCAGCAGTTTAGCGCCTGCCTGTGGCCCAGGGTGCGATCCTGGAGACCCGGGATCGAATCCCACATCGGGTTCCCGGTGCATTGAGCCTGCTCCTCCCTCTGCCTGTGTCTCTGCCTCTCTCTCTCTCTCTCTCTGTGTGTGACTATCATAAATAAAAAAATAAAATATTATAGTTCATGTATCAATTATACTTTAATTAAATTTATTTATTTATTTATTTATTTATTTATTTATTTATTGGGAAAGCATCTCATTCTACACCATCCCACATATTTCACTATTCAGATGTTTATGAACCAAGTCCATGTGATTTTTTTTTTTTTTGAAGTTCAAATGGTTCTGTGGTTTTCAAACTTCTCTATACAGCTAGCTATATTCTTGAACATGATGAAAAAAAGTAAATCATAGTTCCTATTATCTTGGAGAATCTGTATACCTCAAATCCCTCTTGAGACTTGGAGAAACTCCTCTCCCTTTCTCTATTTTTATGTCTGTCTTTTTGAAGTCCCTCATCTTGCCCTCCTTCCCTTCTGGAACACCAGAAGGAGGGGTTCTCTACAGTTTCATTTTTGTAGCTTTACCATTTAATTTACCTAGAGGCTAAGAGGCATGTATGATCTAGCAACCTTATTCATTTTATTAGTAGGAGTAAAAGTGAAAGGGTAATGTCAGCTAATGATCCTACATCAGCTGTTTAGAGCTTCATTGACCATTTCTCTCAAGGCTGACATGGTTCTTTTTATCCATTTCCCACGAGGAGAATATGCTGTTTCCTTCTGATAGAATCACATAATAGGATTGCTTAGTAGCTGCAATGTTTAAAGAACACAAGGTATGAATCGTATATGCTATGTATAAATTTCCAATTTCTGCATCTGTTGGCTATATAGGCTTTAATGAAATACCTAGATAAGTCTTTGTTCCTTATTCATAGGACAGTGGTAACAACATCCAAAGCATGGAGATTTGTGAAAATCCTGTTGGCATTCAGTATTTTGTTAGATTTATTTTTTCCCACTCATCTTAAATTTGAGGTAGTTGGTAGTGATGGGTGGAGTGTAATAGATTTGTCAAAATTCATTTGTAATTTATTATTATCATAGTTTGTGTGGGTTTTGTTGTCGTTGCTGTTGTTCCAAATAACTCCAAAGTTACAACTCTCAATTGACAATAAAAAATATAATGTGAAATCTGGAAACTTTACAGCTAACAGGTTAAAGCTAAAGGTCTCATTGTCCTAGGTGCTATTGCCCCAGGTATGGCTTAAGTCAAGTTTCAAAGATGTGAACCTTATCTTTTAAGTTACAATAAATGTATTTTATTTTGATAGCAAGCAACTTCCTTCAGGCTTAGGTCAGAATTTCTCTGAAGTAAATTGACAACATATCTGTACTTTTCCACACTTCTCAGTAAACCATTATAGCTTTGTTTTGGCTCTCTTGTAAAATTTATGTGTTTTTTTAAAATTCCTTACACATGTATTTTAAGACTGCAAGGTCAAGGATGTCTGTTTGCAATGGGCCTTGCCAGATATATATCACCAACCCAAGAAAGAGGAGAAAATCTTCCCCTACTTTCTTAATTGGGATCCTTCTAGGAGAGGGCCTTATATTTCTTTGCATCCATTTCTAGGATGAAAATAGTCCTATCTTGTTCATTTTTTTTTCTTCTCAAGATATAGATAGGCTCACCCCTACTACATATAATAGTCTCATTGAGAGTATTAAAGCTACATGTCCATTCCTTCCGAAATTTCTGCATTCATTTTACTCATGGTGATATCTCAATAACATCATTACCCAGAAATGCTATGGTGGTGGGAAAAATAGAACAGATGCTATGTGCATTGTCACCAGATAGCAGGGAGGAGAACTGAGTACTTAGTAACCCTTGAAGGGATAATTGAGTTATCTGTGGTGGATCCACTGGAATTTATTATTTTCTTAACTACTGATAGGTGGTACTTAGTCTTGGCCTTGAGTGCTTGAATGATTGCATTGTTATGGTGATAGTATGTCCAACATTGCTAATGATTGGAGCATTGATTATAGGCCTCCCTTTAAAACACACATAAAAGCTTGTGACAAAGACTTAATTTGAGATGACTCAGAGGTTGATCTTCCTTTTTCTAAAAAATATTTCAGTAGCAGCTGTGTTTTCTGGCAGAAATTCTGCCCAAATGCTGACCTAGCTTGACCCTGGAGATCCCTTTCGGAAACACAATTTTGTGGATAGCTTTCTTATTAACAAATGAACCTTATTAAGGTCCAGTAAGAGATACCCATCCACTAGTAAAATGTAACAGTTTTGCATCACTCTACTTGTTAACTTTTATTCATTTAATCACAAGAATGCAACTATCTGTGTTGCAATGGGTAAAACATTAACAAATGAAAGCAGGATTTTAGCTAAGATTGATGTTTAGTTTATATGTATCTTGGTTATATAGATTGTGAGGACATAAAAGTACTTCATTTTTTTTTTTTTTTTTTGTCAAATTCTCACATGTTTTGAGTCCCGTCCCCCCCCCCCCCCCCCCCATCCACTGCTCCAATACCTTGGAAATTTCTTTAGAATTCCCAGATCTGCACACAGGGGGTATACAGGACCTCACTCCAACTCTGTCTACTGTTGATTAGTGCTATGCCTCCTAGGCAGTCCCAAAGACCCCTACCTTTTCGTGACCACTATTAGCTCTTTCTCACCTTTGTCCCATGCCTGTGAGTTAGCAAGGTCACCATAGCTCTTGAACATCTGTTTTTATCTATCTCCAGGGTCAGAGTAGGCCTAGATACAAGCTAATGAGGGTGATGGTATTTCCATGACGGGGATGGCAGTACTCCAGAGGGCAAACACTCAGTCTCCATGTGCATGCCTCACAGACCAATGTGCCATTAGCCAGTCTTCCTTCACAGGTACCTTTGTGTTATCATTAATACAAATACAAACTACAACCTATACAGTACTTGCCTCAACAGAGCCAGGGATACTGGGAATAAAGCCAGGAGCAGTTATGAGACACACATCAAGCATTGGTTTATACAGGGGCTCTTGCAAATAGGGATTGTAAGTAACAGAAAAAATGATTGTGAGTAGTAGATTTTGGGTTGTTGGGGGGTTGGGAACACCCAGGTGTGGATATTCCTTTTTACTATTAGAGATCAATTTCATTGCCATTTAATAGGATGGCTTGTTAAAACCAACTGAATTCCCACATATATTAGGCATTATAACAAAATTATTAGAAATGAAATATAAAGCTTATATAGTAGTCAATTTATGTTGCACATAATCCTTTTTTATTTCAAGTTTTTATTTAAATTTTAGTTAACATAGAATGTAATATTAATTGCAAGAGTTGAATTTAGTGATTCATCACTTACATATAACATCTGGTGCTCATAACAGCAAATGCGCTTCTTAATACTTATCACACATTTAACCCATGACTGCATCTACTCCACCTCTGGCAGCCCTGTTTGTTCTCTATAGTTAAGAGTCTCTTATGGTTTGCCTCCCTCTCTGTTTTTTTTTTTTTTCCCTTTCCGCTATGTTCACCTGTTTTGTTTCTTAAATTCCACATTTGAGTGAAATCATATGGTATTTGTCTTTCTCTGACTGACTTATTCAGCTTAGCTTGATACAAACTAGTTCCATCCATATTGTTGCAAATGGTAAGATTTCATTCTTTTTGATGGCTGAGCCTGAGTAATATTTAATGGCATATATAATATATATATTATATATATATAAATTATATATATACACACTGCATCCTCTTTATCCATTTATCAGTTGATGGACATTTAGTTTCTTTCATAATTTTATTATTGTTGATAATGCTGCTATAAACATTGGGATGCATGTGTCCCTTTGGATAAGTATTTTTGTATCCTTTGGATAAATATCTGGCAGTGCAATTGCTGGGTTGTAAGGTAATTCTATCTTTAACCTTTTGAGGAATCTCCATACTGTTTTCTAGAGTAGTTGCAACAGTTGCATTCTCACCAACAGTGTAAGAGGGTTCCCCTTCCTCTGCATCCTCACCAACATCTGTTGTTTCTTGAATTGTTAATTTTATCCATTCTGACAGGTGTGAGGTGGTATCTCATTGTGGTTTTGACTTGTATTTCCTGGATGATGAGTGATGTTGAGCACCTTTTCATGTGTCTGTTAGCCATTTGTATGCTTTCTTTGGATTCTAAACATATAATTAACCCTATTGATATTATAATTATCATTACTATCCTTACTGTACTGATGAGAAACTGATGCCCAGTGATGCTATTTAAAATTTAAGTAGCTAGTGTGTTTTAATCATCTCTTATTCATCCTATTGGTGAAAAAAGGATTCCCATCCAAAGTTATGAGGAATGGTCAAGCATGCAATATTTGATATTAGACAGATAAGATCAATAGAAATTTATTAGTAACATATACTCATAACTGAGATGATAAGCATAACAAGCCATTCGGGGCCAGACAGGAGTTACAATGAGGTACACAGTGAATGACCACAGCTTTGATAGGAAAATTTTGTTATCATCAAGAGGATGAGGTGCCTCCTACTCATGCATAAGGATGTGATTGACATAAATCATTCCTCAGGCAGGCAGAGAACTAGAACAGCTACTTAGGGATAAGTGGGGGATACGCCATTTTGCTGGAGGAAGTTGTTGGAAAAGCAGAGGGAGGGAAATTGTCATTAGGTCATTCAAAGCTCTTTGGGTTTCACCAGGTGCTGGACAGCAGATAATATTGGGCCTTAATTTTTAGACCTTACAATAGAAGTATCATGGTTCATATCTTAAGCAGTCATGTAAATTTTTGTGATGTGATGTGATGTGATGATGTTGAAGTTAGAGATGTTGAACTTATAAAATTTTGACAGTACCATAAGAGCTACAAAAACTTTAATATCATTTCTTTTAGTTCTCTGGTGTTAAGAAAGAATAGAATAGCATCAACAAGATGGCAGAATGGGAGATTCCAGCATAAACATAAACATTATTTTACAGCCACCCATAGATAAAAACACCTTTCATGAGAGCTCCAGAATCCAGGTAATAGATTACAGCATGCTGGTAGAACACAAATAAAAGAAACAATGTATTTTAAAAAGTTAAGAACAGTTTCATTTTACCTGCATCATCTGTTCCCCCAAGCCAGTATAGCTTTTTGCTCTGCAAATCTCTAGGTGAAAGAAGAAGCGAAGTAAGTGTTCAACTATGTTAGCCTTTGTAGGCATATCTCTGAGAGATATGCTTTGGTTGTACTCCCCACAAAATATAGTGGAAATCAACACAGCTGGAAGATTTCAACAGCCAACCATGGTCCCTGGTAGAGTATTCTCTCATGTACCTAGGCAGCTAGCCCACCTACAGACTCCACCAACCAATCCACCCAGAATCTTGGCCAGATTCAATGATGAAAGTTTCCCTTACCAAAGCTAGTCCATAAAGACTGAAAGGGTGACTGGTTCTTCAAATACAAGGACATGAATGCAAGGCTACAAAGATCATGAAGAATAAGGGAAACATCACATTACCAAAGGAACAAAATAAAGTTTCAACAATCAATCTTTAAAAAATGGAGCTCTACAGGGACACCTGGGTGGCTCAGCAGTTGACGGTCTGCCTTTGGCTCAGGGTGTGATCCTGGAGTCATGAGAATGAGTCCCACATTGGGCTCCCTGCATGGAGCCTGCTTCTCTCTCTGCCTATGTCTCTGCCTCTTTCTCTCTGTCTCTCATGAATAAATAAATATAATCTTTTAAAAAATATGGAGCTCTACAATAGTCCAATAGTGGAATAAAGCTAAGTATCCATTATTAAAGAAAATGTTATATGTATATAATGGAATGTTATTCAGCCTCACAAAGAAAAGGAAATCTTGTAACTTATGACAATATGGGTACACCTGGAGGACATTATGCTAAGTGAAATAAACCAGGACTAGGAAGACAAATACTGCATGATCTCACTCATATGTGTAATCTAAAAATAGTTGAACTTAATGAAGCAGAGAGTAGAATGATGATTACCAGGGCTAGAGAGTAGTGTATTGGGGGGGAAATAAGGAGGTGTTACTTAAAGAGTACAAAGTTTGGGGGCACCTGGTAGGCTTAGTGGTTGAGCATCTGCCTTTGGCTTAGGTCATGATCCTGGTGTCCTGGAATGGAGTCCCACATCAGGCTCCACACAGGGAGCCTGCTTCTCCCTCTGCCAATGTCTCTGTCTCTGTGTGTGTGTGTGTTTCTTATGAATAAATAAATAAAAACAAACAAAAAAGAGTACAAAGTTTTATTTATACTGGATGAATAAATCCAAGATCTAATATATAGCTTGATGACTATAATTAATAATACTGTATCGAGTACTGTAAATATGCTGAGAGAATAGATTTCAGGTGCTCTCATCACAGAAAAATGGCAACTATGTGAGGAGATGATATGTTAATTAGCTTGACTACAGTAAACATTTTATGATATATATATATATACTATGTATGTATATAAAATCATCATGTTATATAACTTAAATATATATGTTTAATTTTATTTTTACTTAAGTTACTTTTTTAAAAAAAAAGAAATGGAGCTCTATGAACTGGTTAGCAGAGATTTCAAAATAATTATTTTGAAACTCAGTGAGCTACAAGTGAACACAGATAGACAACTAAAATCAAATAAGGAAAACAAAATATGAAACAAAATGAGAAGTTCAACAAAGGGGACAAGTAGAAATTATTAAAAAAAACAGAAAATATGGAGCTGAAGAATACAATGTATGAAAATTTCAGTAGAGGATTTCAACAGAAGATGCAATGAAGCAGAGAAAAGAATCATTGAACTCAAAGACAGGTCATTTGAAATGATCCAGTCAGAAGAACAAAAAAAAAAAAAAAAGAGAGAAAGTAAAGAGTATAATACATACAATTGTTGTTATTAAGATATTTCTTCTCTATTTAAATGACTATTTAATGGATAAATGACTTTTAAGAAGCTTAATGTAATTCTGTATATAGAAACATGGCTCACACTGGAGTCTTACTGAGGTAGTGATAGTTGTGTCCAAAAATGTCACACCAGAATTGGTGACTTGAAAATACTAGACTGATTTCAAGGATGGTTTACAGTTCATATGGATAAAACTTGTGAGGCATGAAGTATATGCAGAGAGATTACAAATTTAGACCAACCTCAAAGATAGAGCAGAGTCTCCAGAATTGTTCTCACTTCTGATGCCATCTACAAATTCAGGTGCTTCCCCCAAACTCCTTCAGATTTGATAATTCTCTAGAAAGACTCAGAGAACTCACTGAGAGATGTTATGCTCTCTGCTAAAATTTATAAAGGGTAAAGATATAGATTAAAATCAGCCAAAGTAAGAGATTCATAGATCACAATTCAGGAGGATCAAATTGGACCTTCTTTTGTCCTCCCCCACTGGAATTAAGATGCATCACTCCTCCAACATTGACATGTGATAATACTCATGGATTACTGACTACCAGAGAAATGAACTCAAGCTTCAATGTCCAGAGATTTTATTAAATTTCCATTACTAGGCATGATTGATAAATTGATTGCCTACATGGTTGATTTCGGTCTCATATGATTCATATCACATATATGATTCGGTCTCATATGATTCATATCACACAAACCAGAGCCCCCACACAAAGTCACATTGTAAAAACTATTCAGTATGATGTAGAGTCCTCAAATAAACCAAGACCTGCCTATTTTGCACAATATTCCAGGGGTTAAGATATTACCACCTAAAAGATGAAAGCAAAGGTAAGAACTCCTTGGACAACTGCAAATTCTTCATTATACAAATAACATCATTTTAAATATTTGAATTCTATTAACTCACTAGTTCTCAATATCCTGCATACCACTTCTGATTATATTCATATAAAGAAAAGAATACATTTTAATCTCAACCTTTGTCATAGTTTTTTGTTTAGTATGTAATGTATATCTTTTATAGTTAAAAGTAAAATGTATATATAAAAATAATATTGCTAGAATATTTTCTTCCCACTAGAACAAAATACTTGAGGAAAAATCTGAATCTTCTACCTATTTGCAATAATTATTCTTTTGATATTTTAAAAATTCATTATTAAGATGGGTATGATATGTGTTGGTAAAAATACAGCTACCTTTTATTAAAATCATGATTAAGCCTCAGGTATTTGAAAATAAATTTTGCTTTTATTATAATTTTTATTTGTTTTGTTTAGAATTGTTTTAGTTATTGATTAGAAAATGTTTTCAAGGTATAAAAAAAGTATCTTCTGTTTATTTGCTTGGCTCTGAATTCTGGAATATTCTTTTTTAAACTCCTAGATCATATTTCTAAAGTATCCTTGTATTGTAGTCTATAAAAAGTAAATTCTCTTGGATTTGCTGGTCTTTTTTTCTTGATGTAGCACCCCTGACATGACATGAATTTTAGAGGTGGAGGTTGAAATACTCAGCCATAAAATCTTGTTTTTCTCTTTTGAAGTTCTAGGAAAGAAAAAAAAAAGTAGATGGCTGTGACATTTGCCATCAATTAAATGAGTTAAGTTTAAAAATCTGTAGCTTGGCCATCTGTTCATTTTCTTCAATTTAGTTCTGCCTAAAGTCAGTTTGTTACCAGCTAAGAGATTCTGTCTTATAAAAAGAAAATCTTTTGACTGAACAGCAAAATTGTACCTCAGATGTGGCTAAGAGAGGGAGATTATTATGACTTCTTCTATTAAAGTGTCCTAATTTCATTAACACATAAACTACTTAAGCAAGTCAGAAATAAATTCACCCTCCTCTTTTAAGAATTTATTTATTTATTTGAGAGAGTGAGAGAGAGAGAGTGAGCATGAGCCGGGGTGGGGGTAAAGAGGCAGAGGGAGAGAGAGAGAAGCAGACTCCCTAGCAAAGCAGGGAGCCCCATGCTGGGCTGGATCCCAGGAATACCTGCGCCGATGGCAGACCCTTAACTGACTGAGCCACCAGGCACCCCCACATTCTTCTTTTTGAACCAAAGTTTCTATGGCTGGGGTATGAGGCCTGATCCTCTTGGAGTCCTACCACAGAAGTACATTATATAAGATTGGGAGTTGGGTTTCTTTCTTTTTGTGCTTCCTCAGGTAAGACTATGGCTATTACTGTAATACCCTTGCATGGTTCTTCATTTTCTCAGGATTTAAATGCTATTTGCTTCAAGTTTTTACTAATAGAGCCTTTTTAAGCAATTGAGACTTGATGGATTCTAATGAGGGCAGGGATGCTATAATTGCCCTTATTAATGTTTTGTAACTGATTTGGACTAACTGCAATGTACACTTTCTAAATTAATGGTTTCAATCAAGTAAAAATTGACCAAGTTCCTAAGGTCAATCAATAAAGTAGTCAGTGATTCATTAAAATAATGCTTATCATTAGGACAGGCAAGCACGTAAGAGGCAAAAGAGAAGAGGATGGATGTCAATGGCTTGCTGCCGAGTGGCAGGTCCTAATTCAGTTGTTTGTGCTTTTTCAATATTAAAAACAAACTTTAAGTTAGCATAGGACATTTTATTGGAGTTATCTTGAAACCACTAAAACTTAAGAGGTTAATCCATACCAAGTTGAGGAGTTTTTCCTTAAGGAAAAAAAAAAAGCAATTCATTCATGTCAAGCCAATGATCATTTTGGTTTAACTTGCAGGTAACAGTTCTCCACCAACTCCCTATTTTACTCCTCAGCAAAAAAATGGCATGTCATCAGCTTGATTGCAATTTCATTATTGCCTACGCTGAAGTACATTCACCTGGCAGCAAAGCCCATTTAATAATTGACTATATGTTCTCTGGAGCTTCTGACATGCACAAGTAACCACTAATTGTTTGGTCTCCGACTGGTTCCCTTGAGGCCCTGGGAATGCAAGGTCTTCCCTATTAGCCTTCTATTTACCTTGGCAATTTCACCTCAGGCCAACTGAACGCATAAAAAGGTAAGGATGACTGTTTACATTGAAAAAATAACTGTAAAAAAATAACTGTAAAACTCCATTAAGGCCTCCTGCAAATGTACAGACAGACATCCACATCATAAAGAATAAAATCGGGCAGCTGGAGTGACTCAGCGGTTTAACCTTCGGCCCAGGTCGTGATCCTGGAGACCTGGGATCAAGTCCCGTGTGGGGCTCCCTGCATGGAGCCTGCTTCTCCTTCTGCCTGTGTCTGCCTCTCTCTCTATGCCTCTCATGAATAAATAAATAAAAATAATTTAAAAAAGAATAAAATCAATTATGGAAAATCAAATGTTCTTCCCTGCTGCTGGGTGACATCAGCAACATGCACAGCAGATGTTTTGCACCTGACAACCAGCAGAACATGAAGACACCAGGAAGAGCACAAACTTTCCCACTTGACTCATTTTCAAAGATGTCTCAGACTTTCTTCTTTTAAAGAGGCTTCTCTACAGTGAAGATACTGCGTGCACTATGTGACATAAAACAGTTAACTCACTTTTTAATGATGACCACTAAATCAAGAAGCATGGAAAAGGCAAGCAATAAGAACAAAACTGAGACTATTTTACTTTTTTACATAAGCTTATATTGAATTATTTTGTTGTTCCAAACTGAATTTGAGACCTTTTTCAAATAATTTATCTTTCTGTTTGGGGGTAGAGGTAAATGCTTTCAAACATATTGCCGAGAGGAAAGAAACTACTCTAATTGTAGCAAATACTTTCTGAAAGTTAAATATTTAATAAAATCAGTATCTGTAATTCTCAAGCCTCCTTGGGAATGAAGGACCTAAGACCATGAATAGATTCTAACAGTGTGTAGCTCCAAGGCTTCAGTATATTATTTAGCTATGAAATGCCAGATTCCATGACATTTCTGGCGGTTAGATTTACTTAACGGTTTTTATTGGTTTAGGTAAAGTTTAAAATAAGTCCTCTGTCCTGAGCCCATAATCACTAACAACCAGAGAAGGATTGGTCTAAGTACAGACTGAGCATCATGTAGCATAACCGGCTGAAATGAAACAATTTTAAAGTTGTCATCAACAAGATGAATAATTTACTCACAAATAAATGAGTTAGCAGCATTGAATTATTTAAATATCAACCAAAATGTATGGCACTTTCATTTCAAATCACTTAAAAATTATCCTTTGTGTATATAAGATTTTTAAACAATAGAACTAAAATATTTGGAAATTAGTTTAAAACATCTTAAAATACATTAAATTTCAATTGCCTATTGTGGACACTACTGGTGAGAATGAAAACTGGATGACAATTGGACTATATCAAAAGGATTGAAAAATGCACCGATTTTACCTCAAACTCTTTGAGAAATAAATACAAAGGGCATGAATGGAAGATACACATAAACATATGCCCATCAGAGTAGCATTCAGAATAGCAAAAAAAAAAAAAAAAAAAAAAAAAGAAAAGAAAAAGAAACAATTAGATGCACATGCTAGTGAATTGGTTATATACATAGATTTTATATATTTATATAAACATGCAAATGTATATCTAGTATATGTATTATATATGTACATATGTATATATAGTAACCTCCTTGAGCCAGAACATAGTCCTGCTGGAGCCCCCTGGAGGTCCATACTTGGTCCTGAGATGACAGCAAGCAAGTGGGTGGTGGGACCTTCAGGTGAAGTACCTCTCCTACCTGCAGAACCTGTTTAGCAATGGTGCCAATATCCTGCTATGGCATGCACTCCTCCTGCCTGATAAAATGTCCTACAACCTCAAGAATTTCAATATGCATATGGACTTCTCAGAGGACTATCTGTTCAAACTCCTTCAGTGACATTCACAACCAGAATCTACCACCCCAATGTGGGCAACAGTGGAGAGGTTTGCAATGATAACTGGAAGCCTTTTAGTAAGACCTGCCAAGTGTTGGGGCCCTCGGTGGGCTGGTGAATAGACCAGACCTGGGGCAACCTGTTTGTGTGGAACTTGCTGACCCGCTGAGGTAGAAACCAGAGCTGTACCACAGGGAGGTCAGAGAGGTCATCGTCAAGTCATGGAGTGGGCTGGTTCTCCTAACTCTCATTCTGACCCCTCTCTGCACTGGAACTTCTTTGTATGTGGATGGACACATGACACTGACTGGGAGTCAGAGTCCCTTTGTAGCCCCTTCCCTGCTCATTTGTTCCATTTTTTTTTTCCTTTTTAGTTTAGTTGTGTGTGTGTGTGTGTGTGTGTGTGTGTGATGTGGATTCACTTCCTGGTTCACCTGGCCACAGTGGGCTTTTCCCACTCCTTTTCTCTGCCTCAGAGCCAAGGGAGTTCAGATTAAATCTTGCTTTTACTAATTGCTCTGTCTTGGACACACAGGTTATCTTCCATGACAACTGGCAGGAAATGAGCCCAGAAGCCAACTAGGATCCCCTAGCGCTCAAGCATCAGGGAGCAGAGAAGACCTGGAGGCAGGGCACTTGTAGGGAATCATATTTATGATTGATGACTGAAATCAGCCAGACTACTGATAGATACTGCATGTCTAGATTTAGGTGCTGAACTTCCCTCCGCCACCAATGAATCACAAAATGAAGAATCTAATCTCCATCCTGGAAATCTGACTACATGATTTTAAGACCATTTGCAATTCCATTAGGTTGCAAGCTCCTGGGGCCAAGCTTCAGGCAAGGAATGCCCCCTGCAGCTTCCAGTCCAGGGGTAGCCACAGATATCACATGCTTGTCCATCCATTAAAATCACAGATGAAAAAAAATATGGTAACCTCCTATATGGCTGAAAAAATTAATAACTACAATTAATGGTCTGGTACATGAGTGTTTATCATGTACCAGACACTATTTAAGTACATTACATGGATTAACTTTTAAATTTCCATTGCTTTAGATTAATTCCTTCAGTATTATCTTTATTTTACAGATGGGAACACTTAAACTCTCAGAGGTTAACTAACTTTCTCAGTGTCAGAACAATAATAAGAGGTAAAGTAGGTTATGAACTTAGGTTTGTGCTTTTAACCACTACACTCAAAACCATTAAAATTATTGAGACATTTCTACAACTATTGGCATGAGACAATGGTCACATTTTTCAGTCTGAAACAAAAGCAGTTTTCAGAGTATATTTTGTGGATTGTTTTATATATAATACATACAATTATATACTTAAATTTTCTAATTATTACATAGAAATTTAATGTCAAATATATGCTTTTGTTTTGAAACCAGAAGTGGTTTGTATATGATAATCTATTGTACATTATTTTATAATACACACATCATCTACATATACACATTCATAGAAGTATGTGACATATTGTCATATGTACTTTGAGGGATGATAATAAATATGGATCTATAGTCTTTATTTACTAGAAGGTAAATTAATGCACACTGTCAAACTAAAAGGAATCTTTTCCATCTTCTATATTCTTTGCAACTATTTGGATAATACGCATTTACAGTAGAAAGAGATGCACTGAGATATTGGAAAATCATAGTAAGAATTTCAAGCTAACAACCTAGAACACTTTTGAGAAGAAACCTGTCTTATTTAATCCTTCACCATCCAGAGTATTTTCTGGCCAGAATCTTACTTTAACAAGTGCACAGGGAATGGATCAATTTCTCAAAGTTAGACTCTAAATAACAAAGCTTATGAGTACATTAGAATAAGCCAGAACTCCAAATTTAGAATAAGAAAAAAAGTTCAAGGAAAAATCATATGTATGTGCATATGCTAGTATATGTATGCACATATTAATATATTGATATATATATACACATTATCTATATTTAAGCATCAGCATATATAATCATCCCCCAACACACACATATATCGCCTTTTGCTATAGAATGGCTACATGTGATGTTAAGTTATAATTTGTTGGCTTCTTAGTAAATCTTAGAGTAAAACTAAACTTTGTGTAGCAGGGAATGCTGGGCTAGACTGTGAAGAAATTACAGTTAACGTGTACTTTTGAATACTGATAAAATACGAGGGAAAAAAGCCAGTAGGAAGTAATGTCCTAATGCTTTCTACACATTTCATGATAATTTAACAAACTGTCTTCTACTATTTTCCAATGAAAAAATAAAGCAAGAGCATAACCGAGGGCAAAGATCAGGATTGCCACCACCAGAGGTCTTGTTTGATGGATCTCCCTTGAGGGGGTCCTCAGGTGAGTAGCAGTAGAGGAAGAGAGCTCAGCAAAGAGCTCAATGGGTGCATATTGAGACTGTGAATAAAGGAGGCTCAGAGTCATTTGGAACCATCTGTTTTCCCCCATGATAGTGGCCTCTGTGGCATTCAAATAAAGTCTGCATTTCATTTTCCAAGGTTAGAACATCGTGAATCTCATTTCATTGACTGCAAGCTGTGCGTGCTTCAGCTGGGCTATCTCGGTCAGCTGTGGAGTACTGCCTGCAGCAGCAGGAAATGTTACAGTGGCGATTGTCGCAAAGGCTACTGTTCTGGTTTTCTATTGCTGCACAGCAAACTACCCCAAGTCTCGGTAAAACAATAACTGTTTTATTATGCTCATGGATTCTGTGGGTCGGGAATTTGAACAGATCCCAGCAGGTACAACTTATGCCCCAGATTGCATTTTCCAAAAATAACTAGGATTGTATCTCTCATCTTGCACTCTTTTCCGCAAAGTGCAAAGTGACCTTGCTAGAGCCCCATTAAGATGTGGAACCTGATTCTCCTCACATGCGTTTGGGCTGGCCTTAAGGACTCAGAGGCTCAAAGGTGGAAGGGATGCCATGTACCTTTTGAGGCTAGGTCAATAAAGGCCATACAGCTCCTGTCTGGTTTTCATGGGACATTTGTTGTCTGCATCTTGCCTCTTGGAAGGCTTCCTCTCAAGACCTGTTTGCTGTGCTGTGGGAGGCCCAAGGCAGGTGGAGAGGCCTTATTTCACAGCTGTGTTTGATAGTCATGCTTTAACTCCTACCTTCTTGTGTCTTATACTCTGGCTCAAGAGAAATTTAGTTGTTAGAGAAAACCTATTTGGGCATAGCACCATGTTACTATGGAGGAGGTTTTGTCATGTAATTCATAGAAGGAAAGGGGGAAATGCTCTTTTTGTGACATGAAGTGAAGGTTTCTCTTTTCTCACCATGGGATCAGCATTATGTTAATAGGATGGATTTGTCACCTGGATCAGTAAGGAAGGTGCTGGAAGGGAGACTTAATCCTTAGAGAATGAGGTCTGTTTGAAAAAGTGTTGTTACCAGGGGGTGCCTGGATGGCTCAGGAAGCTGAGCCTCTGACTTTGGTTCAGGTCATGATCCCAAGGTCCTGGGATGGGCTCCCTGCTCAACGGGGAGCCTGCTTCTCCTCCCTCTGCCTGCCGCTCCCTCTGTTTGTTCTGTCTCTCTCTCTCACTCTCTGCCTCCCTCTTCATCTCCCTCTCTTCCCCATTTCTCCCCCTGTGTCAAATAAATAAATAAAATCTTAGAAAAAAAAGTGTAGTTACCATAAGATAAACTCACTCACACTACAAGGAAGAGACCTATCCTTCCCACCGTGACTAGCCTCATTCCTAACAGTTCATCTTGCTGTCTCCAGGAGACCCAACAGACTGGATGGAGAAACCAGCCTTCATAACATCAAAGCTGAAGGTAGGAGCAGATTCAAGACTCTGAAACAGTAAAAAATAGGAAGGGCGCTGAAGGAAAGTGAGATGTGCTTCTGTGAACAGGAGAAATTAGCAAAACCTAGGAAAGGCATGGAACAAAGAGGGAAAAGTGTAATAGGAAAGAGCAATAGGAGGGAGAAAGGACTGAGCTGGGAAAGAAGACAATGCACACAGGCCAGCATTTCCCAGGCCTAAGCACTGAGGCATTGTTGCCAGCAAGGTAGGTAATCCAGGGCATGGAGCCAATTCCTCAATCTGCAAAATCTCCACCAGTGCCCACTTTCAACTTTCTACAGCACTGGGAGTATTAATTTTAGAAACTATCAAACAAACAATATGACTGCCTCATCTTCTCCAAGTTTCTTTTCAATGGAAAGTGAACTGAAGCAGTATTTAAAGGAGCTATAGAACAAACTCCACCTTAACAGACAGGGAAACTTCACTAGTACTTCATTACTGACTAGTGTAGAAAATCCATTACCAAATGATGATCTACCTGTAGATGCAGGTAGGTGCATTACAGCTGTGACTACCCTTGTTCCAGGCTATAACAATAACCAAATATGTTTACTGTGTTAGAAATTGTTCATGACATCATGATAAAATTGTAGGTTAAGAATATCATTATATGTACTTACTATTTTTAAGGACAAAAGATTTAAGCATTGAATACTAGGTACAAGGGTGCTCTTTTTTTTCTATATCCTATTAGTTACCAAATGAATGGGAGCTGTTTCTTTAAGTTGACTCTCTATCTCTGATTTCATCTGTGTGTTGATTTTATGGGTTAAGATATATATATTTTTATGTCCAAATTCCATATTGTTTTCTGATGGTGGGGGTAGTGGAATTTCTAATTCACATTTCCCAATCATCTCTGTGTGTGCAGGGAGAGAGGGAGTTATGTAATTGTGTGGGCAGTGAGAACACAAAAAAGGGAAAATGATCAAGCACGTTATGGAGGCAGGTCAGATGATAGTGCAGGATCAGATGTTCAATCTGAAATCTTATACAAAAAACAAGTAGCAAGACAAGAAGTTGATCAGAAGCCTGAGAGCAAGACAAAAACAAAGAGGGCTCAAAAATATAAAGAAATATGTATGGCACTACAATCAGATCTGAAGAAACAAGTGAAAAAGAAACCCAAGGGGCCAGTACAAGAAAAATCAACAGTGTTCATCGGCCTCCCAGAGGGCCCAAGCTGGCCTCTATGGATATATGAGAACATCTTCTGAAACAACAAGTGAAGGCAGTCACCAAGTTACAGAAATATCAACATTTTAACTCTTCCATTGCTGTTGTCATCCACTTTGCAAAAACAAAAACCAAGACTCATAATTGGTATTTAAAGATAAATTGTGATGAATAGGATCTGGTCTTTAATGCACACTCAGACCATAAAGGGATACAAGTAACCTATGTGACTTGGTGAGTGGCAAATAGCTTCTGAATCTCAGTCTTAACTTTCTCCAAGGTCTTAGGCCAGTGAAACAGCACTAAGTTCTAAGTGTTCTATAATGTATTAAAATATATACCATTATGTTTTAGAAAAAAATATTTAAGGCCTTATTCAGCCATAAATACTAGTATGGGATTTCAGTAAGAAACATTGAAAATGATTTTTTGATTTACTTTATATGCCCTGATGATTTCTAAAAGGTCATCTATCTTAAGAATGCATTTTCATGGTTTTTAAAATAGCATCCACAAGTGAAAGTTGAGCTGAACTTTAAAGTTACAAGAAATATTGATATGTCTTTTATGATCCCAATAACTTTTTTAGAATAATAGAGCCATTATTAATCATGCTAAACATTCTTTTCCTTGTAATATAGATTTTTCATTAATACAAACATACATTACAAATTTAGTTCATTTCATAAATCCCATGTTCACTTGAGATGTTTATTTTTTATTATTCACACTATTATTTTTATAAATAATTTATATCTGTTTGCTTTTTCATTTTAAGCATTCTTCTATTTTATCTGAATTTTTAATTATAGTGTTAAAAATTCCATATTTAACTCTTGAAAGCTATCTTAGAGTGATGAGTACATTTTATTTTCTGTAATGATGGAAAGTATGAATTCTTATGCCTATGTTAAACTCTTTGTTGTATAAATTATCAGGTATGAGACTTCAGGCAAATTATTCTATGATTTGTAGTTTCACCACCTGTAAAATGAAAACAACAATCATACGAATATATAGAATTATTCAGAATAATATTTAATAATCTATATAAAACTTTTAGCACAGCACATCACAAATTGCAGGCACTCATTAAACTTATTTTCTATTATTAATAATTGGTTTTTGCAAAAGAGAAAAAGGCTATGGTGGGGAGAAGTGGATATACCAAGTTTGAAGTTGTTAAAGACAACATGGAAGTAGAAAGTAGAATGCTTAGGTAAAAGGAGAGTGAGAGAACAGAGGGAATATATGCCATTCTAAATAACTAATCAATTGGGCAGCATAAAGCCCTTTGAGAACTTCAAGCAAGACTATGACAAGATCAGATTTAAATTTAAGATGGATACGTGGATACGTATAAAATATAATGGAAGCCATCTTACCTTCAGGCTACAGAAAATGACATGATAAAGGATAATAATATTGGGATCTAAATAGAAGATGATGAAAAGTATAATAAGACAGTGGTAAAAAGAATAGGTAAGTGAATGATTAAGAAGAAATAGAAATAGAACTCGAGCATAAGAGAAATAGGTAATGAGAGAAAACAGGCAGTTGAGGATTATTTTAAGTGATTCAGTTTTGGTGGTTGCTGAGGTAGTAATGATGTCAAGAAGAATTGTGACATAAATGTATAATTAAGATCTTTGGAGTCAGAAAGAATGGACTTAAAGTGTTATACCATAAGATGGTGTCAGTGTTTCCTTGGTAAACTGCGGAACTTGTCAGCATTCCCCTAAATACATCGTGGAGTAGATGACGTTAAAGAGAAAATCTGTAGAAGAGACAAAACATTGCCACAAATATGGTAGTTGATTAAATCTTAATATACTTTTACATTAACCGAGGGAAAGAATGGATGATAATATTTAAGATAATAAGAAAGAAGAAATAGCATTTTTGGAATAAAAGGAGCAGTTAAATTCTAGGTATTTAAAATTTGTATAATTCGTTTAGAAGACACAAAAACATGATGTTTGTATTGGGAAATTTATGATTTGAAACTTGGAAGAGGGATTGGTTCTGAAGTTATATTCATTTGGGACTCATAGAGGCCAGAAGTGGATGGATCCATGTATGTTTTTAATCATTCAAAAACAGTTTAAAAAACACTGCAATCTCAAGAATCTTAAATAAGTCAAATTATTACCTTAGAACTAACTAATTAAACCAATATATAAATGATCCAATCAAGACAACGTAAAAATTACCCAAAAGAGGTTCCATGTCTCCCAGGTCTTCCTAAAGAAAGAAAGAGGTGCTGGATTGGTGAACCACTGGAAATATAGAAAGAGGAGAGTGGGACCCTAAGAAGATCCCAGTTAATCATTATCCTAGGAAGTTACATCGTTGTCCAAATGTTTTCCTTATGTCAAGCAGGCATATCTCCATTGTGTAGACAAATGTTGCATCCTTAACTGGTGATATTAAACATTAATATGAAAAATTAATCCTTTTCTTCTGGATGTTGGCTCAGCAAGCAAATTGTTTATTGAATTTTAATTTCCCATCTATCTATCATAAGGGGAGAATGCACTGGATAGAGAAACCATCTACCCCTCCACTTTGGAATTTACAATTCTCAATCTAAATGGATATATTGATATTCTAGCCTTTATACTTTAGTCTTTTTGAAATAAGTTAATATATCTGGACTTCAGAATGATAGATATATCCTCTTTGGAGTGATGACAAATCATGATTCTTAGCCTGAAAACTGCGTGACCTGGGATTGAAATATTGTAAATATACTGGGAAACTGCTACCATGTAGGGTTTTCTTTGGGAGCTGGTCAGTCTTATCCAGGCGTCAGATATTTTTCCAGATATTCCACAATCAATCTCGAATGGGTTTCTTATGAGATTTCTAAGATTTTTAAAAGTCTAATGAAATATGTTAATTTCCTATGCATATGACGCTGTCAGTTTAAACATCTGGTGTTTATACCATAATTATATCAGTGGTAGCACTGCTCAGTTTATACTGGAAAAAATATTATTTATTGTTGTTGATATCGCAGGATGATTGACAAACATTTGACAACCTAGGTATGAACACAAACCAACAGATCAAATAACCCTAAGTAAGGATATGCGGTAGATGAGCAATCACAGACATGAATTCAGAACAATACTCAGTATCATGTAACACTTGAGTATATTATAATCATGACCATGTATTATGTATTATTTTCATTATAGTTTTGTTATTGCTTACACTTTCATATCTTTGGCTAAAATTTGGAAATCTATCAAGAAAAATGGGAGGACACATGATTTCATGAATAAGTTTGTAAATTCAATATATTCAAAATAGTATTTTCTCTAAGAAACAGATCAAGAACCAAAGTGAGGAGATCTAAGTTCCCTATTGAAAAAAGATGTTAAGAAAAGGGGAAAATTGGGGAGCCTAGATGGCTCAATTGATTAAGTATCTGCTTTTGGCTCAGTTCATGATCCTGGGGTCCTGGGATCAAGCCCCAGGTCCGGCTTCCTGTTCAGTCTCTCTCTGTCTCTTCCCCCCCCTCCATTCTTGCTTTCCCTCTCTCTCTCGCTCATTCTCTCTCTCAAATAAATAAATAAAATCTCTTAAAAATTAAACAGAAAAAAAAGAAAAAGGGAAAATCCAGAGGGAATAGAGGTGAATATAAAGTTTTAAGAACAAAAATGCATTCAAAAGACTTCAAATAAGACGAGAATTCAAATACAAAAGTGCAGATATTTGGAAAGTTGTTTGTCACCGCTAATGTTAACTATGATGGTGTTAACTGTAAATGCATTTCAGAAAAATGGGCATCATTAATGAATACTGAAAAAAGGGCATGATATTTGCTCTCAAGGAGTTTCACACATCTGGGACAAATCCTTCTCTCTTTATAATAATTAATCAAAGCCAGTGTGTGTTTAGTTATATCCAACAAAAGAACTAGTGCCTTTAAAAATAGGATAAACCTGTGTCCAGTTGATTTATAGACCATAAAAACAAATTTGGATCAAAACAGCTTAGAGAAAAATGGTGCAATGTATTTGGAAAACCTTAACTTTTGTTGACAAAACTTGTGTTTACTGATACGGGAGTGGATTAAAAGAAAGTTTTTGTCCAAATTTCTAATCTTTTACTAAGAGTAAGTATAGATTGGCAAAAGTCCATCACTCTCCCAATAGATTCAGAGCTATTAAATATTTCAATTTTGCTTTTTAAAATTTGTATTTATTTATGAGAGAGAGAGAGAGAGAGAGAGGCAGAGACAAAGGCAGAGAGAGAAGCAGGCTCCACGTAGGGAGCCTGACGTGGACCTGGATCCGGGGACTCCAGGATCACGCCCTGGGCTGAAGGCGGCGCTAAACCGCTGAGCCACCTGGGCTGCCCTCAGTTTTAGTTTTAAAATGCTTTTTACTATATGAATATAACACATGCCAAATAAAGATTGTTCTAAAATGCAAGAAAGCTGTTAGCAATTGTATCAAGAATTAAAATACTATCGTTTAAAGCAAAAATTCATTTTAAATTATGCATGACTCTTTCACAACCATCAAAAATGTTTTTGTATGTGAAAGACAATTTGATGGTGTTTGTATCCTAGAACTGTATTATTGTAAACGTTTTACATTTTGTCTTTCTTGTCACATATATGTAATTGTATTATTATTTGATTACCTATCCTGAAGGCTCCCTTAATAATTAATTAATTAAGTACCATCTGAGTGAATCAAGTGAGTTAAGCTGTTTATATCTCTGTGTGATTCTGTATATGTAGTTTTGCTTAGACATATTGAGATTTTCTCTATAGTTAATATAAAAATATTTTGTGTTTATTTTTAGAGTGCTATATATTATAAAATGCCTGGATATTGAAGAATTTTATGACCCAGTTGCCTAAATTAGTGGCTCTATATACTGCCTATTTTTACTTATTTAGTTCTGATATGGATTTAGAATAAATAAAACTGACAATACCACCTTTAATCATCCAGAGGATATTTAGATAGTAATGATTTAGATAGTGTATTAGTCACAGTCTCTATAAACAGAATCAATAGGATGTATAAATATATAGAAAGATTTATTATAAGTAATTGGTTCATGTATTCTATTAAGGACTTCAACTGATTGGAAGAAACCCAATACATTAGGGAGAGTAATCTGCTTCATTCAGTCTACCAATTTAAATGTTAATCTCATTCTCAAACAACCTCATAGACACACCTAAAATAATGTTTGACCAAATATCTGAGTACCCAATGGTTCAATAAAGTGTATACATAAAATTGACCATCACAGATGGTCTCTTCATTTTTTATAAAATAATGTATTACTTTGGAAATTAGTAAGATTGCTAATGATCATTTATCTTTGATTGATATTAGATTCTCAAACCATGTGCTACTTCTGACTTTTGACAATTAAATGACACTTCTCCAAAAAGCTATCATGATGAGGCTATTAGAATTATTTCACATTATTTTCATGAAAATAACAGTGAATACTTTTTTAAAAAAAAATTACCATTGTTTATGAAGTGTTCACGTGTAGCAAAATAAATAGATTTGTTTCATAGTATTTATTCCAGAAGGAAGATATAAGACTCTTCAGATAGATTTTATTATGGGGATGGTTTTAACTCAGTGTAGGCAACCATCATCTAAAACTAGGTATGAACAACAAAGGGGTCCATTTATCAAGAATTGTAGAACCTGGTGTGCCTGGGTGGCTCAGTTGGTTAAGCATCTGCTTTTGGCTCAGGTCATGATCCTGGGGTCCTGGAATTGAGCTCTGCATTGGGCTCTCTGCTCATGGGGTAGTATACCTTTCCCTCTCCCTCTGTGCAACCCCTCCCCCCAGCTGTTTTTTCTTTCTCACTCTCTCTCAAATAAAAAATAAAATCTTAAAAAAAAAAAAAGGAATTGTTGAACCCTGGTCATGGAGCTTAAATGTGCTCTGGGAGACCACACACCAGGACTGCTTTAAAAATAGGTTCCAGGGCCAGGTCAGATGTTATTGTAGGGTAACAATAACTTTCTATTCTTCTAAAAACTATAAGATTGAATTTCTGAAAGACAGACTTCTAGTATCTGTTTTCAAATTTATAAAACATAAATCCTACCTTGTAGGCAAAGAGCAAATCAGATATTTAAAAAATTATTTTTAACATGACAAAACTGGGCTTTAGTATGCCATTACAACAACAAACAGCAGTACTCAATTTCCTAAGTGTCTTTGTGTGGCAGGGTCCCTGTAAAGCATTTACATAATCCTGCTCAGCTAAACTTTGCAATATTTCTTTGAAGTGTGGATTATTAGCCCCATTTTAAAATGAGTAAATGGGGATCCCTGGGTGGTGCAGTGGTTTAAGTGCCTGTCTTTGGCCCAGGGCGCGATCCTGGAGACCCGGGATCGAATCCCACGTCGGGCTCCCGGTGCATGGAGCCTGCTTCTCCCTCTGCCTGTGTCTCTGCCTCTCTCTCTCTCTCTGTGACTATCATAAATAAATAAAAATTAAAAAAAAATACTTAAATAAAAAAATAAAATGAGTAAATGAAGGGTCACAAAAACTATGTAAATTATCCAAAGTCACAAATTAACATAGGCAAAACTTATTGGTAATGTAGTTGCATATGAAATCGGACAAACCTTTTAACAACCCTTGAAGAAATAATTTTCTTCAGTGAAGTTTAGTTATCAAGGGCATCAGATCTTATTTTGTGCAGATCCTTATATCTGTCAATGGTCTTCAGAGTTTCTTAATCTCTCTGAAGGTTTTTTTTTTTTTTTTTTTTAAGATTTATTTATTTATGAGAGAGAGAGGCAGAGGGAGAAGCAGGCTCCATGCAGGGAGCCCTACGTGGGACTCGATCCCAGGTCTCCAGGATCACACCCTGGGCTGAAGGGGGCGCTAAACCGCTGAGCCACCCGGACTGCCCTCTCCGAGGTTTTTTGAACAATACTGTCTTATGTGTGTATTTGTGCTTCTCTCAGGTGAGATTACATATATTTTAGTAGATTTATCCTAAAGGCGTGTGACCTAAATGATTTTGAGAATCATTAAATTCTATTAAAATATGTTCATTACATTGAGGAAGACCTGAAGTGGTTATATTGCTTAATCATATGTAAAAACAGATCCAGGCCTAGAAGAAATAGATCCAGACCTGGCGCTAGGATTGGGGTAGGGAAAATACAAGATAAGCCTATAGTATTTCAAATAATCAGAAAGTAAGAATTACAAAGAGGTATTGAAAAAAGAAGAAGAAATGGGTCATATTAAAGGGCACAGA